>NC_090271.1:290874859-292344859 GCF_040414725.1 Anabrus simplex
TATCCATCCAGATGTGGCTTGAGGTAGAACTAAATGAAGACAAAGGATCTATGCAGCGGATCCCACAACCAAGGCAGGATAAACGCTGATGGAAAAGAAAGAATCATCACTGCAGTTACAGTATTTGGTATATAAGGCTATACACTAAAAAGCAAATATTGCTACCCTATTCTGTTTTTTAATGGCTCATCATTTTTACCAACTTAGACTACCTACATCTTGAAACCACGAAACATAACCATCAACAAACTAACCTCAAAATAAGTATCAGTAATGGAGGTTCCCTTGCCCAAGTAAATGATCAATCAAGATATGAATAATTAAGGGTCGGTTCTACCACCTATGGGTAAAGTAGCGTGTAACTTGCCCACCGCGTAAAAGGATATTTCTGTTAGACCCCTCCCAGGTAACGCCATCGGCAGCATAGATCATAGTTACCCAGCGTGTTTTGTATTGGCTACTTCGAGGGCCCAATAAGACTTTACCTGGCGGGCAAGTTGCCCTCCTAGAGCTTCTTTAAGCGGTCTGAACAAATGGAAATCGCAGATTGATAAGTCTGGGCTGTAAGGAGGATGATCAAGTGTAGTCCAGTGTATTTCCAGTAGCTTGGAGACAGAGTTGCAGTATGGAGCCGCGCATTGTCGTGAAGGAGGATGACCTGTCAAATCGGTTGGTCTCGTTTTTTGCGGCAATGTGTAACCCTTGCCTTGTTCAACAGCTCACAGTAGTAAGCAGCATTGATTGTACATTGCTCGTGCTGCGAAAAATCAGTCAGCAAAATGCCTCACCGATCGAAAAAAGTTGCTAGAACCTTGCCAGCTGACAGTCAAGTCTTGGCTTTCACTGGTGCTGCCTCCGCTTTCATCTTCCACTCCTTACTGGCTTGTTTGGATTCGGGATTGTAGTGGTGGACCAGTGTTTCGTCGCAGGTGATGTTCTGACTCAAAAATGCATCACCTTCTTCTGCAAACCTTGCTGTAAGCCTCTGACAGACCTCCAAACGTCTCAACTTCAGATTTTCGGTCAAAGGCGAGGGGACCCATCTGGAACACACTTTACGGAACTGTAGGTCATTTGTAATGATTGCTTGACAGCTCCCATAACTGATTCTGACTTGTTCTGCAAAATCTGATAATCTCGCCCTTCGATCGTCATCAATAATATCTTTAACCACACATATATTTTTGTCTGTAATGCTGGTCCGAGGGCGGTGATCGTGTTGCTGATTTTCCACGCGTTCTCGTCCTTCCTTGAACTTTTTATGCCAGGCAAACACACGCGTCCTTGACAGTGTTTGATCACCGAACTGTGCGGTCAATCTCTGGCAAATTTCCACCGCTGTAACTCCTTCACGAGCAAGAAATTTTATAGTTATTTGTTGCACATAGGAGGGGTGCACCTGTTGCTCTGGCATAGTGAGCGTTACTGACGAAACGGCGGGAAATACCTAACAGCATGCTCTCCCCGCTCCTAACGGTCCTGCCTTAGCATAGCAGAAGCGCGGGGCCAGTCCTACCAACTGTTGATGTTCAGGAATAAAAATCCCGTTTATATTTGATCAACCTTCGTATTACTTGTCGGATTGAAGTGAAACCCTGCTGTAATAATACACACAAGCAAATATATTACATGTACATATGCCATAAGTCAATAAGAATAGACAAAGGCTAAGTCTGCAAACCGTACCAAAGTCATGACAAGGCAAAGTTAGGTTAGGTTAGATTAGGTTAGGTTGATAGTGAAATTTCCTTCCATTTTAACTGAACTGATCTTGATAGATGAGGTAACATTGCTTTCCTTTTCGGAGGAGTTCTTGCAGATTTTTCTTGCTTCTTAAGCAGACCCTACACGGTTAATAAAACTGTCAGTACCGAAAAATATTGACAGTATTACTGATCGCGTGTGGACTGGAACGATGGAATGACGGCCAGTACTGAAGCAGATCCGGATTTCCTGATCTGCGAGCATCAGTACTGTAGAGTGGAGGGGATACTGACCGTGTGAATGCATTCGTCATTATTTCTGTCAGTATTAACGGAGCTACAATGGAAGACAAATGCGTTTCTCACCAAGGCCAAGTAGTGGTGCTTGTGGAACCGCCAAGTAGGCCTATTGAAAAGTTTATCGCTGCCAGAATAAACGTAACACAATACTCACATGTTTCCACAACTGCTGTACTGGTGGAAACTGCTGACATTATAGCGGAACACTTTAAATCTTAAAGTTTTTTACTAGTTGCAAGATTCCGCAATGTCACCGCTTATCTTTCTGCCACCGATAAACAGGTCCGCATGTTTGTATTTTGCCTTATTTTTTTACTGTTTGCTTTACGTCACACCGACACAGATAGGTGTTACGGCGACGATCGGATAGGAAAGGCCTAGGAGTAGGAAGGAAGCGGCCATGGCCTTAATTAAAATACAGCCCCAGCATTTGCCTGGTGTGAAAATGGGAAACCACGGAAAACCATCTTAAGGTCTGCCGACAGTGGAGTTCGAACCCACTAGCTCCCGGATGCAAGCTCACAGCTGCGCGACCCTAACCGCACGGCCAACTCGCCCTTTATTTTGCTTTATTAGAAAAGGCTCTCTCTACCACTCCTAGTAATTTTGCAAAAGTAGGCCTACCCTCACTCATTCGGAGATAGCTCTGATAATCGTCTGCTTCGATATATTATATTTTTCATATGAGAATACTCTTCTCTTTCCCTAAGCCAATCTTTAACCCATCGTTTACATATTTAACACTGCGTTTTGTGGAGAGTGCTAGTATGATAGCCTGCTACACATGCCCGTCTTTTACAATCCATTTTGATAGAATACCGCAATTGCATGTTATAAATCTCATTCCGTATTGACGGTTATTGACTTTTTATTTGTAAAGTGAGAATACCGCAATGGTAAGCAAGTGCACTAGTACTGACCAAAATATTGATAGTAATAATGATCGTGTAATGTCGCTACAATATTGATGCGTACTGTCAGTATTATTGGCTCAGTATTACTGACCAGTATTACTGACCGTGTAGGGTCTGCTTTATACATCCTAGTTGAATTCTGTACATATAAAATGGACGAAATAAGACCGTATTAATAAAATGCTTCATTTGTCATTTAACAGCAACTACATTATTAAATGCTACATTCGAACATGCCACATTTCTATTTACATATTATTACTCATACATATTCACAATCCTACAGAAAGAGAAAATATGTTTTACTTACTCCCACAAATGTAACACCAGTGATTTTCATGATACAGCAGTGGCAGTATTGTATAATCTTGCAAGTCATAAAATATCGTTACTACATAGTGCTAACCTCGGAGATTAATAGTGACTGTAAGACGACGTATTGGCAAGTGATTCCCGAAACTGTAATGTTGGAGACAATGAATCGAACCCAACAGTTAGAAAATAACTATAGATCACTCACTACCTTCAGTATTAACAGGGAAGAAAGAGTAAGGTTGTATCCTTAGTGTATAAGATTGCATGGCAGAGACTATACACTTCAGTATGTTACTTTTGAAGTAATCATTCAACGTTGTTTTCTTTTACAATATCCTTGCTATCCTTCCAACTGTCCAAATTGAAGTATTCACGATTCACAGTGAATGAAGGAAATAATGTACATGTCACAACTTTAAACAGCAAAATGTGGTGTACAGTTAGGTGGTGGTTCTTCCAACTTTTTGTGGATGTTTTACATACTTCTTGCTATTCATTTTGAAGTTTGGTTTAAGCAGTTGTAACACTGGATAATCGTCAAAGCATATTCCATTGCTACAACCTGCTTGGAATTTTCTTCGGTACACATTTCATTTACCTTGTCTTCATCTTTCTTTGTCTGGAAATTTTGCAAGTGGGTCATACTCTTCCAGGTAGTAGAGGTGTTGCATGACCTAAGGAATGAGAATTTTCAATTTTAGCTCTCTCTATGCTGCAGATATGGCTTTCAGAGTAAGTGCCTTTGATGTATTTCATGTTTGAAAGATAGAAGGAAGTCCCTTGGGTAAGTTTACTGTTATTACCTGGGAATAATGTTACAACTACAGGGTTGTAAATAATTTGTATTTTCATTTCATTGGTTTATTGAAGAGGGACGAAGTCTTTTGTTTGGGGACAAGTCTTTTCTCAAGTAATCATCCTTTGAATTATGTCAGCATGTTGAAAAACAGGCCAACTTGAACTATTTTAAAAATTATGAAATACAAATAACACTGGACCAAAAAGAAGCAGATGCTATTTTATCAGGTTTAAAAAAAATCTGTATAGAAAGAAGCAGTACATTATGGGACATGGAATTCTTATTCAAAACTTAATCTACTCAGACTCCTCTACATACCCTAGAAGTTAAAATTTAGAAATTCCAAACCATGCCTTATAATACTGAGAGTACTAAAATCAGAGGAACGAGCTCGATAGCTGCAGTCGCTTAAGTGCGGCCAGTATCCAGTATTCGGGAGATAGTAGGTTCGAACCCCACTATCGGCAGCCCTGAAAATGGTTTTCCGTGGTTTCCCATTTTCACACCAGGCAAATGCTGGGGCTGTACCTTAATTAAGGCCACGGCTGCTTCCTTCCCACTCCTAGCCCTTCCCTGTCCCATCGTCGCCATAAGTCCTATCTGTGTCCGTGCAACGTAAAGCAACTAACAAAACAAAATCAGAGGAGTTAACCCATTTCCCTACAAAGTAAATGAGAAATACAGTAGAGCAACCTTTTTTTATTTGATTCATTTGTGATCTGAGGGCCATTTCTTTAATGTGTAGGGTCTATAAAATAGAAAGTCCTTTTTGGATCTTCAATCCTTAAATTACATTACAAGTAATGAAATTCATTTTCAGGTTCCGTACTGACTGTAATGATCTGAAGAAATATCTATTTGTCTACCTATTCAATACCTTTATAAATTTAATAATGTACATGTTTCAGCTATTTTGAACTTCTGGTCTTAAATTATACCACAATTTTGGGTATTGTGCTAGTAAGCAAGATGTCTTATTTTTTGCAAGAAAGAAGGAATTTTCTGGTTTCTTATTGATTTATAACTGAGTCGAAACTGAAGAGAGATGGCTTTAGATATTACCAAAAAAAACTCTTATTGATTGTAGAGAAGACGATGGCTCAGATTCACCTGGTAACCCTTTGAACAGTTGTGGCTATTCTGTAAAGTAAGAGTTGAAAAATGAATACGAATTCTCTTCTGCTAGGATCATCGATCTTTAATAACATTAAATAAATTCAGTGAAATGCTGATAACTTGAATGTTGTTGGTTGCCATATTAAGAAATAATAAAATTTCAAGTGAAATAATCTTATATCAAAGGGTTAGGACTTTTAGTTTTAGATCGTACCCCCACCCAAACACACACACTTTTTTCCCATTCTGTTAGTAGTAATATAAATTCAAACAAATGATTGCTTTTGCCGTATGTATTTGCAAAGAATATTTTCCTTTATTACTCAAACTTTCCCCTTTCATTTATGCGTTCTAGGTTCAAATTTTTTAATGTGAAATTCATCTGGAAAAAGCAAAAGTGAGCATCACTTGCATTCCAGAAATTCTCATTAATAATTTGCCCTGGAGAGTAGTAGTGAATGGATACCACTATCTTATTATCCCTTAATATTAATTAGGACTTCTTCCCTAGCATACAGTGAAATATCTTAATTTTGCTTAAATCCAATAGTTTAGAGATCTTTGCACTCATTATCAAAGTACTACTAGAAAGCCCTTTGTTGCATGTAAGGGATCCTATCCAGCCGCAGATGGTGGAAGATATGTGAATCCTTTGTATAGAAAGTATCCTTCAATCCATAACTGATTTAAGTTTAATCTTTTCAGAGCTCAACAATTCAATTCCCCTTAGGAAATGCGAACGACAGGAAGCATGACAAACAAATGGCAAATAAGTTAATATGGGAAGGACAGCTGATTCAGAAAGTGATGAAACCAACCAGAGGAAAAAATATCCTGGATGTGGTGCTGATAAAACCAGATGAGCTCTATAGAGAAACTGAAGTAATAGATGGTATTTATTAGTGATCATGAAGCTGTTTTTGTCGTAGTTAAGATTAAATGTGATAGAAAGGAAGGTCTTAAAAGTAGGACTATTAGGCAGTACCATATGGCTGATAAAGCAGGCATGAGGCAGTTTCTAAAAAGTAACTATGATCGGTGGAAAACGGTAAATAAAAATGTAAACAGACTCTGGGATGGGTTTAAAGAAATTGTTGAGGAATGCGAAAACAGGTTTGTACCTTTAAGGGTGGTAAAGAATGGTAAAGGCCCACCTTATTATAATAGAGAAATAAAGAGACTAAGAAGGAGGTGAAGACTGGAAAGAAATAGTTAGAAATGGCTGTGGAAGTAAAGAGAAATTGAAGGTACTAGAAAATTGAATCTAGCAAAGAAGGCAGCTAAGGACAACATGATGACAAGCATAATTGGCAGTCATACAAATTTTAGTGAAAAATGGAAGGGTATGTATTGGTATTTTAAGGCAGAAACAGGTTCCAAGAAGGACAATCCAGGAATAATTAATGAACAAGGGGAGTGTGCATGTGAGGATCTTCAAAACGCAGAAGTATTCAGTCAGCAGTATGTAAAGATTGTTGGTTACAAGGATAATGTCCAGATAGAGGAGGAGACTAAGGCTAAAGAAGTATTAAAATTTACATATGATAACAGTGACATTTACAATAAGATACAAAAGTTGAAAACTAGAAAAGCAGCTGGAATTGATAAGATTTTTGGGGATATACTAAAGACAATGGGTTGGGATATAGTACCATATCTGAAGTACTTATTTGATTATTGTTTAGTCGGAGGAGCTATACCAGATGAATGGAGAGTTGCTATAGTAGCCCCTGTGTATAAAGGAAAGGGTGAAAATTACAGGCCAGTAAGTTTGACATGCATTGTATGTAAGCTTTGGGAAGGCATTTTTTCTGATTATATTAGACATGTTTGTGAAATTAATAACTGGTTCGATAGAAGGCAGTTCGGTTTTAGGAAAGGTTATTCCACTGAAGCTCAACTTGTAGGATTCCAGCAAGATATAGTGGATATCTTGGATTCAGGAGGTCAAATGGACTGTATCGCGATTGACCTGTCTAAAGCATTTGATATGGTTGATCATGGGAGACTACTGGCAAAAATGAGCGCAATTGGACTGGACAAAAGAGTGACTGAACGGGTTGCTATATTTCTAGAAAATAGATCTCAGAGAATTACAGTAGGTGAAGCTTTATCTGACCCTGTAATAATTAAGAGGGGATTTCCGCAAGACAGTATTATCGGACATTTATGTTTTCGTATATATATAAATGATATGAGTGAAGGAGTGGAATCAGAGGTAAGGCTTTTTGTGGATGATGTTATTCTGTATAGAGTAATAAATAAGTTACAAGATTGTGAGCAACTGCAACGTGACCTCGGAAATGTTGTGAGATGGACAGCAGGCAATGGTATGTTGATAAACGGGGTTAAAAGTCAGGTTGTGAGTTTTACAAGTAGGAAAAGTCCTCTCAGTTTTAATTACTGCGTTGATGGGGTGAAAGTTCCTTTTGGGGATCATTGTAAGTATCTAAGTGTTAATATAAGGAAAGATCTTCATTGGGGTAATCACATAAATGGGATTGTAAATGAAGGGTACAGATCTCTGCACATGGTTATGAGGGTGTTTAGGGGTTGTAGTAAGGATGTAAAGGAGAGGGCATATAAGTCTCTGGTAAGACCTCAACTAGAGTATGGTTCCAGTGTATGGGACCCTCACCAGGATTACCTGATTAAAAAACTGGAAAAAATCCAAAGAAAAGCAGCTCGATTTGTTCTGGGTGATTTCCGACAAAAGAGTAGCGTTACAAAAATGTTGCAAAGTTTGGGCTGGGAAGAATTGAGAGAAAGAAGGAGAGCTGCTCGACTAAGTAGTATGTATGGAAAATGATTTGTTTTCAAGTGGTATGTTCTGAGCTGTCAGCGGAAGGATGGCGTGAAATGACATTAGTAGACGAATAAGTTTGAGTGGCGTTTAATAAAAATAGGAAAGATCACAATATGAAGATAAAGTTGGAATTCAAGAGGACAAACTGGGGCAAATATTCATTTATAGGAAGGGGAGTTAGGGATTTGAATAACTTACCAAGGGAGATGATCAATAAATTTCCAATTTCTTTGAAATCATTTAGGTAAAGGCTAGGAAAACAACAGATAAGGCATCTGCCACCGGGGCAACTGCCCTAAATGCAGATCAGTATTGATTGATTGAGAGATGGCGTGGAATTACATCATGTAATTTTGAAGACTGTATTCCCAGGTAATAGACTTGTATTATTGACCTTGATAAAAATCACATCACTAGAGGTAGCGAGCATCTATTAACTGGAGGGCCCAGGTTCAATTTCCCAGCTAGGGCTTGCAAAAATGCAAGTATTTTTAGAGATTGTCATCTATAATGTTTACTCACAACCTTGATTTCTTAATTTTCATAATTGGAAAATAATCTCTTGCACGGATGTATGTGGAACCAAACTTCGCTGGCTAGCGAGAGTTTGATGTTGGTGACGATGATCGTTGTTTTATGAGGAAATGCAACTGAGCAACCATCTTCTCTTCACTCTAACCATAGGGATAAATCCCTCTTGGTGGCCATGATTAAGGCATCAAGACTTTATGATCTGATACGTGGTTAGCTGGTTTAATGTTGGCCAGCATGGTAGGAGGAGCGGTGGTATATAATTTCTAATCACTAGATTGCATGCTAAAAGCCTAGGTTCAGTTCCAAACCTGTCTTTATTGAGTGAGGACGTATGACTGTTGATGGTGATTTGTCTGTCGAACGGGACGTTAAGCCATTGCTTTTGCCATATGTATCTGCAAAGAATAAGTTCCTTTATGACTCAGACATTTCCCTTTCATTTATGTGTTCTAGGTTCAAATTTTTTAATGTGAAATTCATCTGGAAAAAGCAAAAGTGAGCATCTCTTGCATTCCAGAAATTCTCATTATTGAATTGCCCTGGAGAATAGTAGCGAATGGATACCACTATCTTATAATCCTTTAATATTAATTAGGACTTCTTCCCTAGCATTCAGTAAACTTAATTTTGCTTAAATCCAATAGTTCAGAGATCTTTGCTCTCATTATCAAAGTACTACTAGAAAGCCCTTTGTTGCATGTAAGGGATCCTATCCAGCCGCAGATGGTTTCACCCTCTCCCTACATCATCACCACCACCACCAACCTAAAAACACGGGTCGCTCATGGGTTTCAAATAGAAAGGCCTGCACCTCTGGAAAGGTAAGGCCCACGGAGGGTGTGAAAATATAAGGTACCTTAGGTCTCTGAACCTAATACCGTTGGGGTTTGGAAAAGAATAAGAGTTGACCAAGGGAGGTCACATAGAAAAGATGAAAGTGTGGCACCTAGAAACAATGCCAGGACTCATCTAAGCGCCCCATGGCTGCCAACCCACATTCGCCAGATGGGGTTCGCCTTTTAGTCACTTCATCAGGAAGGGGATACCGTGGATGTATTTTATTACCACCCCTACCCACAGTGGCTAGAGTGAGTGTACGACCATGTAGTAAATGCTTAGAATTGTTATCTTTTTGTATACAGAAAAGCCGCTCATCGCAGTAATTTTTAAATTATGGCAGCATCAACTCTCGACATGCACTGTAAACACAACATTTTGGTCACTGCTGGCCTGTTCTGGCCACAACATCTTTTATGATATTGCTGCCAGAGGTGACGTGCTGTGTTTGCATTGTTTCCATGTGTATTGTGTGCACACATGAAAGTCGGCAGCCTTTGACCGCTCCTCTCTAAATTGATGCTTGCCTGATTTATTTAAATGAACTATTTGGTAGTATTGCCTTGTCTTCAGTCCAGATTTTGCTTCTTCCCTTTTGATAAGGAACTACTTATAATTGCATGTCTTAACAGGGTCTTTCTGGCATGTTCACTCTGTAATGCTTGGATTCAGTCAAGCACACATTAGGGTATCTACTGCAGAAGTAGACTTAAGTATTTACAATTTTCTACTACCATATGGGAGCAAATGTGTGTGGAATTTTTGAAATGAAAAGTGATGTCTCTGTAGTTCTAATTCCATGTAAAATTGGAGATTCTGTGGCTATTATCATAGTACCACTAGTGTGGTAAAACTACAAGCTTTCTTGAGATAATTCTTGTTAACTATTAAGGATACTATCATAGGTTATGCTGGTTACTTACACACCCTTTATAGGTTAAAGAATGATGTTCTCAGTTCCTTTTTAGTGCTCATCATTTTATTGTATTCATTTCACTGTGCTTACTGTATTTCTGTTTATTGAAAGAAAATTTATGCTCTTACATAACTGCATATTCTACTGTACTTGTCTTTAAAATTAAACTATTATAATAAATCGATCGTCTGGTTCAAAAGTGTGACATATCAAAAATTGTCAATTTTGAGTTATTTCTATCATTCTCCTCCATTTTTCAAGCTCTCTTTGCTTGAGTACTGCAGTAAGTCGTATCGCTAATCAAAACCAAACTAAACCAAAAAATTACCATAGAAATATCTAAAATTGTAGTGTTGAACTTTTCACAACTACACCTTTTTGAAATATAATAGTTTTAAACAGGAACAGTGTGTTGTTATTTTTCTACAGTGGCTTAGAAGGATAAAAGAATAAGAAGCTACCAAGAACGTCTGATTTTATAGAGACATACGTAAACTTTCAATCTCATATAATTCAGAACTAGCTTTTTTGAACAAGACGATCGAAATATTCTTTGGTACAAATCCTGTACCACCGCAAAGCAGTTGGTTTAGATCTTTCATTTAGTATGCAGCAGGTTCCTGGTATAGTGTTATGTAACATTGGCTCGTTCAAATCACAAGCAAAGTCAGTAGTTTAGTTGCATGATTATGGTGTTGGATATAGGGAGGGTAATGCTGATCGGCTTTCAGGTCATTGCGGAGAGAAAAACTCAGAGTGCAGGCCCGGTAGTGAGGAGATACACTGGCATCCCCATGGAGGGTGCGCCAGTGATGTATCCTCCTCCTCCTCCCCTTCTGGCTGCTCCACCAACAGGCCCCTGTTACACCTGCATAGCAGTGCCTGTGTCTGCATCTGCAGCCCGTTACCAGCAGCAACATGGCCAGGCTCAGCAGATCTACTGCATGAACCACAGTATGCGCAGTCTTAGGTTGGATGGAAGTCACAGTAGCAGTGCATCAGATAGTTCCAGCACCAGTCACTCCCCACCTGACACCCCATCTATGCCCACTACACTGCACTGGGATAGAGGTAAGTGCTAAAGAACTTTAACCTAAATACAAATACTGGGAAGGAACAAATAAGTGTCCTTAGGCTACATAAATACAGTTGGTCATATTAAAGTTTCTTTCTGATTCACAATTCTGTAATGGTCACAGTTGTTTCGTTCTCATGCAATACCAAGTACAACAGTAGCTTTATATATTCAAGTCAGAAATGCGTTTCTCTCATCATTGGTTTATTTCCATTGTGATATTCTGAACTAATATTACATTTGCAGGTAGTGCTAGTTTATTTACAAGCTGTACTATTGTTTCTAATGTTGGTTATTTTGTTCATGAAAGGAGTGCTAGTAATCAGATGTCTTGTAAGCATTTCAAGGATAGAATTAACCAATTCTTCTTATTGATGGTGGTGGTGGTGGTGGTGGTGGTGGTGGTGGTTAAGAATAATTTGATAACATGTCAGGTAATCGTGGCAGTATTAATTCTGTCGAACGTAGAAGCGTTGAAAATGTAATAGTCTCTCAGGATTCTAACAGAAATCCACATTCCCTTTGCATTACTCAAAGATTTCCATTCAATGTAGAAAGTTCCTTTAATTCAGAATGTTGTTGATGGTTGCAAGATGTTTTCAAAAGTTATTCTAGCATTCCAGTTACTATGCCTTGAATGATCAGATTGATATTATAATTTCACACATTACTTAGAAACATTAAAAATGACATTTAAAAAAGCATTTGCCTAACTAGAGGAACAAAAAATTCAAAAGAATTGGAGAGAGAAACAATTAACACTAGTTTATTTTGTACAAAAGATCTTGATAACTATTGATTTTGATGGTATGAATATCACCAAAATCTGCAGTGAAATTGTTTTCATTATTAATTTTCATTGCTATCCAATGGATGGGCATGAGATTTAGGAAACTGTTCAGGAGGAGTATAGTTACGTGTTCAGTTAGTGCAATAATTTTTGCTCTCGTAAATTATTCATGTCAAATTATTCTTTGTATGTATTTATAAAGGACCTTTGGAAAAGACATGTATATTGTCTATAATTAATGGTTCATTTTGATGAACAATTCATTATTGCTGAATTAATTTTCAGTTAACAATGAATGTCATCACAAATTGTTACTTCTGGAGACTTGATGTTAGTCAAAATGCTTATGCTTTATTTTTACAAACACATTACAGATTTAATGTAATTTCATTTTGGGGTCTTAGGGTCGTGTGCAGCATAGACAATTTTGTGGATGTTTGCCTGTTTTAATATATAATGCCTATAAATGCTGGCACTGGCCTTCTGAGCCCAACGTGGCAGGTTTGATCTTGGCTCTGTCTGATGGTGTTTGAAGGTGCTCAAATACGTCATCCTTGTGTCGGTAGATTTACTGGCATGTAAAATAACTCCCGTGGGACTAATTCCCGGCACCATGGTATCTCAGAAAACTGTAAAGTAGTTAGTGGGACGTAAAACCATTATTATTATTATTATTATTATTATTATTATTATTATTATTATTATTATTATTATTATTATTATTATTATTATTAAAGGAAGTCGTGTCCCAAATGTTGGGAGGAAACACATCCATGACTTAACAGCTGAGATTGCGAGAGAGTGATTGTAGGTGGTAGTGCGGTATAAGTATTGGAAAGGAGCAAATAATTGTCAAATCAAATCATATATAGAAAGATAAGAACAAGAAAAAACACATAATAGGATGAACACAGTGGCAATTCAGTGTAGGAAGAGAGACCAACAGAAAGGACACAAGGACAAACATGAAAACACAAAAAGACAATCTCCACATCTTCATACACTGCCATTTTGAAATAGGCTCTCTCGTCATGGATCCTAGTTCTTCTACATCTACTGTATATCTTCTCAGCCCCTGATAAGCTCGTTTCTGCTTCCCAGCTTCAGCAGGAGGGTAGGCATCAACTCTTTGAAGAGTAAGTTGACCAACATGGATCTCTGGACAGCAGTATACAATTGAATTTTCCATATTCATACATTCCTGTCCAAGTCTCCCAGCACAACAAAAGTTCTGGTCTTAACCTCCTTAGTCCTTCTGCATCCCAAGATATTTGGTGTACTCTGCTTATGAGAACTCTCCCATACATTCCACTAGATTATCTTCTTCTGAATTCACTACATTCTCAAATCGATTTGCTGTTGTTATGGTTGATGCATAACTTAATGTCGTGTGTTTTCACTGTGGCTGCCTTCGCTTTTCATACTTTCCGAAATGTCCGGGTTTTTTTATCTTTTCTTCTATGATGGCGGAAACTGGTACCTCTCTACAAGAAATTATTAACAGCTTGGACGTCGAGGCTGGAAAAGTTGGACTACGTGTTAATGTTGATAAAACAAAAGCCGTATCGACTGGTAATCGCTGTACTATCACACCAATCACCATTGGGCACCAGCTAATCAAACAAATGAAATAATTCATTTACCTCAGTAGAGTCTCGTGCAAGATGGTAATGTGGATTTAGATGTCTGCTACAGAATTGGCATAGCCTCAGAAATCTTTCAGCACTTACAACCCATTTGGTCCACTTCAACGGTCGATAAAGAGACAAAACTCAAACTATATAAAACACCCATCATACCAATAGTGATTTCTTTAATACTGTAAATTGTTGGCTGGGTAGATGAATAAGTACAGAATCTGGTAGCGTTTTACTGCTAAAATTTATTATCTACCGGGCGAGTTGGCCGTGCGCGTAGAGGCGCTTCTTTCCAACTCCTAGGCCTTTCCTATCCCATCGTCGCCATAAGACCTATCTGTGTCGGCGCAACGTTAAGCAAATAGCAAAAAAAAAGAATTATCTAGTTTATGAAAGTACACATCAACACACAGGATTGCCGAGCTCACAACTTTTACTCATATGCACACAATTACACATTTTGCTTTCTCTCTCATTTACACTAATTCATATAGGGCCGATTGTATAAACATCAGTGACTGGAGTTTTAATCTAAGTTCAGAATATGATCTAAGATCAGACCGGTGTCTTGTTGTATAACACTGATCTAAGATCAGCTAAGTTCATTTTTGATCCCAGCGCATATGTGAGCACTTGGCAACAGCGCAGAAACAGTTGGGAGTCGCATTGAGCAGTGTGAATCTCTTTTCCTTCGTATTCCGTGTGCCAAGCAAAGGAAAGAAAGAGAAATGACTGAAATGAAGCAGAAAAGGGACCATTCTAATATTTCCAAGGAGGACAAGGATGCCCTAGTTTAAATCGTACCGGGCGTGTTGGCCATGCAGTTAGGGGCACGCAGCTGTGAGCTTGAATCCGGGAGATAGTGGGTTCAAGCCCCACTGTTGACAGCCCAGAAGATGGTTTTCTGTGTTTTCACATTTTTACACCAGGCAAATGCTGATGCTGTACCTTAATTAAAGAGACGGCTGCTTCCTTCCCACTCCTAGGCCTTTCCTATCCCATCGTCGGCATAAGACCTATGTATGTCGGTGCGACGTGAAGTCAATTCTAAAAAAAAAACACGAGGTAACTTCACTCTTAGCCCCATACTGAGACAAGGGAGCAGCTTTACATAACCCCAAATGTTCTTTTTATTACTGACCTGGTTGTTTTATGGGCTCGATCATGAGCTTGCTCTGCAGCTGTTTTGGCATGAACATGAAGTACTGCAGTCAGCAGGTAACGACAACACTGATAGCCATTGTCTCCCAGGAGTAAGCCTATGCCTTCTGGAATGTATCCTGTTTCAAACTGAGCATGCAGTCATAAATTAATGAAGATATTGCCATCGTGAGCAAATCCTAGCCATCTTGCTATGATATTTAGGGACCTGAGCCGAGCATCACAAATAACTTGAACATTTAACGAAAACCACCCATGACGATTCCTATAAATTTCTGCGTTATCACCCCTAGGAGATTTTATAGGTGTGTGGATACAATCTGTAGTGTCTAGAACACCAGGGAAGTGCTGTACATCGAAAAAATCACGCATGATTTTCCTCACGTCAATTTGTTCGGAAGGCATTTTGATAAACTCTCATTTCAACGCAGCAATAAGTTTAGATACACGATGAATGGCTCTGCAGACTGTCGCTGCGTCTATATGCAGTAAATCACCAACGGCTAACTGAAAACTTCCCGTGGCAAAGAATCTCAAAGTTAGTGATAACATGTGCATTAGAGACAAAGATTTGTTGAGTAGCTTTAAATAGAATATTACGCAACCTGAGTTCTAGTTGATCCACGGTATCTTTTCCCAAGCGATCCCTCAGTTTAAATTTCTTATCACTCAATTCTCTCATTGGATTTCCTCTTTCACAGAACACGCAGGGAGCCCGACGAAATTAATCATTATCATCAGAAGATATATCTGAGAAATCAGAGTAATCAGACATCTGTAAAATACGAACGAGATAAGGTAATAACGTAAGCAATTTATCGAGGTTATGTTATAGGATTATTACATTACACTGCAGTAAAAGAAGTGTAATATTGCCTATATACGGACAACTATAGTTAGCAATGTATGAAGTTAGACTTCAGTGTATTTTTGAACCATTTATTGTAACAACACAGGTAATATTTTATTAACGATCAGCTGTTCTTGTATCTCAACTAGGAAACTACTCCTTGAACTAAGATCAAAGAGTTTGATCGGAGGAATTTCTCCAAAGTTGATCTTAGTTCAGTGCGAATCGATCTCAGATTAACGTTTATACAATACAAATGTCCGAATTTTGCGTGAACAAAGATGAATTTTGTCTCTGATCTAAGATCAAACAGTTGTAGATATGATCACCAACACTACGGTTTCGGTCAGTCTCACAGTTTGTAATGTTATCCGCTGTCCACTCACTCCGTAGAACTCTGCTCACAGCCCCATCTCAGCACCCAGTCATCCTCCATGCTGCACAGGACAAGCCACTTCCTCTTCCAGCAACTGGTCCAAGACACTCACGCACAGCGACAAGCACACAAAAACGAGTCCTCGGCTCCAACTGACAGATACTCCAACAGACTTGACACCTAAGCCCAGGCTGTAACCAACACACTGACTGCATTCTTTGCTAACTCACTGAGTCCACACATTGAACTTGATACTCCAACTAACTGAACCAATCCTCGTAGGTCGTGCCCGACAAATACCTGGGCCCACGCCATCTGGATGGTTCCAGAAGGGACACGCCTCCCAGCGACTTCCTGAAGGCAAATACTCTTGGCGCGCTGTCCAGATTGTTCCATAATGCCAGAGGCCTCCAGTGAGTGAGCAGGATGATCCAGATAGCAGCAGAGGGGGCACTGACCAATCCGCAAGCGGTTCTCCCCCGCCTTGTGACGGGAGTAGGGAGAGGGTGGGCCTTCCTTGGTGATGAGCATGTGGTTGGAGCTGGCTAGCTTGCGGTGCTTCCTGTTGTTGCACATTGGCATGGCAGACACAGCGGCTCACCATGCCACAATACAGTAACAAAATTCTTACCTTTCTGGGTAATTTTTTGTTAGTTCTTTGCCTCTGCAGTATTCACCTTCATTATCTTGGTATACATCTTATTCTTCTTTGTGCACTTCCTTGTCTCTGTGTTGTTTTTTGATTGTACTATTTTCACATTCACCACAGAGTCCATTTGCTAATTTTTACTTTCATTAAACCCATCCATAGTGTGTGTGTGTTACTCTGTACTTTGTGAAACTTCTTTCTTTCAGAATACTATTGGTCGCAACTGTGAGCGCACTGCATTAACTTTGCTGCATCTTGATTCAGTTTTACTTAGTATACTACCATCCTAGGTGAATGCGCACCCTTAGTACTTCAGATGAGCCACCGGTTCCAGTTTTGTATTCCCTACCTGTCATTCAGTCTTCAGGTTTCAGCCCTACTGACATCACTTAAGACTAGGAAATGCTCATTTTCATAACAGTACTTGCTGCACGTCCTTTTCATGCTCCAACATATTAGACTGCAGGCTTTCAGCACAGTCTGCCATTAAAAAAAAGTCATCAGAATAAGCCAAACTGCTTGTTACATTTCTGCCCAACTGAATCCCTCCTTGCCATTTTATATCTTTCAGCAAATGATCCATATAAACTGTGAACAAGAAAGGTGAAAGATTACATCCTTATCTAATCCCTGTAACTACATTGGACCAAGAAATCCTGATGGTGGCATCAGCTCTCATTGTGGCCAAATGGTCAAACCACACTGGTTTTCATCCAGCTAACTCTGAAGCACGTCAGGCTAAAAATTAGCAAATAAATTTGAAAACTGGTGGAATAGAATATGAAATCCGTAATTCTTACTGCAAGAAACTTCAGTACCGATTTCCTAGTACATCAGCTTGTTAGTGGACTGTTCAATTCTTGGAACGACAGTCAGTATACTGTTTTCTTTTTCAGGGTTTTTCCTAAATTTTATTTATTCATAAATTAGTTCTGACAGACTGAAGAACCTAACAGTTAAAATTTGTTAAAATTTAAGTTAAAACTCAGTATACTGAAGTCTTCATTTGTTGTTAGATTAGTCTTTTACCACCATAAAAGAAGTTCCCATGTTTTCTGGCATTAAATATGTTTTTTATACATACTTCAAAAAAATTAGGGGAACATGTTTTGTAACGTCTGGTATGTGAATGTTAATTTGGTACATGGGGTTCCAGTGGTTGTACAGCATACCTTGAGACCTTAGCTACTCAAGGGTATGTCAAATCAAAGTTATACTCCATCTGTAGGTGTAGCCCTGCATTAAACTCTCAGGTGACCCCTCAAAACAAAGTGAATAGTGGTGCCTCCATTGTAACCCGATGGGGTTATATATATATATATATAAAATAATAATAATAATAATACAAAGGGCAGATCCCAATATATCGACGACACAGAGTAGTTTCCAAATCGGTAAGTTATAGTATTCACGCCATCCAGTTATGTCAAATTGAGAATAGAGGCCTTGGTAATAAAGATTTCCTACTATCAAGATAATAGCATTCAAGAGGAACTAGCACATAGCGCAGTGGAAATCATGCGTAAGAACATTTAAAAAAAAACTGGGAGTGTCAAGTGAAATTAGTCACGACGGGTGAAGAATAGATAAGAAAGCATAATAAACTTTTGGAGACAGATATATTGAAATAAACAAACCAAACCTCTTACAAATTTTCACAAAAAGAAGAATATACAAATGCGGTACTTTCCCAATCAGTTATACAAAAATTCGAATCTGTATACAATATAAAATATCAAAGGGAAAGAGAGCAAATGAGGAAGAACAAAGCAGGAATGGAAAGGAACAAGCAAGGAAAAGGAAAAATACGCCTATCTGATGAGAAACCAAGAGTAACAAGAAATATAAGAAAAAAGATACACACAGTTACAAGATCAGAATAACAACAGCAAGAAATCTTCGAAGTAAAGTCCAAATATATGAATCAGAACTGCATCAGTTACCGCATGAATTGACACCAAGTAAAATTATTATGCAAGCCGAAATCACAATATTATTCAAATAAAGCTGTTCCAAGACAGTCACTTTCAAAGTTAACCACCTACAAACACGAATGGCAAAGCACTGTTTACGTATGAGCGTGTGTAGGATTCGCGGAGTTCCAAATACAGCACATGCACAGCTCGAAAGAGAGTTGTAACTAAGTTCTTCAACGGAAACTTTAAATAGTTTAAAAGTGAGTGGAATATTGGCCTGGAAATGCCATGCTCCCTATCAGAATTTCGAAAGAAAATTGTTCCTGGTGCAACTTGAAGTTTTACAGAAAATAAATTAACAGTTTGTCGTACCTCATCATGAAATACGTAGTACTGCCCCAAAATGGAGACTCCTAGGCACATGTCCCTAAGGATGGAGACGACGTTTGGTGTTCCTCCCTCCACACAGGCTAAAGTCCATCTCAAAATATCCAGAGAAAGGCCAGGTTTTTATACGGTAGAGTAGAGGGGAAATAATGAAGAGAAATACGTCTGGAAGATTCCAGATGTTGCGGAAGCATGCTCAGCAAACCAAGCGGTGTCGTATGACGTCAGCAGGCAAGAAGGTAGTCAGTAGATAGCAGATCGTAGAGATGGATAGAGCGGAGTTCGTGCAAGGAATGTGATGTCCAAATAAATATTCACTGAAGTATGTAAGTCCCAGTTACAGAGAAAATACGGTGTATATCAAGATGAGGGTGAGTCCAAATTAGTACTAGAAAAAAGGTTATGTGCATGGCGAATTTCGTAGATGCCGGTGAAGTGACGAGTTTGTTACACCATGTGTAGTCGTGGGGTACGCAGACTACTGCGGTCATTTGAGCATGTATGTAAACCAGCACCTCCTTTGAGACATATTAACGAGGTTCAAGTCGCAAGGGCCGTCATTTTGATCCAGGAAGGATGGACTTTTGGTCGTGTTGTTGTGGATCTCAATGTCTCCCCGTCAGTTATTCAACGCTTGTGGAATCGCTACAGTGAGACAGGCCAGTTCACAAGGAGGGTTGGACAAGGTCATGGACGTATGACAACCCCACAGGATGACCGATATCTGACCATCTGTGCGTTGCAGTGTTGTTCAGCAACTGCCAGAGAACCGCAACAAGACCTCAGGAGGGTCACTGGAGTCATGTTGTCTGACCAGACAGTAAGGAACAAGTTAAGAGAAGTGTCCTTACGACCCAGACGTCCTGTTTGAGTAGCCCGTTTAATGCAGCAACATTGCGCAACTCGCCTTCTGTTTGCCCGAACCTACGTCAACTGGCAGCGTGAGTCCAGATTTCCCCTGACACAGCGTGATGGACGTCAACGTGTATGGAGACGCCATGGTGAGCAGTAGATGCCAAATGTTGTCCAGGAAGGCGACCGATTCGGACAAGATTCTGTGATGTGTAGGGTGGCATCAGTATTGATGGCCGTACGGATCTTGTCGTGGCAGTCTTACCACTGCGTGGTACATCGAGCAGATACTGCTACAGTATGTGTTGGTTGCTGCATATGGTGTTGGCCCTGAATTTGTACTCGTGCACGACAATACCAGGGCTCGTGTAGCGTGCATCACCAGAGCTGTCTTGCGAGAACTGGACATTCAAGAGATGAAATGGCCAACAGTGAGTCCCGACCTTAATCCCATCGAGCATGTGTGGGATAGGCTTGACAGAAGTGTTCATGAGCATCCTGTTCCACCACTGACTCTCGCAAGACCTCGAACAGGCTCTCATTGAAGAATGGGACCCGATACCGCAACGTTTATCCATCGACTTATACGGAGCATGCCACGTAGGTACCAAGCCATGATAAATGCTTATGGAGGACATACACCATACTGAAGCTCTCCACCTGTGATAAAAATCTACCCTGGAGGACTGTTATAACTTTGTTTTCGCCCGTGTTTGGATATTCTGGTGTGTGTTCTGAAAGTGAACACGAATCCATCGATGTTCTTTTGTATACTTCAATGGTAAAGCATACAGGTTTAGTTGCTAATATACCTGGGTGTGAGGTATTGTTTTGGAGCATGGCATACGTTCAAAAACATGTTCCCCTAATTTTTTTTTAACTGTGTCCTAAAAGTTATATTGAATATGAAATCATTTTCCTCTCATGGAATTGCATTGCTCTCTGTTTCTAAACTTCTGAAATAGACTTGCTAAAAATTTGCATTATATGAAATAAAGCTGTTGAAGATACTATATATCTCGCTGATACAGTAAGGTGGAATTTTTTCAACTCACTACACTTGGTTTAGTTCAATTTCATAGTTATAAATATGTGAAAACTTACCAGACGGAGGTGTATCTACCCAGCACACTTTAGAACTCTGAGGTATCTTGTAAGGATTATTGTATCATAATTTAATATTGGACAGAAACCATTTTTAAGATTTGTATGTAAGTGAGGATTGCATGTACTGTTGGAGAGACCTTTAGCCATCCAGCCATCCTTATTAGAAATGTTAGTGTAAATGCTTTTACTTCTTTCATACAAATTTATTTGCCAAAAATGAGTATATATCTTATGTAGGCACCTTCCACAGAATTTGAACATACCTTTTGTATTTATTTGTAGCTTGAGTGTTCGTTATTTTAAAAAATGCTTCTTCTTTTTAGTTTACACAGGTAAAGAGGCAAGTACTGGGGAACGATGGAGTCCTGGTTGTGATGACCGCTTGGACAAGGAGCGAAGGATACCAGAATCAGGGGAAAAACCGTCTGGTGTTGATGAGGGTAATGGTGCCTCTCAACAGCAGCAGCAGACAATCCACAGCAATAATAACAACAATAATAGTAACAACAATAACAATAGGCCTCGCCTTCCTGGTGGTTTAGGGAGGAGTAAATCGAATCCTCCTGGCCTTCAGACGTTGCCTAGAGGCCGTGGACCTAATCCAACTACGGTAATATTGGAAGGCAACCACAAAAGTCTGCCAAGCTGTAGACGAGATGGACCGGCTGTAAATGGGGCACAACCCCCTCCCACTCGAACCTCTCATCCGCCAACACCACCACACGAAGATAGAAAAATGTTCCTGGTGCCAACGGAGATGGTACATTACTCTGCTGTGAATTCGACAACGCAGCCCCCACCCCCGCAGTATACAGGTGGGAATGGCAGTGGCAGTAACCCCCAGCAGCAGCCTCGGCCGGGAGAAAGCAACGTGCCTTACTCGGCTACCACAGCATTCCTACCACACGGCCACTTCCCAGCCCTGCGTTCCAGTAGTTCCATTTTTCCTACGTTTGCTCCGAGTAGTTACATGAGACCGACATTCCCCTTTCCGCATAATGGGGAACTTGTGTACCAATACCAGTGCCCACAAACTCCTCCTCCGCCTCCGCCTACAGCTTTCATTCACACTCCTGTAGTTACCTATTCCACTGTAGTTCCACCACCAAAGCTTTCCTGCTATAACTGTGGAAGTCAAAGTCATCATGCCACAGACTGCAAAGAACCCACCATGGAAGAAATGACCAAGCCAGGTAAGGTGATAATTTGTATGGTTTTTGCTTAACACCTTGTGTCAAGGGAGGGAGGGGAGGTCTTCATATTCCACCCCCCCCCCCCCCCCTTATGTTCTTATTGCTCCCCCGGTTCTCCTTCGAAAGTTAAGTGCATCTCATGTCTTTATCCCTCACCTCTGTGAATCATTGTAATCATTTTCACGTCAGTACCAGAAAAGATGTCACCCCCAGAAGTGTGTTAGTATTCCTTAGTATGTGAAATGTTCGTTTGTGTGCTAATTTATTTTATTTTACATTTTATGGCCTTCATTGGACCACTTTAGTCAATTATACAATGGATTTTTCGATTTTCTCTCAGCCCAGTACTTCTTCATTCTCTCGGATTTTGATTTTCTCTCCTCGTCTGAAATCACTCTTCCCATGGTTTGTCTGTTGATCTTGGTCTGTAATCTGGTGTCTATGTTTTTTAGTAACTTTAAAAAGAATATATATATTTCTGTCTCATTTCAGGTCAGTATAGAATAGATTACTCACCATACCAGAAACCAGGAGAGTGTTCATCGGAGAAGTGACCCCAGCAGTTGCCTTACCAGAAACTTGTTCCGGTGTTTCCAGCTCCAGGGCCCTGTCTGGTGAGCAATGAACCTCGTCATTTTCGCTCGTACGTGTACTGGAAACTGCTTCACACGGCGGCTAAGGGGCGCTCACGTGATGCCTCATCGTGATTATTGTTCTGAACGGGATTATTAGGTGGAATTTTATTTTAAGAAAAGACTTTAATGGTGCAACGTGCGTGAAATGAACCATGTCATAATTATATATTAAAATATACATATATATATATAAAAGATATGTACAAATTCGTGTAAATGTATTGTATCAATAGCGTGTGTGCGAGTGTATATAAGATTTATTACAATTGAAAGAACATTTTTGAGCAGAAGGAATAAGTTGTGTGTGTATTCATATACCGACCAAACTAACAAATCAAAAATGTATAAAAATATCATTCAGAAACAGTTTTTTCTGCCTGGAAGTGTAACTGTGTTCCTTGGTCGTGCATACGAAGTTATGTTGCCAACCAGGCTGTTCAGTACTCACACCAGCTGTCTAATCTATGCAAAAATAAGTCCAAGTTATTATTAACCCCCCAGTGAATGTGGTACTGCTCAGTTTTTCTTACGTTTTATTTTCTTAAAACAGTGTTGTCTCTTGAACTCTTAACTGTGTTATAGTCAGTTAAACAGCAGCAGAATTTTTGCTAATGTGTGATCAGAAGTGATATTTGCATAATTTTACTTTTAACAGTCCTGGAATTTTTTTACTGTGTTTAGTAATCGTGTGCATATTTTTTTTTTCCTTTTTAAAAAATATTTGTTTCCATTTGCTCAGTATTTAAAGTATTTCTGGACCTGTGTATCTGTTAAAGCAATACTACTGTTACTGATGTTATTTTAAGTGTTGTTTGAAAATTTCACTTCTGAAAGAATGAAAAAAATAGTCACAGGATTGTACTCCTTGTTACCAAGTAGTTTTATAAGCAACAATGCAATTTAACGAATGTATGTATCCTGCATTGAAAGAGTAGTGAGTGTTTTGGAAATTCAATTTAATATGCACAAAATATGCCCTCAAGAATTTGGTTTTATAAGATTGTTTTAATTGCAAAGGATATATTTATTAGAAACCATATCAGTGCCAGAAAAAGACGCATTTTGATTGTTTCTGTTTTTTATTCACGCATTTTAGATCTCTGAATGATAACCATTATTTTTATGTTCGTTATTATTGGTTTTTGTAATCACAACATAAAACTTTTGATTTCTGTTATAATTTGTTCATAACCATTACTGGAAAAACCTTCGGTTATCGTCAGCAGTTGAATGAGTGGTGGTAAAGCAAAATGTAGAATGTTTTGTTTTATAGAAACTTGTGATTTTCAATAATGAACTTGTACTTCCAGCATGTGAATACAACGCAGCAATGAAGTTATCAATAATATTGTTATCTGGATGTGTTACTCAAATGGGCGTTTCAGGATCCCATGAAAGTCAGTGTTTGTACATAAAAAAATATTTAAAAAATGCAAAAATAGATTTAGCTAGTAAGAATGTTTTTAAATACTTGTGATGTGTAAATATATTATATATATATATATATTATAATTATACGCAGTTAAGCTATAAAAATTGAAATATATTTGTAAATTAAGTTGTATCGCGTGCATTAAACATTTTACCTTTATGTATTAAAAAAAATATTGAAATAAATAATATAGAAACGGCCAGTTTATGTATTTTTTTTAATTGTCCTTCAGGATTATAAAACAGGTTTTTATGTCTTTTGTTTGACCAGACATGGTCCTAAAATTTTGTAAGTAAACTTACATTTACAGTAGCAGTCCATTATAGTGAGAATTCATAACTACGAAAAATTTACTCCCTATAGTAGATTGTCGTTATATCAGATTTTTGTAAAAGCTGGGGGAAAGCACACAATAAAATCTGTATGAAATGGCAATCAGTTTGTTCAAAACTAGCATTTTCACAGATTTCCATACTACGGCTTACTCATTAGTTATTTTTAAAATTTCAATACTATGTGAACATGTTCACTTTCATTCTTCAAACTTGTAGCAGAATCACTCTAGAGGCTTCTGAGACAAGCGTTTTTGTTTTCTTAACGAGCGCACAACTGTGAGCTTGCATTAAGGAGATAGTGGGTTCGAACCCCACTGTCAGCAGCCTTGAAGATGGTTTTCCTTGGTTTCCCATTTTCACACTATGTAAACGCTAGGGCTGTACCTTAATTAAGGTCACAGCCGCTTCCTTCACACTCCTAGCCCTTTCCTGTCTCGTTGCCATAAGACCTATCTGTGGTGGTGCAATGTATAGTCGATTGTAATTTAAAAAAAAAAAAAAATCGCCTAATCTAACTTATAGCCAGTTTCTAGAATGGTGAGATATCTGTCCGATAGTTATTGATTCATTACAGCTGTCAACTCAATAAATCTATGCTGTATTGCACAGCGGAATAGCGGCTAGCTTATCGAACTGTTAACTGTTGGTTCGTTAATCAAATTTCATAAATACACACTAGATACCACCCCTTGCACTGCTTTGTTTTTGTGTGTTAGATGTGTTCTCTAGACTGTCAGGCGCATGCGCACAAGTAATGCATCGCATTTTTGCTTTCCATGCAGCTGCCATTAGCTGCTCTTTGCCATGCAGCGAGAAATTGGTATTCGACTAGATCTTGCAAATGTGGGTGTCAGTTTCGTAGTGTTTAAGGACAGTCAGAAGAATTTGACATTGTTTGAGGATTTCTAACGAAATATGCACACCAGCAGCATATGTCACGCGCGATCCAGTTGGCACCGAGACGTATAAATATACCGTATCTATTCCCTGTTATTCCAAAACATGAACATTGTTTGACCACAGTATATCGATAAATAGCAGGTAATTAACATAATTATATAACCTGTTACTTTCTTGTAATGTAATATCGTTAATTAAAACAATCTCACTATAAAAATATATGCTCACTGCCAATGCAAGTAGGCCTGCAGTGGCCCTACTACAATAAATGTGTAATTAATTACCTGTTATACTCGGTTACTGGTACCAGTGCTCTTATGGATATGAATGCAGTCACAGATACAAATATAATAAGACTCGGTAGTATTAAAGGAGGATTAAGTGAAGTAAAATGGAAAGGAATGAAGAAACTAAGAAAGGGGTACACCTTGTACTGGATGGGTAACAGTAAAGAGAAAAGAAATGCAGTGGGATTTGTAATGAATCAATGTCGAACCAATAGCTGAAGTTGAATATGTAAATGAAAGAATTATAATAATGCACATACATGTAAACAAGGAACTACTGAAGATAATACAGGTGTATGCTCCACAGACACGATGTAGTGTGGAAGGAAAAGAAGAGTTCTTCAATGAACTGGAAACATATATTGTTGGAGATGGGATCATGATAATGGGAGATCTGAATGCTCATGTGGGAACCGATAGAATGGGATACGAGAATGTTCTGGGCCCACATGGGTATGACGATAGAAATGAAGATGGAGAGAAACTGTTGGACTTTTGTATCAGATATAACCTGATAATAAAGAACACAAGGTTTATGAAGAGGAATAACCATAAGATCAGCCGATATAGTTGGGATGGACAGTATGGAACACTCGTCGATTTTATAACAACAGACCGAGAATGGGGAAGATACGTCATGAATACGAAGATAATCCGCAGTGAAAATATGGAAGGTGATCATAGATTGTGGAATTACAACATTAAAAGCCCCTAAAATTGTATTGATGAAGAAACCGAAGATCAGGATTTGGAATTTGGAGGAGGAGGAGGAGGAGGAGGAGGATAAAAGTATGGCATTCTAGGATTGTATAAAAAGGAAGTTGCCTAACATGGAAATACGAAGTGGAGAAGAAGAGTGGGACAATTTAAGACAGACATTTGTGGGAGCAGCAATTGAGTTATGCGGGGAAAGCAAAGGTTAAGGGAAAGGAGACACGGCGGTGGACAGACAAAATAAGAAAAAGAAATAAAAGAAAGGAACAAGGTGAAGAAAGAAATGGATGAGGAAAAGCAAAAAAACATATGAGAGGGATGAGAGTAAGATAGAAAGGTTACATGGGGAATACAAAAGATTGAAACTACAAGTAAAGAGGAGTATCAAGGAAGACAAGGAGAAATGTTGGGGAGAGTTTACCAACAAAATAAAGCAAGATAGTCAAGGAAATCGGAAACTATTATACTGAGTAATAAAATCAAGAAAAAATCAAGGCATTAGAGAGGGAAGATGGATCCATAGTCCATGATGAAAAGGGTCTTCAGAAGGTGATGGCAAAGTATTTTGAAAAACTTTATAATGAGGATGACTGCTCGGAGAAAGAAGGAGATAAGAAAATGGAACTAATGGATGGAGAAAAAGAAAAGAACACGATAACATGGTTGGAACTTGAAAGGGCAGTGAAAGCAATGACCAGAGGTAAAGCAAGTGGAAAAGACTAATTCAATGCTTATTGTACCACTGTTCATAAAAGGAAATAGGAAGAAATGTGAAAATTATAGATGTATAACCCTATTATTAAATGGGCTAAAAATAATGGAGAAAGTCATAGACAAAAGACTGAGGGATATAATAGAAACACAGAGGAAAAACAATATGGCTTTGACTGAATAGATGAACAATAGACTTGGTATTTACAGTGCTAATATTAATGGAAAAGCATCTGGAGAGGAACAAGGAAATCATTCGTATTTTTGGATTTGGGAAAAGCTTATGATACAGTTTAGAGAAAACATGTTTGGGAATGCCTACTGAAAAGAAATGTACCAAAATCATTAATTAACAAGATAAAAATGTTGGAGAGTAAAAGCAGTGTACAAGTGGGGAGTGATGACTCAAACATTTTATACAAAAAAAAAAAGGTCTCAAGCTATTTGCTGTACGTCGCACTCACACAGATAGGTCTTATGGCGACGATGGAACAGGAAAGGCCTAGGAATTGGAAGGAAGCAGTCGTGGCCTTAATTAAGGTACAGCCCCAGCATTTGCCTGGTCTGAAAATGGAAAACCATCTTCAGGGCTGCCGACAGTGGGGTTCGAACCCACTATCACCCTGATGCTAGCTCACAGCTGTGCGCCCCTAACCGCACGGCCAACTCGCCCGGTAAGGTTTCAAGCAAGGAAATGCAGTGTCACCATTATTATTATATTGATGGATGAAATCATAAAACGTGTAAAACGAAGTATCAGTAATGATGAAATGAATGCTTTGGTATTTGCAGATGATTTGGGGAAAGGGAGAAAAGGAATTATAAAGGAGACTGGACATTTGGAATAAAAGTCTGGAATTTGGAATGGTAATTAGTAAAAAGAAAACTGTAGTCATGCACTGTGGAAAAGAGATAGAGAGAAGCCAAGTGAACGTAGATGGAGAATGGCTAGAGAATGTAGAACAGTTTACATATCTGGGTAGCATTATTAATGGAAGTAATGAAATCAACCCTGAAATTAATAACAGATTAAGTAACAGTACAATATTTTCGATCAGGTCAGAGAGCTTTTATGGGATGACAAAGTACCCAAGAGAACGAAATTAACATTATATAAACAGTATTTTATACCAATTCTACCATACGGACTAGAAACACTGGTAACTAATAAAAGACAAGATAATAAGATCCAAGCAGTAGAAATGAAATTTTTAAGAACATCGGTTAAAAAGACAAGAGATAGAATTCAAAATATTAAAATCAGAGAAGAGCTAAATATAGAACCGTTAGTACAAACATACAGAAAGCAAGACTGAGATGGTTCGGACATGTAAAAAAAATGGGAAAGGAACGGATAGCAAGAAGGGAATTAGAAAGAAAAGTTAAGGGAAAGAGCCCAGTTGGAAGACCAAGAAGGTGGATGAATCAGATTTGGAAGGACATTAGAGAAGCTGGATTGAATGTGGTTTTAAGTAATGGTGCAGGAAATGTGGAAGGACAGAAAGGAGTGGGGGAGGCTTGTTAACCACAGCCAGGTGACTGGAGTGGGACATTGATGATGTAATCAATATTTGATCAACGGGGGACAATGGAAAATTACTTTTTACGGGACGCAAATTGTTGCCTATAACCTCAAACAAACGTATGACAGTATATTTGTTTAGCCTGAATCTGTCTTTGAATTCACTATCGCTATACTTCATTAGAACATTAGGCTGACGATGATATAATCGTGGTCGTTCTAGAATGTTGACCATTTCTACAATTTCTTCATCGCAAGAAGATAAGAAAGCCATAGAAAATTTTAACGAACACAATATTAGCTACCGATACTGATGTACTGCGTACGCGCCCACCAAGTTAACAAATGGATATATCTTGCTCAGGGCCCTCTAAGTTAGCAGGCTATTTATTGAACTGATAAATGTATCTTAAGGACTAAGAAATAATGTAAGGTTTTGGTCCACCCAATCAATACACATCACTTTACAAGTGGAAAACGATTTAATTAAAAAACATATTAAATAGTTTTTCACTTGTAAAGTGATGTGTATTGATTTGGTAGACCAAAACCAAATACTGTTTCTTGGTTTTAACTGTATCAATATGGATCTATATGATGAAGTTCATAAAGTGTACAGATGTATCTTATGTTCATGCAATGCCCAACACAAGTTAACCATTTGATACTGCGATAGGTTCGATATCTCATGTTTCAGAAAGCGGGCATTAACCATATATGAATCCTGTAAACCTATTTCAAGTGCCAGTGGAGTAATGATAACCTTTTTGATATAAATTTACACTAGAATAGCCTTTCCAAAATTTAACCAGATGCGAGAAAATAATAAATTAACCTTCAAAATCAATGATGCGTTCTGCCTATCTTGAAGTGTGTCACTTCCTTACATAATTTCAGTATATAGCATTAAAATTAAGCAGTCGTACTGTTATCGGCCATGTTATTTATGCATTTATTATGAAAATTTGTTCTCTTTCATTTTAAATTTTGTTTACAGCACACCAGTCGATGGGTATTACCGGTACTAATCAACTCAGACGTCGCCTTTGAATGTCGACGGGAGAGCTCACACTCACTAGTGCACATAGCAAGAATACTATACTGAAGATGATCATTCACATTCAATATAATCGCTAGAGTGCGTAAATATCAATCTTCTTCTTCTTCTTCTTTTCCTACCGCTTTTCCCACACCTGTGGAGTCGCGGGTGCGATCTGTGTCGCCTACCCTATATGGAAGGATGTAATCACTATTGCGTGTTTCTGTGGTGGTTGGTAGTGTAGTGTGTTGTGTGAATATGAGGAGGAGAGTGTTGGGACGGACACAAACACCCAGTTCCCAAGCCAGAAGAATTAATCAGAAGTGATTAAAATCCCCGACCCGGCCGGGAATCGAACCCGGGACCCTCTGAACCGAAGGTCAGTACGCTGACCATTCAGCCAACGAGTCGGACAGTGCGTAAATATCAATAACAGAGAAAATAATACGCTGAATCACTCATAACAGGGTTCTCGTAACCAAAGGATAATACACAGTTTAATATAGGAATTTTCAAGGGACAAAAAAGGGAAAAAAACCCTGTCTTTACAATGGTGTTCTTGCTACATGCCATATTCGCTATAGCAGATTTCTGCTGTATAAATGTGGAGGAGCTTCTCCCCTGTCAGAAAAGACCGTCAAGAAAATCACCAATGTTCTGGAAACTTGTTAGAATTAAAAATATTTTTACCACAGTGTGTAAAACAAGATCTTAAACTGATTTTAAACGAGATTCAGAGAATTATGTTAGAGACTTAAGTGAGAGAAACCTTGAACATCTTTGCTCATGGCTCCCGGTCATTGCCTGTCTACAGAGAGAGGCAGTGAAAAATTACCACACTATGCAGGAGACGTCTGGGGAACAGATTGTCTGCAATCCATTCCAAGACTTCTATGCAAGTTGTAGCAGCAGTGGCTGTTCACTTACATTACAGTAGGTCTAACAACGTAACCTGCCGGTAGGAATTGCGCAATATTAATGCAACGTCGTAAATACAGTCCTGAACACTGCATGATTTGTTTAAATAACCCTGGTTTTATTTCTCCTGAACGAATCCAAAACCTATCAGTCTCGTTAAATTTTCTTGTCTTTGATTTTCTGAACGCTTCTCTTTATGTACCGGCATTTCAAATCATAACATTTATCCGTTGAAGAATGCAAGGAGTATGCACATAGTGATGTGAATATGACATGGCTAGACACTACGGAAATTATCGTGCAGTATCGGAGTACAAAGGCATCTTCACGGTCACAGTGCAGACCAATGGATTGTGACCCATAAGTGTATGAGTGAACGGGTTGATCACCAATTATTGGATGTACCTATTCCTTTCTCCATCATTTCTGTTTATAACATCTTCTAAAAGCCAATAATGAAACGATTGCCTTTGAAGTTGTACTTGATTTCCTGAAGCACTTTATTTTTTCCAAAATGCACGATGGTCTACACAACTACGTTAAAAATACATGTAGCTGGTTTGCTCTGAAACATGTGTTATTTAATATACGGTCTAGCCATTATGAACGAAATGTACGTCCAACCCTTGTCCCGTTGCTGTACGGGTTCGGGTATGAAGTGAGATGAATCTTCATAACAAGGTTTTACGACTGGATGCTCTTCCTGATGTCAACTTCATAAGAGGAATTAATGACGTGATATATGATAGTAGGAAGGGAGAGAGTGAAACATGGTGCCAGCACACAGCTTACTCCTGTCGAATAGCAGCAAGGGGTCTGCTCAGGAATTAACATCGCCATCTGACGGATGAATCACCATCAACAGCTCCATATGACAACCGCAGAGAAGTTTGGAATTCAATCCAGGCTTTTGGCATGCACTCTAGTGATGAGAAATTGTATATCACCAACTCTTCTACCCTGTTGGCCAGCATTCTGATGGTGAATGTTTTCCACCAACAGGTCTTGAACTGGTGCCAGACCCTAGAGATTTGATATCTTAATGATCATGGCCACCTGGTAGGCTTTCTGTATGAACGAAATTAACTGTTAAATTCATTTCTTTAAAAAGTTGTTAACGTTGATAACACCTGTTTTGGCATAGCCTTAAACGCTTTTTATAAGATCTGCCATGACTGGGATACTTCTGTGACCGTAAGTGAATGCATTAACATAATATAATGGTGATTTTGTGAGGCTGTTCTTAGCCTGGTGATCTTGTAAGGCAGATCCTCCAACGAGGGTTGCCAGCATCTGCCGTGTGTGGAAACTGCGTGGTTTTGTAGTGCAGGATTGTGTGGTGTGTGAGTTACAGGAATGTTGGGAACAGTACAAGTAACCGGTCCCCAAGCTAGGGAAAATAACCATTTAAGGTTAAAATCTCTAACCTGGCCGGAATCAAACCTGGGGCCCTTGGAACTGAAGGCAAATACACTGACCATTCAGCCAAGGAGCCAGACATTAATATAACTAAGCCAAGCAACAATAGAACACAAGCCACAAATTGGAAAAAGTCATCAAAGCACCAGAAATTTTAGTTTATTTGTGACCTTGAGCTAAGCTATGATGTACAAAGTGATTCCTACCATAACAAGCTGGTAGATCTGAGGAATTATGCTAACAGACCTTCGCAAAAACAAATCTTTAAAGATTTGGCTGTGCATATAAGACAACTGTGGTTTTCTTTTTTTATCAGTACATTTTAAGGTAAAACTTTGTGTTACATTCGGGGCAGTAGGGTAAATAGTTTACACTTAGACAGTTTGGTACTTAGTATTGAAAACATTTCTTGCAAAATTGTACAAAACTATTTTAATCCTCCTAGTCAATAGGCTACTATAATATTTTTTACGTTCAATTAAGAAGTAACTTCACACATAAATAGACATGTTTCGACCTGGCATTGGTTCATCCTCAGTAAGACATGTATAATGAATTAAAAACATAATATGGAACACACAAAATGAAATGTTAGTTAAACAGTTTTTTAAAAAGCATGAAGACAGTTAAAAACTGCGAAAAGTTGATCGTTAAAACAGTCTTGATGTGGTTCAACTAATATCTGTATACTGTTGGTTTAATTGTTGTGTTCCGACATGGGCTGATATACAAAAGCATTATTGAAGTTGAACCGTCCGATTTTTAGTGTTACGTGGCCGCCTGTATCACCCGTGTTCTCTGACTACGGAGTCCAGCTCTCGTCCAGAGCTTTCATCATGTTTTTTAAAAAACTGTTTAAGTAACATTTAATTTTGTGTGTTCTGATATTTTTAATTCATTATACATGTCTTACTGAGGATGACCCAATGCCAGGTCTAAACATATCTATTTATGTGTGAAGGTTCCTCTTAATTGGACATAAAAAATATTATAGTATTGACTAGGAGAACTAAAATAGTTTTGTACAATTTTGTAAGAAGTTCAACCATCAATATGGATTAAATACAGGATCTGAGGTAGAACAGATATTTTCCAAGTTGTCAAGTTTATACAACAAAGCCTACAAAATACTGTATTTTTGCTGTTAAAACAACATTCTTCCTTGGACGTTCCAGTTTATACATGGGTACAACTATTAAAATTGAAGTGGAGGGCAAGTTTACTGTTTGTAGGAATATAGATTGGAGATTAACAACAACATTTTTAGCACAGATGGATAGGTACTTCACTGTCAGTGATAGAGAAAATGGTAATGACAAAACAGTGTTCTCCGGTAGTACAACACCTTAATCATATTGGTCTCCAGATTCATGTTAGACAATTGTATTATAAGACATAACCTCTTTATACAGAGACTTTTGTAATTGTTGATGATCCTCTTTTAGAGGTAGCCTGACAATGAACCTCCTTTCACTATCTCTCATTGTATTGCCCTTAAAATGTTCCTTGCATTGTTGCTCTTCACTTGTTCTGGGTTGTGTCTTCAATTCTTTGATTTCCCATACCTCATAAAGCTGATGATCAAGATTTTCCACACTCCTTATAGAACATGATATCACTGTGTTGTTAGTCATGGTGTGAAGTTGACTCTTCCCAGAGACTATCCAACTTAACTCAGTGTTTTGAAATGCAGGAAAAATCATCTGAATGAGTTTCCTTTCCGTTATCAAAATGTCATGGTATAATTCTGCCCCTATAATGATGTCACTGCAAGCTGGGTGGTAGTACAACTTAGGGTCTGATAATGTGACATGGTTAGGAATGCTCCAAGACTTACACCAGCATAGTAGGCATCTGTCCTGTTTTGACTGGAACTACCAATGAAGTTGCAGTGAAATGGATCTTGGTATCAGTGCTGTGTTTGATCACCTATTAAGCCTGAGTGATACATAATACTGAAAATTATGGAATGAAAATTAACTTGGAAAAGTGTAAGACAATGGTGTTGACTAGAGGAGAAAGGGAAGGGGAGGTAATTATAAAAATAAAGGGACAAAACCTTGAAATTGTGCAGTACTTCAAGTACTTGGGAAGCAATCTGATGCAGGATGCAGGGATGGACATGGAGAGCAGTGAAAGGATCCAACAGGGAAATGCATTCTACCAGAGTGTGAGAAACTTGTTGTGGAAGAAGGAAGTATCAGTGAAGTGTAAAGAGTTGATGTATAAGATGTACTTCTGCTCAATACTGGCATATGCAGCAGAGACCTGGACACTGATGAAAAGGTAGGAGAATAAAATCCAGGCCAGTGAAAGGAAATTTTTAAGAAGTATGAAAGGAAAGATAAGAAAGGACAGAGTAAGAAATGATGACAGGAAGGAAATCAAGTGAAGTTTTTTACAACAGAACGGAGAGGACTAAGCTTAGATGGTTTGGTCATATTAAGAGGACGTAAGTGAATGATAGAGACCTAGATAAGAGGAGTGAGGGCAAGAGAGAAACCCAGAATAAGATGGTTGAAAATAATCAAGAATAGTACGATTAGAAGAAACCTGGGTTGGAATACAGTTAAGGACCAAGCGAGGTGGTCGTGCAGTTAGGGTCGCGAAATTGTGAGCTTGCATTTTGGAGATGATGGGTTCATATCCCACCTCCAAGGATGGCATCTAATATTGCTAACCATTATACTACCGGGAGACAGACACCATTGGAGTGAGAGGGACAAAGCTACAGCTCTTGTCGTGGCTCTGAGAGGGAACGCCCTCAATATCCTACGGGCATTATCAGAAGGCACTCGGAGCAACTACACCATGTTACTAGTTCACTTGGATGCCCGATACAGAGATCATCACCTCCAACCGGCCTTCCAGACCAGGATTTAGAGGAGTACAGAAATGCTCCAAGAGTTCAAGACGGATGTCGCCCATTGAAATAATAAATAAAGAGGTTCAACCTATTCAATACAAAAGAATAAGAAATGCAGTGATTATATTCTTATTTAATAATAAGTAGAAGTGGTACCGGTTTCGACCCTAGTCCAGGTCATCATCAGCCGATTAAAACATGAAAAACAATGCCTAGGAAAAAGAAAATAAAAGATCAAGTTCACTCCGGATCAGTAGAAGAGGCGATATAAAAATGCCGGAGGTAGACACTGTAAAAATCAGAAGAAGTAAAATGTAAGTCACTTAAAAGAAACAGTGCGTAATTTTCTGAACGGCAGTATGGCACACGCAGTGTTAGGCAAAGTCTTATAATGTTTATGAAAAGCGGAGAACGGTTAAATGAGCTAGCTTGTATACTCTGTCAGGCACAAAGTCATGAAGATCCATAATCGTGCTGAAGGTGAAGATGAGTAGATCAATTGAAGTAACTTGCCAGCCCCCGGTGATCAGCGCGATATATTCAACATCAGGCACTGTGGTTTCAAACGCCAACGTAAAATGAAGAATAGCTTAATGATCCAGTATTTGCTTCGGTTGCGGGAATGTAAGTATATATAGATACATACAATATAATTCAATATAATTGAATAAGTAATTGTGATCCTATAGAATTTTTGGAACAGTTGACGTGAAAAAAACAATTGTGAAGAGAAAAAAATATAGTAAAAAGCACAATACTGGAAACAAATGAAAACATATATGCACAGTGCGCTATTTTTTTAATGTAAAAAATTCAGGTCGTGATTGAAGTATTCGAATTCGGCGCAAGGCAAGAGTTAAATTTGAATGAGAAGAACTGAAATGAAGGTGGCATTGTTTTTTTTTTTTTTTTGAGGTGAAAAGAAAAGATAGGATAAATTAATAGAGGAAGAGGAATAGTGGAATAAGAGAAGAATAAAAGAGATTGAAGTTAAACGGTGTTGAGGAAGGATAAGATAGGAAGATGAAGGAGGGGTAGTTTAGGGTGGATTATTAAAGGTAGAAAATGTGGGTAGGAACTTTGTAAGGCATTGTTTTTCATGTTTTAATTGAATGATGATGACCTGGACTAGGGTCGAAACTGGTACCACTTCTACATATTATTAAATAAGAATCTAATCACTGCATTTCTTATTCTTTTGTATTGAATAGGTTGAACCTCTTTATTTATTATTTCAATTTTAACTGTGATACTTTTCAATACGGAACAATGATATTTTTATCTTTAAATGGATGTCACCCATCTCATCCACCTGACCTACCCTCAGCACCAGAAGAGTTCCTCGAACAGCTGGGTAGACAGACTTTCTTAGATGGACTGCACGGTCCAGATACTCAACAAGCCCTTTGCCTCGCCCGCCACAAGACCCCCGGAGACACTTTTGGCCACATGTTCAAGTTCGAGGCCACAAAGCAGGCATCGAGAATACAGACTAGGGTGCTTATCCTCAATGTGTATGAAACTCTGCGGCTGCAGGAAGATAAGTCCCTAATCGACTTCCTTGAGTCCTTAGGAAGGTTCTATGAAGCCAGGTGGAACCCAGCAAACAAGGCAACAGAATGATGCTGGAGTCAGTGAATTCCCCAAGGATCTGCTGGAATTGTAGTAACAAGGGCCACATAAGACAGAACTGTGAAGACCAGAGCCTCCAGCTGACATCAGGACGGCCAAGAAACACATCAGTCAGGGAAACGACAATTAGTCATCCTTATGGGGCAAAGGTTGGCACAGGATAGTCATCAAGCCTCAACAGTCCAGGACTCCATAACAAAACTACAATCTGATGGTATAGCAGCCTGATGATAGACAGAGTCGTTGATGGAATAGTTCAGAGCATGTCGATTAACACCGGAGGAACGAAGACCATCGTCAGGCCAACATTTGCTGGCAGTGGAGAATTTGGCCCTTACAGCAGAAGCTTAAATTGGCGACTGCCCTCCTAGGACCTAGGTGATGCTGCTGTGGATGTGGATGGAGAGATTAAAGGAAATTACCAGGAAACTGAATTTAGTAAAGAAGTCAGCTAACGATAACATGCTGGCAAGTACAATTGTCAGTCATATGAATTTTCGGGAGAAATGGAAGGGTATGTATAGGTACTTTAAGACAGAAAAAGATTCCAGGAAGGACATTTCAGAAATCATTAATGAACAATGAGAGTGTGTATGTGAGGATTTAAAGAAGGCAGAATCATTTAGTCATACGTATGTAAAGGATAGTTAGATACAAGAATAATGTCCCAGTATATTTACTATACAAAGAGCAAACCTGGTGAGATGGAGTCAGTGTTGTACCAATCCACAAGTGAATAAATGTAATCAGACAGTTGCAAGGCCATGACGGGTAATTCATTGGGAGTGAGTCCATAAGATGGCTACTTGGAGTCCAGTGAGGATGGCTAGTTGTGAACTGTCTGAATGGACACCGAGCTGCAGAAGTCCTGTTGGAGAACAGGAGTTTGATGCACCACCAAGTAAGAGAGAGAGTGTGTGTGTGTGAAGTCAACCTAATCAGAGGAGTTAATGAGATGAAATTAATAACGTGATATATGGATAGGTAGGGGGAGGGTGAAACTCGGTGCCAGCAAATAGCACCAAAGGGGCCTGCTCAAGACTTTACGTCCCCATCCGATGGACGAATCACCATCAACAGCGTCATATGTCCTCACTCCATACGAGCACCGAGGAGAGATTTTGTAATTGAATCCAGACATTTGACACACAATCTAATGATTAGAAATTATATACCACCACCTCTCCTACCCTCCCGGCCAACATTCTGATGGTGCAAATTCTTTTGACCGACTGGACTCGAACCACTAACCATGCTGTCAGACCATAGAGACTTTGTAACTGTTCGACCCTAAGCTTCTCACTAGAGGAGACGAAAGTTAATACCTTGGGACACATGAATATCAAATAAACTATATGTGGCTTGCCCGCAAATTGCCACGCAAATAGAAACAATTAACATTCCATGGTTTCCCATTTCTCTATGGGATGTATGGGTGCCAGCGTTACAGTTTTAAACAAAACTGCAAAGCAAAATTTATATTTACTACCCTAGAGACTTATACTTAAATCACTGGGGTAGGATTTTAAATAATTAACCATTAAGTATCGTTTGAGAAAGAAAATTAACGCAATATAAAATACAAATGAATTTATTATACAAAAATAATGAGATGAATCAGAAAAGTTCCTTAAAGCGTGGAGGGATTTAGAATTTACGTTACTCAAATTACTATTGCTTGCTTTATCTAATTGAAGCTCACCAATTGCAGCTTCCGTTGAAGTCATCTGGTTTCCGTGGTTACTCGTTCTTTTCTTCTCGATGTAGAATTAACTCCATGGACATCCTTCCTTCTCTGATGTGGTACGGGCTATCTGGACTAGCACTCCCTAATTGCGTAGTCTTTAAATTAGACATTGGCCCTATACTTGTAAAAACTGATCACCGTTGATCGTATGAGGAGAAAATTCAGAGATATGAATTTTTCCATGTTAGTAGAAATCTCAATCCAACTGAGCTATACTATTTATACGGTACAGACTGGTACCAAATTCCGTGGACTTGAACTAACATAGTTCTTCGTCCAGAAGATTTACTGAATATAACACAAGTCATAAGCTTGTTTCGTCTCACGCAGATCTGATAACATAACCGCAACTAAGTACTGTATCGAAGCGACAACACACTGTACTAAAATAACTATGTCTCGGAGAGACCACACACTGTCTCAAAATCAATAACGTCGTTCAAAGTAGATGTTCACAGTAGAAGTTCTAATAGTAGTTAGGTTCTCAGCAGAAGTAGCGATGTTAGTGAGTATCCGTGACTCCGTGTTAGATAATATCACCGGGCTCTCCCCACTCTTGGTAGCAGCTCAATCTCAGATCTCTATATAACGAAGCATCTGATTCGTAGATCGCATTATCATCTCCCTCTCTTCTATCTTCTTGACAAGTCCCGTAGGAGTGGCGATGATGTAGTCTGCTAGCCTAGCCTTGCACGCAGGTCGCTGTTTACTGCCTTGGCTCATGAGTTTAACCCAATGACTCATGTAATTTCCCCCCCGCTATAAGAATAACCTTTTCCGTATACACAAGTATGAGATGAAATGACAACAACTATGTCTCAACATATTGACCATATTTACAGTACATAATGAATTCCTATCCTACTTAATATAATAATTTAAATAATAAATGATGTTATAATATATACAATATGATTGCAAAAACCTTATTTACAAATGCTTGATGTTGAATAAATATGATATTATGAATAATTGCCGATGGCGGATAAACTTGATATCAAATGATATCGCGTAAAATGATAGTATATTAAATTAGTCTGGCTGGAGAAGCCTGGACGGTTACATACGCCCTCCTGTTATTTACAGATATAACATATATGAAAATAACACACTACACCAATACGGCTGATATATACATCATTACATCTTACAAACACTTACTAAAAAACATACATAATAAAAAATTGTATCTCACTGTAGAGTGTCTGTTTCAATGATACCATATTACATAATTCCTGCCGATTTTCAGCAACATTCATAATATTTACAACATAACAACAGGTAAATAACTCTATCTTTGCACTTCATCATCAAAGTGTTCGGCAGTTCCAGGTTATCATAATATATACACCACACACACACACACACGTAATCACACGTGGCTTACCTCTCTTAGATGGCTGCAAGCAATTTCTTGTTTTCAATGCAAAAAATATTACTACTTAGAAAATTATTGCATTAATTTCCTTCTGCAGTTTCAAAAAACATCCCAAGTTACTCATGGTTTCTACAATAGTGTCAGGTTTAGGTTCACAACCTATACATGAATTCACGTTTTCTAACTCAAGTACATTTAATGTTATCAAAACAACACCTGGGAGACATTACACTTAATACGCAGAAATATATCGTCTCAGAGAACGAATATTATAAGTGCCCAACATGACACGATTACCATCTTTCAATCTGTATGCAGAAGGACCAACCCGACAATGAATCTGGAATGGACCCTGATACAACAAAAAGAATTTCTTCGTCACCTTCTCTACACTGGACGAGAGCATGGGAACACGTAACAGAATAGAATCTCCTACCTGAAATTCATCTAACACCTGACATTTCTGCTGTTTGCTACGCTTCTCAGCCACTTTAATCAAATTCTCTGTCACTAATCTGACATATATCTGAGAGTCCCGCTGAGGTTCCTGTGTAATACCTAGTACTTTTGTCAGCTCATTCCTTGGATTGCTGCCAAAATGAACCTCTAATGGAGTGAATTTCGTACTATCATGCTGAACCATGTTAATCCATTTCTCAATCAATGCTAAAAAACCAACCCACGCAGTGTGCTTGTCATGAACTAAAGATCTAAACATCCTACCTAATTCCTTCATCGTGCGTTCACACATATTCCCTTGTGGGTTCCTAATTGAGGAAAAAACATGTGTGATACCTAATTCTGTCATCACATCCTTCCACTTCTTTGAGGTAAATTGAGATCCGCTATCCGATAATAACCTCCTAGGCGTACCTAATTCCTGAACATACTTGTCACTAATAATCTTACTACAACTAGGACCTGTCCCTTTTGGCACGATCAATAAAAGATTGACACACGGACTACTCGAAACTTCAATAATACCATCCTCTAACATAGCTTCTATTTGATTGTCTACTGCTTTAGCATACTTATGTGGGATCGGATATCTCGGTCCAGCGAATATACTTTGATCCAGCACTGAAAATGAGTGTTCATACACATGTGTTTTACCAGGTTTCAATGAAAATACTTCCTTGTGTTCTCTCAACACATACAACAATCGGTTCCTCTGACCTTCTTCCAAATTGCTACTATCTACCGCTTCTCTCAAAGCCTCATCGTGGTTCTCCTCTAACCACACTTCACATAACTTAAAATCTGCTCTTTCTTCATCTTTTGAAACCTCATTAACACACCACATGTTACAAACCTCCACTTTCGTCTGAACTTCGGCATCCCACGTGACTTTAACATCCTCATTATCCCACCTTAAATACACTATCGCCTCATTGTAATCTAACCGAGCTGAGTATAAACTTAGCCAGTCAGATCCCAAGATAACATCAAATATAAGATTCGGAATAACAAGACATATCTGAATTTTCGACTTCCCGTTAATACAAATAGGTATTGCAACTTGTTTACATATTTGCTTGGATCATTTACCTACAGCAGTGACGATATATGTGGATTTCACAGGCATTTCTTCAATCTCCATATTCTCCTTTTTTCTGTCCTCATACCACTTCAAACTTACACATGATCTTTGACTGCCTGAATCCAATAAAGACTGATACTGCGCCATCCATATAACGATCGTAACAATGAGGTTATCATTTTTACTAGCAACTATGACTTGATCCATTTCCACCTCCCTTAATAACTCATCTCTGACATCGAGATCATAATTCATGTGCGTCATTACACAATTTCTCGCAACATGAACTGAAGACTGATAATCTGATCTCTCATTACCGTCTACTATCAGTTTAAATTACTTTGTCTCCTTGTATCCTGATTTCGGCTTGTGCCTTCTTCAACATTACGTTCCCTCTGAACATTCCTATTTTGCTGGTGTGACTGATTACCTATAGATTGTTGTCTCGGTTGAAACTGACCACGGTGATTGTGTTCTTGTCTTCTGGGTGGTGTTTGATAGTTTGTGTGCTCTCGTGTACTATTACTATTTCCTAACGCATCGAAACTTGCTAGCAATCTTTCCATTCCCTGAATAGACTCTATCTGTTGCATACAGCTAGCTTCACGGATTTCGTTGGGAAAATGTCTGAGTAATAACTTCACAATATCTCTCTCCGCTGACATCCCATCTACGTTTTTACAGATCATAACGTGGGCCAAAAAATATTCGGTCATAGAAACTCCTTCATGTGGCCTAAATTTCCCAAAGACAATGCGTTCTCTTTCCCTGCTTTGTATAGCTTCACTCCAAAATTTCTCCGTGAAATATTTCTGGAATTCCACCATACTGGTCATGCTGCTCTTATACACCGCAAACCATGATTTCGTTTCCCCAATAAAAGCATTACCAATTATTTCTAACGCTTCTTCCCATTCAATGACTCCTTCTTCTATTCGCTTTTCAAACCGTTTCTTAACAGTGTTTAAAAAATCTAAAGGGTTTGTCTGCCTCCCATTAAATTTAGGTAGTTCTGTTTCATAACGTTCATTTATTCTTTTCACTTTAGTTTCTATGTCACTCACCAACATTTCATTACATATTTTAGCATTAGTCTCTACCTTACCACACAGATCATTGTATTGTTGTTGTATTTGTTCTCTAACTTTACTAACTTCTCCTACTTGTTCCTGAATTTTACTATTAATTCCTGTGATCTGCTGGTCTAATTCGCTCCTAACTTTACAATTTTCTTTCTCTACCAACTCCATGACTTCGCTTCTATGTTCAGTTAACTTTCTTTCTACCTCTTTCTCATGGTGGCTACGTCTCATCTCCTGTTCCGCTAACTGATTCTCAAAAAGTTTCTGCTGTTCTAGTGCTTCATCTAATCTATGATTTAAAGCATCCATCCTAGCATTAACTTCTCTGCTAATTTCGGTCTTCGTCTGTTCTATTTCTCTGCTAATTTCATTCGTTTCCTTCCTAATTTCATCTATCCCTTTCGTTTCCTTCCTAATTTCATCTATCCCTTTTGTTTGCTCTAATATCCCTTGCACCATCACAAACAGTTGTTGAATATTCATTTCACTATTCGTATTACTTTCTCGCCCTCCATCCTAGCTACCTCACATTCTGTTCTATTTTCCATGCTCCCACCACTTTCTACCGTTCTATCTACTTCAATACTTTCATCAACAACATTCCTAGAATTCAGCGTCTCGCCTCCCTTTACTAAGTTTCCGCTACGTAATTTCATGTCCTTTTCACCTTGTGTAGCCATGATTCTCCCAAAATCACACATATAAATTATACGGACACTCACTTAACCCCCACAAACACAGACTCTACTTTACTGCTTTCTTTCCACGAATACTTAATGGTTTTCGAGCTCCACGTTGGTGCGACAAATGTAACTGTTCGACTCTAAGCTTCTCACTAGAGGAGACAAAAGTTAATACCTTGGGACACATGAATATCAAATAAACTATATGTGGCTTGCCCGCAAATTGCCACGCAAATAGAAACAATTAACATTCCATGGTTTCCCATTTCTCTATGTGATGTATGGGCGCCAGCGTTACAGTTTTAAACAAAACTGTAAAGCAAAATTTATATTTACTACCCTAGAGACTTATACTTAAATCACTGGGGTAGGATTTTAAATAATTAACCATTAAGTATCGTTTGAGAAAGAAAATTAACGCAATATAAAATACAAATGAATTTATTATACAAAAAAAATGAGATGAATCGGAAAAGTTCCTTAAAGCGTGGAGGGATTTAGAATTTACGTTACTCAAATTACTATTGCTTGCTTTATCTAATTGAAGCTCACCAATTGCAGCTTCCGTTGAAGTCATCTGGTTTCCGTGGTTACTCGTTCTTTTCTTCTCGATGTAGAATTAACTCCATGGACATCCTTCCTTCTCTGATGTGGTACGGGGTATCTGGACTAGCACTCCCTAATTGCGTAGTCTTTAAATTAGACATTGGCCCTATACTTGTAAAAACTGATCAGCGTTGATCGTATGAGGAGAAAATTCAGAGATATGAATTTTTCCATGTTAGTAGAAATCTCAATCCAACTGAGCTATACTATTTATACGGTACAGACTTGTACCAAATTCCATGGACTTGAACTAAACATAGTTCTTCGTCCAGAAGATTTACTGAATATAACACAAGTCATAAGCTTGTTTCGTCTTACGCAGATCTGATAACATAACCGCAACTAAGTACTGTATCGAAGCGACAACACACTGTACTAAAATAACTATGTCTCGGAGAGACCACACACTGTCTCAAAATCAATAACGTCGTTCAAAGTAGATGTTCACAGTAGAAGTTCTAATAGTAGTTAGGTTCTCAGCAGAAGTAGCGATGTGAGTGAGTATCCGTGACTCCATGTTAGATAATATCACCGGGCTCTCCCCACTCTTGGTAGCAGCTCAGTCTCAGATCTCTATATAACGAAGCATCTGATTTGTAGATCGCATTATCATCTCCCTCTCTTCTATCTTCTTGACAAGTCCCGTAGGCGTGGCGATGATGTAGTCTGCTAGCCTAGCCTTGCGCGCAGGTCGCTGTTTACTGCCTTGGCTCATGAGTTTAACCCAATGACTCATGTGATTTTCCCCCGCTATAAGAATAACCTTTTCCGTATACACAAGTATGAGATGAAATGACAACAACTATGTCTCAACATATTGACCATATTTACAGTACATAATGAATTCCTATCCTACCTAATATAATAATTTAAATAATAAATGATGTTATAATATATACAATATGATTGCAAAAACCTTATTTACAAATGCTTGACGTTGAATAAATATGATATTACGAATAATTGCCGATGGTGGATAAACTTGATATCAAATGATATCGTGTAAAATGATAGTATATTAAATTAGTCTGGCTGGAGAAGCCTGGACGGTTACAACTTCATGCCTTACGGATCATAGCAATCAGGCGGGCTACAGGAGAGGTGTATGTAATGAACAAAAATAAGACACTGGAGATGGAGGACATTAGTATTTCTCACCCGGTGGTAGCCAAACTGTATCAATATCTGGTATTACAGAAGCAGTGGGTAAATAACCTACTTGTATATTAGATGGATACTTTTTTGAAATTGCAGAGAATAAATTGTAGTGGAAACTAAGTTGTACCAAAGTGTATCAAAATTTAATATTGAAGTAAAAGGATCAAGAAGATGTACTTCAAATTTCTCATTGCATTTGGAAAAGGAACGTGGAACCTCTTGTTTAGAAGAATACCACAAGTATCAATGTTTGTATTGTACTAGCAATGAAAGGCAACACTTCAGGAGTATGTAAAGAAATGTCAGTGTTCTCAAAGTCGTGTAATGGTCAGCTGTGAACGTTAAGTTCCTGAACTTTGAGTTTAGTGACATTATTATGATTGTGACTATAATTTTGTGATGGTTTTGGACAGGAGAAACCTGTATAATGGATGAAAATAAGATACTGGATGTGGAGTGAAGAAACCATGAATAATCACAAGCACATCAGGAGAATCATGTCATAAAGTATTCAAAAGAAAATATTATTCTCAAGAAGAGTTTGACAATGATGTAGTTACTTATATTTTCTTGGATTCCTTGATATCCCTTTGAGGTACTGACATCGTCTTTTTCCACAAAATAATCAAAATGCTGATAAGTAATTTCAAACGTCTGAAAATAATGTTGTGCAGATCACTTAGTCTCTGATTACTATTAGACACAAGAGGCAAATATAAAACAAGAATTAGAAAACACCAAATTCATCTGCACAATAGTAGATGAATGGTGTCTGACTCCTTGGCTGAATGGTCAGCGTACTGCCCTTCGGTTAGAGGGTCCCGGATTTGATTCCTGGCGGGGTCAAAGATTTTGATCTCTTCTAATTAATTCTTCTGGCCTGGGCACTGGGTGTTTGTCTCTGTCCCAACACTCTCCTCTTCATATTCAGACAACACACCACACTACCAACCACCACAAAAACAAGCAATAATGATTGCATTCTTCAATATACAGGTTAGCATCAGGAAAGGCATCCAGCCATAAAACAGGGCCAAATCCACATGTGCAACATAGTTTGCACCCGCGAACCCACAGGTATGGGAAAAGTGGTAGAAAAAGAAGAATAGGATGTGTGTGGTAAGAGCAAAAGTAAGTTCATTGAGAGTTATGGTTCACTGGATTAAGTCTGACAGTACAAAGAGTTTGCAGAGCTGTAACTTGTCAAAGATGTAAAGGAATGCATAACGATGAAAGAATATTTGCAATGCTTCTGCATTCTTCTGAAGTAGTGGCTGCACTTACTGAAGATGAAAGTAATTTCTTTAAATTATTCAAAATATGCAGTCGGTCCTGCGGTGTAGGATAGCGTGCCTGCTTCTTTCCCGGAGGTCATGGATTCAATTCCAGTCAGATCGAGGATTTATACCTGGATCTGAGTGCTGGTTCAAGATCCACTCAGACTACGTGATTACAATTGAGAAGCTATCTGACGGTGAGTCTAGAAAGCCAAGAATAACAGTCGAGGAGATTTGTCATGCCGACCACTAGTCACCTTGTAATCTGTAGGCCTTCGGGCTGAGCAGCGGTCGCTTAGTAGACTCTGGCCCTTTGGGACTGTTGTGCCATTGGGTTTGGTTTGGTTTTTTCAAAATATTTAGGATTCAAGTGGCAAACATGGATAAAGATGATGTGAATTTTCATGTGGAAGACAGTTCAAGTACTGTAGTTCAGATTGTGATTTGGGCGTTGCATGTACCCCAACTGATGATGATGATGATGGTTTTTTTTTTTTTTTTGCTAGGGGCTTTACGTCGCACCGACACAGATAGGTCTTATGGCGACGATGGGATAGGAAAGGCCTAGGAGTTGGAAGGAAGCGGCCGTGGCCTTAATTAAGGTACAGCCCCAGCATTTGCCTGGTGTGAAAATGGGAAACCACGGAAAACCATCTTCAGGGCTGCCGATAGTGGGATTTGAACCTACTATCTCCCGGATGCAATATGATGATGTTGATGATGAGTATCTGTCATATGTTTTTATAATTGTGACTATTCTTTTGTGATTATTTTGGACAGGGGAAATGTATGTAATGGACAAAAATAAGATACTGGAGGTGGTGGACATCAGTATTTCTGCAGCAGATTGTAGCAATCCCTCACCCAGTGGTAGCCAAACTGGATCAATATACGATATTGTAGAAGCTGTGGGTAAATATCCTAGTTGTATATGCACAGAGTATGCAGAGATTATCCAAGCTGTTGTAGGACACACATATAACAGACCTGCTGAAACACAGTGGGATAGCTTGTACAAAGCAATGAAACAAATTCTATGCATAAAAGACAAGTCAGCTACTTTACATAAAGCACTGGACTTCAAGAGTGTACTGAGAGATCAAGACTTCATTTACTTACTAAACATATTGTAACTGTTCGACCCCTCATCAAAACACTTGGGGAGATGAAAGTTATTATCTTGGGACACATGAATATCAAATAAACTATTTGTGGCTTGCCCGCAAATTGCCACGCAAATAGAAACAATTAACATTCCAAGGTTTCCCATTTCTCTATGTAAATGTTTGGGCGCCAGGGTTACAGTTTTAAACAAAACTGTAAACCAAAATTTATATTTACTAGCATAGAGACTTATACTTAAATCACAGGGGTAGGATTTTAAATAATTAACCATTAAGTATCGCTTAAGAAAGAAAATTAACGCAATATAAAATACAAATGAATTTATTATACAAAAAAATGAGATGAATCGGAAAAGTTTCCTTAAAGCGTGGAGGGAATTATAATTTACTTTACTGAATTTACTAATTGCTTGCTTTATCTAATTGAAGCTCACCAATTGCAGCTTCAGTTGAAGTCATCTGGTTTCCGTGGTTACTCGTTCTCTTCTTCTCGATGTAGAATTTGCTGCATGGGCATCCTTCCTTCCTTCTCTGATATGGTACGGGCTATCTGGACTAGCACTCCCTGCTTGCCTAGTCTTTAAATTAGACATTGGCCCTATACTTGTAAAAAACTGATCAGCGTTGATCGTATGAGGAGAAAATTCAGAGAGATGAATTTTTCCATATTAGTAGAAGTCTCAATCCAACTGAGCTATACTATTTATACGGTACAGACATGTACCAAATTCCATAGACTTGAACTAAACATAGTTCTTCGTCCAAAATATTTACTGAAAATAACACAAGCCATAAGCTTGTTTCGTTTCATGCAGATCCGATAACATTACCGCAGCTAAGTACTGTATCGAAGCGACAACACATTGTACAAAAATAACTATGTCACGGAGCGACCACACACTGTTTCAAAAATTAAATCACGTCGTACAAAGTAGATGTTCACAGTAGAAGTAGTAGTGATGGAGTATCCGTAAGTATCTCGCTCCGCACTTGATAATATCACTGGGCTCCCCCACTCTAGGTAATAGCTTCATCTCAGATCTCTATATAACGAAACATCTGATTCGTAGATCGCATTATCATCTCCCCTTCTCTTCTTTCTTGTCGAGTCCAGTAGGCATGGCGATGATGTACTCTGCTGGTATGCAAGCCTCGCGCGCGGGTCGCTGTTTACTGCCTTCGCCAAACCCATGAGTCACGCAAAATCCCAACTTTAAGAATAACTTTCCGTATACACAAATATGAGATGAAATGAAAACAACTATGTCTCAACATACTGACCGTATTTACAACATAATGAATTCCTATCCTACATAATATAATAATTTAAATAATAAAACGATGTTATCATATATACAATATGATTCCAAAAGGCCTTGATTACAAATGATTGACATTGAATAAATATGTTATTACGAATAGTTGCCGATGGCGGATAAACTTGATATCAAATGATATCGCGTAAAATGATATTATATTAAATTAGTAGGGTTGGAGAAGCCTGGACGGTTACAACATCACCAAGGCCCCGGACATCCTCCAAAGTGAAAATGTCTTGTGTTTTGGCATCATACTTTCAACTCTGTAATCACTAAGCCACAAACTACAAACGTTATTGACTAGAGACTTCATGTATTGCCGACCATTTGCTAAAGTTTATTTGGAAGGTTTGAAACAAATATCAATCAAACAATCACTACTGATCTGCATTTAGGGCAGTCACCCAAGTGGCATATTCCCTATCTGTTGTTTTCCTAGCCTTTTCTTAAATTATTTCAAAGAAATCAGAAATTTATTGAACATCTCCCTTGGTAAGTTATACCAATCCCTAACTCCCCTTCCTGTAAATGAATATTTGCCCCAGTTTGTCCTCTTGAATTCAACTTTATCTTCATATTGTTATCTTTCCTACTTTTAAACACACCAATCAAACATATTTGTTTACTGATGACATTACACGCCATCTCTCCACTGACAGCTCAGATTTTACCACTTAAAACTAAAAAACAATGTTAGGTTTTGGTCCACCCAATCAATACATATCACTTTACAAGTGAAAAACTATTTAATTAAAAAACATATTAAATATTAGAGACATGTTTTGTCTCTATTTGAGACTTCACCAGCCATAAAATCACGTGGTAGATTGCAAAACTCATTGTTCAAAAATTGAAACAAATGGAAGAACCCAATGCCTTTTTAAGGATTCATTGAGAAACGCAAAAGATATATAAATATATATACATTATTTACACAAAATGACCTCACTTCTTGCAAAAACTTTTGTTGTCTTCAATGTTGTGTAAATAATGTATATATATTTATATATCTTTTGCGTTTCTCAAATAATTCTTAAAAAGGCATTGGGTTCTTCCATTTGTTTCAATTTCTGAACAATGAGTTTTGTTATCTAACATGTTATTTTATGGCTGATGAAGTAATAGAGATGAAACATGTCCCTAATATTTAATATGTTTTTTAATAAGTTAAATAGTTTTTCACTTGTAAAGTGATGTGTATTGATTGGGTGGACCAAAACCTAACATTGCTTCTTAGTTTTAATTGTATCAATACAGATCTATATGATGAACTTCATAAAGTGTACTAATTACACTACTTAGTCAAGCGGCTCGTCTTCCCAGCCCAAACTTTGCAACATTTTTGTAACGCTACTCTTTTGTTGGAAATCACCCAGAACAAATCAAGTTGCTTTTCTTTGGACTTTTTTCCAGTTCCTGAATCAAGTAATCCTGATGAGGGTCCCATACACTGGAACCATACTCTAGTTGGAGTCTTACAAGAGACTTATAAGCCCTCTCCTTTACATCCTTACTACAACCCCTAAACACCCTCATAACCATGTGCAGAGATTTGTACCCTTTATTTACAATCATATTTATGTGATTACCCCAATGAAGATCTTTCCTTATATTAATACCTAAATACTTACAATGATCCCAAGGGGAACTTTCACCCCATCAACGCAGTAGTTAAAACTGAGGAGACTTTTACTACTTGTGGAACTCACTAACTGTTAACCCCATATATCATCATACCAATGCCTGATGTCCATCTCTCAACATTATCAAGGTCATTTTGGAGTTGCTCACAAACTTATTTATTGCTCTACACAGACTAACATCATCTACTAAAAGCCTTATCTCTGATTCCACTTCTTTACTCATTTTATATATATATATATATATATATATATATATAAGAAAACATAAAGGTCAAATAATACTGCCTTGAGGAATTCCCCTCTTAATTATTACAGGGTCAGATAAAGTTTTGCCAACTCTAATTCTCTGAGATGTATTTTCTAGAAATATAGCAACCCATTCAGTTACTCTTTTGTCTAGTTCAATTGTACTCATTTTTGCCAGTAGTCTCCCATGATCCACCCTATCAAATGTCTTGCCAGGTCAATTGCGTCACAGTCCACTTGACCTTCTGAATCCAGGATATCTGCTATATCTTGCTGGAATCCTATAAGTTGAGCTTCAGTGGAACAACCTATCCTAAATCCAAACTGCCTTCTATCGAACCAGTTATTAATTTCACAAACATGTCTAATATAATCAGAAAGAATGCTTTCCCAAAGCTTACACACAATGCATGTCAAACTTACTGGCCTGTAATTTTCAGCTTTATGTCTATCACCCTTTCCTTTGTACACAGGGGCTACTATAGCAACTCTCCATTCATTTGGTATAGCTCCTTCAACCAAACAATAATCAAATAAGTACTTCAGATATGGTGCTATATCCCAACCCATTGTCTGTAGTATATCCCCAAAAATCTTATCAATTCCAGCTGCTTTTCTAGTTTTCAACTTTTGTGTCTTATTGTAAATGTTGCTGTTATCATAGGTAAATTTTATAACTTCTTTAGTATTAGTCACCTCCTCTATCTGGACATTATTCTTGTAACCAACAATCTTTACATACTGTTGACTGAATACTTCTGCCTTTTGGAGATCCTCAGATACACACTCCCATTGTTCATTAATTATTCCTGGAATGTCCTTCTTGGAACCTGTTTCTGCCTTAAACTATCTATATATACCCTTCCATTTTTCACAAAAATTAGTATGACTGTGAATTATGCTTCCCCTCATGTTATCCTTGGCTGACTTCTTTCCTAGATTCAATTTCCTAGTAAGTTCCTTCAATTTCTCCTTTCTTCCACAGCCATTTCTAACTCTATTTCTTTCCCATCTGCACATCTTTCTTTGTCTCTTTATTTCTTTGTTATATTAAAGGGGGTCTTTACCATTCCTTACCATCTTTAAAGGTACAGACCTGTTTCTACATTCCTCAACAATTGCTTTAAACCCATCCCAGAGTGTGTTTACATTTCTAATTACCATTTTTCACCGATCATGCCATTTGTTGGTCATGCTTCCTGTCGTTCACATTACCTTCCCAATTGACATTTGGTAAATTGAGATTTCCCGTTAAATCACATTCCTTTCTATATCATTTCCCACATAGCTGATTATCTTATCAAATATTTCTGAATCAGCGTCAGCACTACTCTTTCCCGGTCTGTACACTCCAAAGACATCAAGTTGCCTATTATCTTTATAAATGAGCCTTACACCTAGAATTTCTTGTGTGTTACCTTTAACTTTTTCATAGCTTACAAATTATTCTTTCACCAGAATGAATACTACCCCTCCTACTATTCCTATCCTATCATACAAAATCCAGTTCTGTGAGAAAATTTTTGCATTCATTATATCATTTTTCTGCCATGATTCAACTCCTATTACAATATCTGATAGGTATATATCTATTAAATTACTTCATTCTTTTCCTTTCTTTACAATACTTCTACAGTTCAACACTAACATTTTTATGTCATCCCTACTTGACTTCCAGATCCCTGTATCCTTATCACCACTCCCAAGACCACCGTGTTTCCTTGAATATCATCATCATCATCATCATTTCCCTTTATCCAGCTGTAGCCGGGTAGGGGCAATATGGTTCCTCTCCACTTTCTTCGGTCTTTCCACCACTCCTCCTCCAACACTGTGTCCCAGTCCAGGTTTCTTTCTATAATGCTGCGTTGGATGGTATACTTCCATCTCAATCGTGGTCGTCCACGGCCTCTCCTTCCTTGGATTTGCATTTCCATCACCTTTTTTGGCATTCTTTTGTCGCTCATTCGCTTTATGTGCACAAACCATCTTAGTCGGCTCTTCTCTATTCTATCATTCATTATTTCCACTCCAATTTCTTCCCGGATTTTCTCATTCCTTATTTTGTCTCGTCTACTCTTCTGTATCATACTCCTCAAGAATTTCATTTCAGCTGCCTGTATTCGACTCTCATCCTTCTTTGTCATTGTCCAAGTTTCTGCTCCGTAAGTTGTTATGGGTACGTAATACATCTTGTACATAGTATCCGTTGCTTCCATTGGCACATCTTTGTCCCATAACATATTTCTTACACTATGATAGAAACAACTTCCAGCTTGAATCCTTTTACTAATCTCAGCATCCAGTCGAGCATTCTCCATTAATTCACTCCCCAGGTATTTAAACGTTTCCACTACTCCCAGGGGCTTGTCTGCAAGTCTAATCTGACCTTTCCCTTCTTTCTCCCCTCTAGTCATAACAAGAGTTTTACTCTTTTCTACACTTATTTTCAATCCACATTCTTCAATCTTCCCATTCACCACATTCAATTGTTCTTGAACCTTCCTGTCATCTTCTCTTCAAATCACAACATCATCTGCAAATAACATCATGTTCATTTCTCTTCCTCCATATGCTGCTTTTGCTGTTCTCATGATGTCATCCATTACTATTGTAAACAGGATTGGTGATAGAACACTTCCCTGTCTCAGCCCACTAGTTATTTTGAACCAACTTGTCCTGCCAACTTGTGTTTGCACGCAACTACAACATTCCTTATACAATGCCATGATCATTTTTATTAATCCCTGTCCAATTCCTTTTTGCACCAGACTGTCCCAAACTTTCGTCCTAGGGACACTGTCATATGCCTTTTCAATATCAATGAATGTCATCACCATATCATTCCCGTACTCCCACTGCTTTTCCATTAGTTGTCTCCACTTCTGAAACCAAACTGATTTTCCTGTATCTGCTTCTCAACCCTCAACCTTATTCTACTTTCCAGTATCCTTTCCATTGTCTTAGCAACATGGGATATTAGAGTAATTCCCCTGTAGTTCTTCAAAACTTTCTTATCACCTATCTTGAAAATTGGGATGATTATTCCTTTTTGCCAATCCTCAGGGACCTCCTTATTCTCCCAGACATTCCTGAGAACCCGGTATGTCCACTGCAGGCCTACAGCTCCAGCTGCCTTTATCATCTCCACTGAAATTTCATCTATTCCAGCAGTTTTTCCATTCTTCATCTTTCTTACTGCCATTTCAATTTCATTCATTGTAATTTCTTTATCCATTTCTTCGTCAACTAATTGCCTTTCTTGGTCGTCCATTGAATGACTGTCATCCGTTCTTATGTTCAGCAGCTTCTGAAAATACTCTCTCCATCTATTTCTTATTTCTTCTGCCTTTGTTAAAATTATGCCACCTTCATCCTTCACAAATCTGGTGTTTACTTGATCTCTCTTTTTGTTTCTTAAGATACCATACAGTAATTTCTTGCTGCCCTGCGTATCATCTCTCAATTTCTGTGTGAATAAGGCCCAGCTTTTCCTCTTTTCTTCCTCCACTACTTTCTTGGCCAAATTCTTTGCCTCCACATATTTTCTTCTACTTTCTTCAGTCTTAGATGTTTTCCATGCTTTCCATGCCATTTTCTTTTCCTTCACTTTAATCTTTACCCTATCATTCCACCAGTGTGTTTCTTTGTCTTTCACATTTCCTGATGTTCTACCACACACTTTTTCTGCACATCCAACCAGTGCTTCCTTAAATATTTTCCATTCCTCTTCAACATTCCCCATCTCTGTCCTGGGTACCAAGGGTATTATTTCCCTTTGAAATTCTTCTTGTATGCTTTTCTCCTTCAACTTCCATACTTTAATTCTTTTCTCTCTTCTTAATTGGGATTTTTCAATCTTTCCAACTTTCAATTTTCCTATCACAACTCTATGATCTCCACCAAAGGCTTCTTCAGGCATGGCTGTTACATCTACAAGGTTCTTCCGGTGTTCTTTCTTTATGATTATATAATCAATCATGGTCTTTGTTCGTCTGTCTCCCCAGCCATACCTTGTAATCTTCTGACTGTTCTTCTTCCTAAACCAGGTGTTTCCAACAATCATTTGATTCCTCATGCAAAAATCCACCAACAACTCGCCTTCTGGATTTACATTTCCATATCCAAAGGGCCCTACAACATCTTCCTTTCCTTGTCTTTCCATTCCAACTTGTGCATTTAGATCTCCCATCAATAGTACTTCCTTATCTTCTATCTGTCTCTCCACTTCCTCTAAGAAGTCCTCTAGATGTTCATCTATGCAACCAGTTTGAGGGGAATACAACTGAAATAGATCTTTCACACCATTTTCAAACTGGAGTCTCATCATCATCATCATCCTATCGCTGACATACTTTGTATATTCCAGATATTCTTGGATTTCTCTTCTAAGTATGATGGCCACTCCATTTTTTGCTTCAGGTCCTCCGCTGTAATACAGCCTGTATCCTTCTCTCAGAGGGATCTCCCCTGTACCCCTCTTCTTGGTCTCGCACAGTCCAAGTATGGCTATATCTTTTTCTATCATGAAGTCAACCAGTTCTTCTGTTTTTCCCGTCAGTGTCAGTACATTAACTGTTGCAATTTTGATGTAGTATTCCTTGAATATACCTCCCTATAGTCCGGCTCCATGGCTAAATGGTTAGCGTGCTGGCCTTTGGCCGCCGGGGTCCCGGGTTCGATTCCCAGTAGGGTCGGGAATTTTAACCATCATTGGTTAATTTCGCTGGCACAAGGGCTGGGTGTATGTGTCGTCTTCATCATCATTTCATCTTCATCACGACGCGCAGGTCGCCTTCGGGTGTCAAATCAAAAGACCTGCACCTGGCGAGCCGAACATGTCCTCGGACACTCCCGGCACTAAAAGCCATACGCCATTTCATTTCATTTCATTACCTCCCTATAACCCTTCTAAACAAATTTCCTAACTTATACTTACCACTACGGTTTAGGTGAAGGCCATCTGAGCGCAGATCTCTATCTCTTACCCACCCATTAGGATCTAGAAATCTCAATCCCAGTTTCCCACATACCCAATCCATAGTCTCATTTAAATCTCTAGTCACCTTCCATTCAGTATCCTTTGAAACACTACCACATTCTCCTTTCCCTCCTTCTTCTCTTCTACTTTCCTCAACATCTGCCTCAACCTAATTCCTGGATAACACTCTTCCCTGGTTCCTTTCCTCCACACACTTTCCCCACATATCTAACAATGGAATCCCCCATGACCAGAGCCTCAACCCTACCCACCTCATTTGATTGCCTCTCCTCCTGGTAAGCCCTATCTTTCTTCACTGCTGCAGAAGCTACCTCCTCTCTTTTCTCTTGCCCATGACCCTGTTCCACCTGTCTTTTCCAACCCTCTACTCTACATTTCCCTTTCCTGTCTTTTCCTTTCCTCCTACTACCACACTTTTCAGCAACAGTTCCCTGTTCCTCATCTTGCTTCTGTTGTTCTACCTTCAGTGACTCGTACCGATTTCTCACAGACACCTGTTCTGAATTCTGATCCCGAATAGAGCTCTTAGCCTGTAATGTCCTTCCCTTTAAAACATTAGACCACCTGTCTTCTACAATTCCCCCTTTTCCTTCCCATCACTCTTTTACATCTACTGTATCCTGTTCATTGTTTGAGGGAGGCTTATTTTTCTTTCTGTCCTCTGAGAGAATCGTAATTATCTCCTTCAAACTCTCCAACTCCTCCCTCCTTTATTCCTCGCCACACCCACAGTTCCTACACTTGCACTCTTTAGCCATTCTTTACAGAAAAATGAAAAGAAACCGAAAAATGAAAATTTTAAGGAATACAGCACATCGTCATCTCCGCTGGCAGGAAAGGCTGCAATAGCAGCTTTATGTCACCCTACACTCACCCAGTTTAACTGGCAGTCTTGGTATTCCTTATTCTGATTATATTAACTTTTTAAGAAAATGTTCATGAGTGAATAGTCAAAAGAAATTATTGTAACAACAACTACCAGTCACCAAGACGAAGATGATTTTTCCTTCCTTGATTCAAATTCTGAAGATGACAGTGAAAATTAACATGCAATAAAGCTGAACTCATCTATGCAAATTTCAGTATCGATTGAAAGAGGAGATTTAAGTTTGCTACACAATTATAAAGAGGTTAAACATCTGTTTATTAATACTCTCTGCCCTTCTCAGTACCTGAAGAAAGATTGTTCTCTTATGCTACCATGATGAATTGCTGCATAACCAATAACCTTTAGGATGAAGTGTTTCAAAAGAGGATTATTTTAAAAGCAAATATTACACATGGAGAGCCATGCTACAAGCAAACAAGGGACCAAGGAATAGGGACAACCAAACTTTTTTTGTTCGAAGTCAGCTAGATATGCTAATTCCACTTAAGAATGAGGATTTTAGCTGTTAATTCTTTCAGTCATACCGGGTGAGTTGGCCGTGCGCGTAGAGGCGCGCGGCTGTGAGCTTGCATCCGGGAGATAGTAGGTTCGAATCCCACTATCGGCAGCCCTGAAGATGGTTTTCCGTGGTTTCCCATTTTCACACCAGGCAAATGCTGGCGCTGTACCTTAATTAAGGCCACGGCCGCTTCCTTCCAACTCCTAGGCCTTTCCTATCCCATTGTCGCCATAAGACCTATCTGTGTCGGTGCGACGTAAAGCCCCTAGCAAAAAAAAAAAAAAAAAAGAACTTTCAGTCATAGTTCACTTTGCAGTTGCCAAATTTTGTAGCAAGTTATATCATTGCTAAGAATGGTTTAACCAGGAGTTTAATGCATGATTTGTTATTTCCTTACTGTTTTTTTTAAGATCATATGCAACTGAATTAATAATCCTTTCATTTTTTTAAATATTCTCTAACCGAGTTACGCATCCAGGATGTATTTACTTCATATAAATTATGTCATTTAGATATATTTTCTTGCTATGAAGAAGGAGAAAACAACTGATGTCACACAAGTATTGTGAGGTGGGTGTTCAAGAAACATACACCATCCTCCAATAATTATGTAAAAGCATTTTAAAAAATCCAAGAGCTAGAACATTTCAGAGGCTGACAATTTCAAATGACCAACACACACTGTAAGAGTTTACTGGTTGCTGATTTGTTAATGTTTTATTATTTACCATAAACTGTTGGTTAATTACCAGTTATAATTATTACCATTAACCATTAGAGTTATAATGGTTAACTAGTACATGTCATTACAATTGTCTTCTAATATTGTAACTACCTGTTCACAATTACAGTGCAATGGTAACTTCTTGTTCAATTTTGGCCACTATGGATCACGGAGTAACAACTACGGTATCCTGGATCATCTTTTCCCTCCCCTGGCTTTGATCTTCTGGCAATATAGCTTCATTCGTTGGCTTATCTGCTTCCTTCTTTCTTCTGCAAAAATCACTTTTGAAGATTTCTTCTCTCCTTCTTGGAAGCCTTTGAAGTCTGAAACTAATTGTTGAAAATGGTTCCTGTTTTTTATGTCTTTATGTCTAATGCCCATTCAAGTCAGCCTTTTTTGATTCATACGTAGGAGACATCCATATTGTCTCTTCTTCATTGACTCTATAATTCCCTCAGTCTCTTTTTATAAGTCTTTGTTCGGTTTTAATCTTTGTTGTCCACCAACATATATAGGTCCCAGAATCTTCCGTAGGATCTTCCTTTCTTTCTTCTCCAGTTGTTCCAGCATTCTTCTGCTCGTTAAATCCAAGGTCTCAGCAGCGTATGGTCCTTCTGGTTTGATCATGGTGTTAGAGTCCCTTAGTTTTGTTCTCAGACTTAATAATTTCTTGTTGTACATATCTTTCATCGACTGGTATGCTAATTTCATCTTTCTAATTCTTGCCTTGATTGCCTCCTGTTCTAAGCCATTAGACTGGATCATCTCAACAGGATATTTGCAGCTCTTGTAATGGTGACTATAAGTGTTTATTCAAAATTACCATTAAGATGTAATGCATTAGCAATGTACAATTTTGCCCAACTGCTACAACCACAAATTGTCTTTCTAACCACAATGATAGTAATGGACAAAAAAGATCAAGTATTCCTGTCCCAGAAGTCAGTTACTGAAAATGGCCATTCAGCAAGTAATTGTAAGCTGGTCCAATTTAGTGTTAAATAAGTACTAAAAGTTAGTCTACTTCCATGAGTTGTTATCACTTCTCTGTAAAATACAATACAATACAATACAATACAATACAATACAATACAATGAACATAAACACTGAAGTGTTTTAAAAACATAATTTTTATTATAAACCAGTATACAGAAAATGATTTATGTTACTCTTTGTACAGCAAATGATGATACTGTGATGATCTTCAGGCCTTTGGCAAGTGACCTCCTTGAGGATGAAACCCATATTCATCAGCTGTGTATTCCACAGAAATGAGTTGTCCATCAGGAGAGAAGTAGGAGTAGGAGCCCTTCTTCACCAAAACATGATCGCTTCTATCAGTATTTGGCTTCAGAATTCCTTGTTCAGAGAAAGAAGTACCATCAGCAGACTGGTAGCTACAAAATCATCAAGCATTCAGTTTCTCAGTAGTTCCTAATTTATATCTAAAAATTATACTCACCAAGACCAATTATTTCAGTAAGATATGAGTGTTTTAAAAGTCAGAAATTTGAAGCAATAGTTCAATTATTTCCAGTTTTGGTTCAAATGAATTAGTGAACTCTCAGAGGATATTCAAAGCTAGGAAGCACATTAGCCATGAAATGATCCCTTGACCCTTGAGGTTCTGCTTCAGTGCATTTCTTTTACTGAAGTTTACCTCCATTAGATTATGGAACAGAAGGAAATGTACAAGTATTTTATAGTTCTCATTATTCGACTGTGGGAAAATGGGTAGGAAAATCATAAAATTGACAGACATTTTCTGTGTTCTGTGTAAGGCGTGAAGGAAGCAAAGAGCAAAACAAAACTCACCAGAAAGGCAGTGATTAGTCAAGACAACCACAGTCAGAGAATGGAAATGAACTGTCAGAGCAGAGTATCAGGGATTGAAGTAAGTAAAAACAATTCTACAAGTTACTACCTGTCCAACCTCCCTTGGTCAACTCTTGTTCTTTTCCTACCTCACTGGTATTCAGTTTCTGAGGCCTAAGGAATCCTTCACTTTCAAGCCCTTTCCGTTCAACTCGTTGGCTGAATGGACACACACGCGCATGCACGCATGAACACAAACACACACACACATTATCGTTATAGACTGTTATGCCTTTCAGCGTTCAGTCTGCAAGCCTCTGAGAATTTACTAAACGTCGCCACAATCCTCGATTTGCAACTATTGTTGTGGCCTCATTAATTCTATACCTCTTATCTTTAAATCGTTAGAAACTGAGTCTAACCATCGTCGTCTTGGTCTCACTCTACTTCTCTTACCCTCCATAGCAGAGTGCATTATTCTCCTAGGTAACCTATCCTCCTCCATTCATCACACAAAATTATTATAACGCCCTGTGTGGCCCTTGACTTTCTTTTGCCAATACCGTCATGTTTTGAAGTGTCAGACCTCTTACATTTTCTCCCCCTGTGGGTGGGGGCATTACAACAACACCTATGATATCCCCTGCCTGTTGTAAGAGGCAACTAAAAGGGGCCCCAGGGATGCTTAACTCGGGATTGTGGGTTGACGACCATGGGCCCTGAGCTGAGTCCTGGCATTGCTCTCACATACTTGTGCCAAGCTCCTGACTTTTTTCTATCCCATCCAACCTCCCTTGGTCAATGCTTGTTCTTTTCTGACTCTGACAGTATTAGATTAGGAGATCTAGGGAGTCTTTCATTTTCACGCTCTTCGTGGCCCTTGCTTTTCTTTCCCCAAATACCTTCACTTTTCGAAGTGATGGATCACTTTCACATTTTGTCTCTGATTAATGTTATATAGAGGATAGTTGCCTAGTCATACTTCCTCTTAAACCAATAATCACCACCACCACCACATTCTTCCATTTTCCTTCTCATTAGTGTTAATAGAAAATGGTTGCCCAGCTGTACTCCCTCTTAAAACAATATCACCACCACCGAACTGCACTCTTCTGTTTATTTCTTGTGCTATTCCATCTTTCGAACTCCCAAAGTACTGAAATATTCTTACCAGGCGAGTTGGCCGTACGGTGAGGGGCGCGAGGCTGTGAACTCACATCCAGGAGATAGTGGGTTCGTGCCCCACTGTTAGCAGCCCTGAAGATGGTTTCCCATTTTCACACCTTAATTAAGGCCACGGCCACTTCTTTCCCACTCCTAGTCATTCCTATCCCATCCTTGTATAAGACCTATTTGTGTCGGAGCGATGTAAAACGAATTGTAAAAAAACATTTCCACTGCTGCGTTCTAGAATACAGGATATTGAGTAGAATATACAGAATAAAGAATAATTCTAAGGGAAAGTTATTTTTTTCAGTCCAACTAAACTATTATGATATTTTGTACTTAATTGGCCATTGGCTGGAATACACATTTCAAAAATGATTGCCCTTCCACTGCTACTTTGTGAATCTATTATGATGAAGAGAGTGTTGGCACCCATTGCAATTTTTTCCACTTTTTAGGCTAGAGAATATGCATATGGTAAATGCTTTTAGTAATTTCTATACACGAAGGAAATTCCAGTGTAGCTGATACCTTTATTCAAGGCTCTTCCAGACAATTCCCATGTCAAAAGCAGACAGTACTGTGAATTGGGTCTACATCAAACAGAGAAATACTGTAGATTGTTGATTGTAAGATCAAGCAGACATTTCTTCATAAGCAGTATGGGACCTCCAGCACATAGCACCCACAGCCAAATGTGAAGTCATGGCTATTAAATAGGAGATGTCCAACTAATGTAACAGCAAGTCAGAAACATGAGGATGCTGTCCTTGACAGCCAGTGTGAGTCAGTGCTGAATTAATATGAGTACCTGTAAATATTTTTTTTCCAGTCACAGTAAATCACTGGATATATGCTGTATGTGAGTGATTGATATAGAATTATTCAGGAAGCTGAGATACTGGTGCTATATTCTAGAATACAGCAGTAGGATATAACCTGACACAGTGAGAACTAGAGCCTGGATTTCCATGCAGATGCATGTTTTTAAATAAGCTAGTTACACTTCTCAATCTTTGCAAATATTCATTTTATGGCTTAACGATTCCAAATAACTGGTCTTTTTCCATGCATGTTTGCATGTTTTGGCCTTTTTAGAAGAAAATTCATGCATAATGCATATTTTGAAGATTTTGGATATAATAGCGAATATTTGGACGTTTATATCGTATAGTATGACATTTCTTCTGACTTTGGCGAATATATAGTGTTAAGTTGCATGATAATGCCTTTCATGAATGTTGGTTTGCAGAATTTGGGACCATTTTTCTATATTATACAGTTTGTCTATTACTGAGAGACGGGGAGAATGTATTCCTGGCATCCTATCTGACAACCAAAGTCAGTACATACGGCAGAGGTCCTATAATCCAATTAACAAAGCACTTTCTTATTTGTTGCTTGAGTAAACATTGACGTAAGCCGGAAGTCCCCACGTCAATCTTTGTAATTCTTGGGAATACAGGTGTCCCAACTATGCACTGCTATAAACTGAACCTTAAATTGTGCATTACTCATTGACGGCTCATGTGTTGTATCTCTTGTATCATACTTCTATGACCCCGCGTTACTGAGATAGAAGCTCACAAACCTTGATTTTGCACTGAACCCTCTTCTGTTGTTATCATGGAATATCCTACCCAGAACTCTTACTCCTCACACGTCTTTGTTATCACAGCAGACAATCGTTACCAGTTATTGAGGACATTCAAAAGTGTCTGCAATTATCGCAAGGATAAGTAGCTGCGGCAGCTAGAGATACTGTGGGTTGAACAAAGTGATCCGTACAAATCCTGACTTTGAATTCGTCAAGCTTATATAAGACGGATTGTGGTAAAAATGCAAAAGACGTAAAATTTGACCACAATTTGTCTCAATTGTCTTCATTTAAGTGAGCACCTGTCACTTCTGCTGATGTGGAAAGATCATTTTCTGTGTTTAAGAATATGCTAACGGATAAAAGGATGAACTTAAATTAAGACAATTGGCAGAAATTACGGTAGTTGTACAAAGTTTCAAGAGAAACTGAATTTTGATAGTGCATACTTTCCGGTTTATTGTGCATGTTTTGCCATATTATAGTGCATTAATGCGTGCATATTTTGAGATTTGATAGTGCATGGAAATCCGGGCTCTAGTGATAACTCACTAATCAGCCTCTTCAAGACTACTTGGCATTAAAAGTTAATGAATATTGAAACAAACCTGAGTGAAAACTGTCCAGCATGATCCCGTACATCAGAATAGTGAACAATTGGGATGAAATCAGCAGCTGTTGCCAGGAAGAAGTAGACTGTTATGATGACGACCTAGAACAAATACACGGTACTGATGGTTCATAATAATCTATAAAGTTAAGAAAGTTTACTCAGTGACAAGTACGAAGGTAATCCCAAGAATAAGGTCTCCTATTTTTTTTATAAATACAAAGACCTGTTTATTTCTACAACGGTTTACATCATTTTACAGCTTGAACATTTAGCTATTTTTCTACATAATCACCATTTTGGGTGATGCATTTTTGTAGATGCTGTGACTGTTTTCGTATGCCCATGTCATACCAGCTCACCGCCATGCTATTCAGGAAGCTGTGAGCGCCGCTTCGGAAAACCTCAGGAGCCAAAGTGCAGAGATCATCCAGGGTGATCCGCCAATCTTCACGCACGATTTGCTCAACCTTCACGACTGTCTCGACGGAAATTGACAGTTTCCCGCTCCTTTGTTTGTTCGTTGTGAATTTCAGTCTGACCAGCTGTAAACTCTCTACACCACTTACGAACATTTTTGACATCCATGCACGACTCACCATACACTTACATTAATTGGTGATGGGTTCCAATCGGTTCAGTACCTTTTGCGTTCAAAATCGAATAACTGCGCACACTTCGCACTGGCGATAACATCCAATGGGAGCTCCATTATCAACGGCTGCCAAACCAAGACTGAGTGCCTCAGCACAGCGTGCGCATGTTTATATGCAAGCAACAGGAAACACTCTTCACAATATTGTGACCAACAGCCACACGAACAGAGTTCTGTATTTATAAAAAAATAGGAGACCTTATTTTTTGGATTACCCTCATACATTTTATAATAAACAGGTCTAACTGGAGAGCAGAATATAAATTGCTAGTATTTATTTTATGAACTCATTTGTTTTCTTAGAAATAGTACTGTATGCTATAGTTCATTCTACATTAAGAAAACAGTATTGTTCTTATGACAACAGAGTTGCCATATCGAACGGCTCTGCTCAAGACCATCACAGGAAAACAGTGGCACATAAATTTGAGAAATTCCGTATTTAAGTTCAAGATAAAAAGCTGAAGAAACTAAGCTGCAAATTATTTTTATGGACTAAAGGGGATGGGGTGGGGGTTACAGGATCTATTTTTGGTTTGTACAGATTCAGAGGTAAACTATGTCATATAAAAACCCTCAGCATTGAAGTGTAAGGCAAATTGGGGGAGAAAATAGAAAAAAACAATATTTTTTATGGGTTTGAGGTGTGAGAGATGCATTTAATTGCATTCAGTAACCTTTCCCAGGCAACACAGAGTACAACTGTGCTGTTGTATTGCTCACAAAAACAATAGTAAAAATTAATTGTAGCCATGAAAAAAAGTAGCAAAATTAAAATATGCTTAAGAAAGAACAGATAAATAACAAAACCAAGCACAAATAAAACACATGGCAAATATTTTTATCAGTACAAGTTATGCCATGACATATTGCTGCACACCACAACACCAAAGTCTTCAGTAACAACTTCTGTATAGTACAAAAATAATAGAACACACATAAATACTATGCAATATACAACCAATTTTCACTCAACACAAGACAAGTATTGTGACCATATCGTCACAGTGAATAATTATTGCGAATTATATATTTGGGGAAAGAAGTAGGCTTGAAGCTTCCTTTGTGAGGATGCTAGCGGTTGCATCATGTTGCGCAATACCTCGCGTCAGATCGGCGCCTGAAGCATGCAGATGATGGCTTAGAAAACCCCCGAACTGAGCGTGTATGGAGGAAGAAGGCGAAAAAGAATACAGTTTTTGTTGACTCTGCTCGAAAACAAATGCCAACTCACAGTAGAGCCAAAGTGAGGAGGTGATTTCAGAGGTGTTTTCGGTATAATAGAGTTTAATTTAACCAGGAAGCACATGTCAGAGTGATTACAAGAATATTGGATTACTGGCAAAATTATAAACCAAAGTAAAAGAATGTAATCTATGAAATTGCGTCTAAATGAGATGACGTAAGTTGTTTGGCGTTCTAACGCTAACTGGGAAACCAGGTGGCCAACGGGGATTTCCTGCCCTATTTTAGACGGATAAATTACAATAAAACCGCTGATCGTTTTTGCGCTCCGCATCACATCTTGTATTTCGGAGTTGATGGCCACACAATCTGCCGCCTCGCTGAGATTCATAAGTCTTGTCGATCTGGAAATCTGAAAATTGTGGTAGGGAGGAGGTCCTCCAAGCAACCCCCACTATATGTGAGGCCATATATGCCTGCACTTGTGAGGGTTGAGTTCAGTTTTCGAGGAGTCTATGGCGTGACTACACAGTCGGTTTGTGGTCTGACTTTCCCTCTCTTTCTACTATAAACTTGCCGTAAACGGGAGTGTGAGAAGTATAATGTCCGTGCGAATCGTCAGTAAAAACCTGAACTGTGTGAGAACAATGTGCGCGTTTATAGTTTGATCGCGACGCGACACGAAAGTACGTGAGTTATGTTGTAATTTTGCACCGGGAACTGTGAAGCTATGAGGTGCCGTGTATCCGACGTAGAATGCTACTTTTCGATTTGTATCCCGTAGTGGAGACAGAGAGCCTATTAACTGTAATCTATGCTTGAGACTTTGTGAAGGCGGACGTGTGAATAGAGGTAGAACGAATAATTAGTGTCTTATCACATAAATAACATTTCAGTAAGATTTATCGTGCTGAATAACGGCGTAATTTTTGAAGCGCGCAGGAAAAAGCGCATGAGACAGGGCTTGAGAACAAATACAAGTACCCCATATTAGGGTAATATGGAGTATTAAACGATTCCAGTAACGGAACTGCGAGTTCGATATTGCCTTTGTCAGATTAAGATAGACTAGCTGCGTCCTGTATCAGGGGAATAAATTCATAACTTTCATTCTGGTTAGAGGAAAGGAAAATTTGCCTGTGAAGCGAGCGGAGGAAGTATTTGTGAAAACAGTGTAAACAGTGTCATTTCAGTGTTCAAACTCCAACGCTATGGATTATTCCAGATTCCTCACGGGACGTCTTGAACCAGTGACCTCACACATCGGCATCATGGAGTAAGAGCTTCAGGCGAGCCACTCCATGGGCTCGAATGGCGGACGATCAATCACTCAGTCAATATTGATCTGCATTTAGGGCAGTCACCCAGGTGGCAGATTCCCTATCTGTTGCTTTCCTAGCCTTTTCCTAAATGATTTCAAAGAAATTGGAAATTTATTGAACGTCTCCCTTGGTAAGTTATTCCAATCCCTAACTCCCCTTCCTATAAATGAATATTTGCCCCAGTTCGTTCTCTTGAATTCCAACTTTATCTTCATATTGTGATCTTTCCTACTTTTATAAACGCCACTCAAACTTATTCGTCTACTAATGTCATTCCACGCATCTCTCCGCTGACAGCTCGAAACATACCACTTATAGATGTTGATTCCCATAGGGAATCTGAAATATTTGTCCTGAATGAGCAAATTTATAATACCAATATAAATGGTCCGTTATTGGACATCATAAATTTTCCAGCTAGCTCATTCTTGGTTGCCAGCGTTTCGCCCTCGTGTGCTAGGGTGGGCTCATCAGTTGGTACCTAGCACACCTACCAATACGCTGGCTAGTGCACACCGTGGAGGCCACTGCGTAGGCTAACTGGAGCCACCGGCAGTGCCAATGCACTAAGAGACTTTGTCTCATCACTAAAAATTGATGCCTGCTTGGCCATCAGATGATATAGATGTTGATTCCCATAGGGAATCTGAAATATTTGTCCTGAATGAGCAAATTTATAATACCAATATAAATGGTCCGTTATTGGACATCATAAATTTTCCAGCTAGCTCATTCTTGGTTGCCAGCGTTTCGCCCTCGTGTGCTAGGGTGGGCTCATCAGTTGGTACCTAGCACACCTACCAATACGCTGGCTAGTGCACACCGTTCAGGACAAATATTTCAGATTCCCTATGGGAATCAACATCTATATCATCTGATGGCCAAGCAGGCATCAATTTTTAGTGATGAGACAAAGTCTCTTAGTGCATTGGCACTGCCGGTGGCTCCAGTTAGCCTACGCAGTGGCCTCCACGGTGTGCACTAGCCAGCGTATTGGTAGGTGTGCTAGGTACCAACTGATGAGCCCACCCTAGCACACGAGGGCGAAACGCTGGCAACCAAGAATGAGCTAGCTGGAAAATTTATGATGTCCAATAACGGACCATTTATATTGGTATTATAAATTTGCTCATTCAGGACAAATATTTCAGATTCCCTATGGGAATCAACATCTATATCATCTGATGGCCAAGCAGGCATCAATTTTTAGTGATGAGACAAAGTCTCTTAGTGCATTGGCACTGCCGGTGGCTCCAGTTAGCCTACGCAGTGGCCTCCACGGTGTGCACTAGCCAGCGTATTGGTAGGTGTGCTAGGTACCAACTGATGAGCCCACCCTAGCACACGAGGGCGAAACGCTGGCAACCAAGAATGAGCTAGCTGGAAAATTTATGATGTCCAATAACGGACCATTTATATTGGTATTACATACCACTTAGTCGAGCAGCTCACCTTCTTACTCTCAATTCTTCCCAACCCAAACTTTGCAACATATTTGTAACGCTACTCTTTTGTCGGAAATCACCCAGAACAAATCGAGCTGCTTTTCTTTGGATTTTTTCCAGTTCTTGAATCAGGTAATCCTGGTGAGGGTCCCATACACTGGACTAGCACTGTTGAATACAAAGCTATGATTTTTGTGATATTAATATTCCGTTTAGAGGATCTCAAACTGTAGGAATAGGGTTAGGATGATTTTTATTATTGAATAATTAAAGTACGTAGTTCGCTTAGAGTGGTCAGTAGTTTCCCTTTAATTTTAATCATTGGAGACTATCTGGGAAGGAAGCAAATTAGGAATATAGGATGAATTTCTCTCCCTGTCATGTCAATTGCATGTGCATGGTTGTATCTTTGTTTGCTGAGTACTATCGGAGGAAAAGTGGGGAGAATGTAGTGAATTTTGTCGAGGTAAGGAAGAAGCCTTTCACCTGGAAAGACTATACAAAGGGGAGTCAGGTTAAGATGATGTTAGGATCTTTGCTAAAAGCCTGTGAATAAGATAAATATGGGATAGACGAAGTACTCAGTTTTAATGTAAAGTAATAGTATTTACTGCATGATAGGTTAATGCTTGGCTGCATCCTGATGTATGCGAAGAATTAATTCATCGTGCCGAGGTGTGAATGTCCACCCAACCAACACTAGTTAGGGCCCTGTAAAAGAAAACTTTGTTTGTTTGTGATTGTTTAAAGAAATTTTTGTTATTTTATTTTATTTTATTTAAATTAATTAAATTGGTCGGATATTTAATGCCGATTTAATGAAGGTAGTATAAAGTCATGTCAGGTACACAGTTCTCAGTATTTATTTTCATTTTTATCTGAGGTAGTAGTAAACTCTAGCTTGCTAGCTTGTGGGATTGTGGTAATTCAACGATGAAGGGTATGGTTTTTTAACTCCGGACTTCCGTGAAATTGAGAGAATATGAAGTGATATTATGGCCCAAATATTGAGAAATTTATTGGATGAACAATGCCTGTGCTGATTTGAGCATGATTAGAAATGCATCAGTTTTTATTGCGTGAATAAAATGACCCATTGAATAGGCATTGTAAACGCACCAATGTTGGTTTTAAATGGAGTGGAGCCCATTGGGAGGGCGAATGACAGGTAATATTTATGGTAGGCAACTCCAGTCGGTCGGAGCTTGTTTGTTTTGTGTAAAAGCAGGCCAGCTGAATGGAAGCCAAGGCCGTTTCACCAAGGAAATGTAGTCTACTCAAACTCTCTGTTCTTATGCTAGTAAAATGTTATATCTTACTTGATTACCACATTCTCAAAAGGCTAGGTCGAATGAATGCAGGGACCTTTAATTGACACACCTGTAGAAGCGATAGATAGGGTTTTGATTTTTTCAGGATACCCGATGTGGGAGAACTGATGGTCTCCTGTTCATATCTCGGGCACGGTGAGAGGAGTTAGACACACAAACGGCGGATGATGGTAAACAAAATGCAGCCACTATTAGTGTAAAATGTGATGATACGTGTTTTCTTTTCCAGGAGTTATAAGAGAGTGAACATGAGGTTTTAATAATAAGTAGTTGTTTAATTTAGACTTCGTGAAAAGTCCTTTGATAGTTCATGTAACCGGGTCATTTTATTGTTTGGGAATGGGTTGTAACTCCGTTATATTTGCATATCAATTTATAATTTTATAAATTCTATAGAGATTTTATTTACCGTGTTATGTTTGATTTAGGCAGTCACTCTAAGATAAATCTCAGAGTAAACCAGTGTTACTTGTTGTCCTATTTTAAATATGTAATTTGGGAACTCATCCCGGGAATATTTATATCCGTAAGGTCATAGTTTCTTTTCTCTGTAAATAAGTAAGGTTCATTATAATACTGTTTATCGTACTCAACAGTTAAAATGATCGGGTTAATTAACATTAAAACCAATGTAAACAATGAAGACTTTACAAAATGCAACTCAATTTTCTCCGAGTTGCTTGAAAGTAAATGTGAACACCCAAGTGCTTAGTTTGAATGTGTGATTTTTGTGTTATTAAATTCAGCAGCGTAATGTCAATAGACCACATAAAGACTCTCATAAAGGTGTGGATCTAAAGTTCACTTGGGTGATAGCACGGACATCGTTGCCCATTGCTGGTAATTAATTTAAATGTATGTAATTTTAAAATTGATAAACAAGGTTGTAGACTGTAAATGTGTTCAACGAGAGTTAATTAAATGTTTGGGAAAATTTTATTCGTGCCTGTTTTCGTCAAAATTAGCATCCTGATCTCTTCCGTTCATTTTTAGGCTTATAAGTTAGTCGTAAGATGGTTCTTGTTGTAGCCACGAATGCACTGCGCCCTCGAGAGGCTTGTGCTCAATTTTATTTGTGTTTTGAACGGGAGAGTAGTGGAATACCTCACTATGCTGTAAAGGGCATTTGTCGCCTCATGTGAGTGGATTAGTTATATAAAATCCCAATGTGGCGGCACTGTCATCAGGCAGAAAAAGGTCCCTTGACTGTCATTTTCTGTGGAGCATGGTCCTGTGTGTTCATGACCCGGTAGGGTTACATTAGTGGTGTCACATGGTCCCATGAGCTATGGGAGATGATGGGAAAGGTCCCAGTATGCACTGATTTAAAGCCTAAAAACAAACACGCAACAAATAAATACTGTAGATGACTTCACTACAAAAGTGAACTACCGGCGGTTCATAGAGTGAGGGACTACATGATGCTTGTACCAGAGCAACACAGAAGAAGGAAAATGAAGGATGGCAATGAAGCAATGGCTGTTCCTGCCATTGTTCTTCCTCCCTACAAATATATTTACAAAAAAAGAAAATGTTATGTAGGTATTTTAATAATTCACAGGCAAAAATGCCTCAACCTTTTTATCTGTCTTTCATAATACATTACAAAGTGCAGTATAATATCCCTTAATCATAAGGAATTATGGGTGTGTCAGAGGGGGTGTGTTCACTCCTTGTGGGTCCATAAGAGCAATATTGTTTTCTTAACATTGAATGAGTTATAGTTATAAAAATAAATGAATTTTGAAACCTATCATTATGAAGAAAGGAATAGTCTTAATGCACATAACATCCCAGATCCATCTGTGGTGAGATGTAGTATTTAGAGTGGACTGGATAGGCCTATCCTGCTTTCATAGGTCTGTCCCTGCCTCATCCTTGGCTTTGACAATATGAAATTGACTGAAGTATGAGTGATGCTAATAATACCATTCCTGATGCAGCCAGTCTCTGTTATGAATAGTGTGAAGGTGTCAATCATAGGATTGTCTGTTGCATGCAGATTGATATGTAACAGCACCTTCTGGCTCGATGAGGAAAGCAATGGAAAACTACCTCGTTTTCAATAATGCCTAGGTCATCTATGACAGCTGATGGTGGAGCTCATGGGGATAAAGCCAACCTTCCTGCTGAGGACTCGACAAACATTAAAGCTTAGTAAAAAAAAAACTGACCAACAAAATAGTAGATGAGCAATTGTCCTTCATCTTGGGAATATTTAAAATATGTAGTAGATGCTAGAAATCTCTAAAATTGATTGAAGTATATTCTTGAAATTAAGTTCAAATTTCTTACTGTAATTTTCCTCCCTAGAGAAAATCCCCCTACACTTGTCATGTTATGTCCTGAAAATGAAACACAAATGTTAATGTAACAAAATCCAATTCATTCTCATTTTCCAATTTAAAGTATCACAAAAATTGGTTAATTTTAAGGTGATGTAATAGAAATCAAAAACTGATTAAAGTTGTGAGCATATTGAAGAAACTAGAAATTTACTGTATAACTTAAAGGATAAGGAATTCATCACAAAAATTTAATTCATAAGCCATCAATAATATTTAAAATAATGAGTGAGGACTCTATTAGAAATTAGAGTATAATTAAGATGTGACTAAAGAATATTTTTAGTAATATGGTAATTAATTTTTTGGTTTGGGAATTAAGCAAAAAATGACTACAATTTGCCTAAAAATATATATTGTAATGTCCATTCTAATAGTCTTAATACTTGCTGGTGTATTAGAACTATGTCCCACAGGAGCACCTAATGTGGTTGGAAGTCAACAACATGCAGTTGTTGTATGATTTTTACAATTTGCTTTACGTTGTACTGACCCAGATAGGTTTTATGACGGTAATGGGATAGAAAGTCCTAGTTGTTGTATGTAAACACCATCACATGCTGATACTGATCTCAGCCGAGATTGAACACACTTCCTTCGGAACATAAGGCTAACACTTATCTAACTCCGGGAGGGGGGAGTCTTCCCGCATCGCACTCACTTGTTTCTTCTGCGTGACTTCATGTGGTATGAAGTGAACACTTGCCTGCCCTACTGATGAAACATGTGTTTCTATTGCCGATCTCTTTAGTTAGCTCTGTTTGTGCTTTTGTCTGGTGTGAACCCGTGCAGTGTAATGATAATGAGTGGAAACATTAAAAGTCATATTTATAATGTTGTGACGCAGTGTCGTAATTATGGATTTAAATGTACTGGTGCTATGTATCAAAGGTTTCCAAAAATTGATGAGTTAAAGCGTTTGTGGATTTCTCTCTGTAAGCGAACTGATATGTTTAATCCGGACAATTCTCGTATATATTCTGTTCTTTTCCTTCCAACGGATTACGAGCAAGATATGAAAAATAAGCTTTTAGGTTTGTCCACCAAGAAAATATTATGCCCAGATGCTGTACCACATCAATTTATTCCCAACTGGCATGGAGGTTTTACTACTGAAGGACCTAGTACAAGTGAAACTACATCACAGGTATGTATTCTTTACTGCCATATCTGTCCTCTAATCTAATGGTATAAGCTACTTTAAAACTTTGGCCTAATGGTGTTCAAAACACTGTTCTAAAACACATGTGTATTGGCATCCCACTGGCATGAAGGCTGAAAATATCAGGGAACTGGCGCTGTCTACTCTCACTATATTATCTCCTAAGTAGGGGAAACTTGACCAGTCAACTATTACTGGCACAGTTGAAGAAAATAAGGATGAAGAAAAAGAAAAACTTCAAAGACAATTTTAAGCATTAAATAGGAAGCATGCTGCTACTTTGGTGATGCTCAAAGCTACAAAAGATGCGCTTAAAAAATTTTGAGGTCCAAGGTATGTCATATCAGTCAACTGTCACTACCGAAAGTGACACAAAATGTTATCAGAAAAGAAGTAGAGAAAATGCTGTCAAAATGTTTTACACCAGGACATATACGGCATCATGAAAGCGTGAAGAAAAGAGTGAAATGGTCCTCAGAAGACCATTAACCTTAATAATTACCCTATTCTTAGTGAAGTGAATATCCACGATGTCTTCCTGCCTGAAGCTGAATTGTAATAATTTTGTCAAAATGGTCCTAGGATTGTGATATTCAGGGGCTGGTTGGAGGAGAGTGGGTTCTGCTTTCTGGAGAGTTCTAGAGTTAGAAATAGGTCTTCAGGCTCCTTGAGAAGGGGGAAATTTAGTGGTTGAGGAGGTGTTAGGTTTGGGGTGACGGGGTTGTTGGGATCGGACGCATTGTCTGATCCAGCGATGGCAGGTGGCTACTCAGTTGCTGGAATCTTCGTCCTGTGCATATTATTCTCTGCAGGGCTGGAGATGGGTCGCTTAGGTACCACTCGAGAAGAATCCCGGGTTGGTGCCAGGGTTACTGGCAGCTGATGGGAGGTTTGTGAGGGTTGTATAGAATCAATACTGGTGCACATCACCGAATGAGAGTGGGCTATGCTATATAACATGTAGTCTGTCTTGGCTAGCGTTGCTGTGGTGGTTGTGGTGGCAGTGGTGGAGCTAGTACTGGCAGCACTTATGGGGTACACACTGCACTATACTACACTAATGGAGACTTATAGCAACCAAGGTTCACTAATAACATATGAAAATATATAGGGGTTGGTACCCCTGAGAGTCTAAGAGTAAGTCCAGGCAGTCTCCTCGCCTTGACTGCAACACACACACACCAATAGAAAAGCAGTCCAGGAGTGAAACCCCACACGGAGCACTTGTCCACCTGTTTGACCACCTTTCCAAGCAACCTTCAATTGCCGTGGCAGCTTACGGTGTAGAGCTCCTGTCGGACATAATGAATCAATGATCAGCAGTTACTCACCGGTCAATGTAGTTCCTCTGTAGGCCAGCAGATGCGTCGATGATGAACCAACGAACGACACATCCCAGTCATGAGTGGTTACAAAACATAGCCCAGTTCAAAATTATATATTTGGTGTATTTCATGGAAAGACTGTATCTAGATGCAAAAATGTAATTAATACTATTATTTCTGTTGTTAAGTCAAAATTTTCAGTATTCCATGACAAAATAATTTATCTCTATGTAAGGACCAGGATATTTATTAGGATACGACATTTAGGTGCAAAGAGTAAGAAGCTGACATTGAGGAAATATACCAATAAGAAGGCTAAGCTTTGGGCTGATTCATCAACTAATTAAGTCTCCCGACATGTAAGTTTTAATACTTCAATATAATTCCATAAAGATGTCAATATGACGCATATCTTCCTCTGCCATTTGATCTAAATATTTACTTCCTCAGGAAGGAAATTAATAATTTTGAGTTGCATGGTAATATTTTATTTCTTATCATATTATGTGTCATGTATTTGATATTTGATGTTTAACCACAAAATATGTGACAAAATTTATTGCATGATCACTCATATTGCTTTTAAATCTGTTGGAAGTACCAGTACTTATCAAATCGAACTGAACCAGATTATTATTTGACGAAAGATTGGGAAGATGTTTCATAGGCGAGAGAATTATCAGGCTTGCTGTACTGCGACTGTATACTGTGTACCCTTCCTGCTATTGTTCAAACTCGCATGATGTCATAGCACTGCAGCCAATGGGAGCTTCAACTAGCAGAGTAGCCTACCTAGTAGTGTAGTTACCTTGTATCTATCTAACTAACTAACTAACTAACGAACTAACTAACTAACTATGGTAAATAACTGAGCCACAAAGGTATGAAAAAATTATTTGCATAAATATTAATTTGCTAAAGGAAGCTGAGGAATTTATTGCTTTGGATTTCTGTTAGCAATGAACTGATGGTACCAGTACCAATATTTATCGGAAGGTTATTCTATTACTTCGATTCATAGAGGTCAATAAAAGAAGGGATTTGAAAGTAAATACCAATGTGTGTATTATTAAGATGAGATTAGGAGACTTGCATTTCCAAGTATAACAGTAGATGATATATTGTGTATATTGTACATATAAGAGTTTCAATGATAAATATTTTAAGAAATAAAATGCAGAATTAAAAATAAAAGATGCAAATAAAGGAAATTAGATTTGGTTAGTCTCTTTGTAATATTGTGGTGCATTGGCCACCATGCTTATTCCAAGGGAGAGGAGCGAGCCGGTCTGGTTCTGCTCACAAAGGATCAATGCCATGGCTGGGCTACTGGCCACCGTCGCAGGAAAGAGAGCCTCGTAGTGGAATTTGCCAGTCTCTCTCTAATGTCACTGAAGGTCGAAGATCACTAGCCAAGAAAATTTGTCATCCAGAGAGCTCTGGAAACCTCCTCATTACAAGAAGTATATGGAGGGGACAGCGGGTGTAACAGTTGGGAGTGTGTGTGACAGTCGAGAGACAGTGTTTGGGAGTGTACTGTCATGGAGTACTAAGTACTATAGGTATACTACCATGGAATACAGTGGAGCGGAGAACTGTGTTTGTACTGCTGTGGAGTACTGAGTACTGTACTATTGCTGTGGAGTTCAGTCGAGTGAGTGTTTGGTCTGTCGTGGAGTTGAGTCCATTGTTCTGTCCTGTAATATTATAGAGCTGGATCTCTCATATCTGGCAGCAGCGAAGTGAGCGTCATGACTCTGGTGTGCAGCATGAGGAGTTTGACAAAGATCGGCAAGTGACACTGAACAAGGACTGTTAGAGTGTACGACCAAGGAAGGGTGCTGGTGGCTGTTGAGACGGATGGTGCACGTCATGTAGAGCTGTGAGTCTGTGAAATTTACTCTGTATAGCTAATGTGACTGTTAGTTTGTAAGTGACAGAGTGAATAGCCAGTGCAACCCAGTTAGTGTGAGTAGAGAGAGTGCAAACACATTCTGGATTTTCTAGGACTAATCTGGAGTTGAGATCTGTGTCTCCGTGTCCCAGAAGTAAGCTTTGGGGCATGTAAATGTTCCAGTTTCCAACAAAACAGGAGAGAAACTGAAAAGAATTTCATTTCATACAATTTTATTTTTCCAATTATGGAATGGGTAGAAGCTGAAACTCTTGTCGAGTCAATGCACAGCACAGTAGGTGGTCACTCCTGCTTCTTCAAGATTACTTATCACTCTCTGACCTTAACAGTATTAGAGTCCATCCTTCATGGTCGATCTTGCCTATGGATTTCCCTATTCAGACTCAGAATGATGAGTAACAGATGTGCAAGCTATATTAAAAGCTCCCTCAATACGTGTGTTATAAATTGACTCTTGCTTTTGTGAAAATAAAACTTTCTTCCTTGTATGGTAAGAAATACAATGGTCAGTTTCACTAAACTATATGGAACTCCCAAGGGTGAAATTTCTTCAATGACAGAGCTAGTTGGTTATCTAGTGCTTGATATTTAAGTTCTCTAAATTAGTGAAAACTGTCAAGTCATGAACTTCCGTTCCTGGCCCTATTCATGTCATTTGTAATTCCAGACAACAATCAATATTAATAATGTTGTTGTTGTTGTTGTTTGAGTCATCAGTCCATAGACTGGTTTGATGCAGCTCTCCATGCCATCCATCCTGTGCTAACCTTTTCATTTCTATGTAACTATTGCATCCTACATCTGCTCTAATCTGCTTGTCATATTCATACCTTGGTTTACCCCTACCATTCTTACCACCTACACTTCCTTCAAAAACCAACTGAACAAGTCCTGGGTGTCCTAAGATGTGACCTATCATTCTATCTCTTCTTCTTGTTAAATTTAGCCAGATCGATCTCCTCTCACCAATTCCATTCAGTATCTCTTCATTTTTGATTTGATCTATCCATCTCACTTTCAGCATTCTTCTGTAATGCCACATTTCAAAAGCTTCTATTCTCTTTCTTTCTGAGCTAGTTATCGTCTATGTTTTACTTCCATACAATGCCACGCTCCAGATGAAAGTCTTCAAAAACATCTTTTTACTTCCTATATCAATTATCCTTTTTTCTTAAGAAAGCTCTTCCTTGCTTGTGTTAGTCTGCATTTTATGCCCTCCTTACTTCGGCCATCGTTAGTTATTTTACTACCCAAGTAACAATATTCATCTACTTCCTTTAAGACTTCATTTCCTAATCTAATATTTCCTGCATCACCTGCCACTGTTCGTCTGCACCCCATTACTTTTGTTTTGGAGTTATTTATTTTCATCTTGTACTCCTTACCCAAGACTTCGTCCATACCATTCAGCAGCTTCTCGAGCTCTTCTGCAGTCTGAGATAAAATAACAATATCATCGGCAAATCTCAAGGTTTTGATTTCCTCTCCTTGGATTATGATTCCCTTTCCAAATTCCTCTTTGATTTCTTTTACTGCCTGTTCTATGTAAACATTGAAAAGGTGGTGGTGGTGGTGGGGGGACAAACTGCAGCCTTGCCTCACACCTTTCTGGATTGCTACTTCTTTTTCAAAACCCTCAATCTTATCACTGCAGACTGATTTTTATACAGATTGTAGATAATTCTTTGTTCTCAGTATCTGATCCCAATCACCTGCAGGATCTTAAATAGCTTGGTCCAATCACCATTATTGAATGCCTTTTCTAGATCTACCAACACCATGTACGTGGGCTTGTACTTCTTAATTTGATCCTCTAAGATCAGGTGTAAAGTTACCGGGCGAGTTGGCTGTGCGGTTAGGAGCGTGCAGCTGTGAGCTTGCATCTGGGAGATGCTGGGTTCAAACCCCACTGTCGGCAGTCCTGAAGATGGTTTTCCGTGGTTTCCCATTTTCACACCAGGCAAATGCTGGGGCTGTACATTAATTAAGGCCACAGCCGCTTCCTTCCCATTCCTAGGTCTTTCCTGTCCCAGCGTTGCCATAAGACCTATCTGTGTACCTGCAAAGTAAAGCAAATAGCAAAAAAAAAAAAAAAAAAAGTGAAGTTAGGATTGCTTCACGTGTTCCTACATTTCTTCTGAAGCCAAATTGATCTTCTCCCAACCCAGTTTCAACATGTCTTTCCATTCTTCTGTAAATAATATGTGTTAAAATTTTTCAGCCATGAGATACTAAACTAATGATGCAGTAGTTTTCACACTTGTCAGCACTGGCTTTCTTGAGAATAAGTATAACAACATTCTGATGAAAATCGGATGGGACTTCTCCTGTCTCGTACACCTTACACACTAAATGGAATAACATTGCCATGCTGGTTTCTCCTAAGGCAGTCAGTAATTCAGAGGGAATGTCATCAATTCCAGGTGTCTTGTTCCTATTTAGGTCTCTCACAGCTCTGTCAAACTCTCACCCTCAAAATTGGGTCTCCCATTTCATCAGCATCAACAGCCTCTTCTTGTTCCAGAACCAAATCATCTACATCTTTACCTCGATACAACTGTTGGATATGTTCCTGCCATCTTCTGCTTTGTCTTCTTTCCCTAGAAGTGGCTTTCCATCTGAGCTCTCAATATTCATACACCTAGATGTCCTTTCTCCAAAGGTTTCCTTGATTTTCCTGTATGCAGTACCTACCTTTCCTAGGATCATACAACCTTCAACATCCTTGCACTTCTCCTTCAGCCATTCTTCCTTAGCTACCTTGCACTTTCTATCCACTTGATTCTTTAATCACCGGTATTCTTTTCTGCCCTCTTCATTTCTAGCATTCTTGTATTTTCATCATTCATCAATCAGGTCTAGTATCTCCTGAGTTATCCACTGATTCTTAGTTGATCGTTTCTTCCTTCCTAACATTTCTTCAGCAGCCCTACTGACTTAATTTTTCATGACTATCCACTCTTCCTCTATTGTGTGTGGTTCAGCCTTTTCATTTAGTCCTTGTGTTACATGTTACTTGAAACAGCCCCTCACAGTCTTTTCTTTCAACTTGTCTAGATCCCATCTTCTTGCATTCCTTTCTTTCTTCAATTTCTTCAACTTCAGATGGCATTTCATGACCAACAAGTTGTGGTCAGAGTCCACATCTGCTCTAGGAAAGTTTTTCAATCCAACACCTGGTTTCTGAATCTCTGCCTAATCATAATGAAGTCTATTTGACACCTTCCAGTGTCTCCAGGTCTCGTCCACTTATACAGCCATCGTTTATGGTGTTTGAACCAGGTATTGGCAAGGACTAAATTATGATCGATGCAGAATTCAACCAGCCGACTTCCTCTTTCGTTCCTTTGTCCCAATCCAAATTCTCCTACTGTATTACCTTCTCTTCCTTAGCCTACCACTGGATTCCAGTCTCTCATCACAATTAGATTCTCGTCACCTTTTACATATTCTATTAAACCTTCTATCTCTTCATATATTCTTTCGATTTCCTCATCATCCACTGAACTAGTAGGCATATAGACCTGCGCTATTGTGATGGGCATTGGTTTGGTGTCTATCTTGACAACAACAATTCTTCAACTATGCTGATCATAGTAGCTTACCCAGTGGCCTATTTTCTTATTCATTATTAAACCAACTCCTGCATTTCCCCTATTTGATTCTGTGTTGATAATTCTGTACTTGCCTGACCAAAAATCCTGTTCTTCCTGCCAACGTACTTCACTTATAGCAACTACATCTAACTTTAGTCTATCCATCTCCCTTTTCAGATTCTCTAACCTACTACAACGATTCAAACTTCTAACATTCCACGCTCCGACTCACGGAATGTTAGTATCCATCTACCTGATGATCGCCCCCACTCGTGTAGTCCCCACCAGGAGATCTGAATGGGGGACTAGTTTACCTCCAGAATATTTTACCTGGGAGGAAGCCATCATCAGCACATCATTTACACAGAGAGAACTGCATGTCCTCGGGAGTTAGTTACGGCTGTGGTTTCCTGTTGCTTTCAACCGTGTAGCAGTATCAACATAGCTAAGCCATTTTGAGTATTATTACAAGGCCATATCAGTCAATCATCTGGACTGCCACCCTTGGAACTTCCGAAAGGCTGCTACCCCCCTTTCGATGACTTATTTGTTAGTCTAGTCTCTCAACAGATACCCATCCAATATGGTTGCACCTGCAGCTCGGCTATCTGCTTCATTGGAACATGCAAGCCTCCCCACCGCGACAAGGTCACATGGTTTGCAGGGGAGGCTTAATAATGTACTGTTTTGTTTTTGAAAGTTCATTTTGGTTCCGTATTGACAAATGACATTAGAAAGATTCAATTCTTTAAGAGAACATATTGATCTGATCCACTTATTCAATACTTATCATAATAATTATAAGTTCATTTTACATTTCTAGGACATGCTTTGGCTCTTGTTTGGGCCATCTTCAAATAATTGATCACTTTTAAAGTGATACTTTATTTACAAAGATACACATTAAAATGTGAACATTAAACATGAATATTAAAAACACACACAATCATCATTATCATCATTATCATTTAACCGTCTCCAGTTTCCCAGGTGTGGTGCAAGAGTGCTCTCCACTTACTGTATGTCTAAGCAACTACACTTCTTCTTCTTCTTCTTCTTCTTCTTCTTCTTCTTCTTCTTCTTCTTCTTCTTCTTCTTCTTCTTCTTCTTCTTCTTCTTCTTGTTCTTCTTCTTGTTCTTCTTCTTCTTCTTCTTGTTCTTCTTCTTGTTCTTCTTCTTCTTGTTCTTCTTCTTCTTCTTCTTCTTCTTCTTCTTCTTCTTCTTCTTCTTCTTCTTCTTCTTCTTCAGCTTTACACGATTCCACTCCTCTCTTGTTGCTGACACTTTTGTATGAAGCTGTGCATTGTTAATGTTGTCAATGTGCAATCCAATGACATAGAGTTAAAATGGGGGAACTCATGAAAATGTTCATGAATGAGTTGTCATTCCAACATTTCAAACGGCATTCACCACAATACATGTCAGTGATAATAAACAGTGGTGTCTTCATATACCAAAGACTATACCAAAACATTTTCAGAGCTGTAAACCATCAAGCAACATCTTATAAGAGGACTTTTATTTTAACCTTATCCAAGTGTTATGTGTGTTTATTTGGAACTCATCTGCTCCCTTGAGAGTGAAAGACGTTTTTATCCAAATTTTAAATTACATGCTTTTGTGTTTGTATGTTTTAGATTATGTTTGTAATAATAACTAATAGATGTCAGGAACGAATATGCAGGGCTCTTAGTTAGGCGTAATAAAGAGATTTGAAATGAAAAAGAAGAAAGGTTTTACTGCTAAGTGCAATTTTCGTAATGATGTTCTTTTCATAAGTTTGTTAACATTGCTAATGTTTGTGTTTAGCTATTGTAGACATTATATCCCCCCCAACCCCTCCTTCCAAAAAAAAAAAAAAAAAAAAAAGAATTCAAAACGAGTCTGAAATAGAGTCATAATTACTAGATAGTATTGATGAGTATTCATAAATGAAAAATAATGGGAGAAAAAGTGAAAAAAAAAAAAAAAAGTAAAATTGATGAAGTGAGTGTGAGAACAACATGAGTGACAGGACAGATTCAGACGATGAGTATCTAGGTATTATCGGTGGACTTAATCATCATAATTTGACAGAAAGTCAATAATAATGATGAGGAAAGCATAGAATGGTTTTGAGGTCACAAATCAGGATCAAGGACTGCAAACAATTCTAGTTTACAACATACATAAAGTTTAAATTTGGTTCCCATCTTGACACATATAGTTTACTGTGCATATCTATTAATGAATTTTTTCAATTTCGAAACTTATACTGTAGTAATAGTGATAATGAATTATGAAGTCTGCAAGAAAGTGAATTACAATCAAGTTTTGTGGGTGTAAAATAAATACAATGTTCTGTGACATTAGTCAAAACTACTGTGTGCGTACCTTGTGTCACTTTGGCATGAAAACAGGCAGTTGAGTATTGATCTCTTCCAGAATAAAGGCATACCTGGCTCCATGGTTAAATGGTTAGCGTGCTGGCCTTTGGTCACAGGGATCCCGGGTTTCATTCCCGATAGGGTCGGGAATTTGAACCATAATTGGTTAATTCCGCTGACATGGGGGCTGGGTATATGTGTCGTCTTCATCATCATTTCATCCTCATCACGATGCGCAGGTCGTCTACGGGTGAGTCAAACTTGTCCTCGGACACTCCCGGCACTAAAAGCCATACGCCATTTGATTTTTCAGCATACCTGCAATCTATTCTGATAAAATTGGCTATGAATGGCTTATTTATGTTTAACTACCGTACTTATATTTTTGGAATGTTTATGTTTAACTATAAAAATAAAATCACAAAAATTCATTATTATGCTCACAACCAAAAATATAATCTGCTAACGATATTGCATGTGTTTTTAATGTATATGTTTTAATGTGTATCTTTGTAAATAACGTATCACTTTCAAAGTGACCAATCATTTTTTTTAAAGCTGAAGATGGCCCAAATAAGAGCTGAAACATGTCCTAGAAGTGTAAAATGAACTTATAATTATTATGACAAATATTGAATAGGTGGATCAGGTCAATATATTCACGGATGGAAATCGTTCACGCATGGGAAAGGACAGTATCCACCAAATGGCCTCCAAAGTACTTACACAGATCGATATCTTATGACTTTGTTGTGTTTGTTTTCAGTGCCAAATGTAGCTTGATCGCTGTCCTTGTTAATGTATTTGCAGATATGTTTGATGTTCTGGACGCTGCTGCATGACTTGACATTTATGTGTGCTTGGAATTTTTCTTGACAGTACTGGTGATTGTGGAACAATCCACATATTATTCACCTCAATAATTTGGTTTCACATGTGGATTTGTGCAGTAAAGTTGCCTGACCAAGGTCTCAGAGCTGAGATGATGGATAGGTCATCTCCAGTCACTATCTTTCCAGTGAACTGTTTGGAAAATCACTTGCAGCAGTGACCGTCCCTCATACACAGTGACTGCATGTTCACTGGTCCACAGGGACCGTGTACCATGAGATCCTTCACGATGTCAAACAGTCAGGGATAGTTTTAGGGATTTAGCAGCTCTGCACGTATGATGATTTTTAGGCCTAATTTTGTTTTTTTGTTCCAGCCAAAACAGTATGTGAACATGAGGGAGACCTCACTTCTGCTGTTTTGACTATAAGAAATGTGGGGATATTCTGAGGATTTTCAATGATGCTGATAATTGTCTGCCCCTTGCCACACATTCTTATAGATTTCAGCAACAGTTAGAAGTCAATGAGTAGGTATTATCAAAGGTCATTTGATAGGGTTGTACATTCTTCCTCCTCGTCTCATTAGGTACTCAATCTTCCTACAAGTAGTACTTGGATGAGGTGCCACTGTTCAGTCAGCCATGCACAAATGTGATATCCAAACAATGGCGTACTTTGCTCATGCTGTACGACAGCATCTCGACCGAACATTCGGTGAAAGGAAGATAGCCCAAAGGGGACCAATCACTTGGCCACCATGATCATCATATTTAACTCCTCTTGAATTCTTCCTTGAGGCCAGATGCAGGATTTCATTTACGTGACTCCTGTGGATGATTAGTGTGAATTCAGCTTCATTATGTTAGCACATTTTTTTCTTTGCTTGAAATGTGTAGGTATACATTTTATTGGTATCCTCTGTTTAAGGAATTATCTTTGTTGGGGTAGTCACATTAACAAGGTTGTATAGAAAAGTTACAGATCTCTGCACATGGTTATGAGGATATTTCAATCAATCAGTTAATCACAGTCAATCAATCAATCACTGCTAATCTACATTTAGGGCAGTCGCCCAGGTGGCAGATTCCCTATCTGTTGTTTGCGTAGCCTTTTCTTAGGTGATTGCAAAGAAATTGTAAATGTATTGAACATCTTCCTTAGTAAGTTATTCGAATCCCTAACTCCCCTTCCTATAAACTAATATTTGCTCCATTGAATTCCAACATTATCTTCATATTGTGATCTTTCCTACTTTTAAAGACACCATTCAAATTTATTCGTCTACAAATGTCACTCCATGCCATCTCTCCACTGACAGCTCAGAACATACCACTTAGTCGAGCACTTCATCTCCTTTCTCCCAAGTGTTCCCAGCCCAAACTTTGCAATATTTTTGTAATGCCAGTTATTAATTTTGCAAATATGTCTAATATAACCAGAAAGAATGCTTTCCTAAAGCTTACATGCAATGCATGTCAAAATGACTGGCCTGTAATTTTCAGCTTTATGTCTATCACCCTTCCCTTTATACACAAGGGCTACTATAGTAACTCTCCATTTATATGGTATACCTCCTTCATGCAAACAATAATGAAACACATACTTCAAATATGGTACTATATCCTAGTGATGGGCGATATTTCACGAACTGTGATTTTTTCACTGATATCAATAAATCACGAGTAACGACTGTTACTTTCTACGCTATCACTGTGATCAGCCGTGATTTCAAGATTTCACTTCAAGTGATCACCGTACGCCCTCTTAACTCCATATACCGAACTAGAATGTTGCTACCTAAACTGTGACTGTGATCGATGTTGTGATCAGTCGTGATATCACGACATGTGCTGCCGCAACGGTATCCACGCGAAGCGATGCGTTCAAGGAAGCCACTGTATTTGAGGAAGCAGCATCGCCATGATTACCAACAGTATGGACATTTGTTGATTTCATTTTTTAAGGACGTCAACATATCGTTCAGTATATAATGTATTTGTAAGAATTGAGCACATTCCTCCCGAATATATTAACAACTGAAACACTTATAATCCTCGGCATCGCTTGCAATATCAGTTTTAGGAAATTGTCAGTTGACTCGCAGTGTGGTATTATTTTTTATTATTTTTAAGCGCGCGTTCAAAAAATCGTGGTACACGGGACTCTCTTAGAATAGTAACAAACATGTATTTCTCCTGTATTTTGGAATTCCCGGGGGCATATTGTCACTGGAGCTCAGTATTAGGAGGCAAGTTGACTGAAATGGCGTTTTCTAGAAAAAGGAAGAACAGTGACCTGTAGCAGTCCTTTAAAGAAGTGGATGAAAACTTCACATTATGTAATATGTGCAAACAGAAATTGTCTTAAAAAGAAGTACTTCAAATCTGAATAAACATTTGGAATGCGAGCACCTCTCACTTGCTTCGCCAGAAAGCAGTAGTCAACAATCGGCATGTACCTGATGATATAGACTTGGGATTTTAGACTAAAAAAATGTTTTAGGCACCTAAAATGGCTTTTTAAACAAGTAAATAGGTTTTTAAAAGAGAATATAGGCACTTCAAATATGCTTTAAAAATAGGCAGAATAGACTTTAAAATATGACAATATAGACCTACACTGTAATGTGATATATATATTTTTTTACGTTAAGTACAGTAATGTGGCATAGGCTACCCTTTCTAAATAGGAATAGTTGCAGAATGAAGGCATAATTAAACAGGCATTTATTACAAACAGCTATGGATTAGGAAACAAAAAATTTTCATCAGTACTGTACTAAAATTAAATTAAATGCGGAGTACTGGTATGCGTATTTATTTGTGAGGAATATTCCTACTGCACTTTTCAGCCGTAGTTTGCTTTACAGTACATAACAATAATCTTCTCCAAATTTTCCACAGTCAGGCTGCGTCTTTTGTCTGTTAAAACAATTTTAAAAACAGAAAAAATGTGTTCTACACTCACAGATGTTGAAGGGGCATAGCAAAATTTACCTACATTTTTCAGTTCAATTTCACTAGGTAGATCTACTTTTCCCCATCCATTACCTGATGTACCCTTTCCTGCACTGAATTGCCTAGATTCTTCTGCAATACACTAGCCCACCTGTCTTTTATTTTATCCCTTACTTTACCCCTAGTACTTTGTATAATATTCTCAGCTTCCTCAATTACAAAATATATCTGTTTGAGACTCTACTTTTTTATTATTTTTGTAATGATTGACTGGAAGAAATGAAAAATTTGCCTGAATATATGCAATGTCTCTCTGAACACTGGAATAATCCTTTAGCAGATCTTTGCCCACACGACACACATGCAGAGTTGTCTGTTAAAGGCATATTGTTTATCACAGATGTTCCATATAATACAGGGCAGCTTCCATTGAGGAACCCCAACGGCTGATGATTGGCTGTGGTGGAAAAGAATAGAGGGGAATTTCTCTCAGAAGATGACTATTCTTGATGGAAGCTTACAGAACACTCTTCGTTGTTGAAATCAGATTATTTACTGCAGGCAACTTGGCCCTAACTATTTATGTGAGTCTGTGCAAGGCATGGGCCATGCAAGTAACATGAACATTAAAGAAGGGTAGAAAGTTTTAACGAGAGGTAGAGTAGCAATCATGTAGGAAGCAGCATTGGAGACAAGGAGAAGGCCTTTATAATCATCAACACTCCCAGGATACAACAACCGGAACCCCTTGTTGATGATGTACACAATGTTTTGCTCTATTTTCTGAAGCTGCTTAGAACAAAGGAGAGCAGTAAATGCCAATTGGGTTCCAGTTTTCCTACTATAAGATTAGCAATGTACCTGCCCACAGAGTTGCTGGTTTTGTCCACATACAACCCTATGTAAGGACTCCCAAATATCCTCTGTGACTGGCAAAATTACCTCCTATATCTAAGTAGTTTTTCTTTAATGTAGATGTTGATAGTATGTGTTGTTGGTGTATTTCTGTATGCATAGAATTCCAGGGGATATTTTCAGCAACTAGGGCTCTAAACATATGAGCATAGAAACTACTGTGGATTGTGGGAGGTATTATTTGCGTGAGCAGAGTCTGTCCAATGTTACTTTTCATGGTTGATTTTGCTTTGTGACTCGCACTATCAGCATGCTCTTGTGAAATCTAAAACACAATAATGTGATTAAAATTACAGACTAAGATAAGGAATAGCTAATGAATAAAATTTGTAATTTTGAATTATTTCATTTAAACCACTATTACTCTACAGTTAATTAAGAACAAGAACACTCCAGGCCTCGAAACGTCTTGGCTTTCATTTACAGCTGCTGCGCAGCTCTAGGCTTGCAGATATTAGATAGCCGTGTGGTCAGCACGTCACATCCCTCAAGTGTATTGCCGTGCCTCTGAGATGGCTGCTCATTGTAGCTTCCCAATTGCCCTCACGCAGCTGGGTCAACGCCTTTCCATACCTTACATTTTTCTAAATTACTGCCGGTACTGGTATCTAGGGAAAGGTGCACTGGTATCGTTAACCTTACATTAGGTGGCTGAGAATAGTCATGCATCATTATATTTTTCACTTGTGCCAGATAAATGTGTAGAATTTCATTTTCTAGCACATACCAAATAATCGGTTACAGTATAAAACACGACTGTTGCCAATATTGATCCTATTTTTTCCTTGACATATTGGTTGAACTTCGGCATGTCTACAAAAAACGAATGTAAAGAATAAAATGATTATGTTTGTACGCCTAGAAGTAAATTGGCAACGACCGTGTCTGTAATACAACCAAAATGTAGGCTGTTTATTAAATGCAAAACCTTAGGTGGCTGATTTTCTTATAAATGTTTTCACAGAGATAGCCTAGTCACAATAACAAGGCACTCTCTTGATCACAAAGCTACAAATAACAAGCAGCACGGACGATGCAGTGATTGTGATCACGTCACGACTAAAAATCACTGATATCAGAAAATCACGATATCAAATCACGCTGTGACTCACAAATCACGGTATCGCTCATCACTACTATATCCCTACACATAATGGGCGCTCGCAGGATCTTTTCCAGTGTCAGTGTCAGCGGTCTCCTTTCCCGGTCTGTACACTCCAAAGACATCAAGTTGCCTATTATCTTTAGAGATGAGCCTTACACCTAGAATTTCATGTTTGCCATCTTTAACTTTATCGTAGCTTACAAATTCTTCTTTCACGAGAATGAATACTCCCCCTCCTACCATTCCTATTCTATCTCTACGACACATACTCCAGTTCTGTGAGAAAATTTCTGCATCCATTACATCATTTCTCAGACATGATTCAACTCCTATTACAATATATGGTAATAACCTATATATCTATTAAATTACTTAATTCTATTCCTTTCTTTATAGTATTTCTACAGTTGAGCACTATTTTTATGTCATCCTTACTTGATGTCCAGTTCCCTGTTCCCTTATCACTGCTTTCTAGGCGACCCCGTTTCCCTGAATGTACCTTCCTATAACCTTACTAAACAAATTTCTTAACTTATATGTACCACTGCAGTTTAAGTAAAGGCCATCTGAGTGCAGATCCCTATCACTTACCCACCCATTAGGATCTAGAAATCTCACTCCCAGTTTCCCACATACCCACTCCATAGTCTCATTTAAATCCCCAATCACCTTCCAGTCAGTATCCCTCCTACACAGTATTCCACTGATAACAATCTCTGCTTCCTGTGCGAGGGGTTGTAGTAGGGATATAAGGGAGAAAGCATAAGTCTCTGGTAAGACCCCAATTAGAGTATGGTTCTAGTGTATGGGACCCATAGCAAGATTACTTGATATATGAAGTGGAAAAGATCCAATGGAAAGCAGCACAATTCGTTCTTGGTGATTGCCGACAAAAGAGTAGTGTTACGAAAATGTTGCAAAGTTCGGGCTCTATGGACTTGGGAGTAAGGAGACAAGCTGCTCGACTAAGTGTTATGTTTCCAGCTGTCAGTGGAAAGATGGCATAGAATAACATTAGTAGTTGAATAAACTTGAGTGGATCTTTAAAAGTAGGAAAGATCATAACATGGAGATAATGTTGGAATTCAAGAGGACAAATTGGGGCAAATATTCATTTATAGGATGAGGAGTAAGGGATTGGAATAATTTCTCAAGGGAAATGTTTAATAAATTTCCAATTTCTCTGAAAACATTTAAAAAATTGTAGGTAAACAACCGATAGGGAATCTGCCACTTAGGTACAGCCCTAAGTGCAGATCTGTGATAATTGATCGTTGAATGTATGGTCAAAGTCATGGCTTTCAGTTCAGTGGAGCCCTCTATTCAATTTCCAGCCAGTTCAGTGAGTTTAGCTGCATGAGATTAATTCCTGTTTCTTTAGGATTGGGTGTTTGTGTTTTGTTTTAATACTCATAATTTCATATACGGTACACACAACCCAATCCACAACCAGCCATCACAGAAACACACAATAGTGGTGCGACTGGCCTGTTCTGTAATCTGAGATGTCATTCTTTCAAGTACCTGCGCTCCAGCTTGGCAATCTCTGGACACTGATCGCAGTGTGGAGAGTTAAGTCTGATAAGTTTCTACTGAGCAGTAATGGCACGGTGCCTATATGCTTACAGAGTGTGCTTGATTCTTCTTAGATGGTGTGGTGGCAGTATAAGTTATTCTCAACTGACTAGAAATTTCAATCCATCAAAGTGAGAATGATAATACACTTGTATGAAAAAAAAAATAAAAAATGTACCACCATGCTAATTCAATGTAACAAAATATTTGACATTGTAATTAAATTTGATATCATTACAGCAGCACAAAAAGTATAGTACAGCAAACTACAGAAGCATTTTAAGTAAAGGATGCATACTGTAAGCAATCCTACCAACATTTTGTCTTAAAAGAACTTGAAATTATGCAATGCTTTCTTCCTTAACAAAGTACAAAACCAGGTACATAATGCGAAGAGACTTTAAGCATTTTAATACTGAGATAATATGAAATGAAGCATATCAATTGCCGTGGAATGACATTCTACTGACTAATGACATTGATGATAAGGTTGACAGACTGAACTCTTTAATATTAGGACTGTATGACAAACACGCTCTGAAGAAGCAAATTCGAGTTTCTCACCCTTCGTCTCCTTGGCTAACAAATGAAATTAAGTCGGTCATGGCAAATCGTGATGCATGGTATAGGCGATTTAGGCGAACTGAAAGCACTAGTGATTTCGAAAATTACCGTATTCTTCGAAATCAAGTTAAGAAATTAATTCGTAACAGCAAGTATAAATATATTCAAGAGATAACAAACAGACGAAACTCAGCACTAATATAGAAACATTTGCATCAGATGGGTATAGGTCGCAGCCTGACCATGCAGACACCCAGTATACCACTTGATGATCTAAATTCTCATTTTACGAAAGCAGCATACACTAATAATGATATTACTGACAATAATGACTATGATGCTAACTATCCTAATAATGATAATGATAATAATAATAATAATAATAATCATCATCATCAACCAGTTGATGACCTAACTGATGATGATATTAACGCCATAAATGCTCATTCCCGAGTAAATCAAGTAAAATTCACTTTCAAAAAAGTTGGGGCGAACGATGTGAAGCGTGTAATTTACTCCCTCATGTCTGATGCTCCGGGTAATGACGACATACCATTATCTTTCATAAAAAATATTATTGGTGCCATATTACCTATTCTGAAGCATATATTTAATCATTGCCTCATGCAGGGAGTATTCCCAACTGTGTGGAAGCACGGTATCGTCATTCCTATTCCTAAGAAGAATTCTCCTAGTTTACCATCAGATTATCGCCCTATATCCATTCTCCCACCTCTTTCCAAAGTACTAGAACGCTTGGTACACGAACAAGTCCTCACTTACTTGACTAACTTCTCACTGCTTGACCCTTACCAATCTGGTTTCAAGAAAGGACACAGCACAACGACTGCCCTACTGAAAGTAACTGATGATATCCGACAGGCAATGGACACTCGACAAGTGACTGTACTGGTTCTACTTGATTTTTCTAGTGCTTTTGATACTGTTGTTCCTCAACTGCTACTTTCAAAATTGGATTCATTAAATTTCAGCAAGACGGCAATAAACTTTTTCAGTTCGTACCTCAAAAATCGCCGTCAGTGTGTCAAAGTAAATAATAGCAGATCTGAGTGGCTTAACAAACCCCTCGGTGTCCCCCAAGGGTCTGTACTTGGACCATTGCTGTTTGCAATTTACTTACACGATGTTGCCAAATCGATTACACATTGCAAGTATCATCTTTATGCTGATGATCTGCAGATCTACTACCACTCAAGAACTGATAAAATTCAGAGTGCTGTAGAAAAAGTTAATGCTGATTTAAGTCTCATAAGTAATTTTGCATTGAGTAACAATCTCAAAATTAATCCTCTTAAAACGTGAGCAATAATCATTGGTACTTCAAAAAACTTACACGTCTTAAAACAATACGAAATTCCTCCTGTAGCACTAAACAATACCATTATTCCATTTTGTGAAACAATTATGAATCTTGGTGTGGCTATAAGCGAAACATTGAACTGGTCGCAACATGTGATGAAAGTGTGCCAAAAGGTATATCAAAGCCTGCATCCTCTGAAGCGGTTTAAAAATATATTTCCTCGGTCCTTGAAAATAAAGCTCATTCAATCACTCTTGTTTCCAATTCTCGAATACTGTGATACAGTTTTTACTGATATCAATAACGAGCAAAGCATGAGACTGCAACGTGCCCAAAATGCATGCATCAGGTATGCATTCGACATACAACCATACGCCCATGTATCCCCATTCTATACACAATTATCTTGGTTACGACTGAATGACAGACGTAGACTCCACGCAACTACTTTGCTGTATCAAGTGCTTTCTGAAAACACTCCTTCTTACCTATCCACCAGATTTCGCTACCTTAGTTCCCTGCACCTGTTCAATACCCGGTCAGGCTGTACGCTAGAAATTCCTGTGCATCGAACCGCAACCTACAACAGATCGTTCACTATCACCGCCACGAGCTGGTGGAATGAACTCCCCAATGACATCAGGGAAGCTAAATCTAAGACAAAATTTAAAATCCTTTGCCAGCGTCATCTTTTAAGCACTTCCAGTCTTTCTTGAGTGTGAATGGGATGCATGAATGAGAGTGAATATGGTTGTTTATTGCAATGTGTTCCTGTATGTAATTTAGTTATACTTTACTCACCTTAGTTTAGTTAGTGATACTTTAGTTGCTTTAGTTATACTTTAGGTTGTAAAGATTTCATATGTTTAAATTTTATGTAAAATATACATTGTATATACATGAAGTGGTTAAGTGTAAGAAAGGGCCGGGTGCCCTAAATTCGCCACAATAAAGACGCTTTAATAATAATAATACAAATATACAAACTAAGCTACACACAACAGCACCCATGCATATTTGTTTTAGTATGACTTCACTGCCCTTTGTATGGCTAACTGGTTTTTATGTCATAACTGCAGGTTCTGCTGGCTGCTGCAATAGTGAATACATCCCCCTACCCTCCACAAAGGATTAATGTCTGGAAGGTCAAACGACCATAAAACAGGGCAAAGCTTCTGAAATAGAAGCGATAGTTTTATTATATACCTACTAGCATTTACCGCTTTGCTCATGTAGACTTCGTAATTTGATCAATGTTATCGTTCCTCGGTACTGTCCTAAGATATTATCTGAAATTCCGATGCGCAGGTTGCCTATGGACGTCAAATAGAAAGACTTGCACCTGGCGAGTCGAACCCGTCCTGGGATATCCCGGCACTAAAAGCCATGCGACATTTCATTTCATTTTCATCTGAAAATCCCTACAGTATAAAAACTCACCAAAAAATTAAGTTTAATTTACCCCAGAAACTCTTTGTAAACCACATTTGTGGTACCGAGCTCGATAGCTGCAGTCGCTTAAGTGCGGCCAGTATCCAGTATTCGGGAGATAGTAGTAGGTTCGAATCCCACTGTTGGCAGCCCTGAAGATGGTTTTCCGTGGTTTCCCATTTTCACACCAGGCAAATGCTGGGGCTGTACCTTAATTAAGGCCACGGCCGCTTCCTTCCCACTCCTAGCCCTTTCCTGTCCCATCGTCGCCATAAGACATATCTGTGTCGGTGCGACGTAAAGCCAATAGCAAAAAAAAACATTTGTGGTAGGTATTGCCTTTTGGGGCTAAGATGACCAGGTGACATAGAACTGTACAGTATATGTGAGAAACAGTCTTTACTCAAGTAAGGGAGGAAAAAAGTTTCCTTATTTTTAAAAAAGATTCTAAACATCTATTTCCACGTCTGTAATATCTTCAGTTTTTGAGATATAAATATCCTCATACAAATAATTCAACTAATATTTCAATTCTTCCCCCCCCCCACCCCCCTGCTCTTAAGTGGATTTTACGGAAACAAAAGAATACACGTTTCTTTATTTTTAAAGGACATTCCAAATAACAATTGACAAGCTTCAGTTTTGAGATATAAGTACCCCCATAAAAATAATTCAATTTTTTCACTTCCTTTCACCCTCCCCCTCAAGTGAATTTTCCGGAAACAAAAAATATGTGTCTTTATTTATAAAGGAGCTTTCAGTAACTAATTAGGCCTATCACGACTGTAACATCTTCAGTTTTTGAGATATATGTATCTCCATAAAAAGAATTCAACTCCTTTTCACCCCCTAACCCCCAAGTTGATTTTCCCCCAAAAATGTGTATTTCTTTATTTTTAAAGGAGATACCAAATACCATTTATCATGACTGTAACATCTTTAGTTTTTAGATATGAGTATCCTCATACAAATAATTCAATCAATTTTTCAATTCTTTCACTCCCCTCTCTTAAGTGAATTTTACGAAAACAAAAGAATACATCTTTCTTTATTTTTAAAGGAGATTCCAAATAACAATTTTCACATCTGCAACATATTTAGTTTTTGAGATATAAGAATCCTCATACAAAGAATTCAACTAATTTTTCAATTCTTTCATCCCCCTTCAAAGGAGACTCCAAATACCAGTTTTCACATCTGTAACATATTCCGTTTTTGAGATATCACTATCCCAACAGAAATAATTCAACCCCCCTTTTCAATCCTTTTTACACTCGCCCACTTAAGTGTTTTTCCGAAATAAAAATACGGTACATGTTTCTTTAGTTTTAAAAGAGATAAAAAAATACCAAACTTCGCGTCTGTAACATGTTTTGTTTTTGAGATGTACTGTATATATGCTTTTTAAAAATTGACTGCCTTTTTCAGTTTGCCTTAAGTGGATTTTCCGAAAACAAATTATCTATGTTTTTTTACTTTTCCAGGAGATTCCAAATACCAGTTTTCACGTCTGTAACGTTTCTGAGATATACTGTAGATATACAGTAGTCTTTTAAAAAATTCACCCCCTTTGTCACTCCTGTTCACTCCCATTAATTGGATTTTCCAAAAACAAAACAAAATACGTGTTTATTTGTTTATAAAGGAAAATCCAAATACCAATTTTTGTGTCTATAACATCTTCAGTTTTTGAGATACAGTATAAGTATCCTCATAAAAGGTATTCAACCCCTTCCTCACCTTTTCTCACTCCCCTTAGTGTAGGGTTGCCATACGTCTTGAAAAAGTGGGATTGTCCTGAACTTGAGCATGTGTCCCGACGTACTGATTGAATTTTTTAAAATCCCTAAATGTCCTGAATTTTAAAAATCAGAGTTAATTATTTAAAATTTTGCTCAAATGCTCAAATATATATATTTAGAAATGAGAATAACTTAAATTTTTCCACGCGGCTACCTCTGTGGTCAGGTCTAGAATAGGCCTGAATTCCTGGTGTCCCCTGATGTCGTAAAAGTGTCTAAGAAGGCCAATCTGCCTGCTCAGAGTCTCACAACTTGAGAGCGTAGGATAGTACTTTTAAGGCCCTTAGCTGAATCTGGTCATTCTTCAGCTTAATTGTAGCAGGCTCTTCACAAACATCTTTCCTATATGATCTTGCTTGGTCAACTCTTGAATTTTTCTGAACTCGATGGTATTAAGTTTGCAAGGCCTGGTGATTCTGCCATTTCCCCACTTTTTATGATACTTTCCTTATTTCAAAGTGATGTACGGCAGGTATCTCTTCTTCTTTTGTGGGCTGAGTATTTCAGACGGTAGTGTACTATCTTTCTGAGTTCAATTTGGAGAGTTCGATCCTGCCCCAGTCCAGTAGTATTTGAAGGTGCTCAAATACGACTGCCTATCCAGTGTTGACAGTTACAGGTTTGTTAAGGAACTCCTGTGGGGCAAAATTCCAGCACCTTGGCATCTCCAAAAGCCATACAACTAGTAGCTAGTGGACCAGGCGAGTTGGCCGTGCGGTTGGGGGCGTGCAGCTGTGATCTTGCATCCGGGAGATAGTGGGTTCAAACCCCACTGTCGGCAGCCCTGAAGATGGTTTTCCATGGTTTCCCATTTTCACACCAGGCAAATGCTGGGGCGGTACCTTCATTAAGGCCATGGCCGCTTCCTTCCCACTCCTAGCCGTTTCCTATCCCATCGTCGCCATAAGACCTATCTGTGTCGGTTTAATTAATTAATTTAGTGTAGCTATTTCTAGCCGAGTGCAGCCCTTGTAAGGCAGACCCTCCGATGAGGGTGGGCGGCATCTGCCGTGTGTAGGTAACTGCGTGTTAGTGTGGTGGAGGATAGTGTTATGTAAGTTGCAGGAATGTTGGGGACAGCACAAACACCCAGCCCCCGGGCCATTGGAATTAACCAATGAAGGTTAAAATTCCCGACCCGGCCGGGAATCGAACCCGGGACCCTTTGAACCGAAGGCCAGAACGCTGACCATTCAGCCAAGGAGTCGGACATCTGTCTCGGTGTGACGTAAAGCAAAAAAGAAAAAAAAAAGAGTTAGTGAAACATCAAATCGGTATTCCCATGCCACTGCATCTCTAATGGGACTTGGCCTACCAAACGACTGCTGCTCAGCTCAGAAGCCTTCTGATTACAAGGTGACGTGTGGCCAGCGACACGAATCCTCTCTGTTTTCTAGGCCTTGGCTGCTATCTCACCGTCAGATACTGGTAGCTCCTCAAATTGCTTTCGTGCAAGCTGTGCGGACTTCCATCCAATCCTCAGACTCTCCTCAAAATCCCTGACCGGACAAGAATCGAACTCAGGGCCTCCGCGTATGAGATAGCCTCGCTACCCCTAGAATGAGGAGCTAGCATCCTAAAACCATTATTATTATTATTATTATTATTATTATTATTATTATTATTATTATTATTAATGTCATCTTCCCTATGGACGGAATTGATTATTGTATTTCATAGTTCTCCTTAAAACAAACATGCATTACTGTGTGTTAGTTGTAGCCTATAAGTATAATAATATTAGAACCAGGTTACGATTTGCGTTTTGCAATTATCCTCCCTTTTTTCTTAAACTAGTAGGCCTACCTCTGAAAAACATTGGGAAGCCACTTTTTATAATATTGTTTCTATACCCGACTTTTGATATCGCCATCATAGTCACAGGATTTCCAGTTTTTGGCCGGGCTGAGTGGCTCAGACGGTTAAGGCGCTGGCCTTCTAACCCCAACTTGGCAGGTTCGATCCTGGCTCAGTCCGGTGGTATTTGAAGGTGCTCAAATACGACAGCCCCGTGTCGGTAGATTTACTGGCACGTAAAAGAACTCCTGCGGGACTAAATTCCGGCACCTCGGCGTCTCCGAAGACCTTAAAAAGTAGTTAGTGGGACGTAAAGCAAATAACATTATTATTATTATATTTCCAGTTTTACGTGAAATCCGAAATAAAGAAATGTATCTGATATTAATTTCAAAATTTCCACATACTTTGGCCAGGATTCGAACTGCAACCCCCTTGGTGACAAAGCCACTCGCTTATCACGCCCCAAACCATGTTTAACATGGCAACTCAATAATCATAGAGTCCGTCTTCGTGCTTGGTTATGAAGAAGTTTATGTTTTGACAGAAAATATGACAGTTGTATTCGTAAGTTAAAATATCAGGCTACTCACTGCGGCTTTCATGTTTGAAAACATTTGACGACTGGAGAAAGACTGGTAGGTATAATTAGAATACTCGTGAACCTTATATAGCCTATCATCATGCGGATATGCCTTTCTCTGTTTAAGATATCACAACATACTTTCCCGACGGAAATAGAACACTAACTTTAAGACGCACCATGAGAAAGTAGAGATTGCAAAAAAGTCATATTATTGTTGATTCACCTCATCACCTCCAGCAGCTGGAGGACGTCTTAGATCTTTTACGGTATCTGCTGAATTTGAGGTAGTGGAAACTGTCCGATAATCGGCTTCATTCAGATGTCTAGGCTAAAAAATGTCTTACTGAAATTGATTAGGCTAGGGTTTGAGATGGAGGTTGAGATATTCTACGATTAGGCTACCTTGCTAACTGTGTCGCACATGTGGATTTTGTCCTGTTTTACGGTCGGATGCACTTCCTGACGCCAACCCTGTGAGGAGGGATGCATCCACTATGGTTGCCGGACAATTGCGGTCACGGACATTTGCGGTCACTGAGATAAACTTGTGCCGACTCACAGAAATTTCCCAGTTGTCACAGGACATTTGCGGTCACTGCAGCAGGGGTTGGGCCTCATTAGCTTAATCTCGGGTACCCCCGCTAACCTGCCTGAGTTCCTGCTCGCTCCTTGGAGATCAACATTTTTCTTTCGCGGGCATTATAGAGATTGATGCCTTCAGCCACAAACACCATTCTATACCGAAACTTCCTTGTGTGAGTACTGTATATACTATTGTGTGCTGTAGCTCAATCTTGAAGGTAAGAGGAGGAAGACGAAATATGTGAAAAAAGATGACAGAATTGAAAGAACCCTTAAGAAATATGAAGAAACCAATGAAATCAGGTCCTGTTTAAAGGCAATGTCTTACATAGAAAAACTAGCGTAATCTTCTTACTGCTTCAAGTAATCCTAATGTAAATAGGTATGTACAAAGGAACAACATTATAACGACACTTACCATCATATTTTCTCCGAAAAATATGTTAGCGTGACATTCGACTACCAGAAATAAAAAAATTAAATTAATTAACGATGTATTAACTTTTGTTTTTCTAAAAATGAAGTACTGGTGCGGAATAAAACAGTGTCTTCTACCTTGACCAAGACCGACTACAGTAGTCGGTCTTGCCTTGACCTACCTTTAATTACTCCTCGATAAATAAATAGGATTTTTTTAATTAGCCTCCGATGTTTGTATATAAAAATTCACTTTGTGGTGTACTAGAGTTTAAATATTAAATGCACGAGCTTGTGCATCTGCGTCACTGTTTATATCGTGGTAGCCACGGGACCTTTCCGTGATGATGGTGATTACTGTTTTTGTGATAAAGTAGATCGGTGCCACCATCCTCCCTTAAAACTAACCAGAAAACAGTTCGAATAGGCCCGACTCTCTTTTAGGGAAAAAGAAGGGAAAGGTTACGAAGGACGTGAAAATGTAAGACTGCCTGGGCTTGGCAAACATCGTACCGTAGGGGTCGGAAGAGAACAAGAGTTGTCCAAGAGAAGCCGGATGGGATATAGAATGGAATATATTTATTTATCATCTACAGAATTGTATGTTACCAAAAGGATGACATGACTTGTTCTTCTCCTTCAGACACACCCAGGTGACGATTTCTTGTTGACTTTCCCTATACTTTCTGTGAATATAACCATTTGCGTTATCAGTAACCGTCAAATCCATTACAGGACACAACAGTAAATACTTACACCGGGAAGTTTCGATATAGAATTGTGTTTGTGTCTGAAGATATCAGTCTCTAAATAATGCCTGTGAGAGAAAAATGTTGATCTGCAAGGAGCGAGCAGGAACTCAGGCAGGTTAGCGGGGGTACCCGAGATTAAGCTAATGAGTCACACTACCTGCTGCAGTGACCGCAAATGTCCTCTGACAACTGGGAAATTTCTGTGAGTGGGCACAAGTTTGTCTCGGTGACCTCAAATGTCCGTGATTTTGTGATGACCGCAAATGTCCGGACACCTCCACTATCACCACGAATCTGCATTTTGAGCTTTCGCCCAAGTGACAGATTCTCTATACCGGTAATTTGTTTACTTAATCTTTTCTTAAATTATTTCAAGATCTCCCTTGGTATATTATTATTATTATTATTATTATTATTATTATTATTATTATTATTATTATTATTATTATTATTATTATTATTATTATTATTATTATTATTATTATTGCATCCAAATGACCAAACAATATACACTGACTGACAGAGCAAATGCAACACCAAGAAGGAGTGGTTCGAAAGGGATGAAAGTTGGGGAAAAAACAGAGACGGCACGGACGAATAATTGATGTTTATTTCAAATCGATATGCAGGTTACACAATGCGCACGGCATCGACTCAATAGGATGTAGGACCACCGCGAGCGGCGATGCACGCAGAAACACGTCGAGGTACAGAGTCAATAAGAGTGCGGATGGTGTCCTGAGGGATGGTTCTCCATTCTCTGTCAACCATTTGCCACAGTTGGTCGTCCGTACGAGGCTGGGGCATAGTTTGCAAACGGCGTCCAATGAGATCCCACACGTGTTCGATTGGTGAGAGATCCGGAGAGTACGCTGGCCACGGAAGCATCTGTACACCTCGTAGAACCTGTTGGGAGATGCGAGCAGTGTGTGGGCGGGCATTATCCTGCTGAAACAGAGCATTGGGCAGCCCCTGAAGGTACGGGAGTGCCACCGGCCGCAGCACATGCTGCACGTAGCGGTGGGCATTTAACGTGCCTTGAATACGCACTAGAGGTGACGTGGAATCATACGCAATAGCGCCCCAAACCATGATGCCGCGTTGTCTAGCGGTAGGGCGCTCCACAGTTACTGCCGGATTTGACCTTTCTCCACGCCGACGCCACACTCGTCTGCGGTGACTATCACTGACAGAACAGAAGCGTGACTCATCGGAGAACACGACGTTCCGCCATTCCCTCATCCAAGTCGCTCTAGCCCGGCACCATGCCAGGCGTGCACGTCTATGCTGTGAAGTCAATGGTAGTCTTCTGAGCGGACGCCGGGAGTGCAGGCCTCCTTCAACCAATCGACGGGAAATTGTTCTGGTCGATATTGGAACAGCCAGGGTGTCTTGCACATGCTGAAGAATGGCGGTTGACGTGGCGTGCGGGGCTGCCACCGCTTGGCGGCGGATGCGCCGATCCTCGCGTGCTGACGTCACTCGGGCTGCGCCTGGACCCCTCGCACGTGCCACATGTCCCTGCGCCAACCATCTTCGCCACAGGCGCTGCACCGTGGATACATCCCTATGGGTATCGGCTGCGATTTGACGAAGCGACCAACCTGCCCTTCTCAGCCCGATCACCATACCCCTCGTAAAATCGTCTGTCTGCTGGAAATGCCTCCGTTGACGGCGGCCTGGCATTCTTAGCTATACACGTGTCCTGTGTCACATGACAACACGTTCTACAATGACTGTCGGCTGAGAAATCACGGTACGAAGTGGGCCATTCGCCAACGCCGTGTCCCATTTATCGTTCGCTACGTGCGCAGCACAGCGGCGCATTTCACATCATGAGCATACCTCAGTGACGTCAGTCTACCCTGCAATTGGCATAAAGTTCTGACCACTCCTTCTTGGTGTTGCATTTGCTCTGTCAGTCAGTGTATACAGTATATATGCATAATATCCAACCTTATACATTACAAACAGGTCATAAAATTATATTGGTAAATTATTGCAATCCCTATGAACGGTTAATTTCTTCAATTGGTCCGCTCGAATTCCAGCTTTATCGTCATAGTTAAATTACCCGTTCTTCGTATGGATTTATGAAGCAAAGCAAAGTCTTCTCCGTACAGACCATGAAGGCCCTTGGAGGGGTGGAAGGTTAAGGCTTCCACTATCCGTAACCTCGGCACTTGATGGGGTAGAGTGGTTAGCTCTACGCCGGGCCGCCTTTGCCCCCAGGAATTAACCTGGTACTCATTTTTGGTGTAGGCTGAGTGAACCTCAGGGCCATATGCACCTCCGAAAGTGGAAATCTCATTTCTTGAATTTTACGACTTCCTGACGGGGAATCGAACCCACGTCCTTCCGGGCGAACCGAGCACGCCTTTACCGCCTCGGCCAGGCAGCCCCTATGGATTTATGAAGCAGGATTAAAGTGATTAAATGAAGTGTCCGGTATACCAGGCTGCCCGCGAACGCCGTACTTTCTACTTACAAATGTCCCTCATGCACTAGTGATGCATGGGATGCCTAATCACTTATTTTTGAAGGAGTGCCACAATGTGTTGTATTTCAGATATTGTGAAACAGTGGATACGGTACCAGTCATTTTACTGCACACGTTCTATAAAAGGGTGCATTTGTAAATACGCCAAAGATGCAGAAAAGAAAATGTAATAACTTATTAATTTATACAAGAGCTGTTTGTATGATACATAAACTCATATATATTATTCTAGCTTCAGAGCTCTGAAAATGAAAATGTCACACTTGGATCTACCAGAACGTTCCCTTCTACAGCTCATTCATAATAGATATGCTCGAAAACATGTCCCGACCGGGCGAGTTGGCCGTGCGCGTAGAGCGTGCATCCGGGAGATAGTAGGTTCGAATCCCACTATCGCAGCCCTGAAGATGGTTTTCCGTGGTTTCCCATTTTCACACCAGGCAAATGCTGGGGTTGTACCTTAATTAAGGCCACGGCCGCTTCCTTCCAACTCCTAGGCCTTTCCTATCCCATCGTCGCCATAAGACCTATCTGTGTCGGAGCGACGTAAAGTCCCTAGCAAAACATGTCCCTGATAGTGCAGGTAGTGCTGAACACGTCTTGCAGTGTCTGCATGGACAGGTCTCAACATTTCAGCTGTCACTGTAGTACATACCTCACGAGTTCGTTGTTGTAATTGTTCAGGATTTTGTATCTCGGTTTCGTACACTTTCGATTTGATATATCCCTACAGAAAAATGTCCAGAGGGGTGAGATCAGGTGATCGTGGTCGCCACTGCCTCCACGACCTATCCACCGTTCAGGATATCGTTCGTCAAGATGTTTCCTAACGGCTCGAAGGTAATGAGGTGATGTACCATCATGCTGAAACCAATGTTGCAGTGCAATGTCTTCTAAAAAGTTTTCTAGAGACACGTGAGTCTCTAAAAATTCCAGTTTACACCTACCGGGGAGCCTAGGGTCTATAAAAACAGGCTTAGTGATAGTCTCCCAGAATACCACACCACACATTAACCCCCACTGGAGTTGCATATGGTATGTTCGAACCCAGCGGGGGTTTACTAGAGCTCGATAATGGAGATTGGAGTGTTCACGAAAAGTAACATTCATCGCTCCACAGGATATTCCGGATAAAATGTGGGTCATGCTGCAATGCCGCGGGCATTCTTCGGCAATATATTACCCTGCGATCAAAATCGCCACAATAGAGTTGCTGATGAAGGTGTGTCTTATACGGGTACCATTTTCTCTCCTTCTGTATTAACGCTCGGGATTTATGGCGTGTGGCCTCCGTAGAGGCTGGATGCAGGTCCTCCTATTTGACGCCGTATAGGCGACTTGCGCATAAAGATGGGGCCCTACCAAGAATGATTTCTAATGCTTAAGAAAACACACATACTCAGACCCCGAGCCATCGGTATTAACCAGTTAAGATTAAAATCCCCGACCCTACCTGGAATCGAACCCGGAATCCCCTGAATCAAAGGCTAGTATGCTAACCATTTAGCCATGGAGCCGGGCACGTTCGAGATACTCCTAGTTCATCATCAGGTCACCTTTCCTTTAAGTACGGTAAGTTAATATTAAACACATTGGACAGCTTCTAGTTCCACTGGTTCTATGGACAGGTCTCAACATTTCAGCTGTCACTGTAGTACATACCTCACGAGTTCGTTGTTGTAATTGTTCAGGATTTTGTATCTCGGTTTCGTACACTTTCGATTTGATATATCCCTACAGAAAAATGTCCAGAAGGGTGAGATCAGGTGATCGTGGTCGCCACTCCAGCCAGTTCCCAGTCCGAGCGAGCAGGTACGCCGTCCTCGGTTCTGGGCATCCAACAATTATCACCTTCGCCACCTCAGTATCAAGCTCCCTCACCTATATATGCCTCCTAATATTCGTAGCTATGCTACGGTTGCGAAAAATCCGGCTCTTCCTTTTAATATCCGACAGCGCAGTATCATTTCTCCCACACCACAGCTTCCACCTACTTTTTACGTCATCAAACTGATTAATATGAACCACATCTGGCCAATACCCGCTCTCTCTACCAGCTTATCTCCAGGTTTACCCCCAACATCTCTTAATACGATCCGGAGATTCAACGTACAAGTGAAGGCTTCAACCTGAAAACGTCCAAGCCCTTCTACTCGCATTTCACTTCGGCGATTGGAGCCCACCAACTGGGAAAACACGCCCGGGCGAGTAATCTTACTCAGCAGCGACCAGCCCGTCGACCTGATGCTCCCTCTCGTCCCGCCCCCATCTTATCTGTCGTTGCTTATGGGGTCGAACGGGACTACACGGAGGACGAAGTGGCGGCCCAGCTCCAACAAGACGGCCACCAAATATATCGCGACCTCCGCATCAGGAACGCCGAGGGACCAACTACTCTGGTACGCATTCTCTCCCGGGATGTTAACACCCTTGACTGCCTGCTCCGCGATGGCGCCATGATCTACGCCTGCCACCACCGCGTCGAGCCATCCCGGTCATCGCCCCCCAGGAGGATCCGCTGTGACCGCTGTCAGCGGTACGACCACCTGCCGAGTGAACCCTGCAAACAAGATCAGGTATGTGCCACATGTGCACAGGATCATCCTACATTTTCTTGCCCTAATCGTCAGAATCCGAAGTGCATTAATTGTAACGAACCTCACCCTGCCTATAGTTATAAATGTAAAGTTAAAACCGCTCCTGAACCTAGTGATGGGTCGCGTAATGCAAAGCTCCCGAGCAAGCGATGCAGTACGTGCCTCATGATGCTATCTCGATGCCGTATAGTGACGTCAGGTGCTTGAGTCCTTTGTCTCGAGGCAGTGCTGGGAAACGTATCGAGAGCTCTCGATGCATTTCGAGCAAGTGATGCAGTCCATGACTCGTACCTGTAATCCTATCTCGAAGTTTGAATCGGGACATCATGCGCATGTCATCATCATCATCATCATCTGTTTACCCTCCAGGTTCGGTTTTTCCCTCGGACTTAGCGAGGGATCCTACCTCTACCGCCTCAAGGGCAGTGTCCTGGAGCTTCAGACTCTTGGTCGGGGGATACAACTGGGGAGTATGACCAGTACCTCGCCCAGGCGGCCTCACCTGCTATGCTGAACAGGGGCCTTGTGGAGGGATGGGAAGATTGGAAGGGATAGGCAAGGAAGAGGGAAGGAAGCGGCCGTGGCCTTAAGTTAGGTACCATCCCGGCATTCGCCTGGAGGAGAAGTGGGAAACCACGGAAAACCACTTCCAGGATGGCTGAGGTGGGAATCGAACCCACATCTACTCAGTTGACCTCCCGAGGCTGAGTGGACCCCGTTCCAGCCCTCGTACCACTTTTCAAATTTCGTGGCAGAGCCGGGAATCGAACCCGGGCCTCCGGGGGTGGCAGCTAATCACGCTAACCACTACACCACAGAGGCGGACATGCGCATGTTATCTCTCGACTATACTACGCCTGCTGATCAACTAATGACGTCTCCGAAAATCTTAATAAGTAGTTAGTGGGACGTAAAGCAAATAACATCATTATAACAATTAATGACGATACGTCCACTTCTTTTTAATCTACTCGCAGTCAACTTACTTACCTGTACTTCCTGTATTTTACTTATGCACTGTCCGCTGCTACGGCGAAGTGGTTAGTGTGCTGGCGTTTGGTCCAAGGGCTTCCGGCTTCAATCCTCGGCTAGCTAAATTATTTTATTCTTCATTGATTAGGTTCGGGACTGGGTATGTGAAATAAATAGTAATGAAGAGTGTGACATATTTTTAACATTTTATTGAAACCATTTCTTTTACGACGCATCGAGTTGTGTAATAATTTGAACAGAAAGGAAAATATACAGGTAATGGCATAAAGATACTGGTGTATATATGCGTGTATCTGAGAAGGGACTCGTTCTCGGGTTAAGTCACATTCTGGACTATCGATACTTTTATATACGTATGGTAACAAATTGATCGTTTCCATGAAAAGGATCATTCAAGACCAGCCACAATATTATCTGACCTGAAGGCACATACACAGCATGAAGCCGAACTCCGTCGACAAACTTTCGGAAACTGTTGAGGGAAACCTTCTGTTTATATTGGTGGAAGGTACGCGTGGTCTCCGGTGGCTCTTTATAGAGTAGAACCGGTAATTAAATTATGATTTATTCGGTTTTATTACCGCAAACAACCTTATTTCTGTGGAAATATCTTCACAACAGAGAAAGAGCCTGCAATATTCAATAACCAAAACGTCGTCATCATCATCTGTTTACCCTCCAGGTTCGGTTTTTCCCTCGGACTCAGCGAGGGATCCCACCTCTACCGCCTCAAGGGCAGTGTCCTGGAGCTTCAGACTCTTGGTCGGGGGATACAACTGGGGAGAATGACCAGTACCTCGCCCAGGCGGCCTCACCTGCTATGCTGAACAGGGGCCTTGTGGAGGGATGGGAAGATTGGAAGGGATAGGCAAGGAAGAGGGAAGGAAGCGGCCGTGGCCTTAAGTTAGGTACCATCCCGGCATTCGCCTGGAGGAGAAGTGGGAAACCACGGAAAACCACTTCCAGGATGGCTGAAGTGGGAATCGAACCCACCTCTACTCAGTTGACCTCCCGAGGCTGAGTGGACCCCGTTCCAGCCCTCGTACCACTTTTCAAATTTCGTGGCAGAGCCGGGAATCGAACCCGGGCCTCCGGGGGTGGCAGCTAATCACGCTAACCACTACACCACAGAGGCGGACGCAATAACCAAAACGTACAACACAAAATACAGTAATGCGATAACCCTCTGTAGAAACACGTACACTTTTATCATAGTGTGTTCAATATTTTCTGTCAGTGTACTGTTTTAAAGGTGACAATTCCATGTCGTTGGCTTCCAGCACGTTAAAGAACTCCTGCGGGACATAATTCCCACACCCCGGCGTCTGTCAAGAACTAGCATTTAGGACGGACGTAAAACAAACAACATTATTATGAGTACTATTTTCAGTGCAATACAGATACAAAGCTAACTGATCTGATGACATGGCCACGAGGTAATCAAGTTTGTTTACATTATGATTGGTGTATATTGCAAGTGTCCGCCTCTGTGGTGTAGTGGTTAGCGTGATTAGCTGCCACCCCCGGAGGTCCGGGTTCGATTCCCGGCTCTGCCACGAAATTTGGAAAGTGATACGAGGGCTGGAACGGCGTCCACTCAGGTCAACTGAGTAGAGGTGGGTTCGATTCCCACCTCAGCCATCCTCGAAGTGGTTTTCCGTGGTTTCCCACTTCTCCTCCAGGCGAATGCCGGGATGGTACCTAACTTAAGGCCACGGCCGCTTCCTTCCCTCTTCCTTTCCTCCACAAGGCCCCTGTTCAGCATAGCAGGTGAGGCCGCCTGGGAGAGGTACTGGTCATTCTCCCCAGTTGTATCCCACGACTAAGAGTCTGAAGCTCCAGGACACTGCCCTTGAGGCGGTAGAGGTGGGATCCCTCGCTGAGTCCTAGAGAAAAACCGAATCTGGAGGGTAACCAGATGATGATGATGTATATTGTAAGTGTTCAAGTGGAAGAGATTTTATTATATATTGGTTATTTTGTATGTTCAGTAACGTTACAATTACTTCTGTTCTGTTTGGTAGCCGAAACTCCGATTGCAAAACAAAAACAAACAAAAGTATTTGAAGAGAAGATTCGAACCACCACAAAACGTAGCGGAGGATAATACCCAAACGATGCTATTTAGCCAACTGAGCCATACTAACAGCTCGAGTTCTATGTTTGCTAATCATTTCTGTTTCTGCCATATTCGTCCTGGCTGAGGCCCAATTGGAGCGTGCCTCGAGATGCATCGAGATAATGACGTCAGGCTCGAGTATCTCAAACGAGAGTTATGCCAATCCCTACGTAGACCTCGAAGATGAATCGAGAGTGGTGACGTCAGTCTCGAGTATCTCGAACGAGAGTTTTGCCCATCACTAGAACCTTCTCCCCCCCTAGTCTGTTGTACCCGTCACTTCCCAGGATCTTCCAACCCCCGCATCTTCCTCTTCCCTCCACTCCCCTAGTGTGGAGAACATCGTCCGCTTTATGACGATGATCTTCCAAAACACCCTTCCTTTCCTGCCTCCCCACATCCTTACCCAGATCCAATTAGCGGCACGGTTAGTTCTGAATACGCATGTTGATGTTGGTTATACGGGGAATAAAATGCATTTTGCATTTTTTTGCCCCCTTAATACCATCCCCATTCGATAGTTCTTTGATGGTTTATTATGATAACTTAAGATCACTTCAGTCTAACCGTGCCCTGTTCACCACTTCTCTTTCCATTTATACCCCGGATATTTTTGTGCTTCCTGACACAGCGCCAACGACCTAACTTTTCTTCTTACAATTCGTATCGCGCTGACCGGCCTCATAAGGCTCATGGAGGCGTAGCTATTGGTGTCAGGCGGGATCTCACTATTAAACGTCACTTTCTTCCTCCCTCTATTACTCTCTATGAATATCTGATTATTGATTTTTTTTTTTCGTCTACTCGCACTTTTGCTGTCGCTACTACTTACAGTATTTAACTGCCGGTAACCCTCCTCCTTCTGATTTTATTCGGTATATTGATAATCATTTTCACGATTATATTATAGTCTGTGATATTTTTTTTGCTATGGGCTTTACGTCGCACCCACACAGATAGGTCTTATGGCGACGATGGGATAGGAAAGGCCTAGGAGTTGGAAGGAAGCGGCCGTGGCCCTAATTAAGGTACAGCCCCAGCATTTGCCTGGTGTGAAAGTGGGAAACCACGGAAAAGTCTGTGATATTAATATCACCTCATATATCCTTACGGCCCTTACTAACTTTAATACTCTTTGCGCGAATATCCGGGATAATCGCATTCCTTTCCCCTTCCCTATCCTACCATACCACGATCCAACACCACACCAGACGTTCTTATCCTATCTCGGTAGTGATCATACACCTGCCCTCATTACCATTCCCGGTGTCCTCCCCCACCCTCATTCTCCCCCACCCGCCCCCCTCCTACTAGACGCTGGACAGCATATCGACAGACTGTTACAGACCTGCTTCAGAACTCCCCCTCCCCTACTTCCTCCCAGAATCTTCTCTCTCTCATAACGCTCCTAGAACATGCACTAACTATAGCTGATCACTTGCACATTCCCCGCCGTTCCCATCATCCTAACAAGCCCCCTATTCCTCAAAAAGGACTACAGTTACTGCATTTAGCACATGACCGGTATCATCACTATAATAATATTGGTGTTACATCCCACGGTCCTCTGAGACGTCAAGGTGCCGGAATTTAACCCCGCAGAAATTCTTTTACGTACCAGTAAATCTACCGATACGAGGCTGACGTATTTTAGCACCGGACTGAGCCAGGATCAAACCTGCCAAGTTGGGGTCGGAAGGCCGGCGCCTCAACCACCTGAGCCATTGACCCCGTCACCGAACATCTAGGTCATCGCCCGTTTAACATTAAACTTGTGGAGAATGAAATATAGCCTCGTACTTACGAGCTCATCGGCCTAGTTCTATTATCAACGACCAACGTCATTCCACACTTGATGGTCAGGTACACTTTCTGGCACAAAAAGTGATTCGGCTGAAAACAACCAAGGCCTGAGTAGGCCTATAGGCAAGACCGAGCACATTATCACAGATATTTTTGATGATAACAATCACTACAGAACGTCCTAAACGTTCTTTCATCACTTTCTTAACGTAACAAAACATGGGCACCCGCAGGATCTTTTCTTGAATATAAAAAGCAATATAACATCAGCAACATTAAATTGTTTACAGAAATTTCCGGTTATAACAGATGCTAGATGATTTTCAGTAAATTCAGTTTATGAAATAATCTGGTATGATATTAAACCATTGAACATCAACATTTTTAGAATTCCAGAGGGGGGAAAGTGACCCCCTTGCCCCCCTTGCGGGCGCCCATGTAACAGAACTCAAATTTATTGACAGAGCGTGCACTGGGCAAATGTGTGAATATTAATTTATTAGCAAAACAGGTATATTTTATTACGGAAAATCAGTTGATCGTTTAGACAATGATCTGCATTTAGGGCTGTCGCCCAGGTGGCAGACCCCCTATCAATATCGTTTACATAGAAATGAAAATCCACAGCCTATTTCCAGTCATTCGACCGGGTCAGAAATGGAATGAATGAAGCTCTCATCTAGCGGCGAGGATACGAAGTGTGCCGGCTGCCGAAGCCTTGCGCACTCCTCTGGGGCAATAGTTATGGCAGACAGATGAAATGAAGTGATAGTGGAGAGTGTTGCTGGAATGAAAGACGATAGGGAAAACCGCATTACCCGGAGAAAAAATCTGTCCCGCCTCCGCTTTGTCCAGCACATATCTCGCATGGAGTGACCGGGATTTGAACCACGGAACCCAGCGGTGAGTGGCCGGCACGGTGCCGTCTGAGCTAAGGCTTCATCGTTTAGGCAGCCTTTTCTTAAAAAATTCAAAGACCTTGGAAATTTATCGAATTTTTTTCCTTGATAAACTATCTCAACCCCCTACTCCTCGTCCTATAACCTAAATGAATATTTTAGGTGCCTAGTATCAAACATGGACAAAAGCCATTTTGTTAATTTTTCAGTAGAGCCACATTTTCGTTTCGCTATGTTAAACCCCCGTTATATGTGTGAAATTTTGTGTGTGTCATATTTCCAGCCCTATGAACAAGAAAATCATGGTCGACACTTAGGAATTTCAGTCTAAGTCAATGTAAAACACGTTCGAATATGACGATGTCCATTTCTGAAACCGAGATTGGCTTTTGTTCATTTTTGATACAAACATCCATGTAATTGTCCACTTTTGAAACGAACTATCCCAATATTTGGAAAAAAGTTGCAGTATGACACGGAAGTAAACTTCCATTTTAAAACAAATATAATTAAAATATGAAAGAAATAAGGCTACTTTGTTGACATTTTTAACATTCATTTCAGTTCTTGCTTCACTGTATTTCTGGGCAAATAACCTCTGGTTCATCACAAGCGTCTTCAAAACAATCACATTCATAAATAATCATTAACAGTTTGTTCATTTTCTCTACAAATGTTCTTATTGATGACTTCGATATACCACTTAAGAGAGGCATTAATTTCCAATCTTTACCGAAGTGCTTTCCTAGTGATATGTCAACATCTTTAAGTTTCTGTGGGTATACATTCATGCCAATTTCAGAAGTAAAGGATTCATTAACATTAGACTTACCTGTCATGCTTTCGTGATCTTACGCTTAATACATGTTTCCAAATAGTAGCCTACCTCACCTTTAACTACAACATTGCCTCTTTTCGTGCTCCTGAGTATAATTCTTTTACACTGTGAAATCTTGAAATGAAGTTGACTAGCAGATTTCAGATAAATCTGTGCTTGTTCTTTCCAATTCAGTGGTTCCAAGGTTTGTCCAATCACTTTCACTGTATGTCTCACTGTATGAGTCAAGCTAGCGTTGCTGTAACAACCTGACGTACTTAATACGCTCCGTACGAAAAATCCTGAACATTTCTTCCAACAAATGTTTCAACGGAATTATATGTCAACTTGACTATCCTTTAGATCCATTCGACTACCATAATTTCCGAACTCCGCTAGCTTTGACATACGTTTTATCACAGGCATCGCCTCTACAGAAGTTCCATTTTCTTCTCGACTTTCAGACATCCCAATCATATACATTTTAAACTTGTTTATTACATTCACACTTCCGTTTTAAATAACTGAAAGTGATTTTACTACCTTGGATTCAACTTGGGAATTGAAGAAACATCCTCCTTTGATGATTGTATTTATACTCAAGGCCTTCACAGTCTTAATGATATTATAAAAATATGGATCCATTTTAGTTTTAGACTCTCAAAATTTCATGTTTAATCACGTTTTAATCTTCAAAACTGTTAATTTCACTCTCTTTTAACATACTTTGGTGCATTATCGTTGTTTTAGATGTTATTGTATAATGTTTTACGAAACCATTTTTCAACATTTTAATCTATAATTTATAAGTATATGTATTATTTTTAAGATTGATATAGGCTGATGATGCCCATAAGGAGGGTGAAACATGTACCTTTGATTTTTATGTATTATGTATAAAAAATATTTGACCATATGAAATAGTGGATTGTATTGTATTGAACAGGTGGACTTATAATATTGTAATAATACTTGAGACATACGTCAACTTCAATACGGAACCAAAATGAGAATAGTTACTTGTAACACTTGCACTGTGCCGTACATTTTGAACACCTCAAGATATGCATCAGGACTTACTATGGTCGTCATCTTATTAAGGTCTTTCTCTATGAGTCCAAAAATCCTATCTGGAGGCAAATATGAGTGCCCAGTAACTGGAAATACCAGGACCGAGGACGAGTTCAACTGCGCTAGCGAGAGGACATACGTGCCTATCGCTCCGCTGTCCCTCTCCTCTCACCGAGACCTTCCAGACTTCGAGAGACTACACTACCTGCCCCAACCGGTTACCGCTTCTCGGTACCTAGGGTTAGATAGGGAATCTGTGGACCAGGGACCCGCCTAACAACGGATAATCCCGCGCCCACTAGCTCGTACTAGAATGTCCCCACACCAACACACACGGAACCAGGCTCGCAATTCCCAAAAGAGCAATAAATCGCATCGGAAAGAGCAACTTGTCGACGAGCCTGGGACCATTACAGACACAATCGCCGAGCAACCAGAACGTCCAGAGGAGACCGAGAGGGAAGAGACGCTGTTGTCACAGCGCTCTGACCAACCGGCTGGCTCCAAACCTACGGCGGAGAAAGAGAGCCCCTCACGTCTCTACTCGACTGTGGCGACGTTGCACTCACAGCGCCTCAACTTCAACACCACATATCCGTGGCTACAGTTTGAGGGCAGCCCCACAGCAACGGCCGCTGGTAGGAATGCTAGGCCAGCCTTTCTTAAGGCTGGCACAGGTAGCCTTGTCACGCGCGGCCCCAACCGGTCATAGACGACCCTCGCTCCGGACACTGACCCCGTAGAGTAGGAAATTAACGTGACGGATAGTGTTTCACTCACGAAACACTACATCCTACACATGACAGGCATACATAGCACTGACACTAACACTAACACCCCCTCGACAGCTAACCGGAGCTTAAGCTCGCACCTACCAGTCCAACCAGTGCCGGCCCGCGCGGAACGCTGTATAGCAGAGCCAGCGACCGGCCTGGCGAAACCTGGGGGCGGCGCGCCGACCGACCCGGTGGCCCCAGGGGCTAAACATAACACGGAGAGCACCTTTCCCCCCAATGCAATACACCCCCTCCTACCTAACCTAGTGGTTACACTGCCAGACGCCGGGAAAGAGGGACCTAGTCCTGCAGACCCGAGCGAAGAGGCGGCCGCCCAGGGAAGGAACGTTGGGGAAAAAAACCGGACTCGGCGAAAGGCGCCAACAAAAGTTCAACCCTCCCCCAAGCAAGCCAGCAACTCAGACTCCGAGTCGGACGAGGCTAAACTGGTGATGGACCTATCAAGCTCATCCCAGGAGGCCGACTCTGAAAGTTCGGAGGGAGAGGAGCAGCGCGAACAAGGGGTGACCGAACTCGAGGTCCCAGCCACCCAGCCTGGAAATCAGGGTGACGGTTTTAAGGAGGCCAAAGGGAGGAAGAGGGGGAAGGGAAAAGGGAAAGAACCCCAGCCCCGGAGCCGCAAGGCTCAGAAAGGCGGGGGTTGAAACCCGAGAACCCAGGCCGATAGCTCCACGGACACTACAAACGACACGTCTATGCCACCACCAAACACAAACACGAGGCAGACATATCAGAAATCACCTCAACCAGCCACCCATAAGGGGTCTAAACCCCCACCCCTTACGGTCTACACAAACAACATCAAGCAGATTGAAATGGAGCTTCTCAAAGAGCTGAAACATGAGCAGAGAAACTACTATTTCTCTAAGCCGAGATTTAATGCGCACGAAGCAGTCCGGATACACATGTCTAGCTTCGAAAGCTATGAAATCGCTATACAGGTGCTGAGAAGGCTTAATATCACATTTGTAAAGATATTGCCCAACGCAACAGTAAAACGATTCGTAGTGAGAACGCCCAACAACACATACGAGCCGGGAGATATCGGGCTAGCCATGCAAGCCCAGGGCATCAACGCTCTTACAGTGCACCGGATGCGAACAGGAAACAGACCAGCCAAAGGCTGTCTCTTCCTAGTTGCCGTTGTAATGGATTTAAAATTATTTTTCGCGATGGTACGATGCATATTGGTTATGTGTCTATTTTCTTGTCTGGCCCACCGTGTATTCAAACTTCAGAATTCCATGGACTTCTATAATTGATGATGGTGTGCTATCTAGCGGTCGACTTGGAATTTAAGCAGCGAGGTAGCTAGTTGTGGTGCTATCTGGGCGCTAGATGTGAAGCTTTCTCTGTCGTAGTCTGTCGACAATGCAGATAGCAGTTGTTCCGATTATTGATTTGTAGTCTGAAGACGGAGGAACCTATTCTCTACTGATTGTGCTTTAAGAAGACTAGTAAATCAAGATGCAAGAAGAGGAGATGGTGGAGAAACTAGACCATGGGTGATGGATTGTCCATCTGGGCGATAGGCCTGAATATTTGGTTATCCTTCTGAATTTTTTAATTGTATATTTGTTTTCTTCGACCTCCTAAGTAAGGTGCATCCATCTTTGTAGTGAACTAAGCGACCAAGGAATGGATTAGATAATTGTGTTAATACGCGGAGATATTTAAATTCGTATGTGAAATTGGGCATGTGTTTTTAAAAGAAATTAACTTCCTAAAACAGGTCTTCATAAAAATCTTGTAACATGATAATATTTGTTTTAGGCTTCAGTGTTGTAATAATCATGTTGGCATTTGTTTACCTTCTTGACTTCAATTAATTTTAGTTTGGTGCACCAAAACAAGTTTTTTTTTATTATAATATTTTCAAGCGAATGTCGGGCTACTAAAAGAGAATCTGTGGGACTTTAATGTAGGACTTCTAATGACTTCCTCGGTACTTCAAGTGCTTGCTTTGATTTCGGTGCTCGTCATCTGTTACATCTGTGTAACAGAATGCAAACTTACCGTGGCCATGCCGTGTTGACATTGACATTTGAGGATCGTCGTATTATTGGTAACTTATTATTCAGCTGATTTTCGGTGTAGATCCTTGTGCGTGTGGAAAGTTTTTCGTTGAGTTTGATTAATTCATTTGGTTTTAGCTACCGTTCATTGGAGAGTATTTGGGTTATTTATCCTAATTATCGATTTATGGCCATGTTTCGAATAATTTCTTGGTATTAAATGAAGTCATGCCTTTTCTTCGATTTGATTAATTTTAATGCAGGCCTGGAGTGACCGAGAATTTCATTAGGAAAGTTTTCAAGCTTCTTTCAATAATAGTTGTCTTAAGATTTTAAATCTTCTATTGGCCTACGTTTGTTTATTTTCAAAACATTTACTGCATCCTGGCAATTTGAGTCAGTGTTAAAATAATTTATTTTCAATTAATATCCTTAATTAATTTTTCTGAATGGTGTGCACGTTCATTGTGCGGTGGTAATTCATTTGTTATTTTGTTTGAGGTCGAAAATTTTTTTAAATTATTTTCCTAATTAAATTTGGTTTGATCAATTTATTTTGAGTTATTATTTCAGCCAATTAATTAAGTAAGTTATTTTAAGATGATTCGCTAGACCTTTTGTGTCCAGAGCTTCCACAGTGTGCGACGGCCTTTTGTTGGGATAATCGTAAGTAGTCCTTTCTTATTTTATCCCTGGTCGTGCTAACACTCTTGACATTTTCCTTATGTTGTGAGACCGTGGCGGACACCCCAGGAGCAGACAGTCTGAGGAGAATGTGGATGCTGGCGAATATGCTGGTGACAGTCGAGCCGTACCGCCCCCAGCCACTGGCCCCCAATGTGGAGTGTGTCAGAGGCATGGGCACTCAGGAGCGGCCTGCCGGCTAGATCCCAGATGCCGCAGATGCGCCGCCTCCCACCTGTCTCGCGACTGCCCCCACGGCAGCGACCCCGCGTACTCTCAGTGCGCAAACTGCGGGGGGAAACACGCGAATAATTATAGAGAATGTCCCAGCCGCAGGGACTACGAAGCCGCTTACCAAGGCAAAGGGCCAAAGGGAGACAAGCGTGGCAACCCTAAAGCCCAAGCAGGCCCGTCAGGCACAGGCGCTTCACGCAAGCAGAAAACAGGCACCTCAGGTAAAAAGGACCCTTCAGGTCCTCCAGGCCCCTCAGGCACAAAGGGCCGTAAACAAGGCCACTCAGGCAAATTAGACCCTTCAGGTGGAGGCAAAATTAACTTGCAACCCCCAAGGACGGAGGGTACACACAATCCTGGGCCCTCAGCCCAAGCATCCCTCACCTCCGTCCAAAGTAAGACCTCCAGGAACTACTCAAAGAAGAAGGCCCTACCCCCAATAACTACAAGGCAGGTTAAGCCCACGCACGCTGTCCCCGAGCTTCCCCAGGGCCCCCCGGGCCAGCTCCACCCCCCGCAGACAACCTGCCGACAAAAAAGCATCCGAGGCACCGCCCCCACTGCCCGCCCCCAACACCACAACAAACAGACCTATCTCACCACATACACACAAATCACCAAGCCAGGTACAACAGCTCGAAGGGGACACGGCAGGGAGAACATTCAAGGAAAGGATAGAGGAAATCCTGAAAACCATCTTCCCGAACTTGAACCTCACTGCAATCATAACCTCCGCATTTATGATAGCCAACCTGCTGCCCTTCCCCCGGCTGAGGGACCTGGCGAATGCAATATACGAACTCCTGACCCAAGATGGCTGAACAACTCAACGAGAATAATAACAATAATAACAACGATAACAATAACACGCAAGGGCTTCGAGTACTAATATGGAACTGCCAGGGCGTTAGGTCTAGAAATACGAACTCGAACCCATCCTAGTCGCGAACACTATTCACGTAGCACTCTTAACAGAAACGTTCCTCCCACCGGGGAAGTTCAACATAAGAGGCTACAAAATACACAGAAGCGATAAGGCCAACGGAGTTGGAGGGGTGGCAGTTCTGGTAAGAAAGGACATCAAACATATGGAGGTGGACATACCAGAGCTGGTCGAACCGGAGGCATGTGGAATTGCCATGCCAGTCCGAGGAACACTCATAAATGTCATAGCGGCATACTCCAGACCGAAAAGCCTGAACACACAAGACATAGACGCAGTACTAAGGCTAAATCAAAACACGATCCTAGGTGGAGACCTAAATTCGAAACACGCCTGCTGGGGCTGCCTGAAACCTAACTCAGAAGGCACAAAGCTGTACAACCACATGCTATCCCAGGACTATGTGGTAACAGCCCCCAGCGAACCCACGTTCCGAGCGCCAAACGATCAGGTCGACGATATACTAGACATAGCCCTACTGCGACATATTCCTCAAAGGCATAGCATAACGGTAGTGAACGACCTTGGGTCGAGGCACCAACCAGTGATATTTACACTAGATGCGAACCCAGAGGAATATGAAAACAACCCCAAGCGTAGGCTCAACTACAAAGCAGCCAAGAGGGGCAAATTCGAACACAAACTAGACACACTCCTACAGGGAAGTGAGGGTATGCTATTAGACAGCACAGCCCAAATTGACGAAGCAGTCAAAACCCTAGTAGAAGCAATCCAGGCAGCCGCAGCAACGAGCATACCAGAAAGCAAACACAAAGAATACCCACAATTCGAAATTCCAGCCCACATTAAGGAATTAATATGCAAGCGCAACAGCCATAGACGCAACTGGGCACGACACCATAGAGGCTACGACAGAATTATGAGAAATGAACTCAATACCGAAATATAAACCAAACTACAGGAATGTAGGTCGCGAGAATGGAACAATAAACTCCGTCTACTCGACACAAACACCAGGCCTGTGTGGAACCTAGCGAGACACTTCACTCGTGAAACACACAGCATCCCTACTATCAAGGGACCAAACGGCCCGGTATATGAGAACCGTGATAAAGCGGGAGTCATAGCGGACTCGATCGAAGCGGCATTCACTCCGAACGAAATACCATCTGACCCTGCCTTCACCAGGCAAACCGAGGCTAAGGTAGCAGAGTTCCTCGAAAACGCACCTAAGCCGGAGGTTAAGAGGACAAATATACACGAAATTAAATGGATTATAAGTCATCATAACCCCAAGAAGGCGCCTGGCCCAGACGAGATACAGAATATTATAATTAAGAAATTAACACACAAAGCCCTAACACTACTTACCAGCATCTTCAATGCAATGTTCAGACTCCAATACTACCCTGAACAATGGAAAAGGGCTAGAATACTCGTATTTGGAAAACCAGGCAAAGACAAGTCAGACCCAAATAATTATAGGCCTATCAGCCTCCTAGACGCCCTCAGTAAAATATTTGAGAAAATACTACTAAAAAGGTTAATAGGGCATATCAAGGAAAGAGCAATAATTCGTAACGAGCAATTTGGCTTCAGGAACGAGCATTCAGCCCCACAACTGCTCACGCGATTCATAGAAAAAGCGACCATAGGATTCAATAAACGAAGGGACACAGGTTCGGTTTTCCTTGATATCCAGAAAGCATTTGACAAAGTCTGGCACGAAGGCCTACTAGCGAAGCTAATTGACCTCGAATTCCACCCAGGCTATATAAGGCTAATAAAATCCTATCTGGAGGGCCGAGAGTTCCAAGTAGACGTACACAACACGCTGTCAAGCACGCGAAGGATTAGAGCGGGCGTCCTCTTCGTCCTATATACAAATGACATGCCCACTACGGAACTCACTACCACATACCTCTACGCTGATGACACTGCTATCACAGTCCAACACCCACAACTAGCGTGCGCTCGGAAGAGGCTCCAAGTAGCGCTAAGAACTCTCGAGCCATGGCTAACGAAATGGCGCATCAAGGTCAATGTTGACAAGTGCCAAGCGGTGCTGTTCACTAGGAAGAACAGACGCTCACGCAGACCAGCCAACATTAAACCGCTAAAGCTTTACAATCAGGATATAACATGGCATGATAAAGCAAAATACCTAGGAGTAGTCCTAGACCGAAAGCTCACCATGCTATACCACATCAATGATATCCAAAGGAAAGCTCAGATTAGACTCAGCCAGCTATACCCAGTGGCGTATCCTGGAATCTCCACTGAGGCACGCAACTAGTAACCATGCAGTTAACACAATGTATTAAGTAAATTTCAATTCTACTCACCCTAATTACATGTAAGTGAACTCGAGCCAAACAGTTTTACTGTAAGTTCCTGGATTGAACGTGCGTACACAATTCTTGTTTTCTATTTTTAAATTTACGAGAGTCCGCCTCTGTGGTGTAGTGGTTAGTGTGATTAGCTGCCACCCCCGGAGGTCCGGGTTCGATTCCCGGCTCTGCCACGAAATTTGAAAAGTGGTACGAGGGCTGGAACGGGGTTCACTCAGCCTCGGGAGGTCAACTGAGTAGAGGTGGGTTCGATTCCCACCTCAGCCATTCTGGAAGTGGTTTTCCGTGGTTTCCCACTTCTCCAGGCAAATGCCGGGATGGTACCTAACTTCAGGCCACGGTCGCCTCCTTCCCTCTTCCTTGTCTATCCCTTCCAATATTCCCATCCCCCGCAAGGCCCCTGTTCAGCATAGCAGGTGAGGCCGCCTGGGCGAGGTACTGGTCATCCTCTCCAATTTTGTCCCTGACGCAGAGTCTGAAGCTCCAGGACACTGCCCTTGAGGCGATACAGGTGGGATCCCTCGCTGAGTCCGAAAAGCCGAGGGAAAAGCCAACCCTGGAGGGTAAGCAGATTAAGAAGAAGGAGAAGAAGAAGATTTTTTTTGCTACGGGCTTTACGTCGCACCGACACAGATAGGTCTTATGGCGACGATGGGATAGGAAAGGCCTAGGAGTTGGAAGGAAGCGGCCGTGGCCTTAATTAAGGTACAGCCCCAGCATTTGCCTGGTGTGAAAATGGGAAACCACGGAAAACCATCTTCAGGGCTGCCGATAGTGGGATTCGAACCTACTATCTCCCGGATGCAAGCTCACAGCCGCGCGCCTCTACACGCACGGCCAACTCGCCCGGTAAAGAAGAAATATACGAGGGAAGGTAGAGGTCTCCCGGCTTGAACTATTTGAATCTTTTCATCAAACGAACGGCCAGTAAACTGATTTACAATTATATCCGTTTTAGACTCATCCATCGTTAATACCACAATAAGCGCAAAATATAATAAAAGACCGAAAACGACGAATAGCACAGGAACAGCACACACAGAATGAACTCACTAATCAGCAAAACACACAATGAATTAACTCACTAGTTAGCCACAACTGAAGCACTGGAGGAAAGTCACCTCACTGGCATTGGTCAGTTTCGTCACGTTGGGTTCTCGCTGGTGGATAATCTGTGGGTCCCGTTTGCTGTAAACATGTCGACTTTCTCCAAGTTGCTAACAGATGGCAGAGGGTAGCACGGGTATGGGGTGACAAATTCCGACCAAGTTTCAATTGCAGCGACATCGTTCGGAGGGTTTCAGAACTACGTCTGCCACCGAATGCAATTTTAAGATTGAATGCCTTGCATCCTTAACTCCGCCATGCTGTCTCTTTCTTCCTAGAGAGGAGTAGACGGCGAGACTACACCAGCACCACACGTAGTCAAGCAACGGAATTAGTGCAGTTGCGCGGACCTTTTGAACTTCTGAGAGATGAAATCGTTAATATTTGACTTAAAACAACCTAAAATCGTACATCGGACAGTTCTTTGTGTTATCATAACGCCTGCAGTGAATGCCTTGCATTCAAGGAGAATACGCCCCTGGCTATACCCTATACTGAACAAAAAGTCGAGTATAAACACAAACATAGCCATAAATATGTATAAGGCCTTAATTAGGCCAATAATCATGTACGCAGCCCCAGCATGGGGGTTCACTGCAAAGACGAACCTGGATACGCTAGAACGAATACAAAAGAAATGCATTCGAGCAGCGGCCAGACTCCCTTTCGACACACCAATACGCCAACTACGCGATATTGCTAAAGTCAGCTCGATTAGGCGACACATACGAAAACAAACACTAAGAATGTACACAAAGTCATGGGGTAATAAGATCAACCCGTTAATAAGCGGGATCGGACGCTACGACGTCGATCTTTACAAAAAGTACCCCACACCAAAACACATTCTGTTCAGCCACAGGGTTGGGGGGACGAGGAGCCGATAGCTGGCTCCTCCCCAAGCTGACACCTAGACACCACTTAAACCCACACACTGCAGACAACATGTACCTATGTAAATATGCTCCCATGGCCTATGTAAATATGTAAATATGCTCCCATGATTACAGCTGTCATTAACCCAGGGACCAGGCGAGGAAAGACTGATAAGCAACACAACACGAGAATAAGACGATGGCAACTCAGCCAGACGGCCAAGGACGAATCAACCACCTCCGCCCCCCGAAAGAGACACGGGAGTGGAACATCAGCCCGCGCCCTATAACGAAGACAGCAATACTAATTTCGTGTCATTCTTCTATTACTTAGGTAGAGCACTGGACGTGAGCGCAGGCAAGCAAGCCGGCACTCCAAGGAGCACCTGTATATATATTGCACCCGTCATGCCGGGCTCAGCTCGGCCGGTGAGCGAGGATCTTCAGGGGTAGATCGTTCGCTTATCGGCTGTGCGAAAATTTTAAGTGCAGGGATAGATGATGAACTAGTGGCAAATGAGAGAAAGCTAAATAGGTTTCACACATTTATTACAACTACTGCTCTTCTCAAATTCTACAAATAATTTACAAAGTCTAGGAATTTTCATATGACTTGTCTTCTTTTATGTCGTTACCAACATGGACACTCCATCGATAAACGGAACAGCAAATGCCTGAGTCTGTAAATATAATATTTAGATTTTTAGTCGGAAATTAATTAAATGATTAATAATAATTAATTTGAAATTATCTCTTCCATTAATAATTAAATGATTTGAAAATAAAATTTCCTTCCTCAATGGACTTAACTTAAAATCGAGTTTGAAAATGATCATTTTCACTCCTTTCTGAAAATTAAATAAAAAAATTTCTCCCATGAAATTATGGTTGAATCGTCTTCCTTGACCTTTAAATTAGTTAATAAATTCCCTTTCATAATTATTCAGTAGTTGATCTTCACACAATAATTTGGAACTTGACATCATGTTAACCTACATTTACCCATTGATTGAAAATAATTAGTTATGTTACGCTTACAACTTCTATTTTGTGAGTTCAATCCACTGACATGGCCTATACTTATTTATATGTATTCGCTAGTTAAGACCCTATTCTTCCTTAAAAACGAATAAAACTCACTAAAGGTTTATATTCTGTCAAATAGTGAACCACTAAAGTTGGCATAAAATTGGCCAAAAATCCACGAAACAGCGAAGAGCATCATCACAAATATGGACTGTAAAATTACAATAAGCAAAATACAGACAAATCACACACACTACATTCACACAAAGATACACGGAAATATTATATACATATTTACACGAATGCTAGCCCTTGATTATTATTTTCATGTTTAGTCAAAGTCAGGGAAAATATTCTCATGATGACAATATCGTGGGGACTTCCTCTCATCAACTTGAGATGTGATAGAGCAATGATTATCACTTTATTGAAGAACTCAGTCATACGACGATGTTCAGGGAAAATTTACGAGCAAAAATCATCCGAAAATCATCGACAAAATTGCCTAAACACAGGTCAGAATTAACATTCCGCGCACGCGGTTCATGAGCTGCGATATTTATTTTTACCTCTCCACCATAATTGTGGCTCTCAATTAATCTGCGCCCACAACGAAGAATTTACGTCAGGTAACATATTTTCTTCTTAAATTGACTCAATAATGGATGCACAACTTATCTGCTAAATTCAATAATATCCATCTACCAGTCAAATAATTATAATAGCACAGCAAAAATATATATAAATGTATCGGTCAGATACTGCCATTTCCCATGCCTAAATTAATATAAATGAGCGCACATCAACCTTATTCAATAATAATAATTATTATGCTCATGACCTTAGGTGTTCCTTTACGCGATAATTAGGTTAATTTATTTTTATTTTTATTATTATTATCATCCCTGGCCGCGCAAGATCATACATGCGTAAGCTACTGCACAACAATATCTCAGATGACTCTATCGCACTCGGAATCCAACCATACGTCGTATAATCGAGGAATGAACTCTGATATAATGGAATCCACGAAATTACTGTCCCATCTGATCTCAGTTCAAGTATAAAAATTATTCAAATAGTCCTAGTTTAACGTTGAGGTCGTATTACTTTTATCTCTCCTGCCACAATGAACTCGGGACAGTTGAAACATTTCTCGATGACATTCACTCAAACAAGCTAATAGGTTCAAAATACACACACTCATCATCCCAAACTACCTTCACCAAGAAAGAAGAGGCGGAAAAAATTCTAACTAATAGAAATTCATCTAAGCAAATGAGTAGAGGCTATATCATTACACTTTACATTTACAAATAGGAAGAAAGAATAACAATGTTTAAATATTACTTGGTGGTGACTGTCGATCGTAGAACTCGGGCTGATGACCTAGTGCATTACCACGTTACGCACCATCGATCCTGGTCTCGCCCGTCTGAGCTGCTTTACATTCTACTCGTTCATTGAGGACATGCTGGCGCGCCGGAAACCACACCATTCATATCGTAGGAAGACAGGCATCCTGACTTGCACTCGAACCAATAATCTCCTCTGTAGAAGTTCTTGCGAAAGCTGAAACTGAAAATTAAGTCTGAGACAAGTCCAAAACACACACCGCTGTTTGACGAGATGGAAAAGCAACTTATCTTTTAATATCTTCTGTAAATTGTAAATAGAATCCGTGAATGTCTGAACTGCTATCTGCAACAAGTTGGAAGCTCTAAATAAGACGAAGTTCCCCAGTGAGCAACGTGCGTCTTTTCACTTCTGTAGTTGAAGTCAGAATAAAATCTCCACTCGTCGCGTTCAGAGGTAGAAATTTCAGAGTAAAGTTTCCTTAGGAAAATCCATAATTCACCGTCTTAAGACAGGGGTGCGTCTTTTCATTATACACGATTGGTCACTTCATTAACTTCACACCAAATTGATCACTTGATTGGCTGCCATAGTCAGACGTCATATAACTTTACTAATATTGATCGAACATTTGACACACATTTCGCCTGATCACGTGGTATTCACGGCTGATTTGAAGGTTACTTGGCTAGCGGTATCTGCTCGCTCCCTCTTGCTCGCCCTTAGCTGGGATTTCCGTACACCTGGTGACTGGTTCTATAGAGCATCCAGCGTTAAGAAAAGACTACAGGCCTTATGGGCTTTTACTTCTATTGGTGTTACCCACTTTAGTTCTACATGTATATAAAAATTATAATGAATTCCTAACAAAATGTATAATTTTTCTTATGAAACAAGCATTGGTTGTGCCATACAATACTGAAGAAGACGTAAAATCATTTTGATATCTTTGAGTTTATCCTTCTAAATATTGTATATGCGGTTCAGTACACGGAACAGCCGGCCATGCTTGTCGCATTGCGCGCCACATTTCAGCGTGTAGTGCGGAAGTGTGTACAGTAGTCAACACGTGTAATAACTCAGCTTAACCACTGCGAATCATCATTGGTGAGGTCAGTGCGGCATGTTTCCCTTTTTGTGTGTGTCACTCATTACAGTGATTGCTTATGTAAGGGAGATATTCGGCAGAGTGAAGTGATCGTCTTCCTCGGGCGCATAGTGTTTTGTTATAAATACAGTATATTGTGTTTCATTTTCCGTGTATTGCATTGCTTTTGGTTGTGTGTATCGTGTATTGTTTTTGTCTGTTCAGTATTTTATATAATCGATCAGCGAGTAATACATTTAAATTATAGCTGAACATGTGAAAAGGAGAAGTAGTGAATTTGTCAGGAGAAAGGAACGGCAAATGGTGCTTAATTCATTTTCATATTTGAAAACAAAGCATCCAGGACGAAGTGTAAACTGGGTAGTAGATAAAGCTTTGAAGTTTTTAGGAATTTCGAGGTCTTCCGTCTTCAAAATAAGGAAGGAAGCCAGCGAAGGGCCACTCCAGAGTCCCAGCAAGAAGCGGGAAAGGAAAAAGTCAATTCGCAGTAATTCCAGACTCATTAAATACGATGATTTTGTCAGAAGTGGAATACAGCGCACTGTTCATGAATTCTGTTTTTGAGATGAACCGCCAACTCTGAACACAATCATCACTTCCGTAAACAGCAACCCCGAACTACCTGATTTTAAGAAATCATACGAATAGTTCATTCAGCATTCTGTATTTTATGTTGCGGAAGAATATTTAAGTTATCGTATTTTGTGATAAACATGAAGCCCTTGCATCTGTTGTCACTTATGAGTAAATTTATCTGAAATGACCTGAAGGATACATCACCGAGATAGAGATATCTCGCCGTCAGCTTCCTGTGTTGTAACCACACAGTATTTGCCTTAATAATAAAATGTTTCTGGGGGCTCCCGTAAAGCAACAACGATCATGAAACTTTCTCAGATATAAGAAACAAGACAATCATTTCGGTTTCTGGACATGTTGTCCGCATCCCTGCATGTTCAAACTCTTACTCTATTTCGAATGTTACAGTCAGTGGGCTATTATCCTTAGAAACGTTATGGCAAAACGAAATGTCATGACTGTAATTTCATTAATGACTGGAGATAATCTGGCATTTATATTATTATTAGTCTTGAAACAGCTGTACCAAGCGATGTATAATTTTATGTCATCACTGTATTTCACAAGCAGTGTCCGAGCCGCGGTGAGTGAGCGAGTATGGCAACAGTGGAAGGCAGCAGGCCCATAAGGCCTGTAGTCTTTTCTCAACTCTGGATGCTCTATAGTCGACTCGACGTGCTAAAACTCCCTTCCTGGTTCACGAAATAATGTTCCAATTCACAGTAGAAATAAAATATTCTCCCTTAAATGATTTTTACCACTTTTGAAAGGGACAATATATATATATTTATTGTTCTAATAACCCTAGCATAGTTGCAGATCTGCAGTGACAAGTGTGTTCCAACAACACCGCACAGAGGGACATCGCCAGGAGGAAGAAGAAGACAGCCCCTTGCACCAAGTAAGGCTTGACTCTTAATCCCCCGCTCCAAACGGAGACTTGGAGACTCTGCCCTCATCCGACGCAAAATCATTTAGACTCGAACAGCTGTTATTCTTGATCCAACTATTCGGTTCGAAAGAGACTTACTTATCCCAGGCAATATTAAGCTGACTCGAAAAAGAAGAGCATTTATGAACCATACAGTAGCGGCGATTAGGGGGCGTGAGTGGGAGGAGTCGACCTCCCCCTCGCACTATGTGGAGAAAACATATTTTGATTCCATTTTAGCCGACTGAAACTAGGAATTATAGGAATTATTAAAAAAAAAGCAATTTGTACAGCCCTCTTGTCTTATCAGCTAATTCTTTCCTTATTTTCGTTAACTATTAACATAATTATTAACGGTAATGCGCGTAAAATGTCGTCCGTCGCGTCTAACCGATTTGTATAGCGCCACAGCAAGTAGCGGACACATTGCATGTGCTGTGAGAAAGGGTAGCGGGGTTTTTTTTCACCCGCTTGCCGCGCACATTCGTCAGTCTGGCAGCCTCTTTAGTGTTTGTTAGTTTCTTAACTTGTAGTAAAATACTAAATGATTTTTAATTGTATAATCACACCTTACTTGTGTACTATTGTTCCTTTGGTGAGAGTTTTATTGTATTGTACTGAATCAAAATCTCAAAAAATCTAATATTACCGCACTTAAGTTGTTAAACTGTCAACCTTTACCTCCACTTTCAAAATTCGCTCAGAGAGTGTAAAAAACTGACATTATTTTGTTTTGATGTATATACCCCCGCCCCCCCCCTCTCCCCCATCTATCCGCTATATGCTAAAACTCGGATACTTTTTGTTGTCTGTACATTTTGCCCCTCCCCCTAACTTTTAATTGCCAATCGCCGCTACTGGAACCATGCATCCCATATCTGAGTGAGAGACATAACATATTCGTCCGAAAACCTGTTCCATGAAGAGTCTGCTATTTGGAAGCAGAGACAGTGTGTACCTAAGCACACGTGGGAAATATTGAAAAAGCTTGGAATCCAGCTCAATACTTGGAAAAAATTATAGTGGACATTTTAAAAGATTCGGTGGCAATCTTAAATCATCACTTATACTACAGGTACTCTTAAATGATAAATCATCTAGTGTTTCCTTTCTGTACAAAAATTTTAATATTTTCGGTTATCTTAGCCTAAATTGTAAAAATTCAGGATCCTTGCGGTCATTCACGCTTTGTGAACTGATGTGTTAAAAAAATAGCATTTCCCAGAAGCGCTTTGGAATTTCTCAAATTCAAGATCTATTTAACAAAATATTAAACTGGCTTTTTTTTTTTTGGCTGCTTGTTAAGTGTTCAGCTGGGAGGCTGGTTGGATTCACAAACACAAGTTATGCTTTTGTAGGCAAACCAAAACTGGCGGCACCGAAATAAGGCATACAAGGTATAAAAAGGAGTGAGGTAGTTTACCATTGCTTTCCTCGTTGGGCTAGTACTATTAGAGCATGACTGGTCTATCATGATTACTTGATTCATGAAGTGGAAAAAAAATCCAAAGAAAAGCAGCTCGATTTGTTCTGGGTGATTTCCGACAAAACAGTAGCCTTACAAAAATGGTGCTAAGTTTGGGCTGGGAAGAGTTGGGAGAAAGGAGACGAGCTGCTCGACTAAGTGGTATGTTCCGAATTGTCAGCGGAGATACGGCGTGGAATGATATCAGTACACGAATAAGTTTGAGTGGTGTCTTTAAAAGTAGGAAAGCCGGGCCGAGTGGCTCAGACGGTTGAGGCGCTGGCCTACTGACCCCAGCTTGGCAGGTTCGATCCTGGCTCAGTCCGGTGGTATTTGAAGGTGCTCAAATACCTCAGCCTCGTGTCGGTAGATTTACTGGCACGTAAATGAACTGCGGGACAAAATTCCGGCACCTCGGCGTCTCCGAAAACCGTAAAAAGTAGTTAGTGGGACGTAAAGCAAATAACATTATTATTATTATTATTATTAAAAGTAGAAAATATCACAATATGAAGATAAAGTTGGAAGTCAAGAGGACAAATTGGAGCAAATATTCGTTTATAGGAAGGGGAGTTAGGGATTGGAATAACTTACCAAGGTAGATATTCAATACATTTCCAATTTTTTTGAAATCATTTAAGAAAAGGCTAGGAAACAACAGATAGGGAATCTGTCACTTGATTGATTGATTGATTGATTGATTGATTGATTGATTGTAAAAGTGGAAAACTGGTCCTCTGAGTAGCACCTTCCGTAACACCCAGACGACGCACTGGTCTTGTTAGGAATGTCATCACTCAAGACCATCTATATCTATACCGCACAGTCAAAGCTATAAATGAGACTGAAATTTCGATTCAAACTGCACATTGTTCCGGTCTCTGCATATTACTTACATCGAGAAACAGCAACCGGCGGGAAATGGGATTTTAGTAATTGGAAGATCGTTGGCAAGAGGTAGTTAATTAGCCTAATTAATGAAGTATTGTCCTCGCAATGTAGATTCGTTTACTGTACTGTATCATTATTTACAATTGAGTATTTGTTATATAACGGCGGTTAACATACATTACAATCCTTTTAAAACAAACATGTCGAAAGGAAATCAGCTCTACTTTCCCTTTCACAACATGGTATTCTTAGCGGTCGTCCGTGGTGCAAGGAAGGGAAAGTTCCACAGCGTATTTACAATACAAATGTCCAGTCACTAATTATTATTCAGTCATACTCATCACTCATTGAGGCTGGTGTAGCTCTAATCCAAAAATCCATTCTCCTATTTTATATTAGTGGAGGAATGTTACGTAATTTGCCACATGTTATTTATTTTGTATAACACCCGGAGCTAAGACAAATCCAAAATGCGCAGAATTGAGTGTGTGAATCTGTTCTTTAGCTTCAAATAAAACAAAACAAAAACAAACTCCGGATGGGCTTATCGAAGGAACGACCACAATGTTTATGGGGTAAAATTTGTCTTTCTGACAGAAATGAAGTAGATCGAATTGGACGAAACAACATTTATTGAATATGGTTTCAAAATTACGATGACTATGGATGGATTTCTAAAACGAGGTTCAGGCCGTGGTTTCAAACCATGGCTTTTAAACCGCGGCCGTGGTCTAAGTCCCTGTCCGATTTCTAAAACGTAGTCTGACTGTGGCCGAGGTTCTGAGCCGTGGTTTCAAGTTAATTTATTTATTGAGACCCAACTCATAGTCCCACAGGCGCGATAGAAGTGCTAGAACATACATCCTGCTGCGTGGAAACCTACAATTTCTTGCGCTGCCAGTAGGCTACACTCTGACGATAGTTTCTTATCAATTTAGGCCAAATATGGTGGTGGTGATTATTGTTTTAAGAGGAAGTACAACTAGGCAACTATCCTCTATACAACCCTAATAAGAGGAAAAAAATTAGACGGGATCCGACACTTGGAAAAATGAAGGCAAGAGACATGGAAAACCTAATGCTGACGGAGTCGGAAAAGAACAAGGATTGACCAAGCGAAGTCGGATAGGATAGATGAAAATGAGGAGCTTGACACAAGTAAGTGGTTAGGCCAAAGATACGCGTATTTGGACACTTAGCAAATTTAGCACCAATTTTCAACATTTCAACCGACAGGTCACGAAGTTGTGACAGTTATGGTGTCCAATGATAGCTATAATTCTACGAGACAGGTATAACGATGCCTCTTGAAATATTCGATAGTGGAAGTCAGCACAAGAACTAAGGAAAATATTCTTGGCGTGTGAGCATTTCCTCTTTTTCACCTTCTCCGTCATGATCCTCCTTATACTAATGCCTACAACCACCAGCTTATTGACGTCGAGCAATCATGCTTCATTTTGAAATAGTGTACCGGTACCAACATGTGCTTCCTTTCACATCGTTGCACTGTGATTACGTACCGTATCGATTTATACCTTAATGTTTGTACCAGTTGCATGTACATATCATGTGATTTACACACTACTAACGATATCTGAGGCGGTGAGCTGCCCGAAGGCTGGTTGGATCCTCAACAGCTCCACCATTAGCTGTCATAGATGGGCTATGGGTCACTGAGGAGGTATACTAGGGAAATGAGGAGTGAGGTATTTCCCGCTGTTTTCCTCACTGAGCCAGAAGTTGCTATTACATATTAGTCTGCCAAGCCCACTGAAATGCATACACCAGCCGACCTTATCAGCAACATTTTCACACCATTCATAACAGGAACTGGCTGCATGAGGAATGGCATTACTAGCATCGCACAAATCTAAATCGCTTTCATATTGTCATAGCCAAGGATAAGACTGAGACAGATCAGTGAAAGTAACAAGATTATGTAATTAATTCTTCTTGAAAGAGATGCAAGATGCGATTTGTGTGAGGCACATGGGGACTTAATTGCTTAAAACGAAATGCACGATGGCATCATATTATTATTATTATTATTATTATTATTATTATTATTATTATTATTATTATTATTATTATTATTATTATTAATCGATACGGCCACCTGTGGGCCACGGTTACACAATCTTCCTTCTGTCACGCAGAGTGATACCCTTCTCTTTACACTCTCGCCAAAGATTCTTGAGTCTTTGACTTCTTCTTGCTCGTTCTTCCACCGAGATGTTCCGTGGCTTCGCATGTTGCTCTTCAGACGCATCCCTCAATCCCGCAACCTTCTTCCTAAATGATGTCCTTTCTTTTATATCCTCCTCCTTGATACCTATTTCTGCCAAGTTATTGTGCACGTGTGTAAGCCATCGCGGTTGTTTTTTCCACCTTTCCTGCAGAAGAAGTATGCTGTTGGCCAATCTCTCAGGGTTCATTCTTTTGATATGTCCATAAAAGGTCAGTCTCCTTTTTCTCATCACAGTCGTGATTCTTTCTACTGTCTTGTAGAGCTCCAAATTCGATCTTAACTGGAATATGTTTGGGTCACTCGTCGACTTTCTAGGGCCTAAGATTTTTCGCAAGAATCTTCTTTCTCTTTTTTCAAGGACTGGGTCAGCCATCCTCGTCAAGGTTTCTGCTCCATAAAGGCACTCTGTTCTAACCACTGTGCAGTAATGTTTTAACTTGGCCTGAATTGAGAGAGACTTGGACTTATAGGTGTCATGACATTGTCTGAATGCCAACTCCATCCTTCTCACCCTCTCCTTTAATCCCTCCTTTTCATCTCCATTGGGGGAGAGTATTTCTACCAGGTATTTAAATTTTTGCACACGCTGGATATCCCCATACAATGTAACAAGTCTGTCCGTGTCGCCTTTTTTTATAGAATCCATGAATGCTGTTTTTTTTCGAAAGAGATTCTTAACCCTGTTTTGACTGCAACATTTTGTAGTTCTTCGACTTGTTTCTTGGCCGTTTGACCGTTGTCTGTAATAAGAACGACATCGTCTGCGAAGGCAAGGCAATCCAACATCATCGCATTTTTTCCACAACCTATCTTTACCCCATTCTTCATTCCATTTTCAGTCATTCTCAGCCTCCATTCCCTAATAACTTTTTCTAAAATGCAATTAAAGAGTAGTGGAGAAAGGCTGTCTCCTTGCCTCAAACCCGTTTTTATCTTAAATGGATTTGAGAGTTCGCCCATAAATTTGACTTGAGAAAAAGTGTTTGTAAGAGACTGCCGAATTATGGCCAGAGATTCCTCATCCACTCCAAACTCCTGCAGAACGTTCATGAGCACTCCACGATCTATGGAATCATATGCCTTTTTGAAATCAACGAAGGTTATGATTGTCCTCTTCTGATTTCTCATTGATCTTATTTTTCTAAGTGATTTTAGAATATAAATCTGCTCAGCACATGAACGCCCTTTCCTGAACCCTGCCTGGTATTCACCAATTTGTTTTTTTTTTTTTTTGCTAAGGGCTTTACGTCGCACCGACACAGATAGGTCTTATGGCGACGATGGGATAGGAAAGGCCTAGGAGTTGGAAGGAAGCGGCCGTGGCCTTAATTAAGGTACAGCCCCAGCATTTGCCTGGTGTGAAAATGGGAAACCACGGAAAACCATCTTCAGGGCTGCCGATAGTGGGCCAATTTGTTTATCTAGATGTGTTTAAAGATAAAAATTTCATTGTTCCGTATTGAAATTATTAACATTAAAAATTAAATAATTGAAGTTCAACCAATTCAATACATAAAAGAAAGAAATGTAGTAATTACATTCTTATTTAAATGGGATCGGTTTCGACCCTAGTCCAGGTCATCGTCAGCCGTAAAAACAAGTAGGCGAAATCACACAATGTTTATGAATATTGGAGAAATGGGTCAGTTTCACACTCTGTCAGGCACAAAGTCACAATACTATCAAATAATATATGAAGATTATAAATAAACTTGAAGTCGCAGACGAATAGATTTGTAGAAGCAAACCGCCAGTTCCCGGTGATCAGCGCGGTACATTCAAGGTCATGCGCTGCGGCCTCGAACGCCAACTACCCCTCCTTCGTTTTCCCTATCTTATCCTTCCTCAATACCATCTAACTTCAATCTCTTTTATTTTTTCTCTTTTTTCACTATCACTCTTCCTCTGTTAATTTATTCTACCAACTTCGACTACTTCAATCATGACCTAATAATTTTTTCAATTTAAAAAATAGCGCACTCTGCATATAAGTTTTCATTTGTTTTCCGATATTGCGCTTTTTACTACATTTTTTCGCTTTACAATTGTTTTTTCAAGTCAACTGTTTTCCAAGAACTTAGCAGGAGCACAAGTTCTCATTCAATTATATTGATTTGCGTCGTATATTTTTATATACGTACTTAACTTCCCGCAACCGAGACAAATATTGGACCTTCAAGACATTCTCCACTCTACTTTGGCGTTCGAGACCGCAGCGCATGACCTTGAATGTGCCGCGCTGATCACCGGGAACTGGCGGTTTGCTTCTACAAATCTATTCGTCTGCGACTTCAAGTTTATTTATAATCTTCATATATTATTTGATAGTGTTGTGACTTTGTGCCTGACAGAGTGTGAAACTGACCCATTTCTCCAATATTCATAAACATTGTGTGATTTCGCCTACTTGTTTTTACGGCTGACGATGACCTGGACTAGGGTCGAAACCGGTCCCATTTAAATAAGAATGTAATTACTACATTTCTTTCTTTTATGTATTGAATTGGTTGAACTTCAATTATTTGATTTTTAATATCTAGATGTGTTTCAAGCCTCCGCTGCAATGCTTTGGATAGAATTTTGTATGCTATAGGAAGAAGAGAGATACCTCTGTAGTTGTTGACGTTATTATTATTATTATTATTATTATTATTATTATTATTATTATTATTATTATTATTATTATTATTATTTTATGAATAGTCCATGGAAAGGTGGGTAGCAGCCTTTCGTAAGATGCGATGGTCTGGATTATTGACTGATATGGCCTTGTAATAACATTTAAAATGGCTTAGCTCTGTTGATACTGCTACACAGCTGAAAGAAACGGGAAACTACAGCCATGAATAATTCGTGAGGACTAGAAGCGGCGATTGGGAATTAGAAGTCGGGGGGCGGCGGCAAAAAATACGTACAGACAACAAAAAGTACCCGGGTTTGTGGGGATATAGCGGGGGGAGGCGGGGGGGGGTGGCATATATACAAAGTATATTAAAAGTGAAAAAACCCTACAAAATGGCGAGTTTTTTAATGCTCTCTGAGTGAATTTCACTTTCTCCAATGGAACAATATATATATATATATATATACAAGTCGCTTTACGTCGCACCGACACAGATAGGTCTTATGGTGACGATGAGACAGGAAAGGGCTAGGAGTGGGAAGGTAGCGGCCGTGGCCTTAATTAAGGTTATAGTCCCAGAATTTGCCTGATGTGAAAATGGGAAAACACGGAAAACCATCTTCAGGGCTGCCGACAGTGGGGTTCGAACCCACAATCTCCCGAATACGGTACTTGATACTGGCCGCACTTAAGCGACTGCAGCTATCGAGCTCGGTCAGAAACTGTATTACACATGCACTGTATTACAATTAAAAATCGTTTGGCATTTGACTACACACTAAGAAACTAACAGACACGAAAGGGACTGCCAGACTGACGAATGCGCGCGGCAAGTGGGTGAATCATAGTAGTATAATTGGATGGTTCGGGCGCCACCACCCCCACCGGCTCCCAGAGGCCACCTCCACCACCACCACAGCCAGAGGCCTCCCAGAGGCCTCCTCCACCACCACCACAGCCAGAGACCTCCCAGAGGTCTCCTCCACCACCCGCGGGAAATTTGAATTTGTAAACAAAGCCACGTGCTTTTTTACAGCTATCATCGACAACAACGCATCGCTAACCTCAGTACTGCCATCTTGACGGTCCTAAACCTCAGTAGTGCCAACTTAACCTAACTAGCGCGAGATAAACAAAGCCACGTGTTTTTGACAGCCACGTGCTTTTTGACAGACAACAACGCATCGTTAACCTCAGTACTGCCATCTTGACGGGCCTAAACTTCAGTAGTACCAACTTAACCTTACTAGCGCGAGATAAACAAAGCCACGTGTTTTTTTGACAGCCACGTGCTTTTTTGACAGCTGTCATCCGCCATCTTTAAACTACAGAGCACCGTGCTGCCCTCTTTATCGCAGTAGCTGCAAATTCGTCACCTGTCATCGGCAGTGCTGCCATCTTGGCGGGCCTAAACCTTAGTGCTACCAACTTAACCTCACTAGCTCGAGATAAACAAATCCACGTGCAGCTGTCATCCGCCATCTTTAATCTATAGAGCACAGTGCTGCCCTCTTTAGCTACTTACCTTTGAAATGTGGTGGCGGATAATTTGAAAAATGCTTTTTGACAGCAGCCATATTTGAGCACCGTGCTGCCCTCTTTAGCTAGATACCTGTGGTGGCAGACAATTCCATGTGACAGCAGCCATCTTTAATCAAGAGAGCACCGTGCTGCCCTCTATGTGGTGGCGGCAAATTCTACATGCTCTTGTTTGGAAACAAACTCACGCGCTTTTTTGACAGCCGTCATCCGCCATCTTTAATCAACAGAGCACAGTGCTGCCCTCTTTAGCTAGATACCTTTGAAATGTGGTGGCGGCAAATTCCACGTGTTCTTGTTTGGAAACAAAGCCATGTGCTTTTTTTGACAGCTGTCATTCACCATCTCTAATCAACAGAGCACCGTGCTGCTATCATGCGGGCAATTTCGTCAGCTGTCATCCGCCATCTTTAATCCACAGAACACCGTGCTGCCCTCTTTAGCTAGATACCTTTGAAATGTGGTGGTAGACAATTCCACGTGACAGCAGCCATCGTTGAGCACAGTGCTGCCCTCTTTGTGGTGGCGGCAAATTCCACTTACTCTACAAACTCACGTGCTTTTTTCTGACAGCTGTCATCCGCCATCTTGCATCACAGACCTCAGTGCTGCACTCTTTAGCTAGATACCTTTGAAATGTGGCGGCGGCAATTTGAAAAATTCTACATTCTCTTGTTTGGAAACAAACCTATGCGCTGTCATCCACCATCATTAAACCACAGAACACCGTGCTGCCCTCTTGCGTCAGCTGTCATCCGCTATCTTTAAACTACAGAGCACCGTGCCGCACTCTTGCGTCAGCTGTCATCCGCCATCATTAAACTACAGAGCACCGTACCGCACTCTTGCGGGGTAATTTCGTCAGCTGTCATCCGCCATCTTTAATCAAGAGAGCGCAGTGCCGCACTCTATGTGGTGGTGACAAATTCTACATTCGCCATCTTTAATCTACAGAGCGCCGCGCTGCACTCTGTGGTGGAGGGCAATTTGAAAAGCTGCCAAGAGAGCATCGTGTTAGCATCTTTATTCTTCGACATGTGGTGGCGGATAATTTGAAAAATGCTTTTGGACAGCAGCCATCTTCAATCAACAGAGCACCGTGCTGTGCACTCTTTGTAGTAGCGGTAGACAATTTAAAAGAACATGTCAAGGAATACCTTTGTTCTAAGAAGATATTACAAGAGAAGTGATTAAGAATATAATCGAACACGGTACTCGATACAACATATGATTAGAACATCGGTTGATGTGTTTACAACATATCAGGTGTATACCTTTGTTCTAAGAGAAAAAGTAAGACTAAATTTTGAACAGCTTACGTAAGATAGCAACTCTTATAACTTCCTTTACTTTGCTAAGGCATAGCTTTATCGAACATACAACGCAATCTTGCACATATCGCGTACCTACATGTTTATACTTGAACACATACTGCTGTTCATAGTTCGATATTGTAGAACACTGCATTGCAAGACTAGAATCAAACAATTTTGAGGAAAAAATTCTGTTCTCGACATACTTACCGAACTAGACGATACTATACTTACGAATCTGCTCATCACCTTCTTTCTTGCTTTCCTTCTATGAGTAATAAACAAAAACTCTATCTTGCAAATAAGGAGCGGGAAGAAGGTAATACCTAACCTAAAATAAAAGAATATGCCAATTCTACATTATTTATTTACATCTTGTATGTACAAGTTTTATCTCGAATCATTTTACCCTAGTGATGTTTGCGTACTTCTCGACGCAATTCTTGTATGTACAAGTTTAAACTTGTCGTACTACGCTCTCAGCGTACCTCTCCCTACAATATGTACAGTGAATTGTGATGTAAGACAGCGTAACGTAAGTACACACCTCTAGCATAATGTTTACACACACATCTGCTTTATGTAAAGTAGTACCTATCAATACTACTATGCCCCCAAGCTAGAGTGTTGGTAGAATTTGGAATGACAAACCGTTTGCAATCAACATTATTAAGGGCTACCTTACTAATTAAATGAGTGTACAACTGGTGCTTCTTGCTTCTAATGACAGACATTACCGGGCGAGTTGGCCGTGCGTGTAGAGGCGCGCGGCTGTGAGCTTGCATCCGGGAGATAGTAGGTTCGAATCCCACTATCGGCAGCCCTGAAAATGGTTTTCCGTGGTTTCCCATTTTCACACCAGGCAAATGCTGGGGCTGTACCTTAATTAAGGCCACGGCCGCTTCCTTCCAACTCCTAGACCCTTCCTATCCCATCGTCGCCATAAGACCTATCTGTGTCGGTGCGACGTAAAGCCCCTAGCAAAAAAAAAAAATGACAGACATTTGCTTATGCAAAACAGGTGGATTACTTTTAATGCAATTGTTATAGTTTTCAAAACTTAGCTGATTCTGAACGACTTTCTTTTTAACCCCCTTCAATCTCTTTATTTGTAATTCATTTAAGAGTTTTATGCAATATGACTTGGATTTAGTACCTACAAATGAATCGATAATATTCCCAGCACATTCATCTTTCATTTTACCTAGAACCTTTTTGTTCGCTAGCGGTAGATGATATTGATTATTTGCAGGATAGTTACTTGTATCAAACCTACCCAAGTCTGGCTTTATATCATTGTAATAGTCATCAGTTTTGATTTGATAAATAAACGAATCGGTATCTGTGTAGAGCAATTGCGCATTATGCGCGTACTTCTTCATCATATAATCGTAATGGAATTCATACATGAGTGTTTTAGCCAATTCAAGTACTGCGAAGCCGACGTAGGTAGGTTTGTCATACTTAACCTTAACACGATTCATCTGTATAATAACTAAATTCTCATGTATGATGGTGCAGCTGTGGAAATTTGGTTTACTTATTAAATAATTAGCACCATACCTTTTCTTAATATTTTCCCAGTTTGTAATCAATTTTACATCAACGCGTTTGTCAACATTTTCCATAGTCTTACCAAACACACTGTTATTCATGAGCTTGTAGAAATCTTTTTCAAGCTCGTTAACCGCATTCGTTCTTAAATTATTGTTCAGATCGATATATGGCTTTAGCCACGGTGACTGATTAAATTCTAGTACGCGATGAATTTTGGATAACTTCAAACCATGCTGCAAACACTGTTTTAAATTTCGGTAATGAATGATATACTTAGATTTATCACACAAATTAGCAATTAGCATTTTCGTCGTTGATGTGATGTACGGGGGCTTCATATTTTCAGGGCAGAACGGTAGGTCATCATGAGAAGTGTGTAACTCTTTAGGATACTGTAAGTCAACTTCGAGGAAATAGCCTTTATCAGCTTCATCGCCTAGGGCGTGCAGCTGTAAAGCATCATTTTAGCACTGCGTTAGCCAGCGGAAACCACTCACCGGTAGATGCTGACTCATCGCGCACCCATACTGATTATTAGCATCGAGATAAACGATATACTGAGATTCCTGACTAGAATCGAAACTCGGCATGTACTTATTATTTGCCTTGGAATACCGCCCGCTGCACTGACTTAGACCCCTCGAATAGATGATTTTATAAAGTGCACCATATCAATATCAGTTAGCAGTTCCAAATTCACCTGCGTGTATTTTAACATCGCGTCCCAACTTAACCCAGGCGCAGTAAAAGACTAACATGGGTCAAGGCTGTAGGTTTTCTTGCAAACACAGCGAAAATTTTCAAAAACATCAGCTAACAAAAGTACATCCGTCTTTAAATATAAATCGGAGTATTCACCCAGCGTTTGAATGTGGAACTGCTCCCAGATACGTTGTGCATGTAAATAGTCATCATCACTAATATCTGCTGAATTCAGCGAGCTGTAAAAGGATTGTTTCGATGGTAAGGCACGTTCTTCGAGGCGTTCTAAGCAGTCAAGATATTCATAACAAAAAACACCCTTACGCCGAAGTAAATTAAACTGCGCTTCTTCAGGAAAAACGCGTCGAATTTCCGTAAATTGTTCAGGCTGTAAATGACTAGAAAGTTTATCGAGGCTACTCGCCATAAAGCGAAACGAGTCAAGGAATCTCAGTTTTATAGAATGCTCAGCATCTACTTTTACAGACTTTGCAAACGCAATGTACCGCTCTTTATTCTGAGGGATTATATCTACTTTTTCATCTGAAGCTCCAAATTGTGAAATGATGAAATGAGAGTCGTAACCAGATAAGTTATGAAAAATTACAGGGATAAATTTAGGAACTCTATACTTAAGATTACAGCTATAATGAGCGGCACATCTGTAGAAACCAGTTAAATGATCATGATCAAAAACTTTAGGGTCATTTTCGGAAAATTCCCCATCACAAATGCTACACTTTGTAGCACGTTCATGATCATTTAACTGAATTTCGGTGAGTGGCTTCATAGGAATATTACTATTTAGAATACGACCAAGACGAACTGCATCACTTTCAAGTCTTTCTAAAAGTACTTTAGCAGCATCATGTCCTCGATACAGCTCTAACTTGTTAAGCGTACTATCGTAACTACACTTGATGTAATACGCGAAGCTATACGGGACATGCATGTGCGTAGTATTAGTGAACGAGTTGTCAGGATTAGGTAAGCATGTGTTGCATGGCGTGAGGATGGCTTCAAAGTCTGCATAAATCACGAACGGTACCCACATCTGCTTGTGAAAATTTGTTAATTTTAAAACATCATTGCCTGTAGTAGGTATCTCTGTACGTACATGATTGCAGTCATTCTTGGAATGCTTCGTTAACTGATCTTCAGTTCTAAAATACTGCAAGCATCCATCACATAGCCACTTTTTGTTACACCTGTTTGACAACTGACTACCAACGAGTCTACTCAGATTTTTAATCCAGCAAAAGTGGCTATTCTCACTGTTTTCGATATAGAGTAAGTTAACATGAGTACTCTTCTTATGACATGTATAATACAGAGGGCCTACTACAGACTTTTTCTCTACACCATACACATTAATGCTAATGTTATTTAGTTCCTCAAAGCGCTTAATATCTTTTAACTGCACAGGAAATTCTATACTATCGAAATTTAGCTGCGTTGAATAGTGTGGATACGATGATGTTCTATTCGCTACATTCCGTTTCACAGGATTTAAAGCCGACATCACCGCCCATGCAAAACAGCTTCTTTTCGCTGAATCCATGTCGGCAGCTCGATGTGCGAAGATCCTCGCATAGGATTGTACTTATTGATGTTAACTTCTAGATACATTATTTCAACTAAAGCCCACCCTGATTCCTTTTCCTGAAATTCCTCGCTCTTAGTTGAAATAATGTTAGAGACATCCCTAAGTACATCACCAAAATTAGTCGACTCACTTATGACAAAATTCTTCGTATTAAATGATTTAATGTCCGTTATTTCGGATTCATCCGTGCTTTTAATGTACAAGGCGAAAAGTTCAAAATTAACTTTAAATAAATTATGATTGGACAAAGATTTAGCAAGAAGCTGTTGTACATCCGGTTGAACGCAATTTAAAAAGTTTGAAGTGCTCTGAAACTTTTGACTAGTGCGAATTCTGTAACTAGAAATCGTACTTTTAAATGCTGTATTAATTTCCTCGATGTTTGCGTTACTACCACTTCTACACGCATTATTTTTATGCGCATTACTCCGCAAGTGCCCCTGAAAATGTGAAGATGGTACATCAGTATTACAGTGTTCGCAGTAAATAGTTTGAAGTTCATTTTTCCTAGGTTTTTTACTACTAGTACTTTCTACAGCTACATCAGTAGCTGCACGCTTTTTCCCTACTACTACCTGAGGGCAAGTAGATATTTGATGTACCTCTGCTAAGTGAGCCTGATATCGCTCTACATTAGCGAAGTACAGCCCGCAAACATCACATAAAGCGGATGTTATGCTAGGGTGTTTTACTTTTTTATGCCGCGTAAGGGCATCTACCCTCGTAAACGTCGTCCCACACTGCTCGCAGGTGAACGTAGTAGACGCTTCTCCATGTTTCATTTTTAAATGTCGTGTAAGAGCATCTCGTCTCGTAAACGTTACATTGCATTCCTCACAGCAGGGGCACATCTAAAAAGAGAACAACCAATAGAGATTAGGTGAAAGTTACGATGTTCGGAAGAAACCAAGTTTCAACGTATAGAGGTCGGACATGGCTGTGAGTTTGAAATTATAAGATTAACCTCGTCTATAGCATGAGGATTGAAGAGAACGACTATTTATCAATAGACTAAAGTTACGATGTTCGAAAGAAACCAAGTTTCAACGTATAGAGGTCGGACATTGCTGTGAGTTTGAAATTATAAGATTAACCTCGTCTATAGCATGAGGATTGAAGAGAACAACTATTTATGATTAGCTTAAAGTTAAGATGTTCGGAAGAAACCAAGTTTCAACGTATAGAGGTCGGACATTGCTATGAGTTTGAAATTATAAGATTATCCTCTTCTATGACATGCAGATTAAAGAAAATAACTATTTATAGACTAAAGTTACGATGTTTTAGAAGAAACCAAGTTTCAGCTTGTTGAGGTCAGACATAGCTATGTGTGTGTGTTTGAAATTATAAAATTAACCTCGTCTATAGCATGAGGATTGAAGAGAACGACTATTTATCAATAGACTAAAGTTACGATGTTTTAGAAGAAACCAAGTTTCAGCCTGTTGAGGTCAGACATAGCTATGTGTGTGTGTTTGAAATTATAAAATTAACCTCGTCTATAGCATGAGGATTGAAGAGAACGACTATTTATCAATAGATTAAAGTTACGATGTTTTAGAAGAAACCAAGTTTCAGCCTGTTGAGGTCAGACATAGCTATGTGTGTGTTTGAAATTATAAAATTAACCTCGTCTATAGCATGAGGATTGAAGAGAACAACTATTTATCAATAGACTAAAGTTACGATGTTTTAGAGGAAACCAAGTTTCAGCCTGTTGAGGACAGACATAGCTATATGTGTTTGAAATTATAAAATTTACCTCGTCTATAGCATGAGGATTGAAGAGAACGACTATTTATCAATAGACTAAAGTTACGATGTTTTAGAAGAAACCAAGCTTCAGCCTGTTGAGGTCAGACATACTTTAAAATCTTCGCGCTGCAAACTGTTACTCGGATGTATAAAATGCGTGCGTTCAAGCCTGAAACTCGAATGATAATATTCTTGTTGCACCTAAAAAAGAAGAAACATATGTGAATATAGATGTCTATTACCTAGCGTAGAAGTTGCTTTGCAAACAGTAACTAACAGTTCTAGCTTACCTTAAGATAAAGGCTGAAGAATAATATTCACAGCAGACAGTACTTAGACGGGAGATGTGTACGTAATAAACGCATACAGAGAACTGTGAGCGCTTCACGCAGACTGCAGCGAGTAAATATGCTGCTTGTTACCGTGCGGATGTGAAAGTCGATGACAACTGCAGTACAGTTGGAACTAAATGTTTATGCAACAAGAGCTCTCCTGAGGGTCTCACGCTGAGTTCTGCAGGCTGACGTATTTAAGCCGGAATCGAACCTGCCGTTGATGCCGAGGTGTCAGAATTTAAGAGTTCTGCAGCGGATCGAGCCTTAGAAAGTTAGCGCGCGATCCTCGACCTCTGGACTTAAACGGGAGGGTACTAAGCTACATCCGCGGTATTCCTTACCTGTAGGCACTTAAAGGTATTGAGCTAAAACTACATTTAGCTAGATCATGTAATTACACGTTATGACGATCGCGCAGGCCCCTCGCCTAATATTTGCTATTTTTTACGGCTTCCAACAGTAGGAGTTCGAAACCGCTATCTTCCGAAGTAGCGAGAATGATTGCGGGTACAAGAGTGTTGAGGGTGATTCGTTTGTCGGATGGAGGTGATAAGCCTTGTGCAGGCTTCTTCGGTAGGAGTAGGCTATGTGCCGGTACCGGGACATCTAGTTATAAAACCCGCTACAACTGATTTGTCGCGTATACTGCGATTTACAATCCTAGTCAGGAAGGGTAACCGGTCGTAAAACTATGGTGTATGATCTAAGAGGCGGGGTGTGCAAAAAAACCAGCATTAAGTAAGGGCTGTTGATAGGTGGCGTTAAACCTTGTGCAGACTCCTTCGAAAATGATTGTGAGTACAAGACGTTGATGGTGATTCATCTGTCGGATGGAGGCAATAAGCCTTGTGTAAGCTTCTTCGGTAGGAGTAGGCTATGTGCCGGTACCGGGATATCTAGTTATAAAACCCGCTATAACAAATTTATCGCGTATACTGCGATTTAAAATCCTAGTCAGGAAAGGTAACCGGTCGTAAAACTATGGTGTATGATCTAAGAGGCGGGGTGTGCAAAAAGCCAGCATTAAGTAAAGGCTGTTGATGGGGGTGTTAAACCTCGTGCAGGCTTCCCCGAAACTGATTGTGAGTACAAGATGTTGAGGGTGATTCATCTGTCGGATGGAGGCGTTAAGCCTTGTGCAGGCTTCTTCGGTAGGAGTAGGCTATGTGCTGGCACCGAGTTTTACCCTCTCCCTACGGTAGTATATTACATTCTTAGGCAGTTTCGAGGGTGTGCAAAAAAGCCAGTATTAAGTAAGGGCTGTTGATGGCGGGTGTTAAACATTGTGCAGGCTACCCCGAAACTGATTGTGAGTTCAAGATGTTGAGGGTGATTCATCTGTCGGATGGAGGCGTTAAGCCTTGTGCAGGCTTCTTCGGTAGGAGTAGGCTATGTGCTGGCACCGAGTTTTACCCTCTCCCTACGGTAGTATATTACATTCTTAGGCAGTTTCGAGGGTGTGCAAAAAAGCCAGTATTAAGTAAGGGCTGTTGATGGCGGGTGATAACATTGTGCAGGCTACCCCGAAACTGATTGTGAGTACAAGATGTTGAGGGTGATTCATCTGTCGGATGGAGGCGTTAAGCCTTGTGCAGGCTTCTTCGGTAGGAGTAGGCTATGTGCTGGCACCGAGTTTTACCCTCTCCCTACTGTAGTATATTACATTCTTAGGCAGTTTCGAGGGTGTGCAAAAAAGCCAGTATTAAGTAAGGGCTGTTGATGGCGAGTGTTAAACCTTGTGCAGGCTTCCCCGAAACTGATTGTGAGTACAAGATGTTGAGGGTGATTTATCTGTCGGATGGAGGCGTTAAGCCTTGTGCAGGCTTCTTCGGTAGGAGTAGGCTATATGCTGGCACCGAGTTTTACCCTCTCCCTACGGTAGTATATTACATTCTTAGGCAGTTTCGAGGGTGTGCAAAAAGCCAGTATTAAGTAAGGGCTGTTGATGGCGGGTGTTAAACCTTGTACAGGCTCCTTCAACAGGAGAAGCCTACATGCCGGCGCCGTGCAGGCTCTTTCGATAGGGGTAGGCTATATGCTGGTACTGTGTTTTAACCTCTCCGTACAATCATAATATTTTATGTTAGGAACTTACACGAGCTAAATGCTACACACAGCTAAGAAGACGTTCCGTGAGTTACAAGTAGCTTATCAGCACGCAGTGTCCCCGTTCAAGGTTAGTGCAGCCGGAAGATGCGTGTACAATTTCAGTCAACACATGCATTCCTCACATCGCTCTGAATGACTACGCCGATACAACCTCAAAGATATTGTTCTATGCGGTAGAACAAAAAATGTAACCCATAGGATGCTACTAAAGCTTAACACTGTAAATGTTTGGAGCACTTGTTTTACAGCTAGATGTAGCTCCTAACTTAACAGGACCGGGATTAAAAATATGTTTTACAGCCGAGTACCCCCTTCCACAACATGAGATTTTAAATAGCAAGTATCTGTTTTACGGCCGGTTGCCCTTCCTGACGCGAGATTTTAAGTCACAAGAATGTGTTTTACAACAGGATGCCCTTCTAGGATTTTAAATAGCAGTATCTAGCCTCTTACATCATACAATATTGTTTTACGGTCGGTTGCCCTTCCTGACGTGAGATTTTAAATCACAAGTATCTGTTTTACAACTGGATGCCCTTCTAGGATTTCAAATAGCAGTATCTAGCCTCTTACATCATACACTATTGTTTTCGACCGGTTGCCCTTCCTGACGTCAAAGAACTGGGATTAAGAATCTGTTTTACAACTAGTTGCTCTTTTTAACACGAGAATCGGGGTTTTACAGCTAGATGCTCAAAGCAGTATCTAGCCTCTTACATCATACACTATTGTTTCACGGTATAGCCGGTTGCCCTTCCTGACGCGATATTTTAAATCACAAGAATCTGTTTTACGACTGGTTGCCCTTCCTGACGCAAAACTGGCAGTATCTAGCCTCTTACATCATACACTATTGTTTTCGACCGGTTGCCCTTCCTGACGTCAAAGAACTGGGATTAAGAATCTGTTTTACAACTAGTTGCCCTTTCTAACACGAGAATCGGGGCTTTACAGCTAGATGCTCTTCTTAGATTTTAAAAAGCAGTATCTAGCCTCTTACATCATACACTATTGTTTCACGGTATGGGCGGTTGCCCTTCCTGACACTGAAAGACCAGGATTTAGCCAGTTACCCTTCCTGATACAACACTAGGATTAATTTTTTTAGACTGCACTTGGCTAGAAATAGCCACACGGATTTATTATATAGAAAGAGAATTACCAGCTCCTACAGTTTGGTTTTGTGTGCTTGCCTCTCACCCGGCAGTCTCGGGTTCGATTCTCTTGGGATTAAAAGTATGTTTTACAGCCGAGTGCCCTCCCCCTCCTGACGCAAGAGTTTAAATCGCAAGATTCTGTTTTACAACAGATTGCCCTTCCCAACGCTGAAAGACCGGGATTTAGCCAGTTACCCTTCCTGATACAACAACTCTAGGATTTATTTTTTAGACTGCACTTGACTAGAAATAGCCACACGAAATTATTATATAGAAAGAGAATTGCTGGGCGGATGACAGCTGACGCAAGAGTGCAGCACGGTGCTCTGTAGTTTAAAGATGGCGGATGACAGCTGACGCAAGAGGGCAGCACGGTGTTCTGTGGTTTAAAGATGGTGGATGACAGCGCATAGGTTTGTTTCCAAACAAGAGAATGTAGAATTTTTCAAATTGCCGCCGCCACATTTCAAAGGTATCTAGCTAAAGAGTGCAGCACTGAGGTTTGTGATGCAAGATGGCGGATGACAGCTGTCAGAAAAGAGCACGTGAGTTTGTAGAGTACGTGGAATTTTCCGCCACCACAAAGAGGGCAGCACTGTGCTCAAAGATGGCTGCTGTCACGTGGAATTGTCTACCACCACATTTCAAAGGTATCTAGCTAAAGAGGGCAGCACGGTGTTCTGTGGATTAAAGATGGCGGATGACAGCTGACGAAATTGCCCGCATGATAGCAGCACGGTGCTCTGTTGATTAAAGATGGTGGATGACAGCTGTCAAAAAAAGCACATGGCTTTGTTTCCAAACAAGAACACGTGGAATTTGCCGCCACCACATTTCAAAGGTATCTAGCTAAAGAGGGCAGCACTGTGCTCTGTTGATTAAAGATGGCGGATGACGGCTGTAAAAAAAGCGCGTGAGTTTGTTTCCAAACAAGAGCATGTAGAATTTGCCGCCACCACATAGAGGGCAGCACGGTGCTCTCTTGATTAAAGATGGCTGCTGTCACGTGGAATTGTCTGCCACCACAGGTATCTAGCTAAAGAGGGCAGCACGGTGCTCAAAGATGGCTGCTGTCAAAAAGCATTTTTCAAATTATCCGCCACCACATTTCAAAGGTAAGTAGCTAAAGAGGGCAGCACTGTGCTCTATAGATTAAAGATGGCGGATGACAGCTGCACGTGGATTTGTTTATCTCGAGCTAGTGAGGTTAAGTTGGTAGCACTAAGGTTTAGGCCCGCCAAGATGGCAGCACTGCCGATGACAGGTGACGAATTTGCAGCTACTGCGATAAAGAGGGCAGCACGGTGCTCTGTAGTTTGAAGATGGCGGATGACAGCTGTCAAAAAGCACGTGGCTGTCAAAAAGCACGTGGCTGTCAAAAAACACGTGGCTTTGTTTATCTCGCGCTAGTTAGGTTAAGTTGGTACTACTGAGGTTTAGGCCCGTCAATATGGCAGTACTGAGGTTAACGATGCGTTGTTGTCTGTCAAAAACACGTGGTTTTGTTTATCTCGCGCTAGTTAGGTTAAGTTGGCACTACTGAGGTTTAGGCCCGTCAAGATGGCAGTACTGAGGTTAGCGATGCGTTGTTGTCGATGATAGCTGTCAAAAAGCACGTGGCTTTGTTTACAAATTCAAATTTCCCGCGGGTGGTGGAGTAGACCTCTGGGAGGCCTCTGGCTGTGGTGGTGGTGGAGGAGGCCTCTGGGAGGCCTCTGGCTGTGGTAGTGGTGGAGGTGGCCTCTGGGAGCCGGTGGGGGTGGTAGCGCCCGAACCATCCAATTATACTACTAATCATACCTCGTATCTATGACCTCTGGCAATATATATATATATATATATATATATATATGTATATACGTACCCCTGCTACCCTTCCTCGCAGCACGTGCAAAGTGTCCATTACTTGCTGCGGCAGTATACAAATCGGTTAGCCACGACGAACGACATTTTGTGCGTATTTCCGTTAATCGTTTTGTTAATAATTAAAGAATTAATAACAGTAATAATATTCTAGTGGCCTCTCGCATGAATTTTTAGCAAAAGATTTGATTGGTGTATGTAAAGATGGTGCGAGTCCTATGATAGGTAAAAATCTGGTGCGCTAAAATGACTGAGTCTGAAGTACCTCGTATCCGACTATTACCAAGTGGTACTGTATAGTCTGTGTCATAGAATAGAACTGAGTGTGGGTAAAACCGTAAACTCCGTGTCTGGAGTAAATGAATTTTAGAGTTTCATGGATAAAGTCTATTCATTGTACCATAGATAATAATAATAATAATAATAATTGTACCGGGCGGTACACCTCTACTCCGTTTATTTAAAAGTTGCGCCAGTTGAAACTCCTCTTTTGGAGGAAGGTTGAACTTTATCTATTCTATTAATTCTCTACTTTCTCAGAAGATGTCACCACGTGGAAAATTTTGAGTTTTTGAACTGTGTCACTTTTGATGTGTTCTTGTTTCGCTTGAAGTAAGAAGTGTGAACTTTCTCTTCTAGAGGACACTACTGAAGATCAACAATAGTGCGACCTAGTGCGGAGTTAAAGAACTATTTTGTTGGAGAAATTTTTATTTCAAGAGTTTGTTCTTTGTTAAATTTCTTTCTGTCATGGTTTAAGTTGGCTGTATACCCCTCTTTTTCCCCTTATTTTGGATCTAGCCAATCCCGAATTTCTTTAATTAATTTTCCACCAATAATGTGTTTCTTCTTCCTCTATGTAGGGGTTTCTTTTCCCGAACCAATAAAGATTTTGTGGGAGGGCGTTTTATTTCCCCTAACGCCTAGAATCTTCCGCGAGAGGATATAAACTGCTGATTTTGGGGGCTCCGGGCCACTTCTGTTCCATCTTTCAGTGTATTAAGTACATAGCAGGAGGCGGGAAGCGCCTCTTTCTTCGGCGGCGTCTACAACAAGGTAATGGCCAAGTAATAACTTCTTTCTTTGCTTGCTCAGCAGTTTAATCTTCGGGGCGGGTTCTAGGCCTTCCACCATGTAACCTTCCTTTAAAATGTAAAGACTACTGGTACCTATCCTATCTTCTAAACCACATATTGGGATAGAGAGTGCTAACCCTCTCGAGTTCCCACTCATATTGTTTTGAGGTGGACTTATTTTTCAAACCAATTCTTCCGTGATGTAATGTAAATTGTTATTTTCTGAAGTCACCTCTGTAGTATGGGATTAGCCCTTGCGTTAGCGGCCCAGAGCCAGATTAGGTTTTAAAAACAAAGTGTATTAGGAGTGCAAGTTCGCCTCCTCTCAAATTGTTATTTTAGAGGTCATGTAATCAACCTTCTTTTCATGTAATAGACCTCCGTAGTTTGGGTATTTTACCCCTGTAAATACGTCCTTAGAGGACAGCTCGAAGGTAGAGTTTGGTGTGGCCTTTGAGAGGCTTAAATTTTGAGAGCGGATCGCTCTTTTGAAATGGAGTGTCATATGCCTCGTGGAGGCTTTTCTGTGTAATTCGGAGCCAGGGGCTCCTAGGGATGAACGGGGTTTTCTGCCCCTCTGTTAAAACTTGTGTTTGTGGTAAAACTGAGCTGATCGCTGAAGTTAGGGCGTGAAGCCCAAAACCTGTAAATTTTGTAACTCCCCTTGTTTTGCTACATTGTACCTGCCATGTCTGTTATTGCTTTGTTTTTGAAAAGAAAATATAACCTTGTTAAATTTTAAATTAATTTTACATGCACTATAATTTCGTAGCTTGAAACCCATTCACACCCGCACCTTCTTTCACCTCTACCTACCACGGATATCTCCGTAACAAGTGGTAGCAGAGCGTGGTTGAATGGGTCTAAATTTAGCCCCTTTTGACGGCTAAACATTGCTTTGATTCGAACTCTAACAATTTTCTTAGTTGCTGGAATTTTTGAGTTTTTCAAAATTGTTCTGTCATCATGCCCGGCCCTCGCGATGTTCTCCTCCTTAACTACTTGCGCAAAGAGGAGTTGATATATGAGTTAACTATCAGAAACGTTCAATCTGGAGGCACGGTTGCAATAGATACTAACAAGCTTAGAGAGTCCCTTGATTTGCCCATTTCCATCCCCAATTTGGGAGAGAAAGAAATTGATGACTCTCTTTCCACGATTGTCGATAATATTACTGGGCTAGCATCGGTAGTCAGCTTTTTTGATGAAAACGATCCATCTCCTAATCAAATTAAGCGTGTGCAAGGCAGGCTGTATCACTTTGCAAATAGAGTTAATGATCTATTGTCTCTAAAGGTGAATGACGTTCAGAGGAAGCAAGCTAATACGCTCCTTGAAACTATTTCTGAATTGTCTAATAAGGTCACTCAATTGCTAACCGGCGAAGCTCCTCCCAAAACTGATCAACCCGCCACGGTGAATGTAGGTAACGAGGAAGAGCCTCCTCAGGGAGAAGTCAATAGGATAACCGTTGCTGCACAAACTATCTCTGCCCCATCGAACAACGAATCTGAACGCCGTGCGTCATTGAGTAACATCCGCTCTGAATTAACTTCTTTGCCCTTGAAACCTTTAACGACTATGTCACCTGGGTTCAGCAGCTTGCCTCATCCATTGGCAATGTTGCTTAGAGGTATCTCTAAGTTTTCCGTCAACACCACCAGTGACGTAATTTCATTTTTAAGATTTCTAGTGGAATTTCAGGATCATGCCCTTGTGTTTTCTCTTTCCCCATGTCAAATTTTGCAAATTATCTATCCTTATGCTATTGGTGTTCTATCTGACAAAATAGTTAGAGCCATTGCTGAGCAATCTTCTATTGAGGATTTCCATGCCCATTTGCTAGCTAACTTCATCCCGGCTAGGGCCAGGTCCTCCCTTATTCAGAAATACTATTATCGGGTACAGCGCTTGGATGAAAACCTGGCAGACTTCATCCAAGATATTAAGTTTTATACTAGGGTGTTTGCTCTCCACTTCCCTGAGGATCAGATCGTGCAAGCTATTGTCGAAGGGATTTCACCACCCTACAGGTCATATTTGTGTTTCGCGGCGTGCCCGCAAACCTTCTCTGAACTGGAAGCATTAGCCGTCTCTGCGGAAGGAGTTAGGTATGCCGATTCCTTGCGTGTGGCGAAAGAACCCCCGCCTTCCTTTAGTAACACTCGGCCTCCACCTCGCCGACCAGTCAATCCCCGTAAATGTTATGCTTGTGGGTCGGCTGACCATCTGCGGAATAAGTGTCCTCTGATCAAGTCAAGTGGGACAAGGAATGGAGCAGGGTCATCACAAGGCTGTTTTAAGTGTGGGGCCTTCTCACATATCGCCAAGAATTGCCCAAACTCAAATAGCACCCCCTCCTGCTCAACTTCTGGTGCAAATTCCAGCTATGCCAATAATAAAAAGTGACTAGTGGCGTCGGCTGAGCCGACTAATCCATATTCCCGAGACTCAGCCCCTAGTAAACAGGTTGTAAATGCAGAGAACGACCAGCCTTCAAATTCATCTTTTGAATGCCCTAAAGAGTGTCTTAGGATTGCGGCGGATACCCCCGCACCTGTTCCTTTTCTTAAGATTGAGTTAAATAACGAGCCTATAACAGCTCTCTTAGATTCAGGCAGTGTTTGTTCCATTATTTCGGCTGATTGGTATTCTAAATTGAAATCTGTTTGTAAACTCCCTGACTATGTCTCTTCTCCTGTTCAATACGTTTCGGCTAATTCATCTCCATTAGAAATTCTAGGTTCCTTACTGGTCAAAATTCGTGTTTTTAGGTTTACATGGAAAGTTAAATTGTTTGTGGCCAAGCAATTGTCTTGCCCCATTATATTGGGAGCTGACTTTATTTCTCACACTGGTCTTGTGCTCGATATCCAGAGTAGGTCGTGCACATTCAAATTTGCGTCCAATTGTAGAATTCCCTTGTTAAAGTGTAATTCTGTATCATGTTCATCTATTTCGCCTACCCAGGATGAGATGTTGTTAGACCTTAGACATCTACCTGAGGAGCAGGCTGATAGTATTCGCAAACTGTGTCAGTCGTTTCCCGAGGTGTTCTCTGATACTCTTGGTGTTACTGACCTTATTGAATACAAAATTGAGGTTACGGATTCGATTCCTGTCCGTTTTCCACCGTATAGGCTATCTCCACCTAAAATGAAGGCTCTGAAAGAAATCATCGATCAGATGTTGAAGGATGGTATTATTAGGCCCTCTAAGTCAGCGTATTCTTCGCCTATTTTTTTAGTCCCGAAACCCCAAGGAGGATTCAGGCCTGTCATTGATTACAGGGCTCTCAATCGGAAGGTGGTGTTGCAATCTGTGCCCCTTCCCGACCTTCATTCTTGCTTTTCATGGTTTCGAAAGGCCAAGTTCTTCACTATCTTGGACTTGAATCAGGCCTATAATCAAATTCCCCTTGCCGAGGAGTCTAAACATCTTACAGCGTTTGCCACGGACTGGAATTTATACGAATACAACCGCGTGCCTTTCGGGCTCCCCACGGGGGCAGCTGTGCTCACTAGGCTACTAGATAGGGTCTTCTCCGACATCAAATTTGAGTACTTATATCACTACTTGGATGATGTCGTCGTATTTTCCGAGACTTTTGAAGAACATCTAGATCATCTGCGAGAAGTTCTGAATCGCCTTCGTAAGGCTGGGTTAACTGTCAAGTTGTCCAAGGTTGCCTTTGCTAAGCCCTCTATGTCATTCCTAGGGCATATTGTGTCACCCGATGGGGTAGCTGTCGATCATTCTAGAACACAGGCCATCCGTGATTTTAAACCTCCTAAGGACATCAAAGGTATCGCTAGATTCATTGGTATGGTGAATTTCTTTAGGAAGTTTATTCCTAACTTCGCTAATAGAGCGGCGCCCTTAAACCTTCTTCGTAGGAAAGGCATCAAATTCGAGTGGGGACCTTCTCAACAAGCCGCTTTCGAAGATCTTAAATTAGCTCTCTGTAATGCCCCTGTACTTGCTATGCCTGATTTCTCGAAGAAATTCATCGTCCAAACGGACGCGTCGTCGTCAGCTGTAGCTGCAGTCCTTCTTCAAGAGACTGAACTAGGGAGGCGTCCCATCGCCTATGCATCTAGGACTCTATCGGCTCAAGAAGCCAAGTATTCCATCTATGAGCTCGAAGGGTTGGCAGTCTTATTCGCCTTAGAAAAGTTCCGTCTCTATCTGGAACATGTCAAATTCGACCTGGAGACAGATAATCAAGCCTTAAGCTGGGTCTTAGGTAGGCCGCGTCGTACTGGTCGTATAGCCCGTTGGGCCATCCGTATTTCTGCCTTCCAATTTGATGTACGACATATCAGAGGTACCGAAAATGTTGTTGCTGATGGACTCAGCCGTATGTTTCATAACGACGTCGAAACCCACGAACCGGTCGACAGTTCATCACCTTCCGAGTTCATACTATCCGAGGTTAATGCCATCCTAACAGATGCTCCCATGCTTTTTAGGGATATTGAGAAATACCAACGTGAAGATCCGACGCTGGCTCCTATAATGGAAACCCTTTCTTCTGGGGAACATGCTGTCCCTTATGTTCTGAGGAATGGTGTTCTATGTTGCCCTTCGAGGCATGATAAGTTGATGAAAGTTGTTGTTCCAGCGGTTCTTGTACCTATGATTTTCAAATACTATCATGAGACCCCATTGGGGGGGCATCTTGGAATCTTTAAAACTCGTGAAAAGATTCGTGAAATGTTCATATGGAAAGGTATGGACGGTGAAATTCGGGAACTTGTAAAAGCTTGTAAATCTTGTTTGATCAGTAAACCCACCATGTCCACTAAAGTAGGCCTTTTGTCTTCTCATCAAGCGTCGCGCCCCATGGAACGCCTGTATATCGATTATGTGGGACCCTTCCCCCAGTCAAAGGGTAATGCCAACAAGTTCATCTTTGTGTGTGTAGATGGTTTTACAAGATTTTCCTGGTTATTTCCGACTAAGCTGGCTACCGCTCAGTCCACCATTACTTGCCTAAATTCTATTTTTGCTTCTTTTGGTCCGTGCCAATACATTGTATCTGATAATGCTAAAGCTTTTACATCAAATCTGTTTCGTAAATTCTGTTTTGACTTGTCCATCTCTCATGTAACTACATCTGCTTATTATCCTCAACCATCTCTGGCTGAACGGGTTAACCGTAATCTCAGGTCCGCACTCATTGCCTATCATCATGAAGATCCTTCCAGGTGGGACACGTCCCTGCATTGGATAGCTTTTGCTTTGAATTCGGCGGTTCATGAATCTCACAAGTTTACTCCAGCTTCCTTGATGTTCAAGTTTGTTCCCAACTCGCCGCTCTCTAACCTCTGGTCTTTGAATGACATTCTACCCGAGACAATAGATCCGGATAACATTAAAGATCTTTGGAAGAAGGCTAAAGCCAATCTTAAAGTGTCTCATGAAAAGGTTAGGGAAAGGTATGATCGTGGACGGAGACCCACCACTTTGAAGGTAGGTGACCAGGTTATGGTCAAAAATTTTGTTCCCGCGGGCAAGCTTGCCCCCAGATTTCATGGGCCTTGTATCATTCTCGATTTTCTTACGCCGGTTACCTTATTGCTAAGTAATCCAGCCACCGAGAGGATATTTAGAGTTCACCTGTCCCAGGTGAAACCGGTGTAATTTCTGTGTTAACTTGCTCCATATTATTTTGAAAGGATATGAAGGTTATATTTTTTTTGAGTCTCACTTTTAAGGCATTCTGCCCCTTCTGTAATATTTTGGTTTTAGATGTAAGCCTTATGTAAAACCTGCCCCGACCCGTTAAACTGCCATCCTGTTCTTGCCACGGCCATTACCACGCTCCCGTCTCCTGCTCCACCTTACACTGTGGCTTCATAATAGTAAATGCCAGGGATATCTACACGCCGCTGGCCCCTCAACCTCTCCACAAGCCTGTACCCTCTAAGAAAATAATTGTCCAACACAATTCTGCCGCCTAGCTTTAATGTTTCAGCGCCCCCGCAGCCGCGCAGCGCCGTGCAGCGACTGGGGAGGGGGATGGGCCCCCTCCTCTCCAGCGAGGATGACATGTGCACGGCGAGCCGGAGCTCACCTCCCGGCCAAGGCTGATGTGCGGCGCACGACCTGCTACATGCCCGCAGCCTGTATCTGTTCACCGCGGGCGCGGCGTACTTCAACACCTCTGCTCCCCTCATAGTGCGGGCGAGCGGTATCTCAGGGTACTTGAGGGGTCCGAGCGGCCTCCGTTGGACGCAAGCTGCAACGGCCGGTCTGGCCATCCGACTCAATCTACATCAACTACATGGACAGTTACTATAAGAGATAACTACATTTGGGAATTTAACAACAATATTTGGTGGACATTGCAAAACTTTTCTTCACTTTTAAGCATTAAAGGTTTATCTTCAGAAATTCAACTACTACAACAGAAAAACTTTACTGCACCTGCAACAACAAAATTTTGAAATTGCAACTAACCAAATTGCTAAAATCTTATAAATGCTTCCGCAATTAATCTTAATATCAACATCAAAACTTGGACCTTATTTTGGAAACAAAGCTTATGTTCTTCTGTGTTACCCCTTGGAGGAACTTTTGGGGGGGGAGGTCTGTACCGGGCGGTACACCTCTACTCCGTTTATTTAAAAGTTGCGCCAGTTGAAACTCCTCTTTTGGAGGAAGGTTGAACTTATCTATTCTATTAATTCTCTACTTTCTCAGAAGATGTCACCACGTGGAAAATTTTGAGTTTTTGAACTGTGTCACTTTTGATGTGTTCTTGTTTCGCTTGAAGTAAGAAGTGTGAACTTTCTCTTCTAGAGGACACTACTGAAGATCAACAATAGTGCGACCTAGTGCGGAGTTAAAGAACTATTTTGTTGGAGAAATTTTTATTTCAAGAGTTTGTTCTTTGTTAAATTTCTTTCTGTCATGGTTTAAGTTGGCTGTATACCCCTCTTTTTCCCCTTATTTTGGATCTAGCCAATCCCGAATTTCTTTAATTAATTTTCCACCAATAATGTGTTTCTTCTTCCTCTATGTAGGGGTTTCTTTTCCCGAACCAATAAAGATTTTGTGGGAGGGCGTTTTATTTCCCCTAACGCCTAGAATCTTCCGCGAGAGGATATAAACTGCTGATTTTGGGGGCTCCGGGCCACTTCTGTTCCATCTTTCAGTGTATTAAGTACATAGCAGGAGGCGGGAAGCGCCTCTTTCTTCGGCGGCGTCTACAACAAGGTAATGGCCAAGTAATAACTTCTTTCTTTGCTTGCTCAGCAGTTTAATCTTCGGGGCGGGTTCTAGGCCTTCCACCATGTAACCTTCCTTTAAAATGTAAAGACTACTGGTACCTATCCTATCTTCTAAACCACATATTGGGATAGAGAGTGCTAACCCTCTCGAGTTCCCACTCATATTGTTTTGAGGTGGACTTATTTTTCAAACCAATTCTTCCGTGATGTAATGTAAATTGTTATTTTCTGAAGTCACCTCTGTAGTATGGGATTAGCCCTTGCGTTAGCGGCCCAGAGCCAGATTAGGTTTTAAAAACAAAGTGTATTAGGAGTGCAAGTTCGCCTCCTCTCAAATTGTTATTTTAGAGGTCATGTAATCAACCTTCTTTTCATGTAATAGACCTCCGTAGTTTGGGTATTTTACCCCTGTAAATACGTCCTTAGAGGACAGCTCGAAGGTAGAGTTTGGTGTGGCCTTTGAGAGGCTTAAATTTTGAGAGCGGATCGCTCTTTTGAAATGGAGTGTCATATGCCTCGTGGAGGCTTTTCTGTGTAATTCGGAGCCAGGGGCTCCTAGGGATGAACGGGGTTTTCTGCCCCTCTGTTAAAACTTGTGTTTGTGGTAAAACTGAGCTGATCGCTGAAGTTAGGGCGTGAAGCCCAAAACCTGTAAATTTTGTAACTCCCCTTGTTTTGCTACATTGTACCTGCCATGTCTGTTATTGCTTTGTTTTTGAAAAGAAAATATAACCTTGTTAAATTTTAAATTAATTTTACATGCACTATAATTTCGTAGCTTGAAACCCATTCACACCCGCACCTTCTTTCACCTCTACCTACCACGGATATCTCCGTAACAATAATAATAATAATAATAATAATAATAATAATAATAATAATAATAATAAACACATCCTTTTCAACTGCAGGCAAACGACATAGGACTGCAAATATCAAAAGTAGGGAGAATTCTATTGTGTGCTGGGTAGCTTTATCTCATAGAGCTGTTGAGGCAACCACGTAAAAAGTTAAAAAAGCTCTGTATGAACATCTCCTAATAGCATCATATGATCAGAATCACAAATCTTTTTTACAATTTGTTTTACGTCGCACCGACACAGATAGGTCTTATGGTGACGATTGGATAGAAAGCGGCCATGGCCTTTATTAAGGTACAGCCGCAGCATTTTCCTGGTGTGAAAATGGGAAACCTCGGAAAACCATATTCAGGGCTGCCGACAGTGGGGTTCGAACCCACTATTTCCCGGACGCAAGCTCACAATTGCGTGCCCCTAACCGCACAGCCAACTCGCCGGTGAACACAGTTCTGAAGAGCGTTCAATGTATAAAGGTGGCTGCCCTTTTATTTGTTCACACGAGTTTGATTTTAATTTAGCACTTCTGTAATTCCCAAAGTGATGCTGTCAATACATCAGTGTTCAAAGCACTGTAATGGAAACTTCTACATGGCCAGTAGATGTAGATAGTCCATGGTTTGGTGGAGAGATCGAAGTTACACAACTATGCGAAAGGTTCTGCATGCCATTCGACATGGTTCGTGAAGACTTCAAAGCTTTCATATACAGTAATGGTAAATGTGTGTAAGACAATTTGAATAAAGTGATACTGGTTATATCAACATTGTCAATAACTAGCGCTGACTATGAAAGGTGTTTTTTAAATTATTTTTTTTTGCAAGTTGCTTTACGTCTCAGCGACACAGATAGGTCTTATTGCGACGATGGGACAGGAAAGTGCTACGATTGGGAAGGAAGCGGCCGTGGCCTTAACTAAGGTACAGCCCCAGCATTTGCCTGATGTGAAAATGGGAAACCACGGAAAACCATCTTCAGGGCTGCCGACAGTGGGGTTCGAACCCACTATCTCCCGAATACTGGATACTGGCCGCACTTAAGCGACTGCAGCTATCGAGCTCGGTGAAAGGAGATTTAGCACTTTGAATGTCATCATGACACCATCCTAGTATCGTCTTGTAATTGAAACTATGCCTAGTTTGATGTTCATCAACTTATTCGAGCCACGAGTTCTGTGGGATCCAACAGCTTGTGTAAAAGAATAAAACATAGAACGGCTGATGACACAAGAATGAAAAAGTGTCAGCTTCAAGACAATGAAAGATACAAGACTCTCTGGAAGCTCTTGACTGTGAGTGTTTGCATTTTATTGCCGTTTGTAAGTAATTTTTTATATAAAGTAGTATCATGACAACTACTGTGCAGCTTTTATGCTATTCTGTGTTATTTTATGTTATGTAGAACTATATTGTACTGTAGGTCAATTAAGTTGGTATTGCACTTTTATGTGAATTTAAAAACTACCTTCATTAATGTTTTGCTATTATTGTTATTCTTCTTCTTCTTCTTTCGAATGGGCCACCAGAGGACCACGTGCCAATTTCAATTCCTTCTTCTTTGTTATTTCCTTTTCTTCCAGTACGCTTTCATCTGTTCACTGTGTTTCTTCTTTCTGTCTTCAGACCACTTTGAACCAGTCTTTTTTACTTTTCTACCTTGGAATCATTCTATTTTCAATACTTTTTCCCGAAAGCCTTCTCTATTATTTATTTCTTCTGTTGTTATATTGTTTTTTTCTAAATCCTTTCTTACTTCATTGACCCAGCTTGTCGTTGATTTCTTTCCCCACAAATATCTGAAAATCTTACTGGTTAATCTACTATCTTGCATTCGATATAAATGTCCAAAAAACATAAGTATCCTTTTCCTCATTACATCTGATGTATTTTCTATTTTTTGATATATTTCAGCATTACTTCGTAATTTCCAACCTTCTGCTGTGTTTTGTGGGCCTACTATTTTCCTCATGATTCGCCTTTCTAGTATTTCTAGTTTATCTAAATTATAGTTTAATGCCAGACATTCGCTTGCATATAGGCATTCTGGCTTCACTACTGTGTTGTAATGCCTTATTTTTGCATTTTTAGGTAGGCATCTTTTATTGTAGATATCTTTGGTGACACCATAAGCTCTCTCCATTTTATGTACCCTCTCCTCTACAGCAGATTTTTCTAAACCATTTTCTTGGATTATTTCCCCTAGATATTTGAATTTTTTTACCCTCTCTATTTGGCCAATATCTGTTTTCAGAAATTTTGGTGCATCCCAAATATTTTTTAAAAATTTTGTTTTTTCTACAGAAATTCTTAAGCCAGTTCTGCTGGCGATTCTTTCCAAGACATTTACTTGGGTTATAGCAGATGTCATATTTTCAGAAAGTATTGCAAAGTCATCTGCAAATGCAAGACAATTTATTTCGATAATTTTGTTTCCTCTTCCTAACCTTATCGGTGAAATGTTGAGTTCAATAAGTTTTTCGTTCCAAATTCTCACTATTTTCTCTAGAACACAATTAAAAATAATTGGGGATAGTCCATCACCTTGTCGTACACCAGTTTTTATTTTGAAAGGCTGTGATATCTCTCCCAGAAATTTCACTTTTAGAGACTGTGTCTGTAAGTGTTTCACGGATTAGATTTGCCAGTTTAGACTTTATGCCAAATTCTCGAATTATTTTATATATAGTTTCTCTGTCAACAGAATCAAAAGCCTTTATGAAATCTACAAACATGACAATGTCCTTTGAATTAAGTAACCTGTGGCGAATTATTGACTTAAGATTAAATATTCGTTCTGAGCATGATCTTCCTTTCCTGAAACCACCGTGATATTCACCTAAATGATTGTTTAGTGTTGTTTCTACTCTGTTTAATAAAATCTTGGAAAATATTTTATATGCCACTGCTAATAAAGATATTCCTCTGTAGTTATTAACGTCCTGTTTATTACCGTTTTTGTGGAGTGGATGTATCAAGGCTACTTTCCATTCCTCAGGAATTTTTTTCAGTTTTCCAGATTTCTTCAAAGAGTAATTGTAGCTCATTTGCTAATATTTGGCAAGGACCACTTCAAAAGTTCCGCTGTAATAGAATCTTCTCTGCTAGCTTTGTTGTTTTTGAGGGTTTTAATTACTTCTTCAATTTCTTTTATAGTTGGTGGTATGTCTTCTTCCAAATTTTCATCAATATCTTGAAATTCTAATTTATGACTTGGTTCAGGACAGTTCAAAAGTTGATCAAAATATCTTGCTAATATTTCACAATTTTCAGTATTGCTTAGTCCAATTCTGCCGTTTTCATCCTTGAAACTAACATTTGTAGTTTGGTACCCCTTTAATTCATTCTTAAAAGTCTGATAAAATTCAAGGGTGTTATTTTTTATTAAGTTTTTGTCCATTTCTATAAGTTTCTCCTTTTGAAAGGCTCGTTTAGTACTTCTGATTATCCTTGCTGTTTCCTTCCTTTGTTGTTTAAACTGATCAAAATCTTCAATTTTCTTTGAGCATTTCCATTTTTCCATGTTTTAGCCCTCTCTGCTAAAGCTTCTTCACATATTTCATTCCACCATATTTTCCTTTTATTTTTTATTGGCCCAAATGTTTTCTGTGCTGCATAATTAATTGCTTTGGATATTTCTTGCCAGTTGCCTTGTTTAGCCACTTTAATTTCGTCTTGGTAGTTTTTAATTGATTTTGTTATAGTAAGTCTGTCTACATTATATTTTATTAACCTCTGTGGCTTTCTTTGTTCTTTATTAGGTAGGAGTTTGGCTTTAATTTTAGAGAGATAATGGTCAGAATCAAATTCACCATTCCTTACTACTTTCACATTCATAATTTATTTTGTACTTTTTTTTGAAACAGCCACATGATCTAACTGAAATTCTCCTAACATTGGGTTTGGAGATATCCATGTTTTAGCTTTTCTGGGGAGTTTTCTAAAGAAGGTTGATATTAGTTTGACACAAACTGATTAGCCTAATACCATTTGTATTTGTTCTTCTGTGGGCTGGGTAATGTCCTACTACATTTCTAAATTTCTTTTCTCTACCTATTTGTGCATTGAAGTCACCTAATAGTAATATGGTGTTCATTTTCGGAATTTTGGATATTTCATTTTCCAAACGAACCCAGAATTCCTCTGTTTTTTGAGGGTTTTTCCTATTGTCTTCATTTATTGGTGCATGGCAATTAACAAGTGTGTACGTTTTGTTTTTGCATTTAATTGATAGGAGAGTTATTCTTTCTGAGATGGATTTAAATTCTGTTACATTTCCTATTATACTTTTATGAATGTAGAAAGCTGTACCAAGTAGTGGCATCCCCTTCATAATTTTGATTGCTTGTTTGCCTTTAAAGATCCTGTAGTTACAAGTGTCTATTACATTATCATCTAGGAATCTAGTTTCTTGAACTGCCAAAATTTGAATTTTGTTTTTCTCTAGAAGTATTTCTAGTTCTTTTTGTTTACCAGTCTTGAGTAGAGAATTTACATTTAAAGTGCCAAAAAAGAATTCCTTTTGGAATTTTATTTTAGAAGGATTCCAAGGTTGCTACGATTCAACCTTCTGATTGCAGTTGTTGGGACTCCCCAGAACCTTTAGTCCCAATGCATTGCGTGACGCAATGGTGGATTTCTCTTTCGAGTTACCACCTGGGGTAGTGCCTTCATTCAGCGGACTTTCCATACTGCAATTGAAATTGTATAAAATACAAAGTGAGGAATTAGATTCCAGGATAGGATCGGATTGTTAGTCCGAAATTTGATTTTTGTTCGTGGTTCACTCCACTAGGCTCTTCCGCTCTCTCCACTGTTCGGAACTAAAGCAGAGTTCCTCTTATTATTATTATTATTATTATTATTATTATTATTATTATTATTATTATTATTATTATACCGGAGGTACACCTTCTCCATGCATTTGAACTGAGCGCTTTTTAGAAGGCCATCTGTGATATGAACACTGAACTGTGCGTTAGAAGAAGTATGCATCTTTAATTTTCAGATGTCTCTTCTGTCGACTTATGTGCCCTCTCTGGCGGGAGAACTGGGAAATAATTTTCAAGGGAAAAGTCTATCCTATACGTCTGAAGTGTTTGTTGATTGTTTTTTAGGTGCTGAAGTTGTCAGCACTACATGGCCCCTTCTTTCTGAAGTTGTCAATCAATCAATCAGACATTTTTGTATATATTTTTGTAGCCAAAAAAAATTGGGGGTGTGTACAGCCGGCCTAGAGAGTTCTGGAACTTTCCCCTCTGCTATAAAAGATGGGAGCATTTGGGCCATGTTGTCATCTTCGCTCCAGTCTAGAGTGCATACGGTTAGTGGAGGCAGGGGGGACCCTTGCACATCGTCGGAAGGCTCACCAGCTAAAGGTAATGGCAGACATCTTTTAAATATGTGATAGCTCCAGAAGGCTGAGTGGTCACCCTCTTTTAATTCCTACTCAACTTGGTATGGGGGTGACTATGATTTTCTAAAACTTTAAATTTTAACTCTGTTTTGGACTTTAATATCTTCGCCATCTAGTCACCCTCGGTAGTATCGGCTTAGCCTCTGTAACTTCGGGCCATAAGGCCTTATATGATCTTAAGTGTTTTCCAGAGTGTATTTCAAAAGGAGTGCAAGTGTTTTGCCTCATAGCATTTTGTTTTTGGCCGATTTCTTAAACCTTTTCTTTTGAACACTTAAGGCCATTTAGAATGGGCACTTATTGTCTCTATTTAAAGTGTCATTAATCATGGATGAGTGTGTAATAGACTGTTGAGCTGAAATGACAGTGAACACTGTGCCAGCGTTTATCTAGTGTAACATTCGGATAAGAAACTTGTGCCTTTGAGAGGCCAGACTGTAGTAAATTTTGGAGCTCAGTCTCCTAGAGTGTAAATTGAGTGGAGCAAAAGTGCTCTTTGAAATAGTGTAACTTTGGAGCTACAAGCTCATTTTGTAAATTACTGTGTACCTGAAGTTTGACTTAAACCTTTCCTGTTATCAGAATAGGCGAGCTCATCGTTTTTCATTTAACTGTTATTTGTTATTGTTCATTCAGATTATTTATCAAGTTTGAAGTCAGAAAAAAGAAAGGAAATAAATTTAATTTCAAATTATAGTGTTTTAAATTATGCTCTCATCTTTTCTCTGTCCACCTATTTAAGCCCGTCCGTTCTTACATCTCTCCAATCTACCAAAACATGGTAACAATTACTATTATTATTATTATTATTATTATTATTATTACCAGATAATCTAGAAAATTAGTAAGATATATAGCAACTAATTGACAGTGCTAGTGGCAAACATGTTTTGAGTAGCAAATGTACCTGTACTTAGATACGATATTCTACATTGTATATGGATTTTTACGTAAATTAATGTGCATGTAGAGAGTAAGATTTTATTAAATTATATATCTCTTAGTTTTAATCGAGAAACACCTCGTTGCGACGTAAAGCCACTAGCAAAAAGAAGTAAAGAGAGAGAGAGAGAGAGAGAGAGAGAGAGAGAGAAATGCTACGGGGAGATCCCCATACCTCCTTTCCGATATAAGGTACGCATTGGCACTGCCCTCGTGATGTCCAGGCCGTACTGTAACTCTGATGACGTCACGCTTTGGGTGGGACTTGGAGGCGATACGCATCCGCTCCACTTGAATAACACACTCGTTTAAATTACTTAAGAATCTGTTAACACCTTATAAAACCTACAACTATTCATAAATATTTGTTAGTTCTGATATACAATGCATATCCTTCTCCGTAACGTTCTATTTCTCGCGCATATCCATCCGTTTCCGTGAGTACAGGCTAACACTTTGAGACTAATTTTTGCGGTTTCTATCCATTTTCTAGTCAACTAGAACATTCACATCATACAAACTGATAGAAAACAAGCAACAGATTACTAATATAATATACTACAAATGTAAATTATTTCTGTACCACCGATTCAGTACCTACAAGAAAGATTACAAGTAAGCTAACCTCCAACAATAACAACACATTTACTGTCACTGTCATGAAATTCAGTTATTGTTTAAAAATGTAGATTTTTTGAACAGCAAACAATGCCTATACAATTATTTTCATATTAAATTTTCATGGAATAACCCTGTTTCATTGCATATGATATGTAATTTGATAGGAAAATCCCAGCAGTGTTATTTCACAATACATTTCTACCTGAAATGGTACAATGCATAAATTGGTCTTGAATTTCCATACACCGGTACACCGAATTCAAATAATCCGAGTCTTACTACATAAAAATATATCTAATGTTACCCATGTTGTTGAGATAATAAGAAATTTTAACTCACCATCTGGACGATACACTCTTATTTCCCTCAGCATTTAGTCTTCAGAAAATTGGTAGATACACACAACTGTGTGGTGATTGATTCATTTCTCCCCAGTAATAGCCTTCTTCCATAACCTAACTCTTTCTTCATCAGAAGGAAACACAAATACTGGAGTGTACTCTCCTCTTTTATAATTTGCTTTTCAGCCAGCACACAGCAACTCTTAGCATGGTGATTTCTCTCACTGATAACCTTAATTCAACTTTATACACATCGTCGTTGATAATAAAACGCTAAATGCTTTAACTCAATTCATTTTACACTAGGGATATAACATTACACAAATAAACTACATAATTAAAACACGGCAGAGCGATATTCTTAACCTAGAGCCTCACAAGAATACACGCTCACACTAAGTTTTCTTCAATAACTGAGGACTTTTCACTTAATAATGCGGTCGATAACGACTCACTCTGATATATATCTGAGTAAACATGCGGCCAACGTTAAAAGTTTCAATAAAACAGCGAAGAATTCACATGTAACCCAACTAACACACGTGTTTAACTTCCCCCTTAACGATCAGCTGATTGCTTTCCCGCGCTCCCTACAGTACGGCCTGGACATCACGAAGGCAGTGGCATTGGTGAGTTTTGATTACCAGACTCCCTTTTTAGTGGTCTTCATGGTTGGTTCTATGATATTTTATCGTATCTCCTCTATTTATACGTTTGATTTTGAAGCTATGAATAGGGTAAAATATGGGTACACTTGTCACACATGTTTTTTTTGGGCATACTTATGGGGCAGTTAGAATTGTTAACTTTAGCTCATATATGGCCACTATTTGTGCCAATGGGCTACACTCTGCGGTACTGTTGAAATATTGACAGCCACCCTTAGTGCTATTCGAAGACGATTGTGACCTCCAACGGTATCCCGCAAATATCCTGTAGAATGGCAGCTTGACGTCTCTCTCACCTTCTACCCAACGAACAATCATGAATTTACAGGAATGACTACGAAAAGGGCATTACGTTACTTGCCTTCTGGCAAGCAGCCAGAGACGTTCCCATGGTAACCGACAGGTTGGTTGTCGATCTGTGACAGAGCACGGAACCCGCAGAAAATACTATTTTCTCCGTCATTTGAAGAGTAAGCAAAATTATGGAGATAACAACAAACAAAGAAACAAAAAATTGAAGAGACGTTTCACATGTAGTCTACAGATTGTACAGAAAATCAATAGTGCATGAGTAAATATCAAATAACTCGTTGATCTCTCTATAAACATCCAGTCTGTTTCGAGATTAATAAATCATTTGCATATCAAAACCAGGTCCTGTGTGAGTATATTCTAAATATCAAGTTTGATCGAGATCTATCCAGTCGTTTTGCCGTGATAGTGGAACAGACAGACACGAAAGCTAAAAAGCAATGGCATGGTCCTGAGTTGACCTAAAACGGATAAATATATGAAAAATTGGAAAAATAAACGAAATTACAGACATCGGACCCCTAGAATTTTATTTATATACCGTAGAAAAATGATAATTTTCAATCGAAGGGAATCAGGATATTCCAGGTCTCATTTTTGCGGATGACATCCTTCTGCTCATTTGACTCCCGCTGGCATGCAGGGAAGTATAAACAAAGTGGCAAATTACTGTAAAGTGTGGAATTAAAAATTAATGTACAGGAAACCAAAAAACGATATAAATTGTTCAAAGAATGAAAAATGGTGGATGGGCGAGACGAGATGATTAGTTGTCAAGAAAGTATAGTATTTGGGTATGATATTACGTGGAAATAGAAAATTTTGAGAACAAATAAAAATAGCTAAACTAAAGGGTATGAGTTCACTGACAGCTATTAACATTTCGGATAAAAATGCCCATCACTGAATAAAGTGTGTAATGCATTAATTAAAACTAGGGTGTTGTACGGAGCAGCGATCTGGTGAGTTGAAGGAAAAGTTTATACTTGATGCAATTACGAGTAGATTTGGTAAAATAATTGTGGGACTAACCCGTTGTACAGCTAACTGTGAATTGGGAATTATGTGTAATGAAGTAAATCTGCAGGCATATATTGTTAAAGCTATAATTGGCTCAGACTGAAGTTGGAATCAGGCGGTGAAGTGTTACAGATAGCATACCAACACCAAATAAAATATCAGAACGAAGGATTTCTGGGTGGATGTGGTACGGGACATTTTGGATACGATAGGAATGGGATGCTACTGGGAAAGGGATTGCATAGAGCAGCTAAGAGTACTATGTAAAAAGAAAAATAGTTCTAAGAGTTAATTATATTGAAAAGCAACAAATCGTTTGACGGTGTAAAAATAAGAAATCACTAGAGGAATTTTGTAATGCAATTGGGAGAATGAGGATAAATATAGATAATATATCAAATAAGGAAATGAGGGACATAATATGGTGGTAAATGGCGGTACACAGAAATTAAGCATAAAGACAGAATAGAGATGAAAAACGTTTACTATGTTCGGAAGAAATGGGATGGGCACACCTTATAAAATATTGTTTAGGGGCAAGGGAAATAAGAGAGAAATTTAAAAATGACGGGGATATGAGAAAAATCGGTAACGAAAATCAGCTGTATACGATTGTAACATTTTTGAACAGAGAGTGGATGCACCCGACAATTATTAGAAAATTATTCATCATTATTAGGGAAACGTGGAGCAATGAATTGTGGAAAGGAAGTGATACGTGCTAGTGAGAAACAGATTTGTACCTAAGGCAACCTGGAAAATATAACTCCGTTGAAGTCTAGAGCAGTTAGATACGTATATTATAGTTATAGCATATAATTATCATAGTATTTCAATTAGTTTGCATGTTTTATGTTCTTCTTTCGATAGTCAATACCTACTAATATTCTTTTCAGGAGTCGGACATGATATGGAGGGGCAGAATGACAATTGTGGTGACCTCCTTGGGGTTTCATGTTTCCGGGGTATCTGATGAACCTTGATAGCATGTCCGAGAAGTTTCATATCTTACAATAATGTTTGTAACACACTTTTCAGGCCTTTCTTTCTCTGTTCAATGTCTAAATCACAAATCTTAAATTGATTCATAGTATTTTCCGTACAGCTTATTCTTTATTTGTGTTTTTACTGCATGTTTTTCGGTTATGCTATGTGCAGTTTTGTAAACTACATGTATCGAAAATTATTAAAGTAATCAAAATCCTCTCCCGGACCTATGGTTTCCGAGATTATGTGGGGATGAGTATTATCTTAAATCTCCTGCCAACCCTACGGTTGCGAGTTTTTCTATAATCCATCAGCAGTACAGATACTGTAGTTTAAATTTAGCCTTCTATATTTGATTTACTTTTTATTTTTATTTATTCGTTCCGACACCAATATATGTTTGCCAAAGACACAACAGCTCACAAGTTCTTTGAAAAAATAATTGAATTGTTGGTTTCGTAAAAGAAATATCAATGTACTCAAGTATATGAACATCCTTTTTTATGCTTCCGAGAGGAAATACCGTACTATGTTTTCCATACAAATGGTTCCGCATTATTGCCACTGAGAATTTTATAATCGTGGTAACGATTTTGTCTTGAATATTTCTGTGCAGTCTATAACTTGCCGCCATTCGACAACATATCTGGGGATGGTCATTCTAGCACCCAGAAGCAGTCCTCTTACTCGTATATTCCTGACATTGTAGGCTCTATGGAATTAGGGTATTGTTGGTGCATATATATCCTGTTTTTCTTTATCTAAGAACAGTGATGTTGAATTTTATTTATCTAATATCATAGGGATAGGCGAAATTATCCATACATTGATTTTATGACCATCCATTGATACCAAAATTTAAAATTGACGCTCTTCACAACAACTGAACATGCGTCATTTTGTCGATTCACCGCACGTTTCTTCTTCTCTTGTCACATATTGGGTAGAACTCCTAGGTCTATTTGTCGTATTTGTAGTTTGTTATAAATCCACGAAGAACAACAGCAGCAACAACAACTAGAGCAGAGAAAAGCATTGAAGAAACATTTTAGACAACACCTTTCAGCAGATCTACCTGGAAGCTATCAAAGAACGGTCGCCTACTCTGATATCAGCCTTCATTATGAAGGAGGCCCACGCCCTTACCTGTGGAGATGATCTAGAGATTCAGAGCTGGGTTTCTTTCAGAATGCTTTCGAACGCCAATTTGGAAGTTAGGAAGAAGCAGTAAGACACCAATGGCCTTGAAGCCAAAGGAAGTATGTTATGAGGACATAACCAATCAACCAAGGAGAATTTGTTCAGTCTTGACCTAATTGACTAATGCAGCAAGTTGCAATGGTGGCTACCGTTCAGAGAGTGGGAGGTAGGTGAGCTTTGTCTCCTTTCGGATGTGCACTGTACCCAACACTTATTTGTTAATGCGTCCCAGGCTTCAGTCGTCCCCGCGACTCGGTCGCAGACTGAACCTCAAAACAGATCAACTGACCTTGACCTCATCTGGAGTTCGGCTGTCACCCCAAGGACACCACCAAATATGATGAGGATGTCTTGCTTCCTTGACCTAATCAGTGGCGACTAACCAGAAAGTCGATGTGCTTTGTCGCCCCCGGAATCCTTTCGGACGCGCATCTCATCCCGCGTATTTGCTAATATCCTCGAAGTTTCAGTCGTTCCCGACGCTCGGGACTGAATCCCCAAACAGAGGAAAACCCTGTTCTGAGGAGCAGTGTCCTCGTCTCGAATTCGGCTGTAACCCCGACGATATTAACAACTACAGTCGGGGAGTACCAACTGCGATCGCAGGAGGCTTCCCCGTAGTGATGGCCCCTCTCCGCCATCACCCGTGGCAACCATCCAGAGAGTCATCACGCTTGATCGTCCCCGGAATCCTTACGGACGCGTGCTGGATGAACGGGGGATAGTGAAAACCAGAAGTTACGGTTTGGGCACCCCCGAGGAGGTGCCTACTGTGGTGCCAGTACCGGTGCGCATTAGTTACGCTCCTCTGCTTGCCTGTTGTAGAAAATAAATATAATAATACATTTTTAGAGTTGTGATAATAATAATAATAATAATAATAATAATAATAATAATAATAATAATAATAATAATAATAATAAATAGGTGAGAGTAATATCTGTATCGTGATTATGGTAAAGTGAATACAGGATTAAAGTAACGTTCGCGACCGTTTTGACCCGTTTTGACCCGTTTTGACCCTGTCTAGATGTTAAATAATATTTCTAAATTGTTTAGTGCCAGCGACAAGGGCAGGGCCCGGGTGGTCATCCATCCGAACCATAACCCCGCCCGGTGTTACTTTACTATAACCGGGCAATGTCGCTGGATTGTTTACTAGAATATAGTTATATTCATATGTATCGGATGTTTGTGATATTTTAAAATTTAGAAATTACAACATTTGAAATTGCAGCTTTTATGAAATTTCCGCCTCGACTTCCGGATTGTTTCCAGTGCTTCTTTGAAGGTTGTGATATTTCTTTTTTGTGAGGTTGTGCTTATTTAGATTGAGCATTTTTGGCTGTATTAGGATGTAGGTTGACTGTTGATAGGCTGGACCATTTCTTAGGAACTGAGAGTTCTCTTGGTTCTTAGGCTGGACTTGGTGGGATTGGTTCAGTGGGTCTTGAGTTTGAGTGGCTGGGTATTGGGTGTACTGGTCTGAATTGGGTCAGGAGTAGGTTCAATAATAATTGAAGTAGGGTGTTTGTGTCTGTGGTAGGCGGGGCGGATAGGGTAGTGACTGGTCGTGGGTTCAGTTGCGGGTAGGGGGGGGGGTGGAAGTGATAGACTGAGTAGTGGGCGTGGTGTTGGATTAGCATGCAAGTGGCGTGACTGTTTGTAATGAGCCTTAATTGCTTTTTTAATAAACGGGCAGTCAGGAAACGAAGCGGCATGGCTGCCATGGCTGTTGGCGCACTTGGTCCCGTGGTACCTTGCAATCTGCGTGGCGGTGGAGACCACCACACCTATTACAGCGGGTGACTTCAGAGCAAGAGGCTGCTGTGTGATTTAATTTTAAGCAATTAAAAGACTGTGTTATGAGGGATGTGCGTGTGAGTGTCTGGGTTCGATTCTGAGAATGTGCTTTGTGTGTGCGTGGCTGCGGAGCAGGTTTTTGACGCCTGCTCCCCGTCTGTGTGTTAGTGTCTATTTAGGCTGGCAAGTGGGTTGGTCTGGGATTGGGTGGATTGCGTGGGTGGCGGTGGTAGTGGCGGGGGCGGTGGGGGTGGTAGCTGGTTGGTTTGGGAGCTGGCATGGTTTCTGGGAAGGTTTCGGTACTGAAATTTGGAGTTGATTGATAGCGGACTGGGTTGATCAGATAGGTGTGGGTAGACCGGTGGCTGGGATGGTTTCAAGTATGGTGGCAGTGAATTCGTTTTTCCTAGGTGTGATCATGAGTAGGTTATTGTGCGATTCTTCTATTACTGAGATAAGGTCTTCAAGGATAGGCTGTAAGGACTGTATTGTTGTATGTCTCATGAGAGGTACTGGATCCGGAATATGGAGCGGTAGGAAGATGACGTCACATTTCTCTGATGTGGGAGATGGAGAATCAAATCGGACGTAGTGGAAGGGAGTTTCGTGGTCTGGAGGGGTTTCTGCTTTAGGACTGGCGGTGGATTTCCAGGACCAATTACTATAATAGAAACTGGAATCAGTACTCAAGGTTGGGGAATAGGATTTGTCGGGGTCCTGGCTACTCGGTCGGAACAAGTGTAGTTTTACCGTGTCGCAACGGGACGAGTTACGAACCAATGACCACACTGAGGGCTCTGACAAATTGCTTTTTGCCTGCCGAGATCTTGAGTAGCAGGCAATGCTGGTTTCTGCCTATTCTTGGCCGGCAGTTGTCTATTGTTGATTTGAATAGGCTATGTGCAGGTGGCTTATTCACAGGGAGCAAGAGGCTCACTGGTAGCTGGGCTCTGGAGCTTGGCTGGTACGGAGTACCGTAGATATCGCAGAAGGCGGCAGTAAGACTAGCGTTCAGGGTACTAGTCTCTCAGTTACCGGAGCTTGGTGCTGACGGGACTGCTTTGTACGAGCACTGGGCTGCGAATGTGTGTGTGTCGTGTGTTCAATAGTGAAAACCTTTCTTACCCTTCATATATTAACTGAATTCGGACTGCACAGTAAGCAGCCTGTTCAACAATAGTATGTCTCTGCCGTATCTTGGCGTTGACTGTGCACCGAATCTGTTGTGACTATAGAGCAGGATGAAGGCTTCTTCCAATCCCTTTATTTCCTGCCACATCTAAAAATTATGTTACACTAAGGAATAAGGTTGTAAGAAAAAAGAACTGGGTTTCTCTCGTATATTATATTGTTTACTACCGGAGGATTGTCGAATTGGGCTGTGAAACTCCTATGCAATCGCATGTATTACAAGCTGCCATTTAGTCATACATTAATACGTTTTTGTGGCAATAATAACTTTGTACGTTTCCTTAGAAACTATATGAATCATCCTGTACTTCTATCGAAAAATATTGTATATATTGACGACAATCTGTCTTGATCAGAGGAAATTCAGCAGACGTCAGGAGTGTTGCAAGGAGATCCTTTAAGTCCGATATTGTTCAACATTGCCACAAGGGACGTAGTTGAATCAATCACCTGTGAGGAGGTATCGATTTACATATATGCTGATGACATGGCATTAGCCTCAACATCACATAAAAAGCTACAGGAATCGTTTGATAAACTTATTACTTGGTCGAATACAAACGGTCTAAGTATTAATTTAGAGAAACAGTCCAAATGACTTTTAGAAGAGGTGGGAAACTCCCAGCTGCAGAATACATAAAATTCAAGAATAAAGTTCTTACCAGGGTCAATTCCTACAAGTAATTAGGCGTGACTTTACAATCAAACGGAAAAAAGCTTCACCAAACCCATTAGAGACAAAGCAGCCTCAGCAGTCGCAGCAATGAATCACATCAAGGTTCTTCGACAATTTATTTTTTATAGAGACAGCAATAGCCCTATTCCACATCAAGATCTCCCCCATCATGACATACGCTTTAGAGATTATCTGGGAGTATCTAACAAAGGACAACCTAGCTATACTAGAACGTGTGAAGGCCACGTATCTCAAGAAAGCTCTCTGCCTGGCAAAGAACGCTCCTTCGAGGTTAACCTGTGAGCTGACAAGACAACCCTTCTATATAGAAGATCTACGATTAAGATTATCATTGTCTTCCACGACACAATACCAAGCCTTACTTCAAAAGCTACCGGATTAAAAAAAACCTTATTTGGATAGATTTCTACCGAAGAGACGCCATGATGACGTCAGAATGGAAGAATTCTGGCTATGACCTGCGACACACCATGACATACTTCGCGGTCCATGGATTTCACTACAAAATGTGCAATAGAAAGCACTTCCACGAACCAGATGGAAAGTGTGTTTGTGAACTGTGTGGAAAAACTTGTCAACGGTATCACGCAGAGCAGCTGTACTCCAAAAGAACAGTATCTCTAGTTACACTACGCAATTAAGAACATTTATCTTTCCTATATGCATATTGTGTGCTATCCTCCTATAATAATAATAATGTTATTGGCGTTACCTCCCACTAAGTACATTTACCGTTTTCGGAGACGCCGAAGTGCCGGAATTTAGTCCTACATGAGATCTTTTACGTGGCAGTAAATCTGCCGACACGAGGCTGACGTTTCTGAGCACCTTCAAATACCACTGGACTGAGCCAGGATCGAACCTGCCAAGTTAGACTCAGAAGAAATACCGTCTGAACCACTCAGTCAGGCACGCCTTATTAGTGTAATTGCATCACTGTACTTGAAGATATGTGCGAATCATGCTGTAAGAGAGTGAATGGTAACGGATTTGACAATAGCTCGGTCTATAACTGTCTGGCTATTTTAAAGCATTTGTAAATTGGTATTTTCAATTCAATCACTACTGATATGCATTTATGGCAGTCGCCCAGGTGGCAGATTCCATATCTGTTGTTTTCCTAGCCTTTTCTTAAATGATTGCAAAGAAATTGGAAATTTATTGACAAGCAAGGACTAATCTTAGATCGCACAATACGTTTCGAGTCGCATGTTGGTCAGGCCGCAGAGATGGATGCCGAAAAGAAGTCAATTTACCAGCCAACTGTATTGTATTGTATTGTATTGTATTGTATTGTATTTTATTTCGTCCAACTGATCATACAGTGATATGGGACACGTCAATAATCATATTTGCAGTAACAAAGGATAAAACAGTAATATACATGCCATGATAAATAAAGAGAAATATACAATGTGGTAAAGAGGCACAGATTTTAAAAAAAAAGTGATACATAAGTTAATTTTCAAGAGCTAAGTATTCTTCAATAGAATAAAAACAATGGTTAGAATCAAATTTGAATAATTCTTTCTTAAATTTTGAACATGGTTTTATCTGCTTAATGTAGTCTGGTTTTTGTTTTGCTAGGGGCTTTACGTCGCACCGACACAGATAGGTCTTATGGCGACGATGGGATGGGAAAGGCCTAGGAGTTGGAAGGAAGCGGCCGTGGCCTTGGTTAAGGTACAGCCCCAGCATTTGCCTGGTGTGAAAATGGGAAACCACGGAAAACCATCTTCAGGGCTGCCGATAGTGGGATTCGAACCTACTATCTCCCGGATGCAAGCTCACAGCCGCGCGCCTCTACGTGCACGGCCAACTCGCCCGGTAATTTATTAAATAAATGTACTCCTGCATAACTCAAACTTGATTCATATAGCTTAGTTTTGTGTGGTTCTATGTGCAGACTGTGTTTATTTCTAGTATTATACCTATGTACATCAGAGTTTATGGTGTAGCTGTTTACATTCTCCTTCATATATACAAGTGTATGGAAGATATAAAGGCTAGGCAATGGTAAAATAAAATAAAGTTTAAAGTATTTCTTGCAGCTTGTCCTCCTGCCGACACCGGCCATTCCTCTAATTATTTTCTTTTGTAACTTACCCCCAGTTAATGATTCCATAGGTTAGTATGGGATGGACATATGCAAAATACATAATTTGGCAAGCCTTTAAATTAAAACTATTTTTCAAAGATATTATCATGAAATAAATTCTACTAAGCTTTTTCCCTATAAACTCTGTATGTTTTTCCCAGGTTAATGATTCATCCATCCACAAGCCAAGAAACTTTGTTGATGATGAGTACTCAATTATGGTCTCTCCAAATGATATTGGACTAACTTCCATATTTAAATTAATCTTATGGTGAAATCTAATCACAGAGGTTTTCTGTTTACTTAAAATTAATTTATTATCTTCAAGCCAGCTCAGGATATTACTCACTATATTGCCTGCCTTCAATTCTAACCCTTCATAACTTTCATCAGCTACAAAAACTGTAATATCATCTGCAAACAAAGTTAATTGCACTCCTTGAATATCATCGACAATTTGGACGATATCATTAATAAATACTAAAAATAATAATGGTCCCAAAACTGACCCCTGTGGAATACCATGATCTATGTTTCTGGCACAGGAATGCACATTCTTAATTACATTTTTGCTCAAATCAGTACCGGTATATGATATTTCAACAATCTGTCTTCTATCCCCTGCCATAAAGATAAATATCACCTAGATAATATTTCCGTCCATGTACTTATGATTGGAACTCGAGCACAATCCCTAAATTTCTTGTACAGGTATGGGATTCTCTCGGTCTCAACGGGACACGACTTCACGACATCGCTATCGCCGCAATACGAGGTTCAGTGACCATACTCCGCAATCATCTATATAACATTTGAAGAACCATATTGGAAATTTATTCCTGTGCCTTGTGATAGTTATATCTATCTGGCACACTAGCAAACTCAACAGTAACTTAGAAGACAAAATACTGTGTAGTCGACATACTTTTTCCTTGCGGCAGCCTTCGCATGGGAGAGTTGTATATACTCCTTGCTTAGTTCTTCATTTGTTTATACCTGAAGTTTAATACTCTTTGCATTTGTTTATGTCAGAGAGTGTGTCAAGCGATGAAGTTTTGAACATGTGTTTGGAAGCGTATTAAGCTATCAATGATTTGCGGACATAAGTATTAATAAATGAAGTCGTGAGAGACGTTTTGGAGTATAACCAGAATATTGAAATACTATAAGGAATTTTTGTTTAGTATGGCCCATTTAACTCTTAATCAGTACTTACAACAGGTATGGAATGCTCATTCAGAAATTTGATTTTCTGTGAACAGCTTGTGTATCAGGTTATATTTCTGATCGTTGTTACTTTGTAAACGTATTCATGATTGAATGGAATTCTAGTGATTAAGTTTTTGTCTTTTTATCTCGTTTTTCCCCCTTAACCGATTGTCTCCTCCATCATCACTAATTGGAGTAAGGTCTTGATGTGTAATTTTATTTCAAGAGAAGTACCATGCGGTTCCTCATAAACAACTTACAAGCGTAGGGGTATGCGTCAATATTTGGTTTTGCAAAGTTGAAAAGGTAATTGTAGCTAGTACGCGTTCCTGGAAGGGACGAGATGACCCATGGATTTGGTGGGATGATGTGGGATATATGTGTAAATACCTTCCTCTTAAGGGCTGAGAGCATGTTTGGTCATTACGACCATCATCGAAATTGAGTGTTAGAAGAGTTACAATTTGTCATCATCTTGTCTGGAGGAAAAGATTGATGTGTAGCAGACAATATAGGCCTAGCCATAGTGCATAACTACTGGGAGTGGAATGAACATGAAATCAGAATTAATATTGGAAGATACTGTTCCAAGAGTTCTCTTATGTGGTGTTAGGGTGTAGAGCACATTTTACTATGGAGTACTCTTCAGTGTGTTATAGGAGCACATAATGTCTTGTGTCCATTACCAGCATTGCAATTTAAAGGGCACTTCTGGTTTTCTTTTTAAAAGACACAGAACACCGTGGACATCGACTCAAGGACGTACACGTTCTCATATTTCTGGGCTGACTAGCTCGGGTGGTAGAGCACTGGCCTTCTAGCTCTATTTTGTGGGTATGATTTTGGCTCAGTCTGGTGATATTTGAAGGTGCTCAAGTACGCCAGTCTCGTGTCAGTAGATTTAATACCGGTCTTTCTTGAATTGTCTCGATTTTATCACATTGAGTATCCCATAATAAATAACATGTTGTTGTTGTTGTTTGAGTCATCAGTCCATAGACTGGTTTGATGCAGCCCTCCACGCCACCCTATCCTGTGCTAACCTTTTCGTTTCTATGTAACTATTGCATCCTACATCTGCTCTAATCTGCTTGTCATATTCATTCCTTGGTCTACCCCTACTGTTTTTACCGCCTGCACTTCATTCAAAAACCAACTGAACAAGTCCTGGATGTCTTAAGAGGTGTCCTATCATTCTATGTCTTCTTCTCATCAAATTTAGCCAAATCAATCTCCTCTCACCAATTTGATTCAGTATCTCTTCAGTCGTGATACGATTCTTCTGTAACACCACATTTCAAAAGCTTCTATTCTCTTTTTTTCTGGGCTAGTTATCGTCCATGTTTTACTTCCATACAATGCCACGCTCCAGATGAAAGTCTTCAAAAACATCTTTTTTCTTCCTATATCAATGTTTGAAGTGAGCAAATTCCTTTTCTTAAGAAAGCTCTTCCTTGCTTGTGCTAGTCTGCATTTTATGTCCTCCTTACTTCTGTCATCGTTAGTTATTTTACTACCCAATCATCTAGACTGCTGCCCTTGCAACTTCCGAAAGGCTGCTACCCCCCTTTCGATGAACCAATCATTGGTCTGGTCTCTCAACAGATACCCATCCGATATGGTTGCACCTGCTGCTCGGCTGTCTGCTTCAGTGGGACGCGCAAGCCTCCCCCACATGGTTCGCAGGGGAGGATAAATAACATAGCCTACATTAATTTTACAATTGTATCACTTTCATTTTCTGGATCTGTTTTTGGAATATTGGTCCGACCAGCCTTAACTCTTGCTTTTAGTTACTTCCATCAGTACCTTCAGTGTTTCATCAAATACTTTTAGTTCTTCTTTGATCTGCCCTTTTTCATGTTTCTTGTATGATGCCTTTCCTTATACACTGTATAACAACAACAACAACAAAAAAAAGATGCACCAGGAAGGTATTGTTCGATGGCGATAAAAATCGGTGTATGTGAGGAACAGACACAGAAAAACAAACAATCAAAAGTGCAGAACAATCGAATTATTTATTGCAGAGTTAGAGCGTTACAAATTGAGGATGTCAATAAGGTGTTGGTTCACCCCTGGCCTGGATGCAAGCTATCACTCGACGTGGCATAGACTGATAAAGGTCCCGGATGGTGTCCTGCGGAATTTCGTGCCAAATGGTCTCCAACTGTTGGGCTAAATCGGCGACATTCTGGGATGTTCGCAATCGCCTTCCTACAACGTCCCAAATGTGCTCTATGGGAGAGAGATCAGGCGACCGAGCTGGCCAAGGAAGGATAGGGCAAGCTTCAAGACAGTTCATAGTAACACGTGCCGTGTGCGGCCGGGCATTATCCTGTTGGAAAGTAAGGCCTGGATGTTGCTGAAGGAACGGTAATACAACCGGCCGTAGAATGTCATCAACATACCGCTGTGCTGTCAGTATGCCAGGAATGACTACCAGAGGGGTTCAGCAATCAAAGGAGGTAGCGCCCCAGACTTCACCCCCTGTTGTGGGGCTGTGTGGCATATGATATTCAAGGCAGGGTCCCCATGCTGGCCTGGACATCTCCAAACACGTCTGTGGCTGTCTTTAGGGCACTGTTGGAAATGGGACTAGACCAGTCAGCGCAGTTCCACGTTGCTCGAGCGCGGCACCACTGTAATTGACGGTGAACAGGCGTGAGTGATAAGCGGTGTAACGAGCGGCGCAAGCGCAAATTCCTCTCGCTCAGGTGTCTGTTGATGGTCATGTTGGACACATGTGCGGGTCATACGCTGGATCGTTGATAATGACGACCCAGGTCCTGTGACAGCTGTTCTGACAATCGCTCTGTCTGCCCGTGCTGTTGTGGCCATCGTTCGACCACTGCCGTCCTGACGCTGATGCCTGCCATTGCTGACCCACACTTGCCAGCATCGTCTGATCGCCGCATCACTTCGACCCAGATGTCCAGCGACAGCTCGATTCAACCGACCAGCTTCTTTCAATCCGATCGCATGACCTCTTTCAAACTCTGACATCTGCTCGTAAAGGGCACGAATTCTTCGGCATGGCATTCTTACAGCCGACGTTAAGATATCGCAGTCGAATGCAACAGCTACTTTGAGCATACGCTTCAGAATCACGCCTTATATACACCTGATGCATGTGCAGTTTGGATGCGCGGGAGCTCCCGCTATTCATTCATTGGACACGAAACTTTAATAATTTGCATGTTCTGTCTGAATGTCTTTGCATACGTAATTTCCTTACAATCGGACAACGCCTTCCCGGTGCATCGTCTTTTTTGTTATAGGGTGTATTATCCATTGTATCTTCAACTTTGTAAGAAGAAAAGATACCAGTTCCTTCTCTTCACAGGAGCTTGGTCTTCTTCTTCTCCTCTTTCTTCTTCCTCCTAGCCCTAATCTCAATTTATCGTGGTCAGCAACGGATATGGATTGGCCCCAGTTTTACTGTCGGATGCCCTTCCTGACGCAAACCCTATGAGGAATGTTGTACAGTATTCACTGTTGCATGTTTTGTGGTGCTTAGTAAGGTAGATGCACCAGTAGCTGGCATTTAAATTCTTTTTTACATAATCCAGGGGAAAACATTCTAAACAAGTCACATATTATCTTTATGTACAATTAGATCTCTTTGTGCCCACCAAGGTGAATAAAAAGAAAATATTCATGTAATCAATAACCATTGCTTAAAATTAATTTTTGAAATGTATTGTTTTTGTACCTGTACCTGATAGCTCATTTTTCCTTGTCTCCTAAGGCTGACACTTTGCACCTAAAGCTGATGTAGATCATACTGTATGATATAACAAAAATAAATTACTTGAATCAACTAATCATTGTTTATAAAATCAGGGCCTAAACATTACAGATATCCTGTACATTATAAGCAGGATATTTCCACCTAGCCCTGTACAGAAGAGTAATTTTTGGTAACCTGTATTTTGAAGTTGCCGTATTTACTGGCATTCATCATTTCACCTCATCCAATGCAACAGCCGTAGATAATTGTGGGTACTTCAGAATTTTACTTTGTTGAGGGGCCATTTTGTTTTAACACCTGAAAGATAGGTGCGACAAAATTTTAAAAAGATACACACCCTGTATCAGCTTTGGGTTATCAGATGCCTACACCTCACACATGGAGTCAGCTTCAGGTTTCTTTGTTGGAGAATAAGATAAATATCTAGCCAGTATGTATGTCCAGTCCTTGTCCTATTTTTCTGCGGGATTGGGTATGAAGTGAGATGAGTCTTCAAAGTGAGTTTTCACGACTGGATGCCCTTCCTGACATCAGACTTATCAGAGAAGAAATGAATGACGTGATATATGATAGTAGGAAGAGAGAGGGTGAAACCCGATGCCAGCACATAGTCTACTCGTGTCGAATAACACCAAGGGATCTGCTCAAGGCTTTACATCCCCGTCCGACGGACGAATCACCACCAACAGCTTCATATGCTCTCACTCCATATGAACGCTGTGGGGAGGTTTGGAATTTAATCAAGGCGTCTGGCACTCAATCTGGTGATTGGAAATTGTATACCACTACCTCTCCTACCCTTTAAGATATTTTGCCTCTCCTACCCTGCTGCCAACATTCTGAGGGTGAACTTTTTTCGACCAATGGGACTCAAACCGGCTAACCACGGTGTCAGACCACATAGACTTGATACCTTAATGGTCATGGCCACCATATCTATATTTAGGTAGTATAAACTGAATGTTTCTAATTCGAAACAGACCAAAATAACTTTTAACTATAAGCTGACACAAGTGGTGGGCACGAGGCTCACTATGGTGTACTAGTGGCTAGTGACCCTCCATAATTTATGTGCTAATTTATAATTTTCACTTCAGCCACCATAGAGCCTCCGTGGCTCAGGCGGCAGCGCGCCGGCCTCTCATCGCTGGGTTCCGTGGTTCAAATCCTGGTCATTCCATGTAAGATTTGTGCTGGACAAAGTGGAGATTTTTCTCCAGGTACTTCGGTTTTCCCTGTCATATTTCATTCCAGCAACACACTCCAAAATCATTTCATCTTTCATTCATTAATCATTGCCCTTGAGGTGTGCGACAGGCTTCGGCAACCGGCATGATTCTTATCCTCGATGCTGGATGGGGGCTTCATTCATTCCATTCCTGACCCGGTCAAATGACTGGAAACAGGCTGTGGATTTTCATGTTTCACTTCAGCCACCAAATAGAATTCATAAACATTCATTAAACATACTTTCAAACATCGATTTAACTTTTAGAACCCCATTAGCAAAATATAATACCTTATTTACTTGCACTAACCTCCTTATGAAAAATTCTAAGGTTCCTGCCAAACTTTGTTTGCTGATGCTCCCCTTCATACAGAGGACTTGCAGATCTGGATCTTAACATTGATTAATACAAACTCATTTTTTCTTCCAAAGAGAAACATTTAAATTACCAACTGATGCAAAAAGATTTGTTTAAATCACTACTTAAGTTGGCTGTCTGCTATAAGTGCAGGGTCAGGCATAGAGACATCTACCTTAGTGTAGTGTGTTGTGTGGATATGCAGGGAAGTGTACTGAGACAAACACAAACACCCAGTCCCCAAGCCAGATTAATTAACCATACACAGTTAAAATTCTCAGCTTGGCTGGGAATCAAACCTGGCGCCTTCTGAACCGATCATTACACGGACCATTTAGCCAAGGAACCGGACAGAATGTTAGGCTCCATCATAGAGTAATAATATTATTCTTTTTGTGCTCCCCATATAAGGATTATCATATCGTAGATGTCAAAATTCTGTTGGAGGTTCTGTACCCAGGGCAATCTTCTCTGCCCACATCCATTTGTAATCAGTTATATCAAGCTGTATTTGTCATTTCAAAAGATAGTGACCAAAATAGGGTTAGGTCTTCACGTGATTTCTTGGCTGGATGAAATAGCTCTTTGTTGATGATGCAGTCTGCCCACAAGATGATCAACACTCTGCGATACTTCCACATTGCAAAAGACTGCAGCAGATTCCTTGATGAAGCTTGTAATGTTAACACCTTCGCGCAGCAACAATAACTCGTAACTTTTTGCAACGCACCTGTAAGTTTCGAATCAAATTCACGGTTGAACACTAGTTACTTGAAAAGTGTTTACGTCCAAGGTGATAACAATGTTATTAGTTTTCTTCTTGCTGATTACCATGAAGTTTGTTTTCTCATTGTTTATTTTAGGGCAAAACTCCTTCCTTTATTTATCCAGCTCAAAAGGAATTTTAGTCTGATAAATTGTCAGCTGTAGTCTGTGCCGTATGGGAAGCTGTTTAAGTTGTGGTTCTTTTTATGAAGTCAAATATATTGGTCTAGCACAAGTGATATTTAACACAGGATATTTTCCATGGGGTGCATCCCATGGAGTGATGGTGGTGGTGATTATTGTTTTAAGAGGAAGTACAACTAGGCAACCATCCTCTGTATAACACTAATCAGAGAGAAAAAAATGGAAGAGGTCCGACACTTCGAAAAATGAAGGTATCGGCCAAAGGAAGACAAGGGCCATGAAGGGCGTGAAAATGAAAGACTCCCTAGCCCTCGCAAACCTAATAGTGTCGGGGTCGGGAAAGAACAAGAGTTGACTAAGGGAGGTCGGATAGGATAGATGAAAGTGAGGAGCCTGGCACAAGTAAGTGGAAGCAATGCCAGGACTCAGCTAAGGCCCCGTGGTCGCCAACCCACGCTCCGAAGTTCAGAGCCCCTGGGCCTCTTTTAGTCGCCTCTTATGACAGGCAGGGGATACCATGGGTGTTATTCTACCGCCCCCACCCACAGGGGGACCATGGAGTGAGCACAATAACGTGAAAATATAGCAGCTGAGTAACATCTCAAGGCCAAAACACTTCCTATTTGACACAGACTGTAATATAACAACATTAATTTTTATTTATTACAAGAGTAGTGAAACAATAATTTTAAGTTCTCATTGCAGATAGAGCACTTCACTGTTTTCACTGGTTCAACAGTCTGGATGTTATCTTTTGCTGCAGGGCCTGGGTTCACTTAAACACCTTTATTTTAAGTGATAATTATGCTATAGCTATAACCAAGAAGTTCAATGTTACTGGGTCAGAATATCCACCTAGTCCCAAGAATTTGGGCCTAAGCCTCCCATACCACAATCCTATCATCACCCAGTAAGCGTGTGACTGCTTCTGAAAGGTGGAAAATATGTCCTATCACTTCAACCCTCTACCTTCACTTCTTCACATGCCATTTCCATGTTTCCCTGGGTTGGATGATATATCAGGGCTGTCCATCTCTGCTTGTCTCTCCTCCATTCATTTCTGAAGACTGTCTGCATCTCTGCAATTGAGGTTTTTCCATCGCTTTTTGGGCCTGCCTCTAGGTCTCTTTCATTCTGTCATGTCACAGGAGATTTTTTTAGATTGTATATGGACAAACCTCGAACCACTTGATAAGCAACCCATCAATCCAGCAAACATTATGTAATCAAAATGAACCAGTAGATGGAGGCACAAATGGCCAATGAGTACAATGACAGTTGCTGATTCCTTAGACAAATACTGACGACAGTTTATATGTACAGTAATCTCAAATATTGTTTTTAATTATGACTTTTAAGTTTACTAATTACACTGATGGAAAAAAAAAAAAATCCAAACACCAAGAAGGGGTTGTGCTAGATTAACTTATTTTGGTAGGTATATTTATACATCTGAGTGCGACAGGCTTCGGCAGCCGGCACAATTCCCATCCTTGCCGGTAGATGGGGGCTTCATCCATTCCATTCCTGACCCGGTTGAATGACTGGAAACAGGCTGTGGACCGGGCGAGTTGGCCGTGCGCGTAGAGGCGCGCGGCTGTGAGCTTGCATCCGGGAGATAGTAAGTTCGAATCCCACTATCGGCAGCCCTGAAGATGGTTTTCCGTGGTTTCCCATTTTCACACCAGGCAAATGCTGGGGCTGTACCTTAATTAAGGCCACGGCCGCTTCCTTTCAACTCCTAGGCCTTTCCTATCCCATCGTCGCCATAAGACCTATCTGTGTCGGTGCGACGTAAAGCCCCTAGCAAAAAAAAAAAAACAGGCTGTGGATTTTCATTCATTTATACATCTGAAGCCTCCCTCGCTCAGGCGGCAGTGCGCCGGCCACTCACCTCTGGATATCGTGGTTCAAATCCCGGTCACTCCATGTGAGATTTGTGCTGGACAAAGCAGAGGCAGGACAAGTTTTTCTCCGGGTACTCCAATTTTCCCTGTCATTTTTCATTCCAGCAACACTATTAACATTTCATTTCATCTGTCAGTCACTTATCATTGCCCCAGAGGAGTGCGACAGGCTTCGGCAGCCGGTACATTTCCTATCCTCGCCGCTAGGTGGAGGCTTCTTTCATTCCATTCCTGAACCGGTCAAATGACTGGAAACAGGCTGTGTATTTCATTGGATTTCATTTATACATCTGAAAGATGACGTTGATTCAGATTTCCCACAAATCACAGTAGCGTGGCACTAGTAGCGGTTCTATGACGTTGCACATCAGGTTTGCTTTAAATATGGGCTGTAGTATGCGAGAGCGTTAGTTACCTGTGAGATTAAATGGAGTGACTGTGAGTGGGTCAAGAATGCCTTTATGATGATGAAGAGGCCAGTATCAACAGCTCACTGCGGTTGAACGATGCTGCATAATAGGGCTATGTTAAGGTGGAGTTTTCTTCCGTGCTATTGCTGAATGACTTGGCAGGAATGTCTCCACTGTACATGCAAGCTGGCAGGAGTGGTCATGGGGAGGTATGTTTGCCAGAAGACCGGGCTCCGGACGTCCCCGTGGCACCACCGAGAGGGAGGATCGGCGTGTGGCTGTGGCGCAGCAGCAATTCGAGCAGCAGTTGGCACCACAGTGTTCAAACAAACTGTTCAAAATCAGTTACTTGAAGGACAGCTCCGAACCAGACGCCCTGCGGCGTGCATTCCACTTACCCCAAACCACCGCCATCTGCGACTTCAGAGGTGTCAAGCAAGAGCTCATTGGAGGATGGAGTGGAAGTCTGTTGTGTTTTCTGATGAAAACCGGTTCTGCCTTGGTGCCAGTAATGGCCATGTGTTAGTTAGAAGGAGGCCAGGTGAACGCCTGCATTCCACCTGTCTGCGGCATCGATACACTGGACCTATACCGGGAGTTCTGGTCTGGGGAGCAATTTCCTTTGACAACAGGAGCACTCTCGTGGTTATCTCACGCACCCTGACTGTAGATGTATATGTCCGTCTAGTGATTCGACCTGTTGTGCTGCCATTCATGAACAGCATTCCCGGCTGTGTTTTCCAACCGGATAATGCATGCCCCTATGTTGCTGTTGTAACCCAACGTGCTCTATCGAGTGTCGACATGTTGCCTTGGCCAGCTCGATCCCCCGATCTGACGCCGATCGGATATGTATGGGACATCATTGGACGACAACTCCAGCGTCATCCACAACCGACGTTAACCGTCCCTGTATTGACCGACCAAGTGCAACAGCAGTGTTCTCCCTAGGACCATTTTAGTGGGTGCACTGTCCTGCAGTTTTACAGACCGCCCGGGTAACATATCCTAGATGCGTGTTACGTAATATTATTACATATCTGAGTCATTGCATGCTCCAAATTAAAGTGTAAATACTGTAAACAGGTTATTTAAATGATAGATCTTCATTGTCAGCATAATTGCACCAATGACATCGTAACTGAAATGTTAGCTTGACTATAACGTAGTGCCTTGCGCAAGCGGTGTCTGGATTAGCGTGGAATCGCACGAGAGCACTCAATTCCACTTGACGTCACAAACCCGTATGGCACTCCATAGCAACTGAGTGGTAAGCCCCGGTGTTTGATTAAAAATGAAATTTCGTGTGGCTAATTTCTAGCCAAGTGAAGCCCTTGTAACGCAGACCCTCCGATGAGGGTGGGTGGCATCTGCTATGTGTAGGTAACTGCGTGTTAAATGTGGAGGAGGACAGTGTTATGTGTGGTGTGCGAGTTGCAGGGATGTTCGGGACAGCACAAACACCCAGCCCCCGGGCCATTGGTATTAACGAATGAAGGTTAAAATCCCCGACCTGCCCGGAAATGGAACCCAGGACCCTCTGAACCGAAAGCCAGTACGCTGACCATTCAGCCAATGAGTCGGGCGGTGTTTGATTATGAACGAGCAATAGACCACTAGAAGTTCAATGTTGTCTGTTACATCTTGTTCATGATAATAACACTAAAATAGTTCAATTTTGCCGTTAATGTTTACCTGTCTGATATTACTGTTGATTCCCTCTGTTGATTAGTGGTAGGGTGTCTGCCTCCATATCTAAAGTTAGTGGGTTCAAACTCAGCAGAGGTGGTCGGATTTTTGAAGGGTGGAAAAAGGTCCATTCGACATTTCATGTTGTACGATGTTGGTGAGTAATAGATCCCTGTTGACACATTTGGTGTTTACCTGACAAAACTCATTAAAACTCAGCATTAGACGCCCAAGAGAGATTCGGTTTACTCTGCCATCTTATCAGCCTGGAGAAAAAACGAGACGTCGAAATTGACGAGCAGACAGCCAGATGGCGACAAATTAAAATGTTTGCACATGGTAGTTGAGGCCATATTATTATTACTATTATTATTATTATTATTGTTATTGTTAATGCCCTGAGGGGAATAAATTAAAGTTTTATCTTATTAATTTTTTGCGTAGTATTCCCCACCCGGCTACTCATTCCTGCCACCCGGCTGACGAAAATTTCTGCGGAGAACACTGAACAGGCATGGAACTCTGTCCCACAAGCTGACATCCAGCACCTGTATGACACAATGCATGAGTCTGGCAATTACACCTGTTATTAATGGACCAGAATGGCACATTTGCGATGGCTTTTCTCGCATGGATATTAACCTGTAGTCTTGTACCTTTAATCAATTAAATGTGTTACCTCGACAAATATATTGCCAAAATTTCCATATTCCACATTCCTTATTTCATGGTGTTTGGATATTTTTTTCCGCTAGTGTATTTCACTAATATCAAACGAATGAACTCAGTGAAGTCCCAGAATGCCATCTCAGGAAGTTGTTGAACCAGTAGATGCCCATATGTGTTTTAGGTAATTACTCTTCTGGTGTAATTGTCCACTGGCCAGACCATCTCAGTTGGGTTACATTGTATCTTATTTTGAATTCCTTGTACTCTTATAACATTCCTTACTTCAACTTGTGAAAATTTAAATTTATAATTCCAGCTTTACAATACTGTAATTGTCTTTATTGACAAGACTACATTAGACTATATTCCTGATACATGTTTCGTCCTCTTATTGTACATCTTCAGTCACACATACAAACATTGAAAATAAGATGAAGACATGTTGAAATAAGTAAATGAAAAGTCTTTAAATCTTGTGACGCGGTGTGTTGGCGTCTTATCAATCTTGAATGTTAAAATGGTGCAGCATGAACATAATATGAAGCATGAAGTCCAGTTAAAACACAGATTAAAATGTTGTTATATGCATAGAATTGCCTAATTATAAAACAACATGAGTGGCTATGCGAATAGAATTATATGTATATTATACATAAAATAGAGTGGTGATAATGCCACATTCGATTAGATTAGATGAAGAAGGTGAAGTTATGTTGATGATGCAAGTTGAACTTGATTGTTTATTGACAATATGGGCCAATAAAAAGAAAAAAATATGAGTGAACTGACAAAAAAATTCTGTTGAAATGTAAACTGAGTGCCCATCTGGTCACTCACGTCCTTGCCCGTCCTGTGTCGAACACTCCACCTGAAATGTTAAAGCTGAGTGACGTCCTTGAAGGTCGTCGAGGACCGACTAGGAGGGGAGTTTGATGTTAGGGGAGAGGTGTAAGGTAAAGCATTACTTGCGCGCCTTCGTGTAAAGAATTTAATTATTATCTCCTAGAAAAGTATATTGATTTCCTCTGATATTTCATTCAGATTATAAATTGGGTTGCATTTGTAGTTGTTTGTGAATACTAATAAATAATAAGAAAATATCATAAATAAAAATATATAAATAAATACAATTACTCAAAAACTTAATAAAAATAATTAATCGAAATGTCTGTAGTATGGGCACCAGAGTTCACCAGAATGGATCCCTCAAATTTAGATACATAAAGCATGATAATTTTTTATATCCCAGGGTGTGTACATAATGCTGCGTACTGGTACATCTGCTACAGGCCTTATCTAACCTTCTGAAAACGACTAAATAGGTAGGAACTGCACCTAGGTTCATCAATAACTCCACTGATTCTAAAATATCTAACTATATTCTCAATAAAATCCGTGCATGAGCACCTCATCAACACACCAAAATACTCTTATAATACACAAACAAAATATTACTGGAAGACTCCATATTTACAACAACAACAAAGAAAACAGTGGGGAAACGAAAGCGAGAACTAAGCCACCATTTGCGGTTAGTCCGTTGAACAATGTACATTTAGTAGTAGTAGTATTTATTCATTCATGTCGTTTACATATTTACTGGACTCTGTTTTATATATACATAACTCTTCTAATAACATTATTACTTGAGAAATATTAATCTTATAACTAAACCACATATATTACAGAAGTAGTAGTATTATTATCAACATATTAATACTTAAAATAAATTGAACTTGTAACTATCTCTTGCACACATTAAATAAATTATTATTATTATTACTATTATTATTATTATTGTTGTTACGGAGTATTGTGGTTGTGCAGAGGTGAAAGAAGGTGCGGGGGTGAACAGGTCTAAAAAATACGAAATTAAAGTTAAGATAAAATTTAACAAGGTTATATTTTCTTTGCAAAATCAAGAAATAACAAGAATGGCAGGTACAGAGTAGCAAAGCAAACAATCGGGAATGTACAATAACGAAGTTACAGGATTTGGGCTCCGAGAGCCAGACACATAATTCTTGAGCAATAAGCTCAACCTTACGCTATACAAGATTCAACCAAGGGGCAGAAGACCCCAAATCATGCCCAGGAGCTCTTGTTCCCAATTACACAGAAAAGCCTCCTCGAGGCACGCAGAAACAACTTTTTTAAGAAAGAGCCACCCGCTCTTAAAGTCGAGCCTATCAAAGGCCACAGCAAACTCTACTTTCAAGCTGTCCCTCAAGGACATATACACAGGGGTAAAAATACCCAACCTACTGAGGCCTATTCAGAGAAGAAACAGAAATATTACGTGGCCTCTAACATACCAACTTGAGAGGAGGCGTTCTTGCACTCCTAATATACTTTATTTAAAACCTACTTGGCGCTAGGCCTAAAATGCAAGGGCTAATCCCATACTAAAGAGGTGACTAATAGAAGGAGACAATTTACATTACGTTAAGGAAGAAACGGTTGAGAAAATAAGTTCACCTCAATGCAATATGAGTGGGAGCTCGAGAGGGTTAAGCACTCTCTATCCCAATATGTAGTTTAAAAAGATGGAATTGAGACCAAGTGTCTTTACATTTTGAAGGAAAGTTACATGGTAGAAAGGCTTCAGACCTGCCCTGAGAGTTAAACTGCTGAGCTAACAAGAAAAGAAGTTATTAAACAGCCATTACCTGGTGGTTGAACTGCTGCCCGAAGAAAGAGGCGCTTCCCGCCCCCTGCTACGTACTTTACAAACTGATAGATGTTACTGAAGTGGCGCGGAGACCCGAAAATCAGCAGTTTATATACCCTCATGGAAAGTTCGAGGCGTTTCAGGAATGAGAACACCCTCCCACAAGAATTTTATTGGCTAATAACGAAAACCCCTACATTAGATGAAGAAGAAACACATTATTGGTGGAAAATTAATTACAGAAATTACTCAATGGTCGAATTCAAAGCTGGCGGAAAGAAAGGGTTAATATTGACAACTTAAACAATAACTGAACAAAATTTAACAAAGAACAAACTTATGAATTCCACATTTCTCCAAAAAACACAGTTCTTTCACTTCGCACTAGGGTGCATAATTGTAGTTCTTCGGTAGTGCCATCTGGAAGAGAATGTCCACACTTCTTACTGCAGGCAAAACAAAAATACATCGAAAACGACCCCGTTCAGAAACTTCAAAATTTACGAGTAGTGACATCTTCTGAGAAACTTGAAAATTAACACAGTAGATAAAGTTCAGACTTCCTCCAGTAGAGAAGTTGCAACTGGCGCAAAGTTTGAATTAGCGGCGTGGAGGTGTACCACCCTGGTACTATTATTATTATTATTATTATTATTATTATTATTATTATTATTATTATTATTATTATTATTATTATTATTATTATTATGATTATACAAAATCATACCAACCTCAACAGAGTCGAGTAGATATCAGTAAAATACCACGTAAGGTGAAACCTTGTGTGTGGTAATTTAGAATATTAATTACATAGTGAGAAATATATTTTAAATGATGCCTGAAATACGAGTATGGTTATGAGTGAGTGACGGATATGATCAACAGCACATGGTGGAGCATTGAATAGAAATTGGATATGGTGACGTGATATTCTCATTTAGTTATTTCTTCCATAACAGTTTTATTATCCCTGACAAAGGATTTGACCCTTCAGACTCATTTTCTGACCTAATAAAGTAGTTTGTAAAGAACTGGGAAGGACATTAAAGAATTTTGGAATGAAGTACAAGAAATTGCGCTTTGTTATGCTAAGTTTGGGTTTGTATAACATACAACGGTGGTACATCTTACTGCGTGTTGAATATTCATGTTTAATGTTCTCAATTATATTTTTGTTTTTGTTAATATATTTGTATATTTCAAGGACATAGAGCTGTTTTACATTAAATATATTTGCTTCAGCATATAATTGACTACTTGGGTATAATCTTCCTTTCTGGTACATTATTCGTAATATAAGGTTTTGAACAACCTGTATTGTATTGATTACATTTTTTTAGGCTCCTCCCCATGCCAAAATTCCGTAGCTAAGAATAGACTGAACTAAAGCATAATAAACCTCTCTTAACCATTTTATACTGGATATGTATTTTAAATTATGAATTATATAAACTTCTTCTGATTTTCTTTCTTAAATCGGTAAAGTGACTTTTCCATTTCATGTTCGAATCAATTAATAATCCCAAATAGGCCTACTTAACATTATTTACTTTATAAATTTTGTAGCAGTTACAATTAAATTTACAGTTGATGTTGTGTACAATTAATTCATTAAAATCGTTTTGTGTATCTATTACAGAAAAATTCATAAATTTTGTCTTTTTAATGTTTAGAAATAATTCATTATTATCTAACCATGCTTTAACTTTAAGCAGTGCTCGAGTTGCTCTCTGTCTGACGAGATTCCAGCTATCACCCTCAACATAAATGACTATATCATCTGCATATGTTACGATGTGCGTATGTTCGGCATTTGCTATTGTTTTCTCTAGATCATTAATAAATAGAATAAACAATAAAGGACCTAATACTGTGCCTTCGTCGCCATAAGACCTATCTGTGTCGGTGCGATGTAAAGCCCCTAGCAAAAAAAAAATACTGTGCCTTGTGGGACACCCTTTATTATCCTCATCGGTGTGCTTAGATGTTGATTAATTTTGACATACTGTACTCGATCTGTCAAGTAACTCTCAAGCAAATCCAGCGCATTACCCCTACAGCCGTATTTTTCCAATTTTTGGAGAAGCAAGCGGTGTGACACACTGCCTTTATGTAAATTAAGAACCCTTCACTGTCTCTGTATCGACACGACTTGTCGATTCTCATAATCGGCACTTACAATATCACACAGATACTGTACCTCAGAATACTATGTTCACTGACTTTAACACTTGTTGTAAAGATATATACATTTGAGCAACACGCTTGTCGTTCCTGAACATAAATTATGGAAAATCTGAGATGTAGCACCTCTCAGCTTTCAGTAACATGAAATATCAGGCCACCTCGAAGTGCTACAATACTCAATGCGTAAGCACAGACAACATTCCATGAACGTTTGGAGTCCAGTCCGGTATAGTGCAGCAGTGTCACTCCAGTACAGTATATCCAGTTTCACTCCCGGTGTTAGCACTACTTCCTTCCCGTACAGTGTGCGTGTGGTAGACTTCCGTTTTTTTTTTTTTTTTTTTTTACGGGGGGCCTCCATAGCCCGCTCTCCCGCCGTGGCAATCGACTCAATCTACATTGCCTCCGACACGCTATTAGTTTCTAAGTAGAAAAGAGATAGCAGGGAAGAGTGGGAAGTGATACAAGGAGTATCTGCCGGTTTCCGAGTTAGACTCACTACCACGGCAAAGTTTGTGTTGGTAAGGTGGTGTTAAGGTGTGGTATTGAAGGGTCAGGAAAAAACCACATAGGCAGAAAAGAGAAAAAGCCTATGTGAAAAATGTGACATTTTTTGATAGCTCATGCAAGGATGTGGGCTGGAAAAGTTCAGAGGTTGTGTTAGTTAGGAATATGTGTCATGCAATCATAACCATTTCGTTGCCATTGTCTGTTATTATGGGGATCAGTCCTTCTTGTCACTGCCGGGTTGGTTTGGGTCCACTTGCGTCTGGGCTCTGGGCCACAGGTTCGTCCCTTTGCCCAGCAGCTAGTGGTCCCTGGTGCCAAGTCTCCGTTTGGAGAGGGGGATTAAGAGCAAGGCCAACTAGATAGACAGGCCATAAGGCTCCCCCTCCACTTTGGACGCTACGTCACACTAGTCGCCAGCCGCTTCACTTCTCGCCATTGACTTGTAAGCTGATCTGAACCCCGCAGCAGTGAGGCTATCGATGGTGTTGAATGATTTAAACGTGTGTGAACATTGTGAATTATGGCCACGTCGTGTTGTATACCTGGTTGTAGAATCAACTACAGTTCAAAACAGCCTAATATTTCAGTGTTTAAATTTCCTTCTGACTTGTTTCGAAAACAAAAGTGGATCATAGCCATCCATCGAACCGAATCCGTCCCTTCAGCAAGCTCAGTTGTGTGCATAAAACACTTCGACGAAGTTTCGCAATTAGGGACGATTCTGTTAAAAGACCTGATGAGTCTATTTTAACTGTAAAACCTAACTATTTAAAACTCTCAAACGACGCTATTCCTAAGTTTGAAAATGTGCCTGCATATATCTGTCTAAAAATCTTCCAACACCGAGCAAAAATCCTATTCAAAGACAAGAAGAAATTGAAAAACGGGAAGATCAAGGAAAGAAAGAAATCTGAAAAAGAATACGACAGGATCAAGGACTTCGATGAACGATAAAGGAGGAAAGGTTTTATTTCTTGTTTTTGTTTTTGCTAGTGGCTTTAACATCGCACCGACACAGATAGGTTTATGGCGACGATGGGATAGGAAAGGCCTTACAGCTGGAAGGAAGCGGCCGTGGCCTTAATTAAGGTACAACCCCAGCATTTGCCTGGTGTGAAAATGGGAAACTACGGAAAACCATCTTCAGGGCTGCCGACAGTGGGATTCGAACCCACTACCTCCCGATACAAGTTCACAGCCGCACGCCCCTAACCGCATGGCCAAATCGCCCGGTAGGAGGAAAGGTAGAGGGAGTTGCTTTTAGTAGTAAAAGCGGAGAAAATAACACTACATTAGCTACAACTGCACAAACTTTTATGTTGTCCTCCAGTCTTTAAAAAAATAAAGACGTTGATTTGTTTCCATGTACGAACCTAACGTGATATTACTCAGAAGAACTAACTTTGCAAGTCTTTAAAGTGTTAATAGATAGGCCTATAACGTATAAGGTAGCATTTTTTTTTCTTTTACACGATACCGTGTTCAGTTACAAGTGACAGATGTCAGCATAATTTTAAGTAAAGAAGTGTACATATACTGCCCAGCCAGTTTTCTCCCCGCATAAAACTCGTGTAGTATACGAGCCTAAGTAAAGCCACAATTGAAGGAGTGTTCACTTATATCGTTAAGGTTGAATAAATGAACAATATCATGGTGAAAGTGAGAGCGGGCCCTACACTGCCATGCTGAACGCTAGCCACTATCGTGACGTCACGGTCCGAGCCTTGTGGCCTGTCTATCTAGTGCGGCTTTGATTAAGAGCCAAGCCTTACTTGGTGCAAGGGGCTGTCTTCTTCTTCCGCCTGGCGATGGCCCTCTGCGCGGTGTTGTTGGAACACACTTGTCACTGCCAATCTGCAACTATGCTAGGGTTATTAGTAACAGTATATATACAGGTGCTCATTGGAGTGCAGGCCTGCTTGCCTGCTCTCATGTCCAGTGTTCTACCTAAATAATAGTGAAATAACACAAACAAATAAATAACTATATTAGTATTGCTGTCTTTGTTATAAGGCGCGGGCTGGTGTTCCGCTCCTGTGTCTCTTTCGGGGGCGGAGGTGGATTGATCGTCCTTGGCCGTCTGGCTGCGTTGCCGTCCTCTTCTCGTGTTGTGTTTCTTATCAATCTTTCCTCGCCTGGTCCCTGGGATAAAGACAGCTGTAATCAAAGGAGCATATTTACATAGGTACATGTTGTCTGCAGTGTGTGGGTTTATGTATTATCTAGGTGTCAGCTTGGGGAAGGGGCCGGCTATCAGCCCCCCGTCCCCCCAACCCTGTGGCTGAACAGAATGTGTTTCGGTGTGGGGTACTTGGTGTAAAGATCAACGTCATAGCGTCCGATTCCGCTTACTAGTGGGTTGATCTTATTACCCCATGACTTTGTGTACATTCTTAGTGTTTGTTTACATATGTTGTGCCTTATCGAGTTGACTTTCGCAATATCGCGTAGTTCATGTATTGGTGTGTCGAAAGGGAGTCTGGCCGTTGATCAAATGCCTTTATTTTGTATTCGTTCTAGCTTATCCAGGTTCGTCTTTGCAGTGAACCCCCACGCTGGGGCTGCGTACATGATTATTGGCCTAATTAAGGCCTTATACATGTTTATGGCTACGTGTGTGTTTATACTGGACTTTTTGTTCAGTATAGGATATAGCTGGCTGAGTCTAATGTGAGCTATCCTTTGGATATTTTTGATGTGCTGTAGCATGGTGAGCTTTCAGTCTAGGACTACTCCTAGGTTATTTGGTTTTGTCATGCCATGTTATATCTTGATTGAAAAGCTTTAGCGGTTATATGCAGAGATGCCAACTATTACAATTCAATTGTAATAATTACGAATTACCCATCATAATTATGCCTTTACGAATCACACACCACAAATTACGATTTTTTGTTGATTTTTAAACCGAAGTGGATGAAGTGTTCAAAAGGTTACACAAGGAATGCCATTACAGCTTGAATTCTCAGAATATTATTTTTGAAATTCTCAGTAATCATTTATACCCCTTTCCTGTCCCTCGGTTAAGAATATTTCGAATTGTCATGTGCCGAACGCAGTGTGTGCTTCCAGTACTGAAAAAATAGACACCTGTGAAGTGGTATATCTTGCAGAGTTGTTGTCTTTGTTCGTCAGATGATCAGACTTCCATGCAAGTATGCAAGTTCTTTTGCCTTTGTTTTGGCAGCAAAGTGATGACAAACTCTGTTTAATTGTGAATACTGTGTGCGTGACTGTTGAAGTATGTATTGCGATTTTGGTTGTCAAATTTGCATATATTGTTGCTCTTCTAGGATATATGCTATTTGTGTGTTACGAAATGCGAAAGGTGGAAATAATGAAGCGATTTCTTGAGTAGGAAAATACGTGTGATGACGTTACAGTGACTAGTGACGGAAGTAATAAACCAAAAATAGTTCAATAATTTAGGGAGGAATACTCGAAAGAATGGCCCTTTTTACTGTGTTCTCAAAATCTCATTCACATGTGTTTTGTACTGTGAGTAGCCACGATATTTCAGTTGTGCATGAGGAAGAACAAGGCTGAATTCCGTGCTAATGTGAATACCGAACTGTTAAGTGCTCTGTTAGTGCAAAGGATGCACATGATATCAAAAGAAAAAGCATGTCACCAGTGTACGTTTAGCAAACAGGAAGTACAAGCTGCTAAGGGAGCAACTACAGTACTCAACAAAAGAAATGATCCTTCTACCTCCACTCAGATATGTACTGCAGATCACCTGTCACTTTCTCAGGTAAGAGTCATACACTCTTTATATGCCACGCTTTGAATATGTTACGTCTGGTTGAAATGTATGTTGTTCATTGATTTTTCAATGATATGTAAGTTAGTAAGATCTCGGAAAAAAAAAAACGACATCCGCCGCGCAGTTCCTTCCCCCCCTCCCGTGCCCTAATGGCTGTATTACGAATTGCCTTTCTTGAAAGTTGGCATCTCTGTATATGTTGACTGGTCTGCGTGTGCGTCTGTTCTTCCTAGTGAACAGCCCGGCTTGGCACTTGTCAGCATTGACCTTGATGCGCCATTTCGTTAGCCAGGGCTCGAGAGTTCGTAGCGCTACTTGTAGCCTCTTCCGAGTGCACGCTAGTTGTGGGTGTTGGATTGTGATAACAGTGTCATCAACGTAGAGGTGTGTGCTAGTAAGTTCCGTAGTGGGCATGTTTCCGCTGTGATGTCGAAGTATATAAAGACCTCATCTCTTACATTATACGCCGAGATTGATCCTGGCCAGCCAATCATGGTAGATTCTCTTGTCAAGACCACGCCCTGGACTTCTTGCTCCCAAGACAATAACAAACTCTGGGGTGTTTCACATGAGTTTCCAAGATTTTTTAAGAGCAGCTGTCCTTTTTGTAGATTTTGAGAAGAAAGCAGTAAGACCCAAAATAGTTTCAAAGAAAACTGTACGCTCTTTGATGCTAGAAGCAGATTTCTGTAGAAATTCAACAAATGGCTGTAACAATTCATGAAAGTTGCACATGGATAATGTTCTTTGACTTGTTTGTTTAAACCACTCACTTGACCCACAAAGGGTTGCTTCAAACTCCGTTAAGTACAAAAAAACAAAAAAAAAAAAAAAAAAACAAAACATGGCATTGTACAAGGAATGTTGTAGTTGCGTGCAAACACAAGTTGACAGGACAAGTTGGTTCAAAATCAATAGAGGGCTGAGGCGGGGAAGTGTTCTATCACCAATCCTGTTTACAATAGTAATGGATGACATCATGAAAACAGCAAAAGCAGCATATGGTGGAAGAGGAATGAACATGTTATTTGCAGATGATATTGTGATTTGGGGAGAAGACGACATGAAGGTTCAAGAACTGTTGGATGTGGTGAATGGGAAGATTGAGGAATGTGGATTGAGAATAAGTGTAGAAAAAAGTAAAACTCTTGTTATCACTAGAGGAGAGAAGGAAGGGAAAGAGGTCAGATTAGACTTGCAGACAAGCCCCTGGAAGTAGTGGAGACATTCAAATACCTGGGGAGTGAATTAATGGAGAATGCTCAACTGGATGGTGAAATTAGTACGAGGATTCAAGCTGGAAACTGTTTCTATCATAGTGTAAGAAACATGTTATGTGACAAAGATGTGCCAATGGAAGCAAAGGAAACTATGTACAAGATGTGTTACGTGCCCATAACAACTTACGGAACAGAAACTTGGACAGTGACAAAGAAGGATGAGATTCGAATACAGCCAGCTGAAATGAAGTTCTTGAGGAGTAAGATACAGAAGAGTAGAAGAGATAAAATAAGGAATGAGAAAATCAGAGAAGAAATTGGTGTGGAAAAAATAAATGATAGAATAGAGAAGAGCTGATGGTTTGGGCACATAAAGCGAATGAGTGATGAAAGAATGCCAAAGAAGGTTATGGAAATGCAAATGCAAGGAAGGAGAGGCTGCAGAAGACCACGACTGAGATGGAAGGACTCAATCGAACGCAGTATTAGAGAAAGAAACCTGGACTGGGACACAGTGTTAGAGGAGTAGTGGAAAGACCGAAGAAAGTGGAGAGGAACTATATTTGCCCCTACCCGGTTACTGCTGGATAATGGGAAATGATGATGATGAAACTGCTTTAATGGGATTGTTAACAGAACGGCTGTTTCATCAACCTTTGTTAACGTTAACGTGCTGTTAAACTCTCCGTTAATTTAACGTAGCACTCTCGTCCCATTAACATAGTGTAAATAAAATAAAAAATGGCTGGAAGAGATTTGTGTTCGGTGCTCAGGTGCTATTTTTTTTTTTAAATTTATTTATTTACTGCGCACTACAGGATTTCTAATCCCAATTACAGTGGCAAATGTTTACACTTTTTTGTTTCAGTCAGTCTAATATCATAATATCTCAAACTATTCTAATAATATATTTACGTTGAGAAATAAATAATATTACATATCTAATCCTTGCAAGAAACAAGTATATAAAAACATATTTTCATATCTAAACTAGTCTAATAACCTAATACCTAAACTATTCTAATATTATATTTACAACACTTATAATTACATTTGTGGGATAGGGCTTAATGTAGAATGTTTATAATACATTTTTTGGTTCAGCATTACAGAGTTTTCACGGAGATGGTGAATTGTAGTAGAAACCGGCCTAGAGGTACACAGAAGTCTAAAGAATTATTTTTCTGAACTGCACTGTTATAGACATTGCATAGCCTGTAGAGTGGGGCATTTTCGTGAGCGGTTGTTCTGACTTTTTTATTATGAAAAATTACATTTGTCCTCGCATTAAAGCGGGGCACGTGGAAGTTCAAGAGGCATAAAAAGTCAGGGTTGTCAATAATAGAGTTAACAGTTTTGTACAGAAACTTCATGTCATCCTTTTGTCTCCTCAGTTCCAAGCTTTCTATTTCAAAATTTAGGAGAAGTTCGTTGTATGCTATGCGTGGATAATTACCGGTTTTTTTGAAATGTAAGTATTTTAAATATTTCTTTTGGATTTTTTCGATCTGTGCAATATATATTTTGTTTGCTGGATTCCATATAACGCTTGCGTATTCTACTTTGGGCCTGATGAGAGAGCTGTAGAGGTGTATACAGGTTTTTAGGAGTTTAAAGGGTTTGACATTCCTCATCACAAATCCTAATGTCCTGTATGACTCAGCAACTACCTTCTATATATGTGGAGTGAAGGTGAGTTCTCGGTCTAATAATATCCCGAGGTCTTTAACCTCATTTACTGGTTTCAGGTTATCGTAACCTAGTTTATAGTTAAAGGAAATACACGTTTTATTTCGAGTGAACGACATGGATACACATTTCTCTACATTTAGATATAGTTGATTTTCAGTCGTCCATTGCAGTAAGTTACTTAAGTCAGCTTGGAGAAGTTCGCAGTCGTTAATGGTGACAATCGATTTGAATACTTTAAAGTCATCGGCGAATAAAAGGGAGTCCGAGAATTTTATTCGTTCAGGTAAGTCATTGATTAGCATCAGGAACATCCACGGCCCAAGATTAGAGCCCTGGATTATACCTGAATTTACAGGGTATTCTCTGGACGAGTTTCTTTTATATATTACACACTGCTTTCTATCTCTTAGGTAGGAGCTGAAAAGACATAGCAGTGGGTAAGATAATCCAAGCATATTTAATTTTTTTAGGAGAATGTCATGGTCAATTTTGTCAAAGGCCTTTTCGAAGTCAGTAAATATTGCATCTATCTGGCCACCTCTATCAAGTTCTGAGGATATTGATTGTGTAAAATTTATGAGATTTGTCACTGTGGATCGTCTTGAAATAAATCCATGTTGCTGTTCTGATATTAAAGGTCTTGTATAGACTGTGAGTCTACGACATAATATAAATTCGAAGACCTTGGCTATAGCTGAAATAATTGATATTGGTCTGTAGTTTTTTATTAACATTGGATTACCCGATTTAAACACAGGGCATACTCGGGACAGTTTCCATACTGTGGGAAATACAGATGTTTTCAGAATTAAGTTATAGATGAAGAGGAGAGGATATTTCAGTACATCTTTGCAACCTTTTATAACATACGGTGGTATCTGATCTGGTCCCGCGGAAGACTTTGGCTTGAGCTTTTTTAACGCTAGTTCAACATCCTCTACAGTAATGCTATCAATGTGGATATTGTCAATGGTTTCTGATGAAACGTTTGGAATGTTATACTGAGCTCTATCTTGGGAATATACAGACTGAAAGTATGTTGCAAACCCTTCCGTAATGTTCCTGTCATTCTCTAATACTTTAGAGTCGTATTCATAGGTATTGCGATTATTGTTGTTTTTTCTTTTATTTTTTACCCACGTCCAAAAGGTTTTGGTGTTATCAGTGATATCCTGCTCTACAGTTTTTACATAATTGTTATATGAGGATTTAATTGCAGACTTAGTTTCGGACCTTAATGTTTTAAATTGCCTATTGTAATATTCTGAAAGGTGCTTCCGTTTTCAGTAGTATTCTTTTTCTTTCAGTTTTTGTTTTATGCTCTCTGTGAAGCAAATTGGGTATATCCTGGCCTTCCACGAGCCGCTTTTAGGAACAGTCTCATTTAACACTGTGTAAATTTTAGAATAAAGGCAGGCTACTGCTTTGTCTACATCAGTGCATTCGTAAAGGTCTTCCCAAGTAAGATCTCTTAGTCCTGTGAACAAGTGTTCAAATTTAGATTTTTTGAAATTATAAGTACTGTGAGCTTCTCTTTTGCAGTTTCTACTGTTTGAAGTGATATGTACTTCTATTTCTAGGGCGGGGTGATGGGAGTCCTCAGGTAGCAGCGGATCAGTGTTCTTTTTACAGGTGACATTCGTTATTGTCTGACTGTCGAATACTAAATCCAAAGTTTTACCGTTACTATTGGGAACAGAATTATAGGAATTCAAGTCGTGTAAACTGAGGAAGTTTTTTAGTTCTTGGGTTTGTCTCGTTAAATTTAAGCCAGTGTTTTCATTAATTACTGTTGGCATGTTAAAGTCTCCAGTAATGATTACATTACTATCCATTATTTCATAGTGAGATTCCATCCACCTAAATACCTCACAATGTACCTCTAGTTTTGCGCTTGGAGGTACGTACACGTTAATTAGATACCAGACCTTTCCCCGGATATTCACCTTCAGAAATAACCCCTCGAAGTGTTCCGTTGTTTGTTCGACCTTGTGGACAGCTAATCCGCTTCTAACTGCTATGACTACCCCACCTCCTCGCCCCGTAGAGCCCCTTACTCTGTCAGCACGGTATACTTCGTACTTATTACAACAGACCTCGCTATCATAGACACTAGCATCTAGCCACGATTCAGTGAGCATTATAACATCGAAATTATTACTAAGAATATTTACATTTAAGTCATCTAGTTTAGTCTTAAGACCACGTACATTCTGGTAATAAATGGAAAGCCTACTCTTCTCCATTGCAATTACAATTTAGATAGGTCATCCTGGTTATTGATAACAATGACTCCAGACCCTTGGGTCTTGCGTATTTTAATTATACCATTGCTTACCCAAATGTAAGCGTAATTCTTCTCTCTCCGGACTGCACGGGCCTGGGCCAACAACTTCTTCTTCTGAGGGGACAGACTCTCGTTTACGTATATGATGTTGTCGCCAGGAAATCCTAGTTGTCTGTTGGAGAGATTTCGCTTCACTCGCCTCCGCTCCATGAAGTGGTCCTTGTCCGTTCTTACAAATTTCACTATGATCCCGCAGTGTTTCTGGTTTGGTGCCTTAGGGAGTCGATGGCAAGCATCCACCATTTCCTCTTTAAGTTCTATGTCCAACGCACGCCCAACTTTCTTTACCGTGTCTATAACAAATTCATTTGGTATATCCGGAATCCCATGTATTTCGATGGTATTCCTTCTCGTATACTGTTCAGCTTCCCCCACACGGATTTCTAAGGATTTTACTTTATCCTTCAGAAGATGATTTTCCTGGGTGAGGTTTTCTATATCTTGAAAACACTGTTCCATATCTTTTTGTTGTTTGGAAATCAGAAGTACAGTATCATCTAATTTCTTGTGACACAGTTCAAGGGAATTACCTAAGTCTGTCTCTCGAGTCTTCTGGTCTTCCTTCATTTGCCTCATTTCTTCAGTTAACTCTTTCAATAATTCGTAAATGCTGTCTAAAGAGGGGGCGTTCGTGGTAGTCAATGATGTTGATTTCCTCGCACTGTTTTTTGCTTCATGTCTTGTACTCTTATCGCAAGTCCACTCCGTGTATCTGTTTACACTGTTCGTACACTTCTTGTGGTACCACTTTTTACATGCCACGCACTGTACCTTGGGAGCCCTACCCAAGTCAACCGCACATTCTTCGCAGGCGCTCATTTCGCTGAGTTGTTTACGTGCTCCTTATTTCTCAAATTACTCGGGTTTATTGGTTAAATCAGAATATTGTCACTTTGGTAGTAGTTGTGAAATACCGCACACTATTATCACACCACAGATACACTCGCAAGTCCCGATCTGACACTAGTTAATACACGCTTTGCAGGAGCTCGTTATTCTCGTGCTCTTCACTCAGCCGCCATAACTGACAGATTACCTTCAAAATATTGAGAGACAGCAACTTTCACAGAGAAGTAATGACGTACTTGAACTCACAGAAATGCATTTTTTGGAGCGGTATAGGTTATCTAAACCTGTTGTGAGGAAAGTACTCAAAGAGAATACCCTACAGGATGAAATTCATCTTTGTCTCCAATGCAGTAATTGTTGTAAAAGAGAGATAGGTACATAAACTAATATTCCATGAACTTATTCGTATGTTAGGAACATTTTGTTGAAATATAGATTCAAAGAAAGGGAGGTCATAATCTCATATAGCCTACAGCATGTATAACATGGTAGATCCAAATTCTAATATGATTGTGCTTCTGTAGTTATTAAAGATGTGTCTAGTTAATAAAATCCAGCTTAAAAACCTCTGAATGGTAATACGAAAGAGATATCGCACATAACAAGAACAAAAGCATCGTTTCATATAACAACATTAACCCTTTTGCTCCCAGACATTTTGGCAGGGTATATGCAAGAAATCCCAGGCCCTTTTCTTGCTTTATTGCAGTACTTTACTAAAATATGCATATTTCACTGATTATTGTCCAAATTGAATCATTTTTTAAATGTTTTATTTGTAAATACATACTCTAAATGATACTAAATGCATAAAGTAAATAGTCGTGCAAAATAGATATATAATTTTCCAAAATCTACTGACCAAATCCAAAAGTTTTTATTTTCTCACATTTCTTCAAAATTTAAAATACAAAAAAATAGCTGTCCTCCAACCATCCATATCACCTAAAAGACCATTTAAAATCAACAAATCCACTAAATTTCAAAAGTTTATTTGAAAAAATAACATAGTTATTGAAGATTAAACATAAACTAGCAATTTGTATTTCTCAGCACATAAATTTCATATGTTCAAAATAACAATAGTAAATAATAAGAAAACCCACAAAAATGTCACTATTAATGAAAATAACATATTAGGCCTAACGTTAAAAAAATTACACTTTAATATTTACAGTTCATATACAGTATTTACAGTATATATGTGCCAATAGCTTTTAACATTTGTGCAGAGGGTAGCATAAAGGGTGAAATCTCTTTTGTCACTTCGAGCACATAAACGTAGAGTTTTTTCTTTTGCCTTCAGATTTAGTGCTAGCTGCACTACATATACTGCAGTTTCTTTCCTTTTTGAGTGGAACTCTTTTTCTACAGCATACCTACTGGCATCAACACCATTCACTTCTCTCCAACAGCGTAGTCAGCTGGCACACAAGGTCAATGCTTTCTAGATTTCGCTCGCTTCTTGCTTCTTTCGGCACTGTATACCATACTAAAGTTTGTTTAAGCAGTTGATATGAGTAGAACATTTCTTCCCGATTAATTTGATGTATGTTATGTGTATATTTGTGAGCGTATTTTCAACAAATTACTTACGAAACGTCCGTATATACGGATATTAGGATTTCTTAGACATATCGCCGACGTCCGTATATACGGACGCTGGGATCAAAAGGGTTAATATGTCTTGGCGTGATATTCTATATCACAGTCATCGTCATTACGAAGAGGCTTAACTTGGTTGCCGATTAATGCAATAACCTTTGAGGTCATCTAGCCTATCTGGATGCTAGATTAAAATTACCACCTTCTTGTACCACTCCAACTAGTCCTTTGAGTAATTTTGTTTTAGCTTCTTTTCAGGTTGTCATACAGGTATTTTATTTGTTTTGCTGTCCGCGTGATCCCATTCAAGTAGCTATTGAATTTGTTTGCTAACTGATTCCACGCCTTTTCTTTTTCCTTTAGGGTTGTATCATCTATCCTTATACATTATATAACGCTCCCACATTTAGAAAGTAAATTGACAATCTTTTTCTCCAGTGAAGTAAAATTTTGTCACCTTCCATTATAATTTTCTTCAGTGCGTGGTCTAATTTACTGATCTCATCGTAACACCAAGTAAGTTCAGCTTCAAAAGGGACCTCTTATTCTGGACAAAAAGAGTATGGGTGAAAGGTGCCAGATGAAGAACATTATGCCCGACACCGTTCAGAAGAGTTAAATAATGTTCATGCTACACACTGCTGACATAATCTGTAATGTTAATGCCACCTTAGTTAACAAACTTGTTGTAGTGTTCTGTGAAACATGATTTCCATAATGCCACATTAAAATTTTAACAAGGTGTTAGCTAATGCTCTGTTAGCAAAATTTTATCAGTGGTTGATGAAACTGGCCCTAAGACCATTGTATGCCTGCATCGAAAGTTTTTCTCACACTTGCATTCTTTTTAACTACATTTACATGTTTGAAAAGAGCTACATTGGAATGCTCTTGACTCGCATCAGTGAAACCCAGAAATCTTTCCTGAACTTCATTGTTGCCGTTGGTGTAATTAAGGACAGTAGAATGCTAAGACTTGTTTATGCTGCCAAATGTGTTTGTTTGATCTTTCTGTATTACCTCTGTAACTACTGAGATAATTGCAGCTATCAAGTCATTAGACTCCTTCAAATGAGTTGCCAAAAGCGAATCATACTATCACATTAGATCAAGCAGTTCTGCACAGTTTCTGGTATTTGCAGATGTCAGGAACTTGCTGTGGCCACAGAATGGTAACTCTTGCTTTGATAAATAAAGGACAATATCTATTAAGTGTTCCAGAATTTCACACTTTTTTTTTCCACCCCACCTTTTCATTGTTGAGCAAATCTGACTCGTTTTTGTTCATCAAGCTGGTGTTCAAATTCTTGTTCTTCTGTAGCTATTTAACTGATGAAAGCCCTTAATGTGGTTGGCAGATTTTTTTTTTGTCTGGTAATAGACAGTGTCAAAGTGTTTATGTTTGTAAAGCCACTTTTGCACTTCATCCCATTATCACTAGAAAAATAGAATACAAGGCCAGCAAAACAGCTTGCTCAATTTCATCGATCCTGCTAAGCAGTGGGTATTGTACTGTCTCTCACTGATCAAACAAACGTATTCTCTGTTTTTTTCCTTGTGACAAGTTTTCAGTCTGGCAGTGATGAGCACGGCCTCCCATTCTTTGCAGTATCTCTTTTCTCGTGACCACTTCTTGATTAAAAGAATTTCTTAACTCCTTGAAATAAAGTAATAAATACAGCGTTTTTTCGTTGGGCACTATTCGTTTCTGAGAATACGTTTTTCTCCTGCAGTTCTTCTTAAAGTTTGTTAGCTCTGTGGAGATGTTGCTGATGACTGATCAAGCCAATGAAACATGCGGCCACACAGGTCACATCTAAAGGTGGGTGGAGGACACGGTTGGATCTGATGTAGTTTCCGTTTTTCATGGGTTTCAATTTCTTGTCTGCGACGTGCTTGCTGAACAGCGAGGCTCCTTCTGCAGTAGCTTTGCGCAAGGAGCACAGTTTTGTGCAGTTGTTGCCTAGGTGTTAGCATTTATGTTGGCGCTATTCATAGTCTTCTTGAGCTGGTCTGTATAATATTTCAAAGGAGCACCTTGAGGCTTTTTGCCATGACCAATCTCACCGTAGAGAAGTTGTTTATAAAGTCTGCTATCATTCATACACTGGACGTGACCAACCCATCTAAGCTGATGAGTGATGATGAAGGCTTATGCCTTGTCAACAACTGCCACGTTACTTATGTAGTCATCATCCCCTGTGGGTGGGGGTGGTAGAATAATATGGTATCCCCTGTCTGTCATAAGAGGCAACTAAAAGGGGCCTCAGGGGCTCTAAACTTTGGAGCATGGGTTGGCGACCACGAGGCCCTCAGATGAGTCCTGGCATTGCTTCCTTTGGCCGATATATTCATTTTTCGAAGTGTCGGATCCCTTCTATTTTTTTCCCCCCTCTGATTAGTGTTATATAGAGGATGGTTGCCTAGTTGTACTTCCTCTCAAAGCAATAATCACCACCACCACCTTATGTAGTCATCCATCTAAGTTTCTGCTGATGGAAATGATTCAGTTTCTTTATGTCATGACGGAAGTGTGTCCAGCTTTCACATCCATGTAGTAATGTTGTTATGACTACAGCTCGGTACATCATTAGTTTGGTATATATTTTGAGATGCTTATTCAAGAAAACTCTGTGGGAGAGGCAGCCGTAAGCTGCATGGGAAGAGCGTATTCTATTTTCCACATCCTTTTCCGAGTGTAGTTACAATACTACCAAGATAGGTGAATTGGTCTACCTGTTCAAAAGGTGTTCCTGTTATGGTGACATTTACTTCAAGGACGGTACCACCTGGTGCCGGCTGTACAACTACTTTAGTCTTTTGGGTGTTGATGGTCAGACCAAATCGTTCATAAGCTTCCTTAAAACGGTGGAGTTTTGAAGCTCCAATCGTGTATGGGCAACTGTTGCATTGTCATCAGCATATTGAAGCTCCATTATGCGAGTAATATGAGTCAGTCTCTGAGAATGGAGCCCGGCTTGGTTGAACAGTCTGCCATCACACGGAAACTTAATTTCCTCAACTATATGGCCGATAGTAGAAGTCTCGTGAAGCATGGCTGCCAACTAGAGGGCGAAAAGTGTCGGAGCAAGCACGCAACCTTGCTTAAGTCTGTTTGTGATAGGGGATTCTTCTGATAGCTCATTCAGGTGAAGAACTTGTCCAACTATTCCATCATGAAGAGCCTGGACTAAGTCTACAAAATGGTCACTACAGCCAAAGCACCGTAATACCATCCACATAGCTTCTCGAGGAACAGAATCAAAGGCCTTTTCCTGATCGTAAAATACTAAAAGAAGCGAGATTTGTTGTTCTGTGCATTTCTCTTGGATTTGTCTAGCACAAAAGATTGTCAATGGTACCTCTTGAGGCATGAAACCCACATTGAGACTCAGGCAGTACTATTTCAGAGACAGTCTGAAGATGATTCAACAAAATCCTTGCCAGAACTTTTCCTGCTATGGATAGTACGGAAATGCCACGATAATGGCAGCAGTTTAGCTTCGATTTAAAAGTAGGCTGAGGTGTTCTTTCCAGCGTGTTAATATATATGTCTTGACTGTCTGTAAGGATGGTGTTATTGTCAACAGCTTTCAGTGCACCTGATGGTGAGTGAGATGGGCCAAAATGTTCCTTTAGTTTCTTGTAGAAATTCCAAATGTCTCTAGTATTGGACAAATTCTGGAGTTTCTTGGCTTTCTGCTGATTTTTCAGCTGTCTTATATCAACCTGACATTTCATCTTAAGCTCCTGGAAACGTGCTTTCTTCACTACAGAGGAAGGGTCTTGTCTAAGGGGTTAGTAGGCTTCCCTTTTTTTTAATAATTAGTTTCAGAATGTTTTCATTATCATCATCATCATCATCATCAAACCAGTCATTTCTCTTCCTTTTCTCCTAGCCAGTTGTTTTTTCTGCCAAATATTTGATGGTAATTTGAAGTGTGGCCCATTCCAGCTGTATATCCTTGGTATGTTGGTTGGTTGGTTGGTTGGTTGGTCGGTCGGTCGGTCGTGAATTCTTTAGCAACAGTTTCATTTTGAAGTTTGCAGGTATTAAATCCCTTCCTTGAAGGGTTTGTAAAACAAGTATGTGGTTTCCGGCGCACCAAAATTCTGAGTCAGCTGATAAGAAGTCTGTGATCCTTCCAACAGTCATCGATGTTTCTAGCTGTCTTTGTGATAAGGACATTTTTCTTATAAGTATACTACGGGTGATGATTTGGTCCGCCCTGTCAGTATATTATCAAGTACCTAATTTTGTACAAATATTTCAGTCATACATGTTTCGAGAGCCCCAACTCCCTTCATCAACAATTTCTAACTCATAAAACAAGATTCCCCATATCTTAAGATCTAACATCATTCAGCTATACATAAAACATTATCAATATATAACCTTATTTTTAACACATACATAATAAACATTTCTTGATAATGTTTGTTATGTAATATAACACTTTAAAACACTTATAAAAAGTTCAGCTGGTTATTCTTATGTTATATAACACTTTAAAACACGTCTTTCTTGTCACGTTGAGTTCTGACATAATCAAAGAAGTGGCAGTGTTTTGAATGTGGGTGCAACTATGTAGTCTTGTATCTGGTTGGTAAATGGAATTATGTGTTGATGATGAAGAGTTCAGGCTCAGCAGAGGCCAAGAAGAAGTAATCCATTTGCATTTCAGTTTTCTATACCTTGATTGCCCATGACATTACTCCATAGCTGATTATCTCTATCCACTCTAGCATTGAAGTCACCAAGTAATAATAATTTTTCCATGGTGGGCACTTTGGAAAGTATTGTATTCAGTTGATGATAGAATTGATTCTTAGAATTTTCAGAGCGGTCCAAAATGGTATGAGGAGGATCATGAGTCTTTCATTAACTGCAGCCGGACTTAATCTAAGCCGTTTACATACATGTAGTAACTTGAAAAACTATTCACTCAATGTAATGGATACTAGTAAATTAGTAATCTCTAGCTGAAGCTCACTGGCCAGAGCTACAATCACTCTGTTTGGTCTGTGTTTAAGTGGCAGGGTTCAGAGAGGTGGATGAAGTGGGAATGGCTCTGTGCATGCATGAAATCACTGTGCAGCAGCAAGGATTGGGAAGCTCCCTCAAACGAGCAAGCATTGGCCAGCAATGCAATGCTGAGCTCGATATTGCTGCTCTCACTCAAGATGTCTTCTGTCTAGAAAACACGAAGGCCTAAATGAAATGCGTAATAAATAAATATTATTCCTGTCTCAAATAATAAGCTCGCTGTGGAAACATAACAAGCATGAAGAAATCGCCCCTGTTCCATAAATTTGTCGTTGTTCCTGACGTGCATGTCAGAATCGGTATAGTACTACAGTAGAACTCCGCTTACCCGAATCCCAGTTTAATTGAAATGGTCTTGCAAAAGTGTATTTTTATATTTGGTTTTTACCCTCTCATTCTTAGCCGTTGATATTAGTAATTCTCTTGCTATATGTGCTGAGAGCTACTAGGCAAAACCTATTTTTATATTATGACTTATGCCAGAATGCATGTAGCATAAAACAAAACACTTTCTTACCCTCTAGTTCGTTCCATGATACACTTTTTCTTGAACAAGCAGGAATTATTATTACTGTATTATTCATCGTGAAGATTATGCAGACGACTCCGACCTTAACAATAGCAGTTCTGAGAATTGAATTACAGCAATTAATGCATTGGAGGCAATTTGATTTTGAATTTTTTATTAAAATACAGTACCACACGCTTTAATTACAGTACTGTAATAAAGTTACTGTATACAGTATTCAGTTCAGTAGTAACAAAAAATTGTTTCATTATTTCAGATTGCTTTGCACTTTGTTGAACAAAGCAATGAATCTACACCAGCTGATGTATGATTGATTAAATGGTGGCACAACATAGCTGCACGATAGCGCTGCATCAAGAAAATTCAGAAGAAAATCACTGATTTTATACAATGAGTGATATTATGTAAATATTTTAATGTTAATATACAGTGTGCACCTTTGCTTAACAGAGGTTATATGCATTTTCATTTCGACATTTAACTTCCAAAAAGATATTTAACATGTGTCATCCGAAAAAAACCTCATCAACCGAAGTGGCTCCGTCTCCTTTATTTTGGATAAACGGAGTTCTACTGTGTTTGTAAATAATAATAATTTTATTTGCTTTACGTCCCACGATGGCAGGTTCGATCCTGGCTCAGTCTGGTGGTAATTGAAAGTGCTCAAATACGTCAGCCTCGTGTTGGTAGATTTACTGGCATGTAAAAGAACTCCTGCGGGACACTATTCCGGCACCTCGGTGTCTCAAAAAACCATAAAAGTAGTTGGGGTCAGAAGGCCAACGCCTCAACCGTCTGAGTCACTCAGTCCGGCAATACTATTTGTAAGATATCTATTTGTTAAACACCTCAGCACTAATAAAACAGTTTTCATGTGCACAAATAAGCTCACGGTATATTTTCAGTTATGAACATTAAAACAAGAATAATAGTTACACCACCTTTCCAATACTTATCTTTCCTATATTTAGGAAGTAAACATTACAACAGGCGTTGTAAGATGGGACATGTTTCGCTTAACAGTCGTAAGCATCATCAGCCAAAAATAAATCTTAGCCTAAATTTAGGTCAGGGCCCTGAACCTAGTGTCCTTAACATATATGGCACCCTAAGAATCAACATTTATATTTATAAAATGAAAATAGGTTTAAAACTAGTGTGAAAAATCATGGAATGTTACAACATGGTTAAGAGAAAAAACACAATCGAGTTGAGACAGAGGATAAGAACAGAAAGTAGGCTACAATACAGAGCTGGTAGTGAAATAATTAAAATCATTAGGATATCATTGTTACCAGTCAGTCAATCAGAATGTTCAAACATAAAAACGAGAGTGAAAATATATAAGAGTGTTCATCATGGCTGAATTAGAAAAAAACATGTAATCGTGTTGCCAGAGGTTAAAAACATAAGGTACAACACAGAGCTGGCAGTGTAATATCAAACTCATGGCTGCCAGTCAGTTAATAAGAATGTCCATATATAACAAAACATGATGGTTATATTCTTTTAAGTGAAGAAATAATTAAATCCCACTCTTGTATAGATACGTGAGAACGGGCGAGAGAAATCATATGTTGTAGCAGACATGGAGTAGTAACACTTCAAACAGGATTGATCACGCCTGAAGCCGCTTCATTTTTGCTGGGAGTTCAAGACCAAAACGGAAAAATAAGATGCCAAGTGCGTGCACTGAAATCTGAAAAAGGAAAAAGATGTACTGGGGCCTTGAAAATAGTTACTTGTAATATTTTCAGTTGGCGGCATACAGCGAATCGACATGAAAGTCTGCAGAAATAATAAGGAAGGATTCATTGTTGATCCCACTGTGTGATTCAAGCACTATACAGGACAGCTGGATGAAATACATCTTGTTAACAAAACATAACCGAGTCGACAGTACCTTTCTACAATCAGAAGCCAGCTTGACAGTATCATGATTATCGGATTGATGGTTGGAGTACGTGGTACCATCCCAGACTTCTTTATAAACTTCTGGAGAAAGATGTACTTTGTCAGTTTAGCAACCTGTTTATCAAGAAGTTGTTGTCTGAACCTTAATTAAGGCCAGGACCGCTTTCTTTCCATTTCTAACCCTTTGCTATCCCATTGTTGCCATAAGACCTCTCTGTGTCAGTATGACGTAAAGAACATTGTAAATTGAAGTTGTTGATGTTGTCAATAAATGATCATTATAATAATCTATGTTAGTAATGCCATTTCTTATGCAGCCAGTCCCTGGTATAAATGGTATGATAGTGTTGTTGATTGGGTTTGTTAGTGTGGACGTTGCAGCTAGCTGGGCAGATTGATATGTAATGGCACTTTCTGGTCATGTGAGGAAAGCAACAGGAAACTACCTCAGTCCCCATTTTCTTAGTATCCCTTGTTAGTGACAGTAGCTGGTGGTGGAGTTGTTTGAGATTCCATCTGCCTTCTGGATGATGACTTATTATTTTTTATTTATTTATTTGTGAATTGACCACTACAATTTCATTTTTTCTTTGAAGTTTCCTCTTCCTCCAGTACTCTTTCGTACGGGAGTTACGTTGTTTCTTCTGTCCATCTGTCCAGTCTCTTCCCTTCTTTGCTGTTCTTTCGACTTAAAACCCTTCCAAATTTTGAATCATGGTCCAAAATGTTTTCCTCTCTAACATCTGAACTTCCTGGATGCTGGACTTCTCTAGATCATTACGAACTTCCTTAATCCGTGCCGTCGTTGTCTTGTTTCACAGGTAGTCAAATAACTTTTTGGTTAGTCTGGTTTTATCCATTCTGTACAAATGTCTGAGAAATGATAACCTCCTCTTTTTCATGGCCTTTGAAATTTTCTCCACATTTTTTGTAGACTTCATTGTTGTTCCAAAGTTTCCAACCTATTTCAGTCTGGATTGGGTCCAAGATTTTCTGAAGTATTCTTCTTTCTAAGATCTCCAGCTTCTCCAACTTGTAATTCATCAAGAGGCATTTGCTGGCATACAGGCATTCTGTTTTTACTACAGTGTTATAATGCCTTATTTTGGCATTCCATGAGATGCATATCTTGTTGTAGGTGTTTTAAGTTAGTCTGTAAGTTCTCTCTGTATTTGAGATATGATCATCTGCAGCAGCTTTCTCTAGTCCATCCTCTTGTATGATTTCACCAGGCTATTTGAACTTTTTAACCCTCTGAATCTGTCCAATCTCTGCTTCAAGGTATTGTGGTCCATGTTTGTCATTCATCCTGAACTTGATCTTCTCTTTTGAGATCCTAAGTCCCGTCTTGCTAGCGATCTTTTCTAGGAGATTGATCTGTATGGCCGCTTCCCCTAGGTTTTCTGAAAGTATTGCAAAATCATCCAAGGAGTTGACTTTGATTCCTCCCGATTTTCTTCCTAAGCAGATCAGGATTATCCCTTGATTTTCAAGTTCAGAATTCCAAATTCTCACAACCTTCTCCAGGACACAGTTGAATAGTAGTGGTGATAATCCATAAGCCTGTTGCATATCTATCTTAATTTCAAATGACTGAGACAATTCTCCCATTAATTTCACCTTATTACCGGGCGAGTTGGCCGTGCGCGTAGAGGCGCGCGGCTGTGAGCTTGCATCTGGGAGATAGTAGGTTCAAATCCCACTATCGGCAGCCCTGAAAATGGTTTTCCGTGGTTTCCCATTTTCACACCAGGCAAATGCTGGGGCTGTACCTTAATTAAGGCCACGGCCGCTTCCTTCCAACTCCTAGGCCTTTCCTATCCCATCGTCGCCATAAGACCTATCTGTGTCGGCGCGACGTAAAGCCCCTAGCAAAAAAAAAATTTCACCTTATTAAGTTGTGCCTGATATGGATTATTATTATTATTATTATTATTATTATTATTCTTAATTCTCATCATTTTAACATTAAATTGGTGATATGATTACCGCAGGAGCTTAGCTACTGGCTTCCAGTTCTTAGATGATCATCTTCCGCAATATACAGAGTCGCTGATCCTAATGAGGCTCCTCTTTCGCTGTCTGTCCTGAGCTTCTCCAATATTTAGGTTATTTTCCATGTAGTAGTGTCCGACCAAGTCTGTCCACTTCATCTTAGGGTGCTCACACTTCCTTCTTCCCTCATCTTGCATGTATGTAATCTGTTCGCTGACACAGTCATTGTCCCTCCATATTAGACAGTCAAACCACCTTAACCTTGCTTCCTCAATCTTTGCCCTGATGTTGGTAGGTTTCAGTGTGCCTCATGTGTGGTCATTTCTGAGGCAATCCTTTGATCTAACTTTGAATCTACAGTGTCTGCAAGTGGTAGAATTTTTACATGTTATCCCCCATGTAATCGAGGAAAGCATCTGACCTTACGTCTCTGGTCAAAACTCAGAAGCATCACGGTGGCTCCTCAGACCCAAGATATAACTAGGTTATTGGAGAGATCAGAGTTCTAATAAATCTAGTAGTGTAATTGAGTGAAAAATTTTGTAACACATTTACTAATGATCTTTAATTTGTTTATCCTTTTACTTCTTAGGTTGATAGTGCTTGGCGGAATAAGGATGGGCAGTTACTCTCGGTAAGTTTAATCAGATTATGGTAGAAAGTAAGATTTGTAGTCTGTGTGTGTGTCCTAGGAAGTTGTTGAGATATGAAATTCTTGTTGATGGTGGTGATTCAGAGAAATATAATATGTAGCAGTTCTCATACCGATTTATGCCAGGAGTAGACATAACTTACCAGATTTCTTAATATGTTTAAATGAGACAAATTTTGGCTTCTGTTTCCAACAAAAGGAATTCAGATTTGTATCAGTCCTTTATACTCTTCACTTCTTCTTCTTAGCATTTATCCTGCTTAATTGCAGGGTCTGCTGTTGTGCACTCTCTTTTCCACTTGATGCAGTCTTGTGCATCTTCAGGAGAGACTTTCACCACATGCATGTCCTCTCGAAGAGTGTCAAGCCGGCGCTTCTTGGTCACCCTCGTGGTCACATATATGGAAAAGAAAGGATTCCATCTGATCAATACAATTTATTATTCTTGTAGTTCTTACAGTACCGGTTTCGGCCTATTTGGCCATCATCAGCTGGCTAATGTTGATGTTTTGCATCTTCATCTTACGCTTCTAACTTAAACAAGATTTTATCTACCATGAAGCCAAAGTGGACCTTTTAACGACAAGTGTTTTATTACAATACACTTTGCTATTAGCCAATCAAATTACAATACATCATAGGAATTCACCATTGTCTACAAACATAGTATAAACTGACGCAAATCTATGATTAACAGCACGACAACTGCAAGAAGAAAGCACACACAAGATATGCACAGTTAAATTTACCAAGTTTTAGACTCCATTAAATCATATCATCATTCACGAACACTAGCATCAACTGATATATTTCATAGTCACAAGACTTTACCAAGAAAGAAGAAGATATATGCAAGACATAAACATTACTTAGTGCTTTACGTATGTTTTTAATGCATTTTAATGTGTTTTATGTGTTTGTACAACTGATTAGCTCTTAAGTTTAGGTAAAGCTTTCTACAATCACAACTTAAACCTCAAGGTGATTCATACTTACATACCGCAATTTAAACAATAAATCATAATTTATATGCCCCATTAGACATATCCGGATGTGCCAATCAAAGATGGGAACTTCCTTCGGATATTGTAATGTAATTTATGCAAAACAGCAATATTAGCTAGCTGATGATGGCCAAATAGGCCAAAACCGGTACTTTAAGAACTATAAGTATAATAAATTGTATTGATCAGGTGGAATCCTTTCTTTTCCATATATGTGTATTCTATCAATATGGACATAAAGTTCATAAAATAATGATACGATAGCCAACCAGGCAAAACGTAATGCGTATAAATATAAGAATTTAAAAATCAAGCTAATGAATGCAACCAAAAGCACTGCCTTTCTGAAGGAGTGCCTATCAAGCAACTTAACACCAAAATTCCTCAAGAAATATAACAACATTGTACAACCACCCAAACACGTAATACGCAAAAAAAGAATGAGCAAAATCTGGTTAAAAGATGAAATCAAATTTTTATATCGTAAGAAACAATACCTTAATAATGAACTATATCAAACACATCTCCAGTTATCTCATGAGCTCCCACATAGTTATTGGAGCTATTTTCAACAAATTGTAAGAGAAAAAGTAGAAGATTTAGCGATTAAGAAATAGAACACACTAAGCAAAAAACTGGAAGCACTAAAACAACCATTCAAACTGAGACCACCAACTGAAATCCTGCATAAAAACCCCTCAACCCATCCTAACAAAGCCACTGAACACAGTTTCCACCCACCTGTGAAGAACTTAACGCAAACCACATTTGAGGAAACGGAAAATGTTATATTGAGCAAGGGACCCAAACACAAATGGGGCAATACATCAACTTTTCAAAATGTCGTAACAACTGTTACTGAAAGAGAAAATGCTATACTAAAAATTCCGTACGAATTACGAGAAGAAGTTAGACATGAAATTAATAAAAGGATCCCACAATACATTAACAATATCTACAACAACGAACCAAACAACAGCGCCATCAACGAATCACACATAAATAAGCTTAACAGCACAATAAAACAGAATAATTTACCTATCACGAAAGGCGATAAAGGCAACACTACGGTTATCATCAATAAGAATGATTACATAACAAAAGCTAAAGAATGCTTCCAAGACAACACTTTCTCAATTAAACGTTAAGACCCAAGCAATAACATACAAAGAAACCTCAAAATCATACTCAAGAATACACACTTTCTTCTTACTGAAACAGAATTTTCAAAACTTATAACAATGAACCCCCAACTAACGACCGCTAAAGCCTATCCTAAAATTCCTAAAGAAAATATCCCAATGAGACCTATTATAAATTATAGAAACAGCCCATCTTACAAGCTTTCACAATTCATTCATAAATTCCTTAAGAAGCATTACTCTTTTTTTAGCAAACAAAACAATACGCAACTCTATAGATTTTTGCAATAGAACGAAAGCATTCAAGATTGAACCACACCACTTCCTCGCTTCATTTGATATAACAAATATGTATCCAAATATTCCCGTTAAACAAACTACAGAAATAATCTAATCTAACTTAAAAAACTACAGCAAGTTGAGCATTCTAGAAATAGAAGAATTTATGAAAATATTCCAATTTACCATCAGTTATAATTATTTTAAATTTCATGACTCCATCTACCAACAGCAGGACCTACCTATGGGTTCCTCAGCCTCAGGCATATTACCCCCTCTAGGGACACCATGACCTTGACGTCGGTGTGGGGGCTTGTGTGCTTGTTGATCCCGAGGGCTGTGCCAGCTTAGGGTTTCCCATGCTGGATTGGCCTTGGTGTAGGGCCAGACTAACAAGGTGTCTCCCGAGTTGTTTGAGAGGTGTCTGTGCTCTTTATTCTTCATCATTATTTCTACCCTTATATTCTCAAATTTAATTCCTCTTCCTGTCTGGCCACCCTCTCTGCCTCGCGTAGATTAGGTTAGAACGCAGGTTTTATCCTCCCCCAATCGCAAGTTTCGGGTCGTGGCGAGGTGATGCATGGCTACTGGGAGAGTAGTTCCTAGCGACCCCCTTCAGATACCGGGCGCCCTCTGGAGCATATAGCCTTGCCTTCGGCACATCTCCTTGGCTCTGCCGAAGGTCGACTTCATATTTCTGGAGTACTCGTGGAACCAAAGACGGAACCTCCTTCTCTTCCTTCTTTATCAAAGGGTGGCACCCTTCAAAAAGCAGCATCAAAAAATGGTAAAAAAAAGTAAGCGGTATACTCCAGTTCCTGTAGACTACATAAGTGATGAATGTCTTCCTCGATTCCTGGTTGCTTCCAGGGTCGATGATAAAAGTTTCCTTGACGAATGTCCTTTTATGGTAAGCAATTCAATTGAAGAAATTGTTGCTGGTGAAGTCGACGAGATGCGCAAGCTCCGAGATTGAATCTGTACTTATCAAGACATCTACGGCTGAACAGTCCAGACGGCTATTTAAAGCCAAGTTATTCGGAAAGGTAGAGGTGAAAATCGAGAAGCACCAAACCCTTAACTCCTGCAAGGGAGTTATTTTCCACAGGGATTTGGTTAAGTCTTCCAATGATACAATGATCCGGTACCTAGCATGGGGGTGTAACCGATGTCAAGAGGTTGAAGAGGCGTGTGGGTGATAAGCTACTCGATACGGGTGCTTTCATCTTTACCTTCGACGCTGAGACTGTACCTGAACAAATAAAGGTAGCAATGTATCGTCTTGACTGTTCGTCCGTACATTCCAGCACCAATGAGGTGTTATAACTGTCAAAAGTTTGGCCACACCCCATTGCGATGTACAGGTACGACAACCTGCAAAATGTGTGGGAAGTACGAGCATGCTGGGGTTGACTGCACAGCACCACCTGTGTGCGTCAAATGTCCGGGTGCGCATGCTCCAATCTCCAAGGAGTGCCCCACATTCAAGCAGGAGAAGAAGATCCAGGAGTTAAAACGCTGGATAAGCTGTCGTATCCAGACGCCCAGAGGAAGTTTAAGTCCATGGCTGCTACGGAGTTCTCCATCTCCTTTGCTGAAAAGGTTGCAAATGTGTGGATCACTCCACAGAGTTTTGTACAGAACACCAGTACTGAAAATGCATCGATAAGTCCATGCCAGCAACCAAAGAAAGTAGCTAAAGAAGCTGGAGCCTTAACAGCACAAGTATCGAAAAGTGCGTTATTGTCGATGTTGCCTGGGAAGGGTGCTTCCCAGGAACATTCGGCTGAGAAGTCCTCCCCCAAAAGGGGGGGGGGAAAGACTTCCCCAAATAGGGCTGGAAAGTCCAGCCCGCCTTCCAATGCCCGGACCACAAAGGAGGAGAAGGTGAAGCCACAGAGCTCCCTTCAGAAATTGGAGAAGAAGCCTTCTCCAACTCAATGGGGGGTCACAGGATCCCCGAAGAAATCCGGCAAACCATCTGCCGGCTCTCCTCCAAAAAGGAGAGAAATGGTGGGTAAGAACGAGAGGCCCCGACGCCCTGTTGTTCAGTCACTTTCTGGAGAACCTAATTCTCCCAGGAAGAAGGCCCACTGTTCCCGATCAATGAGATCACTGTCCACGGAGGGTCTAGTCACCGCGCCTGCTTCTGAGGAGACAATGGAGACTGAGCCACTCATTGTCGTGGATGGTGATTGTGACAATAACGATACCGACAAAGACAGCAGAGGAACCTGGCAGGTAATGAACCGAACTAAGGACAAGAAATTGCTCTGATTTCGAAGCTTTACCTACCCACACAATGGCACTATTGCAGTAGAACTGCAGTAGTTACCACTGTCGCCTAGTTGATTTACGTCAACTGATATCCGTCTATGCGGCCTCCATAGTCTGTCCACGGGAATCTCGTTTGAGACCTGGACACAACACAGCTATGAGAGGATATCATCTTTATTCCAAAGACAGAGTAGCTGTGGATGGCGCGGCAACTGGGGGGTGTTTGTATCCTAGTTCGCTCCGACATCTTCAGCGAAGAAGTACTGCTCTGTACTCAGCTAGATGCAGTTCGCACTTCGTTGCCAGTAACAACAACGGTGTGCAACGTGTACATCCCACCATATTATAACCTTGAAATTCGTGCACTACAAGATTTGATCACCCAGCTGCCTCCTCCTTTCCTCGTGCTGGGAGACGTGAATGCCCGTAACATACTATGGGGTTCTCCGTCTTCCTGTTCTAGGGGGAGGACGCTCGAGTGAATGATCAACTTGTTTGATCGTTGCGTGCTTAATACAGGGGAACCGACACATTTCAGCAGCACACATGGCACATTCTCACACCTGGATGTCACTTTGTGCAGCCGTGCACTAGTTCCCCTGCTACGGTGGCAAGTACACGACGACCTCTGTGATAGTGACCACTTCCCGATCATTTTATCTCTCTTGACAGTCCGAAGTACCCAAGCGCTGGTTACTTCGGCGTGCAGATTGGCCAGAATTTTCGAAACGCGCAGTGATGGCTGATGATATGCTGGAGTCTGTTGACGACCACGTTTCTTCCATTACAACTGGAATTTTGGCTGCTGCGGAGGAAACAATTCCTTCCTCATCCGGTATTCATCGCTGGAAACAGGTCCTATGGTGGACGGATGAAATTGCAGCAGCCATACGTGATCGCTGACGGGCTTTTAAGCATTATCGTCGGAATCCTACGATGGTCAATCATATCACATTTAAGTGTCTGTGCACGAAGGCCCGTTTTTTGACTCGAGAAAGTAAGAAAGCTACGTGGGAAAAGTATGTGTCATCCATCATGGCACATACTCCGTCATCACAAGTGTGGACAAAACTCCGCCGTATTGTCAGAGTACAGAATGTGCCCTCAGTACCTGGAATCTCCATTAATGGAGATATAGTTACGATTCCTTCGGTCATTGCCGACTACATCGCGTCACAGATCGCAGATACGTCCAGCTCTAGGAGATACGACTCTGCATTTCTTCCAATTAAGCGCGAGGCAGAGACACGCAATCTCTCTTTTGCCTCTAGTGCTTCGCATCCCTACAACGTGCCCTTCACGGAGTGGGAGTTGCGGAGTGCACTCACGCTGTGCAGAGATACGGCTCCTGGACCGGACAAAATCCATAATCAGATGCTTACAAATGCTTAAGCATTTGAGTGACAGATGTCTCAAGGATATCCTCACCTTATTCAACAGAATATGGAGCGAGGGAGTGTTTCCATCCCAATGGCACGAGGGAATTGTGATACCAGTTCCCAAGCCAGGTAAAGATCCAAAATTTCTGTATAGTTATAGGCCAATATGCCTTACGAATGGCCTCTGTAAGCTATTTGAAAGGATGATTAACCAACGTCTTGTGTGGGCCATGGAAAAGGAGGGTCTCTTGTCTAACTACCAGTGTAGTTTTTGCTCTTATCGGTGTGCAACTGATCATCTGGTCAGACTGGAGAGCGCCATTCAGGAGGCCTTTCTCCGGAAGGAACACATAGTCACTGTGTTTTTTGACCTGGAGAAAGCTTACAACACTATCTGGCGATATGGGATTCTCTCCACTCTACACCAGTGGGGATTTCGGGGAAATTTGCCAATGTTTATCGAGAACTTCATGTCCCTCTGTCTCTTTCGAGTCCGAGCAGGGAATGCATTTTCCCAATATTACGTTCAGGAAAATGGAGTACCTCAGGGATCTGTACTGAGTGTCACGCTGTTTGCAATCGCCGTCAATGGCATAGTTGCCGGTGCTGGGCCCGCAGTCGTTCCATCGCTGTATGTAGATGACTTAGCTCTACATTACAGCTGCGGAAGGGTGGCGTTTGCTGAGAGACAGCTACAGCAAGCTATTAACCGAGTTGACAGATGGGCCCTGCAACATGGTTTTTTTTATTTTCAGCAGCGAAAACTCAGTTGTACACTTCTGTCGACGGCGGCCAGTACATCCCGAACCAGAGCTCTGCTTGCGAAACAGTGTCTTATCAGTGGTTGACACCTGCAGATTCCTGGGTCTCCATTTTGATAAGAGACTTACGTGGCAGCCCCACATTCGTCAGTTGAAGGTTGCCTGCATGAAGAGACTTAACATGCTTAAGTTTCTCAGCGGCACTTCGTGGAGGGCTGACTGTGCGGTACTGCTACGATTTTACACAGCGACAGTCCTCTCCGGAATTGATTATGGAAGTGCGGCTTATGGCTCAGAATCAAAATCTATGCTGAGCCTTTTAGACAATATTCACCATAGTGAAGTAAGGCTGGCAACGGGTGCTTTCCGTACTAGCCCCATTCCCAGCCTATTCGCTGAAGCGGGAGTTCCACCTTTACGGATAAGGAGGCAGCAGTTGCTCCTCACGTACACTGCCAACATTCGTGAAATACCGCTACATCCAAGCTGTCAATGCATCTATCGTACCGAATACCACCAGCGGTGCCAAGACAGGCCGAATGCAACACGGCCAGTTGGGTTTCGGATTGATAGCATGTGTCATGATTTGAATATTGATATAGGTGGTTGTCTTGAACGAACTCTTAGCGAGGTACCTCCGTGGTTGGTTCCGCGACCGGATAGAAGTCTAGATCTGCTGCGTGGACCCAAGTTGAACACGGATTCCTCCGTTTATCGGAGGTATTTCTAGGACTTTGTTCACCAATATATGGCTGCGAGACATATCTTCACGGATGGTTCTAAAATCGGAGATAATGTTGGTTGCTCTTACGTAATTGATGATTTAAGCACGAAGATCTCGCTTCCTAATGTATGTAGCGTGTATACTGCAGAGCTTTACGCCATCTTAGAGGCTCTGCAGTTTGCACTGCATGACGAAAGAAGCCACTTTCTTATGTGTACCGATTCGTTAAGCTCTTTGCAGTCTATTGAAACCTGTTTCTCGCAACACCCACTGGTACAGCAGATACATGACCTTCTAGCCAGGTTAAGGGATGCTGGCTCCAGAATCACTTTCGCGTGGTTTCCAAGCCACGTTGGGATTGCAGGAAACGAACTTGTGGATGAAGCTGCAAACGAAGCTGTACTTTTACCTCCAAGACCAGTCAATATACCTGCTAAGGATATTTGTTCTCAGATACGTTGAAGCATCTTGGCGTCCTGGAATCGGAGTGGCTAGATATCCGAATTCCCAACAAGCTGAGAGCAATTAAGAAGACAACTACCTTGTGGCGGTCCTCTTTCCGACCTCACAGAGAGAGGCCATAGTATTGTGCAGGCTGAGGATAGGTCATTTATGATCCACGCACTCTTATCTCCTAAAGAGGGAAGATCCCCCCCCCCCCCCCCCCCCAGTGTGTTCTTGTGGTGCCGACTTCACCGTGGCCCACATCCTCACAGAGTGCGCCGATCTTCTGGCCTAAGACGGAAACTCGGCCTGCAGGAAACACTCCACGCATACTACCCGATGACGCGACTACTGCTGATCTCGTCATCCGCTTTATGTGCGACAGTAGAGTTATCAAGGTATATAAATGTCAAGTGTACTGTTACTCAGGGAACGTATGTTCCCTTTTGATTCGTTAGTAATCTTTTTGGCATAATTCTGTAATACTTTTTTGTTTTATTTTGTACTGCGTTTTCAAATTCCTTTGTTGAATAAATAATTTTGTTTTATATTTTAAATTTCTTTTCCACTAATTTGTTCAGATGATTACCTCGTTGTACTTCCTCTTAAAACAAAAATCACCACCACCACCACCACATCAGGCATATTAGCGGAAATTTACATAGATCACCTAGAACACACATCAATCAATAAAATAGATAACATATTCTTCCGGTGTAAGTTTGTTGACAATATTTTCGTCATCATCGATAACAGATTCAGTGATGTAAACATCATTTTAGACAAACTTAATACTTTGGACCCCCGTATAAAATTCACCAAAAAAATAAAAAACAACCGCTCCCTAAACTACTTGGACCTAATAATAACCAGAAATGAAAACCATCTATCCTACAAATTCTACAGAAAACCCACACACACTTCAAACACCATAAAAACCGATTCCATCCATCCCAACGTACATAAAAAAGCAGCTTATTTTAGCATGATACACAGAGCTCTCAATATACCATTAACAAAAGAAGACTTAAACAGTGAACTACAACTTATCTACGACGTAGCCAAACACAATGGGTACAGTAAAGAAATGGTCAATAAAATTATACACAAAATTAAATCTCAACCCAAAACCAAATTAACAAAAATAGACAAACCCAAAAAAGATTACATATCCTTCACCTTCAACAACGCACTCATATACCCCGTAACTAACGTTTTTAAAAAGTACAACTTGAGAATAGCATTCAAAACCACGCACAATAGCACCAATATCATGCACATTGTTAGGAGTTTACCGCATCAAGTGCAATGATTGCAAAACAACGTACATTGGACGTACAGGCAGAAATTTTATAATCCGGTATAACGAACATCTAAATGCAATAAAGCATAACCACTTCTCAGCAATTGAAGAATATAAACACAGTTTTACGAACATCGAAAACGATATGAAAAAATTAAACATAAATCCCAAACTCTTCTGCTCAATATAACAGAAGAGTTTTACATTTCCTCAGGTCAATACGCTAATCCCAATTTCAATATAAATGATATTATGGAAAAGACCAATATTATCTTCAACAAAGTCTTTCCCGCCCTAAAAAAAAAGACTACCTCAAAACAATCAATAAGCAGAGCATAACACGTGCCACAAAGCCATCAAGTGTTTTTACCAAAAGAAATCGAGAAGACATGTACAACAAGTGTCAATAAATATCTAGTGCAAGAATAAAACAGGTAGTTTTGTTTCTGTCCTAATATTACTGGTGACCCTGACGTGATCATCAGCCGATACCGGTAAGTCTAAATATCCTTGCATTATTATGATAACAAAGTGAAAGTTGCAAGATGTTAACAGCCGTGAAAAGACAAGGCAGTAAGAACAATTTTTACTAAGACTTACGACAAGTTTATTGAAGAAACAGACAGTGAAAATCCCGATAGAGAAGTTGTGAAAACGAAGTTTACGACTGTTGAGAGGTTAGCAGCTGACCTACAAAACCTAGATGATAACGTCACTTTGTTGATGCTGGAGGGTGAAAATGCCAAATTTGAGGCCAAGTATTTAACTGCTGAAGAATATAGAAAAAAGATGGATCATGCAAGAGTGAAGATGGAGAATTTTACTGCGGCTAATCAGGTACAATTTGTAAGTGTGGTGCAATCAAATGCTTCATCACCGGCTGCAGATAGGAGAAAATGAAGGCTCCCGAAAATAGAATTAAAGACATTTAGCGGCGAGATTAAGGTCTTTCTCAGCTTTTAGAGCCAGTTTAAGAGAATACATGAGAACGATGAGATTGAAAACGAAGACAAGTTCCAGTGTCTGATTCAAGCAACTGTCGAGGGCTCAAGAGCACGAGAGAGTGTGGATAGTTTCCCTGCCACCGCGGAAAACTATGAGAATGCTATTGAAAGTCTGCAAAAGGGAGGAACTTTTAACAGAATATTATGTAAGGGAGCTGCTGTCATTAGTAATTAAGAAAGCTGCTTGTGCAGAAAACAAGAACGCCCACGATCTACCTTGGCTGTATGACAACTTAGAAGCTCACCTGCGTGCGCTGGAATCTATTATAATTTCATCGGACAAGTATACGGCCATGCTATTTCCACTTGTAGAATCCTCCATACCAGAAGATATTCTGAAGATCTGGTTATGAAATCAGTCAAGAATTCGTGAGGATGATAGAAGTCAAGTCTATGGAGATCGGTTAAAACATTTGATGTTATTTTTGAGGATAGAAGTAGAAAATGGAGAAAGAATCTCACTGGCAAGTGCTGGATTTAAATTAAGTGAAGACAAGGTCCAAAGAAACAGAAGAAAAGAGAAGCCCTTTGACGAAACTCCAGCAACTGCAATGGATCTACTCTCCTGTGAACACAAGAACACTAGAGTTGTCTGTATATTTTGTGACAAGTTTCATGAAAGTAAGGAGTTCTTCCAGGCATGGAGATTATCACTGGAGAAAAAGCGAGATATCTTGAGAAAGAAGAAAGGCTGTTTCGTCTGCTTGAAGTCAGGGCATCGAGCAAGGGACTGTAAACACAAAGTAAGTTGCATTGTTTGTTGCAAGATGCATCATACGATTGTGTGCCCTCAACTGGAGACCAAGCAGAAGAGACAGCAGAGAAAGTGTTGAATGTTTCGCTCTCAAATCTGTCGAGTTCAGAAGTAGTTCTTCAGACCCTTCTAGTGAACCTTGAGACCAACGGAAAATTGCGCACTGTAAGAGCACTCATTGACACTGGTTCTCAAAGATCCTATATATTGAAGAGAACTGTGGAGGAAATGGGATGTATAGCTGTTGACTCTGAAACAGTGATACACACACTGTTTGGGGGAGGTTCGCCGAAAGAAATAAAACACAAGCGCTACAACATTAGATTGAAGAGTTTGACAGGAGACTTTTCATGTGAGGTCCAGATGTTGGATCAGCCCCTAATATGTGCTGGCATCGCCTGCCCTAAAGGTGGTTCCTGGCTTAAAGAACTAAAGGCGAAAGGAATTCATCTTACTGACCTGGGAGTTGGACAGCCACCTGTTGAAGTACTGTTAGGAGCGGATGCATTAGGTAAGCTGTACACTGGCACCATAAAGGAACTGCAGTGTGGTCTTACTGCCGTAGAAACGAGACTGTGATGGGCAATTTTATTATCGAAACTGAGTCTATGACCCATGCCACTATGCTAACTACGCTTCTAACCCACACCTATCAATTAGTGGATCTTTGGAATTTGGATGTTTTGGGTATCACAGACCCCTGTGAAAGTCGAACAAAGGAAGAAGTAGAAATCGCCATGCAAAACCATTTCTAGGAAACTGTGAAAAGAGATCCTGGAGGAAGATATGAAGGGAAGCCCTTCATTAAATGATTGTCTGGCTAAAGGGCCGAATCTATTAGATCTAATCCCCTCAGTCCTTCTAAAGTTCTGTCTAGGAAGGATCAGCGTGATCTCTGATATTGGCTTTTCTTCAGATCTCTGTTCATGATCGGGATAGAGATTTTCTGAGGTTCCTTTGTTGGGAGAATCTCGAAGAGAAGAAGATGAGGGTTATGAGATATTACAGAGTGGTTTTTGGGGTGAACTGCAGCCCATTTATTCTGGGGCTGTTATACAGCACCATTTGGATCAATGTAAACCATCTCAGAGAGAGAGGTGGCGCAGAAACTTAGTAATTCATTTTATGTAGACAACTGCGTCACATTAGTTGATTCAGTAGAGGAACTGAAGATATTTGTGGAACAAGCTACTGGGATCATGGCTGAAGGTAGATTTGAGCTGAGAGGTTGGGAGAACACTTGCTCACTACCAAGTAAAGAAGACTCAAGACCGGCTCAAGTCCTCGGACTCTCGTGGGACAAGAACGAAGATAAACTGTTCTGCAATATTGATGGACTGAGTAAGCCTGAAGGAGTAATAACTAGGAGATCTGTTTTGTCAATGGCAATAGAGTATTCGATCCAGTCGGATTCAGTTCTCCCGACATTCTCTTCCCTTAACTACTACTGCAAAAAAGCTGGAAGGCCAAGTTGAGATGGGGTTCTGAGCTACCAGAAGAACTGAAGTCAGAATTTCTGAAATGGGTTGAAGAACTGCCTATTTTGAATGATGTACGGATACCTAGGTGGACTTCACTGACAAATGCTGACTCCTGTTCCTTGCACATCGTTTGCGATGCATCAAAATTATCCTATGCAACGGCTCTATTTCTGAGATGCGAAATTGCACAGCAAGTAACTAAGTTTGCTACAAGCAAAATCGAGGGTTGCTCCACTCAGAAGTACAACTATTCCTAGGTTGGAATTGTTGGCTTGCTAATAGGAGTACTTCTAGCCATGCAAGTGAAGAAAGGGTTAAATACACCTGACATGAGGGAGTATTTCTGGACAGATTCAACCACTGCATTGCACTGGATCACTAGAGAAGGTCACTGGGGAACATTTGTTGGGAACAGGGTGAAAGAAATCTGCACCAATCCCAGGGACTGGAAACACATCCTGGGACAAAAAAAACCCTGCTGATCTACCTTTCAGAGGCTGTGATACAAGAAAGCTCCTAGAGTCACGATGGTGGGAGGGTCCAGTACGAGTTCTGCTTTCACAGGCCTTTTGGTGGCAGCAACCAGCACTCTTGCATGCATTGTCTGAAGGGAAACCTAGTCCTCACATTTGTGCGTATCAACATTCAAAACCTCATGGTATTACGCACGATGTTGTAAGTTCACAATTTACGTTCGCTAACAATTTACACACTTCGTTGATTATATTGTGATATTCAGTAGAGCTTCTAGATTAATATGAATGCAGTAAATAAATACTTATTTTAGGCATTACTGCTTCCCGCCATCTTGTCGATGAACTGTATTTTTAAACTTTCCTCCCTGCCCCCCTGGTGGGCAAGCGCTGAATAAAAACAACTGAAGTGCATGCTACGTGTCCCGCACAAGCGCTGCAGTCTGATCTAGCGCCAAGAAAACGTCAAATAATCTTAGACATAAATAAAATACGAACCCGCACAATTGTGCGTACACGGTCTGAAAGGGTTAACTGGCCTTCTCAGGTTGAGAGATGGTAGTAAGTGTTGGATAGCTCTTTACTTGTGCAGTGTATAGGGCTATCCACCTTGAACTGACAGCATCTTTGTCAACATAGTTTTTTAGATGCTCTTAGAAGATTCATAGAGGGACGTAGAAGAACTAAGGTCGTCTATAGTGACAATGGAACCAATTTTGTTGGAGCTAACAATAGCTATCGTTGCATTGATTGGAGAAAAATAAAGGTAGAAGCTTTGACCAGAAGAATTCAGTGGAAATTCAATCCACCCACAGCAGCATGGTGGGGTGGCTGGTGGGAACGCCTTATCCAAATGGTGAAGAAACTGTTAAGGCGAGTCTTGGGACCTGCATCCTTACATTATGAAGAGATGTCTACAGTATTGTGTGATTGTGAGGCAACAATTAACTCAAGACCTTTGACATATATTTCTGAAGATCCCGATGACCCTATACCACTGACTCCCCCCCATGCAATGTTTCTCCAGGACATACCAGTAGGTGTTCTTGACCTTGACCGCCTGGACCAAGTAGATCTTAGTAAGAGGTATCGATACGTACAAAGACTGAGAGAAGAATTGAGAAAGATATTCAGATCAGAATATCTGAGTCAGCTGATCCAAAGATGTCAAAGAAAGGAGAAGGAACGAGAGTTAAGAGTTGGTGATATAGTTCTTCTTGAGAATGAAGCGAAGAATAGGACATTTTGACCCATGGCCTGAGTTGTTGAAACTTACCCTGGTAAAGATGGCTGCATCAGAGTTGTTAAGCTGAAAACTGCACAGAGAGAGATGGTTTTTCCTGTGCAGCGAGTTTTTCCATTGGAGATAACGACTCCTGCTGAAGTGCTGATGGAAGAGAAGGGTGTTCCAGGTCAGCCTTTAGTCAGAAAAGCGGGGTATAGGACGTAATATGGAAGGAGGATAAAGGTCCCTCGCAGACTGTTGGACTAAAGGGGCCTGCAAAGTATATTATAACAGAGAAGTAAAGAGACTAAGAAGGAGGTGCAGACTGGAAAGAAATAGAGTTAGAAATTGTTATGGAAGTAAGGAGAAATTGAAGGAACTTACTAGGAAATTGAATCTAGCAAAGAAGTCAGCTAAGGATAACATGATGGCAAGCATAATTGGTGGTCATACATATTTTAGTGAAAAATGGAAGAGTATTTATAGGTACTTTAAGGCAGAAACAGGTTCAAAGAAGGACATTCCAGGAACCATTAATGAACAAGGGGAGTGTGTATGCGAGGATCTTCAAAAGGCAGAAGTATTCAGTCAGCAGTATGTAAAGATTGTTGGTTACAAGGATAATGTCCAGATAGGGGATGTGAGTAATACTAAAGAAGTATTAAAATTTACCTATGATAACAATGACATTTACAGTAAGATACAAAAGTTGAAAACTAGAAAAGCAGCTGGAATTAATAAGATTTCTGGGGATATACTAAAGGCAATGGGTTGGGATATAGTACCATATCTGAAATACTTATTTGATTATTGTTTGGTTGGAGGAGCTATACCAAATGATTGGAGAGTTGCTATAGTAGCCCCTGTGTATAAAGGAAATGGTGATAGACATAAAGCTGAAAATTACAGGCCAGTCAGTTTGACATGCATTGTATGTAAGGTTTGGGAAAGCATTCTTTCTGATTATATTAGACATGTTTGCAAAATTGATAACTGGTTTGACAGAAGGCAGTTTGGGTTTAGGAAAGGTTATTCAACTGAAGCTCAGCTTGTAGGATTTCAGCAAGATATAGCAGATATCCTGGTTTCAGAAGGCCAAATGGACTGTATTGCGATTGACCTTTGTAATTTAAAGTAATAAACTTCATGGTTGGGTTCCGTATTGAGTTAAGACTTAACTTAAAATGAATACAAGATTTATTGCTCCACCTTCTCAATACTTAAAATCATACACCATTTAACAAAACATCACAATATGATAGTGTCAGGTACTAGTTTCGGTCCATATCCCGGACCATCATCAGCTAAGCCAAAATTGCAAATAAAAGACATAAATTAATATGGATGAACATGAGGATGGATGGTAGTGGAATGACATACAGGTAAAAACTTTATACATAAGTTACAATAAATATGATCAGAATGTTAAAATTAACAAATGAATAAAATAATTGTGATGTTGTTTAAAATTTCTTGATGCCAAAGTCTAGGTTGACGGTTGGACTCATGTTGCACATTTGAATTCAAGTGAAGTCTTAGTTTTCTGGAAAGTTCTGAGGGCAAGTTCCATGATGGTGCAGAGGGAATTGTCCAATATGACCAATATAGACTTGATGAATTGAGAAAGCTGGACTTGTTCTATGTAGCTTAACAAATGCTGTGTTTAAAGGAAGTCTCAATTCAGTCGGAACCCAAAGAACCTGAAGAACAAAATTAGAATTAACTCGGAAAATCTGACAGAGAAATTACTAAGGGAGGGTGTGTGTGTGTGTGTGTGTGTGTGTGTGTGTGTGTGTGTGTGAAATAACGAGTACTCACCTTGCACTTGTTTTGAACGAGCTATTGGAAGGAGTGCAACAGACAGAGTGAGCGTCACGCAGCGTAGATCAGCAAGAGAGGAGAAGGGATGCAGAGGGGAAGGATGACGTAAGTGTGGAAGGAGACAGGGAGGGAAGGAAGGGGGAAATGGTTCAGGGCGGGTTAGGAGAGAGGGAAGTTATTGGAATTTGAGATGGAAGGGGACCCTTAATTGATTTAAAGAAAGGTTTATTAACAGTTGATTTGTTTTTTCCTATAATAGGAAATGAAAAGATCGAATAAAATGTTGGGTTTCTCGCTAATTTCGTTAAGATTGTAGTTGGCATTGAAATATTGATCCCAATGTATGTAAAAGCTCTCAATTATGTTGAGTAGAGGTCCCTTTTTAGCTATTTCGAGTATGTCCATGTCTGTTTCAGTGTTCGTGAAACTATGCTTATATTGATCCAAATGTATGTAATAGCTCTCAGTTATGTTGAGTAGAGGTCCCTTTTTAGCTATTTTGAGTATGTCCATGTCTGTACGAATTCAAATGTGCAACATGAGTCCAACCGTCAACCTAGACTTTGGCATCAAGAAATTTTAAACAACATCATTCATTTGTTAATTTTAACATTCTGATCATATTTATTGTAACTTATGTATAAGGTTTTTACCTGTATGTCATTCCACTACCATTCATCCTCATGTTCATCCATATTAATTTAGTTTATGTCTTTTACTTGCAATTTCGGCTTGGCTGATGATGGTCCGGGATATGGACCGAAACTAGTACCTGACACTATCATATTGTGATGTTTTGTTAAACGTTGTATGATTTTAAGTATTGAGAAGGTGGAGCAATAAATCTTGTATTCATTTTAAGTTATGACCTATGTAAGGCATTTGATAGGGTAGATCATGAAAGACTACTGGCAAAAATGAGTGCAATTGGACTAGAAAAAAGAGTGACTGAATGGGTGGCTATATTTCTAGAAAATAGAACTCAGAGAATTAGAGTAGGCAAAGCTTTATCTGACCCTGTAATAATTAAGAGGGGAATTCCTCAAGGCATTATTATTGGACCTTTATGTTTTCTTATATATTGCGCCGATCCCGCGTCCAGGCATGGACACAAGAGGTCCTGACTAGCTCTAAATTCAATTGGTTCAACGACTAAGTTTTATGGGTATGGGTTCCGTAAGAGAAAAACGTTCAGGTCGGTTAATGGTAGATTCTAACTAACGTTGAAAGACGTCTCTTACCCGTTACTAGTTAGATACCATACTCTTATTAGCTCATAGAGAAGTTGTCGTCAACTGAAGATACCACTGTCTTATAACTAATACTTATTCTAGGAACACATAGAAAGAATGCTGAGGTTATACTATCTCACATTTATTTAAATATTAAGTTAGACATTATAAGAAAAATCATCTTAAATTCGACCAATGAAAACTTCTTGAAGTGAGTAATTCGTTGTTATTCCTACAGTCTGTATTCTTCACCAACATCTCAGAAAAATCATATCCTCCGAACTCATCGTAAATAATCGCATTCTAGGATTCTACCATTTCATTTCATGAGTCCATTGATCTCTCAAAATTATAGAATATTAGAAGAAGTATTACATAACATTTGGGAATTATAAAGAAACATATGGTTTCATTCGTAGGCAATTCACTTACGAAGTTGGGCGATAATGAATTAAACTAATATGAATGAAATTAATTATATTTACATGTGCCATACTGGCAAGAAAATAAACATTAAAATCAAGAATATTAAGAGTGTTGGATGCATCCTTTAAGAAGAAAAAAAAAAATTGTATTAATTACTATTTACAATATCTCTGATTAAACTTTCTTGAGAAATAAAGAATGCTTATGGAATCATCGAGTTGGTGTTCAGATAAGAATTGGAGTTCAAATTGTCTGAATATCAATTATTCTTCGAATAAATATGAAATTCAGTTCGTTACTACCTATTCCTTACTCATAGGACTGATACATATTTCAATTTACACTAACTGTCTGTCTCGATGCAGGTGTAAAATTCTCAATAAAAACTATCTCAAAACATCTCCTGATTCTGAATTGACAAGTACACTATCGTATGTTTCACAGTTTAAATATTCACATTGGCATGCTCAATTGCCTTTTAGTTACTCATATTTCCCTGTGTCACTCACCATAAGCTTAACTCATAAATTTAAGGTAATGTGACCTTAATTTTAGTGATAAGTATTAGTCTACGTGCGTATTTGGTTGTAAGAAACGTCATCATACATACCCTATGAAATTATCATCACACCTACTACTAACGGAAAATCTACTTGGTCAGAAGACACTATCTTCGACTAAAAATAATCCTTTTTGAATAGCTATGTCACCAGTGATTAGTCTAGTAGGTTGAATATTGTTCAGAATAATGTTATACACAGTGAGAGTTTCAAAATCATCCGAAATAATTCAGTGAAGGCTTAAATATTATTATGACTACATGTATGACTCTCTAGACAATCCTAACATGGATAAAAACATTGCTCTATCAATCTCGAGATCGTATCCTAAGCTGTGTGAAAATGCATAGGATTAAGAATTATCATATGGAATTGGCAAGAACTCACTGACACTCTCAGAAACATCATTTGAAAATCACATTGTCACACTTAGAACAACTATGACTATCTCTCTCGAAGAAATAATAAATATGACCATCATAAATTACTATCATCCTTATACCATATCTATAACGCGTCAATTATTACTCACATTTCACGTATAATAAATCTCTCTATTCATCATATGCAAATCACTTCATTAAACTGCACGTCAACGTGCCGTGACATTCTTAAAATGCCCTCTTCACTTCCTATCGTCATAGTGCCAAATTTAACATCATAACTCTGAGTAATCTACTGCCTTATTCCTTCATAAACACTTCCTATATACGATCTCGCACCGAGTGACTTTGATTGCAATAGTATACACTGGTGTTAATGTCAACTTCACACTTTACTCTTCACTGATAATAATAACAACACTAACTATTTACTCTCACATATCACTGGAAACATTGCGATCGGAATATCACTTGGTGACCACGCCTACTAATGAAAATGACATTTCATATAGATGAATACCTACTTCCAATAATCTCATCTAGACGTTTATCTACGCACTGTCTTCGCACAAATACACATATCAACATATAATTATAAAAGGTAATATTCTCTTACTTACGAAAACGACTCAGATAATGGACTTAGCTTTGCTCAAGGTGGTCTCGATGTCTTCTCATCTCCCGTCATCTGAGATTAGGATCTCATCATCTGGTTCCTCCACGAGTGATCGGGTTCATCGTAGCTCTCCACAATTGATTACTGGTCATCTGGGATGATCAACATCGTATTGCTTCATCAGGATCCAAATAGCGTTGCCTTGCTTCTTTACAGGCTCATAGTGGAATCTCGTACGTATGTAACAGAATAATAACAAAATATGTGATTCATTGCTGTCATTCTTCAACTAATATATCTCTTGTGAAGCTCAAATTGTATGGATTTTGCTATGGTACATTTAGTTCAATATGCTAGCTCCAAATTGACTAGGATAATTATTAAGTATTTATTCCAATTTGAAAAGGAACTTCTTTCCTCTATATTTTTATTGGTGCGAACGCACTCAACAGCTGATCAGTACGTATCTTTTACTATTAAGCGGTATCGGGCAAATTTATTTAAGCTCTGCGCCACTTCGTGACGTAGCTCTATTGTAATCTGGTTTATCTCCTTTTATAGTATTTTATCTTTCGCGCAGCGATTAAATCTTGATAACAAGTGTTGGGCGTGTAGCCGCGAATTATATTTCCTTCCAAATTACGGTATTTACTCCAGATGAATAATCTCTTTCAGTCTAGTCCTAAGTCTTCTTACTGCTTCAAGGTCTGATTATATAGTGAGTGATGAGCAAATTTTTTTCTTAAATAATAGGTTTAAATAATGTCCATTTGTCATTCTTTTCCTGCGCCTTCTATACATGGTTCTTTCCATAACTGACTGATGAAAATAATTACATTTCGGCCCGTATTGACGTTAAATGCATTTATTTTAACATTTTGATCGCAGAGACTCCATGTTTGTTCCTACCAGCTCTTATAAAGAACTGTGAAATGGCACAATATATCAATGATATGTGTAAAGAAGTGGAATCAGAGATGAGGCTGTTTGCAGATGATGTTATTCTGTACAGAGTAATAAATAAGTTACAAGATTGTGAGCGGCTGCAGGGTGACCTCGATAGTGTTGTGAGATGGACGTTGGACAATGTTATGATGATAAACGGGGTTAAAAGTCAGGTTGTGAGTTTCACAAATAGGAAAAGTCCTCTCAGTTTTAATTACTGCATTGATGGGGTGAAAGTTCCCTTGGGGGATCATTGTAAGTACCTAGCTGTTAATATGAGAAAAGACCTTCATTGGAGTAATCACATAAATATGATTGTTAATAAAGGGTACAGATCTCTGCACATGGTTATGAGGGTATTTAGGGGTTGTAGTAAGGATGTAAAGGAGAGGGCATATAAGTCTCTGGTAAGAACCCTACTAGAGTATGGTTCCAGTGTATGGGACCCTCACCAGGATTACTTGATTCAAGAACTGGAAAAAATTCAAAGAAAAGCAGCTCGATTTGTTCTGGGTGATTTCCGACAAAAGAGTAGTGTTACAAAAATGTTGCAAAGTTTGGGTTGGGAAGATTTGGGAGAAAGGAGATGAGCTGCTCGATTAAATGGTATGTTACATGTAATAAATATCATTTTTGGTCCGTATTGATGATATTTGATTGAAATAATAACATTAAGTTATTTATTAGACCACCTAATCAATACAAAATTGTCTTGGATGATTTACATAAATTTGTTAACTAATAGTGGTACATGTTTCGCCTTCCCTGAAGGCATCATCAGCCATAGTCTTAACCTTAAATTAAAAATAAGCGTCTAAATAACATGTAGTAATGAAATGAATTTTACATCTTGAAGAGATTTGAAGTAAAATAACATTAAAAATAACAATGATGGTTTGAAAATACAGTGTGATGAGATATAATAGTGGAAGTATTAACAAAATTAACATTAGAAGGCTGCTAAAATAAGTGCAATGGATAAAACAACAGATTGTTATGCAACAAGTAGTAAGATTGCATAAAAGTAAAGTTGATAGTCTGGCGGTTATAATTAGACGATGGCGAAAAATCGTATATAATCAAAGTAAAGAAGAGAGAATAAAAGTCAAAGTTATTCGAGAGATCCGAAGTTAATCATGATCTTGAAGATAAAAGACGAAAGTCAGATGCATATGGTGAAGTTGTAGAACACGTTGAGGATATGAAGTTGGTGAATAGAAGTTGAAGAACAGTTTCAAATAGGATCACTATGGACCATCTCAAAATTTGAAGTGATGTTCAAATGCTGTAAATTGTGAGTTTGTAGATATTCTAGTTGAAAAAGCATATAAAAGTGGAATCTGTAAAAGGAAGCAAGAAACGTAGAGTTAATTGTGTGAAAAGATATTTGAAAATATTGAAGTAGAATCATGTGCACTTACCATTTGACGGTGACAAAGATAGCTTGTAACGTTATGAGTTAGAAGTATTTGCAACAGTAGACTTCTTGCTACGTGTGTTATAACTGAAGGTTTGTGCTGGAGGGGGATCTGTTTGCGTTGACGTAACTATTGGAGGGGGGCTGCTATTGGTGGGAGGGAAGGAAGAGAGTGTATTACTGCGTGTGTTGTAACGGTGTAAGGCTATTGGAGGGAGCGATGTTACGGTGGGTGTGGCTATGGGTTTATTGGTTGTATTTGAATTAGAGGTACTAGCGGCGGGGGGAAGGGAGGGGGGTATATTAGCTGTAGGGGAGGTGGGAACGCTAATTGATGTGAGGTTGAAGATTTTTAAGAGTATGTTGGTGAGGGAAGTTGATTCTCGTAATAAAATAAGAATCTGTTCATACAAGGGGCTTTTTTTATCAATAGTGTCATTTAGGTTCTTATCTTTATTAAAATGTTGGTCGAGGAAAATAAATAAGTTTTCATATTCTGTCATGAGTTTGCTTTTATTGACTCTTTTTAGGATATGGAGGTCTTGTTCTATTGTGGTGAATTTATGCCCTGTGTCCCTCCTGTGGTTAGCCATTGCGGAGAATTTGTTGTGTCTTTGGGCATTGTAATGCTCGGCATATCTGGTGGAGAAGCTGCGGCCAGTTTGGCCAACATAAGAAAAATTACATGTAGAGCATTTCAATCTGTATATTCCTGATCCAGAGTAACTATTGTCTGTGATGTTAATAGTATTGTTGATAGGGATATTAGTATACATGTTGGTGATGTCAAAAGAACATAAAACATGGTTTGATTGTAGACTGAACTTATTTAGGGAACCCCATAAAGAACTCGATCGAACCTTGTAATTCCCTAAATAAGTTCAGTCTACAACCAAACCACGTTTTATGTTCTTTTGACATCACCAACATGTATACTAATATCCCTATCAACAATACTATTAACATCATAAAAAACAATCTGTTGAAACATAGCACATTGAGTAAAATCAAAATTGATGAATGGTTAAAATTACTTAATTTTGTTTTAGACAACAACTATTTTACCTTCAATAAGAAAATTTACAAACAAGAAGGTCTAGCGATGGGAGACCCGTTATCTGGAATACTAGCCGATATATACTTAGATAATCTCGAACATAGTAAGATTATTAATAACATCAACGGACTCTGTCTTTGGCATCGCTATGTTGATGATATCATAGCTATCATTGATAAACAAATCAACAACAGCAATAACATACTATCATTTCTCAACAACTTAGATAATAATATTAAATTCACTAAAGAAGATGAGTTCAATAACTCTTTGAAATTCTTAGATATCAAAATCACACGAGCATTGAACAAATTCGACTTCCAAATATACAGAAAACCCACCTTTTCTCCAACAACCATAAAAAATGATTCTTTACATCCCAACTCACATAAAAAAGCCACTTATCACAGTTTAATATATAGAGTATTAAAGATCCCTATGTCCTCTATTAATTTAAAGAAAGAATTACTATTCATTAAGGAAATAGCTAAATTCAATGGATTTAACACGAGTATGATTGATAAAATCATCATTAAACCAAACTGAAACTAACTACCAATTTAACTCCATTGAAACCCGTCAAACCAAAATGCGCTAAATTCACGTTCACTAACCATAGCATTTATCCGATAACCAATTCATTAATGAAGCACGAAATAAAAATAGCCTACACAACAAAAAACACTAATCGTAATTTATTCTTCAATCACAACTCTATTAACATCACAGACAATAGTTACTCTGGATCAGGAATATACAGATTGAAATGCTCTATATGTAATTTTTCTTATGTTGGCCAAACTGGCCGCAGCTTCTCCACCAGATACGCCGAGCATTACAATGCCCAAAGACACAACAAATTCTCCGCAATGGCTAACCACAGGAGGGACACAGGGCATAAATTCACCACAATAGAACAAGACCTCCATATCCTAAAAAGAGTCAATAAAAGCAAACTCATGACAGAATATGAAAACTTATTTATTTTCCTCGACCAACATTTTAATAAAGATAAGAACCTAAATGACACTATTGATAAAAAAAGCCCCTTGTATGAACAGTTTCTTATTTTATTACGAGAATCAACTTCCCTCACCAACATACTCTTAAAAGTCTTCAACCTCACATAAATTAGCGTTCCCACCTCCCCTACAGCTAATATACCCCCCTCCCTTCCCCCCGCCGCTAGTACCTCTAATTCAAATACAACCAATAAACCCATAGCCACACCCACCGTAACATCGCTCCCTCCAATAGCCTTACACCGTTACAACACGCGCAGTAATACACTCTCTTCCTTCCCTCCCACCAATAGCAGCCCCCCCTCCAATAGTTACGTCAACGCAAACAGATCCCCCTCGAGCACAAACCTTCAGTTATAACACACGTAGCAAGAAGTCTACTGTTGCAAATACTTCTAACTCATAACGTTACGAGCTATCTTTGTCACCGTCAAATGGTAAGTGCACATGATTCTACTTCAATATTTTCAAATATCTTTTCACACAATTAACTCTACGTTTCTTGCTTCCTTTTACAGATTCCACTTTTATATGCTTTTTCAACTAGAATATCTACAAACTCACAATTTACAGCATTTGAACATCACTTCAAATTTTGAGATGGTCCATAGTGATCCTATTTGAAACTGTTCTTCAACTTCTATTCACCAACTTCATATCCTCAACGTGTTCTACAACTTCACCATATGCATCTGACTTTCGTCTTTTATCTTCAAGATCATGATTAACTTCGGATCTCTCGAATAACTTTGACTTTTATTCTCTCTTCTTTACTTTGATTATATACGATTTTTCGCCATCGTCTAATTATAACTGCCATACTATCAACTTTACTTTTATGCAATCTTACTACTTGTTGCATAACAATCTGTTGTTTTATCCATTGCACTTATTTTAGCAGCCTTCTAATGTTAATTTTGTTAATACTTCCACTATTATATCTCATCACACTGTATTTTCAAACCATCATTGTTATTTTTAATGTTATTTTACTTCAAATCTCTTCAAGATTTAAAATTCATTTCATTACTACATGTTATTTAGACGCTTATTTTTAATTTAAGGTTAAGACTATGGCTGATGATGCCTTCAGGGAAGGCGAAACATGTACCACTATTCGTTAACAAATTTATGTAAATCATCCAAGACGATTTTGTATTGATTAGGTGGTCTAATAAATAACTTAATGTTATTATTTCAATTAAATGGTATGTTCCGAGCTGTCAGAGGAGAGATGGCGTGGGAGGACATCAGTAGACGAATAAGTTTGAGTGGTGTGTTTAAAAGTAGGAAAGATCACAATATGAAGATAAAGTTGGAATTCAAGAGGACAAATTGGGGCAAATATTCGTTTATAGGAAGGGGAGTTAGGGATTGGAATAACTTACCAAGGGATATGTTCAATAATTTTCCAATTTCTTTGCGATCATTTAAGAAAAGGCTAGGAAAACAACAGATAGGGAATCTGCCACCTGGGTGACTGCCCTCAATGCAGATCAGTAGTGATTGATTGATTGATTGATTGATTGATTGATTGATTGATTGATTGATTGATTGATTGATTGATTGATTGATTGATTGATTGATTGATTGATTGATTGATTGAAGTAGGAGATAACTTAGATATGTTGTGTATGTTTTGATTCTATAAGTTGTTAGAATCAAAAGGTGTTAGGATGTTAGATGACAGGCTGTGTTTATTCTATGGATCTGGGAACTCTAAGATTTTATTCAAACCCCTGTTCTATTGCTTTTGCTAAAAGAAGTCGAGAAGACATGTAAAACAAGTGTCAATAAATATCTAATAGAAGAATAAAACGGGTAGTTTTGTTTCTGTCCTAACAGGTAGATTTACTAGAGTAGATTTACTAGTACGTTAAAGAACCCTTTTCCAGGGCAAGACTCTGCTATGTTGATATCTCCTGTGACATGGAGTAGTTGAGGGGATGATAAACATGTTGATAAAAAAATTTTCTAGTTGCTTTATGTCGCACCGACACAGATAGGTCTTATGGCGATGATGTGACAGGAAAGGCCTAGGAATGGGAAGGAAGCGGCCGTGGCCTTAATTAAGGTACAGCCCCCAGCATTTGCCTGGTGTGAAAATGAGAAACTATGGAAAACCATCTTCAGGGCTGCCGACAGTGGGGTTCGAACCCACTATCTCCCAGATGCGAGCTCACAGCTGCGTGCTCCTAACCGCTTGGCTAACTCGCCCAGTTTGTTAATTTTTAATAGAGCTTGTTGTATTCTTTCAACCCTGGAGTAAACGCAGAACAACAAATTTTAATATTTGTTAGTCACAGAAATGAAAATACAGTAGATGATTTTTAGTTGATTCGAATTTGAAGTCCATTTTTCTCCCACCTTAACAATTTTTGGTGAGCACAGGGTGATATTAATACATAGTTTTTTTCTTTTTTTTGCTAGTGGCTTTACGTTGCACTGACATAGATAGGTTTTATGGCGACGATGGAATAGGAAATCTCATAGCTGCGCGTTCCTTACCGCACGGCCAACTCGCCCGGTCATACTTAGTTTTAACACGTTGAAGATGACCCACATGGGGTGATGGACGCTCATACAAAATATAGTATGTCACCCCTCATGGGGTGACACGGTAGTATATCCAGGCCTCTCAACTTTAGGCTGTCGCACGAAACTAGCGTACCATTTGCTGTTGTATTGCATTGCTTGTTCACGTAAGGTGTTCATAGAGTGCAGCGCGGTGCCCGTTCCTTTCTCAGCACGCTGTGCATTGCGCAACAAACAGTGGAATTTCTCTTAAATACACAACCATCAGAATTCAATTAATGGCAAGGAAAATAATGTGGATTGGAGTCTATTATTGCTTTATTTTTACATACTGGTTGAGATTTAGCACTCAGATGAAATTGTTTCTGCAAACCTGAGAATGTTCCCCACTAATTGTCACTGGCTGGTGATTTGGTTGAATCATCGCCCGATTCAGCACCGGAATCTTTGCTAGTGTTCTCACTATACAAACTACTGTCGAATTCCGACTTGGAAAAGGTGGCATCTCATTGCAAATCCTAAAGGTCAACATCACTTGATTCAACACTCGAACCCTTTTCAACTTGTTCTTCTATCTCTCTATCAGTAATCATGGCTTACTCAACACAGAAACACATAACATGAATTAAATTCTTGTAATAAAACTGTAAATTACAAGGAACTCCTTGCAAGGCATGGAAACCAACAGCTCACAACACAGAGCACAGTGTTCCACAACAACAAAGGTAAAAAGGCCGTCACCCCTATAGGGGTGACGTAGACGTACGTTTTCTCTGTTGCATAGTCAACCTAATAACCATATGTCACCCCAATGGGGGCACACAAAAATAGTAACTTTGAACATAAATTATGTCTTTGATGATCATCTATGAATGAAATTACGAACATCCATAGCCCATAACAACCTGAAATATGTATATCGCATTTCAGCAGTTTACCAAAAAAGAAAGCTAATGTACACGTCGGTGCTAAAGTGTTCAGACATATTTTTTTGCAATAGCATTGTTAGAATCACTCTATTCATCTGAATGAAATGATACTTAATCCAAAACAACCAGCCAAAAATAAGCTTAAAATACACAAAGTACAGAAAATATGAACATTTCTCACCTTTTCTAAAAGTCTTTCTAGATGACATTAGCTTTTAAGGTGGCTCTGAAGTGTTTGTGATAAGTTACCAGCAGTAATCAGCAAGCATGTTGGGTGCTGATTTACCTCTCTCTCTTTCTATTGCCTTTCTATTTTTAATGTGTTTTGATAAAAACTTTCTCCATGCTCTTCGCTGATGTTACCGAAGTTTGATGGAAAGAAATCCAAGGGTGAATGGAGAAAATGAATCTGAACAGATATGTTGCATTGCTCCCTTATTACCTGGTTGATCTCAGCCACTGAGCGAGAGATCCCAATGGGCAATGTTCGTTCATGGCTTTCCAATTTTCTAGAGGCATTTAAGGGAAAAGGATGGAAGACCAAGCACAAAGAATAATTTTAAAACAACATTTCTGATATTTATTCACGTAAACACTTTTTGAAACAAAAATATTCTTGCTGGATGTAAAATTTATTACAATTTCATTGCGTAATGTCTTCCACTAGTGAATTTACATAAATCAAAATGATCTTCGTTGACGTAGACAACGGTTAGGCTCTGAAAGAAAATATAAACTTAGATTAGGCCTTTACTGCCTTTAAGAATTAAAATCAAAATATGGAATGAGCCTCCTATAACTCACATTAATATTTACAAAATCAGCTGGCAGTTATCTCATTTATTATAGAAGCAAAGTTGAACTTAAAAATTCCACTTATCCATTAAAGATTTAACACGTGGTCATTTTTAGCTAATGATCAGTTACATTACTTACAAGGTAGGTAACACTCGCTTATGAAATTGGTAGAAGTCCTAGTATTGAATATGAGTCAACTTCAAATTCACAGGTGATTAATTATTATTATTATTATTATTATTATTATCATCATTAATTGTCATTGTATTTTCTGATAACATTTACCTCTTATAATCACAGAATCGATATATTCCATTTGATAAATTCTCAATTTAATCGTGACTCACTTGATAAGTAAATAAATTATTTTATTATTATTATTATTATTATTATTATTATTATTATTATTATTATTATTATTATGTGTTACCTCCTTGGCTTACAAGTTAACTATGTCGTCTGTAGACATTTAATTTCTATCTGCACAGCATTTAAACTTTTTGATAATCAATTAGAAATCGATTGAAAATTAATTATAAATCAATTGAAAATTAATTTTAAATCACGTGTGATCAATTGAAAATTCGTTAATAAATCACTTATAAATCATGTGCCTTTGCTGATTTTTAACTAAATGATCTTTTGACTAAATCAGCTTTAAAAGAAAATAAATTCAAATCTAGTCTTATTTGGACTTATACTCAACAAATTTTTCCTGAAAGTACAATTCAATTAATTCAACACTGTGGCAAAACAATGCTGGTCACACCAGGCAAATGCTGGAACTGTACCTTAATTAAGGCCACGGGCGCTTCCTTCCAACTCCTAGGCCTTTCCTATCCCATCGTCGCGATAAGACCTATCTGTGTCGGTGCGACGTAAAGCCCCTAGCAAAAAAAAAAAAAAAACAAACAAAAAAACGCTGGAATAGTCTGAGTCATCACGGTGGACGCATGACCAGATTAGAGCACAAGGTAAAAATGAACGCTTGAAAATATTTCTAACCACTTCATTCACTCATCTCATTCACACAAGGGTAACACAAATTTTATGTACATTATTTACATACGAATCCTGACTTAGTTAGTTATTCCATTATTTTTAAACATGGTCGGGTCAGTAAGATCAAGTAGATGAAATTATGTCAATTAGCATAATCAAATTAATTAGTGACCAGTGATCGAATTGGAGTTATCACTTTCATTGAAGCAATCATTTAAAAATGACGATGATCCATTTAAATTCCAGAAAATTATTCGAAGATTCCAATAGAATTAAATAATCATCACCATCACATGGGTTATCAAGTCGCAAATACATAGATCGTGAGCCTCAATTAATTTGTTATTATTCCCTACACTCATGAAATGCATTCAACATGTGCTCAACATTTATTACAACTCACTGTGTTCCAAAGACACAAAGCAAAGCAAAGTCACCTCCGTACAGGCCATGAAGGCCCTTGAAGGAGTGGAAGGTAAAGGCTTCCACCACTGTTAACCTTGGCACGTGATGAGGTAGAGTGGTTAGTTCTACGCCTGGCCGCCTTTGCCCCCAGGAATTAACATGGTACTCATTTTTGGTGTAGGCTGAGTGAACCTCATATGCACCTCCGGAAGTGGAAATCTCGTTTCTTAAATTTTACGATTTCCTGATGGGGATTTGAACCCACGTCCTTCCGGGCGAACCGAGCACGCCTTTACCGCCTCGGCCAGGCAGCCCCTCCCAAAGACACAAGCAACAAATTATTCAAATTATATCCCTCAGGATCACCAATATTCCAGGTGCAATTATTAACAGAGCACAGCAAATATCATATTCGAGAATATCTAATTCAGTTTATGGTTCACGACCATTAAATTACCCTTTTAACCCGGTCTCATACTTGAAAATTATTATTAATGATTACTAAGTCTATCAGTCCTCTTGAAATTTTCATAAAAATGATTGACACGATCCTAAAGAATTGTAAGTAAAGCATGGATGACACTCAATTCGACACTACTTCTCAAATTTTAGGTACGATTCCATATCACAATATTTCAAATATCACACGTAAATCAGGTAAAGTTTAATGCGAGATCAATGATTTTTACACATATAACTCCTGCACTTGAGAAACCATTCAAAAGATCAACTACAGAAACTACTCTAATATAGTTAAAAAATTTCAGTCACGCAGGTAACTCGTCTACCCCACCACCTTTAAGAATGGAGAAAGGAAATAAATCAAACTACAGTGAATACTAATAGACTACGATCTAGGGAAGAAAGATCACCTAGTTATTACATAGATCAGAAAGATATTATACAATAAATGGGTACTCAAATGTTAGCTGGTATTTGACTACTGGCTGAGGTTCAATTCATTCCGGCATTTCCCTCTCGTTCACCTTCTCCAAGCCAGAATCACCTTACATATTTAGCCACTCATGGAGACACAGCATTTGACGTCCCACGATGAAATTGTGGTGATTCTTGAAGAAAGAAGATTCATCTTGAGGTGGTCGATGATACGTTGAGCAGGTCTTCGCCATGTGGACATAGAATTAAGCTGTAACTAACACAACAGGCATTAAAATATGCACACACCAGTCGAAATGTTCACTAATCGCTTGGAGAAATGAACTGAATCCTCTAAATTTCCAGTACCACTCGGTGAAGTTTTACTTTGAATTGCTACAGTCACCAAGTAGCGTAGAAGATCTGTACCCTTTATTTACAATCGTATTTATGTGATTACCCCAATGAAGATCCCTCCTTATATTAACACCTAGATACTTACAATGATCCCCAAAAGGAACTTTTTAACCCCGTCAGGTTGTGAGTTTCACAAATAGGAAAAGTCCTCTCAGTTTTAATTACTGCATTGATGGGGTGAAAGTTCCTTTTGGGGATCATTGTAAGTATCTAGGTGTTAATATAAGGAGGGATCTTCATTGGGATAATAACATAAATGGGATTGTAAATAAAGGGTACAGATCTCTGCACATGGTTATGAGGGTGTTTAGGGGTTGTAGTAAGGATGTAAAGTAGAGGGCATATAAGTTTCTGGTAAGACCCCAACTAGAGTATGGTTCCAGTGTATGGGACCCTCACCAGGATTACCTGATTCAAGAACTGGAAAAAATCCAAAGAAAAGCAGCTCGATTTGTTCTGAGTGATTTCAGACAAAAGAGTAACATTACAAAAATGTTGCAAAGTTTGGGCTGGGAACAATTGAGAGAAAGAAGAAGAGCTGCTCGACTAAGTGGTATGTGAAAATTAAAACAAGAATAATAGTTAACACCACCTTTCCAATACTTATCTTTCCTTATATTTAGGAAATAAACATTACAACAGGCGTTGTAAGATGGGACATGTTTCGCTTAACAGTCGTAAGCATCATCAGCCGAAAATAAATCTTAGCCTAAAGTTAGGTCAGGGCCCCGAACCTAGTGTCCTTAACATATATGGCACCCTAAGAATCAACATTTATATTTAGAAAATCAAAATAGGCTTAAAACTAGTGTGAAAAAAACATAGAATGTTACAACATGGCTAAGAGAAAAAAAACACAATCATGTTGAGACAGAGGATAAGAACAGAAAGTACAATACAGAGCTGGTAGTGAAATAATTCAAATCATTAGGATATCATTGCTACAAGTCAGTCAATCAGAATCTTCAAACATGAAAACAAGAGTGAAAATATATAAGAGTGTTCATCGTGGCTGAGTTAGAAAAAAACACGTAATTGTGTTGCCAGAGGTTAAAAACATAAGGTACAACACAGAGCTGGCAGTGTAATAATCAAACTCATGGCTGCCAGTCTGATAATAAGAATGTTCATACATAACAAAAAATGATGGTTATATTCTTTTAAGTGAAGAAATAATTAAATCCCACTCTTGTATAGATACGTGAGAACGGGCAAGAGAAATCATATATTGTAGCAGACATGGAGTGGTAACACTTCAAACTGGATTGATCACGCCTGAAGCCGCTTCATTTTTGCTGGGAGTTCAAGACCAAAACGGAAAAAATAAGATGCCAAGTACATGAACTGAAATCTCTTATGTTGGATGAGCGTTGACCGGAGACATTAGCCGTTCGAGGGGGTCTGTTAAACGTATGCCCATTGCTGCGTGTGTTGTATCTGTGTGCTTGCAAGCTCATAAGCTTCTGATGTCCAATACGGTCTACAGTGAGATTTATTACTTATAAGTGGTATGTTCCGAGCTGTCAGCGGAGAGATGGCGTGCAATGACATTAGTAGACAAATAAGTTTGAGTGGCATTTATAAAAATAGGAAAGATCACAATATGAAGATAAAGTTGAAATTTAAGAGGACAAACTGGGGCAAATATTCATTTATAGGAAGGGGAGTTAGGGATCGGAATAACTTACCAAGGGAGATGTTCAATAAACTTCCAATTTCTTTGAAATCATTTAGGAAAAGGCTAGGAAAACAACAGATAGGGAATCTGCCACCTGGGCAACTGCCCTAAATGCGGATCAGTATTGATTGATATTGAAGATTATCGTCTGTAGGATTTAATTAAGCTCCACGTAACATCAGCAGCGCAGAATAAGTAAGAGTAAGTAAGTAAGAGAAAATTTTAATGTGCGCACAAAGTTTTGTACCTTTTGGCTCGGGGGGTGTGTCATTTTCCAAGACCACCAGTGTTTCTTTTAATTGGGTATGACTATTCCAGAAATTTGTAGGTTGCTGGCTTGCTGGTCGGCATGCGCGCTGTAGCCTCGAGGAACCTGTCCGTCACGTGACCTTCCCCTTCACTCGATCGAAGAACAGATCAATACTTGCTCCTTCTGAACTGGTAAAAACCAGCCTAACACGGCTTGCTGAATGACAAAATCCAGCTCTTGGCCAACAATAAATTTTCATTGTGGGCCTGGAGCAAATGTTCTAATTATGACCAAATTTGACAGGGACAGCATTGCATTATTTGGTAACCCCTTCAAAAACTCTTCCACCATATCTATGTAGTTGTGTGCTCTGGAGTTACCCAGAAATTTCACATATGCTATCATTTTACAGTTCCAGTTTCCTGGGTGATATTCATACTTAGTTTTAAGTCATATTTTTTGCAATAACATTGTTAGAATCACTCCATCCATCTGAATGAAATCGTACATAATCCAAAACAAGCAGCCAAAAATAAGCTTAAAATACACAAAGTGTGGAAAATATCAACATTTCTCGCCTTTTCAAAAAGTCTTTCTAGACGACATAAGCTGATAAGGTCTCGATGCCATATCAGTATGAAGTATTGATTGAACATCATCAGCTTTAATTTTGTTGGTACTTTGGGATCCCAGAGGAGTGTTGCTGGTAAAAGTGAGCGCTCTTCTATTCTCTCTATGTGCCATCTGTTTTATGGCTAGTGCGTCTCGAGAAATTACTGCCGAGGTATGTAAAGTTTTCCACACATTCCAGAGGATTGTTTCCTAGCATGATGTTTGGTGGTCAGCCCTCTCTGTTACTACCATCAATACTGGTTTGGATTCACTTATTTTCAGATTGAATTCCTGGAAAATCCTCCACTCATTGAATTTCAACTGTACTTGTTCCTCAGTTTCTCCTCAGATCATAACATCATCAGCAAAAGCCATTTGCATTTACTGTAGTTGACTACAGGTTTTCTTGATGTCCTTTATTATGTCATCCATGATGGTAATAAACAATAATGGGGATAGTGCACTGCATTGCTGGACTCCACTTTTAGTCTGGAACCAGGATGAAAGTCCATCACCCAATTGCACACAGCTGGTACAGTGCTCTACAGCATCTCACCAGTTACTCTGGCACATTCCTTTTCTCAGGCATTCTCTTATCTTCTCTCTTGCAATGCTGCCATATGCCTTCTCATTGTCAAGAAAAACTATGAACAGATCTTTGCCTTTTTAGAAAATCTCCAGGATTAGTGAGATGTTCTGAACAGTGGACAGTAAGCAGGTTCAGGATATGGGTGACATACAGCGATGCTGTAGTAGAAATAGCAAGGGAACGCTAGGAACAACTGTGTGTAAAGATGGGAAAAAATTAACACCTTGGTGGACATCGCAAACAACCGAGCTCATGCGCAGGAGGAAAATGATGTTGGTGAAGTTACACTTGAGGAAGTGGAAAGGTGGTAAATAAACTCCATTGTCATAAAGCAGCAGGAATAGATGAAATTAGATCTGAAGTGGTGAAGTGTATTGGAAAGGCAGCAGCTTTTAAACGTAAAAAGAAGGCGTATCAGAAATGGCTCCAAACAAGAGCTGATGCAGACAGGGAAATGTACGTAGATGAAAGGAACAGAGTGAAACAAATAGTTGTTGAATCCATAAGGAAGTCTTGGGAAAATTTTGGTAATAACCTGGAAAGGCTAGGTCAAGCAGCAGGGTAACCTTTCTGGACAGTAATAAAGAATCTTAGGAGGGGAGGGAAAAAGGAAATGAACAGTGTTTTGGGTAATTCAGGTGAAATCATAATAGATCCCAGGGAATCACTGGACATGTGGAAGGAATATTTTGAAAATCTTCTCAACTTAAAAGGAAATCTTCCTGATGACATCCCAAACAACCGAACTCATGGGCAGGTGGAAAATGATGTTGGTGAAATTACACTTGAGGAAGTGGAAAAGGTGGTAAGTAAACTCCATTGTCATAAAGCAGCAGGAATAGATGAAATTAGATCTGAAATGGTGAAGTATAGTGGAAAGGCAGGGATGAAATGGCTTCATAAAGTAATAAGATTAGCATGGAGTGTTGGTAAGGTACCTTCAGATTGGACAAAAGCCGTAATTGCACTTATCTAAGCAAGGGAACACGAAGGATTGCAGCAACTATCAAGGTATCTCATTGATTAGTATACCAGGCAATGTATTCACTGGCATCATGGAAGGGAGGCTGCAGTTAGTGGTTGAGAGGAAGTTAGATGAAAACCAGCGTGCTTTCAGACCACAGAGGGGCTGTCAGGATTAGAATTTCAGTATGCGCCAGGTAATTGAAAAGTGGCAGATAGGGATTCAGTTAGGTGGAAATGTGGTAAACAGTCTGGCGTATGCTGACGACTTGGTCTTAATGGCAGATTGTGCTGAAAGACTGCAGTCTAATATCTTAGAACTTGAAAATAGGTGCAATGAATATGGTATAAAAAATTAGCCTTTTGAAGACTAAATTGATGTCAGTAATTAAGAAATCCAAGAGATTTGAATGTTATATTAGTGATACAAAACTGGAACAAGTAGATAATTTCAAGTATTTAGGAAGCAAGATTGAATCAAGATGCATTTAAGCTAATGCAGTGAGCTCACAGTTACGATCAACACTATTCTGTAAGAAGGAAGTCAGCTCCTGGACAAAACTATCTCTACAGACCAACTTTGCTTTATGGGAGTGAAAGCTGGGTGGACTCAGGATATCTTATTCATAAGTTAGAAGTAACAGACATGAAAGTAGCAAGAATGATTGCTGGTACAAACAGGTGGGAACAGTGGAAGGAGGGTACTCGGAATGAGGAGATAAAGGCTATGTTAGGAATGAACTTGATGGATAAAGCAGTACGCATGAACCAGCTTCAGTGGTGGGGTTCATTTGAGGCGAATGGAGGAGGATAGGTTACCTAGGAAAATAATGGATTCTGTTATCGGGGGTAAGAGAAGTAGAAGGAGACCAAGACGGCAATTATTAGACTCAGTTTTTAGTGATTTAAAGATAAGAGGTATAGAACTAAATGAGGCCACAGCACTAGTTGCAAATAGAGGATTGTGGCAATGTTTAGTAAATTCACAGAGGCTTGCAGACTGAATGCTGAAAGGCATAACGGTCTATAATGATGTATGTAACATACGGATCTTGCTGTGGAACCACCTCGCATACCTCAGTTTACGCAGCTGCATTCCTTGGGATTCACTCTGTAGGTGAGACAGGTTTTCCACGCACTACAGTAGGTGTTTCCTTTCACAAATTATATCAAACAACTTATGCCATGATTATCCTCACTCTTGTCTAGAAAAAACAAAACTCAGAAAATGCTGGGACGTTTGTGAACATTTTTGAAGGGACATTTCTTTCTTGCTTTTTTTTTTTGCTTTACGTCATACCGACACAGATATGTCTTATGGCGACAATGGGATAGGAAAGGCTTAGGAATGGGAAGGAAGCGGCTGTGCCTTAATTAAGGTACAGCCCCAGCATTTACCTGGTGTGAAAATGGGAAACCACGGAAAACCATCTTCAGGGCTGCCGACAGTGGGGCTCGAACCCACTATCTCCCGATTACTGGATACTGGCTGCACTTAAGCGACTGCAGCTATCGAGCTCGGTCTTGCTATTTTAAAATGTAATACTTTAGAAACAATGCAGCAGTAAATCAAAATTGCAGCACAATTACTTCAGTTATCTTGCATTTTACTGTCAAAAAAGTCAAAATATTTTGTTTACTTAAAAAAGGATAACATTTTCTAGGAGCAACCTTGGTTGTAGAAATGCCTAGTTTGGACCAAAAAATACTCATTTCACTATGTTAATTAACAGTTAAAAACATTATCATGCCACCTAATAATGTAGAGACTGGGTCGCATATGTTTAAATCATAGTGTGTCCCTAAATTTTCTAACGAAACTTTAGAGCATCGTTCTGCAGTTCTTGTATTTGTGGGTTTATAATGTTGCCTCCCTTACTTTTATCTCACTTAGCCTTTAAAATTTGTCTATTAATATTAGGATGCCCATCTTCATAAGGTTCTTCATTAATCCCAGTTTTATATGCAATGTTGGTAAAATTATTTTAGCAGCATTAACAAGTAGTAGGTTTTTCACACTTTTTTTGTCCTACTACTACATTGTCCCATGTTGGCCTCCCTAATTTCATAATGATTTTGCTTATCTCGACTATCCCACTCACATGCATTACTCTTAGTATACCTATTACTTTTAGGTCTGCACAAATTTGCCAACCGTATTCTAGATATGTTCACGCCCTTTCGTTTTTTTTTCAGTCAGGAAATTACGAGCTTTTCATCCCATTTTGGCAGTGGGCTCGTCAGTTGGATTGCCACTCTCTCACTGCCATTGTCTTATGTACGAGGCTTGCAGTGGTGTCCCAACGGCGCACTAGCCGCCAGCATCCTTTCTCACTCTCGAGAATTACTTTCAATCAACAATGATCTGCATTTAGGGCTTTTCTCCTCTTCAATGTTAAAACAATCCGTGGCTTATCACACATTGTACCTTACACATTCACTGACTGAATGCAGAACTCCATCACCAAACTGCCAATAAATGTAATAGTAGGGCACCTATTCTAACATTGTTTCACCCAAAAACATTTTAAAATGAGTGTGCTTTCTGTCAGCTTCTTCAGTCACACCACCCCATTCATTGTCATGGGTAATTTACAGTTTTGTTTATTGGTAGGCTACAGAAAAGAGGATGAGAAAGGACAATATTTATTGTACCCCAGAAAAGAGGAACTACAGTATTATTCAGATGGCCAGATATGAAAAAGTTTGATTTTATTATGGTACTGTGGATCAGTCTAGGGATGAGCAAAGTATTTGGGGTGGTTGTGACTGGCTGTTTCATTCAGACCATTTTGTGAAATGTGTCTGGTCACTGACTGTGGTGTCAGCTAACTGCTTAAAGGAGGGGATTTTAACAAATGCCTTAAGGGAAAATTAATCCGTTCCAGAGAAAAGTGACTGTTTTGTTAAAGTGACCCCGAAGTGAAGGTAGCTGTACAGGCAGGTTTCACTGTACTTCATTTTCAGAGTTCTCTTAATGATACTTCTTTCTTTGTAGATAAAGACAATATCTTACCACACGAAAAAATGGCAATTAAGAATAAATTTATTGGTATTTTGTATTTACAGGAATACCTAACATTTCGTCATGCACACGTGGCAAGCAGTAAGCTTCAGCTGCAGAATCCAGAGTCAAATGTTGAACGAGTTTTGGAGCCTCCTTTGGATGAGATTGTGGCTGCACATCTACGGTAATTGTTGATAATTATTGAGTGTTTGGAAATATCTATTTATTGAAGAATGTAGAAAAGCCTTTGTTTCTCTCTTGGTACTTACTGTTCCTATTCATTGTTTACTTGAATGCCACTCATTTCATTTCATTATTCCAGACCTGTGTATTGTCATTTCTTTTAATTTTTTCAATGTGTTTCTGTCTACTGTCCTTATTCTGAAGTCCTCTCTACCTGCAGACAGATCTCACTTTGTGTATTTGAGGTCTTGCATTTCTCGCCTTGCTGCAGATCAGATAGTGGTTGGCATCATTAAAAAATCTCTGTCCATCACATCCTGTACAAATTACAGTATGTGAAGTCAAGGTCGGTTGTGATAACTTCTACTATGGATCAAGTGCCCTTACCTCTTTGATAGCACTTGTTTGTGTACTGAGTCTTTTCTAGCAAGGGAAGTGTCGCATCCTTCATGTTAAAATCATCCTCTAAAATTTATTGACATAACTGATGTGCTATGAGAAGACCACATGCAAAAATTATCAGCCTCTTTCAACTGCAAGGCCCTAAAATTGGAGCTGGAATCTGATGTGGCCGGATGGTGACACTGTTCAGCAGGACATCCCTGCCGTCCTGGTGAGCTATGTGAAGTGCGACCATTTCTCCTGTCCAATGATGTCAATGAAATATTAACAACTGATTGGTATCAGTTGAATGATGAAAACATAATTCTTGTTGGCACTTCAAATATTACAGATACTTTTGTGGTGATAGAGTTCATGTGTACTAAACTTCTGATACACCATGGCATAATGAAATAGCAAAAATCTTACGTTTGTGGCAAGTTTTGACTTGTGATTAGTTTCATGGTTTTGTAGCTGTGTGTCCAGACAAGGAAGAGTAATCAATTGTTGCTAGTCGTTGACTTCTCCTTAGTCTTATAACATAGGCATGGTGATCACTACAGCTGTCTGACACTTGTTCTTGGTTCCTTGTGATGTTACGAGACGGTATTGGAATTGTGCTCTTTCTTGAGTGGTTCTGTTCCAAAGATGCAGAAGCCAAGAGAAACATCTGAAGAAAGAAGAACAGATAAGAAGGAAGCAACCATCAGTCTCCTGAGTGCAATGGTTCCTCTCACAGTATTCACCAAGTTTTTGTCATGCCGTAAGTTACATGGGATTATTGCTTATTGCTTAAGATCTACTCGTAATTGTCAGGTAAAAGAGAATAGATTACTGGACCATTGAGTCAATCCATGAGAAGGGCAGTATGCCACACTGCACTAACTACAGAGCAGCATACCTGTTCTCTGTAACTCTTCTCACGCCAGGCAATTGCCGGGGCTGTACCTTAATGAAGGCCACAGCCACTTCCTTTCCGCTCCTAGTCCTTCCCTATCCTATCATCACCGTAAAACCTATGTGTGTCAGTGCAATGTAAAGCAAATTCTAAAAAATAAAAAATAAATTTGTAGCTCTGGATTTTTGAGTGGAAACTCACTGGTAAAGTAGAGGGTGATCTGGAAGAAGAATAAGCAGACTTCAGGAAGAACTGACAAACTCAAGACCCCATTTTTACCATTTGTCAAGTGATGATAATTTTTTTCAGGAAGAATAGAACAGCATATCTGGCTTTCCTTGACCTGCAAGCAGCTTTTGACATCATTCCAAGACATCAGTCATGGAGAGCATTAACTGGAATATTTATAGTACTGCTGGACAGAATCCAAAGTGTCTACAGGAATGTTTGGGGAGTATTCAGTCTACCTTGGTGTTTAAAGAGTACAAATGAAACCAATTGTAGCTGAAAGTCAATCTATCAGTTAATATAGTTCTAGAGCCCAGATCTTTAGGCATTTATAGGTTAGAATGTGAACTTGATGAAGCAAGTAACAAGTATACTCTAATCCAGACAACAGTTCTACTATGAGATTTGCATAAACGTAAGGGGCCCAGACTAATAGAAGTTATGTTACTCTCGCTACATTACGGAAGAGTGGGCTAGATGACACAGCCTCTATAAATCTTACTGCTGGTGGTGGATAGACGTAGTAGGTAACAACTAAGATTAGGTTGAACTTCCAATAGTGCTAGTCTATGTAATTCTGTAACATAATTCAGCTTAAAATCTAATTATATTACTTAGAAAGTACATGTTTCATTGCTAATGTGGAACATCATCAGCTAAAAAAGATACAAAAATTGGCATAAACAAAATGAAAAACACTTATGATGATGATAATATTAAGATAAAATGTTCCTTCATGTTGGGTTAAAACCTCAACAAGTCAATCTTTGTGTTTGAGATAAAAAAATCTGATATAAGGGATCTTCTTTCTTCAAAAGCTGGAGAAATATCTACTTTTAATATCTTGAGGATGTAAAATTTTAAAATACAATGATCGAGGGAAACTGCTAAAGAATAACCGAAGTTGAGGTTGATTTTTTGTTTTAAGATGTTGAAGGCAGTCTGTAATGAAAGAAATGAAAATTTGTTTTAAAAAAGGAAATAAAGAAAAAACCATGTGAATATACAGTGGTGAAGTGTCTGAGGAACAATTACCTCCAGGCCGGTCCCGCTATGTTTACTTCTTCTCTTACGCCGTCAACTGACTGAGTGTGTATGTGTACGGCTGTGAGAGGTGAAAGAGGGGAAATGTTGTGGGGAGTTAAGCCTACTGGAGGGAGACAAACGAGATGTTTCTCTGGATCCTTTTGATGGCCTTCGTACATAAATCTAGGTTGGAAGCCTCTTCCAACAGTATATTTATATTATCGGTTATTTCATTTATATTCTGACTAGAGTTTTGTTTTTGATTAATCTCTATATAAATGTTTTCTAAAATGTTCATCAATTTACCCGTATTTAAAGTTTGCAAAATGGTTAAGTTTTTTTCTATTGTAGGAAAACTATGATTATATTTGTTCCTGTGTAAGCTCATGGCTGAATATCTCTTGTATTTTTTGGCAATTACATGTTCCTAGTATCTCACTAGGAATTTTGTATTTTTTTAAGCTGACGATGTTCCACATTAGGAATGAAACATGTACTTTTTTAATAATGTAATTAAATTTTAAGTTGGATTATGTTACAGAATTACATAGACCAACAGTGAACAGTGAAGAAGAAACAAGTATTGGCAGGTGGGATTCTCCATTCAACCTAATCCTAGTTGAGTTGATGCCAATACAGAACAAAAATGAGATTTATAAGATGTAGTAGGTTGGCAGGAAGTGAGAACCTCTCCATGGACCACCGGACAGTTGGAGTACCTGGCTCCAAATTCCTGATTCACACTGAGTGACTTATTAGGTGTAAGCAAATGTTTGTGTCCAATAACTTTTGAGAAGAATGTAACATTGTGATTCAGTGATGCTATGGTATAACAGTGAGTAGTCTTTTAACATTTCATGTGTGTACTTTCTCTTTACAGATGTATCTGGGCTTTGAACAATCAGGATTTTGTTGAAGCCTATTGTTGTCAGACTCTAGTGGTGCAAGCATTTACTAAAGTGCTTCAGACACAGAGGGATCAGAACTGGTCTCTGCCTGTAATGTATGCTGTGTGCATAGATCTCCGTTTGCTTGCCATGCAAGCAGATCGTCAGCTCAACGCACGGGGTGTGGGGCGACCAATGGAAACTATTGAGAAGGCAGCTGAATGTCTAATGGGTTGCTTCAGAGTTTGTGCTGCGGACAAGTGAGTGTCACTTCATGATACACATGTACATGAACAAGAGGACCGGGGAGGCAAAATGAATATGATATCGTCCCCACTCTGGCAGACTAGCGAATGTGCACATAGTTCATTTTTCAGGAGAGCTAAAAGAAACTTTGACTGCTCACGTAAAATCCATTTTTGTATTTACAATTTTTTTTATTTCTGAAAAGAATCTTATTTAACATCATGCTTAAGGATAGTTTTGCATTTTATGCTTTTCTTAATTTTTAGGGCAGAAAAAGCAGTTTCGTTACTTTGCCTGAGTGAGTTTATTAAACTTCTCTCTGATGATCAGTGTAGTAAGGCGCTGATTCTGCACTACATTTGTTCTTGTTTTACTCACGTTTAAGGATAGTTTTGCATTTTGTGCTCCTCTTAGCTTTTAGAGCAGAAAAAGCAGTTTCGTTACTTTGCCTGAGTGAGTGTTTTACTAATAATGATTTATTAGGTAGATGCAATTGTACTTAAGAAAAAGACAAATTTGAAGAAAATAAGATGTGTGACTAATATTTTTTACTACATTTTTAGATTAGGAATTGAAGGCACTTTCAAGTTGTAACAAAATAATTAAAGTAAATATTTGACAATTATTGTTCTTCTAAAAAACACACTTTTCCAATATATTCAAAGTTGGACTCCTCTGAAATGTTTGGTTCAGGTAGAGTATCTCTCGCTGTTGCCGATGAGGGATTTGAAGGTCATCGCGAAGTTTTAGAAGATCCTTCCGTTTGGCATCAGAAATGGGGAATCTTGAAGAGTAAGGTTTCACTGGTTCAGACTTTGATGGGCGGCCGTTTCGACGCTTGAAAGTGAACTTTTTGAGGTTGGTTTCTTCATACCCAGTCTTTATCTTAACCGTATATGGTTCATCCTTTGTGTAACGAAACCTTTTAACACTGTAAGGTGCCAGGTTAGAAAACATACCACATAAACCCAGAGCGACTCATGAGTTAGTGATCCATTTAGCGTAGAGACGTGCCAAATCAGAACCAATCAAAATGAACACATATAAATCACTGTACCAAGTAATGTGTGGCACCAATAAGAGAAATTAAATATAATGACACAGTGAGACTCAAGACTCGATAACGTCCTGGGTGACAGGCTTGTTGGAAAGGCAAAGAAGTCTTATCTTCCTCAGCTGTAAAATTAGCCTTCTTTGGGTTGAAATCAATGAAGTCGTTGTACACAAATGCAGAAACATTGTAGGGTGCTGGATTTTTGCATGCATTTCTTATCTGTTGAACCCACCCTTCTGGAGTGTATACTGGGGAGTTTTTTTGCAGACATGTATATTTTTTGGTGGATGGAGTCATATTCCATCAAACTATGCCCCGATTCAAAATAAATATGATCAATTTGCTGAACTATTTTTGGGTGGTTTTTGTACTGCTTCTATACACATACACACAAAATTACTGTTCTTTTGTTGTCCTTCACAGTTGTCTGACATCATAATTACTGTCTCCGCATTAGGATATTACATGAGGTAGGCGTAAATGCTACTTGAAATTTCCACGCTTCCTCTCTTTCCTTCAGTCTCGTCCCAAATAAAACATTCCATTGAGGCGTCACCTAATTGTAAACTGTCAAGTTATAAACAGCCAGCTTCCGTACATAGAAAAAAGGGCCTTGAGCTCCTTTGAGGGTTCTCAACACAGCTTGCAAATGAAATTGAAATGCCAACATTGTCTTGTCACTCTTTGCTTTCTCTTTAATAATATATTTCAAATTTCAGGCAGCTTCTTTTCTTTCCACATGTTCCTTGTATGATTCTTTCTCATCTTCAGTTAATTCGTCTGTTTTCCTTTTTTCTTCATATTTGAACAAGTTTTGAACAAGTTTTGCAGTGATCCTTCTTAGGAACATGGAAGGCAATTTTGTATTCACGGAAAATGCTTCTGTACTTTTAAAATTTCGCACATCTTCTTTCTGATTCAGTGCCTCTCTGTTTATATAGGTCATACACTTTTGTAATGTTCAGGTTAGGTTCTAGAAATCTGTACTCACTTTTCTTCCGACACTAGTGTGATTCTACACTCGGGAAAGACAGTATGTGTTCCCTGATGAATGATTCACCATCTTAAGTTTGTTCTTGGGTTCGTGTTTCCCTCGCATCTCAGGAAGTAAAATTCCTCGTTCATTGACTTTACATAGTGTTCCCTTGACTAAACCTTCAGGAAAAATTTGCAGCACACAGTAACTATTGCTCCTTCCTTGGTGAGAGTTGTGATGTATCCTTTTTGTTTCGCTGACGACTAAGTATCCATGTGACTGCTTCTTTTTCATCCACATGACTTCTTGGTAAGTCTGTCCTATATGACTTCATGGCAAGTCTATCCCTCTAACTGAACTGACCGACTGAGGTCTCACCTTCCACTTGACTCCATCACTGTTCACCATCCACTTTACTAATAAATAATGACCCACTGAGGCCTCTCCTTCCTGTTGACTTAATGACTGACGCCTCTCCATCTCGTTCACTCAATGACTAACTGTGGCCTCTCCTTCCAATTGAATAATGACTGACGCTACAATATAGCCACCTTATATAGATGTTAGTTGACACACCTACGCAATCTCCAGGAATAACTATGATCTACTCCCACTTCGCGACAAATGTTTCATACAATGGTGAAACCGCCGGCAGCACCCTAGGTATCTCCAAGAAAGTGAGCTCACCGCTAAATGCTCACGATGACATAGCAATGGCTCGACAGTTACTCCAGCACTATTTCGCAATATTACAGTGTCAGAAGTTATTGCACACACTACATCCACATCTGATATACAGCAACTCTTACTGTACATGTTTTTAGTGTTAATCTACACACACACATATATACGTAACAATTTGACTACAATCACGCAAGCGATAAGCATTGCAGAATTGAATTGAACAATAATAATAGCTACAATAATAATAATAATAATAATAATAATAATAATAATAATAATAATAATAATAATAATAATAGCATAGACATAATAATAATAATAATAATAATAATAATAATAATAATAATAATAATAATAATAATAATAATACAGATATCATCTTGTAACGGGATTTGAACCGTTGCAATTCGCCTCCCTCAAAAATAAATCAAAGAACAAAGAATCGATTGATTTATGAACAAAATGACATGTATATATAAAACACTAACCTTGACCCTTGACACATATAAACATTTTAAATGAGTATAAAACAATCATTTTCTTTTTCAACATCCATACATTTTATAAAATATCACAGATATGAGAATTTTTCTTGCACATTGTCATCATAGATAACTGTCCAGTGTCCCATTCTCTCCTCATACAATTCACAAGAGTATAATACTTAATTTAACACATACATATAATTTTAAATGAACATGCAACACTTCTTTTTTTTAATACATATTTTTTTTTGGTTCACTAGTAATAGTACGCGATCTCAAATTAATTTCCCTCTTCAATTCCTTTGACATTCCCCCAAAATTCAAAAATATTTCACAAATTACACTCCTGACATTTACCGGTAATAATTCCATTGGCTTAAATGTGCATACTCTTCCCACAATGAACCTATGATATGTTGTCCTTCAGAACAAGTTCTGAATTTATTCGAGCCCCACGTTGGGCGCCACATTGTGATGTATCCTTTTTGTTTCACTGACGACTAAGTATCCATGTGACTGCTTCTTTTCCATCCACTTGGTAAGTCTGTCCTATATGACTTCATGGCAAGTCTATCCCTCTAACTGAACTGACCGACTGAGGTCTCACCTTCCACTTGACTCCATCACTGTTCACCATCCACTTGACTAATAACTAATGACCAACTGAGGCCTCTCCTTCCTATTGACTTAACCTGCAAGTGGTCGCTAGCCGAAATGTAATGTGAGTGGTCGCGCGTGAGACTTTCTCTCACATTAAAATAAATATGACATTTTTCACAATTTTTTGGGGCGTAAGGCTGAAATTTACTACTGAAATGTAACGCAAGTTCTACCTTATATATTTTAGATAAATGGAAACGAAATGGCGTATGGCTTTTAGTGCCGGGAGTGTCCGAGGACATGTTCGGCTCGCCAATGCAGGTCTTTCGATTTGACACTCGTAGGCAACCTGCGCGTCGTGATGAGGATGAAATGATGGTGAAGACGACACATACACCCAGCCCCGCCCCAGCGAAATTAACCAATTAAGCTTAAAATTCCCGACCCTCCCGGGAGTCAAACCCGGGACCCCTGTGACCAAAGGCCAGCACGCTAACCATTTAGCCGTGGAGCTGGACTTATTTTAGATAAAAATGGAATGATGTTTATTAAAGACAAAAAATTACTACTTAAAACAACATATGCAATGTACATAAAAGTAACTTCTGTCTTGAAGTTGTAAAAAATGAAATCTCACACGTGCATTACATCTAGTAGTATTTACGTACAAAGCAAGGTTTCTGAACACAATAACATTTTCAAAAACAAGAAGTGCTCATAATACAAAAACTAACGCGTAAAACAGGAGTAAGTTTCCCGCTCCACTTCAACATAACACCAACGTCATTGGTCGCGCGATGAGAGAAACTCTCACGGAGCGCGCATGGACACATAAGAACATTTGTTCTGACTAGGGGAGGGGGTACTTACCCTTCAAATGTGAATCACTCTACTCACGACAGTTATAAACTCAGCTAGAAGAGGGAACAGTCACCTCCCTTCCATCACTGTGAAGTAATATCACAATAAAAAATAATGTGAGAGAAAATCTCATATAGCGACCACTCGTGGGTTAATGACTGACGCCTCTCCATCTCGTTCACTCAATGACTAACCGTGGCCTCTCCTTCCATTTGAATAATGACTGACGCTACAATGTGCAGCCACCTTATATAGACGTTAGTTGACACACCTACGCAATCTCCAGGAATAACTATGATCTACTCCCACTTCGCGACAAATGTTACATACAATGGTGAAACTGCTGGCGGCACCCTAGGTATCTCCAAGAAAGTGAGCTCACCACTAAATGCTCACGATGACGTAGCAATGGCTCGACAGTTACTCCAGCACTATTTCACAATATTACAATGTCAGAAGTTATTGCACACACAACATCCACATCTGATATACAGCAACTCTTACTGTACATGTTTTTAGTGTTAATCTACACACACATAACAATTTGACTACAATCACGCAAGCAACAAGCATTGCAGAATCGAATTGAAGAATAATAATAGTTACAATAATAGTAATAATAATAGTATAGACATAATAATAATAATAATAATAATAATAATAATAATAATAATAATAATAATAATAATACAGATATCATCTTGTAATGGGATTTGAACCGTTACAGAGTGTAAGTTTTGGAGAGATGACGTCTTGAAGGTCCATCAGTTGTTTCCCTTTTTTTGGACTGTTCAGTGACATGACAAATGATAAATTAGCGTTGTTCAAAAAGTGTTGACAGGTTCCGGAAATATTTATAGATTTTATATCTTTCTTCTGAAAAATTTCTCAAACAGGTATGATTGTCTTTGTGTATACACCTCGGAATTTTGGTAGGCCTTGGTGCTACTTGTTTTCCTTTCAGTGTTTCATAACTTTCTCCTTTGAGACAACTTTTCTTTTGAATATTTCTCTTCCACTTGGCTGGATCGGATGTCTTACGTTTCTTGGGTGATGACTGTTGAGAACTTTCTTTGGATAGAGCTGTGCCAGAGATAGGATTTGTCTCCTCTCTACATTCATTGTTTCTCTGGGTGGGTATATGATGAGGTGAAATCCCAAAACTTTGAGCAATGAAAATATTTTCAGTACCGACAGGTTCTTTGTCATCATCTAAAAATAGAAAATATAGGTAACACTAAGACACACAAAAACCAAACAAAAAGTCAGTTGAATTTGGTTGTGCTTGTAACAGTAATTTTCACTAGAGTGGCTCAAGTGGCCAGAAATGAATAGAAATTGGCTTTAATATTTTATATACATGCATATTAATAAAGTATAAATAAAATTGTGAATTTTGGGGGTTAAAAGAGGAAAAACACAATTTATAAAATGGTTTCTTAAAACGGGAAGGTTATCCATTTATTCCATTAAGGGCCGGTTCTACCATCTGCTGGTAAAGTGGCTGGCAGCTGCCCTGGAGGTAAACTACCTGGAGGTGTAAATCGGCTGGTACTTTGGCTTGCGTCCAACCACCTCCGCGCAAGCGCTAGGTAGCCACCCGGAGCTAGACACTGATATACGAAGTTGGCTAGAATGATTTTCAGCGACTTCTCGCTTTCGAGTGTGGTGCTATCTATCGTCAGATGCATGAAACTCATTTCGATTGTCTTATTTCCCTGTAATATATAAGTAATAATAATAATAACGTAAATGTTTCCACCTTTTCAATACAATATATTCACAAAATTACAAAATTATACGGTACTAGTTTCGACCCATCTAGGGGTCATCATCAGCCGTATTGGAGCAAAGATCATTTGTGGCGAAATCCTAAGACAATATTATTTTAAAGAATAACAAGTGAAATGAGATGTTATGGTAATAGTTAATAATACAAGGAATATACATACTAAGAGGTTTTTAACAAAGAATAAAGTATAAATGGGGTGTTGTAAAAATTATAATCATGGAAATCAGTAAGTTCTTGTATTGAAATGAAATATGGCTTAGGAAGAGGGCTTAAGGTGGGGCTGAAGGGTGCGGGAGAAAGTGTAATTGTCTTGGAAAAGTACCTTTGATTAAATTTAGGATTGAGTTTAGGTTGGCTGCATTATTGTTTCTGAGGAAAGTGATAAATAGATCGAAGAGTATGTTGGGTTTCTCTGAGATTTCATTGAGATTGTGACTGGCATTAAAGTATTGGTCTAGGTGTATGTAGTAATTTTCCATTATGTTCAGTAAAGGGCCCTTGTTTGCTAATACGAGGATGTTCATGTCTTGTTCAATATTGGTGAAATTATGGTTATAATCTTGCATGTGTTGGCCGATGGCTGAGAACTTGTTGTATTTTATTGCGTTAGTGTGCTCGTGGTATCTGATAATGAAGTTTCTCCCGGTTTGCCCGATGTAGGTTTTTTTACAGGTGGTACATTTGATCCTATAAACTCCTGATTTTAAAAAACTGCTGGTTTTGTTGATGTGTGAAGTATTGTATAAAACATTCATGTTCTTATTGTTGGTTTTGAAGGCTATTTCAACGCCTTGTTTCTTAAAGATGTTGGTTAACTTGTAGATATCATTGTTAAAATCAGGAGTTTATAGGATCAAATGTACCACCTGTAAAAAAACCTACATCGGGCAAACCGGGAGAAACTTCATTATCAGATACCACGAGCACACTAACGCAATAAAATACAACAAGTTTTCAGCCATCGGCCAACACATGCAAGATTATAACCATAATTTCACCAATATTGAACAAGACATGGACATCCTCGTATTAGCAAACAAGGGCCCTTTACTGAACATAATGGAAAATTACTACATACACCTAGACCAATACTTTAATGCCAGTCACAATCTCAATGAAATCTCAGAGAAACCCAACATACTCTTCGATCTATTTATCACTTTCCTCAGAAACAATAATGCAGCCAACCTAAACTCAATCCTAAATTTAATCAAAGGTACTTTTCCAAGACAATTACACTTTCTCCCGCACCCTTCAGCCCCACCTTAAGCCCTCTTCCTAAGCCATATTTCATTTCAATACAAGAACTTACTGATTTCCATGATTATAATTTTTACAACACCCCATTTATACTTTATTCTTTGTTAAAAACCTCTTAGTATGTATATTCCTTGTATTATTAACTATTACCATAACATCTCATTTCACTTGTTATTCTTTAAAATAATATTGTCTTAGGATTTCGCCACAAATGATCTTTGCTCCAATACGGCTGATGATGACCCCTAGATGGGTCGAAACTAGTACCGTATAATTTTGTAATTTTGTGAATATATTGTATTGAAAAGGTGGAAACATTTACGTTATTATTATTATTACTTATATATTATTCTCAGTTCAATACGGACCAAAAACATGAAATTCATAACCATCAATTATTTCCCTGTGCTTGCGTTTGCTGATTATCACCAAAAAGCCTAATAAGGGGAGACTTAAGAGTTATGGACAACGATTTATGTCAAGCTTTCGTGATTTTAATCTATGGTCTTCAATATCAATACCTAATTGGGTTTAAAATCCTCGAGATTATATTTTCTTACGCCCGTTATAACCTGTCATGTAAGGCAGCGTTTTTGAAAAGTATTCTCGTACCGGTAGTAGATTGCTCAAGTCGCTCGCTCCCTAATAGAAGGTACGCAGGTTTTCATCGTATTTCTAATTTACATTTTAAAATGTATTTTCGTTCCCTGCCGTTGTTCTTAACTCTCTTTTACGCGCTTCCATATACGTAGGCCTACACACACACACACACACACACACACACACACACACACACACACACACACACATCTTCTTTACGGACTTATTGCCTTTGAGCATTCTATCTGCAGGCTTCTGTGAATTGATTAAGTATCTCCACGATGCTCTATTTGCAACTAGTTCTGTGACCTCGTTTAGTTCCACGTGCCATTTATTGATAAAGCATTTCATTCTAATGTTTAACTTTATGAAGATAAAGTTGGAAGGTACTGTAAATGTAAAGCACTAATCGGGAAAAATATCCATTCATAGGAAGAATTCGGGAATGGAATAGTTTCCAATTTCTTCGAAATAATTTACAAGAAGACTATGTAAACAACTAATAGGGAATCTGCTACCTGGGCGACATAACATCACTTTCTATAAATAGCATACATATAAAACAATTTCCTAGTAGACATAATATTGTAATTAAATATTTCAGTGAGATATATTATTAACAAAAGAACGTATGAAAAGAGGCATACAGATTAACACAACGCTAATAATGGAAATAAAAAAGATTGGTCATAATGAAAACTCGAACCTGCATACCTCGTATTACCATGTAAGCGTGTTAGCCATTACGCTACGAGAACACTTGAACAGTCGGGATATATACATTAAGTTATACCTCGTGTCTGAAAACTGAAAAAGTAGAAAATTAAAGCCTATTTGAAATGATTTCCAAATAGATTTTGATTTTATATCCTTTTAAAGTTCCCTTACGAAAGCTTGACTTATAAAATGTGTTCCCTAAGCTACCGATGCGAGAGGCTGGTGTGACCGTTGCAACACAAGGGAAGCATTAATGTTCAAGCTCCTGTAATACAATATCGGCCACTGTTACAGTATCATGCTTTTTTTCAGTATACTAAGCTAATTTAAGCTGTATGTCACCAGAAATACAGCTAATAATGTTCAACTCTCAAAACTTGCCCGGCAGGTAAAGTCTTATCGGGCCCTGAAAGTGGCCGATAAATTACGCGCCGAGTAACTACGATTTATGCTGCCGATAGCGCTACCTGGGGGTGGTCGAACGAAAACATCCTTTTACGCGGAGGGCAAATTACGCGCTACTTTACCAGTAGGTGGTAGAACCGGCCCTAAGAGAAACAATATACACAGAGCAAATGCAACACCAAGAAGGAGTGGTCAGAACTTTATGCCAATTGCAGGGTAGACTGACGTCACTGAGGTATGCTCATGATGTGAAATGCGCCGCTGTGCTGCGCACGTAGCGAACGATAAATGGGACACGGCGTTGGCGAATGGCCCACTTCGTACTGTGATTTCTCAGCTGACAGTCATTGTAGAACGTGTTGTCGTGTGCCACAGGACACGTGTATAGCTAAGAATGCCAGGTCGCCGTCAACGGAGGCATTTCCAGCAGACAGACGACTTTACGAGGGGTATGGTGATCGGGCTGAGAAGGGCAGGTTGGTCGCTTCGTCAAATCGCAGCGGATACCCATAGGGATGTGTCCACGGTGCAGCGCCTGTGGCGAAGATGGTTGGCGCAGGGACATGTGGCACGTGCGAGGGGTTCAGGCGCAGCCCGAGTGACGTCAACACGCGAGGATCGGCGCATCCGCCGCCAAGCGGTGGCAGCCCCGCACGCCACGTCAACCGCCATTCTTCAGCATGTGCAAGACACCCTGGCTGTTCCAATATCGACCAGAACAATTTCCCGTCGATTGGTTGAAGGAGGCCTGCACTCCCGGCGTCCGCTCAGAAGACTACCATTGACTCCACAGCATAGAGGTGCACGCCTGGCATGGTGCCGGGCTAGAGCGACTTGGATGAGGGAATGGCGGAACGTCGTGTTCTCCGATGAGTCACGCTTCTGTTCTGTCAATGATAGTCACCGCAGACGAGTGTGGAGTGTGGCGTCGGCGTGGAGAAAGGTCTAATCCGGCAGTAACTGTGGAGCGCCCTACCGCTAGACAGCGCGGCATCATGGTTTGGGGCGCTATTGCGTATGATTCCACGTCACCTCTAGTGCGTATTCAAGGCACGTTAAATGCCCACCGCTACGTGCAGCATGTGCTGCGGCCGGTGGCACTCCCGTACCTTCAGGGGCTGCCCAATGCTCTGTTTCAGCAGGATAATGCCCGCCCACACACTGCTCGCATCTCCCAACAGGCTCTACGAGGTGTACAGATGCTTCCGTGGCCAGCGTACTCTCCGGATCTCTCACCAATCGAACACGTGTGGGATCTCATTGGACGCCGTTTGCAAACTCTGCCCCAGCCTCGTACGGACGACCAACTGTGGCAAATGGTTGACAGAGAATGGAGAACCATCCCTCAGGATACCATCCGCACTCTTATTGACTCTGTACCTCGACGTGTTTCTGCGTGCATCGCCGCTCGCGGTGGTCCTACATCCTACTGAGTCGATGCCGTGCGCATTGTGTAAGCTGCATATCGGTTTGAAATAAACATAAATTATTCTTCCGTGCCGACTCTGTTTTTTTCCCTAACTTTCATCCCTTTCGAACCACTTCTCCTTGGTGTTGCATTGTCACTGTCAGTCAGTGTATCTACTTACCTACAGTAAAAACCGGCATAGGACTGACTAGTGAGGACATTGCAGTTGCAGATTCATTTCTGTGAAAGTCTGACGCATGACCAGCATAGGGATCCTTACCCGAGTCTTCTCCTAATACAGGTAAAAGTTTGTCATCTTCATAATTCTCATTATTTGTTCTACGAGGTATATCCGTCACTAGATCCTCGATATTGTAACTTCTATGTTCCTGAAATATTTATATACATGCATTTTTAATTTTACATCTTCTGACACCATTTGATGTAGGATAGAAATACAATGTTTTGGAAGTTGGATCTTTGTAACGGAACTAAGAAATTAAATAAATAAATATAATTATAGAAACTTACCAGAATTAAGTTTGATGATTTTGGACATCAGCTTCTTCCTGGTGGCTGAACGTAATCATTTTATGCGTTACTACTGCAGAAGGCATGTGACGGATTTTCACATAAAACAAGTTGTAGAAGTATTCATCCTCTCGTGTTTGGGAACCTATCCATTTATGCAATGTCTGTCTTTCGTCACGCGACTGTCTGTCAACACTCCGTGTTACAGACTGTCTCGTTGAGGGTGGCAGCAGGATGTAGTAGGTGGTTTTCGTCTCCTACCAAGTGCACAGTGCTACTACAAAGGATCACTGTTCTAATCTGTACTCTGGTGCTAAATTCAAGTGAACAAAGCAGCAATGTTAAGTCTGGTACTAGTATTCAAACATTCTACTATGTAGAACACAAACACTTTTGATTCTAAATAAACTGTATATAACCTAAACTTTCTAGCAATCTTCGTGCATGCAGAAATAAAATGCAGGAAGCAGCGTATTATTCCACAGCACACCTGGCACTTTCGTTAGTTTGCTGCAGTGAATGTTCCAGTCCTCAACTATGGTGACTACCGCAGACTAACAACAATGCAGATTCGCTACTTCTGCATAGTGGAAAATACTAACAATGCAAATTAGTGAATTCAACACAATTGATTGTGGCCATATGGAATAAGATACAGATACAATACTTTGCCAGAGGGTAGATCATATACCAGTAGTAAAATTTAGACCTTAAATGCAGATTCGCTATTTTTTCACTTTCGCTAGTTTGCCAGAGCAGGGACGATATACTCTGAGATTTTTTCGTTATTCACTCATGTCAGATATTGAGATGTTATTCTAAGTCCCGACGCTTCTCTGCTGTCTAGCACAGTGCTGTCCAATGTGAGATTCTCAGTATAATTTTCTATACCAACGCTTCTTTGCCGATAGTCACCGGCATGGTCTAGGAAAGTGCTATCCATTATGACACACTAGCACTCTGCAATTTGGCTAAATGATATCTCCCCATGCATCTAACTGTTCCTGGATATCCTCTTCCTTTTCTCCCCAGACTAACAGGTCATCTGCTAACATCATCACTTTCATTTTTCCTTCTCCAGTTTTCCTTGCCACTTTTGTCATTAGCTTGTTCATTACTACAATGAAGAGCAAAGGTGACAGAGTTCTTCCTTGTCTTAATCCACTTTTTTTGCTCAAACCAGTCTGTTCTCTCTCCTCCAACTTTCACACAACTAACATTCCCATGGTACATCTCCCTCATTCTTTCTATTGTCTGCTTCTTGACACCTTTTATCTATAAGGCTTCCCATACCTTGTTTCTGTACACATGATCATATGCTTTCTCAGAGTCCAAGAAGGTCATCAGTAGATCTTTATGCCACTCTCGTAGTTAGTTGTCTTACTGCAAATATAAGGTCTACTATGGACCTCCCTGATCTGAAGCCATACTGTTCTTCTTTTCTTTCACCCTCTTTCTGATTCTGTTCTCCAGAATCTTCTCAAACACCTTTGCGCAATAACATATCGGTGTGACTCCCCTATAGTTTTAAAATTTTTTCCTGTTCCCCTTCTTGAAGATGGGTATTATTATCTCCTTCTTCCAGTCTTCATGGGTCTTCCTCTCCTTCCATACTACTTTCAACACATGATAAAGCCACTGTTTCCCTACCCCTCCTGCTGCCTTCACCACCTCAATACTCACTTCGTCTAAACCTGGGGCTTTTCTGCCTTCATCTTGTCCGTTGCTACCTCCACTACTGCCCGTGTTTTTTTTTTTTTTTCTATTGCCATGTTTCTTCCTTCCTCCATGCTTATACTTTTCTCTTCAATGCATCCTTCTGGGTTTAGTAAATCTTCAAAAACCACATTTACTCGCATATTATACTCCTTTTTCCCCCACATTTACAGCCAAAAAAAGTAAAGTTGGGTCCAGTATGCGATAACCTCAAATTTTGTGCAGTGAACTCATGACTTCTAGGCTATAAAGAGCTATAAATTGTACATGTAAACATTCTACACTATTCTTTAACAAACTAATGAATGTATTTGAGTTATATTGGCTATTTTTGTTGTAAGGCACTGCACGATCCTGAGGGGGTTTCTTTCTTGCACCATATTGGGCGAACCATCAATTGCTCCGGCTATTTTCCCCTCATCCAACCATCACTTCTACGGATCATTAAATGGACCAATGCATTTAATAAAAAAAAACGATGCTAAGTGTCGGTAGCTATGCTCGCTTCTCACATTCATTGAATAAACAGTAACCGCATCATAAAATTTAAGCGATATCGCAATCTTCATTTCTCTTATCACATTTATCGATAGGATAATCCTTAAATTGCCACGCGACACCTCTCAGGAATAATTAAAATGCATCTGTGAATAGTATTATTTTTACGTGAGGTCAATTGGGAAACCGCATTTCCTTCTTAATAAATTACCATCGATACCATCCATCCACCGGAATCAATGTCAAGTTGTCCAAGTCCAATCATTCGAAGAAAATAAAATAAAATAAAATAAAATAAATTTTTTTTGAAATTAATTAATTCAAAATCATCTATACCATAATGAGATTAGCCTATCTTCAATAATAACCTTTAAATTGAATAATCTATAGTTTATTTCATGATTCTAGAATCATAAAAGAAAATCTGATAACATTTATTTACATCAATTATCTTCCTCCTCTCTATATGGAAAAATTTAAATTTAATCTATCTACAATCTGATTCAACTGATCCTCTTGCACTTATTATCCGCATCATAAAAATAAAGAATAAATTCTCTTAATCACATAAATCGTAGGTACATATTCTATCTGTTGAAGATGTAGTTTAATATTCACTGAAATTAATTATCTCATAATAATAATGACAATTAATTGATAAGCAGAAAAAAATTAATATGGGTTAAAAAATCTAAGTCCCTAAGCCTTAGTAAACTTCATAATAAATATGCTTAATCTGAGTCCATCAGCTCTTGTTTCTTTCTAAAAAAAAAAAAAATGCTTATTTTCGTCGATATTAAATTGATATTCTGTCACTAACAAATGTATATCTTCCAATATTATAACGTCAGCAGTCGCAAGTAAGTTCCAAGTATATAACAGCTCAAAATGGCTATTTCAAATATATATCGATCATTAAATGAAAAATATTGGTCACTTTGACCATGTCATTTGGTTAAAATATTCGGATAACATCCTAAAATTAAATGTAGGTATCGTATAAAGATCAATTATTATCGTAGTTCAAATAGAAATTATACCTATCATAATTTATGGTTTCACCAATGTCCAATCAAGTATCATAAAATTCGTAGGAATGTATTTGGCAACCTATTTTATTTAATTGTGGTAGAGATTCAAATTATGAAGTTGCTCTATCAATTAAATACATTCTCGATACCAAACTTCAAATAATATTCAGTACAACGTTGACATATTCTCTATGAAGACAACAAGTTTCCCTTTTTTTATTTCTTATTTGGATATTTAATCTGAAGACAGTTTACGGTAACCCACATACGAAATCTACGATGTATTTCATTGTATTCATGTACCACTAACCTAATATATCTCGCATTACCATTTTAATATCTTGCTGCATATGTCAAACATCACCATTGGCCAGTAATACGTCATATTTACCACCAAAATTATCCATAAGCATATCTATCTCTCCATTTACCAATATTAATTATCATAATATCTCGTCATTCATTCCCATAAATATATCTCAGCGAATAATTATTCGTAAAACCACATCAACATGTCACTCAAATCCTAACTTCCCTACGTAAACATTTATCATTTCCAACTAGGCGGCAAATCATCTTAACATATCATTAATGTACTGCAACGGTACATTTCTGGGTTAAGTTTCATTTGTAATACACATGAACACGTTATCCTGTAAATGAAACACATGTATAAACTAAACAAGTTAATATTTACTCACATGTCATCGCGTCGTAATAGTAACCAGATCTAAGTTACTCGGAAATCGACTATCTTCTTTAAAACATTACGTCTGGGATATGTCTCTTTGTATACATTGTTTCAGTCCCATAATGGTTGAAAACATCACTTTAAATCTCTCCTTGTTCAGTTATAAACATTCCTGTACTATGACATTGATTATAAACTCTGGAAGAAATACCTACTCCCATAATGATAAATCAACTAGGATAATCTCATTGCAAAGATAGTATCGACTGAGATTTCATCACGAAGAACTCCGTAACAAGCAACATACCAATGTTCACTACAAATATTTAAATACTACGTCTGCGACACATTAGTTTCAAGATAATAAAAAAATTCTTTGGAACTTAGCTTGCGGCTGCTGATGTTAGATGACTGGGTTAGGCTCCGATGTTGTCATCTTAGGGCTGCGTAGAAAGCCCCCAACATCCGTTACGTCACCATCAGGTTGTAGTCTCAAAACTCGGGTTAGCAGGAACAGCTGGGTGGTCTACGTCGGAAAGTCGGCTCCATCTCCGATTTAGCCTCTCGTGTTGTAGCCGTTAGTCATATCTGAAAGAAACATTTCCAATATGGCAATTAATATCACATCCATATCCTTCAGAATGTTCTACAAAGAATCTAGATTATATTTTTGTTTCAGGTTATTATGTCAGAAATTCAATGTCAATTCCTTGTGACAGATTTTAACAGGTAAAAATCATCAAATTAGCTTTAAATTTTTTTTTTTTATCCAGCCAATCAACCTATAATACGTTAAATTTGACTTGGTATTTCGTAACAGCCTTCGGTCTATATTCCGACTACTGTCCGGATACTATTCAACTTCTTCTGACTTTCCGCCTCGATATTTGATCAGATATAGGCGTAATTCTAAAATTTCTTCACTGTGCAGGTTCTTCAGCTCTTATTAATTGAAATATCTCCCTTCTTCTTTCCGCGAGGATTATTTTTTTTCGTGGATAAATTTACTTCGAAGTTTTGCGTACCAAATTTTTTTTTTTGTTCACCCACTTCCTCTTTTTTAACAATTTTAAAAACTTTCTATTATTTTTTTATCACGGCCGCATGGATCCTTTATAACTTTACATCTAACTCCATGACCTAGGCATACTTAATTCGCCAAATGAACATCTTTGCCGTCACATGCATGGCCTCCTTGATTTTATGCATCCGTATTATATATATTCTGAAATCACGGCCTATTTCACTTAATATATTCGTTCTTTTTAGATGTATGGCTCAATTACATAATCTTTGCGATCTCATTACCGTGCATGGCAAACTTTTAACATCGTATGACATCCTTTATTCCGTTATCAGGACGATGAAAACGGTACAGCACTATTTCTAAATGTAAAAAGTCAATAAATGGTGAACACGACTTTTAGGCCTACATATAAAGTAAATATAATCCGTTTTAGTTACTCATATCACGTCATTCTTTTCATCTCATTAATTCCTCTGATGAGGTCAATGTCAGGAAGGCCATACGGTTGTAAAAACTTGCTACGAAGATTCGTCTCCCTTCATATTTGACCCCGTAGATAAAAGGGATAAGGGCATCGTATTATATTATGCAATATTGATACAAAATAACTCAATGGCTAGTCATTTGTCTCTGTTAGTTGAGCAGTAGGCCTACCACATAGTAAAACTGATCACTGCTTTAATTTTAATTGTCTTGCGGCGCTAACTTCCCTGCTACGGGCGTGTCGTCATTCCAAGTGACTTCATCTTCACTGCCATCTCGTCAGCCATGCACTGCAATCGAAACCGAGAGCATTCAAGGCCCCGTCTTTTTGAACCTTTTAAAAGTAGTTTTGTTCCCGACTATAGAGTCCAAACTGTGTGAAGTTATTCCCAAATGGTTTATGGAGATGGTCTCTGATATTCCCAGCTGGTGTAAGTGTACAGAAGCCACTCAATCTGAATAAAGCTGTGTTGTTGAAAGCGTGCCAAACCACCAGCTGATAACTACCGTATGGTACAACTTGTATTTATGAATGTAATACATAGTGACTGGAAGCATTCTTTTATAACTGCGGCTGTTGAAAGCCAGACCGTTATTTTTAAGTATATTTCATGCTTGTTCTCTACATTTATCACATCCGGATTTACCTAAACAGCTGTAAATGAGATAAAAGAGACTGCATTGTTCAGGTTAGGTATGCTATCACCCAGATACTGCCAAAAGTTCCACGATGGAAAGAATAGAAATAAATAACAGGAAAGTTTGCTGCATTTATGGATATCTACAGGTGTGGCGGTATTGTGTTTCATTATCGTAATGTGTAATTTCATACATTCGTTGTCTCCCATTTTGTATTAACGCATACCCTAGTATGTTTTGTTTGGCGTCTCTGAAATCATTGAAAGTAAGTGGGGGCATAAATAAAATCAATATTATTATTTTGTTAGGTACGTTGGCGAGTAAAACAGTTGTGATTGGATTGTTTTTATCACATTTTAAACGTACTTTTCTCCCAAAAATGCCTATATTGGCCCGAGTTACGAGATATTGAACAATCACTTTGTTAATGATTTCACCTGCCTATATTAATAGGCCCAGCAACAACCGTGAATATTTCTTAAATAAAGTAAACTGGTTTCCTCATCCAGAGGTGGTGCAGCTCTTTTTTAGGCAGGCCCCCAGTGGAAGGGAGTTGCATGTACAATTTTTACCACAAATCAACCTTCCTGCCATTCGTAAATATCTGGCAATACTGTACTGGTAATCGAACTCAGGTTCCCGTGAACGGCAGCTAATTGTAGGCTAGGGGACATTCATAACTACAAAACACAAATATATATACATGACTGATGCGTGCTTGCAAATGTGCGGGTCATACCCAAAACTATTTGCTTATTTGTGCAACGTCATCAGAGCTGCAGTAGGTCTACTCTACGAAGGCAGACATTTCTTAACACTTTGAAGACGATGTCACCCCATATGGGGTGACGGAACCTCATACAAAATTTAGTATGTCACCCCTCAGGGGGTGACACGGTAGTGTGTCCAGGCCTTTCAACTTTCGGCTGTCGCACGAAACTAGCGCTACCATTCGCTGTTGTATTGCATTGCTTGTTCACGTAAGGTGTTCATAGAGTGTAGCGCGGTGCCCATTCCTTTCTCAGCACGCTGTGCATTGCGCAACAGACAGTGGAATTTCTCTGACATTTGTCACACCGTATGGGGTGACATACACAACCATCAAAATTCAGTTATTAATGGCAAGGAAAATAATGTGGATTGGACTTCATTATTGCTTTATTCTTACATACTGGTTGAGATTTAGTACTCAGATGAAATTGTAAACCGGGGCCACGATGAATAAAAAATGTTTCTGCAAACCTGAGAATGTTCCCCCAGTAATTGTCACTGGCTGGTTATTTGGTTGAATCATCGCCCGATGCAGCACCGGAATCTTTGCTAGTGTCCTCACTACACAAACTACTGTTGAGTTCTGACTTGGAAAAAGTGGCATCACATTGCAAATCCTAAATGCCAACATCTCGTGATTCAATATTCGAACCACCGAGCTCGATAGCTGCAGTCGCTTAAGTGTGGCCAGTATCCAGTATTCGGGAGATAGTGGGTTCGAACCCCACTGTCGGCAGCCCTGAAGATGGTTTTCTGTGGTTTACTATTTTCAAATGCTGGGGCTGTACCTTAATTAAGGACACGGCCGCATCCTTCCCACTCCTATCCCTTCCCTGTCCCATCGTCGCCATAAGACCTATCTGTGTCGGTGCGACGTAAAGCAAGTAGCAAAAAAAATATTCGAACCCTTTTCAAGTTGTTCTTCTATCTCTCTATCTGTAATCATGGCTTACTCAACACAGAAACACCTAACATGAATTAAATTCTTGTCACAAAACTGTAAATTACAAGGAACTTGTTGAAAGGTGCGTAAATCAACAGCTCACAACACAGAGCACAGTGTTCCGCAAAAAACAAAGGTAAAAAGGCAGTCACCTCTGTAGGGGTGACGTGCGCTTTCTCTGTTGCATAGTCAACCTAATTGTACCGGGAGGTACACCTCTACGCCGCACATTTAAATGTTGCACCTAATAAAACCTCCTCTACAGGAGAAACACGGAACTTGAAAATAGACCTACTTAAACTTTTCCTCAGAAGATGTCACTACCGAATATTTTGGTTATTTTGAAGTCTGCCGTACTGTATAAAATTCTACGTGTTTTGTTTACCATTTATCAAGAAGTTTGGACTTTCTGCAACAGATGTCACTACTAACAAACTTTGATCATGAACCCTGGTGCGAAGTGGAAGAACCTTTTTGAAGAAATTTTGTATTCATAAGTTTTTTCTTTACTAAATTTCGTTAATCCATTTTTGGGTTGGCAATATTTATCTTTTCTTTCCGCCTGTTTTGAATCCAACCAATCAAGAATTTCTTTCCAACCAATCACATATTTCTTCTTCGATTTTGTGTGTAACTTTTGTATCCTCCAATAAAATTCTGTGGGTGTGTCTTGATTATTCACGAAAGGTCTCGAACCTTCCCCGAGGGTTTATAAACTGCGGATTTTCACATCTCTTGGCCATTTGATCAACATCTAACTAAGTGTGTGTGTGTGAAGCAGGAGGTGGGAGGTGCCTCTTTCATCAGGCAGCAGTACTTCGACAAGGTATGGCCACTTAACATCTTCACCTTTTGCTAGCTTCGCAGTTTAACCCGAGGGATAGGTCCGAAACTTTAATATGTAACCACCTTCTCAAAAATGTCATTTTCTGCTGGCTTATGTAACAATTTCATAAAATCTTTAATTGTAAATCGGGGATAGAGCTCGCCGCATTTGTTTCTAATATGTATTAAAGTTGTCTTCATCTCAGCAACCTCAGTAGTTTGGGATTAGCCCCTGTTTCGTTGGCCAAGAGCCCTATAGGTTTTTAAATTTCTCTTTGGGAGCTCAATCTTTGACTCCATTCCAGTTGTACTTGGGCCGTTTATTGAACCTATTCTTTTTCACTAAGGCCCCGTCGGTTGGGTACTAGATACCTCTGTGCAATAAGATTGCTATTTGTAAAAAGTGCCTGTATTGTAAGAATGCCTCTGGGAGCCTCGAAATTGTAATTAGGAGCAAGTGCTCCATGTGTTAGGGGATTTCTGCCCTTTGAACAAATTAGTGTTTTGTAATGTTGAGCTAGGAGCTCAAAATTGTAAAACTAGGGGCTTGTACCCCAAGAGTGTTAAAATTCTGAAATCTTGGATCTCTGTAAGTCTTGTTTCCAAATTGTTATTTCATCAAGTGCAAAGTGCAACTTTTGCAAGCTTTTGAAATACTGAACAGATAAACGTTGACTCAAATAAGTGTAAATAACAAGGATAATGGGCGCCACCTGCAAAAAAATTGCAGGAATATTTAATTATGTAGAGCAACGAGCCACTCCCTCTCCCAAGGCGACGGTCATCAGGCTGACGAGGCTCCAGACTTGCTTTGTAACCTTACCTGTTGCTATATAACCCCTGAAATTAAATTTGGGTAACATGCCAGGTTCAGCCTTACTCCACTGACTAAAGACTCACTTAAAGTTTGATTCTATGACTTTACTCCCAGGATAAGAACTAATATGTGACAAACACCAACAAAATAAACACTTATGCAACCCACTTAGTGCTTGCTGTTTACATAGAGCTAATATACACAATACTACCCAACAAAATCATCTCTTCACGAGATTTATTCGTTTGCCGTCTACAAAGGCAAATTACACATCATTAAACTCACCAATAAAAATAGAACATCGAATAAGAACTAATATGTGACAAACACCAACAAAATCAACACTAATGCAACCCACTTAGTGCTGGCCGTTTACATAGAGCTAATATACACAATACTACCCAACAAAATCATCTCTTCACTAGATTTACTCGTTTGCCGTCTACAAAGGCAAATTACACATCATTAAAATCATCACTAAAAATCGAACATCATTATACTTTTAACATACCTCCGGGTAAGAGCCCCATTGCACTCCACTGTTACCGTGAATCCTAATCTGGTAGAGAAAAGTACGACGACTATTTCTCTACATATGGATGCAACCTTCTTTACTAACAGCATCCCTAACCTTATTTACACTTCTTCGTCGTCTTGAATTCTTTCCAATTGCTGGCTGGACAGAAAGCGTTACATGTCCGGAGGCAAGCAAACAGCAAAATTCTCCATCAACTGAAGCTGCATACTCGGGTGACAAGTTCCAAACAAATACTTTCTTTTACAGAAAGTCCACTGCAAAGCCGGTCAGTCGTCGAGATTATACCAGATTATACCAGATTATAACAGATACTCACGTACAATAGCAGATCGTATAGCAAACTGCGCAAATACGTCGCTCCCGCAAACCAGTACAAATGAGAAACACACAGTATCAGCATCAGAGTCAGAAACACAATGAGAATCAGAACCAGAATGACTCGTCGCACACGCGTACCCACTTATATGTGCTTGCTACGCGTGGTAATCGTGTCCTGAAAAGTTTAGTGGTAGCAACGCTCACACCGGCACTTCTTCCCGCGTCACTCTGTCAACACAAACCTCGCTCAAAACAAAGCCCTTGCATTGGCTATCGAGTATATGATGTGACATAGACCGTCCACTCATGTATGTCCACATTGATTCACTCCAATTCTTCAACCGATACAACCTGCCGTACCCCGTGTTTTCAAGCCACCTGTTGCAACACATCCAACTGACTTCAACCGTCCTTCCCGATATAGTCGCAGTTTTCCCGGTTGCACAATCCTTACGGCTAGGCCATATTTACAGACTCTTACCCAAACGGAAATTTATACAAAATATAATGATGAACATATGCAATATTCCCTAACTATACATTCTTCTTATAATATTACGTTTTTACATGGTAAATAAACAAAATTACATGATTTTAACCTAACAAACTATATACGAAAATTTCCTAACCTAAAAACTCGGGGATCGTACATACGTACGGTTACAAAAGTTGTTATAATTTTGTTGTTTCTTCTGAAAATATAACCTGTGTTAAAATTGTAAATTAACTTTGACTTTGTAGTTAGACCCATTCATCCCGGCACCTTCTTTCGCCTCTGCGTTCCACAGATACCCCGGAACCATATGTCACCCCAATGGTGGGACACAAAAATAGTAACTTTGAACATAAATTATGTCTTTGATTATCATCTACGAATGAAATTACGAACATCCGTAGCCCACAACAACCTGAAGAATGTATATTGCATTTCAGCAGTTTACCACGAAAAAAGCAAATGTACATGTCGACGCTAAAGTGTTAACTACAAAACACAGATGTACTGCGTGACTTCGACGCGTGTTTTCATTGCATGGGTCGTACGGACGAAACTATTCACAAATTTGTGTAATGTCATCAGAGCTTGCATAAGGCTTGTACCCGTTTTGAAGCGGAACCGTCGTTCTTCTGTGACGAATTATGTTGGGGGGCGGGGTGGGTCTTGTATACAAGATTTATTTTTTCATTTTTGTCTCGAAAAGCCAAAGGGGATCTAATATGTGAGGGGGTCTAATGCACGAGCAGATAGGGTACTCCTTCCACATTCCTATGAGTTTCTCTTTTTCCTGCACTTCATTTCCATTTTTATCTACATAACATCATCCTCATGCCGTTCCTCTTACTCTTGCACCTTCCTTACAGTACTTTTTAAATTTCTTTTGCTATCTTCTTCCATAATGTTTGTCCACTTTTCTATACATTTTTCTTCTCCCCTGTTACAGCATTTTTAGCTTCTTCCTTTTTGGTCCTATATTCTTGTCTTGTCTCTGTTGTTCTCTGTTGAAGCCACACTCTAAAAGCTTTTATTCTTCTTCCCAACTACCACTTTGACTCTGTCATTCCACCATGGTGTCTCCTTGCATCTTTTCCTGGTACTACTTCTCCCACAAACTTCCTTTGCAGGTTTTAATACTGTCTTCTTGAACCTTTCCCAAACCTTCTCTCCTGCTTTTGTATCATCTGGTAAGTTCAATCTTATTTTTTCCTGGTATTCTTTCTTGGTTTTCTTCTCCTTCAGTTTCTATATTTTGATATGTCTTTCTTGCTTCTCTGTCGTCTGTGGTCACTATCTAAGGCCTCTGGTGGTATTACCCTTACATCTGAAACATTCCTCTTCATTTTTCAGTTGTAGATCGTGTAATCAACAATGGATTTCCTAAGCCAGTCACTGCTGTACCAAGTTATCTTATAGTTTACTATCTTCTTGTACTGTGAGTTCCCATTCATTATCCCATTTCTTTTTCACAAATCCAGAAACTTGGGTAATGAGGCAGAGAGCTGTGACTATGATACAGGCAAGTGAAATGAAATTTCTGAGTAGCAGGATAGGAGTGACAAGAATGGATAAGATGAGAAACAAGAAGGTTAGAGATATAGTAAAAAAAGAGCCTCTACAGAACAGGATAGAGGCATGTAGACACATGGAGAGAATGACAAGAGGAAAGGATACCCAGGAAACTGCATGAAATGGAGATGACAGGAAAACAACCAAGAGACAGGTGGATAAAAGGAGTGGAAGAGTTTGTACAGAGAAGAGGAAGAAGTGGTGAGATGACAAGAGGAGATGGAGAGGCTTATGTTTCATGCAGACCTGGCCAACAGCTGCAAACTGCTGCTGCTGCTGCTGCTGCTGCTCCTCCTGCTACTTCCATTCACTGTTCAGGCTCATTCCATTTTTCATGTCCTGCATAAACTATGTTTTTATCTCTCTAATTGACCTATCTAACTCCACACTAAATACACCATTGTTTGTGAATTCCTGCTTTAGGTACAAATTGACCTTTGGAGAAGCTTTGGTGATTGGAAGCACCATCATCCATAATTCTCTCCAAGAGTTGTAAACTATTATTGTGAGGACATCATGTCAAAGGGTACAGTGGTGTGGCTACTGGATTCTCTACTTCAGTATCCAGGTTTCTGAACCCCACCAGTTTCAGTGGGATTTTGTATAGGATCAGTGCATGGTTGCAAGATAGTATCCAGTTTTAAACACTTGGCCTTGTCCTTAATTGACCCTGCATGCTCCACCAGCCTCAGTGACAGGCATGATTTGAGTAGAGACTCGTGTGTGAACATTGAAGTGGACAAGGTCAATACAGATATTGTTAAAATTTGTAAACATTTTCGGAATACTCAGGTTATTGAATGCAGCAGTTTTGAGAGATACTGTTATACAAAACATGGCCTCCATCTAAACAGTTCAGGTAAACAAAAGATAGCAAATATTGTTCTAGATTTTATTAATCTTAAGATATGTACTGTAAAACAGGCAACTCCCTTGAGTTATAATACTGACCAGGAAAACTAGTAGAAAGAGCCAGCTGTACTTCAAGCTGGCTCAGTCAACTAGAAAATGAAACTCAGGAAAGTAAGGAATTTCAAGTTACCCAATTGCAACAGTCAAGCTTTAGGGAGGAAGGGGGTCTGAGGTTGCTCTTGGTAAACTATCAAAGTGTAGTAAATAAACAGTTAAAATTCGGTACATTGATGGAATCTTATGAGACTGATGTGGTGATAGGACTGGAATCGTGGTTGAGAGAAGGGGTGGGTAATAGAGAAGTATTTCCAGAAGGGTACACAGTCTGTCGTAGAGACCGAGGAGGTAAAAAGGGAGGGGGGTGTTTATTCTGGTGAAGGAAACTTATTGTTCACATGAATGGTTTACCGATGAAAGGGATGAAATATTAGGGATAAAATTAGTTTGTGATAATATGAAGGAGGTGGGAATTATAGGAACATACAGGCCTGTAAGAGAGGAAACAGACATGGAAATATTTGAGAAAATAATAGATTATACTCATAAAAACAATAATAATGATATGGTAATAATTGGGGGAGATCTAAATTTGCCTGAAGTTGAATGGAATGGAGCTGCAAGTGAAGCCCATGAACAGAAACTGGCAAATAAGTTAATTTGGGAGGGAGGATTTACACAAGTAGTACAAGAGCCGACTCGTCTCAATAACTTACTAGATGTATTCTTGGTTAAACCATGGGAAATTGTTGATAAAACTGAGGTAATTGAAGGAATAGGAGACCATAAGGCTGTAATAATGGATGTAGGACTCGTACCAAAAAGGCTTAATAAGAGGGTTACACAAGACAAGAAATTGTACAGAAAAACTAAAGTTGATGAATTTGGGACTTACCTTAAATCACAATTCAGTTGTTATATAAGTGAAGCGAGTAATGTGGATACACTTTGGGCTAAATTTAAAGGAATCGTTTGGGAAGGAGAGAAGAGATTTGTACGTTAAGAAGGGTAAAATGACCTCAGACCCTGTTTGTTATACAAGGGAAATAAGAAAATTAAAAAGAAAATGTAAACAGGAAAATCAAAGAGGGTAGGGAGAGTAGAGAAACTAGAAAACAGCTAATGAGGAAACTGAATAGAGTGAAAAAGGCAGCAAAAGAGAATTATATGAATGGCATACTTCAAGAGGGTAATGACCACAAAGGGAAATGGAAAAAGCTGTATTCATATATCAGGAATCAAAAAGGAAAAGGAATCCAAATTCTTACAATGTTGGGAGAAGGGGGTGAGCACTATTTAACAGATACTGAAAAAGCAAACCTATTTAGTATTGAATTCAGAGATTCAGTAGATGATTGTCAGGAGTTGGAAACTGAAACCGAAGATAGAGAGGGAGAGACACAGAGGGAAACAAGAAGCTTCTCATTCTCAAATGAAGATATTTTCAGAGAAATCCAACTGCTTCAGCAAGGAAAAGCAGCAGGAAGTGATCAAATTATTGGGACAATGTCATAAATAATAGTGTAATACCAAAGGAATGGAAGGAATCTATAATAATACCAATTTATAAAGGAAAGGGTGATAAAAGGAAACCAGAGAACTACAGACCAATCAGCCTGACCAGTATAGTTTGTAAAATACTGGAGAGTTTAATATCAAAGTACATCAGAGGGATATGTGATGATAGAAATTGGTTCATGAGGAGCCAGTATGGATTTAGAAAGAAATTTTCTTGTGAGGCACAACTGGTGGGATTTCAGCAGGACATATCAGATCAAATGGATTCAGGAGGTCAGTTAGAAAGTATCCAAAAATGGGTTGAAGAAAATAATATGAAGTTTAATGGAGACAAATCAACTGTTACAACTTTTACAAACAGGAGCTTTAAAACTGAATTTGAATATACTTTGGATGAGGTAGTTATCCTAAAAGATGGCAAGTGCAAATACTTAGGTGTGAGATTTGAAAGTAATTTGCACTGGAAGGGTCATGTTGATGACATTGTTGGGAAAACATACAGAGCATTACATGTCATAATGAGGCTACTTATAGGATGCAATAAAGAATTAAAAGAAAAGAAAGTTACTTAAGTTATGGTTCGTCCATTATTGGAATATGCAAACAGTGTTTGGGATCCTCACCAAGAATACCTAATAAAATAAATAGATAGTGTGCAGAGGAAAGCAGCAAGATTTGTAACAGGGGATTTCAGGAGAAAGAGTAGTGTATCAGAAATGTTAAAGGAACTTGGGTCGGAAACTTTAAGTAAGAGAAGGGAGAAAACTAGACTTATAGGATTATTTATTTATTTATTTATTTATTTATTAATGCCTTTTTTTCAGTGGCGAAGTTGGGGCTCGAGGCCCTCTCTTCCACGTAACCACATACTAATCAAAACCATACATAAAGTTATGAGATATTGAAAATAGTTAAAACCAAACAAAAAATTAATAGAATTGGGAGCAAATTTAAATACATTACTAAGTTAATAATAAAACTAATTAAAAGTAAGAACTCTTAATAATGACTTATCCTCAGGCGCTCACACATTCATACTTCAACCATTCAGTTAGCTGTCCTCAGCAGGTAGTCTCGGCAGGTGACCTTAAACCTTTGTAAAGAGCTAGTTTCTCTGACCTGAGCTGGCAGGGAATTCCATAATCTGGCGCCGGTCACTACATACGATCTATTAATTTTATTTGTGCGGTGCACTGGAATAGAAAGAGTGGATCTGGAACGTGTATTTAAGTTGTGAAATGATGATAGAAAGGTGAATTTGGAAGAAATATACAGTGGTTGACTTTCCGCTAGTACTCTAAATACCATCGTTAAAATGTGTAGCTGCCGACGTTTATCAGGCTTCAGCCATGAGAGAGCCTTATAGTATGGAGTAATGTGAACATCATACCCAATATTGTAAATAAATCGCAGGCAGGAATTCAGTGCTCGTTGAAGTTTAAGTGTTTCTTCTCTTGTCATATCAACTAGAACAACGTCACAATAATCAAGAATAGGGAGAACCAGTGTCTGTATTAGTTTGGCCTTAAGCTCAAATGGAAATACATCCCTTTGTCGTTTAAGAGGGTGTAGCACTCCAAAAATCTTTTTACAGATGATTTTCGTGTGATCAGACCAATCAAGTGTTTCATTCATAATTACGCTGAGATTTTTAACTGTTTTATTGTAGGGAATAATGTTACCATTCAGTAGGATAGGCGGGATTGCAATATTGTTTGAGCAGTTCAGTAATTTTCATGTTCCTATTATGATTGCCTGAGATTTTGTGGAGTTTAGTATAAGAGAATTTCGTTGTGCATATATACTGAGTCATCGGAGGTCATTGTTAATATCTTGTATTGTTTCATCTAAGTCTGAAGTCTTGCAGTGTCGATAAATCTGAAGATCGTCAGCATAGAGGTGGTGTGTTATTTCCTGTCACCGATGATATGTCATTGATATAAATACAGAAAAGTAAGGGCCCTAGAATACTGCCCTGTGGGGCATCACTAAGTTTCATTTTCCATTTAGAGACCTTGTCGTTTACTGTTACACGCTGCTGACGGTTACTCAAATAAGAACTAAAAAACTTAAGCGCAGCCAGGTCAAAATTTAGTAGTTCCATTTTCTTTATCATAGTCTGAATGTCTATAGTGTCAAAGGCGCTACTGAAGTCAAGAAGGATAAGTATAGTAAGCAGTCGTTTGTCCATAGCATTTCTAATGTCTTCAGTAACCTTCAAAAGTGCTGTCGCGGTACTGTGCCCCTTCTTAAATCCAGACTGCAAAGGGTCCAAAAGAGCATTTTTATTTAGGTACTCCAGAACCTGCTCGTATACTAAACGTTCGAAGGCTTTAGAAAGCGCAGGGAGTATGGACACCGGACGATAGTCAGAGGGTGATTGTGGGTCTAAACTCTTAGGTACCGGTATAATATTGGCTGTTTTCCAGACAGTTGGGAAAGTTCCGTTTAGTAAACAAACGTTCAGTATGTGCGTCAGTATAGGCAGGACAGCACCCATAATGTTATGTATAAAAGCAATAGGAATATCGTCTACACCTATGGCCTTTGATTTAATCGAGTACAAAGCCTTTTTAACCTGATTTTCTGTGACACTGTGAAATGTGAATGGTGGATTGGCTGGAGGGGAGGGCGGTGAGACGGTGCAGTTAATTGGGGTAGGTTGAATATTTATTCTACTAAAGTAATCGTTCAGTTCGTCAAGTGGAATGTCAGGAGTTGGCTGTCTCTGTTGATGTTTTCCTATTCCCAGAGCTCTAAGTTGGTCCCATGCACAATTAGAATTTATGTTGTTAGCTAAATTCCGGAAATATGCACATTTTTTATTTCTGATTAATTGCTTAGTGCGATTTCTTAAGATCCGGTAAGATTCGAAGTCTGCGTCATCTAGGCTATGCTTATAATGTCGAAATAAAGAGTCACGGTGGGCCATCATTCTCTTGGTTTCATCATCTAGCCATGGACAAGAAGGGCGAGAAACATATATTCGACGTTTGGGGGCATGTCTGTCATATAAGTTCTTTACCATCGTATTAAACAAGTTAACTTTAGCGTCAGTATCATTTAGACTCCGTATATCGTCCCACGGTAGTTGATAAGCGTCATATTTCAAGTAATCCAAGTTTAAGTCCTTCGTATTTCTGAGAGTTATGTACTTGGGTTTGTATTTAGGCACTTTGGGGGAATAGGATAAATATATAAGGTCGTGGGTCGAAATGGATGGTACAGGGATTTGTCCATGGGTTATTACTTTACCTGGGTTGTTCGTTATAATGAGATCTATGAGTGTGTGTGATAAACGGTTTGTCGCATACACGTGGTTCGTGGGTTGTAGTGGGAGAATAGTCATGTTGCAAGTTGTAAACAAATCAACTAATCGTTTACTGTCATGAGTCGTATTAAGTAGGTTACAGTTAAAGTCACCCATAATGATTATGTGTTCATAAATAGCCTGGAAATCTAGTAAAGACGTTTCGAATTCGGTCATATCAGTTACACCAGGCGGTTTGTATATGACAGAAAACATCCCTTTTTGTCTGTTGATATTTACTTCAACGAACATGAATTCTGGCCGTGTTCGTACACCCTGGGAAGAAGTACATATCACTCGGCTCTGTAGATCGTTTCTACAGTAAATCGCTGTCCCGCCACCACGCCTTCCATCCGACTGATTGAAGCGTATTAGATCATATCGATCGATATCAACCATGGAGGAAGGGATGCTAGGAGTCAGCCAGGTTTCAGAGATGCAAAGTATATGTAAATTATTTTCCGTTAGTATTGCTTGAATTTCGTCGTAGTGCGCCGGAAGAGAAAGAGCATTTACATGGCAACACTGTAGACTGTAAGAAGAGGACGACAATGCTTGTTTCAACAGAGTACCGGTACTTGCTGAGAAGGGAGAGACCGAGAGTGAGGGATTATTGATACTGTTACTGCCAAGGTCAGGTCCAGGTGCACAATAACTGTCTAGCTGAATACTAAGAATTCCAACAAGTAGATTATAAGATAACAATACATGCTATTTAGAAGAAGGAAACTCACCTTGACTTCCTGGAGAATGAGACAGCTAACAATCATTTGCCGGCATTTACACACACATTCACACATTCTTAAAAACACTATAATAATAACAACAACAATAATAATTACAAGAAACATAGTTGTTAACGTTTATCCCACTAAAACTTTAAAGATTTCAAATCCGCATTCGTGGTAATAATCTTCTTAGTGCCGTCTGGAAGCAGAACTACAATACGACCATCTAGTGTCCACACATTTCTCATGCCGAATCTGTCCCGAGCAGAATTTAAAATTGCCTTACGTGTTCTTGTCAGCGATTCAGTGATCAGGATTTTCGTGCCTTTTAGCTTGCGCTTAGCACCCCACACGCGTTCACGTTCCCAGTAGCGAGTGAACTTGACGATAATCGGCTGCTTACCCGCTGTTAGTACCTCTGCTGCTGTCCTCTGAGGCTTTCCAATTCGGTGGATTCTATCGATCCCTTCCATGGGCACTTCCAACTCTAGATGTTTGGAGAATACGTCCTTCACTTTTCTGTAAATGTCTTCATTTGGCTCCTCGGCGATACCATGTATGAGCAAGCAGTTTCTTCTACTGTACTGCTCTGCCTCATCCAGTAGCTCGTCATGTTCCTCCAGTTTATGTTGAAGATCATTTAGTTCATCTCTAAGCGACTTGAGTTCACTGGTTATCGCTGACCTAAATTCCATGAATTCCTGCCTCAAGGAAGCTAGGGAATTACCAGCAGGGTTGGTTGTGCTGGAGCCTTGGGAGCCATCAACAAGTTCTAGGCGTGCCTCGAACCTGTTCATAGCTGCTTCAAATTTATCCAGTCTTTCGTGTGCACCTTTGACTGAAGGCATCTTCCAACGTACACTAGTTACTAATTACAACTTAAAACCACTTTTCACACAACTTACGGACTATATATGCTGTTTTAAATGCAGTTAGCGCGGGATAAACACGGAGCACACTCACAGCGTCACCTCAAAGTCCGCCATATAGAGCCTATACAAGAGAAGAAGCATTGGGAGATATCCGTGAGAGGCTTCAGTTGGAAAATAATTATATCAGCAGAACAGACCACAAATATAAAATTAGAAGGAATTTTAGCAGAAGCGATTGGGGTAAATTTTCATTCATTGGGAAGGGTGTGAAGGAGTGGAACAGTTTACCAGGGGTAGAGTTTGATCCTTTTCCAAAATCTGTACAGATATTCAAGAAAAGAATAAACAGCAACAGAGAAAATAAGTGTTAGAGGGCATTCGACCAGTGCAGGTTATTGTAAATAAAAAATTGTGTGTGAATAAATTAATTCCATCCCCTGGTCTAAGGAGTTTGGACAGCCAAAGTAGGTGACTGCCTGTAGGGGTGAAGTACATTGGGGACTTCGAGGGCCCTGGGACCGCTACGGTAGCTGTGAAGGCCCTTCAGGAATTCTGAAGAGTGGTGGCAAAAGGGGCTCTGGTTAAGACGCAGCAGGTCGTTATGCTACTTAGGTTCCAGAAAGGGTAAATAAATAAATAAATAAATAAATAAATAAATAAATAAATAAATGCAATGTAAAGTTTAATCTTATACCAGTTGTTTAGTATCATTTGAAGTAATTCCACATACTGTATATCAGTTGACTATATTTGTAAGTAGTACAGGAGATATTATAAGTAGAATTTTGTAAACAATATAAATTTGTTAAGGATGAGCTGTGTGTTTAATAGAAAAAAATGTTAGCGTAAATTGTATAATATTGTATTATAGGAAAATTTTCTTCTCTTGTTAATTTAATATTTAGTGCTTGACAATAATGTATTTTAATGTACCATTTGCCACCGAGGTAGACACCTCATTTGCAAATAAGAGATTTTGATTTGATTTGATTTTGAAAAGAAAACTTTCATCCTTGAGACTAAGAAAGGAATAAGCTGCAAAAATACTAAAATAAATCATTCCTTCTTACAGCTATTCTTATGGTGTTTAAATCTCCAAAGCTTTTTAGCGTACAAAACACGTAGTACTAGAAGAGGGAGAGTCATAAAATAGTAAGATACAGTTGGGATGAAAAGCTTCAGACCATGAAAAGACTACATCATCATTAATGGTCAAGCTGGTCGGTATGTTAGCGATGTTAGCCATACCCAGTAAGTGTCTAGATCAGGGGTGGCCTGCGAAGCCATATAATGCGAAGAATAGTTACAAAATGATATTTTATAGGTTGTTCAAAAATGTATTCATTTTTATAGCTTATTCGTTATAGACCCAAGTCCGAAGTAGTTCATTCTTTAAAATTATTTCCTCTTTTTAAAAATACACTTAATCTGAATGGATTATTTTTCATTTAAAAAAATTTAAAATCCTGATTTCTAATAATGATTGGTTTTTACATCCCACTAACTTCTTTTGATGTTTTCTCGAGACGCCGAAATTTTGTCGTGCAGGAGTTCTTTTACGTGCCAGTAAATCAATCGACACAAGGCTGACGTATTTGAACACCTTCGGAATTATTTAACATCGAACCTGCCAAGCTGGCTTTAGAAGGCCAGCGCCTCAACCATCTGAGCCACTCAGCCCAGTTCCAAATTTCTCTTTTATGCAATTTAAAATAATCTTTTACCTAAGTAATTAAAATTATCAAACCTTTATTTCAATTGAATTATGCATATTATGGTACTTCTGTAGGCCTACTATATGCAGAATTTTACGAAAATTGGCGTATTATTCAAATTCGGCCCGCGAACATGACTAAGGTTTCCAATATGGCCCTTGAGCCCTTACAAATTGGAAACCCCTGGTCTAGATAGTGACCACCAGCTATTAATAGCGGCTGGGCTGAGTGGCTACCCCAACTTGGCAGGTTCGATCCTGGCTCAGTCTGGTGGTATTTGAAGGTGCTCAAATACATCAACCTTGTGTTGGTAGATTTACTGGCACGTAAAAGAACTCCTGTGGGACTAAATTCCGGCACTTTGGCGTCTCCAAAAACCGTAAAAGTAGTTAGTGAGGCGTTAAGCAAATAACATTAAGAAAACTATTAATAGCTGATCATAAAGATGTCTGTGTTGCCAAATCTATGTGCAGGAAAATGCCTAAGATGGAGATCTGGTCATTAAAGGATTCGGAGAAGAACAAGAATCATCCAAAACTGAAATTACAGGAGTAGGAGAAAAATGGGCCTTATTCAGAGGAACTCCTATAAAGGAAGCTGAGGAGGAAATCCATAGAAAAACTAGTGCAACATCAGTAGAAAAGAAAATGTGTTTTTGGAATGACCATGTGAAGGCAGCAGTAAAAGAAGGAAATATGCTGAAAAGAAAATTAGATCATGTAAAAAAATATGGGCAATAGGAAAAAATGAGATGGATATGAAGAGTGAGCAAGAAATATCAGGACAAGAAGTTGGCTATAAAACAACTAATCCAAGAAACAAAAAGTATATGTGCTGGGATGACTTTACTGCTTGGATAGAGAAACACAGTCAAGAAAGTAGGAAACTATATAAAGTAGTGAAAAGTAAAAGTGATTATGGAAACATTCTTGCACTGGAAACCAATGATGGTAGTTTGATAAGAATGGAGGAAGGGATCAGAAATGAAACGAACAGGTAAAATGTTGTTAAATGGAGATGGAAACACCACTATCACTAACAAGTGTACGATAAATGAAATCCAGAAAAACCGACCCCCATTAACATTGTTTGAAGTCAAAGAAGCACTGAAGAACACCCGAAATAGAAAGTCCTCGGGCTTTGATGATCTCGCCTCAGATATGATAAAGGCAGCTGGAATACCAGGCTTAAATTGGCTATATAGAGTGTTCTCGGTGGTTTGGGAAGAAAATAAAATCCCAAAAGATTGGAGAAAAGGTATCATCATCTACTGTTTACTAAGGGCAACAGACGGAAGTGTGAAAACTTTATGGGCATAATGCTGTTTTCACACACCCTGAAGTTGTTGGAAAAGATCATTGAAATGAGACTGAATGTAGTGGGACATTTGCTTGAGGAAGAACAATGCGGATTCAGAAAAGATCAAAGCACTATGGATTTCATTTTTGCTGTAAGGGTGTTTATGGAAAAGTACTGGAAACATGAAAAGAATCTTGTGTTTACATTTTTGGACTTTGAAAAGACTTGCAACAGTGTCCCTCGGAAAAGATCTGGGAATGTCTGCAAGACCTCAAGGTGCCCAAGTACCTGAGTGGCAAAGTAAAGATGCTGTACCAGAATTGTTCCAGTTGTCTTAAGAAAGGCAGTGGACAATCAGAATTGTTTGAGACAATGAGAGGTATCCAGCAACGAAGTACCCTATCACCACTCTTGTTTATAATAGTTGTAGGCAAGAGATCATAAAGTCTATTAAGAAATTGGACAACAGACCGAATGCTCTAGTATTTAATGATGATGTGCTGTGTCAGAATATGCCCATAAATATATTTAGTGTACTGTAATTAAAATGATGTTTCATTGATGTACTCTAGTACCCAATATTGAGATGTTATTCAGGCACTTAAAAAGATCAGATGCTGTCCATTCTATGATAATGCAATTCTTAAGATATAATTATAGGATAAAACTGAACATTTTTTGATCCAGTTACTAATATGTCACAGTAATGGACTGGAGAAATTGTTTAATTTGTCTCTGTCACATTCAGCAAGACCAGTCTGTGAAGCATTTGTCATGTTGCCTGTAATTTAAAATGTTATGCATCTATTAACCTTGAATTTCTTATGCAGTAATTAATTTTGCACTTGTTTTAGCCGAGCATCTGAGGAGTACACCAAGCGATGGGGAATGCTAGCTCTGGTCAATCAACTATTCAAAGTTTATTTTCGCATCAACAAACTTCATTTATGCAAACCATTAATTCGAGCGATTGAATCTTCACCGTTCAAAGACCAGTTTTCTCTCAGTCAGCAAATCACATATCGGTATTATGTTGGTCGAACAGCAATGTTTGATAGCGATTATAAGACTGGTATGTATATTCTTGGTTTGCACTTTCTTGCACAAGTAAATAAGACATACTTATATAATTTGTTTGTTTGTTTGTTTGTTTGTTTGTTTGTTTCAGCTGATACATTTCTAACTTTTGCATTTGCAAGATGTCACAAGAAGAGTATACGGAACAAGAGACTCACGCTTATATACCTTGTTCCAGTAAAGATGCTGCTTGTAAGTTGTTAGGCATAGTATAATACCTGAATTCAAAAGTTTAATCACATACCGTATAATCCCGAATACCACCTGCATGTTTTCCCCAAAATAGTGGTTCTAAATCTTGGGTGCAAGTCGTATTCAAGCCGTTTATTCTCGTAAATATTTACTACGTTTACATGGAGTATTGAAATAGATTTGAATACGGTTACCGTACTCAATATACCACATGTAAACGGGCATTCAGGTCTTATTGTGTTTTAGTTGCATTGTAGAAAACAAGATTGATTTTTTTTCTCAATACGTTTACAGTGGCATGTAAACACAAAATGCAAGGTAATGAAATACGGTAAATCAGAGAATATGGGTAAATATGAAAGCCGATGCTGCGGATGCTCGATCGTCATTTGTTTCACAAGTGTTGCTGGCATGCTGGGTGTGTGAATAGCTGATCTTGCGGGATATTGTACTTTGCGAGAGTCGAGACTGTTGGTTACGGCAGTCTACCTCGCTCACATTCGAGTGCTGTATCTGTATTTCTGTAAAAAATATTTTCACCACCTTGTCAATACTTTATATTGTATTGAAAGGCGGTGAAAATATTTTTTACAGAAATTTGAATATAAGTCAATACGGACTTAATACGGTGAAAATAATCAATTCCGTATCAGTCTCGTGAAAGTCTTGTCTCGATAGTAAGCGATGGATTCAAAACGGCGTCTGCGGTCATTTACTGTGCATGATTGGCGGAAGAAGGAAAAACTTCTAAACAGTAACTGCGATCGCAGAGCGCTCCACACCGAGCTCGATAGCTGCAGTCGCTTAAGTGTGGCCAGTATCCAGTATTCAGGAGACAGTAGGTTCGAACCCCACTGTCGGCAGCCCTGAAGATGGTTTTCCATGGTTTCCCATTTTCACACCAGGCAGATGCAGGGGCTGTAAATTAATTAAGGCCACGGCCGCTTCCTTCCCACTCCTAGCCCTTCCCTGTCTCATCGTCGCCATAAGGCCTATCTGTGTCGGTGCGACATAAAGCAACTAGCAAAAAGAGCGTTCCGTGGGCGGAGTGCAGTGTTTCCGGACATTGAACGACGACTCCACAAATTTGTGATAGAAAAACGTGAGTTAGGATATGGTGTTTCTAGTGAAATGTGTCAATTGAAAGCACTAGAGATCTCAAAAGGACTCAAAACACAGGGTTTTACTACAAGCCGCGGATGGATCTGAAACTTTTATCGGAGAAAGGGATTGTGCATTCAGAGACATACGTCTATTTCACATCTCCCTGGGACGAATGAAGAAAAATTAATGGCCTTTCAGCGTCACATTATTCATTTGAGGAAGCAAAATTCTTATTTGCTGTTGCAAATAGGGAATGGTGACCAGACACCTGTCTATTTTGAAATGCCCTTGGAAAATACAGTGGATACGAAGGGTTCTAGAAGTGTAATCGTCAGAACAGGTGGTAACGAAAAGCAGCGATGCGTGATAATGTTGTGCGTATTAGCGGATGGAACCAAACTCCCTCCATATGTGGTTCTGAAAAGGAATACACTTCTGAAAGGAAACTTGCCATCCGGTGTTATTGTTAGAACACATGAATCCGGCTGGATGGACAGTGTGTTAGTTGAGGACTGGGTGAAGGGCGTTTCTCAATGGCGTCCGGGAGGTTTGTTACAAAAACGAAACATGCTTGTGTTGAACAGTTACCGAGGACATACAACTGATGCCATAAGGGATATGATGAGGAAAGGAAAAACCGATCTTGTGATAATTCCAGGAGGACTCACTTCTATTCTACAGCCGTTGGATGTGTGCGTGAACAGGCCTTTCAAAACTGCAATGAATGTTTGATGGTGATCACACGTTAGCACCAACCGGACGAGTGAAGAGGCCTGAAGTGGGACTAATGTGCAGCTGGATCAAGACTGCGTGGGCGTGCATTCCCAACGATCTAGTGTCCAAAAGCTTTAAGAAATGTAAAATTTCAAATTCAGTGGACGGTAGTGAGGAAGACTATTTGAGGAAAGATGCCAGCGACAAAAGTTCCTATGGTGAAACTTCAGATGACAGCGGTGAATTGTGAATGATCTGAGTATTGGACCGATTTTATTTACAATTTTTGTGATGATTTTATTAATTGTAAGCTGTTTGAATTTATATTTGCGGTATATTTGAAGAAAATTAAATGGGTGTGCAAGTTATTTGATTATTTTTTTCCCCCCCATATTTTGCCGTCTCAAATTTAGGGTGCGGGTCTTATTCGGGATTATACGGTAATTTTTGTATATATAAGAAAACATAAAGTTTCAATAATACTGCTCTGCGGGAGCCCCTCTTCACCTACTCGAATTCTCTTGAGTTGTGTTTTAGCCACCCATTCAACCACTCTTTTGCCTAGTTCAATAGCCTTCATTTTTGTCAGTAATGTCACATGATCTACCCTATCAAAGGCCTTGCATAGGTCAATAGCAATTCAGTCCATTTGACCTCCTGAATCTAAAATATCTGCTATATCTTGGTGGAATCCTACTGTTGAGCTTCATTGGAATAACTTTTCCTAAAACTGAATTTCCTTCTATAAAACCAGTTAGTAATTTTGCAGGCATATCTAATATAATCAGAAAAAATGCTTTCCCAGGGCTTACAAACAACTTGTCAAGCTGTCTGACCCTTAATTATCTGCTTTCCCTTATACACTGAGGCTACTATTGCAACTCCCCATTCATTTGGTATCGCTCCTTCATGCAAACAGTAATCAAGTAAGTATTTCAGATATGGCACTACTGTATATCCCAACCCATAGCCTTTAATATATTGCCAGAAATCTTATCAATCCTAGCTTTCTTTCTAGCTTTCAACGTTTGTATCTTTTTGTAAATGTGTTTATTATCATAGGTAAATTTTATTAATTTGCCAGTATTAGTCGCTTCCTCTGTTTGAATATTTTCTTTATATCCAACTATCTTTACACACTGCTGACTGAATACTTCTGCCTTCTGTAATTCTTCACATAATACTCTCCTTGTTCATTAATGATCCCTAGAATGTCCTTCCTGGAACCTTTTTCTGCCTTAAAGTATCTGTACTTATCCTTGCATTTCTCCCTAAAATTTATGTCTGTAGGTCATTAGCCCAGAGGCTGATTGAATGCTCAAATAGCACCACCAAAGGCTATGCAGCTATAGAAAAACCACAAAAACCAATGACAGCACCAAAATTAGGCGTATTGGGCAAGACAAGGAGTGAGGTGGTATGCCATTGCTTTCCTCACTGGATCAGACAGTGTTATTGTAGCATGACTAAACCTATGAGCAACACCTTTCACAAACCTCAGATGCACTGGACGTGCTCCGAATGTTATTACTGAGCACCATCCACACCCCAGCAGCTTCCATATTGTCACAGCCATATATGAGACTGGGACTTCAGTGGAAGTTACTGTTTGCTCTGGCCTGTGTCAGGAGATGGATACAAAAGTACTGTATCCATCAAGAACTGTCAGGAGGCAAAGATATCCTTCCATTCATTGGTTTGCCATTCCAGCGAGCCGGGTAGGATGTTTGAAAACGAACATCTTCCAAAGTTGCCTATTCAAAAAGATTTTGTTGCCCATTCATCTTCTTGGTCTTCTTATTCTTTTTTCCAAATAAGCACATGGTAACCTTGTGCTATTGATTTGTTTAACATGCCCAAACCATTTAAGTCTAGATGACCTAAATCTTTCCTCCATTGATTCATTTAGACCTAGGTTACATCGGATCTCATCATTTTTCACCTGACCAAGTTGTGTCTTTTGGAGGGCAGTTCTGAGAAATTTCATTTCACAGGCTTGAATCCTACTACAATCCTTTGATGTTAGTGTGCAGGTTTCCAGAGACTATGTAAGGATGGGAGTGAAATATGACTTGTACAGCTGTAGCGTAGCCAGGATTTCAGTTTGGGGGCGGGCATTAAGGTAGTTCTTCATCCAGAATTTTATTTTGATAGGTGTCCAAACTTCCAGGGTTTAGGTGGTATAGAATACCTAAAAAAGAAATGAGTGTCCTTGGATCCAAGTAAGAGTGGTGGATTCATGCGGATTCAGGAGGCTAATAGTAATCTTCTTCTTCTTACGCGTTTCCCACATCTTGGGGTCGCGGGTGCGAACCATGTTGTACGTATGGATTTGGCTCTGTTTAACGGTGCCCTTTCTGACGCCAACCCTATAGGAAGGGATGCAATCATGGTTGTGTGTTTCTTTGGTGGTCGGTAGTTTAGTATGTCTTTTCTGAAGATGAAGAGGAAAGGATTGGGACAAACACCCAGTCCCCGAGTCAGAAGAATTAATCAGACCTTATTAAAATCCCTGACCCGGCCGGGAATCGAACCTGGGACCCTCTGAATCGAAGTCCTCAACACCGATCATTCAGCCAATGAGTCGGACTCCGGAAGCTAATAGTAATATACATTATATATAAAATAGTTAATAAAAGTACTGTACCAGGAAGGCATAGGCCCTGGCACATATAAATTACAAATTTTATTTTCTAGCATACAATTCAGTTCCGATACATGAACAGCTGTGTGAGAGAATGTTCTCGTACCTACTGCATGACATGAGCGAGAACGCAAGTCAAGCAAGGTCAAGTGACGTTACTGCCGCATGCAGCTTACTTCCCCATCAGAAGTTTCTCGGCTATTTTCATGAAATTATTAATGCCTGGGCCGATTAACACGAGACCAATGCTGAATTATAGCTAATGTTCTGGAAACAAAACCCTGCAAATTTGATATCAATCCATCCAGTGGTTTCTGAGATGTGACAATTTAAAATTTGAGAGATGTGACAATTTAAAATTTGAGAGAAATACTCGCCCCTTATCACCTGATTCCAAGCGCTGCGCGCCTGACGTGTATATATAGGCCACTAGGCCAAGGCCATAGCCAGTGCAGTCCTGTGTACAGAGTCATGTGTGCACAGTGTGTGTAGAAAGTATGCTCTGTAGCGATTCACAAGGACATAATAGTCATCGTACTCAAACGCTGTTGTAATAGTAAAAGGACGTCGTACCGTACATGAAGTATCCGCCGCGCTGCGACGACTGTAAGATTCTAGACATTTTTCAAGGTGAATTAACATGATATAATACTTGCAAATTTATTATAAAGGTGAAGCTATAAAATAATTGAAGTGTCTAATATTTCACTGACTAAAATACGACACCATGAACTGTACTAGTTCCACATAATTCTAAACTGTGCTAATATCATAAATCATTGCGTGTGGTAAACTGAAATTGTAATTTAAAACCACTTCTAAGACATATTTCCCTTACAGTGAACTGTGTGAGACTGTATTTACTCAAAAATTAACTATTTTCATTGTGCACTGTCTTGATCTGTCGGTCACTACGGTGGGAAATCCAGTGAACATTAAGGACATTTTTTAATAACATTAAATAGTACGGACTAGTGTGGTGTGAATACAACCATAAAACCGCCTTAATCTGTTAATAATATTTGTTCAGAGACTGTGATAGATCACGTTTTCAAGTGCTTATGAACTGTGTGTATAAAAACTGTGTTTTCTGCAGCATGGACTGTGAATGTTAATTTAACGCCATAAAATCAGTGTAAAAATAGAACTGTGCATTACGACGGTGTGTGATATCAACATCCGTAATATTTTCAATAGTGCCAATTGAACTTTCCGTGTTCCGACATTACTTCCAAGAACAACGGAAATCTTGGCAAAAGTGCTACGAGATCCTGCTACATTAAACGTTGCTTCCAACGAGGGATTTACATGGTTTCTTCAGTTATGGTACCCATCGAGGGACGTCGATGAGGGAGATTGACGTGGTATCTTCACTGAATATCGCCGGTGCTGAGTTCGAGTCTTCGTCCGCACTCCACGGAATGTTCCAGACACCGTACAGCTCAACTCCAACATTAGTAAGCAGATCTTCTAGTAATCTGAGTGAGTAATCACAACTGACTGACTTTTTACTAAGCACTTTGTTCAGTACAGTGTTCTTACAAGTGCTGCGTGTGGATGTTAATTCATAATTTCATCGTCAGTTAAAAATTCATATTTTGCTGTAAATTCCTTTCTAAGTCATTAATTAATTGAAGTGCTTTATTCGTTTCATTTTTTTAATTTAAACAAACTGAAAGACATACTGCAAGAGTTCAAATATTTAATTTATCAAACTTTCCATGACAAGTTTGTGTTTATTTTGTGTTTCAAAATTTAGAAAGACTGTAGGTCAGCACCTTAAATGATGAACTGACAATTTCCAAGGTGCTAAGCAATATTTGTGTGTGTTTGCATTTAAAATTAGAAAGACTGTCGGCTATTCATGATCTATAGAAGAATAATAATAATTTTTGAAATTCTCAAGCGAACAGACGTCAAGAAAATCATAACATAAATTTTTTTTTTTTTTCATTTTGGCAAATATTAACTACCAAGTTCAGTTGCAAGTGCAGGGTGATATATCTGTGGCTATTATTAATAAATTTTATAGAAAAAAGAATTGCCATCTATTATTCGCCCTGCGATACTATCCGTCTCTGTACCTGCTCCAAAAAACACGGGACACTACCTGAGATCCTTCCGATGCTCAAACCCCACAATCATTTCGCGGTACAGAGAGGATAGACGTAATAGATGGCGCCCGGAACGTGAAGGGCTCTAATGGAGCCACGATACGAAACATAATAAATAACGATTGGAGCCGCTATGAACTAAGAGCAATCTATTTGAACGCCATAGTCATACTAGATAGTACACCGTACGATACAAGGTATAATAAATTTCAATTCGAGTACAGGGTTCGACTGGAGCTACTACGAACGCGAAGAGCTTGTTATATCTTACATTTGACTACATCAAATATTTCTCGCAGCATGGATAATTTACTTGCAGCAATCGAAGCTCTTAGGCTTTGCATTAACGATCAGAATGCTAAAATTGATTGAATTAATACGCAAATGGTAGAGTCCAATAACCATCTACAGGCCCAAATAGCCGAGTCAAATACTCAGCTGCAGGCACAAAATACTCAGTAGCAGGCGCAGATAGTTGACTCTAATTCTCAACTTCAACAACAAATGTAGGCGCAGCTAACCGAGTCAAATAGTAAGTACTATAATCTATTTATCAGCAACATCATACAATAAGAATGAACAACCTACAGAACCTCAGTCGATTACGCTCCCCGCAAAATTGCGGCCCAACAAAGCACCTTGATTGTGTATTCACAACGGTTGGTCTCAGTGCCGACATGCTGCAAAGACGTTTCAACTCAACACCGAAACCTCAGTGATCCTCTATTCTATAGGAACTGTATTTTCAACCTCTGTTATACAATTTTTGGAATGTGTGGCATTCAAGGGACTCCAGCAAGCCAAGCCCTTTATTGCTCCATATGTACATATGTATATTGTTTGACATAATGTTGGCAACAGCACAGATTTTTGAATGGAACTCCAATGAGTCTAAGCCCCATATTGTACCATATGTATATATCTTAAGTAATATTATGTTAGAATAAGGCATTCTTGTTAAATTAGTTTTAGTAATGTTTTACGTACTATCGCTATTAAGCAGGTTCACCAACAGCTGATGATGACCTTTTTACAGGTCGAAACCGGTACTGTTTCAATGTAGATAACTTCAAACATTTTGTAATAAAGTATTGATTAGGTGGAAATCTCATTCTTCATACTTGCATTATTCAAATAGTAAGGTCGAAGGTTTGACTTCTAAAATCGACAGGACCTTGGAAACTAAACTTGCCGAGGCCGATAAGGATATCAATAAAGGGCTCATTGAATCCAGTGCCCTTATAGAGTAACGATTCCGTGAAGCTGGGACTCACCTCGAAAAGAAACTAACGGACTCCAGCGCACAAGTTGAAGCCACATTAAAACACATGCGGGACCATTTCGTTGAAAACTTAGAGTCTATCAAGGAAGACATCAAGACAGAGGTTATCAAGTCCTTAGATAAAGATCTTAGAAATGTTCTTCCTTCTGTTCAAGCATTTTCCACCGAACTTAGAGACTTACAAACAGAATTTCAAGAATCCCATGGTAACATCTCGCAAGTTCAAGTAAAGCTAGCTCAGGTTCAGGAAAACCTGCGAGATGCATTGTAGAATGACGTGGACAAATTACGAAGTGAGATAGGGCTACTTAAAAGTACTCAAGGAGAGCTTGACAAGCGTATTACAGGACAGCTAGACAACACACATACACAGATAGCTGCTTTCTGTAAGGACGTGGAAGTTATCAAAGCTGACTTGAAAAATGAAATAAAAGACTTACACGCCTCAATTAATTCCAAAATTGAGAATTTATCTGAAGAGGTCATTCAAATTAAACTAAGAGATCATATGACTGACGTCACAATTCCTGGTTCGTCGAGGGAAATGCATAGCACAACAACCCTCATCAAAGTACAGGATGACAAACCGGTAAATTTTTCAGAACGTGACGAGTACACTGCCCGAGAATTCCTGTTAAATGTCAAAGATTACCTGCAAGAAAATAGGGTAGAAAACGACCGAAAACTTAGGGTCGTATCTAAGCTTCTAGAAGGACGAGCCTTATCATGGTTCATAGCTTTTAAAAGCAGCTTTAAAAACTATGAAGACTTCAAACAGGCTCTTCTTCAACGGTTTTGGGACGCTGAGGCGCAACATCTCGTCAAGATGCAATTATACGCTAGGAAATACAACACTTCGGTCAATACTTCTCGATATTCTGATTATTGCCTAATGCAGTTAAAGAAATTACAATTCTTGGATCCGCCTTTGCCAGATATTGAACTCATTCAGATTCTGACACTTCAATATCCGCCTCAAGTTCAGGAGATATTAGTCGCTGCCAATATTAAAACATTAGAGCATTTCAACATTACTTTGCGCAGGCTAGACACGGCTAATACCCAATCTACTCCAAAGAGCAGCAGAAACAGAGAAATAAGTACAAACTCTACGGAGATAAAACCGCCGGAGAGAGAGGAACCCAGGCCACGAGAAGAAGGCAGAATAAGCCCTACCAACCTAACACAATTCCGAAATTTTAGACGTCTGAGGAATCAGGACAGACATCCTTACCGACCAAGAAATTCATGGAGACAGCATGAGAGCACTCCTGAAGGAAACCGCGAGTCCAGAAGATGGGACTTAGTAAGAAGATGGAGGGATACACAGGAATACGTCAGGGAAAGAAACCGCAATCCCGATGAATCTGGAGCCACATCCCTGGAATACCAACGTCAGTTCGGACCGAGAGAGCAGCTATCGCCTGACCCCAAATCAACAGGCGCCATAAAAAAATAAAAACGCCGATCACACAGTAAGGAGATTGACTGTAAATCACGGTGAGGACGAGATGTCGGATTATTGTATTGCTGTCATCAAGTACTGGCACATTGATGATTCTGAATTGCTGTTTGAAGACGCACAGACACCAAGGCCAATAATTACACGTTCATTACCTGTTATTACTGTACGCACATGCAACTTACATGTGATTACGCTCATTGACTCTGGAGCGCAAGCTTCTTTAATTTCTGATAGACTTGTGGATTCACTTAAAAATCAGAGTAACATTTTATTATTACCTGCAGCTCAGATTAAAGTAAGAGGGATAGTTCCTGATAAAGCAGTTAAATGTATGTCACAGGCATTTTTGGAATTCGAAATAAATAGCCAGTCATTCAAACACATATTTCTGGTAGTTTCACGCCTTAACTTCAACCTGATTCTTGGATCAGATTTTATGATCAAATATAACAGCCTAGTACAAAAGTTGAATATGTTATTTGTATTTGAAAATATTATTTAATGAGTCCTAACTCGTATGATATAGCTTTTGCATTCACCCTTCATGGACTGTTTTGAATTGACATTACTGAATATATACAATTCGAACCTTCACTGCCAAGTTCATCTCGCACTATGAGTTCAGATGTCACATGCAATTCTAAGAGGCTGTTAAATCCTAACTCACATTTGAACTACACTCGCACCGGTGCCACTCAATGAATGATTAAACGCAGACCGTTTGTGCCAAATCCATCACGAACCTACAATTTCAATTGTGTTTCATGTGTTTTTTGCATTTATTGAGTCCAAACTCACGCTTGTGCAATTCTTGTCTCACCCTTCACAGCTATTTTTTTGAATTGACGCTTATTGAATAAGTGATTTCAATCCCTAACTGCCAAATTTCATCTCAACCCAAATATTTTATAATGTTATGTGCATTTTTGAGAAGATTGTGTTTACTGAAATATAACCTATGTTTTGTACTACACTCGCGGCAGGCAACATTCAATGGAAGAGTGTCTGAAGTGATTTGAATCTCCAATACCAATCATCTCGTACTTCCGCATGGTTTTGTTACGGTTTATATGTTTATTGTTTAAGTGATTATGTTATCTCATGTTTATACAATTTTGACTCACCCTTCATGTCCACTTTGAAACTGACATTGTACTATGCGCCTTCATGTTCTCTCATTTAATCACACTGATGTAACACCTTGTGTAATATAGATGTCTACATGCTAGCCTATTTCCCACATTTTGGCTGAAGATGACGCCAAACAGCGTCGAAACTAGTTCCAAGTGTAAATACATGTTGTAAATAAACTATAACATTTATTTATATTGAAAAGGTGGATCGATGGACCCTTTTAAGTTTCCTATCCTCCATTCTCAGTTCAATAGGACAAAAATGAAATTCTTAGATTTAAACGCTAATTGTAGGGAATTAATTCGATTTTTATCGGGTTCGATCCCCGTTGATGACGATGACTTCCCACGTCTTCAACGACTATCTTCTAACTACTGCCTACAAGATGGAATCCTTATGAAATACATTGATTTTGCTAAGACGCAATGCAAGATTTATGCACCTGTGGAAAGTAGGAAGGCCATCATATGGCATTGCTATTCAATTTCCGGTCATCCTGGTACTGACAAAGTTGTCAACCTTATCAAGGAGAGATTTATATGGGAATACCTTAGGTGAGATACTGGGAGAATTTTGCGGTCTTGTGACTTGTGCCAGCGGATCAAGCCGAATAATTATCTACTCAAGGAGTTTCCCAAACCGCTGATCCTGGAAAAGCCCGGAGAAATTGTGGCAATCGATCTATACAGTCCCTTATCAAAAGCGACCAGGGGGAACAGATATGTCATTGTTGTTGTGGATGTCTTATCCAAGTATACAATGCTGTTCCCTATCCAGAAGGCTAATGCCGGTAACATCTTAAGGAGGCTGAAAAGAAATATCGTCCCCGAGATGGGAAAGCCTGAATACTTATTGACCGATCACGGAACTCGGTTCACTTCCGTGGAATTCCAACAGGCTTTAGAAGAACTCAACATCCGTCATATCATGAATTCTATCAGGCACCCGGAAGCTAACCCTGAAAGTATGATGAGAGAACTCGCTAAATTCTGCCGAATTTACTGTAGTGAACATCATTGGAAGTGGATCGAGATATTGCCACTAATGCAAAGAATTGTCAATTCTACTGTGCATGAATCCACGAACGACAGTCCTCTCAGCCTGCATTGCGGGATAAAACCAGAACGACCTAGGGATATAATTCTACCAGCTCCACCTGATGTGATTGTGCCACAACAAGTTAAAATCTACAACGCGCTGACCCGGCTAAGAAGTGCAGCCTCCATCAGAGAACGACGCCAACGTAACAGGAAGTTCAGAAGACCATTAAATCTTAGAGATCTAATTTTAATACGCAGACCAGCTACTTCCAACCCTGAGAGAAGAATTTATGCCAAGTTTTGTCCACTATTTGTAGGTCCCTACTGTGTCCGCACTATATTGAGGAACGGAGCTTATGAAATTATAAGATTGGATGGAACTTTTGAGGGTATTTATAACTCGGCTAACCTAAAGCAGTACGTACCATGGGCAGAGTAAAGCCTGGAAAAGAAAATCCTTTTCGTCAGACCAGGAGGACGATGTACCAGGAAAGCATAGGCCCTGACACATATAAATTACAAATTTTATTTTCTAACATACAATTCAGTTCCAATACGTGAACAGCTGTGTGAGAGAATGTTCTCGTACCTACTGCATGACACGAGCGAGAACGCAAGTCAAGCAAGGTCAAGTGACGTCACCGCCGTATGCAGCTTAGTTCCCCTACAGAAGTTTCTCGGCTATTTTCATGAACTTTTTAATGCCTGGGCCTATTAACACGAGACCAACGCTGAATTATAGCTAATGTTCTGAAAACAAAACCCTGCAAATTTGAAATCAATCCATCCAGTGGTTTCTGAGATATGACAATTTAAAATTTGAGAGAAATACTCGCCCCTTATCACCTGATTCCAAGCGCTGCGCGCCTGACATATATATATATAGGCCACTGGGCCAAGGTCATAGCAGGTGCAGTCCCGTGTACAGAGTCATGTGTGCACAGTGTGTGTAGAAAGTATGCTCCATCGCGATTCGCTAGGACATAATAGTGGACGTCGTACCGTACGTGCAGTTTCCGCCGCGCCGCGAAGACTGTAAGATTCTAGACATTTCTCAAAGTGAATTAACATGATATAATATTTGCAAATTTATTATAAAGGTGAAGCTATAATAGGAAGTAATAATTGAAGTGTCTAATATTTCACTGACTAAAATACGACACCATGAACTGTACTAGTTCCACATAATTCTAAACTGTGCTAATATCATAAATCATTGCGTGTGGTAAATTGAAATTGAAATTGTAATTTAAAACCACTTCTAAGACATATTTCCCTTACAGTGAACTGTGTGAGACTGTATTTACTCAACATTCATCCCATAACAGGGTAAAAATGAACTATTTTCATTGTTCACTGTCTCGATCTGTCGGTCACTACGGTGAGAAATCCAGTGAACATTAAGGACATTTTTTAATAACATTAAATAGTACGGACTAGTGTGGTGTGAATACAACCATAAAACCGCCTTAATCTGTTAATAATATTTGTTCAGAGACTGTGATAGATCACGTTTTCAAGTGCTTATGAACTGTGTGTATAAAAACTGTTTTTTCTGCAGCATGGACTGTGAATGTTAATTTAACGCCGTAAAATCAGTGTAAAAATAGAACTGTGCATTACGACGGTGTGCGATATTAACATCCGTAATATTTTCAATAGTGCCAATTGAACTTTCCGTGTTCCGACATTACTTCCAAGAACAACGGAAATCTTGGCAAAAGTGCTACGAGATCCTGCTACATTAAACGTTGCTTCCAACGAGGGATTTACATGGTTTCTTCAGTTATGGTACCCATCGAGGGACGTCAATGAGGGAGATTGACGTGGTATCTTCACTGAACATCGCCGGTGCTGAGTTCGAGTCTTTGTCCGCACTCCGCGGAATGTTCCAGACACCGTACAGCTCAACTCCAACATTAGTAAGCAGATCTTCTAGTAATCTGAGTGAGTAATCACAACTGACTGACTTTTTTTTTTTTTTGCTTTACGTTGCACCGACACAGATATGTCTTATGGCGACGATGGGATAGGAAAGGCTTAGGAATGGGAAGGAAGCGGCCGTGGCCTTAATTAAGGTACAGCCCCAGCATTTGCCTGGTGTGAAAATGGGAAACCATGGAAAACCATCTTCAGGGCTGCCGACAGTGGGGCTCGAACCCACTATCTCGCGATTACTGGATACTGGCCGCACTTAGGCTGACTTTTTACTAAGCACTTTGTTCAGTACAGTGTTCTTACAAGTGCTGCGTGTCGATGTTAATTCATAATTTCATCGTCAGTTAAAAATTCATATTTTGCTGTAAGTTCCTTTCTGAGTCATTAATTAATTGAAGTGCTTTATTCGTTTCATTTTTTCAATTTAAACAAACTGAAAGACATACTGCAAGAGTTCAAATATTTAATTTATCAAACTTTCCATGACAAGTTTGTGTTTATTTTGTGTTTCAGAATTTAGAAAGACTGTAGGTCAGCACCTTAAATGATGAACTGACAATTTCCAAGGTGCTAAGCAATATTTGTGTGTGTTTGCATTTAAAATTAGAAAGACTGTCGGCTATTCATGATCTATAGAAGAATAATAATAATTTTTGAAATTCTCAAGTGAACAGATGTCAAGAAAATCATAACATAAATCTTTTCTTTTTCATTTTGGCAAATATTAACTACCAAGTTCAGTTGCAAGTGCAAGGTGATATATCTGTGACTATTATTAATAAATTTTATAGAAAAAAAGAATTGCCATCTATTATTCGCCCTGTGATACTATCCGTCTCTGTACCTGCTCTAAAAAACACCGGACACTACCTGAGATCCTTCCCATGCTCAAACCCCACAATCATTTCCCGGTACAGTACATTCGTTAAAACTCCTGGGGTGTCAGGACTCCTTGGACGACAATTTCCCCCCCCCTTCAACCTCTGTTATTCCCATCTCAACATAACTGCAGCATTTCATATATTCCGAGTACAAGTGAAATGAATGCAAGAATAAACAGTTTGAGTAAAGGTGCAATATTCTGGTTTAGAATATATACGGTAATTTTATTATAATAATGGCCATGTGATAAGCTATAAAGAAGTGACATTTTATGCAAATAATGCGGCAAAGAAACACACACACATCAAATAAAGGTTTCTCACCCTTCTTGTCCATGGCTAGATGATGAAACCAAGAGAATGATGGCCCATCGTGACTCGTTATTTCGACATTATAAACAAACCCTAGATGACACAGACTTCGAATCTTACTGCATCTTAAGAAATCGCACAAAGCAGTTAATCAGAGATAAAAAATGTACATATTTCCAGAATTTTGCTAACAACTTAAATTCTAATCGCGCATGGGACCAACTTAGAGCTCTCAGAATAGGAAAATATCAACAGAGACAGACAACTCCTGACATTCTACTTGACGAACTGAATGATTACTTTAGTAGAATATATATTCAACCTACCCCAATTAACTGCATTGACTCACCGCCCTCCCCTCCAGCCAATCCACCATTCACATTTCACAGTGTCACAGAAAATCAGGTTAAAAAGGCTTTAAGGTAAGGTAAGGGTTATTCTGCCCGAATCAGGTCCGAACCTCCGCAGACGTGTTCCTAAGTCGGAGTTTACGTGTGGTAGGGTGGAAAAAGGCTTTGTACTCAATTAAATCAAAGGCTATAGGTGTAGATGATATTCTATTACTTTTATACGTTACATTATGGGTGCTGCCCTGCCTATATTGACGCACATACTGAACTACTGTGTACTAAGCGGAACTTCCCCTACTCTCTGGGAAACAGCGAATATTATACCGGTACCTAAGACCTTAGACCCACAATCACCCTCTGACTGTCGTCCTGTGTCCATACTCCCTGCGCTTTCTAAAGCCCTTGAACATGTATACGAGCAAGTTCTGGAACATCTAAATAAAAATGCTCTTTTGGACCCTTTGCAATCTGGATTTAAGAAGGGTCAGAGTACCAGACAGCACTTCTGAAGGTTACTGAAGACATTAGAAACATTATCGACAAACGACTGCTCACTATACTTATCCTTCTTGACATCAGTAGCGTCTTTGACTCTATAGAAATTCCGATAATGGTAAAGAAAATGGAACTGCTAAATTTCTAACTGGCTGCGCTTTTAAGTTTTTTTAGTTCTTATTTGAGTAACCGTCAACAGCGTGGAACAGTAAACGACAAGGCCTCTAAATGGAAAATGAAACTTAGTGGTACCCCATGGGGCAATATTCTAGGGCCCTTACTTTACTGTATTTATATACTTTACTTATATACTTTACTGTATTTATATCAGTGACATAGCATCTGTGACAAGAAATAACACACACCACCTCTATGTTGACGATCTTCAAATATATCGACACTGCAAGACAAGATATTAACAATGACCTCCGATGACTCAGTATATATGCACAACGAACTTTTCTTATATTAAACTCCACAAAATCTCAGGTACCGTATAATCTCGAATACCACCCGCCACCGAATAAGATCCGCACCCTGATTTTGAAAGAACAAAATAAAAAATAAAAAGGTGAAGTCAAAATTATTTACAATCTTTACTAACACACATCAAATGATTAGAAAATACAAATAAAAGTAAACAAACATTACCAGAACGATATCCAACGAGTTCATTCATCATCATCAGTACCATCTTCGGAATTTTCACCATCATCTTCCCACAAAATGTCGTCATCACTGCCATCCATAGCATTAGAAATGCTACATTTCCTGAAGCTCTTCCGTATGAGGTCTCCAGAGATACGATTCCATGCCGTCAAAATCCATGAACACAGCAGCTGAACTTCCGGGCGCTGAATGCGACCAGTTGGTGTCAGTGTGTGATTATCAGCCGCCATCCATTCTGTATAGAGCTGTCTCAAGGCTGCTTTAAATGGACGGTTCACGCAGACATCCAGCGGCTGTAGCATAGACGTCATCCCGCCCGGAATGATGGGTAGGTCGGTTTTTCTATCCTTTATATGTTTCTTCACAGCGTCAGTTGTGTGGCAGCGGTGTAACCGTCCAGGCTTCTCCAGCCATACTAAACTACTGTACTATCCTTTTACGCAATATCACTCGATATCAAGATTATCCGCCATCGGCAATTATTCATAAAGACATATTAATTCAACTTCAGTCATTTGTAAATAAGGCTTTTGGAATCATATTGTATATATTAGAACATCATTTATTATTTAAATTATTATATTATGTAGGATAGGAATTCATTATGTATTGTAAATATGGTCAATGTTGAGACAGAGTTTGTGTCATTTCATCTCATATTTGTGTACACGGAAAAGTTATTCTTGAAGCGGGGAATTTGGATGACTCACGGGTTTAACTCATGAGCAAAGGTAGTATACAGTGACCCGCGCGAGGCTAACAAGCCAGGCATCTACATCATTGCCATGCCTACTGGTTACTTATGAAGAATGAAGAGAGGGAGATGATAATGCGATCTACGAATCAGATGCTTCGTTGTATTGAGATTTGGTATTGAGCTGTTACCAAGAGTGGGGAGAGCCCGGTATATTATCTAGCGCAACAACTACTTTATTTACATTATTATTTTTGAGACAGTGAGTGGTCGCTTCGAGACATAGTTATTTTCGTACAGTGTGTTGTCGCTAAGGCACAGTACTTAGCTGCTGTGATACTGTCGGATCAGGGTGAGACGAAACAAGCTTACGGCTTGTGATATATTCAGTAATTATTCTGGACGAAGAACTACGTTTAGTTCAAGTCCACGGAATTTGGTACAAGTCTGTATTGTATCAGTAGAATAGCTAAGTTGGATTGAGATTTTCTGTTAACATGGAAAAATTCATATCTCTGAATTCTCTCCTCCTACGATCAGCGGTGATCAATTTTCACAAGTACAGGGCCATTGTCTAATTTAAAGACTAGGCAATTAGGGAGTGCTAGTCCAGATAGCCCAAACCCTATCACAGAAGGAAGGAAGGATGTCCAGGGAGCCAATTCTACAACGAGAAGAGGGGAAAGAGTAACCACGGAAGATAGATGACCTCAACGGAAGCTGTAATTGGTGAGCTTCAATTAGATAAAGCAAGCAACAGTTAATTTCAGTAACGTAAATTCTAAAATCCCTCCAAGCTTTAAGGAACTTTTCCGATTCATCTAATTTTTGTATAATAAATTCATTTTATTTAATATTGCGTTAATTTTCTTTCTCAAGCATACTTAATAGTTAATTATTTAAAATCCTACCCCTGTGATTTAAGTATAAGTCTCTATGCTAGTAAATATAAATTTTGCTTTACAGTTTTGTTTAAAACTGTAACACTGGCGCCCAAACATTACATAGAGAAATGGGAAACCATGGTATGATAATTGATTTTATTTGCGTGGCGTTTGCGAGCAAGCCACATATAGTTTACATTTATGTTCATGTGTCCCCAGGTATTAACTTTTGTCTCCTCAAGTGTGAAGTTAGGAGAGAGAACAGTTACACCTGTTCTAATAGTAACACTTTTTGCACCCTTAACATTCACAGTCCTGTCCACTGGCATTTTAAAATAGACTGGCGTCTGATCTGCATTGCCAATTTGGGAAAGCAAATATGCATTTTATTTATTTATTTTTATTTATTTTATGCCTTTGTATGTGGCGAAGTTAGGGCTCACAGCCCTCTCTTACACTTAACCACTACATACAGTACATAATCACATAATTTGGAAAAATAACATTGACAGTTCTTAGGAACTACCTAAATTTATGGAGTAATATTATAACAGATTATAATTGTTATTTTTAATGATAAATATTATCTAGCCTATCTACATCTATATCACCTAACAATAGTTCTAAATCACATTTGCACTCATACACACTAACATTCATACAAGCTGATCACGTATTTAAGAGGAAATCATTTTCCTTTCGCAACTGAATTATGTGACATTGAAACGACAATAACTTCTCATTGTAGGCACCAGGAAGACAGTGTGAAATTGAGGTACGCCTTCGTACGCTCAACCCATTTCTTTTATAAAAATTACAAACCCATCCTCGGCTTGCCTTAAACCCTTCAGTTGAAAGTTCCTTTGCGATCTCTAATGCCTTTAGCTGACACATTTCGGTTGACTCACCATATCCCAATTCCCGCCTTTCTGTCACATATTTATAAAGCTTTTTTTCAATTTCTGGAAACTGTACACTCAGTCCATGAAATGCTCTACGATCACCACTACATGTTAATAGCACATTTTTCTTCTTTCTCCAATCACGAAAAGACGACTCTTCAGTATCGTATTTCCTACCGGCTGCACGATTTTGCAATAATTTTGGCTTTCCGAACTACTTTCAGTTTCTCACTCGCAGTAAAAGATCGTAAATGCTTTGTGGAATTCATGTTGATACTCTGAGAACGTGCATGAAACTGACGCCAAGCACGGAAGTAGCATATACTGAGAGCGGAGAGAACATTGTTGCCAAGCCACGCCGGCGGTGATGCCTGATGTACACGCATTCGGAAAGATAAATTTCCTAAAATTTTAAATAACACCCGCACCCAATTTTGGAAGCGATATTTTCGAAAAAACAGTGCGGGTGGTACTCAAGATTATACGGTAATCATAATTGGATCACGAAAATTACTGAGCTGCTCAAACAATTAAAGATAAAAATATCATTGTTCCGTATTGAAAAGTATCACAGTTAAAATTGAAATAATAAATAAAGAGGTTCAACCTATTCAATACAAAAGAATAAGAAATGCAGTGATTACATTCTTATTTAATAATAAGTAGAAGTGGTACCGGTTTCGACCCTAGTCCAGGTCATCATCAGCCGATTAAAACAATTGGTTTTTTCACGTCAACTGTTCCAAAAATTCTACCGGATCACAATTACTTATTCAATTATATTGAATTATATTATATGTATCTATATATACTTACATTCCCGCAACCAAAGCAAATACTGGATCATTAAGCTATTCTTCATTTTACGTTGGCGTTTGAAACCACAATGCCTGATGTTGAATATATCGCGCTGATCACTGGGAGCTGGCAAGTTACTTCAATTGATCTACTCATCTTCAGCTTCAGCACGATTATGGATCTTCATATGTGTTCGATTGTGTTATGACTTTGTGCCTGACAGTGTATACAAGCTAGCTCATTTAACCGTTCTCCACTTTTCATAAACATCATAAGACTTTGCCTAACACTGCGTGTGCCATACTGCCGTTCAGAAAATTACGCACTGTTTCCTTTAAGTGACTTACATTTTACTTCTTCTGAATTTTACAGTGTCTACCCCCGTCAATTTTTTATATCGCCCTTTCTACTGATCCAGAGTGAACTTGATCTTTTATTTTATTTTTCCTACGCATTGTTTTTCATGTTTTAATCGGCTGATGATGACCTGGACTAGGGTCGAAACCGGTACCACTTCTACTTATTATTAAATAAGAATGTAATCACTGCATTTCTTTTTAGTTCATATGACGAGAGAAGAAACACTTACACTTCAATGAGCACTGAATTACTGCCTACGATTTATTTACAATATCGGTTACGATGTTCATATCACTCCACACTATCAGGCTGTCTCATGGCTGAAGCCTGATGATCGTTGGCAGCTACACACTTTAAGAATGGTGTTTAGACTGTTAGCTGAAAGTCAGCCACTATATATATCTTCTAAATTCACCTTTTTATGATCATTTCACAACTTAAATACACGTTCTAGATCCTTTCTTTCTATTCCACTGCACCGCACAAATAAAATTAATAGATCATTTATGGTGACCGGCTCCAGATTATGGAATTCCCTGCCAGCTCAGGTCAGAGAAACTAGCTCTTTATCAAGATTTTTAAGGTCACCTGCTGAGGACAGCTTAATGAATGGTTGAAGTACGAATGCGTGCGTGCCTGAGGATTAGTCATTTTTATGAGTTTTTAATATTCATTTTTTTTTAAGTATTAATTTAGTTAGTGATTTATCTAAATTTATTTTCAATTCTGTTAATTTATGTAATTTTAACTATTTGAAGTATCTCAGTATTTTATTTAAGATTTTGAATAGTATGTGGTTAAGAGTACGAGAGGACGCCAAGCTCTAACTTCGAAACTGTAAGGAAGGCACTAATACATAAATAAATATAGAATGTAAGGGGTATGAGTATAGATACTTTGTCAGTTGGTAAAGAAAAATACACGTTACAACATATGCTAGGTAGGGTTTACCTTGTCCTATTAGTTTCCCTCGTGGTTAGGGCCACGCAGCTGTGAGCTTGCACCCGGGAGATAGTGGATTCGAACCCCACTGTCGGCAGCCCTGAAAATGGTTTCCCATTTTCACACCAAGCAAATGCTGGGGCTGTACCTTAATTAAGGCCACGACCGCTTCTTTCCCACTCCTAGGCCTCTCCTATCTCACCGTCGCCGTAAGATCTATCTGTGTTGGTGCAACGTAAAGCAAATTGTTAATTAGTTTCCCCCACAAGCCTGGGATACAGAATATAGTAGTATAAAGTTACAGTTTTGTGACGCTAATATTCGTATGTATAATTTTTATTAACGTGCCAGAAACCAACGACATGGAACTGCTGCCCTTTCAACACCGTTTCAAGGGCCACCGACCCTAGCCGGGATTTGAACCTGCGAACTCGGACTCAGAAGGACAGTGACTGAACCAACTGAGCCACATGAAAAGAAGGAGTTTTTGATTATTGTTATAAATAGATGCAGTCAGTATTTTTACAAAGGTTTTATGAGGAGCATTTATTAAGGCATACATTTTCCAACTGTCCTAAATGCACGAGACTGGATGGAAGAACTAGCTGGGTGTCACTTCCTTCTCTCTTCACTTTTCTAAATAAAACTCCATGGCATAACAGCCCCGAAGGGCCATCACCTACCAAGCGACGGCTTTTCAGCCCGAAGGCCTGCAGATTACGAGGTGTCGTGTGGTCAGCACGAGGAATCCTCTCCCCCATTATTCTTGGCTTTCTAGACTGGGGCTGCCATCTCACCGTCAGAGAGCTTCTCAATTATAAACACGTGGGCTGAGTGCACCTCTAACCAGCCATCAGATCCAGGTAAAAATCCCTGACCTGGCTGGGAATCAAACCTGGGGCTTCCGGTAAGAGGCAGGCACGCTATGCTACACTGGCTGGTTACTTTTAGGTCTCCTTATTTTCGAATTTGACTTAAGGCATCCTGCATTCGATTCCCGGCATTGACAGAGTTAAGAAAGGCATGGGATGGGGAAGATACAGCCTTGTTTGTGGGTGCAGTAGAGTTGGCCTTGAGTCACCCATAATCGAAATATCTACGACCTGGAAGGTAGTCACCTTTATGGGGCGTAGTAATGAAATGGTTCCTTTTATTAAGAAGACAAATTAAATGAAGATTCTACTTCCTCACAAACGAAGAACTATATTATCAATTTTACGAACAGTTTCAATAATGCAGCCGGTTTATGTTAAGAGTACGGTAGCTATGATTTTACATGGTAACAATCAAAACCATCAATATCTTGTGAAGATTTGTCACCGCACTCGGTAGGACCGGCTTTCTTTTCATATCCACTGGGTGAATTGGCCGTATGGTTAGGGACGCACACGCTTGCATCTGGGAGATAGTGGCTTCGAACCCCACTGTCGGCAGCGCTAAAGATCGTTTTCCGTGGTTTCCCATTTTTACACCAGGCAAACGCTGGGGCTGTACCTTAATTAAGTCCACGGCCACTTCCTTCCCACTCCTAACCCTCCTTTCCCATCGTCGCCATAATACTGATGGTGCAACGTAAAGAAAATTCTAAATAAAAATTAAATATCTTTTCACAACCCTTTCCAAGGAAAAGTTGTATCCATGCTACTGGCCTGAAGTTATTTTGTGGGTACGCCACTGCATCCACTCACCATTTAAGGTACAAGGTAAGCCCGAGGAATGGTTGGATACTCAAAATACATCACCATACATGATGTGGTTATGGCTCAAAATTGCTAAAAGAAAGGTAAGGTACGAGCTGTAGTGTTTTAAGTTGAATCCGAGTCAATGGAACGTGACTTTCCATTTTAAAAACGTTTCATGCACCGACTGTTATTCAAGCCTCGGTCGTCTTGATGAGAAGATAGAACCATTGGAACTGAGTTATCACACCCGCTAATTACAAAATATTTACCCGCACTTTTGATGGTGCCAATTGAGGTTCCAATCAGTCTCCGGGCATTTGACAAAACGTATAGGCCTACCTATAGACCTTAGGAATGCATCCGCAATCTGTCTTGCTACTGTTAGAATAAAAAAACTTTTTCATAACTTACCGAGGGTGCACATAGTTTTGGCTTCTTAGGGACAAAACGGTCCATCTTCAAAAAAAGTTACTTATACGGCACAAAATGAGGAACTAAAGTGCAGCTCACAAACCTGTCACAGTCTTTCCAAAGCTGCAACTTAAAAACAGTACATCTCTCAACCACGGTACAAGCCCAGGATCCCTTGGAAATTGTTGTTTCCTGGAACCGATGTGCAAAAACTGACGCGATGTTGTAAGCTTGCAACTGTTTCTGGCTGTGGCCTCCGTTATCTCGGTGGTCACGTTCCAGCCCCCTACTGAGTAATCTCTTGCTAATTGTCCTTTTTTCGCATCTCTTGACATTTGTTAACACATGGTTACATTCGCAATACTGAGGCCTGTACAGGGAAATATCCCTGCACATCAAAATCCTAAGTTTTTCTTTCATTCAAGCAGTACAAATATGGAGAATTGTGTATGGCCCTATAGAACCTTGCTAGTAGATTCTTTGTCGCTACGTTAATTTAACATTTCGGCGTGCCGGGCTGAGTGGTTCAGACGGTTAAGGCGCTGGCCTTCTAACCCCAACTTGGCAGGTTCGATCCTGGCTCAGTCCGGTGGTATTTGAAGGTGCTCAAATACGACAGCCTCGTGTCGGTAGATTTACAGGCACGTTAAAGAACTCCTGCGGGACTAAATTCCGGCACCTCGGCGTCTCCGAAGACCGTAAAAGTAGTTAGTGGGACGTAAATCAAGTAACATTATTAACATTTCGGCGTAAGTTTTTAAGTTGTTCGTACAGTACGTAAAACAACGGCTGATCCTTGCTCCAGTTTCAGGAAACATTTTGGGTGGAGCCCGGCCCCCCTAGGCTCCCCCTTAGCTACGCCAGTGTTGTACAGGGTCATTTTTGTTCTTTGTGGGACCTTCTCATCCCATAGTAGATGTCTAACGATACTGTAAAAGTTAGAGCCGTTGGTTGCTCTGTTTGTTATTTCTATCTCAGCTCTATTATTACTAGCCATTACGCTTCTTAAATATCTAAATTGGTGTACTACTTCAACTTGGTGGTCCTGTCTTTTAATGTTGCATTCTGTATTATGTCTGCTGATTTTCAATGCTACTGTTTTTGATTGTTTAAATTTCATTCCATAATCATCAAACTTCTTACACCATGCATTCATATTATTTTGCACTCCCTCTCTTTCATCTCATATTGCCACATCATCTGCAAACACCAGAGCCTGAAGATCTTTATTACCTTTTCCTTTTAGTTCCTTTAAAATAGTATCCATAACTGCTATGAATAGAAGAGGTGATAAGGCACTTCCCTGTTATACTCCTTTGGTTGTATTGAACAATTCAGAGTGACCATCTCCAATACTGACACAGCATTTGCAATTAGTATATAGCATTTGGATCTTCCTAATAAGGTACTCCGGTACACAAAGTTTTCTAAGACTTTTCTAAATAGTTGATCCTTCCATTGCTCCCTAAAATTTATATGGCTGCCAAATATGTTTGGCATTGTGTTATCCTTAGCCGATTTTTTTTTTTTTTTTTTTTTTTTTTTGCTGAATTCAGTTTCCTCGTAAGCTCTTTCAATCTGTTCTTACTCCTGCAAACCCTTCCAAACTATGTTTCTTTCTAATCTGCTTCCTCCTTAATTTCTTTTATGATGGGAAGGTTGCCATTTCTGAAGCCTGCAATAAAAATAGACATAGATTTTTATCTGTTATTTAAGCACTTAAATTACCATTTAATTTTAAACACATATGGGTTTATTTGTAATCTGTATAAACAAGCCTATATGTCTATTGTCATTAGTATTTTATTTTACACTTAATTTTTTTCTATCCAAATGAAGTACATTACACATCAGTTGTTATGTCCACCTTCTCAACATAATCTCCTTGTAACTGTATGCACTTTTGCTATCGATGTGTCAGTCTCTCCAGACCTTCCTGAAACCATTCTTTTGGAGTGCTGTATACCCATGCCTTGACAGCGGTGTCCAGTTCTGCAAAATCCGCAAAACGGCGACCACGCAGAGGTTTTTTCATGTTCCCGAACAAGTGATGATCACTTGGTGTCAAGTTGGGAGAGTATGGTGGGTGTGGCAGCACCGTGAATCCCATTTGATCAATGTCAGCTGTGGTCTCTCGGCTAGTGTGGGGCCGGGCATGAAGCCATGAAGTCGGCTGGATCTTGATCATGACGTTGCAATAGTTCTCTGCACACGTCCACACGCCTCTCCTTTTCAGCTGCGGACAAGAGTCTTAGACACGTGGATGACACATTCCCCAACTGTAAGTGGCCGTGCACGATCCGCTGCAGGGTGTTTCGGCTAATTCCCGTGGCTGCCTCCATTTCCGTAAATGTGATGCATTTGTTTCCTTGGATGGCCTGTTCGACCCGGGCAACGTTGACTGGTGTTGACACTGCACATTCCTTCCAGAACTGGTTCCCTTGTTCATCGATGTGCGCCCTATTTTCCAACATTCCACCCAGTTGTAAACTGTTTTCTGTGATGGCGCATGTTTTCCACAGACTGTACAAAGCGCCGATGAATTTCTGCAGTGGTCGCACCTTCTTTCTATAGGAACCAAGTCGTATAGTGCTGTCCTTGACAGTTGCTTTTCATGTTGTCTGCTCGTAAGCTGACAGTTTTATGAAATGGCTATGACGAATGCATTCATTGGCCCTTGTGCATGTGCTGCTACCAAATGGTGGAATAAGTCACTAGTTACACGTCACCATCTTCAAAAATGAAATGTGATCCATACCCGGACGTACAAAAAATAAAGTGTAAAACAATATAGTACGCCCATTGTATTTTCATTATTAGTGTGTATACATGCGTTCATACATCTTCATTAAAGACCATTATGCCTTTCTGTGTTCAGACTGCGAGCCTCTGTGAACTTACTAAACACCTTCACAATCCTCTGTTTGTAACTAGTGTGGCCTCGTTTAGTTCAATACCTTCGGTCTTTAAATCGTTGTAAACTGAGTCTAACCATCATATCTTGGTCTCCCTCTACTTCGCTTACCCTCCGTAACTGAGTCCGTTATTCTCCTAGGTAACCTATCCTCCTCCATTCACTTTGCATGACCCCACCACCGACGCTAGTTTATGCGTACAGCTTTATTCGAGTTCATTCCTAACTTAGCATTTATCTCCTGGTTCATTATTATTAATGTTATTCATTGCTATTAATGTAGCTACCCAGTGAAAAAGATTTCAAATAAAGCAAAACGTCAGTGCGTCATAAAGGCTCAAGTCCCATGCCCTAGAAGCAGAAGTACATGTATTATAAATTTTTTGCATTAGGCCGGAAGTCCCACATCCCGCTGTTATGAAGCTAAAGGAGTGTGTGTTTTTTAGGACATGCACTTGAAATGTTGGCTGCGCTGTTGTAAATCAAAAAGGATAAATCTGGAATGTGAACTAAATCTATCATGTATAGGCTGTCCTTAGAGAAGTATAAACGTGACAACAGAGGTGAAAAACATGTTGCTAAAGAGTGGTTTTAGAGAAATTTATTTCATGAAATATTCAGTCTTGGATTTAAAGCCCCAGCAACAGACACGTTATGTTTGCGACTTTCTGCAAATTCAGTTGAAGCAAGCCACATTACTGACACAGGAGGAACTAAACAAAAAACTCAACCAGCATCAAGAAGAAGCTACTTATCAATAACACATGAAAAGAAAAACAAGACAAGGATTCAGCAAAGCAAAATAAAAAATTGTTGTGATAATGGACCTCCAGAAATGCCTCCTAACTCCAAGTTTGAAAAACTGCCAGTCTTGCTATCTCAGAAAACTGTGGGCTCTTAATACTATGCACAATGATACCAGAGGTACATCTCGTTGCATCGTATTGAATGAGTTACTGGGTGGCAGAGAGAGCTTCCTGCTTCGTGAAGTGGGCATTGGAGTAAATTAAGCAAGGTACAGAAAAAGTGACTGTATGTTCAGATAACTGTGTTGCTCAGAATTAAAACTTGTTGCTTATGTTTGCTTATATGTGGTTCTTAAGTGAAATAGTCACTTCATATAGATAATTACAAGTATCTACTTAAAGGACACACACACACATGGAGGCGGATCACAGCCGTGTGATTATTATTTAAAAAGAGAAAAGAAAAAATCCACTCTGAAGACTTTTGAAATTGCTGTACCAGGAGATTTGGCTCAGTTTATTGGAACCTGTGGCTATAACAGAAAACCTGTAGAAGTGATAGATATGAAGCTCAAGTATTTCAAGGATTTTGCTTCACTTGCATGATTGAATGTTTCTCCATTATTGGGAAGGAAGAAAATAAAGGAGAGGAATTCATGTTGTCAAAAGTTGCAAAGAAAACTTCTACTAGCAATAATTCAATAAAGCAACATTTAAATCCACCATTTTACACAGGAACATGAGGCCAAATATTGCCCTATATATAAGCAACTTCCTTTAATCAGAAAAGAAACAAACCCCATAACTACAAAGAAGTACAGGGACTTTGTCAACTGTTGCAATGGATTCTGATAGTTTACTATTATTTCTACAGGAATTTAAAAAACTCTGGTGACTGAATAAGAAAACTGAAAACGCTTGCCACAAAATGCGATCGATCATATTCGGTACAGTATAGTTTTCTCGCTGTGTGCATTTGCGAGCTCTCTCGTCAACATTCAAAGGCGATATTAGAGTCGATTAGTAATGTCCGTCAACTGCTGTTCTCTAAAGAAAATTTGAAATGAAAGAGAATAACACGCTTTCATAATAAATGCATAAATAACGTGGCCGATAGCAATAAGAATGTGATACACGTCAAGATACGGCAGTGTACATCATTGATTTCAGAGGATAGTTCATACTTTCTCGCATCTAGTTAAATTTCGGAAAGGCTATTCTCATGTAAATTTTTAGCGAGGAGGTTATAATTTCTCTACATTCGCTTTGAAATATGTTTAAACGATACATATATGGTTAGGTTAGGTGATGTCGTTTGAAGAAGAAAACTGAAATGTTCGCCACAGAAGCCTCGGGAGTGATACGGTATTTCTCCGAATCAAAAACGACGTTTTTCTCAGAATCGCATGCAAAAAATCAAGGGTTGTCTTGCATTCGCGGCCTAACAGTAATGACCACCTCTGGCAACTACTGCGGTAACCATGCTGCTTCTTTTTGCCCCACCCCCGCGCAGACACAGAACTCGTTGACAATAAATGACCGCAATAAACATTGCTAGCCGTGGCAACTGGTTGTACAGCCTCTGTGTAACGACACTGGATCTGGAGAAATAGTGAAGAGATAATGATGTTCTTTTAGCCTCTACGTTTCTAAAATCTGCAGAATGGCATCAAAACACACGAGCCTTCGAATTCTTAGAAAAACCAGCTACTCAGTGGTAGAGTTATAACGTGTCTACTGTACCTGACGCTTAGTAAAATTAAGTTTTATAGACAGCAAGAATATTTTCGTGATGGATAGTCGTATTGTGAAGATAGGTGGAGCAGGTATAGCCGGCAAATTTTCGACAGGTTCTCTTCGAAATTATGATGCTAATTTTGAGTTCATGGTTATTAAACACTCAGAAATGTAGAATAATTGTACAGCCGCAAGAAAATACGGCATAGGCCAAAAAAGCCAAAATCGGTGTTAACATGAAAACAAAGATAGCTAAAAAAATGCGTACTGAACAAGAAATGCATTCAGTGATCTGCAACAAGGACGTTTTAAAGAAGTCGAAGATGAAACTGTGAGGTATGTGCACGAAAAACGCAAGGGCGGAATGGGCATACCATGGCAAGCAAGATGTGCGTGTAGAGGTAGCCGGTTATATCTGACGCTGAGTAAAAGTAACAGTTTTATAGACAGCAAGAATATTTTCCTGATGGATCGTCTTATTTTAGAGACGCATGGAATAAGTATTGCCGGCAAAGTTTCATCGGCTCTCTTCAGTATTATGATGCCGATTAAAAGTTAACGGTCATTAAACCCGCGAAAATAAAGAATAATTGTGCAGCCGGAAAGAAAATACGGCATAAGGAAAGTTAATGTTTGGCGTCTAAAAATGCATACTGTACAACAAAGGCATTCATGCAATTTTACAAGGACTTTCTAAGCCTGATTTAAATTTTTTAAGCAAAAAGTGGGGGTCGTCTTGGATTCAGAGAAATAAGGTATTATGTATATATTTTTTTTCAGAATTAAATTAAACACTTTCTCGTGGTATTGGATTTCGAAAAATAACAAACAAGTAAACCGTAGTGTGGATATCATCCACGGAATCGCAAGTTTTGAACAAACTGGTTGCTGTTTCATATCGATTTTAATGTATATGGGGTTTTACCAACTTTTATACAAAATCGGATATAATGACAATCCGCTATAGCGAGTGAATTTTTCGCTGTTGTGAATTCTCGCTATAACGGACTTCTGCTGTATATATTTACCCAGATTTTTCTGCATCAGATTTTCCCAAACTTTTCTCTGGATACAGTGTCATAGGGTTGATGTCAGATCAGGAAAAATCCTGCTACTGTGTGTGACAGTACGCAGTACGGCATACGACTGTCTAGCTGAGGGTTGGGTGACCAGTACCAAACCTGACAACCTAATGCTCTAGAAGTGTCGTTTTGACAGATCTAAACACTGTTATCCTATGGCTGACAAATGTGTATGGAGTTCGGAACTAATCAAACAAACCAAAGAATATTTCCCTGACAAGTGTGGATAATGCTTGATACAGAATGAGGACATTTTTGTATTATCTGATGTTTTTTGCATTGTGAATAAGTTCTTTCAGATTAGACGAAATCCTCCTACCAAATGTGACAGTACACGCTACGACCTGCGACTGTCTGGCTGAGGGTTGGGCAGTCAGTATCGAACCTGACAGCGTAAGGGTGAACCAATGGCTGCGGGTAGAAGAGTTTCCGATAGGAGGTTTGATGAAGTTTTTTTTTTAGAAAACAACACATAAATTCATAAGAGAACTGCTGCGTTGCAGATGTGGCAGGGGAATGCTACTTGGCTGAGGGAGAAAATTACCAAAAGAATTATCCCCTTGGGTGATAAGCCTAGCAAGACAGCAGGAAGAGTACGGTGCAATTTTATTTCAAACAAAGAATGAGCCTCAGAATGAAAAATAACGCAACTGAAGACCAATCTTCGAGTACCTTTGGAAATAAAAATGTTTATATCCACTCACAGGCTGAGTTCAAAAGCTGTTGAAAATGTTAACCTAGGCATCAGGATAAATGGAAATGTCTTTAATAACATCTGCTTTGCTGAAGATACAGTTGTGTTAAAAAGTAAATTAAAAAAAAAAAAGCTATATGTTTGGGGCGTCAATCTATAGAGATCTTTTGCACTATGTGGTATGAATCTGCATGTAATTGGAATGGAGGAAGTGTAGAGTGTTGAATGTGAGGAAAGGAACATTAAGGACGACACAAACACCCAGTCCCCAGGCCAGAGATATTAATCATTTACAATTAAAAACCCCTGACCCAGCCAGGAATCGAACCTGGGGCCGCCGGGTGATAGGTGGCCACGTAGCCCCTTGCACCGCGGGGCCAGATAGCAAGTAACCTTACTGATTTTCAAATTATTATTAACAACATTGTAAGCATTAGTGCAGCATTTGGTCTGTTCGTGAATATTGGCAAGACCAAGCTGATTATATTTTCGGAAACTCCTAAGCAGGCCTCCCTGCACATCAGCAATGAAATTGTTCAGGAAATGTCATCCTTTAAATATCTTGGGACTATACTGAATGAGCATTGCGATCCCAAGAATGAAATCTTATCCAGAATCGGGCAAGCCAGAAATTTGTTCAACAGTATGAGGGCCTTGTTTGACAGTAGAGTTCTCAACCTTCAGCTCTGAGTTTGAATATTGGGATGGCATGTTTTCCCTGCCTCTCTGTATGGTTTTGAAGGCTGGATGCTCAGCCCTTTGCCAGAGAGGCAGATTGAAGGTTTCGAAAGGTACTTGTACAGAAGAATGCTTTGAATATCCTGGGTAGAAAGAAAGACTAATGAGGAAGTCCTCCACTAATTAAATAAGAAAAAAGAGCTTGTAAAAACCATCAAGGAGTGAAAGCTGAGGTACATCGGGCCCATCACAAGATATGAACGATACGAACTTCTCCAACTCATCATCGAGGGCAAAATTGAAGGGCAGTGATCTGTGGGGAGACGAAGAAATTCGTAGCTTAAAGACTTGCACCGTTAGTATGGACAAATTTCTATTGAAATCTTTCAAGCCGCTGTGTCACGAATTAACAGAATCAGTTGGATAATCATCTTTCCTAGGGAGATGGCATCCTATGAAGAAGACTTTATTTCCTTAAACTTTATTGGTATATCTTTACTCTTCAGCAGGTCTCTTACACTGGTAGAAAGCACTTCCCTTTGTATTCTGCTAGTTTCCACTTCCAATATTAGCATTTAGCCCTGACGAATAGAAGAAGCAAGTGTGATGACTCGAGTTCAAGTGCGCCCCGCCAGGCAGCGCTAGAGTGTGGTAGGTCCACAGTACCGATCAGCTGGGCTTAGGAATGGTGACTACTCCGTAACTGATAAGTATATACACTGTCTTTTTCAAAAAATATGAGACATTACAATTAAAATACCATGGCAGAGAACAATTGAAAATATCATACACGGAAATAAGAGCTACGACCTTTATCACATGTTGCGAAATGCACAAGTTGCTTGAGTGTACATATACATAAATAACACAACTCCCAGCATATTAAAACAAACACCCATGAATTATTTAAAGGTAATACTCTACTTACCAACTCAGTTTGTCGGTTACTGGACTTTCGAAAGCTTGCGTGAAGATTTGGCAATTGTTCGAGATTGTAAATCTCGCCGGATTTCTTTCATTCTGAAGAAAAATTGGCACTTCAGATAATGATAAACAAGTCTGGGGATTATATCCTTAACATGTTGAAGACAACAGGCAACGCCTGAAGGTTCAACTGAAATTTTGTCTATAGAATCGATACAATCAAAAAATATTTCGCCCCACATCGAGTTCAGTTTTTCACGAATTATTTTCTCGACCTGGAAAAGAATGTCACATATACTTTTCGAAGGGCGTGTTAAAAACACTTCATTATTGCTTGAACCGTAGTCTGTTATTTTGGAGAGAACTGAAAATGTACTTTGATTATTGTCACGTAGAGAATGGACACAGGGCAAACACTTAATAAATTTAGAAGAGTGATTAACAGCATCCCCAGCCAATTGCTGAATGTTATGGATGGAGTCTTGGGTAAGGAGTACAAGATTTAAAAAAAGTCCAAAACAAAAGTAATGTAGTGCAGTCGTACCTAGTCAGGTGATGTAGGTAATATTTGATTAGGAAATGAAGCCTTAAAAGGAAGTAGATGAATATTGTTACTTGGGTATTAAAATAATAACACAATGGCAGAAGCAAGGACAAAATAACATGCAGACTAGCATGAGCAAGGAAGAGCTTTCTTATGAAAAGAAATTTACTCACTTCGAACACTGATATAGGTATTAGAAAGATGATGATTGTTGTTTAAAGGCGCCTAACAGCTAGGTCATCGGCCCCTAATGGTACGAGGTGCAACAAAATGCAAATTAAAATTAAAACTTCAAAATGTATTGACTAGAGTCTAAAATGAATGGTGATGAAAAGGTCTTTTCGGCATCAGAAAGCACACTAGAATAATAACCCAAATTTTGATCAACATTAGACTGACCTTTTAATCCTGCATTCGCTGATGCACTCCCATCTTCAATCTTCTTTTCCTAGTGGTGTCTAGATTCTTTTTCCTGTTGGGAGTTTCACGGGACTTAATCTCACTTAAAAGGTATTTTGGCAAATTAGGGAAAACGTGAGACACTGCTCCTGGACGTAATTTCCATCTCACACGAGACATAACTACTTTTTTTACCATTCATTATAAAATTATCTGATTTTACTATCAAATCATCAGAGAAATGATCTTGACAAATTCTACTATTACGCGTTAACACAGTATCCTTTCGTGGAATAGCTCTGGCCTATTTTTTAAATTTATTTATATTCTTCGGTGGTGAAAAGAATCTTAATACCATTAACTACTCTACCATAGCCTGACTTACAGCCAAGCACAAAACAGTACAGCATGTTGAACTATTAATGTAATCAAGCCACATAACACACATGCTTGAAGTGCACAACACACAATGAACTGAGTGTAGGAACTGAAAGCAAAGAAAATTCAACTTATTGACTTTAAATATCTCGCACAATAACGTCTCCTGCACTTTCCTACACATGGCTTGCCGGCATTACTAGAGCACGTGTTAGGACACCGTCATTTGCCGTGCTTCCTTGCAATGGCGGGTCCACAAACTACCATGCTATAACGGCTGAGTCATCACACTTGTTATTCTGTTCATCATGGTTTAGCATCAGTTCACTTCCTAAATACTTGAAAGTGCCCTTTACTCCTTCTAGACCCTTATCTCCAATTTTTTATTCCTCCTCTTCCTTTCCTCTGGTCATAACTATTGTTTTTCTCTTCTTTGCACCAATCTTTATTCCCCATTGGTCAACCTTCCCACTTAAGAAGCCGATCTGTTCCTGTATCTCATACTAATCCTTTCTCTGGATCACAATATCATCAGCATAGAGCATTACATTAATTTTCATTCCTTTATAGATTTTTTTTTTACTTGCTTTATAATCTTGTCCATTACCAAAAATTACTGATGTTATTTGGCTATCATTGTCACATCTGAAACTTCCCTAGTCCAAGAAGTCCGATAGAAGCTACAGTACTTTCCTAATTGGAAAAGTAGGACAAGTTAAAAAATTGAACATTTTACTACTCTTTCATATAGGTTGAGATAGCTGTAAATATGAGAAAAAATTCCTTATACTTTCTGCAATAAGACGTTCCTTACACTTTGTACTGTATACAAATTTGTTAGTTTTATTCAGTATAGCATTCTGCACTTTGTTGTTCCGTTTTATAATGTAGGATGACATGCTCATGCTAAAAATACTTTGAAGATAATCTATATTATTTGCAGGGATACATGCCAACAAAGGGTGTCCTTGAAAAGTATGATCTCCTGCAATTTTGGGAGGTTACAGAAGCAGTTAAGCAAGGCAACATCATGCAGTTGAACAAAGTAATGCAAAGACATGAACCTTTCTTCATCAAGTTTGGTATATATCTTATACTTGAGAAACTGAAATGCATCACTGTTAGAAATTTGTTCAAAAGAGTGTAAGTATTAGTTTTCTACATTTATTAATCATTGATATCTTAGTATCACCATTTGGGGTTATTTTGGACAGAACAGTACTTTTTTTGTTTTAATGTTGATCACTCTGAATCCTGCATTTGCATGGTTTGAATTGAAGACAAATTCCCTTGCCAATTTCTGCCTACTGGTTTTGTGTTAAGAAAGATTCAAGTAAACAGTGGTCTTTGTTGCCAGCATCATTGTAGTCTGTGCAATTGCTATGTCAACTTCTTACTGTACAAAGGTACTAAAAGGGTCTAGCTGCTGGTAATTATTATCTACTGTTTATTCTGTTGTGTTTGAAAAGTATTTGTATGAGGGGAGTAGTTGGAGAGTTTGAGGGAGATAATTACGATTTTCTCAGAAGACAGGAAGGAAGGTAGGCCTCCCTCAAACAATGTACAAGATACAGTAGGTGTAAAAGAGGGATGGGAAGGAAAGGGGGGAAATGTAGAAGAAAGTAGGAGGGAAAGGAGAAGGTGGTAGTGTTTCACATTGGTACCAACAACATAAAGCAAGCAGGTATAAGTGCCAGCATAGTTGGGGATGTGTGGGATCTGGTAAGTGCAGCACGGGTGAGTTTAAGGAAGCAGAGATTGTTATCAGTGGAATACTGTGTAGGAGGGATACTGACTGGAAGGTGATTAGGGATTTAAATGAAACTATGAAGTGGGTATATGAGAAACTGGCAGTGAGATTTCTAGATCCTGAAGGCTGGGTAGGAGATAGGGATCTGCACTCAGATGGCCTTCACTTAAACCACAGTGGTACGTATGTATGTTGGGTATTCCGTCCAAAGGGTGGTTTGATCGTCCACAGCTCCGCCAACAGTTGTCGTAAATAGCCTAGGCGTCACTGAAGAGGCGTACTAGGGAAATGAGGAGTGATGTAGTTTCCCGTTGCTTTCCTCACCGAGACAGAAGTTGCTGTTACATATCAGTCTGCAAAGTCCACTGCAATGCATGCACCAACCGACCGTATGAGTGATATATTCACACCATTCATAGCAGGGACTGGCTGCATAAGGAATGGTATTGCTAGCATCACTCATACCTCGGTCACTTTCATATTGTCAAAGCCAAGGATGAGACTGAGACAGGTCAATGAAAGCAACAAATTTATTCGAGCCCATACCAGAAGACATAGTGCACTGTAAACACTATATCTCGCCAGCAAAGGCATAATAAGTTAGGAAATTTATTTAGAAGGGTGATAGGGAGTACAATTAGGGAAAATGGGTGGTCTAGGGAGCAGTGATAAGGGTACAGGGATCTGGAAGTCAAGTAATGATGACATAAAAATGTTAGTGTTGAACTGTAGAAGTATTGTGAAGAAAGGAATAGAATGAAGTAATTTAATAGATATATACTTACCATATATTGTAATAGGTGTTGAATGATGGCTGAGAAATGATATAATGGATGCAGAAATTTTCTCACGGAGCTGGAGTGTGTTGCATAAAACCAATTTAATGTTTTTACCCATATTTAACTCACTACTAGTATGTACAATTCTTTTTTTTTTTTTTTTATCCACTCAATTCAATACATAAAATGTTTATTGTCTCTAAAGGGACATTACAGTACAAATGTTAATTGGGACATATTTCGCTTGCTGTATCGAGCATCTTCAGCCATCTTATTATACAATTTTCTCAAGGTTGAGTCATACATTAAACCTTCTGTATAATAATTTTGTTCATTGAAAATGTTTTACACAATCAATTTTTGTCACTATTTAAAAAGTAATCAAGTAAACTTGAATATTAAACTGTATCATTAATGGATTAGATGTTAATTACATAATATTGATAAAATGTCATTACTAGCCTACTTAAAAAGTAAACAATTTTTTTTTTTTTTTTTTTGACAATGAAAATGTATCATTAATGGATAGACGTTAGTGACATAATACTTATGTCCAACCAAAAAACCTAACCCCACGGCACTTAACGCCCTTGAAAGGGCCTTGGACTCCCCAGCGACCGCTGCTCAGCCCGAAGGCCTGCAGATTACGAGGGGTCGTTTGGTCAGCACGACGCATCCTCTCGGCCGTTATTCTGAGCTTTCGAGACGGGCCGCCATCTCACCATCAGATAGCTCCTCAATTCTAATCACGTAGGCTGAGTGGACCTCGAACCAGCCCTCAGGTCGAGAGAAAAATCCCTGACCTGGCTGGGAATCGAACCCAGGACCTCCGGGCGAGAGGCAGGCATGCTACCCCTACACCACGGGGCCGGCAATATTGATGTCCAAGTCATATTAAATATGCCAATTAAATTGAAAGATTTGGCCAATTCTCATTTGTTTCTTGATTTTTCAAATACTCTTAGTGTATTTATCAGAGTTTCAAATGAAATTAGTGAAAGTTAAAGGATTAAACTTGCAGTATTTTTTCTGTTGTGTCCAGTAAATATAGGCCGACTTAAATCAGTTGAAGATTGTGAAGGCTACAAGTATAATGCACACAACAGAGTATAAACCTCCAATGGTCCATTAATACTGATGTAGTTCACAAAACACAACGGAAAAAATACTGCAAGTTTAATCCTTTAACTTTCACTAATTTCATTTGAAACTCCAATAAATACACTTAACAGTATTTGAAAATTCAAGAAACAAACGAGAATTAGCCACATCTTTCAATTTAATTGGCATATTTAATATGACTTGGACATCAATATTATGTCACTAATGTCTAGTCCATTAATGATACAGTTTAATTGTCAATTTTACTTGATTACTTTTTAAGTAGTGGTGAAAATTTATTGCGTAAAACATTTTCAATGAACAAAATTATTATAAAAAAGGTTTAATGTATGACTCAACCTTTGTATTGTAATGTCCCTTTAGAGACATTAAACATTTTATGTATTGAATTGAGTGGATAATAAAAACAAGAATTGTAAATACTGGAGTGTGTATCGTAGAGATAGGATAGGAATGGTAGGAGGGTGAGTATTCATTCTCGTGAAAGAAGAATTTGTAAGCTACGAAAAACTTATGACGGTGATTCAGAATTATTTGATAAGATAATGAACTATGTGTGAAACGATATGGAAAGGAAAGTGATTATAGCGGGAGATCTCAATTTACCAAAAGTCGATTGGGAAGGCAATACGAACGACGACGGGAAGCACGACCAACAAATGGCAAATAATATTTAGCCACTGTTCATTTGTACTGACAATATGATGGTGTCTAAATATGTGCATTATTAGCCATTAGCTCCACAGGAATTGACAATGGTTAAAATCTTCACACAAAAATATCATCATCATCATCATTTTCCTTTATCCAGCTGTAGCTGGGTAGGGGCAAATATGGTTCGTCTCAACTTTCTTCGGTCTTTCCACCACTCCTCCTCCAACACTGTGTCCCAGTCCAGGTTTCTTTCTATAATACTGCGTTAGATTGTATCCTTCCATCTCAATCGTGCTCGTCCATGGGCTCTCCTTCCTTGCATTTTCATTTCCATCACCTTTTTTTGGCATTCTTTCATCACTCATTTGCTTTATGTGCCCAGACCATCTTAGTCGGCTCTTCTCTATTCTATCATTCATTTTTTCCACTCCAATTTCTTCCTGGATTTTCTCGTTCCTTATTTTGTCTCTTCTACTCGTCTCTATCATATTCCTCAAGAACTTCATTTTGGCTGCCTATATTCGACTCTCATCCTTCTTTGTTATTGTCCAAGTTTCTGCTCTGTAAGTTGTTATGGGTACGTAATACATCTTGTACATAGTTTTCTTTGCTTCCATTGGCACATCTTTGTCCCATAACATGTTTATATCATACTAATTTCACCATCCAGTCAAGCAATCTCCTTTAATTCACTTCCCATGTATTTGAACATTTCCACTACTTTCAGGGGCTTGTCTGCAAGTCTAATCTGACCTTTCCCTTCTTTCTCCCCTCTAGTCACAACAAGAGTTTTACTCTTTTTACACTTATTTTCAATTCACAATCTTCGATCTTCCTATTGCAACCGACACCTACACGTTAAACACATACGTCGGATAATTCAAGGCCAGGATCGCAACTGGGAAAGGCGATTGACACAGCCCTGAACTGGAAACGGTTTTAATCATAAATCAATAAAGGATATGACTCAAACAGTATTAGCAATGAAATGCCAATAAGATTTAAATAAGGGTTTATTATGAATTAAAATAAAATGAAAACAAACAAGAAAATTGAAGCCAATGATTAAAAAGCGAAAAGAATTTCAACGTAAACATACCTTCTTCAGTGGTTTTTACAACATCGTTGTAGGAGCTCAACATTATTACGCTCAAGAATAATAAGGAAAATTGTGACAAGCTCCATGTCTTAAATTCAGCCATATTACATTATCATCAATATTATTACTATTAACACGGCCGAACTCGGTCGTTCTTTCACGAGACTCATTTCATTTTTAATGTAGGAGTGTGTACATCTCATTCTCGACACAACAACAATAATCATGGCTCATTCATTGCCACACGAGTCATGGAATACAAAACGGAGAAGAAAAACTAAAAGAATGAAGGTATCAGCATGGGACAGAGACCAACATCTCTGAACCACAGCAACAAAGATAAATCAAAGAGAATCGCAGGCATGGGCATAACTAAAACTACAAAAAAGTAAACATGGCGGCCCCTTGGGCATGCAAACGCCCAAGGCGGGGACATGGCAAAAATAAATAAAATCGTACCAAAAATAAACATGAGGTACTGAAACAAGATTTAAAATAACAATTGAGTTGGCTGGTATTACATCTTTTCGCCCCTTCCTCACTCATCAACACACATCCCAGCATTCACACACACACCGGAACAACCAACAATATGAGCGGCCGCTCTACTTATCAAAGTCGAAATTAATTCATGCACCATGACTCACCTGGTCACTAATCAGGCCTCGTGTAAATCAAGTAGCAGCGTGCACCACACAGATAATTTAACAACGAGATCGTAGGAATCCCGTACACAAACTCATTTCTTATGACGTGAATGAAGTTCAAGCCGAGACGAGGGGCATTCATACAACAGCTGGCGAAATATCATAGCATGCAGTGCACATTAATAGAACAAGATCGAGACCCAGTTACCAACACTTCATAATCACGACACATCAACAAGTACACATTCATTCATGCAGCAGAGTTGTAGGGTATATATCAATCAGCTATGGTTAAAACTGAAGAATACCGGGACATAGTAATATTAAAGTAAAAACAAGGTTTGCACGTACCTGCAATATTAAAAATCAAGACAAAAAGACAAGGCAAAGAAGTGCAGTTAAGAGGTAACACTGCTCGTCTCGTAAAAGCAACGACCTTCCATCATTACAAACGAGGGTGCTGCCCTCTCTAGTACATCGGCAGAAGTACTTATGTCATTTGAATTGAGGCCGTAAGAATTCATTTACCAATAAGAAACATCATACTTATGGGCATGCCATTTGAGTGTGGTACACTATTCACCACATCCAACTGTTCTTGAACCTTCCTGTCGTCTTCTCCCCAAATCACAATATCATCTGCAAATAACGACATGTTCATTCTCTTCCTCCATATGATTTTTTTTGCCATTCTCATAATGTCATCCATTACTACTATTGTAACCAGGATTGGTGATAGAACACTTCCCTGTCTCAGCCCACTAGTTATTTTGAACCAACTTGTCCTGCCAACTTGTGTTTGCACGCAACTACAACATTGCCATGATCATTTTTATTAATCCCTGTCCAGTTCTTTTTGCTTCAGACTGTCCCAAACTTTAGTCCTGGGGACACTGCCATATGCCTTTTCAGTGTCAATGAATGTCATCACTATATCATTCCTGTACTCCCTTTGCTTTTCCATCAGTTGTCTCATAATGAAAATGGGCTCTGTGGTTGACCTTCCACTTCTGAAACCAAACTGATTTTCCTGTATCTCAACCTTATTCTACTTTCCAGTATCCTCTCCATTATCTTAGCAATATGGGATATTAGAGTAATTCCCCTGTAGTTCTTCAAAACTTTGTTATCGCCTTTCTTCAAAATTGGGATGATTATTCCTTTTTGCCAATTCTCAGGGACCTCCTTATTCTCCCAGACATTCCTGAGAACCCGATATGTCCACTGTAGGCGTACAGCTCCAGCTGCCTTAATCATCTCAACTGAAATTTCATCTATTCCAGAAGTTTTTCCATTCCTCACCTTTCTTACTGCCATTTCAATTTCATTCATTGTAATTTCTTTATCCATTTCTTCATCCACTAATTGCCTTTCCTGGTCGTCTATTGAATGACTGTCATCAGTGTTACCGATGTTTTTGTGGTAGGTAGAGGTGAAAGAAGGTGCGGGGGTGAACAGGTCTCAAGCTACGAAATTAAAGTTAATTTAAAATTTAACAAGGTTATATTTTCTTTCCAAAATTCAGAAAAAACACGAATGGCAGGTACAGAGTAGCAAGGTAACAAATTACAAGTACAGTATTCACAAGATTTGGGCTTCGAGCCCCTAACTCACAATTCTTGGGCAATTAGCCCAACTTTACCCCAAAACAAGTTTCAACAGAGGGGCAGAAAACCCCATTCATGCCCAGGAGCACTTGCTCCAAATTACACAGTTAAGGCCTCCTTGAGATGCACAGAAAACAAAATTTTCAAGAAAGAGCAACTTGCTCTCAAAATTTAAGCCTGTCAAAGGCCACACCAAACTCCACCTTCAAGTTGTCCTCTAAGGACATAGACACAGGGGTAAAATACCCAACCTACTGAGGCCTATTAAGTGAGAAAAAGGTTAATTACCTGACCTCTAAAATAACAATTTGAGAGGAGGCGATCTGCACTCCTAATACATTTTGTTTAAAACCTAATCTGGCTCAAGGCCGCTAATGCAAGGGCTAATCCCATACTACAGAGGTGACTTTAGAAAAGAACAATTTACATTACATTAAGGAAGGATCGGTTGTGAGAAATAAGTTCACCTCAAAACAATATGAGTGGGAGCTCGAGAGGGTTAAGCACTCTCTATCCCAATATGTAGCTTTAAAAGAGAATAGATGCTAAGAGTCTTTACATTTTAGGGAAAGTTACATGGTAGAAACGCTTCGGACCCGCCCCGAGAGTTAAACTGCTGAGCTAGCAAGAAAAGAAGTTATTAAAAGGCCATTACCTTGGTGTTGAACTGCTCCCCGAAGAAAGAGGAGCTTCCCGCCCCCTGCTATGTACTTTACACACTGAAAGATGGTACTGAAGTGGCGCAGAGACCCTAAAATCAGCAGTTTATATACTCTCGCGGAAAGTTCGAGGCGTTTCAGGAAAGAAAACACCCGCCCACAATCATTTATTGGTTAGGGTTAAGCAGCATATCCAATAGGAAGAAGAAACCCCTTATTGGTCGTAAATTAATTAAGGAAATTCGGGATTGGCTAAATTCAAAACAAGGGGAAAGAAAGGGGAATACAGCCAACTTAAACAATACCAGAAAGAAATTTAACAAGAAACAAACTTTTGACATGAAAATTTCTCCAAAAAACAGTTCTTTCACCTTGCACTAGGGTGCACTATTGTAGTTCTTCAGTAGTGTCCTCTAGAAGAGAAAGTTCACATTTCTTACTACAAGCAAAACAAAAATACATCGAAAACGACCCGGTTCAGAAACTTCAAAATTTCCAAGTAGTGACATCTTCTGAGAAACTTGAAAATTAACACCTTAAATAAAGTTCAGACTTCCTCCAGAAGGGGAGTTTCAACTGGCGCAAAGTTTGAATTAGCGGCGTGGAGGTGTACCGCCCGGTACAGACCTCCCCCCTCAAAAGTTCCTCCAAGGGGTAACACAGAGGAACATAAACTTTGTTTCAAAATAAGTTCCAAGTTATGATCTTGATATAGACATTAATTGCAGAAGCATTTATAAAATTTACTAAATTTGGTTTGATCCAGTTTCAAAAATTCTCGTAGTAACTGCTGAAGTAATGTCTTTATGTTTGTAGAAGTTGAATTCAGAAGGAAAACTTTAGTTTTTAAGGTTGAGGAAAAATTTTCTAAGTCCACCAGGTATTGCAGTAAAATGCAAGAAAAGGTAGTAATGTTGAACTGGAATGTCCATATAGCTGGATATGTACTTCAAACGTTGATAATTTTAACGGCCAGACCAGCCGCCACTGCTTGAGTTCAGAGGAGGCCGCCCGGACCCCTCAAGTACCCTGAGATACCACTCGCCCGCACTATGAGAGGACTAGTGGTGTTGAAGCACGCCGCGCCCGCGGCGAACATATACAGGCTGCGGGCAAGTAGCAGGATGTGCGCCGCACATCAGCCTTGGCCGGGAGGAGGGCTTCGGCTCGCCGTGCACAAGTCGACCTCGCTGGAGTAGAGGGGGCCCTTCCTCTATCCCAGTCGCGGCATGGCGCAACGCGGCTGCGGGGGCACTGAAACATTAAAGCTCGACGGCAGAATTTCTGTTGGACCAGAATGATTTTAGGGTACATTCATTGTGGTGAGGTTGAGGGGCCAGCGGCGTGGAGAAATTCAATTCAAGTACAAGCCACTGTGTGTAGTGGAGCAGGAGACGGGAGCGTGGTAATGGCCATGGCAACGACAGGATGGCAGTTCAACGGTTCGGGGAAGGTTTTACAAAAATGCTTACAGATAAAACAAAATATAATAGAAGGGGCAGAAGGCCTTAAAGGTGAAAACCTCAAAAAAAATATAACCTTCATATTCCTTTCAAGATTATATGAAGCAAGTTAGCACAGAAATTATACAGGTTTCACCTGCGACAGGTGAACCCTAAATATCCTCTCGGTGGCTGGATTACTTAATAACAACGTAACCGGCGTCAGGAAATCGAGAATGACACACGGCCCATGAAATCTGGGGGCAAGCTTGCCCGCGGGAACAAAATTCTTGACCATCACTTGGTCGCCTACCTTCAAATTGGTGGGTCTCCGTCCACGATCATATCTTTCCCTAACCTTTTCATGAGACACTTTAAGATTGGCTTTAGCCTTCTTCCAAAGATCTTTAATGTTGTCCGGGTCTATTGTCTCCGGTAGAATGTCACTCAGAGACCAGAGGTTAGAGAGCGGCGTGTTGGGAACAAACTTGAACATCAAAGACGCTGGAGTAAATTTATGTGATTCATGAACCGCCGAATTCAAAGCAAAAGCTAACCAATGCAGGGACATGTCCCACCTGGAATGATCTTCATGATGATAGGCAATAAGCGCGGACCTGAGATTACGATTAACCCGTTCAGCCAGAGATGGTTGAGGGTAATAAGCAGAAGTAGTTACATGAGAGATGGACAAGTCAAAACAGAATTTACGAAAAAGATTTGTTGTGAACGCCTTAGCATTATCAGACACAATATATTGGCACGGACCAAAAGAAGCAAAAATAGAATTTAGGCAAGTAATGGTGGACTGAGCGGTAGCCAGCTTAGTCGGAAATAACCAGGAAAATCTTGTAAAACCATCTAAATATTTAGCCACTTTCATCCCAGATGGCAGCACATTGCAAGAAATGACCTGCAGAACAGAAAGTGGTCAAATATTAAGCCATTGAAGGGCTGCAGACACCACCAAATTCAATAAGGCTCAATAACATTGGCTTCTGTCAAGTATATTAAACTTTATTGAAATGTCCACATATTTAGTCATCGTTCATGTACGCAAAGTGAGCATAAATTTTGTGAGCGTTAAAGGGTTAAAACCTTTCCTTAGTGGGTGCCTACGTTGTAATAGCAATATATCCCCAAAATTCCATTTGTTTATGTAGAGTAGTTTTGCCTGGGCATTGATATACAATCAGTCAGGACATTACCTTTTATAGATATATAGATAAGTATTATAATAAAAATACATCAACCCCTATTTCAACCCCCCCAATTGGATTTTCCAAAAACAAAATGTTTTTCTTTATTTTTTAAATGATATCCCAAATACCAATCTTCATGTCTCTAACATCTTCAGTTTTTGAATACATAGCAAGTATCCTCATAAAAAGAATTCAACTCCTTTTTCAGTTATTTTCACCCACCCCCTTAAGTGGATTTTCTGAATGAAGATTCCTAATACCAATTTTCACAGCTGTAATCTTTATTTTTTAGATATAAGTACTCTCAAAAAATAAATCAATCTTTATCACTTCCTTTCATCCTCCCTTTTAAGTGGATTTCCAAAAAATACTAAAAACAAACTTGTTTTTTTATTTATAAAGGAGATTCCAAATACCAATTTTAATGTCTGTAACATCTTTAAAAAGTAACAACGCCTTTTTCACTTCTTTTCACCCCCCCCCCCTCCCACCCACTTCCACTCTGAAGAGGATTTTCCGAAAACAAAAAGATACATGTTTCTTTATTTTTAAAGGGGTTTTAAAATACAATTTTCACGTCTGTAATATCTTCAGTTTTTTAGATATCTGCATCCTAATAAAAATAATTCAACCCCTTTTTCAGTCTTTTAACCCCCTCCCCAGCTGTAAATATTTTTTCCAAAAGCAATAATAATTATTTCTTTATTTTTAAAAGATTACAAATACACTAATTTTTACATCTGTAACATGTTACATTTCGGAGATATATTGTTGATATGATCATTTTATAAATTCACCCGCTTTTTCACTTCCCCTTAAGTGGATTATGCATGTTTCGTTACTTTTACAGGATATTCCAAATTCCAATTTTCGTGTATGTTACATCTTCAGTTTTTGAGATAAAAGTATCCTCATAAAAGTTATTCAATCTCATTTTCACCCTTTTCCACCCCTTCTTAAGGAGATTTTCCAAAAACTTTTTTTTTTTTTTAATTTTCAAGGAGATTCCAAATAACCAATTTTTGCGTCTGTAAACCATTAAATTTTCGAGATATATACACTTAAACAACTCACCCTCTTTTTGCCCCCTTAGCAGCAAAATATCCTAAAATCTTCCCTTAACGAGCACTTTTTAAAAGATGGTATTTGTTCGGGGCGTCGGCCCATGTGGATCTTTTGCCTCTACTAGCACCATATTGTACGAACTTGCATGTGATTAGAATGGCGGTAGTGTGGAATGTTACGTGTGAGGAAAGGAAGATTAAGGACGTCACAAACACAAGTCCCCAGGCCAGGGATATTAATCATTACAATTAAAAATCCCTGACCCAGCCGGTTAATTGAACTCGGGGCCGCCGGGTGACAGGCGAACGCAATGCCCCCTACACCGTGGGGCCGGACTAATGAGCACTTACACTGTAATATAAATGTATTCCCAAAATTTCATTCCTGTATGTCCGGTAGTTTTGGCTGGGTGATAATGAATCAGTCAGTTAGGACATGTCATTTTATATATATAATTCAGCTCTTTCTTCAGTTCTTTTCAGCCGCCACCTTCTCCTTTAAAAGTGGATTTTACGAAAACAAAAAATTATGTGTTTTTATTTTATTATTTATTTACATATTTTATGCCCACATTGGAGCACTTAAATCAATACATTTGAGTTAATTTCTTCTTTTTCTTCTCCCAGAACTTTCTCATCCTCCCCAACCTGGAAGCCCTTTGTGTGTCCGATATAGTGTATTGTTTCCGTTCAATTGTTTTTAGTTTGAGACTTATGGTTTTGTTCTTCAAAATCCTCAGATTTTTTCTGTCTTTGATTTGTTGCCGAGTTATACCCAATTTTTCCAAATCATCCTGAACTTCTTTGAACCAATTATTATTGATTTTATTTTTCAAAAAGTAATCATATAGTTGTTTCAATATCCTGGTGTCTGGTAATCTTGATATGTGACAGAAAAAGGAAATTCTTCTTTTACGCGTTGTAGGTTGTAGATATTATTGATTCTCATTCACGATAGACAATGTTGTTGGGCAACAATCTCCACTGTCCATCAACTTGGTGTTTTTTATTAATAATTGTTCTAAGAATTCTTCTATCAGTTTTCTGTAATTTCTCTGTTGTAGATTTTACATTTAATTTGAATAAAGTTTCACTAGGATACGTTGCCTCTGGTTTAACTATGGAATTATAGTGTTTCAGCTTAGCGTTTATCGAAGGAGATTTTTTTTTTAAATAGGTTGGCCAGGTAAGTCTTCGTGCTTGTTTAAATTTAGTTGTTCTGTGTTCTATTGCTTCTTTTTCATTTGTGTTCCATGTTATTATTTCCCCAAGATATTTGAATTTCTGAACAATTTTAATCTCTTTATTACTGTTCAGTTGAATAACTGGTAAATCAACTTTAAAAGTTGACATCATTTCTGTTTTTTCAAATGAAATTTGTAATTCTATTTTTTTTTTGGCTATAATTTCTAGTTGTTCAGTTTGAAATTTAGCCTCTTCTATCGTATTTGCAAGTAATGCTAAATCTTCTGCAAAAGCAAGGCAGTTGAGTTTAATACTTGTACCGATTTTGATAGTTGGTTGGCATTTCTTGTTCCATTCACGCATAACCTTCTCCAATGCACAAATAAATAACAATGCTGAAAGTCCATCTCCTTGTCGAAGTCCAGTTCTTATAGTGAATGATTCTGATAATTCACCTCTAAATTTAACTTTTGCCTTCGTATTTTTAAAATCTACAAACGTGATGACTAGACCCTTACTTCAAACTCTTTGGTGCTTCATTATCCATTTTAAACTAATGATTTGTCTGGACAGCTTCTACCTGGTCGAAATCTTCCCTGATATTCTCCAAGTTCTTGGTCGAGTTGTTCTTGGATTCTTGTGTATATAATCTTGGATAAAATCTTGTATGTAATATCAAGCAAGGATATCCCCCGATAATTATTTGGATCGGAGTGATCACCTTCCTTATGCAGCGGGTGGATTATCGCTTTATTCTATTCCTTGGGAAGCTTCTCCGTGTTCCAAATATCAATGATGTACTTATGTAGGTTTTGAATAGTCTGATCATTAGCATTCTTCCATATTTCTGCTACCATTTGATTCTCTCCTGCTGCTTTGTAGTTTTTAAGTGCATTAATTGCTGTTTTCACTTCATTGTAAACTGGTGGTATAATCTTTTGTAATGGAATTTTATTTTTTGGGTTAGGGTCAAATTCTGATGTTCCACAGGATCCTCACAATTAAGTAACTCTTTGAAGTATTCTGCAAGGAAGTTAGCATTATCTTGATTATTGTGTGTCATTTTTCCATTTTTATTTCTTAACATAAGTGTGGGAGGGGTAAACTTAAATTGATATTGTTTGAATGTTTTGTAATAGAGTCTTGTTTTATGCTGATTGAATGTTTCCTCTATAGTGCTAAGCATTTCCTTTTGATAATTTCTTTTAATTGTCCTAAGTTTTTTAGCTGTTTGTCTTCTGGCATGAATTAGTTCTTCTCGAGATTTTTCTGTTTTTCTCTGTTGATCATTTAACCATGCCTTGTGCTTTGCTTGAATTGCTTTGTCACATTCCCCGTTCCACTACGCATGTTTCTTTCTCCTTTTAATTGGAGCGATTTCTTCAGCTATGGTTTTAAGTTTGTTGATCATCATCTCTAATTTGTCATTTAAAGGTGTTTTGGATCTCTATATTTTATTATTTATTAAGTAACTGGGATCATAATTTCTCCTTGCTTTGAGATGATTGTGTTTATGTGTTTCCTTTTTGGTGTTAACTTGATTTTTATTTTTGAGATATAATGATCCAATTCAATGTCTCCCCCACAGAGGACTCTGACATTATAAATTCTTTATGATAATCTTTATCCATAGCAACATGATCAATCTGAAACTCTCCCAATTTTACGTTAGGGAATTTCCATGTCATAAGTTTATGTGGTCGCCTCATGAATCTGGTGGTTTCCAAAATGAGTCCATGATCTGCACAAAGTTCAATTAATCTTTGGCCATTTTTGTTTGTTAATTTATGAGCTGGTCATTTTCCTACAACTGTGCGATACTTCCTTTCTCTGCCTATTTTTTATTTTTAAAGAATATTTCAAATACAGATTTTCATGTCTATAACATCTTAAATTTTTGAGTTATATGCATCCCCATAAAAATAATTCAACTCGCTTTTCTTTTTGCTTTACTACCCCCTTAAGTGGATTTTCCAAAAATAAAATATATGTGTTTATTTATTTTTAAAGGAGATTCAGATTACCAATTTTCACGTCTGTAATATCTTCGGTTTGTGAGATATCAGTACCACAATATAAAGAATTCAACTCCTTTTTAGTCATTTTTATCTCCACCCAAGTGTTTTTTCCTAAAATAAAAAAATATGTGTTTATGTATAAAGGAGATTAAAAATAACAATTTTCATGTCTGAAACATGTTAGGTTTTTGAGATACACTGTAGATATACTCATTTTAAAAATTCACCCCCTTTTTTCACTCCTGCTCACTCCTTCCTCCATTAAGTGGATTTTCCAAAATCAAAATTATACATATTTCTTTATTTTTAAAGGAGATTCCAAATATCAATTTTTACATCTGCAACATCTTCAGTTTTTGAGATATAAGTATCCTCATAAAAGGGATCCAACTCCCTTTTCACTCCCCCCTCCCCTCCCCCAAGTGGATTTTCAGAAAAAAGAAATACGTGTTTATTTTGAAAGAAGATTCCAAATATTAATTTTCACATCTTTGAACTGTTATGTGTTTAAGATATAGATGTAGTGATTTTAACCCTTTAAGTGACTAATTTAAGACCACTTAGTATTTAAAAATATTTCTAAACAGTTCCATATAGAGCCTAATAATATTATATAATCCAATATTGCCATAATCATTTGTTTCCTTGCAGTTATGCCCTGGTAAATATATATGTATACCAATGGATATTTAGGGTAAATAAGATCACTACAAATTCTTCGGTAAATATTCTTACCGAAATTAATTTATTGGTTTTCAGTAAAATTAATACAACATTAGGACATATAAAAGTACAGCTAAAGGCTTAATAGGTTATTATTGAAAAGATAAAATTTAATTCACTATTAGTAATGTAAGACTTATCTAATTTTCAGTGTGAAACAGATGAAAACAAGACTTGCAAAGGGCAACGTCACATTTCTGAAAAATGAGGTTATTGCACTTCTATTTGTCCCCTCTGCTGCAGTGTGCACACCGTCTCCATGTCCCAGGTATAGGCAAATGTTCCTTTACATATTTAGGTCGTCCCACGGTTGTCTTTTTCAGGATTTGTCTCCATTTTTGGCCGGCTCCTCTCCATGTTCTACCACAAAAATTGCCAATCAGGTCATTTGGCAAAGTACTACGGAATTTCAAATGAATTACTGGCTTCACATTATTGTCTTTGAGCTGCACAGTCTCCCTGTACAGAATATAACTATTGACAATACAGGCATCTAGCAGGTGACAAAATATCTTTACCCACACCTTCTTGATTTCCAGGTCACTGAATAACAGGAGAGGAGCTGATAGAATCGATCCACCCCTCCCATAAACATATTGTAGTCTTTGATGGCCTCGGGACATTCTACTGCTTCTTTGTTACTTTCTTATTTGTGCGTCTAACTATTCATTATTACTTGTACACTGAAAGCTGTTGGTGCTCCCCACTGACATATTATTGAAATTTGTTTCATCTTCAGCTTCACTGTCCCCGCCAACTTCCGAATCAATAACTTGATTCACAGTGATCTCTTGCAAAGCATCTCCCACAAACTTAGCAAGGGAGTCCCCTTTGTAGAGTTCCGTTTCCAATATTTGTACGATATATGAAATCTAAACACAATTATTATTGTTATTATTATTATTATTATTATTATTATTATTATTATTATTATTATTATTATTATTATTATTATTATTATTATTATTAGGCTATTCACTGGAAAAGCTTCTTTCAAAACATAATTTGTTATAATTCGTCATAACTATCCAGAACCAATTGCTACAGCCTGTCTATACCTTCACAAATGTTAGCAGTGTAGGGAGTGAAAAGTAGTGTTATGGTGAACTCGCAAAGTAAAATAATTTTAACATCTTTGCGCCACATACATTACATGTAATAACTATGGTAGTAAGATACTGAATAACTTGGGTTTAGCCATCATATTGTAACAGTAAATATGGTACTTTGACGAGCATGAGTTAGACGCAGGGCGTGTACCGTTCTGATTGGAGTGCTTACAGAGGGAGAGGGGTTTCTTGAAATTATTCTTAAGTTCTTTTTTAATTTCTGAATTTATTAACAAAGTTCAAATCATATCACCTTCATACAGCAGATATGCAGGAAATGGTTCTTTCCTCGTCCAGGCTGGGAATGTACTCGAAATCCGGCTGCCCTCCTCGTACTGCCGTCAGTCTCCACTCGGCACCATGGAAGCACAATTTCTCCCATGATGGAAATTCTAGAATTTCTGGAATATCCATACGACGCCCAGAAGATCGGGATAACGTAGTAATGTGAGCATTGATATTTGGTTGCACGGGGAATGACTTATGACTGTACACATTAGCACCTGGGACACGGAAAGAGTTTCTTCAATAACAGATTTGAATGTTAAACAAAGAATCTCTCATAGTGTGACCTAATATAATGTCAATAAAATTGACTCAAGGAAATGTGATACTTGAAACAGCTTGAAATTATCACATGCAAAATATTTGCTTAGGGTTACATGCAATTTTAACTCAGTCACTTGAAAAGTAAAATGTTTCACTTGTAAACCAATTTGGTTCATTAATTTGAAATTAAATGAAATAGGTTTCACTCTTCCACAGTCCGTGGTTTGATCATTAAAAAAAAAATACTGTCGATTGAAAATCCACAGTTTAAATACACAGTTCATTGCTAGTAATGAATAAACAGTTTAATTTCACGGTAAATGTACTCCTTAAACACAGTCTAATGTCTACATTAACATAAATTTGGAATACGTAATTCACTCTTAACACACTTCAATGCCTACCATGAGTGCATGGCTCAATTACGTGTTTCATCTCTTAACACAGTTAAAATAAACGTTTCACAGTCCATCATTAACTCACAGTTCTATGTATGCACAGATTAAATGCATAGTACATGAATTGAAACTAATCACACTCCAATGCCTACTCTGAATACATGAGATATTGGAATAACTAACGATTTCTGTAATTCCAAAGACACAGTTATAGATTGAATTTAATTCATTAATTAATCACTTGTCACAGTTTGAAGAGTTCCAAATCCGACACACAAAAATTAGCGAAGTATTTCAATTAGTTGGCAAGTGAATATCGTTCACAATTTATCACTGTTCGGATTATTTCATCAATCATGGGTTATGAACACTTGTAAGCAATGTAAGTTTGAAACATCTGTCTGAATGGATCGCCATTAAAGTTTAAATGAGTCTTAAATGCGGCTAGTTTCTATCATTTAAAGTTAAAAACTTCATGATCATTCCGTATTGAATAGAGAAATAAAAAGATTTACAATATTAAAAGGATCCACCTTTCAATACTTCGTTGTAAGTTGAACTAAAAAGAAGTCACAACTTGTTTATTGGGACCGGTTTCAACACATTACAAGTGTCATCATCAACCAAATAGTAAAGTAGGGCAAGATATAAAGATCTTAAAACAACTAATACATTGAACACAGGCAAAAAATTAACATTGATTCATATCGTAGCAATTCAGTTCATGTCCAAAACACAATGATCGCAGTTAAGAGAGTAAACAGAACATCATTGTCTTGCGCCGAAAACAAATATAGTTGAAGTTCACTAGCAGGTCAAGTATGCACTTATGTAGAGTCGTTGCTAGACAGGTCTTGTAAGCATTTGTTTCTCAGGCCGAAGAGTAAAAGGTGACGTAATTGAAGTCTTAGGAAAACAGTGTAGGATTTAATTTCGTCAAATTCAAAGTAGATATATAAGTTTGAGAATAATTTAAAACATTAAAAAGAATAAAGCCAAATAAAAATATATTAAAAATAGGAAGAAATAATAAAATTGCAATGTGAGGTTCAGCTCGAAACAACTTGCCGTAGTAATTGATAGATGAATGGGAGATGATAAAGAAAAGGTTGGTGAACGTTTATTAGAGGGTGGTGGTGGTGGTGGTGGTGGTGGTGGTGGTGGTGGTGGTGGTGGTGGTGGTGGTGGTGGTGGTGGTGGTGATTATTGCTATTAGAGGAAGTACAAATGGGTAAATATCTTCTATATAACACTAAACCGAGGAAAAAAGAGGAAGAGGTCCGACACTTCGAAAAATGAAGATATCGTGGCCCTTGTCTCCCTTTACCGATATCTTCATTTTTCGAAGTGTCGGACCTCTTCCTCTTTTTTCCTTGGTTTAGTGTTATATAGAAGATATTTACCCATTTGTACTTCCTCTAATAGCAATAATCACCACCACCACCACCACCCTCTAATAAACGTTCCCCAACCTTTTCTTTATCATCTCCCATTCATCTATCAATTACTACGGCATGTTGTTTCGAGTTGAACCTCACATTGCAATTTTCTTTTTATTATTTCTTCCTATTTTAAATATATTTTTATTTGGCTTTATTCTTTTTAATGTTTTAAATTATTCTCAAACTTATATATCTACTTTGAATTTGACGAAATTAAATCCTACACTGTTTTCCTAAGACTTCAATTACGTCACCTTTTACTCTTCGGCCTGAGAAACAAATGCTTACACGACCTGTCTAGCAACGACTCTACATAAGTGCATACTTGACCTGCTTGTGAACTTCAACTATATTTGTTTTCGGCGCAAGGCAATGATGTTCTGTTTACTCTCTTGACTGCGATCATTGTGTTTTGGACATGAACTGAATTGCTACGATATGAATCAATGTTAATTTTTTGCCTGTGTTCAATGTATTAGTTGTTTTAAGATCTTTATATCTTGCCCTACTTTACTATTTGGCTGATGATGACACTTGTAATGTGTTGAAACCGGTCCCAATAAATAAGTTGTGACTGCTTTTTAGTTCAACTTACAACGAAGTATTGAAAGGTGGATCCTTCTAATATTGTACATCTTCTTAGTTTCTATCACTCGTGAATCACTGGAACTCGGCAAAATAAAATTATCACTTGCAACTCGCTGAAATATTTATAAATTCAAATGTGGAGTTTAAGTCTTTAACTCAGCGAAATGAGACTATCACTCGCGTAGCGTCGCGGTCCCCACGAGCCGACCGACTGTGGCATAGAGGATCAGTGTTCTTGCCGCTGCTCACCGCACAAACTCCACACACACTCTGACACACACTGTTCTGCTGAAGGAGGCAGCTCTCAATTTATACACAATCCAAGCCAAAATGTCTTTACATTTTGCTCAACAACTTCGTTCTCTCTTGCCGGATTTTTACCAAACCTTGTACAAAGAGAAATAAAATATGGGGCTACATGATGATGTAGTTGATTTTATGCAATTAATACCGTGAGAGAAGTTATTAACTGAAGAACGTTTTGAAAATTCCATGCTGACGTAGGGTCTCTCTGTGTCATGGGGAGGCAGGCTGTGACATCAACCCGCTCTACGTCACACACACAGGTTGCTCGCTGTTTCTGGCTGACTTCAGCATCTGGGCCGGCGCATAGCACGAAGTTTTAAATTTTAACTGTGGAGACTTAATTCCATACCGCTGTTCCCGGTACATCTCCCCCTCCTCCTAGGAAAAAGAAAATTCAACAGGATTTTCTTTCAGTGATGTTCTCTCCTGAAATATTTCTTTGGGTTGGCTGCACTGTAAATGCCTTTGACGCTTCCATCCAGTTTATTAATTTTGTATGCCCCGTTTTCGAGAACCTCCGCAATTCTATATGGTCCTACATAAAGTGGGCAGAACTTTGCATACATGCAGAGTTCGGGGTGTGAAACGGCTGGTTTTCTAATCGAAACATAGTCATTGATCCGAAGTGGTTGTTGAAAAGTGCGGTTTCTGTATCGGTTTTCTCTAATCCGAGCAGCATGTCTAAGTTTCTCCCTCGTTGCGTCTTCACGAGTCTGATGAGTGATTGCTGGATCTTGAGGTGATGGTAGTAATTTGTCCCATGGTCTATCAGGCATAACATCTCGGTGTACTGTCATGGGGATGTCCTGAGTAGACTCATGGATAGTTGAATTAACACACTGCTGCATCACAGGTAAGACTTCGATCCATTTCCAGGGTTTTCTACAATATAATCGGCAAAACCTTGCAATTTCACACATGATCCTCTCAGCGGGATTAACCTCCGTGTGCCGAATAGAATTCATAATCTGTCTTATATCGAGTCCTTCAAGCGCCGTCTGGAACTCCATAGATGTAAATTGGGGTCCATGATTGGTGAATAGGAACTCCGGTTTTCCCATTTCTGGAATAATGTTTCTCTTGATCCTTCGGAGGATGTTTCTGGCATTGGCCTTCTGAATGGGCAGCAGCATTGTATACTTAGAGAAGATATCTACTGCCACCACGATGTGCCTGTTGCCACAGTTTGCCTTAGGGAGAGGCCCATATAGGTCTCAAGCCAGTATTTCACCAGGTCTTTCGAGAAGAAGTGGCTTTGGAGACTCCCTCAGTAATCTATTATTAGGCTTAGTCCGTTGGCAGACATCACAAGTTTGGAGAACATTTCTAACATCACATCTCATGAACTCCCAGATGAACCTTTCCTTTACGATCATTATTACTTTATCCATCCCGGCATGTCCGGATATTGAATGACAGTGCCACATAATGTTAGACCTTAATCTTGGAGGAGCATAAATTCGGCATTTGGTTTTGGCATGATCAAGATACTTGAATAACAATCCATCATGAAAGCAAAAAGATTGAGCCAACTGTGAGATGCGGAGATAGTCATCGTCATTAGCAGGAATCGGACCATTAAAAAATCTAATCAATTCTTGGGACTTCCTATCTCTTGTGCTTGAGGTAAGTACTGTAATTTCCTAAGAAATTCCTCATCTTCATTGCCCATGACTTCTATATTATTAATAGTGACGACACTGACCGGATTACGGCTTAAAGCGTCAGCCAAGACGTTATTCTTCCCTGGTCTGTGGACGACAGTTATGTTGAACTGCTGAATAAAGAGCGCCCACAGGGTTACTCTCTCACTAGTTATATCAGAAGACATGATAAACGTGAGAGCTTTATGATCCGTGTAGATGGTTATGGGATACCCATAGATAACCTTCCTCCAGTACAACAAGGAATGCACGATAGCAAGAGCCTCAAGTTCCGTGATAGTATAAGATTTCTCGTGTGGTCTCGATTTCCTGCTCATGAATGAAATTAAAATACCGATATCAGGCTTCTCGGGATCGACTTGGTATAATGCTGCACCGATTCCCACAGAGCTGGCGTCGCACTTTAGGCAAAAGGGCCATTCAAAGTTAGGATAGGCTAACTGCACGCTTTCCTGAAGCATTTTCTTTGTTTCAGTAAAACCCTCCTCGCATTCTTTTGCCCACTTCCACCTGTTGTTTTTCTTGAGCAGCAGCTGCAAGGGTGCCACAGTTTTTGTGTAATTAGAGCAGTGCTGCGAGAAGAACTGACACAGTCCCAGGAACTATCTTATGTGTTTAATTTTTGTGGGTTTCAGGAAGTCCAAAATGCTCTGAATCTTGGCCGGATTAGGCCTGATCCCTTTTCCACTAATGAGGTGGCCTAAAACAGTACCTCTGTCTTAAAAAACTGGCTTTTACAGGCATTTATCTTAAAATTTGTGGTCCTGAGCTCACTGAGTACCTTGTTGATATCTTCATTGTGCTGCTCTAAGGATTCTGAAGCTATGAGGATATCATCCACATAAATCGTTGCGATTTCTTTAATCTCATCGGATAATTGATCCTCAAGAGCTCTGATGAGAACCGCCCCTGAATTCTTGATCCCAAAAGGGAGACAATTGAATGCATATGTAATGTTCGCGAAAATAAAGCCTATGAATTCCCTGCTGTCCTCCGCCAGTAAGATGTGGAAGTAAGATGACGTCATGTCCATCGTGGAGAAGAGTTTCATGCCCTTAAATTTTCGGATCACATCTCGGAGTAAAGGTGGGTGATCGTACTCCAACACTAGTCTCATTAAGTATTCGTGCATCTAGACACAGACGGAAACTGCCGTTTGGTTTTCTAACAATGGCTAGGGGGTTTAAATACGGAGTAACACATTTAGAAATGATACCATTATTTTCCATCTCTTTTATCACAGTCTTAGCTTCCTCACGGTACTTTTCAGGAACTGGATAGGGCCGTTTTTGGTAAGGAGAAGTGTCCTTGACATTCAATCGATATTCAGAATCCTTAATAGCGCAGAGTTCGTCATCAAAAACCTCAGGAAATTTCTCGAATAATTGTAGAGTTGCCTCTGCCACGCGGGAGTCAAACTCTGGGCTTTCAGCTGCACTGGTGAAAAACATGACGTGATCACGACCTTCGTCGAACACATGCTCGATGATAGGCACTTCCTGACCCTCGACGGGTCCCTCTTGCTCGGGTCTACCCTCTTCATAATCTATTTCATCGACAGCCAGAGCATCGCTCATCTTGCCTTCGGCTTCTATAAATGGGGTACCCAAACTTTGGCACTTCAAACTATTACAGTCTACCAGCTGCAACTCTGCAGAGTTGACGTTAAAAAATTGTAAAACGTTGGCAGGATAATCAATAATTCCTCCGTACTTGGCTAGGAAATCTGATCCTACTATGACGTTGAACTTCATCGGCGAGATGACTAAGAATATGTGTTCAAACTGGACACATTCAATGTCAAATGTAATGAAAGCTTGAAATTTACATTTGATATGCCTGTCTGATACTATCCCCTTAACTTTAATTTTGGGGCCGATGACCTTCGATGTTAGGCCCCTTAAAACAACAAGCATCATCAAGCAACTTTAATTTGTGTGACCGGTATCATTAATGTCTTTTTCCCCTTTCAATATTTCGATTAATATCTCAGAAAGCAATGAGGCCTGTGCCCCAGAATCAACCAAGGCAGTTACGTGAAAAGTGCCCATTGTAATGTTAATGACTGGAAGACTTCGTTGGACCTTCGGTGTTACAGGTGTGGGATCTTCATACAAGAGATCAGTGTCATCCAAGTACCAGTAATTAATGTTGGTGATATTTTCCCTCTACTCGTTTTCAGGCAGTCTTATTGTTGTGCTGTTGATGTTTTTTTTTAAATTGCACCTGTCCATTCAGGATTTGTCACAGGCGTCGCGCTCTGTCTTCTGGCATGTTCTTGGTATTCTAAGGAGGTAGCGCCAGGTAATCCTTCATCTCGGTTTCGATTCTGGATATATTCGCGAGTTTCTTTCCATCTTCTTTCGATCTCGGCTCTCGGCGAATCCCTATCTCGAGTAGGCAATTCGGTAGGTTTCCTCCACGGTTGGTCACATCTGTAAGACGTACTTTGTCTGTACGGGCGTCTCCTGAATTGCCGAAAACGAGATGACGAATCTCTCCGTGGTTCCATTTCTTCACGGGGTTCGAGATTCGTTCTCGGTGGGTTGTTAACTTTGACATGGTTTGTTGCAACCTTTTTCGTCTTATTAACCCTGGGCGGATTTTGAGTATGGATAGTATCAAGTTTCCTTAAAACCTCATCCAGTTGTTCTAGGTCTTGAACGTTGGCTGCCACAAGAATTTCTCGTACATGCGCCGGGAACTGCAAAGTTACTACTTGTATTAACTCCTGTTCTGGTAAGGGAGGATTGAAAAATTGCATCTTTTTAAATTGCAAAATGAGGAAGTCGGAATATCGCGAAGAATTAATCGCAGTGTTGTATTTCCTTAGAGTACAACTGTAGCTTAACCCGTCAGCGCCGACCTCTGTACGTGGTATAGACCCATACATAACGTACGACCCATACATGGTTTCGCATTTACGGCTATTGCGCGAAGAGTTTTGGAGTTATGGATATGCAAATTGTTTTGTTTCCAAGAAGACATTTTTGGGTTTATCACTGTTGTAAATAAGAATCGAAAATCGTTAAAATGAAGTTTTTCGGCAAGGATAAATATTTGTCAATTAAGACTGAGCCCTAATCCCTGCTTTTTAAAAAGTCTGTTTCCTTCATTGTTTCCCACAGAATAAAATAAAGAAATGTTGATCTGAGAAGTTTGTCTTTTCGCTAATTTTTTGCTCTAATTTTACATTAAGAATGTGGTTTATTTATTATATTTGTCTTTATTTCGCGGCTTGTAATATTTCTGTAACTCTTAACGAGCGCTCTATGTAGGCATCAGTTATTTCTGCTTTCTGTCATACGATACGAGAACCAGTTGTTCATGGTATCTGTCTCGTTTGAAAGACAATGTCTCGACCTTTTATCTGAAATATATATCGAGTTGGTTTGTTTTGTCATAAATGTTATTCCCCTCATTCAGTTTTGTCCTGCTGCTTTCGGTCTCGCTGCAGCTTCATCAGTCCGTGTGACGTGCCACGCACAATGGCTAGCTTACAGTAACGTGTCTTGAAATATTGTATTATTTAGATGAAGGTTTAGTCGGAAGTAGTAGTGACAGTATGAGCTGCAGTGATAATGAAATAGATGATGTGGCTGTGGTGGATGCAGTGGTAAATGATGAGAGTGACGATGAGGAGGAACTAGAACTTGGATATATCGTGTGGGAGGTTATGGATAATTACACAGGTCAAAGGGAAGTTTTCAACTGTAAATTCTGATTTCTAAATTCTCTAATAATATTCAGACAAGTTACAGGGACAAACATTGATCAGCTGATGGAAGGCTTGTTTACAAAATACGCTCGCTCGGCCGGGGAATGAAATATTCAAGGCTGGCGCGCATCAGATAATACAGTTCCAAGGTTGCAGGAAAGACATTTTATCAGGGTATTAGCACCCAAGAGCGCGAAATCCAAACTTGAGAGACGTATCGTGTGTTCAAAACATGGCAAAAAGAAGACTTTGGTGTACTGCTGTCAGGAGTGTTACTTAGGTCTCTGTCTCGAAGAGTGCTTCAAAGTCTATCACACGAATCTAAATTACTAAGGAAATGTGAAACAATTATGTAATTATATGCATTTACATAGTTCTATTATAAGGAATTCCAAATTTCGTGAATATCGGACTACTCTTATACTTGCAGTAACTCTTTAAGTGAATCAATGTATTTCAGTCGCATGTAGTTGAAATCTCATCCGGCCACGGGGTAGGGAGCTCTTTAAATGGCTGTGACGCTGAGGGGTTAATCAAATGTTGTATTTCAGAATTCCAAAATCTTTTCAACAAAGCTTCCTTGAATTCATCATATGTCTTGATATTAAATTTAAATGCTGTATACCAATTTAACGCTTTGCCTTCCAATAACTTAGAAGCTATCCGTAATTGATAATCGGATCGTACTTTATTCTCCTCAAAGTATTCCTCAGTGTTGAGAAGGAATTCCTTTGCTGTGTACTCTTCCTTCCCGGAGAATTTTGCAGGTTTATCGTCCGATAATTAAAAAACGGGAGAAATACTAGAAGTATCTCCACTAATTCCTTGACAGTGATGTGTAGACACCTCCTTCTCCACCTGAGATATTCTATTATCAGTGGTCTCTATTTTCCCTTGTAATTTGACCTTGATTGTCTTAACTTGCCCGCGGGTGGAGTTTTCCACGCTCTGGACTTCCTTTTCGAGGTCCTGCTTCACTTCATTAACGTCACGACCTCTGCAAACGATTTGAGTGTGCGCGCTGTCTAATTGAGATTTTACATGCTTATCTGTTTCTTCCTGCTTTGTTTTAAGCAAGTTAACTTCGTTACTTATTTTCTGGAAGTTGGTCTTAAAAGATTCATGGATGTTATCCTGAATAGAGGCTATTTTTGCTTGTGCCTGCGATAACTGACCATGAGATTCTTTGAATTCTGCCTTTAAACTTTAAACTTCCTTAATTCATGTGAGGTAGGAAACAAAGCTTTCAAGTCTTCAACTATGTGTAGTTTAAGGTCTTCCTTTACTGTTCCTAGGCCACGGGTGAGGCGTTCGTTTATTGCCGTGAGCTTAGAATTTATCTTCACATTAGTTTCTGAGAATCGTTTTTCAATCTCAGAATCAGCCTTAGTAAGCATGTTCTAAGTTAGTATTTACTTCGGTAAACTTGGTATCAGTTGTTTTAGTCATTTGTGTGATACGACTTTCTAGTTTGGCCGTAGTTGCCGCGTTGGCCTCGTCAATATGAGTGTTAGTCTCACTAATATGAGCTTATAAATTAGTACTAGACTCATTATTACGAGCTTGTAAATCAGCACCTAATTTAGTAATGGCCGTGTTAGCCTCGCTTATTCTTCGCCCTAGGTTAGTATTCGACTCGGCAATAGGCTCATTTAAGCTAATTTAAGAGCCTCAATAGCAGCTAAAATATTTTCCATTTTGAGAGTAATGTATTTAAGCGAGACAATCAGAAAATCATTGAAAAAAATTCAGGTATCACTATTACTGTCCAGTGGTTAAGAGTTCATTTTCAGTTTCATTCAAACATTCTCAAAAAAATCTTCAAGATATTTAACACCAAAAGAATTGACTCATATCATCAATAGCACTTCTTAAAATAGTGAAGTTAGGTCTTGCCAAAAAGTTCACTGAAATGTTAGTGATTATGCCATACAAAGCACTTTAAGTGTATCTTGACTAAGTTCAACTGAATTTAAGTTTCACACTATTTGAATGCTAATTTGTATATCACTGCACTTCTGATTTTACTTAATTGCACTCCAAAAGACGCCCAGACCGGCTGAGTGTCAATTTCATTTCTACTGCACTCACAGTCGAGCCCTAACATGGCTGGGGCGCCAATTTCTTCTCCCTCTCCTCTGTAACACTAAATATGATACTTTGACGAGCATGAGTTAGACGCAGGGTGTGTACCGTTCTGATTGGAGTGCTTACAGAGGGAGAGGGGTTTCTTGAAATTATTCTTAAGTTCTGTTTTAAAATTCTGAATTTATTAACAAAGTTCAAATCACATCACCTTCATAGAGCAGATATGCATGAAATGGTTCTTTTCTCGCCCAGGCTGGGAATGTACTCGAAACGGCTGCCCTCCTCGTACTGCCTTCAGTCTCCACTCGGCACCATGGAACCACGATTTCTCCCACGATGGAAATTCTAGAAGTTCTGGAATATCCATACGACGCCCAGAAGATCGGGATAACGTAGTAACGTGAGCATTGATATTTGGTTGCACGGGGAATTACTTATGACTGTACACATTAGCACCTGGGACACGGAAAGAGTTTCTTCAATAACAGATTTGAATGTTGAACAACGAATCACTCGTAGTGTGACGTAATCAAACGGCAATAAAATTGACTGAAGAAAATGTGATACTTGAAACAGCTTGAAATTATCACATGCGAAATATTTGCTTAGGGTTACATGCAATTTTAACTCAGTCACTTGAAAAGGAGAATGTTTCACTTGTAAACCAATTTGGTTCATTAATTTGAAATTAAATGAAATAGGTTTCACACTTCCACAGTCCGTGGTTTGATCATAAAAAAATACTGTCGATTGAAAACCCACAGTTTAAATACACAGTTCATTGCTAGTAATGAATAAACAGTTTAATTTCACGGTAAATGTACTCCTTAAACACAGTCTAATGTCTACATTAACGTAAAGTTGGAATACGTAATTCACTCTTAACACACTTCAATGCCTACCATGAGTGCACGGCTCAATTACGTGTTTCATCTCTTAACACAGTTAAAATAAACGTTTCACAGTCCATCATTAACTCACAGTTCAATGTATGCACAGATTAAATGCGTAGTACATGAATTGAAACTAATCACAGTCCAATGTCTACTCTGAATACATGAGATATTGGAATACCTAACGATTTCTGTAATTCCAAAGACACAGTTATAGATTGAATTTAATTCATTAATTAATCACTTGTCACAGTTTGAAGAGTTCCAAATCCGACACACAAAAATTAGCGAAGTATTTCAATTAGTTGGCAAGGTGAATATCGTTATCAATTTATCACTGTTCGGATTGTTTCATCAATCATGGGTTATGAACACTTGTAAGCAATGTAAGTTAGAAACATCTGTCTGAATGGATCGCCATTTAAGTTTAAATGAGTCTCTAAGTCCAACTTAAAACAAGGTGAAATCCGGGCGCTAAAGATCTAAGGGACAATTCTGATGTAATCGTTCTCCCCGCTGACAAGGGTAAGCGACGGTGGTGATGGATAAAGATGAATATGACAACAAGATCTTGTCCTTGTTAGCTGATCCTATATACAGGATTAACAGTCGTGATCCCACAACTCGCTACTCAAATATGACCGTCAAATTGGTCAAGCAATCTTCTATTCCAGAAGATTACAGCAAAGAGTCCCCTTCCAGGGGATGCTATTCCTCCGAGACTGTATGGCCTTCCCAAAATACATAAGGAGGGTGTTCCTCTTAGGCCTATTGTCAGTACGATTGGTTCCCCGACATATGCCCTTTTGAAATATTTAGGTAGTCTTCTTCAACCACACCTGGGTAACACCCCTTCATATATTAAGGACTCCACACACTTCATTGAGAAGTTAAAAACTATATCACTTCAGCCAGGTCATATCTTGGCGAGTCTCGACGTGGTGTCTCTGTTTACGAGAGTACCTGTTGATGGTGTTATGTCTCTCATTAATGATATTTTTACTGAAGAGATCGCAAGGCTTTTCTATCACTGCATGACCTCCTCCTACTTTCTATGGAATGGGAAATATTATGAACAGACAGATGGTGTGGCCATGGGAAGTCCTCTCTCTCCTGTTGTGGCCAATTTCTTCATGGAAAACTTCGAAGAGAAAGCTTTGTCGTCGGCACCTTGCAAACCGAATATCTGGTGGCGATTTGTGGATGATACGTTTGTCGTATGGACAGAAGGTGAAGACAATCTTGGTCACTTTCTGGATCACCTTAATCGCCAGCACCCTTCCATTTGTTTCACCTTGGAAAGGGAATCTGACGGCAAGATACCATTTTTAGATGTTCTCGTCACTAAGAAAGAGGATGGATCCTTAGGACACGGCGTGTATCGTAAGCCTACACACACCAATACATATCTCCACGCTGATACTCACCATCACCCTGCCTAGAAACATGGTATCCTTACAACTCTGACTACCAGGGCCAGGAGGATTTGTGAAGCGTCAGATCTACAAGAGGAAATTAACACCTTGAGAACCACCTTTGAGAGCAACGGTTAGAGCAGAGCTTTGATCTCAAGGGTTCTGAAATCGGCACATAATCGGACGTCTGTTAAGAAAAAAGATGTAAAAGGAACTGCTTACCTACCTTACATACATAAAACGACGGATCGTATTGCTAAAATCTTACGTAGGTACCATGTACGAACTGTTTTTGGAACATCAGTTAAGATTAGGCAACTCCTGTGACCAACTAAGGATAGTTTGCCTAAATTGCAACAGCCTGGTATATACAGAGTTCCCTGTACTTGTGGCAAGGTTTATATTGGGCAGACTTCGAGAACAGTGTGTACTCGCATCAAAGAACATACCAGATGTATCAGACTCAACCAATCTGATAATCAGCTGTTGCTGATCATGCCCTAACAACTGGTCATGATGTCTTGTTCCAAGAAGTGGATGTTCTTGCCCGTATAAAGCAATATCGCCCAAGAATTATCAGGGAGGCGGTTGAAATATGTAAACATCCAGATAATTTCAACCCCGATACAGGTTACAACCTCAGTGAATCATGGCTATCTATAATCAGAACCATTAAAGAGTAATGCTTTGCTGTTACTATTCCTGTAGCATTGGGCTAAAATGGTGTCCCCTTTACATCTTTGGGCACCATTTGAAACTTCCTTGTTGCTTTCTCCTAGCAACCATCAATACGTCGTTTCTTTTCTCTTTTGTCTCCTAATGAACAAAGGCAAGGTTCCTTTTGAAACGTTGAGTGTGTTTATAATTATTTACACGGCATAAGCCCAAAAATACAACTCATGAATAGTTACACGGGCCGTGAAAGTCTAAATGATAATATTAGAAACCTCTATGGGGAGGATATTTTTTGATCGATGTCTAAATTTAGTAGATTACGACGCAAGAAGGTGTGTCTTATTTCCTCTCTCACGTTTCTCTTAAGATGCCGGGACCATGATATACTACCAAATTTTGTTATGTTGACGCATACCTTCAGAACACCAAAAGCTATGAGAATCTATCGTCGTACTAGCAAGGCGTTATTGATAGAGAGGATACGGCAGACTCGTAAGGAGTTGGATTCAATCTCGAGGGAGTTGCTACAGCTGCCTCTACTCCTCTCACACTTCGTAGATGAGGAATTATGGAAGGTGTTCGATCGTATTACTGCAGTGCAAACCAACAGCATACTAGATCAGGTTAGGAGCAGGCATATTTCCAAATATGAAAGGTTATGTCAGATGCAGAAACCGCATGCCATTAGACATGATTCCAACAAAGTTGTCATAAATTTGTCCAGTATGCCTTTGAATGAAACCCAAGAGGCAGTTCTCGCCAAAGGTCTCAACTTTGCTGTAGCGCCTAGAAGAATTCCAATTGAGGAACTTATTACATCTATAGAATCCTTGGTACATAACCTCACACCTGAAGAGGCTGAGGAAGTTAGACAGGAATGTTCCAGAGTTATCAAGACTGCTAATCCACCTAAGTCCAACTTAAAACAAGGTGAAATCCGGGCGCTAAAGATCTAAGGGACAATTCTGATGTAATCGTTCTCCCCGCTGACGAGGGTAACGCGACGGTGGTGATGGATAAAGATGAATATGACAACAAGATCTTGTCCTTGTTAGCTGATCCTATATACAGGATTAACAGTCGTGATCCCACAACTCGCTACTCAAATATGACCGTCAAATTGGTCAAGCAATCTTCTATTCCAGAAGATTACAGCAAAGAGTCTCCTTCCAGGGGATGCTATTCCTCCGAGACTGTATGGCCTTCCCAAAATACATAAGGAGGGTGATCCTCTTAGGCCTATTGTCAGTACGATTGGTTCCCCGACATATGCCCTTTTGAAATATTTAGGTAGTCTTCTTCAACCACACCTGGGTAACACCCCTTCATATATTAAGGACTCCACAAACTTCATTGAGAAGTTAAAAACTATATCATTTCAGCCAGGCGATATCTTGGCGAGTCTCGACGTGGTGTCTCTGTTTACGAGAGTACCTGTTGATGGTGTTACGTCTCTCATTAATGATATTTTTACTGAAGAGATCGCAAGGCTTTTCTATCACTGCATGACCTCCTCCTACTTTCTATGGAATGGGAAATATTATGAACAGACAGATGGTGTGGCCATGGGAAGTCCTCTCTCTCCTGTTGTGGCCAATTTCTTCATGGAAAACTTCGAAGAGAAAGCTTTGTCGTCGGCATCTTGCAAACAGAATATCTGGTGGCGATTTGTGAATGATACGTTTGTCGTATGGACAGAAGGTGAAGACAATCTTGGTCACTTTCTGGATCACCTTAATCGCCAGCACCCTTCCATTTGTTTCACCTTGGAAAGGGAATCTGACGGCAAGATACCATTTTTAGATGTTCTCGTCACTAAGAAAGAGGATGGATCCTTAGGACACGGCGTGTATCGTAAGCCTACACACACCAATACATATCTCCACGCTGATACTCACCATCACCCTGCCCAGAAACATGGTATCCTTACAACTCTGACTACCAGGGCCAGGAGGATTTGTGAAGCGTCAGATCTACAAGAGGAAATTAACACCTTGAGAACCACCTTTGAGAGCAACGGTTAGAGCAGAGCTTTGATCTCAAGGGTTCTGAAATCGGCACATAATCGGACGTCTGTTAAGAAAAAAGATGTAAAAGGAACTGCTTACCTACCTTACATACATAAAACGACGGAGCGTATTGCTAAAATCTTACGTAGGTACCATGTACGAACTGTTTTTGGAACATCAGTTAAGATTAGGCAACTCCTGCGACCAACTAAGGATAGTTTGCCTAAATTACAACAACCTGGTATCTACAGAGTTCCCTGTACTTGTGGCGAGGTTTATATTGGGCAGACTTCGAGAACGGTGTGTACTCGCATCAAAGAACATACCAGATGTATCGGACTCAACCAACCTGATAAATCAGCTGTTTCTGATCATGCCCTAACACCTGGTCATGATGTCCTGTTCCAAGAAGTGGATGTTCTTGCCCGTATAAAGCAATATCGCCCAAGAATTATCAGGAAGGCGGTTGAAATACGTAAACATCCAGATAATTTCAACCCTGATACAGGTTACAACCTCAGTGAATCATGGCTACGTATAATCAGAACCATTAAAGAGTAATGCTTTGCTGTTACTATTCATTGTCTCTAGCATTGGGCTGAAATGGTGTCCCCTTTACATCTTTGGGCATCACTCAAGCTTCCTTGTTGCTTTCTCCTAGCAACCATCAATACGTCGTTTCTTTTCTCTTTTGTCTCCTGATGAAGAAAGGCAAGGTTCCTTTTGAAACGTTGAGTGTGTTTATAATTATTTACACGGCATAAGCCCAAAAATACAACTCATGAATAGTCGTTAACACTCCTTAGCCATTATTCCTTTAAGTGTGCACACTGCTTATTCCAATCAGTACCTCAGAGTAGAGATCCAATAGCTGGAATACTATGATGAACCAGTGTGTTACATACCGATAGTATCAGAAAATTTATGAACCAGAGGAATGGCATGCTAAAGAAGAAAGTTATCTAACTCCACAGGTATTTCCCACCAGTATTCAGGCAGGCTGTTATACTCTGTATGCAGCAGCAATCCCATCTATTGGAGTTGAGTGGCAACACAAGAGGCAAAGCATATGACAAAAAGCAATGGTCTATGTAATGTTGTAATTGTTGATCAGTTTTATGAGGTTTTGACATTGTAGGCAGTTAGTTTTCTTCCGACTCTCTGATATTAGGGCATCTAATGTAAAGGGAGTCTTCCTTTCATGACTCCCTCTTGTCATTCCTTTACAATATCCCTTGGTCAGCTCTTGTTTTTTTCTGACCGCAACAATGTTACGAATGGAAGCCTAGGAAATCTAATTTTCATGTCTTTCATGGCCTTTGACTTTCCTAGATACCTTCATTTTTCGAAGTGTCGGATCCCTTCCATTTTTTCTCTCTGATTAGTATTATATAGAGTAGGGATTTTCAAATGGCATGCGGCCTGCGGAGCTGTTTTAGTGGCCTGCGAGGGCTTTAAAAAACAAATATTTTAAGAAATATGAGCCAAATTCACAAAAAAGTATAATTATACCCTTTATACACCCAAGTCAGAACTAATTCATTCTTTAATATTTCTTTTTTTTTAAGTACTCACTTGATCTGAACAGATTATTTTTTATTTAAAAATTGTAAGCTCCAAACTTCGGCAGAAAATGAGCCCTCACAAATGCCAGTGGTAAGGCTTAACCATTATAAAAATGGCTATGGGATCCATACCATACCTTGAACTCCATGCCAACCTCACTGTGGAAATTTTATGCAACGTAGCATGCAATGAATACCAAGAAATACTTTAATTGCCATTGGTGTAAGAAGCGGTTTCAGTTCTTCGTTCTTCTCTCATTGGTAGTACTGGCTGGTTAACCGTGCTGCACGTTCAGGGAAGTACTCCTGGAAGTACGAAAGCTATGCCAAAAGTTTTTAGCAGCCCGTAAACCACAATTCTGAGGACAATGGGATTCTTTTCATTTGAAAGAGTGATGTTTCTCGACCTCGGAACATGCGCACGCAACCCCTCCCAGCGGTGGTTCCTCCACAGCGTGGGAAGAAAGCACAGGCAGTGCTGAGTCAGACACGGTGCAAGATGGATCTATCGCGTCACAATTTTCGTGCAATAATTTTTTTATGATTATAAAAAGAATTTAAGTGCTGAAGAATGTCATTCTTCTTTGCTGTGTGTTTTTGGTGAGGCGTCTCCTTCTAGTGGCACAGTTGGAAATTGGTTTTACGTGTTTTCAAGCGGGTCAGAAGTCAGTTGAAGAAGAACCTCGTCCTGGTCTCCCAGCAACAGCTGTGACTCAGGAAAACATTGATGCTGTGAGGAAAATTATCAAAGAAGGTCCACATCTTACATTTTGTGACATTGAAGGCACCCTAAATATTGGGTCAACAGCAGCGCAGACCCTCGTTCACAATTATTTAGGCCTTACCAAGAGATGTGCCTGTTGTGTGCCACATTCCCTGACGGAAAGCTAAAAGGAGGCGAGAGTGGACTGGTGTTGTTTCATCCTAGAAAAATTCAATGGAGGGCAGTCCCAAGACACCTACAATATTGCACCTGTCCACCTCCCGAGTCCCAGACTAGCATTTATCTCAGGGGAGTCGGTTCATTATTTAAGTCATCAAATATAAATATAGCTGCCTCAATGAACACGGGAATGAACGGAGCAATTTAAAATTAAAATGGGGAAAGCTCGAGTGTAAACTTGAATTTAAGGACTCCATGATAGGACTAGGAAGTGACTTAACTTTAAAAGGGGCATCATCTAACTACAATAAAAAGATTATGAGAATGGTTTCCTTTGAAACAATTTGCCAGAAGGAGCAGTTTATTACGCCATCCGACGTACGAAACTTTGATACATTTGGCAACGATATTTAAATTCCCACACATATTACATAAACAAATCACTTGCTATACCGCAAGTGGTATCAATATCTTGCTGGGTTGCTTCTGAAAGAAATTACAATTGGAGTATAACTTATGGGTCGATTCCATTTGAATCGAACCGTTGTTCAAGGATATAGCTTCCTTCTATCGGGAGCCCGAGCATAACCCATGTTACGGTCGGCTTCTCGATTTAACTAAGATGATGTACCCCGGCTATATACATTTTTCCGAGACCGGTACTCGGACTGGGTAATGTTTCTCGTGAATTACGAAAAATGGATTACACGGACATTTCCTATCTTACGATGTCCAGCTGATGCCATACCACTGAATTAGCATTTATATTTTATTTACACATGATCTGAAATGTTACAAAGTAGCCTCAGTAGACTACTGCCACAGATGAGATAACGAGAAGCGGTGGGAAATACCGTGCGGAAACCGTACGATAACCAGGTAACAAATGACTATAATAATTATCATTCCTATTATTCAAACATACGAATAGAGGGATGTTGTCACCAACTAATTAAATCCACTATCGTCAAAATATTCATGAAATTATCATCCTTGAAATTATTATTATTATTATTATTATTATTATTATTATTATTATTATTATTACTCAACGGTTCCTGGCACTGCCACGTTTGATTAATATCGTCATTATTATGTGGGACGCAAACACAAATGGTTATTAATATTATTATTATTAGTATCTCCCTCTTGTGGTTATTATTATTATTATTATTCACGTCACTCAAGAGGTTATTATTATTAATGAATAGGTGACTTAAGATATTATTATTATTATTATTATTATTATTATTATTATTATTATTATTATTATTATCACGACATCATGATTGTCATCGCTCGTCATTACAATGATTACACTATACGATCATTTATGTGGACTCTGAACTTTCATTATCCTTAGATCCGTAGTATCTCGACGAATAGCTGTGCAGTCTATTTATTTCGTACATGCTTTCACGGGTTCGAATTCTACCCGCTACGTAACTCAGTATTTCTCTGTGACACTGCCCGTACATTTTACACTCATTTCAATATCCTAAGTGTCTCTCGTACGGAATTTATATCCCTTTCTATCTCAATATTCCTTGATTCATTTATTTCTCACAGAATTATCAACTGACTTATTTATTTACTTCTGACATCGTACGACCTCTTATTATCTGACTGCAGATTCTTTAACATTTTTCTGTCTCATTTTGATCTACGCCTTAGTTCATTCTCCACAAATAATCGTAACATTTTGAAATTATATTTACCAAAATTTGACAATCATGGTTTCGTAATATTAGTCCTACGTGTTCCGGCTAATGAATCGCAACTTTAAGACACGACATTTATACGTAAAAATATATTGGACCGTAATTTAAACCACACGTTAATTAACATGTACGGATTCTTAGCACCGATCTTAAATTTCAATATTATTAATTTATCAAGTTAAATTATCACACTCTTTAATTCCGAATTAAAAACGACATCCAATATCACATGAATTATTATTATATCCAAATTTAAAAAAAGCAAATTCTTCTTAAAAAAAAAGTAGTTTTATTATATTTATTTTTATTATTAATTTAAAAAAAATTAATTCCCGCCTGTTACACGGTAGTCCGCTCTTAATATGTTTAACGCATAACCCCTTTTACAATTTCGATTTATTCTGGCACTAATCAACTCCAGATACGATTTACTTGGAAATTTTATTATTATTATCGCTTCTCCCAAATTTAACAACTTCACTTTGAAAATATGAACATACTAATCAACAACAAAACACAACTGGTATGACGAGGCTGGACTTTCCTTCAATGTCATTACATAGCTTGTTAAAATGACAAACAGAAAAACACATATCGGGTCTATTTAACTATAATAACCAAATCAAATGTAAAGAAAATTATTCTTGACTACACAGAAAATATGTATGCATGCATGACTTAACGTACTACCCTATATCTACAAAATTTACATCTACAACAAACTGAATACATAAAAAGACCCGATTATTTACATTGTTATTATTTACTACTGTCCGTGCTACCAATTTAGGATGGGGTCGTTAAGCGACTCATCTTGTTACAGAAGGTAACCAAGTCTAATCAAATTATTCCCATTTTTCCCATCACGATAACATTTCCCAAATATTATTTACATTATGTACTCATCTTAGTTTCTCGGTATTCCATTACAGCTTTGCTCCTTTCGGCCCCTCTCTGCATTTTACTCCTCCATTCTTGATGGCATAGTTCCACAAAAGATTTCCTGGCACATTACCATTTTACACTAATACCTTAATTATCACAAAACTTCACCATTGACAACGTTAACACTGAACACTTTAACTTTTATACAACAAATTAATATCCTAGACCCAAAAATTTAATATTTTACACTATTTTAATCTTCGTCCAATTACCGCACAATGGACCTGGACACGTACGACGAGGTGTCAAATTTTACGCCCGTTGCGATACGCCCGTTTCATACGGCACTCTTGAAGTGTTCATGATAGCGGTTCGATATTTCAAGTACAGGCTATTATTCCCTTAAAGTACTGTTCGTCACACAGTCTGTTATTTACGTACTTATTGTGGTACAATTTATATTACTCTCTTACAGTGCAATTAATTTACTTCACTGATATTTATAACTGACAAACACTGTCCTACGTTAACTATTTCCAGTTCATGTTGCTTGAGCGCGATCACATTTTATAAACACTGGCGGATGCTCGCGCCATTAAATGTTGAGTTACTGTACGCCTGTAGAATTCTAAGTTAGCTGCGACCGATGGTTCAGCTCCAGAGATTCATTTCAAGTGTGGTGGCGAGGATCCCTTGTGCTCGTATATATGGATGAAGCTTTCCCTCGCGGATTCATTGACGTCATACCCCTGAGGGAGGGGGTGGATTTTTAATATCGGTATTTGCACTCCGAATTGGACGTTAAAATTTATATCAAATTAATCCACTCCGCTAGCATTTTTGCTGGATTAAATATGAACTCCTGGTGATCACAGATTTAGGAGATACGGGTGGATTTAGCTCCTCACATTTCGCGCCTTTGGAAGCGTCCCTTACAACGTGGTCTTCGTCCAGCCAATGAGATTCAAGCTGTCTGGTTTCCAAGAAATCCAGCCTTCAATTTATTCATTTTGTCAATAATTATTGATTATTTTTCCATGCGACATCGAATAAATTCATTACATCGATCCGTGTATTCACAATAATTTATTACTGATTATTTTTGTAGTTACGAGAATATCTCATCCATCATCTCTTAAGATGGTATCCCTGAGTCTTCCATCAAATTTTTGCGATTGGCCGGCAAGCGGTCACGTGATTTAAATCTCCACCTGCCCGAACCTAGGCTAGCGAATGTCCTCGCAACCGCTGTAGTTTTCCATGACGTCACGGAATCTCCGTCCTGCCAAAAATATCCCAGCGCATTACTCATGTTGCGAGCTTCCTTTGTGTCACCTACCCCTTCTCTTTCTGACCAAGACTTATTTGTGGACTTGTATTTCCTTGTTCGCCAACTAATGAGATCCCCTGCTGTGAAGTAGCTAAATGTTGTTGTGTCGAGCTAATCCGTCAGGCTCCAGTCTGTCGTCCTTCCTCGCTCATATTTCGACATTACACAGATGAAATATTTTCAACTACACTTCTGTATTTCAATAAATGTACCATATATTATTTTATCAATCAAATCATGATTGACTATGGACCTATGTCACTAGGGTTCAATATCATCACGGGTGATGAAACATGGGTCTGCCATGATGACCCTGAAACGAAGAGACAGTCTTCTCTGTGGTGCTTTCCAGGTAAGGAACCACCCACAAAAGTTTGACGAAGTCGGAGTTCTGGAAAGAAGATGGTGGCATCTTTTATCTACGAAAATGGGGCATCTCACCTCTGTAACCTTGGACACACGTCGTACAGTCAATGCTGAATGGTTCGTGACTGATTATCTTCCCAAAGTCCTCACCACATGGAGGTCGCAGCACCCCAAGTCCAAGAGTGGGCACCTTCTGTTGCATCACGACAGTGCATCTGCGCACAGGGCTGCCAGCACAATGGACTTTTTGGAAACGGAAAAAATGCAAGTGTTACCTCTTGCTCCCTATTCTCCTGACCTGGCCCTATGTGACTACTTTCTGTTCCCTAAGACCAAGGGAAAAATTTGTGGGCAGCGGGTTTCATCAGATGAAGAGGCCGTTGCAGCGTATGAGAGTGCACTAAGTGACTTCCGAAAGAAGCTTGGACTGAGACATTTTCTAAGTGGTTTCAGAGAATGGAAAAATGTATACATGCTAATGGAGAATATTTTGAAAAGTTGTAATTGTTGTTTTACTAAAAATTTTTTTTCTCACACACTGCCAAAAACTTTTGGCATAGCCCTCCTACATTGTTGGGATTTTAGGCTCTTACAACTGTATAGTCTATCATTGTTCCTTTTGCATTACTCCCACTAAATTTTCGTCGTTTAAGTTTTGTTTTGACTACATTATTAATTTCAGTTTGTCTTTAGGTATATTTTCCCTTTTTGTCATTTGTCAAATATTAATTCAAATGAACTGACATTGTTTGGTGCTTTCCTTCCAAATTCAATTGTCCTGGGTATAATAATGTTCATTTTTAATTTCATTCTTTTATGCAATTGCGAAATAGAGTTTTGAGCAATTAAAATGATTAAACCTTCATTTCAATGGAACTGTGCATGTTATTTCATACTACTACTTCTATTTCTAGAATTTTATAAAAATTGGCCTATTATTAAAGTGCAGCCTGCGATCATACCTGGGTTTCCAATGTGACCCTCCAGCCCTTACTAATTAGAAACTCCCGATATACAAGATGATTGCTTAGTTGTACTTCCTCTTAAATCAATAATCACCATCGCAAAAACTTGTATCAAGTCGGTACGCTAAAACTGAATAAGACATAAAATAATGATGGGAAATAATTGTGTTCTGTATAACTTTTGTTATGTAGTCTTTTTGATAGGATAAATAACATAGGTATTTAAACATTAAATTTCAGGTGCCTTCCCTTAAACTACCATTTCATCCCATGTCAATAAAATTATTTATATCCTAGACTGTAGTTCCTTATTCCCCGACTTTACATACAGGTTTTCATTGAATTCTGTTTATCCATTTTCTTGTGGCTCGGTTTTGATATGGACTTAGCAACAAAAATTGAAATTCATGAATATCTCTGTTATTATAGCCAGTATGGGAAAAACATGATATAAATGATCAAAAATTTAATTCTGTATAAGTTTAGTTACGTAGTATTTATCGATAGGACCACTAATAACATAAATATTTGAGAATTAAATTTTAGGCCTTCCCCTAAACTACCATTTCACTTAGCGTGAATAAAATGATTTATTGCCTAGATTGTAGTGACTCATTCCCCGACTGTGCATACCAATTTTCATTAAATTTTCTTCAGACACACGTACAGACAAAGATGACTGAAAATCAAAAAGTGCATTTTCTTCTTATTGTGAAGGCATCTGATACAGAAATACCATCCTTTTTAAATTTTGAGCAATGTACAGACCAAACTCTTACTTTATGTATATAAAATCCCTATTCTGTCAGTCATTCACAGTGATACTGAGAAAACGAGAACATTTCAAGAGATGCAATGAACCTTTCACGGCCACGAATTTTATACTTTTTTTAAAGAAAAATGTGTTTCTGTCAGCAAAGTTATTCTCATCGCCATGTTGATGTAAGTGCACAACTATATCTGTCGACATGATGTCGAACTGCGTACATCCTTGCTTCTGTTGCCTTCCACAGATATATTTGAGAGGCTGAAATAGGTTCAGTTATGGGTTAGAAGAATAATGCCATAATGACCATCGTACTGGAACTGATAATACCAATATAAATGGTCCGTTATTGGACATTACAAAATTCTCCAGCCAACTCATTCCTGGTTGTGCCTCGGTCCATTGTCTTGGTGGGTGTGCTAGGTACCTCCTGCATGCTAACCCAAAACTCTATCCACTGCACCAACTGTACAGCATGACTAATATGTGCTGACAGTGGTAGTTACCCTACATGTGGTTACAGTGTTGCCAGATTGCCACTCTTCAACGACCCTTTTCTCCCAGATATACTTGCAGGACGAACTTTTGTGAGAGACATTTTTTTATTGCTGGCATGTGAGGAGTTGCGCTGTGACGCCTGAGTGCGCAAATTTCGCTTCACCCTGTGTATATATATTGAAACGGGAATGCCCTACGAGCATTCACATTTCATTAATTTATTAAGAGGAACTCGCCAACACCCGGCCGTAAGCATTTATAACTTGCGCCGAGCGCACAGGCATTGTGGAAACTGCAAGCAAGCTCGCGCTGTTCTAGAACACCGGCCAAGGTCAAGCGACGTCACGCAGAAGGTTCTTTCGTGTTCCATAGCATTGCAGCATGAACGAAATGTGATATCAATATTTCAATAACGTCACCTTGCAGGCAGGAATAATGAACGCTGCTCGCCGAAATTTCATGTCAAATCGGTGTAAAGATGGCCAAGATATAAAATTTTCTTGGGGCCCACAGGTGTAGCCACGCCCACTGCCCTTCGGCAATATAAGCGAATCGCCAGCCTGGGGTAAATCAGAGAGTGTGCAGTGTGGGCAGTGTGCAGCTGCAGTGTGCCGTAGGCAAAGAGAGTGAGAGGAGTCGGCAGTAAGTCGTGAGTTCAGTGTGTGTGTGTGTGTGTGTGTGTGTGTGTGTGTGTGTGTGTGTGTGTGTGTGTGTGTGTGTGTGTGTGTGTGTGTGTGTGTGTGTGTGTGTGTGTGTGTGTGTGTGTGTGTGTGTGTGTGTGTGTGTGTGTGTGTGTGTGTGTGTGTGTGTGTGTGTGTGTGTGTGTGTGTGTGTGTGTGTGTGTGTGTGTGTGTGTGTGTGTGTGTAAGCACGTCGCGATATAATTCGTCACTCGGTCCGGCTGTGTACTTGAGTTCGGAAACGTTAGTGTTGGAAGCCTTCTCCGTGGGCTTGAACTTTGTGCATGAACAAAAACGTAATTTTGTTTTTTTCAGTCTGTACGACTGGGCGATTATATTTCGTTTGTGGACTATGAATGTTTCTAGCATAAACTGTGCCATCCTTGATTTCATGTAAAGACTGTGTTTCTAGCATAAACTGTGCCAACCTTGATTTCATTTAAAGAGTGTGTGAAAACAGCGATAACGTTTCTAACATAAAACTGTGCCAGCCTTCATTTCATTTAAAGACTGTGTCTATCCATTGAACTGTGTTCGTAATAGAACTGTGCCAGCCTTCATTTCATTTAAAGACTGTGTCCATCCATTTTTTGGAACTGTGTTCGTAATAAAACTGTGCCAACATTCCCTTTTAAAGAAAGTATTAACTTGTGGAATACGGTATCGTCATTTCTTTCCGAAGGACCATGCCAATTCCCATCATAACCTGTTCAGAATCACGTATGATCTTAAGTGCCAGTGATAATCTTCTGAAAATTACAACGTAACAGAACTTGGACTGTCGTTTATTTCAACAAGTGTGTGAATATTGTGCTCATGGTGTACAGTGCAGAGACTGTACCCGGTGAATTTAATTTTCTTTGTGAAGTGCTTAATCACTGCACCGCGGAAGGTCCTAGATTGTTTTGTTTGTTTATTATTTCAAATACGATAATTCCTTCCATCTTATTCTCATGGAACTGTGACTCTGACTTGATCCTTGCTGCTAAAGTGCGTTCAACATCATTGACTGTGGGAACTATTTCGGAGTGCTTCGCCTTAGAGAGGTGTCACACCAGAGTCCCATGACGTCCGATGCGGAAGATCCACATTTCCCTGTTCCTGCCTCAGGTTCGAGTCGCCATCAATACTAATACAGAGAAAACACCAACGACGGAAGACAACGCCGACCGCAAGGCGACGCAGACGCCGCAGGACGACGTCCCCTCCATGCCTTCAAGGACAACTCCACGATTCAGCTGTAAAAGGTGACATAATTCTTTGCATATCTATTGAATAAACTGAAGGATCCACTTAATCATAATTTTTTTTTTCACTACCCTTCTCTCTCACTCTCTTAGCATGGGCCGTACACGCCTTGTCATTTCTCATGCTCTCCGATAAACTGAAGTACGGGCGTTCCTGTTTCGGAGAGAAGGTAGCGAATAGTAAAGTGGCACCCGTGACGTTGGGGCCCGATTAAGGAGAGTAAAGTGATAAAAATTAACTTTGAAATCAGTGATATCGTAATTCAAATAAAAGTGCATAGTACATACGTTAATTCCAGTTCAGTGAATGTGTTAAAATTTTAAACTTTTGGCACAGAACTTTGATTAAGTTTATGGCACAAGTGATTTTTTTTCCCCTTTCTCTTTCTCTTGCTATGTAAAACATTTCAGGCACAATATGTATGCACAGTCTCATATAAATGTTTGATATTTATGTCAGTGAAATATTGAACTTTACCATTGGACAATAATGGTGATATTTAATTTTATGCACAAGTGCTTGATATTTTGTGTTGGTGAAATATTGAACTTTACCATTGGACAATAATGGTGATTTTACATATGAAGTGAATGATTGTATTTTCTGCATTTTGTGAAAATAACGACATTAATATGGAAAATATACTAGGGCCTAGCTGCTATTGAGGCTTTAAAAATCAGTCTAAATGACAGGATTACGGAAAGTAACACCGGACGAGTTGGCTGTGCGCGTAGAGGTGCGCGGCTGTGAGCTTGCATCCGGGAGATAGTAGGTTCGAATCCCACTATCGGCAGCCCTGAAAATGGTTTTCCGTGGTTTCCCATTTTCACACCAGGCAAATGCTGGGGCTGTACCTTAATTAAGGCCACAGCCGCTTCCTTCCAACTCCTAGGTCTTTCCTATCCCATCGTCGCCATAAGACCTATCTGTGTCGGTGCGACGTAAAGCCCCTAGCAAAAAAAAAAACAAAAAAACAAAAACGGGAAGTAACAGTAATCTTGGGCGTAGGATTGCTGAATCTAATAATACTTTAGGAGCTCAACTTAAAGAATCTAACGTGGCCTTGGAAAGTCGTATGGAAGTCACTAAGGCTAGTATAGGTCAGCTTAGGGAGGCTAATGAAGTAACTAATCGTAATATCACTCAACTAAGGGAGGCTAATGATGCCAACATTGTAAAATTGACAGAATCTGTTGATCAAAAGTTTGCAGAAGTTAATAATTGTACCGGGCGGTACACCTCCACGCCGCTAATTCAAATTTTGCGCCAGTTCCAACTCCCCTACTGGAGGAAGTCTGAACTTTATTTAAAGTGTTAATTTTCAAGTTTCCCAGAAGATGTCACTACTTCTAAATTTTGAAGTTTCTGAACCGGGTCGTTTTCGATGTATTTTTGTTTTACCTGTAGTAAGAAGTGTGAACTTTCTCTTCTAGAGGACACTACTGAAGAACTACAATAGTGCACCCTAGGGCGAAGTGAAAGAACTGTTTTTTGGAGAAATTTTTATTTCAAAAGTTTGTTTCTTGTTAAATTTCTTTCTGTTATTGTTTAAGTTGGCTGTATACCCCTTTCTTTCCCCTTGTTTTGGATTTAGCCAATCCCGAATTTCTTTAATTAATTTACGACCAATAAGGTGTTTCTTCTTCAAATTCGATATGCTGCTTTACCCTAACCAATAAATGATTGTGGGCGGGTGTTTTCTTTCATGAAACGCCTCGAACTTTCCGCGAGAGTATATAAACTGCTGATTTTAGGGTCTCTGCGCCACTTCAGTACCATCTTTCAGGGTGTAAAGTACATAGCAGGGGGCGGGAAGCGCCTCTTTCTTCGGGCAGCAGTTCAACAACAAGGTAATGGCCTTTTAATAACTTCTTTTCTTGCTAGCTCAGCAGTTTAACTCTCGGGGCAGGTCCGAAGCTTTTCCTCCATGTAACTTTTCCCTAAAATGTAAAGACTCTTTGCACCGATTCTCTTTTAAGCTACATATTGGGATAGAGAGTGCTTAACCCTCTCGAGCTCCCACTCATATTGTTTTGAGGTGAACTTACTTTTTCACAACCTATTCTTCTTTAACGTAATGTAAATTGTTTTTTTTCTAAAGTCACCTCTTTAGTATGGGATTAGCCCTTGCATTTGTGGCCTAGAGCCAGATTAGGTTTTAAAACAAAGTGTATTAGGAGTGCAGATCGCCTCCTCTCAAATGGTTATTTTAGAGGTCATGTAATTAACCTTTTTCTCACTTAATAGACCTCAGCAGGTTGGGTATTTTACCCCTGTGTATATGTCCTTAGAGGACAGCTTGAAGGTGGAATTTGGTGTGGCCTTTGACAGGCTTAAATTTTGAGAGCAAGTTGCTCTTTCTTGAAAATTTTGTTTTCTGCGCGCCTCAAGGAGGCCTTACTGTGTAATTTGGAGCAAGTGCTCCTGGGCATGAATGGGGTTTTCTGCCCCTCTGTTGAAACTTGTTTTGGGGTAAAGTTAGGCTAATTGCCCAAGAATTGTGAGTTAGGGGCTCGAAGCCCAAATCTTGTGAATACTGTAATTGTAATTTGTTACCTTGCTACTCTGTACCTGCCATTCGTGTTATTTCTGAATTTTGGAAAGAAAATATAACCTTGTTAAATTTTAAATTAACTTTAATTTCGTAGCTTGAGACCTGTTCACCCCCACACCTTCTTTCACCTCTACCTGCCACAAAAGCTTGGTAACAAGTGGTAGCAGAGCGTGGTTGAATGGGTCTCAATTTAGCCCCTTTTGACGGCTAAACATTGCTTTGATCCGAACTCTAACAATTTTCTCAGTTGCTGGAATTTTTGATTTGTCTTGTTTCAAGATTGTTCTGTCATCATGCCTGGCCCTCGCGATGTTCTCCATCTTAACTATTTGCGCAAGGAGGAGTTGATCTATGAGTTAATTATCAGAAATGTGCAATCTGGAGGCACGGTTGCAGTAGACACAAACAAGCTTAGAGAGTCCCTTGATTTGCCCATTTCCATCCCCACTTTGGGAGAGAAAGAAATTGATGACTCTCTTTCCACGATCATCGAGAATATTACTGGGCTAGCATCTGTAGTTAGTTTTTTTTGACGAAAATGATCCTTCTCCTAATCAAATTAAGCGTGTGCAAGCCAGGCTATTTCATTTTCAAATAGAGTTAACGATCTGTTGTCTCTAAAGTTGAATGACGTTCAGAAGAAGGAAGCTAGTACGGTGCTTGAAAATATTTCTGAATTATCTAGTAAGGTCACTCAATTGTTAACTGGGGAAGTTCCTCCCAAAACTGATCAACCCGCTATGGTGAATGTAGGTAGCGAGGAAGAGCCTCCTAAGGGAGAAGTCAATAGGAAAACCTTTGGAGCTCAAACTATCTGTGCCCCATTGGACAACGAGTCTGAACGCCGTATGTCGTTGAATAATGTACGTTCTGAACTAACTTCTTTGCCACTGAAACCTTTACCTACTATGTCACCTGGGTTCAGCAGCTTGCCTCATCCATTAGCAATGTTGCTCAGAGGTATCTCTAAGTTTTCTGTTAATACCACCAGTGAAGTTATTTCATTCTTAAGGTTTTTAGTTGAATTTCAGGATCATACCCTTGTTTTTTTCTCTTTCTCCGTGTCAAATTTTACAGATAATTTATCCTTATGCAATTGGTATTCTCTCAGATAAAATAGTAAGAGCCATTGCCGAACAGTCATCTATTGAAGATTTTCATGCACATCTACTTGCAAATTTTATTCCTGCTCACGCGAGGTCATCTCTGATTCAGAAGTACTATTATCGAGTACAGAGATTGGATGAAAATCTGGCTGATTTCATACAAGACATTAAGTTCTATACTAGGGTGTTTGCTCTTCACTTCCCTGAGGATCAGATTGTACAGGCTATTGTGGAAGGCATTTCACCATCTTATAGGTCATATTTGTGTTTCGCGGCGTGCCCGCAAACCTTCTCTGAACTTGAAGCATTGGCCGTCTCAGCGGAAGGAGTTAGATACGCTGATTCCTTGTGTGTCGCGAAAGAACCCCCTCCTTCGTTTAGTAATACTCGGCCTCCACCTCGCCGACCAGTCACACCCCGTAAATGTTATGCTTGCGGGTCGCCTGACCATCTTCGCAATAAATGTCCATTGGTCAAAACTAGTAGGGCAAATAATGGAGCTGGTTCATCACAAGGCTGTTTTAAATGTGGGGCTTTCTCACATATCGCCAAGAATTGCCCAAATTCAAATAGCACCCCCTCCTGCTCAACCTCTGGTGCAAATTCCACCAATGCCAATAATAAAAAGTGACTAGTGGCTTCGGCTGAGTCGACTAATCCATCTTTCCGAGGCTCAGCCCCTGGTAAACAGATCGAAAATTCAGGGAACGTTCAATCTGCAAATCCATCTTCTGAATGCCCCAAAGAGTGTCTTAGGATTGCGGCGGATACCCCCGCACCGGTCCCCTTTCTCAAAATTGAGTTAAATAATGAGCCTATAACAGCTCTATTAGATTCAGGCAGTGTTTGTTCTATTATTTCGGCTGAATGGTATGCAAAATTGAAATCTGTTTGTAAGCTTCCTGACTATTGTTCCTCTTCGATCCAATATGTTTCGGCTAATTCATCTCCATTAGAAATTCTAGGTTCTTTACAGGTCAAAATTCGGATTTTTAGATTTACATGGAAAATCAAATTGTTGGTGGCTAAGCACTTGTCTTGCCCCATCATATTGGGAGCGGACTTCATTTCTCACACTGGTCTTGTGCTCGATCTTCAGAGTAAGTCGTGCACATTCAAATTTGCTTCCAATTGTAAAATCCCCTTGTTAAAATGTAATTCTGCATCATGTTCATCTATTTCGCCTACCCAGGATGAGATGTTGTTAGACCTTAGACATCTACCTGAGGAGCAGGCTGATAGTATTCGTAAGTTGTGTCAGTCGTTTCCAGAGGTGTTCTCTGATACTCTTGGTGTTACTGACCTTATTGAATACAAATTGAGGTCACGGATTCGATTCCTGTCCGTTTTCCGCCATATAGGCTATCTCCACCTAAAATGAAGGCTCTGAAAGAAATTATCGATCAGATGTTGAAGGATGGTATTATTAGGCCCTCTAAGTCGGCGTATTCTTCGCCTATTTTTCTAGTCCCGAAACCCCAAGGGGGCTTCAGGCCTGTCATTGGTTATAGGGCTCTCAATCGGAAGGTGGTGTTACAATCTGTGCCCCTTCCTGACCTTCATTCTTGTTTTTCATGGTTTCGTAAGGCCAAGTTCTTTACTATCTTGGACTTGAATCAGGCCTATAATCAAATTCCCCTTGCCGAAGAGTCTAAACATCTTACAGCGTTTGCCACGGATTGGAATTTGTATGAATACAACCGCGTGCCTTTCGGGCTCCCCACGGGAGCAGCTGTACTCACTAGGCTGCTAGATAGGGTCTTCTCCGACATCAAATTTGAGTACTTGTATCACTACTTGGATGATGTCGTCGTATTTTCGGAGACCTTTGAAGAACATCTAGATCATCTGCGAGAAGTTCTTAATCGCCTTCGTAAGGCTGGGTTAACTGTCAAGTTGTCCAAGGTTGCCTTTGCTAAGCCCTCTATGTCATTCCTAGGGCATATTGTGTCACCCGATGGTGTTGCAGTCGATCATTCTAGAACACAGGCCATCCGTGATTTTAAACCTCCCAAGGACATTAAAGGTATCGCCAGGTTCATTGGTATGGTGAATTTCTTCAGGAAGTTTATTCCTAACTTCGCTAATAGAGCGGCGCCCTTAAACCTTCTTCGTAGGAAAGGTATCAAATTCGAGTGGGGACCTTCTCAACAAGCCGCTTTTGAAGATCTTAAATTAGCTCTCTGTAATGCCCCTGTCCTTGCTATGCCTGATTTTTCGAAGAAATTCATCGTCCAAACCGACGCGTCGTCGTCGGCGGTAGCTGTAGTCCTCTTCAAGAGACTGAACTAGGGAGGCGACCCATCGCCTATGCATCTAGGACTCTATCGGCTCAAGAAGCCAAGTATTCCATCTATGAGCTCGAAGGTTTGGCAGTCTTATTTGCCTTAGAAAAGTTCCGTCTCTATCTGGAACATGTCAAATTCGACCTGGAGACAGATAATCAAGCCTTAAGCTGGGTCTTAGGTAGGCCGCGTCGTACTGGTCGTATAGCCCGTTGGGCCATCCGTATTTCTGCCTTCCAATTCGATGTCAGGCATATCAGAGGTACCGAAAATGTTGTCGCTGATCGACTCAGCCGTATGTTTTCCGACGACGTTGAGAACCATGAACCGGTCGACAGTTCATCACCTCCCGAGTCCATACTATCCGATGTTAATGCCATCCTAACAGATGCTCCCATGCTCTTTAGGGATATTGAGAAATACCAACGTGAAGATCCGACGCTGGCTCCGATAATGGAAACCCTTTCTTCTGGGGAACATGTTGTCCCTTATGTACTGAGGAATGGTGTTCTATGTTGCCCTTCGAGGCATGATAAGATGATGAAGGTTGTCGTTCCAGCTGTCCTTGTGCCTATGATCTTCAAGTACTATCATGAGACCCCATTAGGGGGGCATATTGGAATCTTTAAAACTCGTGAAAAGATTCGTGAAAGGTTCATCTGGAAGGGTATGGACGGTGAAATCCGTGAACTAGTAAAAGCTTGCAAATCTTGTTTGCTTAGTAAACCCACCATGTCCACCAAGGTAGGCCTTTTGTCTTCGCATCAGGCTTCGCGCCCCATGGAACGCCTGTATATTGATTATGTAGGACCCTTCCCTCAGTCAAAGGGAAATGCCAACAAGTTCATCTTTGTATGCGTAGATGGTTTTACAAAATTTTCCTGGTTATTTCCGACCAAGCTGGCTACCGCTCAGTCCACCATTACTTGCCTAAATTCCATTTTTGCTTCTTTTGGTCCGTGCCAATATATTGTGTCTGATAATGATAAGGCGTTCACATCAAATCTTTTTCGTAAATTCTGTTTTGACTTGTCCATCTCTCATGTGACGACTTCTGCTTATTACCCTCAACCATCTCTGGCTGAACGGGTTAATCGTAATCTCAGGTCCGCGCTTATTGCCTATCATCATGAAGATCATTCCAGGTGGGACACGTCCCTGCATTGGTTAGCTTTTGCTTTGAATTCGGCGGTTCATGAATCACATAAATTTACTCCAGCGTCTTTGATGTTCAAGTTTGTTCCCAACACGTTGCTCTCTAACCTCTGGTCTCTGAGTGACATTCTACCGGAGACAATAGACCCGGACAACATTAAAGATCTTTGGAAGAAGGCTAAAGCCAATCTTAAAGTGTCTCATGAAAAGGTTAGGGAAAGATATGATCGTGGACGGAGACCCACCAATTTGAAGGTAGGCGACCAAGTGATGGTCAAGAATTTTGTTCCCGCGGGCAAGCTTGCCCCCAGATTTCATGGGCCGTGTGTCATTCTCGATTTCCTTACGCCGGTTACGTTGTTATTAAGTAATCCAGCCACCGAGAGGATATTTAGGGTTCACCTGTCACAGGTGAAACCGGTATAATTTCTGTACTAATTTGTTTCATATGATTTTGAAAGAAATATGAAGGTTATATTTTTTGGAGGGGTTTCACTTTTAAGGCCTCCTGCCCTTGGGAGCTATTTTCCTTATGTGTAATTATTTTTTGTAAACCTCCCCCGAATAGTTAAACTGCCATCCTGTCCTTACCACGGCCATTACCACGCTCCCGTCTCCTGCTCCACATCACACTGTGGCTTATGGGAATTAAATAAATATCTCCACGCCGCTGGCCCCTCAACCTCACCACAATGAATGTACCCTAAAATCATTCTGGTCCAACAGAAATTCTGCCGCCGAGCTTTAATGTTTCAGTGCCCCCGCAGCCGCGCGGCGCCGTACCGCTACTGGAATAGAGGAAGGGCCCCCTCTTCTCCAGCGAGGTTGACCAGTGTACGGCGAGCCAGAGCCCTCCTCCCGGCTAAGGCTGATGTGCGGCGCACAACCTGCTACTTGCCCGCAGCCTGTGTATGTTCACCGCGGGCGCGGCGTGCTTCAACACCACTACTCCTCCCATAGTGCGGGCGAGCGGTATCTCAGGGTACTTGAGGGGTCCGAGCGGCCTCCTCTGGACACAAGCTGCAGCGGCCGGTCTGGCCATCCAACTTAATCAACCTTGAAAATATTTAATCTGCTACATGGACATTCCAGTTCAACGTTACTACCTTTTTTTGGATTTCCTGCAATATCTGGTGGACTTAGTAAATTTTTCATCAACCTTAAAAAACTAAAATTTTCCTTCTGAATTCAACTTCTACAAACATAAAGACATTACTTCAGCAGTTACTATAATGAATTTTGAAACTGGATCAAACCAACTTTAGAAAATTTTTATAAATGCTTCTGCAATTAATCTCCATATCAACATCATAACTTGGAACTTATTTTGAAACAAAGTTTATGTTCCTCTGTGTTACCCCTTGGAGGAACTTTTGGGGGGGGGAGGTCTGTACCGGGCGGTACACCTCCACGCCGCTAATTCAAATTTTGCGCCAGTTGAAACTCCCCTACTGGAGGAAGTCTGAACTTTATTTAAGGTGTTAATTTTCAAGTTTCCCAGAAGATGTCACTACTTGGAAATTTTGAAGTTTCTGAACCGGGTCGTTTTCGATGTATTTTTGTTTTACCTGTAGTAAGAAGTGTGAACTTTCTCTTCTAGAGGACACTACTGAAGAACTACAATAGTGCACCCTAGGGCGAAGTGAAAGAACTGTTTTTTGGAGAAATTTTTATTTCAAAAGTTTGTTTCTTGTTAAATTTCTTTCTGTTATTGTTTAAGTTGGCTGTATACCCCTTTCTTTCCCCTTGTTTTGGATTTAGCCAATCTTGAATTTCTTTAATTAATTTACGACCAATAAGGTGTTTCTTCTTCAAATTGGATATGCTGCTTTACCCTAACCAATAAATGATTGTGGGTGGGTGTTTTCTTTCATGAAACGCCTCGAACTTTCCGCGAGAGTATATAAACTGCTGATTTTAGAGTCTCTGCGCCACTTCAGTACCATCTTTCAGTGTGTAAAGTACATAGCAGGGGGCGGGAAGCGCCTCTTTCTTCGGGCAGCAGTTCAACAACAAGGTAATGGCCGTTTCATAACTTCTTTTCTTGCTAGCTCAGCAGTTTAACTCTCGGGGCGGGTCCGAAGCTTTTCCTCCATGTAACTTTTCCCTAAAATGTAAAGACTCTTTGCACCGATTCTCTTTTAAGCTACATATTGGGATAGAGAGTGCTTAACCCTCTCGAGCTCCCACTCATATTGTTTTGAGGTGAACTTACTTTTTCACAACCTATTCTTCTTTAACGTAATGTAAATTGTTTTTTTTCTAACGTCACCTCTTTAGTATGGGATTAGCCCTTGCATTTGTGGCCTAGAGCCAGATTAGGTTTTAAAACAAAGTGTATTAGGAGTGCAGATCGCCTCCTCTCAAATGGTTATTTTAGAGGTCATGTAATTAACCTTTTTCTCACTTAATAGACCTCAGCAGGTTGGGTATTTTACCCCTGTGTATATGTCCTTAGAGGACAGCTTGAAGGTGGAATTTGGTGTGGCCTTTGACAGGCTTAAATTTTGAGAGCAAGTCGCTCTTTCTTGAAAATTTTGTTTTCTGCGCGCCTCAAGGAGGCCTTACTGTGTAATTTGGAGCAAGTGCTCCTGGGCATGAATGGGGTTTTCTGCCCCTCTGTTGAAACTTGTTTTGGGGTAAAGTTGGGCTAATTGCCCAAGAATTGTGAGTTAGGGGCTCGAAGCCCAAATCTTGTGAATACTGTAATTGTAATTTGTTACCTTGCTACTCTGTACCTGCCATTCGTGTTATTTCTGAATTTTGGAAAGAAAATATAACCTTGTTAAATTTTAAATTAACTTTAATTTCGTAGCTTGAGACCTGTTCACCCCCGCACCTTCTTTCACCTCTACCTACCACAAAAGCTTGGTAACAATAATAATTTGGAACATAGGCTCAATAGTGCAGGTGCCGAAATTGAAAAACGATTTAAAGAATCTAACAAAGGAATGGATTGTAAGTTTACGGAAATAAATTAAAGATTAACACGTGACTTAGAAACCATTAAGCAAGACATAAAATCACAAGTGGCGGAGGACTTAAAACTTGCTTTCCTGTCTTCTTCTCAGGAAGTCCTTAAAGAAGTAGAAAGCTTAAAGGAAGAATTTCAAGAGTCCCATGCTCAATTATCTCTTGCGCAAACTAAAATCGCTTCTATTCAAGACAAACTTCATGAATCTGTTAAAAATAATTTCATGAAGTTGGGAAACGAAATTACTCTTCTGAAAAGTCAGCAAGAGGAGGCCGATAAACGTGTCAAGACTCAGTTAGATAATGCTTACACGCAGATTACTCGTATCTGTTGCGATGTAGCAGAAGTCAAGACTGACTTAGAAAAGGAGGTCAAGGAAACTGAGAATTCCGTACAGGGGAAAATTAAAACCCTAAAACTTGAACTCCAAGGAGGTATAGAAGCTCTCAACAGCAAAGTATCGCAAATTGAACAGGATGTTTCATCATCTAGCCTTCACAACACTAGTGGAGAATCCATGAATGTTTCCACAGTTTTTAAAATGACTGAGGAAAAACCAACCAAATTTTCGGGGAAGGAGGAGTGTACTGCTAAGTAGTTTCTCCTCAACCTCGAAGAGTTCTTTCAAGAAAATCACGTTAAGACCGACCGCCGATTATGAATAGCATCTCGATTGTTAGAAGGCAAGGCATTAATGCGATTTACCGCTTTTAAATTCAGTATTAACACTTACGAAGCGTTTAAGGAAGCCTTACTTAGACGATTATGGAGTGCTGAGGTTCAGCACCTGATAAAACTTCAATTATACTCCAGAAAGTATAACACTTCCGTTAATTCCTCGCGATATTCAGATTATCTCATATCTCAGCTTAAAAAGATGCAGTTTTTCGACCCTCCTTTGCCGGAGCAAGAACTTATTCAGGTCATAACGCTGCAATTTCCACCAAATGTTCAAGAAATATTGGTGGCAGCAAATGCTCAGGACTTGGAGCAGCTCGAAGATGTCCTGAGGAGACTCGATACTGCGCACACTCAGAGCGCAACAAAAGCAGGGCGAACCAAAGAAACTACGACCAACTTTACGGAAATGAAGATTCCGGTTCAAGTAAATCCAGAACCGCGAGAAGAAAGAGAAACTCGCCGAGAGATTCCGTTTCAGTACAGAAGATCTAGGAATCGTCCCTACGAAGGGAGGGCTAAGTTTCAACCTGGACCTTCATGGAGACAGGCAGTTAACCAACCCAATGATAATAGGAACTCCCAGCGGGAAGAATTAGAGAAACGTTGGAGAGAGACTACGGAATATGTAAGGAATAAGAACAGGGAAGAGGGCTTACCTGGAGCAGCTTCTTTGGAATACCAGGCAGAGATGCAGAGAAGAAATGAGAGAACGGAAATGGATCCCAGAACTACGGGTACAAAAAAAAAACTTTGACGAAGCAATAAAGAGATTGCCTGAAAACCTGGAGGGAGGAGAAGTAGTAAGTAGCGCACTCATTAACCATTGGTATTTAGAGGATGCAGATTTACTATATGAGGATTCAACACCACGACAGCCTCGGATACAACGCGGCTTACCGATCATTATCATTAAGTTAAGCAATATGATTGTCCACTCTTTAGTAGACTCGGGATCACAAGCCTCACTAATTTCGCAGAAATGAATAGATGTGGCGCAGGAGACGACCTACATCTCCATCTTGCCTGTTGCTCAAGTTAAGGTTAAAGGCATAGTTCCTGACAAGGCTATTAAATGTAAATTCCAAGCGTTTCTTGAGTTAGAAATTGGTGGTGTTAAGTTCCAACATCTATTTTTGATTTTGACGCAAATGAAATTTGACTTAATCCTTGGATCAGACTTTCTCATTCAACATGGGGGAATCATCGATTATCCTGCTAATGTGATTAAATTTACGTCGAATCTGTAGAGCTACAGTTAGTTACTTATAATGACGTGAAGAATCCGGAATGTGAGACCCCGGTGGATATAGTAGAAGACAAGATGAGCGAGGCTCCGCCTGTCGAAGAAAACGTCCACGAAGAGGGGAGACCCGAGGAAGTGGGACCCGTAGAGGACTAGATGGCGTCCATCATCGATGATGAGTTGAACGAGGACCACTACAACTTCACGCTTTACGCCAATGTAGCTGAAAGCCCAGATTACGATGATGATGAAGTAACAAAGGCAATCCAAGAGCTTTTCAAGAAGTTTCCAGATGTATTTTCCGAGAAACCTGGAGTCATTAAGGGTTTCAAGCACCACTTAGATGTTACTGACACTTCACCTTATAAGAAACGGCCTTATCCGATACCCATGAAGTACTTGGAAGAAGCTCGGGTCATCATTAAACAGATGGAGAATGATGGAATCATATCAAAATGCGTCACACCTTACATTAATCCTCTGGCTCCTCAAGAAATACTTTACTAGGAGATGAGCGAAAAGAAAATCGCCCAGCAATTTTCTTTTTCCCGAGCAGGGGGGGGAGATGAAATGGGAATGCCCTACGAGCATTCACGTTTCATTCATTTATTAAGAGGAACTCGCCAACACCCGGCTGTAAGCATTTAAAACTTGCGCCGAGCGCACAGGCATTGTGGAAACTGCAAGCAAGCTCGCGCTGTTCTAGAACACCGGCCAAGGTCAAGCGACGTCACGCAGAAGGTTCTTTCCTGTTCCATAGCATTGCAGCATGAACGAAATGTGATATCAATATTTCAATAACGTCACCTTGCAGGCAGGAATAATGAACGCTGCTAGCCGAAATTTCATGTCAATCAGTGTAAAGATGGCCAAGATATGAAATTTTCTTGGGGCCCACAGGTGTAGCCACGCCCACTGACCTTCGGCAATATAAGCGAATCGCCAGCCTGGGGTAAATCAGAGAGTGTGCAGTGTGGGCAGTGTGCAGCTGCAGTGTGCCGTAGGCAGAGAGAGTGAGAGGAGTCGGCAGTAAGCCGTGAGTTCAGTGTGTGTGTGTGTGTGTGTGTGTGTGTGTGTGCAAGTAAGCACGTCGCGATATAATTCGTCACTCGGTCCGGCTGTGTACTTGAGTTCGGAAACGTTAGTGTTGGAAGCCTTCTCCGTGGGCTTGAACTTTGTGCATGAACAAAAACGTAATTTTGTTTTTTTCAGTCTGTACGACTGGGCGATTATATTTCGTTTGTGGACTATGAATGTTTCTAGCATAAACTGTGCCAACCTTGATTTCATTTAAAGACTGTGTTTCTAGCATAAACTGTGCCAACTTTGATTTCATTTAAAGACTGTGTGAAAACAGCGATAATGTTTCTAACATAAAACTGTGCCAGCCTTTATTTCATTTAAAGACTGTGTCTATCCATTGAACTATGTTCGTTATAGAACTGTGCCAGCCTTCATTTCATTTAAAGACTGTGTCCATCCATTTTTCGGAACTGTGTTCGTAATAAAACTGTGCCAACATTCCCTTTTAAAGAAAGTATTAACTTGTGGAATACGGTATCGTCATTTCTTTCCGAGGGACCATGCCAATTCCCATCATAACCTGTTCAGAATCACGTATGATCTTAAGTGCCAGTGATAATCTTCTGAAAATTACAACGTAACAGAACTTGGACTGTCGTTTATTTCAACAAGTGTGTGAATATTGTGCTCATGGTGTACAGTGCAGAGACTGTACCCGGTGAATTTAATTTTCTTTGTGAAGTGCTTAATCACTGCACCTCGGAAGGTCCTAGATTGTTTCGTTTGTTTATTATTTCAAATACGATAATTCCTTCCATCTTATTCTCATGGAACTGTGACTCTGACTTTATCCTTGCTGCTAAAGTGCGTTCAACATCATTGACTGTGGGAACTATTTCGGAGTGCTTCGCCTTAGAGAGGTGTCACACCAGAGTCCCATGACGTCCGATGCGGAAGCTCCACATTTCCCCGTTCCTGCCTCAGGTTCGAGTCGCCATGAACACTAATACAGAGAAAACACCAACGACGGAAGACAACGCCGACCGCAAGACGACGCAGACGCCGCAGGGCGACGTCCCCTCCACGCCTTCAAGGACAACTCCACGATTCAGCTGTAAAAGGCGACATAATTCTTTGCATATCTATTGAATAAACTGAAGGATCCACGTAATCATAAAAAAAAATTTTCACCACCCTTCTCTCTCACTCTCTTAGCATGGGCCATACACGCCTTGTCGTTTCTCATGCTCTCCGATAAACTGAAGTACGGGCGTTCCTGTTTCAATATATATATATATATCATTTCTTTATGCCTTGAAATAGTGGAGAACTTCAAGTACTAGGGAAAGGAACTGATGCAGGATGCGGGACTTAATATGGAGATCATTAAAATAATTCCACAGGGAAATGCATTTGTTCAGTGTGTGAGATACCTGGTTTGGAGGAAGCAAGTATCAATGAAGTGTAGAGATGTGCTGTATAAAATGTATTACTGCTCAATACTGACATATGCAGCAGAGACCTAGACACTGTCAAAAAAGAAATGAGAATAAAATCCAGGCCAGTAAATTTTTTTAACACATTCACTCCCGTGGACGCCTTAAGGTGTTTTAAGTTGCGCAGTGTAAACGTTTAGAATTTAGTGCTTAATTCATATGAAGTCTTAGTTTGAGTTGGAAACCATAGATGGCATATAAATAAACAGTCCCTTGTCTTGACTACCTGAACAGAGGGTACACTGAGCTCGATAGGTTCAGTCACTTAAGTGCGGCCAGTATCCAGTATTCGGGAGATAGTGGGTTCGAACCCCACTGTCGGCAGCCCTGAAGATCGTTTTCCGTGGTTTCCCATTTTCACACCAGGCAAATGCTGGGGCTGTGTCTTATTTAAGTCCACGGCCACTTCCTTCCCAGTCCTAGCACTTTCCTGTCCCATCGTCTCCATAAGACCTATCTCTGTCGGTGCGACGTAAAGCCAATAGCAAACAGAGGTTACATTCCATTGCTTTCTTTTTTCTTTGAGTAAACACAGGCCTGAGTCAGTCATGATATTCTTGTGAGGATGTGTAGTGAAGCGAGTTATTGTCTCACGATAAAATAGAATAGGAACAAACTAATGGGTCCACCTTTTCAATACAAAAAAAATGCTATAATATTTAAATTACAACATTTTAATTAATAAATGGAACTAGTTTCAATGCTTTTTCTGTGTCATCTTCAGCCAAAAAATTTAGAAAGACAGACATTGACATATATAAAATAAACATACAAAGCAATGCACAATACAAATGAACATATGACTAAATTGTGAATGAAATACTGTGATGAGAGATCACTTCTTGCAACATTAAGTTACGTATTAATTAGAAGTATAACACCATTTCTTAAATCATTTACTTTTTAAAAATTATTATTATTTTTTAAGATAGCTCTCTTTTGATCATAAGGAACTTGAGGTCCAAGTTCAATATTTAGTCTAAAAATGTTGATTATATGCTTGTGACTTGTGGAAAGTATAAAATTTCTTCTTATAACAAGATGTGACAATTAGAAAATTTTATCTATAAGCCTGATATGAACTTGAAGTTCCGGGTTCAACTTTGTGTTGCCAAAATTCATTCAATGTATGAAAAGAATTTGTATCACTGTTCAAAGATGAAGTACATGTCTTCTCTAGACGAGACATACAAAACAAAGCACGGGACCAATATGGTCATATTAAGTGGTTAAATGGATTGAGAGCTAAAATGAGTATACATACAACATTTACAGAAAACCAGCTCAGACAGCCAATACCATAAGGAATGACTCATCACACCCTCAAGCGCACAAAACTGCTACATATAACAGGCTTGTAGACTGCGCTTTTAAGATTCCAATGTCAAAAAAGAACTTAAAGAGCTCAATGTAATTCATTCTATAGCTAAAAGCAATGGATTCAAAGAAGCCTTCATTAAGAGAATAATTAATAAGTTTAGGCATCGCCCTAACACTACCCTATTAAGAAATAAATCCTAAGCTGACGTTTTTTCGACATTGACTTTTAACAATAAAATTTACAATATCACTAACGTTTTCAAAAAACATAACGTGAAAATATCCTTCAGAACAGTAATAGAAGTATTGACATCCTTTATAACTCTACCTCAGTAAACAAGAGTAATGTTTTTCACAAGTCCAGTGTATGCTGTCAAGACTGCAACAGTTCGTACCTGGGCAACCAGGACGGAATTTCAAGATAAGATATGCAGAGCACGTCAGTGCCGTCAGATATAAGTTCTCAGCAGTAAGCCAGCATATGAAAGATTTTGAATATAATTTCACTGAAATTGAACAAGATCTTGCAGTACTAAGGTTTTAAGAAATTTTTAACTTAATGTTTTATAAGGTGATACTCATTTTAGCTCTCAGTCCATTTAACCACTTAATATGGCCATATTGGTCCCGTGCTTTGTTTTGTATGTCTCGTCTAGAGAAGACATGTACTTTATCTTTGAACAGTGATACAAATTCTTTTCGTACATTGAATTTTGGCAACACAAAGTTGAACCCGAAACTTCAAGTTCCTATCAGGCTTATAGATTCAATTTTCTAATTGTCACATCTTGTTGAAAAATGAAAACCTACAACCTGTTTTCCAGTCTTTGACCAGGTAAGGGATGTAATGAATGAATCATATATAGGCTATTAGTACAATGGGGTTGCCACTCCCAAAGTGATTTGTTAATGACTGATAGATGCTATGAAATTATAATGGAATGTGTTGCAGCAATGAAAGATGACAGGGAAAACCGGAGTACGCGGAGAAAAACCTGTCCCGCCTCCGCTTTGTTCAGCACAAATCTCACATGGAGTGACCTCGATTTGAACCATGGTATCCAGCAGTGAGAGGCTGACGCACTGCCGTCTGAGCCACGAAGGCTCTCACATCTTGTTATAAGAAGAAATTTTATACTCTCCACAAGTCACAAGCATATAATCAACATTTTTGGTCTAAATATTGAACTTGGACCTCAAGTTCCTTATGATCAAGAGAGATCTTTAAAAAAAAAGTTGTGCAGTGATTCAAGAAATGGTGTTATACTTTTAATTAATACGTAACTAAGTGTTGTAAGAAGTGATCTCTCATCACGGTAATTCGTTCACAATTTAGCCATATGTTCATTTGTATTGTACATTGCTTTGTATGTTTATTTGATATATGTCAATGTCTGTTTTTGTAAAATTTTTGGCTGAAGATGACGCGGAAAAAGCGTTGAAACTAGTTCCATTTATTAATTAAAACGTAATATAAATATTATATCATTGTTTTGTACTGAAAAGGTGGACCCATTAGTTTGTTCCTATTCTATTCTCAGTTCAATACGGATACATAATGAAGTTAAATTTGAATCACGATAAGATGACGAATTACAAAGGCAGTATTTGAAATAGGGGAATTGAAGACACACTACTGAATGATGATTCTGGTGATGAACTTTTCCCTGATTTCAGTGATAGCGATAGCAATTTCGATGATAATATACCACTCTCTGGGCAAAGTGAAATTCTGCACATTCAAATAACTGATACGCATCTGTCTTATTCCCTGCCTGTAATGAATTTCGCCGCCCGGGTAGGACTAAATGTTGAAATTGAATATGGCAACAAAATTGTCTTTTTATTATTTATAAGTTTCATATTCCGTATTGATTGGATTCAATGTAATAGACAAGAAAAATGTTCCACCGATCAATACATTTATTGTGAATGAATTATTGCACTAGTACTGGTTTCGACCTATCTTGGCCATAATCAGCTAGCACACAAATTTACAGTCATAGGACAAAATTACAAAGATGTTACGTAATAGCATCCGGATGTCTAATGAAAAATGGAAGTAAAATATATTGCAGTATGTTGCGTTAAAATATCTCTGATTAAAAGTGGTAATGGTTAGAATAAACTAAAACCTATTGATTGAGCATGGACATGAGTACATAAACACATTAAAATATATATGCCACATCATAAGACACTAAAAAATATAGCACATTAAACACATTAAAACATGGTATATTTTAAAAACGTCTATTAAAATTTGAGTTCATGTTGCGTTGCATTCATGCTTCAATCCTCTTGTAGTTCTTGTGTTGATTAAGTTGAATATCGAGAAAACAGAGAAAACCAGCATCATCTTTGACAAAGTCATTCCTGCAATAAAAAATGACTATCTCAAATTAGTAAACACACATCATAACAAACCGACGAATCACAAACCTAACATCGCCCCTACCTTCACAATAGCCACTCCTCCATCCCCTCCACCAACATCCCTCCACACAGCTCACATGAGCCCCAGACGTACTCGCAGCAGAACACAACAAATCTCCTAACATATCGGTACACAACCTCCACAGCAACAACAGTAAGTACTTTTTTCATTTCACACATACATCCATGCATTCCTTCATACATACGCTATACTCATATTAGCTTTTCTTTACAGATAACAACCATATAACGTGCATAGACGAGAGAAGTGTCACCACCAACTGCTCTAAAATTAAATCCTATCTTGCTGTATATATAAATCTTACCTGACTACATCAACAGTTGAATTGCACAGTACTCAATTTTCAAATTTTAATGACAAGAGTTCTTATAACATACCATTACAAAGTATATCAGCCATAGAACATTCTCGATATTCAACTTAATCAACACAAGAACTACAAGAGGATTGAAGCATGAATGCAACGCAACATGAACTCAAATTTTAATAGACGTTTTTAAAATATACCATGTTTTAATGTGTTTAATGTGCTATATTTTTTAGTGTCTTATGATGTGGCATATATATTTTAAAGTGTTTATGTACTCATGTCCATGCTCAATCAATAGGTTTTAGTTTATTCTAACCATCACCACTTTTAATCAGAGATATTTAACGCAACATACTGCAATATATTTTACTTCCATTTTTCATTAGACATCCGGATGCTGTTACGTAACATCTTTGTAATTTTGTCCTATGACTGTAAATTTGTGTGCTAGCTGATGATGGCCAAGATAGGTCGAAACCGGTACTAGTGCAATAATTCATTCACAATAAATGTATTGATCGGTGGAACATTTTTCTTGTCTATTACATTAAAATTGTCTTTTGTCAATTTATTTGTAAATGATGGTTTCCTTGAATACATATGCCATCAGACAAACCTGTATGTGGAACAAATTATTAGTGCAACACCGCGTCCCTTAACTAAATATTCTGTTATTCAGACATGGAAACCGGTCGATGTAAATGAGATGAAAAAGTTTTTAGGACTAATATTTGTAACAGGAATAATTAAAAAATCAGATTTATGAAAGTGCTGGATAGAGGGCACCATTTGCGGGTCGCCAATTTTTTTCGAAAACCATGGCACGGACCTGGTTCAAAATAATTTTGTCATTCTGTCACTTTAGCGTCAGCAGTCATTATGAGGGAATCCCTGATAGGCTATACAGAATTAGGTCAGTTTCCAAAAGGCTCGACGACCCATTTTAAGTTTTGTACACTCGGGATAGGAAAATTGTCCATAATGAGAAACGTCTGTATATGGGACAATAAGGCAGAATATGGGACTTTCTAAGGGATTCAGTGAAAGGCAAAAGAAGTTGAGAACAGGGGGAATGACTTTTGATAGGGACAATGAAATTTTCAGCAGTACATTCTGCAGAAATGGCTGAAGTTCTGAACAGGTTTGGGAAAATAAATATGAAACCTGTAAGCATCATTGATTGTAATGAGTTTATGCACAGAGTGGATACAGCCAACCAGTATTTGGCAATGCATCCATTCATGCGAAAAACAGTGAAGTGGACGAAAAACAGTTTTTCTATATTTTGCAGTGCACATTTTTAAATTCATTCAGGCTTTTCCAAAAATCAAATACAAGCTCCAAAATGACATGTCTGACATTCATGCAGAGAATATGTCCGACTCGTTGGCTGAGTGGTCAGCATACTGGCCTTCGGTTCAGAGGGTCCCGGGTTCGATTCCCGGCCGGGTCGGGGATTTTAACCTTAATTGGTTAATTCCAATAACCCGGGGACTGGGTGTTTGTGATGTCCCCAGCATCCCTGCAACTCACACACCACACACAACACTATCCTCGACCACACTAACACGCAGTTACCAATACATGGCAGATGCCGCCCACCCTCATCGGAGGGTCTGCCTAACAAGGGCTGCAATCGGCTAGTAATAGCCAAATACAAAGTATGTTACAAGTGTTTATTTATATATCCACCTATTCAATACAAAGAGATCTTTTTAGAAATTAAATATTATTATAAAATGTTAAGGGACATGTTTCGCCCATATTAAGGGCATCATCAGCCTCAAATTCAAACCTGTATGGTGAAAAATCAGGATCCTGATTGCTCTTACAAGCCATAAAAAGAGCATATCATTATAGGTGACAGTCTAAACATACAAAATATTAGAATGTCCTTGGCTAAAATTGTGTATCAAGCTGCATGTTATAAGTTCACATGAATATACTTTCCGGAGCGTTGAAAAACTTGTTGGGGTAGGGCAGTAAACAGCTCAGTCTTTATAATGAAACAGAAATGTGCCTCCTTGAAGATGATAAGAAAAAGCAAAGCTGATACACTGTTACAGATGTCAATATCGTATGTTGTGATAAGACAACAGATCTCTTAAATGGCTGTTCAGCCCTGTAAGTGAAATCTGGCTAATAATCTACCATTTTGACTTGATTGGAAAATAAAGTAATACCTTTATTTTCCTCCAGATCTATACAAACTTGCTTCTGCTATATCTTATTAAAAAAAAATACTACAAAATTTTCAGAAAAAAGGTATAAATGCAAAATGTCTTCTTACTCTAGATGTGTGTCAGCGTGAGTGTTACCTCCTACCCTAGGTTGCGGATGACCTGCAACCTTGGGCATTGACTCTTATTACATCCTTACAGTAATTCTTCCATACATTACATTTTGTGTTTACTCAGGCCTCCACTCCTCTTCCACTCCCCCCCTCCTCCACGGATAACCAGCAGTGAGGAGCTCTGATATCTACTCGAAGCATGACTGGTCTCCACCTGCCCCAGCTTTTATTCAGTTGAGTCAGACGGCTATCACTCACATAGGAAACACATGCTGACACACCTCTCTCCCTTCTCCTCACTCGGCTAACAAACGTGCGGGGAGATCTTGGTAATCTGATGCTGATATGAGTGCATCTCCATGTTTGCTTCATATTTACATCAACAAGAAACTAAAACAAAAAATATCACACTAACTACCTTATTAGTACACTCTACCTATTACCTTTAAATTAAGCTTCCTTTAATTTCTTTATACATCGTTTCCTAATTACGTCTAAAAAACTTATATTCCCGGTGCTTTTGCGTTCTTTCACTACTGGTACCCATCCTATGATTTTCTGATTGCTACCTGGCTGATTCATAACTTCCAACTGTTTCAATATCTCCATTCTAGTTTCCTTCCACACTTTTAACAATCTTCTCTTGTTTCTCTGCACATTATACGTATTGTAGTCTTTTTCATTTTCTTATTTGATATATACCCATCATCCACCAAATTAGTCCCCTCTTTTCTCAATCCTGTTCACATTTCCTACTCTTACATTAACTACTTGACGTATTCTATTAAACAGATTTGTCTTGTGGTAAACTTAAACTAAATGTAAGGGATGTTCTCACCATTTCTCTTCAAAACTTTGAACAATTAAACTCACATATCTGATGTCGACAAGCACTCGAAGTACGGTGATAAGAAGATTTTAACTCATTTTATCAAAGTTTGCATCAATTAAAACATATAAAAAACACACACCTGTTTTAATATAAAACTGTGTTTGTAAATAGAGCATCAAGGCCATATCAGTGACACTTCATGCTATCATTCTAGAGATCATGGCCAATATACACATTATTCAATAGAATAGATCTAATGTATTTGAGAACAGTGCAAATGAACTTTTAGACATAATTTTAGGCCTGAAACTTTATAACTCTAATCTGATGCAAGTTTATTATGAACTGTATTATACAGACTTAGAAATAAGTAGTTTTTAAAAATATTATTGTATATGTTGTTTTATCAAATATGGTTCTTCAGCAGCTGAAGATGGCCTCTAATAGAGACCGAAACCGTTACTTCTAAATGTATTTGTAATGTAAATACATCAGAAATAAATTAAGTATTGATTAGATGAGAAATCCAAGTCCGTAATTGTGATTGTTGAAAAAGAACTACAACAGAACTAGGTGTTATTGTGGATTCAAAGCTAGTAGTGGATGGCTTTTGCAAAATTATGTTTGTTATAGCTATACTTTTCGAAGAAAAACTACCATCACGCAGCGTCTTCCAACAGGTTTTGAAGATAAAATTGTGAAATTCAACAAATATGTCATCAATTTATGCAAGAAAAACTCTTATATACTTTCACAAATAGGCAATGCAGACCAGATACCAATTTTTTTGGAAATGCCACTTGATTATACCATAAACAAAAGTGGTGCATCCAACGTTATGGTTAGAACTGGTGGGAATGAGAAGCAAATGTATACAGTTATGCTTTGTGTAACCGCAGATGGAAGAAAATTGCCCCCCCCCCCCCCCTTCCCTGCATCATATTTATACGGAAAACAATTCCAAAAATAAATGTGAACAGACAAGGTGTAGCAGGTTTGTCAACGGTGCCCTGGAACGTTACTAAACAAGTTTTCACCGGTACATTATTCAAGAAGTTCATTATGTTTTGACAAGGGGTAGAACAGGCTTGTTAATAATTCCACGAGGTCTAACATCCGTTCTCTAACCACTTGACATTTGTATAAACCGGCCTTTTAAGGCAGCAGTGAAACAACTGTACACACTTTGAATGGCAGACAAAGCGCATGAATTTACACCTAGCAGTAAAATCAAATGCCCAGAAGTGAGGCAGATTTATAAATGGATAAAACATGCTCGGGATTCCATTCCTCTGCAACTGGGGGAGAAGAGTTTCAAGCAAGAGGGATCTCTTATTCGCTGGACGGAACCGAGGACGATGTGCTGTGGGAAAATGATGATGGTGATGACGAGGAGGACTGCAATTCTGCCAGTGATGACGAACGCTTAGAAGATTACAGGAAAGGTAGCATCAGTGAACAGTATCTTTATTTTATACTGTGTATTTCTGTGCAATTTTAAGATACACAGCTACAGTACGGTTTTTCTATTGCTGGATGCTGCTGCTACAATTGTAGTATAATATTGTATTTATGTTTTTTTTTTTTTTTGTGTGACTCCTGCACTTCGGTAATTCATGTGCTGTTTATATTTTTCTTTGCTAGTTTAATGTTTATATTTTTTAATTTAAGTATTTATAACTTATTCCAATAAAGTAGGTAAAAAAACTACACTTTCCAACCAGAAATTAAACTTGGTATAAATAAAACCACATGATTTCGACCAATTCACACTTCCTTTGTTCGCTGAGTAAATAGTCCATTTCTAAATTTCATACCATTGGTAATGAGTTGTTTGACAGTTTGAAGTATGAAGTATTGAGTGCGAAAATAATATTAGGCCTACTGTTCTAAACTTATAGCAAATATAGACATGATATAGGCTTTTGGGCTTACACTGCGTCAAGAAAACAAGGTGAAATTCTTTAAGTTTCATATAGAACTTTGCTCTGCGTCATCAGAAGAAAATCTTGATTGTCCATGAGAAAGGCTTCTAAAACAATGAGGCTTGAATTTAGACGTTACCCAATAGAAGTGGAAATGGTACGTTCATTCGTCACCAGATGGCTCCCGGACGTGGTACAGCGCTAGCGAATATCTTAAACATCCAATATCTGCTGGTGAAAATCCCCTATTTATCTGCAAAGAGGGGTTCCTGCGCTTGTAAAAAATGAAGAGAAGAGAAACCTCAGAAAAAGAGAGAAGACTATTGTGTTAAATGTCTTTAACAAGTTTATGGAAACGTATCCTGACCATATAATTGATGATATCACAAAACTAACACCCAAATTCACCGGTGTGCCTGTTTCAAATGTTTACATTGCACGAAAATAATTATCCACCACTGGTGGTTTTACGAACCAAGTATAAAGAGTCTGTGTGAGAAGTGTTTTAGACGCAGAGTGTGATGAATTTGTAAATAATTTACGAGAGGATTCTAGTGATGCAAGAGACAACGAATTTTCCGATCTACAGGGTATCGAGCCGTTTGTAAGTTCAGATTAATTACCTGTCACGTATGTAGGCCTACTTGTCAATTTGCATGGCAAGTATATTTTATAGCAGTGATAACATATTTTTATTATCTCAAATATATTCAGGCAGTGCAGCAATATGCATAAATTTACAGGTTCGTATTTGCGTAAAGACCACACGGACCTCATAGAGTGATATGAAATGTTTGTTCGTGCCTATGTTACTCTTTCGATGGAAGGAATTTTAGTTCATTTATTTTTATCAAAATGATCCTAAAATTAGGGTGCAGGGATTATTTGCGTAAATACGGTATATTCTCTGATGAAATGGACGAACATCTGTGACAAATACTTGTGATGTGAACTACCATAGATATCTCGTCATGATTGAACTTGAATTTTGCTAGTTCTTTTATCTTGTGTCATGAGCCAAAATGCAATAAATGATGATGATGAAATTCTTACAAAGATTTGATCATTAAATTTAATTTTCTTGATTAAGTCCAACTCTTGGTTTGGCTGCGTCCTCTCTGATATATATATATATAAAAGCAGCAGCTGCTTGCCATCAGACTGGGAGGGCTGCAAACCTGGCCAATGGAGAATAGTGTAAGCGCTCCATGCATTGGCTGAAGTTTCATAATGTGTTCTATTGGCAAGAGGAGGCGTAAACATGTGTGCAGTTCTCTCAGCCCCATTTGGACCAGCCACTGCTGATATATATATCTACACACATTCATTTTTAAATCAAGATTTTATTGACAAGTAGACTGTATCCTTCTGTATTTATTTGTTCGATACTTAGTGAACTGTAGAAGTTTCACAGTCTCTAATCATACTATAACAGTCTTTCACTTAACATTATATTTTTTGTTTACAGGCATGACATGCTGAAAATACATCATATTCCTGTCAGTGCTCTGTTGACTGCACTAAAAATGATGGAAATTGAAGATGTAGACTCAGAAGAAACCCAGTGTATTATTGCAAATCTTATTCATGATGGGAAAATTAAAGGCTATATTTCCCATTCCCATCAGGTCCTTGTAGTCAGCAAGCAGAAGGCTTTTCCAGCTCTAAGTACAGTTTTGTGATCAAATGCAGAGTGCCAGTCGAGTTTCCATTCCCAGCCCTTACCGGACGCACCACAGTACATTTGTATGTTTACAGAATAATGTTGAATGATACTCAAAAATCTGTAAATGTAGGAAAATGAATATGTAACATAAAATCTGTTCCTTCTGTTTTTCTTTTTGATTAAGTATAAACAGGGTCTATCAGCATTCAATACTCCAACTTCTAGGGATGATAGAAGAAATCGAAACAAACTTTTGTGTGTATGAGTGCATGTAAATAACCATGGGTCTGAAGCAAAATTATTGACTAACGGAATCAGAAACTGTAAGAAATGAATTATGACTCTCATTCTTCAAAACCATCAACATTACATATTCTGTTAAACATGCCATGATGTTAGAATGCAATGTTTGTGCTGTGACAACATGAAGTATGTTTTTGTTTGTTTAGATCAGAGTTGTGACAATGAATTATTGTCATACGAATAGATCAGAGTGATGGAACAGGACATATCTCTTGAATTAACAGACATACACTTGGTGTATGGCGTGTGCAATGGTAATTCAAGAGCTATTGCATGTCTGTATGCAAAGCAATATCCTTGGCGACATGTGCCAAAACTACATATGTTGCAATAGATTGCTGCTTTCAAGAAACTGGTTCATTGCAAATTTAAGTTTCTTTTTATTTGTTCAAAACTGGTGTTTGTGTCCATGTGTTATTACCATCCATTTAACTGGACAGTATCAATGTTGCAATTTTCGTTATTAGGTCCACAGAACCGATGCTGGCCTCAGCCAAGTTTGAGGAGAATGTATTGGAACAGCTCAAGAACAAGCCAGTAACAAGTGCACAACGTGTTGCACAGCAGTTACATATCGACATGTTACATGTGGCACGAACAACATTTGCATCCATTTCATCCACAAAGGGTGCAAACACTCCAACCGAGAGTCGGGTAGAGTTTTGTCAATGGTACTTGCACCTATACACTAAAGAACCTGGTTTTGGACAGTTTGTGTTGTTCACTGATGAAGTATCGTTTATCTAAGATGGAATATTCAATTTACACAACCAATACCTGCATACTAGCATCTGCCTTTCCCACCAATAAACATATGGGCCAGTATTGTATGGGATAGGTTGATCGGGCCATACATGCTCCCATTACGTCTCCATGGTAATCTATACCTGCAGTTCCAGGAGAACACATTGCCCGAGTTCTTGGAAGACGTTCCACTTGATATTCGACTTTGGCTGTGGTTTCAGCATGACGATGAAACTCCACATTTCTCTCATGAAGTCTGAGAGCATTTAAACCACAGATCTGGTGAGCAGTGGATTAGTCGCAGTTGACCCATTGCATGGCCTGTTCATTTATCTGACCTCACCCCGCTTGACTATTTTGTGTGGGGACACTTGAAGAACCTGATGCATGAGACTCCAACTGAATCTGTAGAACTTGTTGCTCAGGTGCTTGTAGCTGCATACTTTCAACAGCACATACCTACTACGGGCGGAAGGACACACTTTTGAACAGTTTTTGCAAAAGATAAAAATTAAATTGACATGTAGTAATTTTATTTTCAACCACCTGAAAATGTACTTCATGTATTTATTTCTGACCTATGGTCATTTAATAAGACAAATCTTTTTTTTTTTGTCTTCTATCATTCCTAGAAGTTTGATATTGCGTTTTGATACACCCTGTTTGTTTACTCTTGTATGGTGGGTGTTTCTTGGAAAAACAGCAGAAAATGTACTGTGCAATAGTAAATCAGTAATATCCAATATACATTTTTGTAAATAAATTTTAAACATTGTGAAATATATTTTCTTATATGCCATATTATAATCATATTTCTTTTGAGTGATCTCATTTTTGCTCAATATCAAGTATTCAGACACTTCCTAATGTTGAAAGGAATTTAATCAGTAAATTTCTTTGAGAGTTGCTATATTTGTGTGTTAAGAAGTTTGTGTTCTGTGTCAGAATCAGTCTGGTAATGCTAATACGTAGCTGAGGGGCTATGTCAGACCTGGTCTGACACAACTTGAAGATAAAAATATTCATAAATTTGTGAGAAAATGGTGGACAAGCTTTACCTAGTGTATAACCGAACATTCTTTTGTACAGTGCTGATGTCTACGATTTACTTAAATGTCCTCTACAGAATCTTAGTGTTTAAAAGCAACATAGTGCCTACTATCAATATATTTGGTCCGTTATTGGGCATTATAAATTTTCCAGTTACCTCATTCCTTGTTGCCAGCGTTTCGCCGCAGTGTGCTAAGTTGGGCTCCTCAGTTGGTAAATAGCATACCTACCAAGACGCATGGCTAATGCAAACCGTGGAGGCCACTGCGTAGGCTACTTGGAGCCACTATGAGAGAGACTTCGTCTCATTTTCAAAAATTGATGACTGCCTGGCCATCAGATGATAAAGATGTTGATTCCCATAGGGAACCTGATATATTTGTTCCGAATGAGTAAATTTATAATACCAATATAGTTGGTCTGTTACTTGTGGCGTATTGGGTCAGTATGAGGGCCGCTGAACGGTTGAGGCGAGCAAATATTGCTTCACTGGTGGAAACTTGTTAAACCACTGAAAGGCATATGCCCGTCACCTCAATAAACTGGGACGACACCAAGAGAAATTAGTATATCGGGCTTAGCTTTATCCAATCGACAGAAGCAGCGGAAGCTTAGTGGGCTAACCGAGAGGGCTGTCCGTGGTAGGCACCGAGTTAAAAAAAAAAAAAAAATAAGCAAGGAGTGAGAGGACAGAGGATACATACATCGAACCAAATACAAGAGTGAAGAATCAATTTAAAACAAGCTATATTTTAAGCATTAATGACTAGAACAGGTAATACATAAATCAGTTGAAGAATAGGAAATACAAACATATGATAAGGGCTCAGCCCACTTGACGACCAGAATACAATCGAGACAAATAATGATTAAGTATTCTTGGGGATACCAGTATAATATTCAGCTAAAGGTGAAGACCCGTATTCAAAAGAGAAAACACAATTAGTACCTAATAGATTACACGACTTTCAATAAAAAGGGGGGATTAGTGCGCTTCACCATACAAATTAAAGGCCACTCTTACAATCTTTATTTGAAACCTCAAAGAGGGAAAGAAAGCTAAAACACATCGGGAGAAAAGAGAATTACATTACTCAATATTGGAATAAAGGAAAGAAAAAGGAGACAAAGTAAGTACGAAAGGAAAGAAAAGAGAGAGAGAGAGGGGGGGGGGGGGAATCCTTCCAGACTGCTTAAACACTATTACTTTGGTGATGTAAGCGACCACTCGGGCCTGTAGAAAATGTCCAAAAGGTGGCAACACTTCTATCATTCGTCCAAGCACAATTAGTCTTTTAAGGTTATGAAATTGATTAAGATTTTCGGTCAGAAGGACTCTTTTACAATGGAGACCGAGAAGCCACAAAATGATCAATCATTCAAAGTTCACTTCTTGATTTAAAAGAACGAAGGACCACAACAACTTATAAAATTTTGCTCACCCAGTCTGTTGAAGCACAATGCAGCAATTCACCAATTAAAAGGAAATAAGACATCACTACGGGCCAGCCGCCAGCGAACAGTTTGCTCTCTCCACTTGAGTTAATATGCACTAAATGTCTGACCCTCAAAAAGAAAGGAATGGCTTGCTTATATACGAAGTGAAGAGATTCGAGAAGTTACTCGACGAAGATCACATAGGCTGACGTCACAGCCAGGCAGGAAGAGCAGTGCCGGAGAACAAGCCAGTCAGTAAACAGCTGGGCGAGCGAACAGTAGAATGTAATAGATAGCAGAAGGTAAGATGTCATAGAACGGTCGTAACATACTGGACATAATAAATTTTCCAGCTAACTCATTCCTCGTTGCCCACATGGTGTGCTAAGTTGGGCTCATCAGTTAGTAAATAGCACACACTTACCAAGACGTATGGCTAGTGCATACCGTGGAGGCCAGATTAGCAAATAGTTTCCTTTGTTTGACCCGTGCAATGAAAACGCATCAAAGTCAAGTGGTACGCTTGTATTTCGTAGTTAAGAAATGTCTGTCTCCGTAGTGTACTGCAGCTCTGATGGCACTGCACAAATAGGTGAACAGTTTCGTATGTCATGTCTGACCCACGCATTGCAAGCATGCTTCAGTCATGTTATATGTCTGTGTTTCGTAGTTAAGAACGTTCGTCAGTGTAATATTTAGCACAATTAACTGCCATTCTTGGGGGCCCTTGGACAAAGCGGAGGTGGGACAGGTTTTTCTCCGGGTACTCCGGTTTTCCCTGTCATCTTTCATTCCAGCAACACACTCCATTCTCATTTCATAGCATCAATCATTCCTTAATAAATCACTTTGGGAGTGGCGACCCCATCGTCCTAACAGCCTATACCTGCTTCATTCATTACATCCCTGACCCGGTCAATGACTGGAAAACAGGTTGTAGGTTTTCATTTTCTTGGGGGCCCTGAGTTTGATTCCAGGTACTGCCAGGGATTTAAGAATGGCAGGAAGGTAGGATTTTGGTAAATTTACCTATGATAACAATGATATTTACAATAAGATACAATAATTGAAAACTAGAAAAGCGGCTGGAATTGATACGATTTCTGGGGATATACTAAAGACAATGGGTTGGGATATAGTACCATATATGAAGTACACCTGACTATTGTTTGCATGAAGGAGCTATACCAAATGAATGGAGAGTTGATAGAGCAGCCCCTGTGTATAAAGAAGGTGATACACATAAAGCTGAAAATTATAGGCCAGTCAGCTTGACATGCATGTAAGCTTTGGGAAAGCATTCTTTTTGATTATATTAGGTATGTTTGCAAAATTAATAATTGGTTCAATAGAAGGCAGTTTGGGTTTAAAAAAGGTTATTCCACTGAAGCTCAACTTGTAGGATTCCAGCAAGATACATTAACTGAAGAAAAAAAAATTGGCACTACCGTGACTTGAACATCGGCGCGTCCGCACAACCAGCATTTATGGCATCTCACTGAGCTAACGGGACAGCTCCGGCAGAGCGCCGAGTTCATGCGACCTGTGCTTGGCCACACTGCACGCCGTTACAGTGTTGCCAGAGCCTCGTTTCTTGGATTCAGGAGGTCAAATGGACAGTATCTAAGGCAAAAATGAGGGCTATTGGACTAGACAAAAGAGTGACCAAATGGGTGACAATATATGTCTAGAAAATAGAACTCAGAGAATTAGAGTAGGTGAAGCTTAATCTGATCCTGTAATCATTAAGAGGGGAATTCCTCAAGGACCTTTCTGTTTTCATATATATACGTCTGACAAAAAAAAAGGTAAGCATCCAGAAGGAGTGGTCCAATGTTATCCCATTTCAGTATACAGGCTGAACAAAAATATACCGCACGTGGAGGTCGCCATGCGGTTTCTCGTCGAAATTCACGACAAAAGTTTATCTTGCAAAACCTAGTCCCACCAATAGGTTTAATAGAAATGGAGTTAAGAAACGAAGCTCTGGCAATGCTGTAACGGCATGCAGCGTGGCCAAGCACAGGTCGCATGAACTCGGCACTCTGCCGGAGCTGTCTCGTTAGCTCAGTGAGATGAGGTAATACCATAAATGCCGGTTGTGCGGATGCGCCGATGTTCGAGTCACGTTCACGCCAATTTTTTTTTTTTTCAGTTAATGTATCAAATTGTATCCAATGTACACCTCCACTACGCAGTACACTATGTTCTGTCTTACCGTTACAGTTACCTTTATTTAAACATTCAAACATAACATGAACTTCTTACAGACGTAAACGACCACTTTGTTTTGTCCATGGCACAAATAAAGAACATAATAGTGGATACAATATCATCTCTATCCAGTGTGGTACAAGGAAACACAGTACAGTACAGTAGGTAGGCTACACTGGATTGCCATGTTATTCTATGTACAATAATTCCATAGTGTTCGTGTGACGTCCAGTCTTATCTTCACAGAGCCGGTACGTACACTTACGAACAACGTTCACTTCACAGCAGATGTTCAAAGCGACCACCTTGCATTTGCAAACACTTCGCCACTCGCTGGAGCATACTTTGCCGGACCCTATGCAACACACCTGCATCCACCATTTCCGATGCAGCATGCACGCGAGCTATTAGGTCTTGTACATCCATGGGTGGAGTACTATAAACATGTTCCTTTAAGTGTCCCCACAAATAAAAATCTAGTGGGTTAAGGTCCGGGGAACGTAGAGGCCAGAACACAGGACCTCCACGAACAATCCATTTCCCTAAAAAAAGCTTCAGTTAACTAGTTACACACAATCATTTCAAAGTGTGGTGGTGCACCATCATGCTGAAACCATAACTATTGTCGAACACCAAGTGGAACGTTTTCTAAAGCCTCAGGCAAAGTATTACCCAGAAATGTACGATAGCGGGGCGCATTCAACTGGTCCGGCAATAGGTAAGTGGCTAAAAACACTCCTCCCACGATTCCAGCCCACAGGTTTATGCCAAAGCGTGCCTGGAAGCCACGATCACATGTGACGTGGGTTGTGGTTCAGACCAATAATGGCTGTATGATGGTTGAAAATACCTTCCCGAGTGAAGCTACATTCGTTACTCCATATCACATTCTTTATAAAATGTTTTATTTAATGGCAAACAGTAAAGCTATTCAAAAGGGTGCGCTGGAAATTATACCTACATTCAGAATAATTTACTCTAAGAAGCACCCTCAAATGTTAGTCAAATGAATAAAATGTAAATGTAAGGTTAGGAACATTATAGTTAACAATTTTTGAGATATAGTTTTAATAATAGTAAGTACTATAAATTCATTTTAAAATGTTACAATTATTTTTATGATACTTTACATTTAAGTTAAATTACATTTCACGTTCATTTTAAATTATTTTAAACTTATTTTTAATTTTAAGTAGTTATACTGTTCAATACTAGTGATGGGCAACGCTCTCGCTCGGGACTCTCGAGACTGAGGTGGTAGATCTCGAGACTCGTGAGAATCTCGAGACCAATCCTCCTGTAGTGCAAGTTGTGCGATGTACCAGTAACTACAAATGTAAACGTGATAGTATATCATTGGCAGTTATTGCGTGAAATAATGTTTTCATATGAAAACGTGTGAGCCAATACATTTTGTCAAAAGCCTGGAAAAGTACTGCATGTTCAGCTATGAACCCCGTAATACCATTAACGAACGTGAAAACAGAATGTACCTTAAACTGTTCACAACTTATTTGTGGTGGACATCTTAGCTGAATAACCCTGCATACTTTGTGAATAACTGTAGATAGTATGTACACTTACTTGGATACTAGGGGCGTGCATTATTCGAACTTGAGACGGGGAAGATGTGCTTCGTTACATATGCATCCCCCATTACACATGAGTGGAACGTGTAATCTAAAATGCCCGACGTTGCTCCAGTTCCTCCAGCAGGGCTGATGAGCAACGCTCTCGAGACCAATTCTCATGTGCTGCAAGCTGTGCGACGTCCCAGTAACTACGAGTGTACTTACCAGCAATTTTTCATATGGAAACGTGTTGACGATAAATTTTGTCAAAAGCCTAGGAAACCACTGCATGTTGAACTAGGAGCTCCTTAATACCATTAACGAAAGTGAAGACAGAATGTCAGTATCTTAAACTGTTCACGAGTTATTTCAGGTGGACTTCTTAGCTGAATAACCCGTATAATTTGTTAATAACTGTTATTAGGATGTAAACCTACCTGGATGCCTCGCAATCGTTGTCGGCAGGCTAGCTTCTTGTGATTAAGAGCGGGCTGGAGGTGTTCTGTGACTATTCCTCTTCATTTATATTATGTGTTTTTAAGTGTCGGATCATCACAGAAGTATTTCTGCCGACGTATTTTACTTCTTTTGAATAAACAACACAACGGGTTGTGCTATGTGGCACATCTTCAAAATAACCGACATCCACGACTTACGCTGCATTTCGGACATCGTCTTCAAGTTGTCGCGTACAACTATAGTAGACACAATTACACAGTCCTGTACCAAAGTACCTAATAATAATAATTATATTATATATTATTATTAACAAATACATCACAAATGGGAAATATCTCGGTGGCAATGGTCACTTACATAGTGTAATAATAACCAGCATACTGATGTTGGCAAGTTTTCCTTCGTAAACAGGACTAGAAGGGATTGGAATAAATTACCTACAGCAGTCTTTGATATATTATCTTCCGGTATAACATCGTTTAAGATAATGATTAGTGCGAGTGCAAAGTGAAAAGTAAAAGCTGTAAACGACGGACACTGAATTTGTGATTTTCTGCTGGATTTAGAATGTTAAACTAGTAGTATTTCTTGTAATATTTTCTTTCGTTGTTAATTGTCGCTATAGTTGTAGGGTAATGATGGTTTCACTTCACTTTATTATCACTTGTAATGTTAAGCTAGTAGAAATCTCAACCTATGGTATTGTAAGTGGTAGTGGTAAGCACTGGAAATACTGAATTTGTGTATGATGATGCTGGATTTAGAATGCTAAATTAGTAGTACTTCTTGTAATATTTCCTTTCCATGGAATAGCTTGTTGTACTCTTGTTATTGTTGTTGTTGTCGTTGTTGGGTAATTATGCTCACTTTATATATGACACGAATGCTCTATAACATTGTAAGGAATTATTTCCTTCGTCACGAAAATATCGGTACACACAAGCAGTGGTCATAATATGATATTGAATGTGGGGTCTGATAAAGATGTACACCTACCTGTCGAAAGAATTGGAGCAAACTGAAGCATTTTAGATTACACATTCCACTCATGCATAATGGTGGCTGCATATGCGACAAGGCGCATCTTGCCTCGTCTCGAGTTCGAATAACGCACGCCTCTAGTATCCAGGTACGTGCACCTACAGTATCCTTCAGGTTCTGTACTTAAACCACTCATTTGTGTACCTACCAGTGCATACAATGCCAGAATGCGTATCCTTTATAATTATGTTATACTGCGTCAAAATAGACCTCGGTAGAAATGGACGCCCTAGTCGCTTGTTTGACATATATTTACGAAATTGAGAAGGCCCGTAGTTGGCTATTCGCATACTCAGCACAAACAACATTCAGCTTCGACTACCTGTATGCCTACGACACGCTGCGGGGACAACGCTCTCGAGATATCTCGAAATTTCTCGCGAGAAATAGTGCCTGCGCTGGTCTCGAGAAATCTCGAGACCTCGTCTCAGACTGCCCATCACTATTTAATACATTATGTTTATGCAGGTGCACAATTATAGGGTTTGGCGTAATAGAAGGCTTCATAGCCTGAGCCCTGCCATGTACAGAAAAACATAAATAAATAAACTGGGTTTTGTTCTATTCCTTTTCGTTTTGCAAATTAGCAGGTTGTTAATATAAGCAATGAGGACCAATTTACAGTACCCTCAAGCAAGAAGTTCTAAAAAATATTCTGCATGTTTTATGACTGATTAACAAAAAAAATGTAACTTTCAAACAGCTCAAGTCCTGAGGTTCCAGATAAGTGTTCACAACATGCTGTGATTTGTTCATGCATGCATGCAGATATTGCAGGACTGTTCGTTAGACTCAATAGGTGTATGAAATTCTCAAGGCTTTCCAGCAAGAGGAATTCCCACCCCTAACATACACGAATTGCTGAACACTAAACTGTAAACAAAACCTTGGGGAGAAAATGTGTGTTAACTTCCTTTTAAAACAAAATTTACAAGTTCACATTCTCTCAAAAAAGTCTTTAATATAACTACCCCTAAAATAATTTAGACCTTTTCCATGGATCTGCAAAAGTTATGGATTTCCATGGAAAGAAATATAGACAGAAGGCAGGGACATCAGAGATGCCAGAGGACTGGAATACATCAATAATCTGTCCACTACACACAGGGAGACAAATTACAGAGCATAACCTATAGAGGAACTTCTCCATTGAATTGTTGCGAGGGGGATCAAATATAAAAAGGATTTTATTTTTTATTTAAATTCTTTTATTGAAAAACACAAGGCAATTATAATTTATTTTTCCACATACTTTCCTGCTTTGGAAATGCATTTGTCCCAGCGTATGGGCAGCTTTTTGATGCCCTCATCGTAAAAAGAACAGGGGTCGTGTCACCAGCTAGTTACGCACGAAGTCTTCCACACACTCGTCATCTTCAAATCGTTGTCCTCCTAGAGCAGCTTCTTTAAGCGGTCCGAATAAATAGAAATTGCAGGGCGATAATTCTGGGTTGTAAGGAGGATGATTAAGTGTAGTCCAGTGCATTTCCTGTAGCTTGGAGACAGTTAAAGCTGCAGTATGGGGCTGCACATTGTCATGGAGGATCCATGTTTCATCACAGGTGATGATCCGACTCAAAAATGCATCACCTTCTTCCACAAACCTTGCTGTAAGCCTCTGACAGACCTCCAAACATCTCAACTTCAGATTTTCGGTCAAAAGGCAAGGGACCCATCTAGAACACACTTTACGGAACTGTAGGTCGTTTGTGATGATTGCTTGACAGCTCCCATAATTGATTCTGACTTGTTCTGCGATTTCTGATACTGTTGCCTGTCGACCCTCAATGTCTATAACCGCACAAATGTTTTCGACTGTAATGCTGGTCCGAGGATGGTGATTGTGTTGATTTTCCACACGTCTTAGACAATGTTTAATCACCAAACTGAGCAGTCAATCTCCGGTAAATTTCCACCATTTTAACTCCTTCACGAGCAAGAAATTTTGTAATTACACGTGCAGTGTAGGGGTGCACCTGTTGCTCCGACATCGTGAGCGTTACTGAAGAAGAGGCGGGAAATATCTAACTCCTAACGGTCCCGCCTAAGCATAGCAGAAGCACGGGGTCAGTCCTATCAACTGTTGATGTTCAGGAAGGAGAGCCCCATTTATATTTGATCGACCTTCATACAAAATATTCACCAATCTACAGTCTGAATGACTACCCTTATGTAAAAGAGATGTTAGGGTTTAAAATGTAGTTAGAAGAGGACAAACACAATAGATAGCATATCTAAGTTACATATAATGTGTGTAAAGTTAGATGAATTTGATCTTAAGTTTCTTCTTCTTTCAAATAGGCCTACTAGGGACCACGCTTGTTCAACGGCTAGTCTTTGATCTCTGGCCAGTATTGTAGCACCTTCTCCCAATGTAGCTCCTTCCTTTCCAACTAGGGGGTACCTTTTTTTTCTTCAATGATTTTTCCTGAATACCAGAGACTCTTCAGTATCTGTCTCAAAATCTGTCAGTCCCAGTTCTGTAATGGCCTCCTCAGTCCATCAACCATCTAGTATGGACTTTTTGTGATGCCAAAAGTTGAACAGGTAGTTAGTCCATTTGTCATGAGATAATCTTGTCATATGACCATAGAAAGCAAACCTTCTTTTCCTGGCACAGTCAGAGAGCCTTCCTATCTTGGAATAGAGCTCTGAATTGCGATATCTCCTATATTCTCCATCGTTCAGTACTGGGATTTTCTGAGAATTCTTCTCTTTCTGACTTCCAGTCGTGAGAGATACTCCACGATATACAGGGCTTCCGGGCTGATGACTGTTGCATAGTGTTTCAGCTTCAGATTTTGTGGCTGGCACCCCTTGTTGTGGGAGTTTTGAGTCAGTCGATAGACCAGATCCAGCTTGTTAACTGTCATGGAAAAGGCTGCTTTCTCTGATAAATTGGGTTCAGTGATACTTGGGACATCACTTTGGCCACCTGTTTTCTGAGGCAGTCACGTCTGATACCTGTTTTGTTCTTGAAGCTTTCAGAGATCTTGCCTCTGAATTTAACCTTGGAGTGTGTATCACCTGGGGTTTGGAGAATTAGTCTTCAGATTTTGTTGTCTAGTTTTTGGTTCCTCCTTTCTCCACTCGCTTGATTTTACTCTCTTCTAATAATATCTCTGTGTTAATCATCTGTGATGATGGTAACTTTGTTTCCTCCAGTGATACTTGGCACATCACTTTGGCCACCTGTTTTCTGAGACAGTCACGTCTGATACCTGTTCTGTTCTTGAAGCTTTCCGAGATCTTGCCTCTGAATTTAACCTTGGAGTGTGTATCACTTGGGGTTTGGAGAATTAGTCTTCAGATTTTGTTGTCTAGTTTTTGGTTCCTCAAGAATTTTACTAAAGGTTTGTCTGTCCACAGAGTCGTAGGCCTTCCTTGCATTAACAAAGGTGACTACCACCATGCAGCTTCTAGTCTTGGAATAAGCTAGTACTGTTATGAGGTTGAGGATCTGCTCAGCACAGGATTGGCTCCTCCTGAAAACCCCCAGGGTCTTTCCCCAGTTGATTCTCTGCCCTTGTGAGTAAGCCCTTACAGGAACTTGTCTATTACTGGAAGGGGAGAGATTCTTTGGTAGTTGTTTGTCTCTTTAAGATCTCCTTTTTTTTTTTTTTTTACTTGCTTTCATTATTTACTATCTCTTATATCTGTTGTTGACAGAATAATCACTTAGAATCTTTGGGGTTAGTAGAATCCCTGCACTCTGTGCAGGAACCACCTGTAAGGAGAGTATGGGCAATGGAATCCTCTTGCTCACTAAATGTTCAGACCATAATCTCATCATTTGAAGCACAGAAAAACCTCCTTAAGGCATTTCTGTACGGGATAAGGAAAGAGAAACTGTTAAGCAAGAAAACATATTACTGAATACACAAATAAAAACTATCCAACAACGATATTAAAATATTAGATATATTTTCTCGTCATGCGCGCATTTTACTTTGTGTATGTATAGGTACAGTGATCCGGCCCCGCGGTGTAGGGGGCAATGTGTCTGCCTGTCACCCAGCGGCCCCGGGTTTGATTCCCGCCGGGTCAGGGGTTTTTAATTGTAAATGATTAATATCCCTGGCCTGGGGACTGGGTGTTTGTGTTGTCCTTAATGTTCCTTTCCTCACATTCAGCACTTGACACTTCTGCAATTACACGCAGGTTCATAACATATGGTGCAAGTAGTGGCAAAAGATCTTTAGAGGTCAACACCACGAACAAATAGCATTTTAAAAAAAAATTACAGATACAGTGAAAGATATAGACTATCTACTGTTTCTAAAGATGAGATGAGTGTCACAAGGCATAAAAAAGATGAGAGAACAAATATTATTTCCTGTGCAACTTATTCAATTACACTATATTAAAATGTGTGTAAAACACCAGACAACAAATATGAAAACAAGCACTGGTGCCCATAAAAGTATCAACATATTACAGTATTGCAGATCACACTCTTTATAAAATAAATGTTGGCTTAAAACTTATATTTCAGACCAGTGGGTTATTAAACATAGTGCCGAGCTAAGTTGCTCAGAGGGTTGAGGCGCTGGCCTTCTGATCCCAACCTGGTAGGTTCGATCCTATGGTATTTGAAGGTGCTCAAATATGTCAGTCTTGGGTCGGTAGATTTACTGACACATAAAAAGCTCATTCGGGATTAAATTTTGGCACCTCGGCATCTCCAAAAACTGTAAAAAGGTAGTTAGTGGGATGTAAAGCCAATGACATTATTATTATTATTAAACAATGTCTTCTGATCACTCTCTATGACCAAGGGTTATTTGGAGGTTAAACACGGCCACGTGCGAGAAAATGACTTTTGACCGCCGTCTTGAATGTGACAACCCTTTGATTGACTCAAGTCGAAACTCTGAGGTGCTAGTAAGTAAACTCGCGCCCTCATCCCGAGATAGTGCAGCTCTTTTCAGGTACACCCCCTATGGGGGTGAGCTGCATGTACCCTTTTAACCACACATCAGCATTCCTGCCATTCTGAAATTTCCTGGCAGAACCGGGAATCGAACCCGGGCCACTGAGGACGGCTACCAACTAACTGTTACACTACAGAGGTGGGTTGCGCCACTGCTGAAAGATGCGGATGCCTGTCCACTCCATCAATCAATACTGATCTGCATTTAGGGCAGTCGCCCAGGTGGCAGATTCCCTATCTCCCTGGATTTTAATTTTGTCTTCAATAGTAAGTGATTTCACAACCTTTTCAGTATCCATAACCAGGCTACTACAAGATAAATATGCAACACGCTAGTCAACCTCACACGATTACGTTCCTAATCCGTTGGTAGGCTATCATGTGACACAACAAATATTAGCTACCCTTGCTGAACCACTCAACACCAAATTAATTTCAAACTTCTGAATGGAATAACGAAATATAAGTACAAATGGGCTTACTAGGTTATTCAGGAATATCACTGCAAACTCATGCTCTACCGAATATCACTGCAAACTGCTAAGCAAAATTTAACTTTCCTGAGGCTAATGGCTTGTTCCCCGAAGGTGTAATTTATCCTGTATAGTTCAGGAATTCAGAAGTCCTTTTTCCCCATTTTCGTGCAACTTTCCCCGACCTGTCTCCCGTGGCGATGGCTTTTATCTGTGTTGGAATTCAAGTTTGTATCACAAGGGATGACAAAGAACATTTTCAGCGCTAGGAAAACTGTGGTGTACTAAGCAAAAATTTGTGATGCAATAAATGAGGTATTATTAAATAGATTTAACATGACATTGACATGAATTGGGACTTCAAATTTATGATGCACTAAGTGAGAAAACATCTTAAAGAAGAACACACTAACAAGGTTTCACTGTGCAATCTTTCATCAAAAGAAAAAGTTAAACCATCATGGCATCACGCGAGGTCAAAACACAGGCATCAATGAACTATGTCACAGTCTGTGAAATAAGTGTGATGAACAAGTTACAAGAGCTACAGTAAACACTGTTGATTGCCAGACTTAACCACCTACTGATACAGTCTACAATGGCTCTGCATATGTTTCTCAGAAACAGATCCTTGTCATCTTGTCGGTGCAAAGTAAACCAACTTGAAAAAGAAAAAAAAGAAAAGAAAAAGAGGTGATGTGGAGTAGCTTCAATCATAGAGAAGATGAGGGAAAGCCGCCTGCGCTGGTACAGTCACACACTTCAAGCAGAGAAATCAGCATCAACTGAGGCAAAGAGGGCTTTTGCTCTAATGGCTCTAATGGTCAATGGTAAATGACCAACACTAAGACTGAGGCAACACTGGCTTCATTCCCTGCAGAACCTCAGGAGTGCAGACCTACACCCTGAACAGGCCCATAATTATACCAAATAGTAATATGGAGCCAAAGTAGTGGAACCCACCTCAGAGTGGGGTAAGCATTAAAGAAGATAGTCCACAATCAATCAATCAATCAATCAATCAATCAATCAATCAATCACTGCTGACCTGCATTTAGGGCAGTCACTCAGGTGGCAGATTTGCTATTTGTTCTTTTCCTAACATTTTCTTAAGTGATTGCAAAGAAATTAACCAGCAAATTTAAGATGGCACTCTTGAAAAATTTCCTATTGTAAAGGACACCAGTAAACACCTGTTTTTAAAAGCCTTGGTGCAGCTGGCCCTGCTGGTAGTATTGTGTAAGAGGAGCCCTTTGCCAGGGGTTACAGTTAAGGCCTCAATATTGTGCATGACATGCCTTAAAGGTGACGAAACCAAATCAAACTTGTCGAAAATCTACCATCTAATGTCCAGATGGCATTTAATAGCATAGGTCAGCATTTAAATTAGCGATACTCTCAGCCTGAGGAGTCTGTAGGACTGAGGAAGCATGAGGACTGGTTTCTGAAATAATTGCAAAGAATTTGGAAATTTATTGAACATCTCCCTTGGTAAATTATCCCAATCCCTATAACTCCTCTTCCTAGGCAAACAACAGACAGGGAACCTGCCACCTGGGCGACTGCTCTAAATGCAGATCAGTGGCGATCGATTGAACCTGCTACTAATTTCTTTTCACCCTGCATAATGTTTGTACTTGGTGGAGATGAGAAAAATGCAAGAACGAGGAATGTACCTGCAAACAGAAACATCCTGTTCTGGCCAGACACATCGGCCCTTATCTGCTAGAGGAAAACATTGACTCACACTTGGCAGTGTTCAGCGTCTTGCTCAATCTAATCAGATATGTGAACATTCAGATGAATATGGACGAATCTCTGAATTTTTCACTTAGTTGATTCATATATTGCTTAGCTACAACTGGTATTGCTCGCACATACCAAATCACAGCATTAATAAGAACAAAAGTCTGCATTATTAAGGACTCAATCTTTTGCAAGCATTATTTCAGCATGCTCCGAAAACCCGGAGATAAAGGCTCAAAGTTTATATTATATCAAATCCCAATTGATAGTGCTATTAGTTCATTGGTAAGGGTACGTATTTTGAGGGGGGTGTCACTGCTTTTACGTGTTTGGGTTTCTAGCCAAGGAATTACTCTTAATAATGATAAAGCATGCCAAATGTATGGAAAAACATAATTTATGTAGACATTTCGTGTTCCAGTAGGCCTCTTTTAATTTGCATCGGTTCTTGGCATTTCACTGGTCTCATTATCCTCCGCATAACTCTCGCCTGCTAAGAAATCAGTTGTTTTTAATCTCTTCAGCGTCATATTTATCTAACATACCAACGAATCCATATTAATTTTAATAAAAGGTCACTAGTGTATGTTAGATTGGCCTACATGATATTATACTTTATGGAAGTATATATACAGTGTACTTATTTTTAATTTATTTCATTCAGGTTGTTTTATGAAATGAAATGATGTAAAAATTCATCATATAATTATTATATCTTTTGTTGATGCAATATAAGCAATGCAATTCTGTAGATACTGTAGCTATATCTATTTTGAAACTTCTCTTGAGATGTGAATAATAATAAAAAAATGCTCAGAAATTTCACCAAAATGAATCTCTCAAAATTTAATAAAGCATGATAATTCTCTCTTTTCTCTCAGGATGTGTACATCAGGCCGTGTTGTGGTCGCCTTAATCGGGCTTATCTAACCCTCTCAAAATGGCTAAAAGGTTAGGAAACTGCACCTGGGTTGCATACATTCCAAACAACTTAAAATCGACCCGCTGTTTTCTATCATAATATATGTACACGCAAGCGTTTCGTCAATACATTCGGTTTTGGCTCTCAAGCCAGCCAGCTCCCTGGTTGATCCTGCCAGTAGTCATATGCTTGTATCAAAGATTAAGCCATGCATATCTCAGTGCAAGCCAAATTAAGGTGAAACCGCGAATGGCTCATTAAATCAGTTATGGTTCCTTAGATCGTACCACTTTACTTGGATAACTGTGGTAATTCTAGAGCTAATACATGCAAACAGAGTCCCGACCAGAAGTGAAAGGGACGCTTTTATTAGATCAAAATCAATCGGTTGGCTCGTCCGGTCCGTTTGCCTTAGTGACTCTGAATAACTTTGGGCTGATCGCACAGTCCTTGTACCGGAGACGCATCTTTCAAATGTCTGCCTTATCAACTGTCGATTGTAGGTTCTGCACCTACCATGGTTGTAACGGATAACGGGGAATCGGTGTTCGATTCCGGAGAGGGAGCCTGAGAAACGGCTACCACAACCAAGGAAGGCAGCAGGCATGCAAATTACCCACTCCCGACACGGGGAGGTAGTGATGAAAAATAACGATACGGGACTCATCCGAGGCCCTGTAATCGGAATGAGGACACTTTAAATCCTTTAACGAGTATCCATTGGAGGGCAAGTCTGGTGCCAGCAGCCACGGTAATTCCAGCTCCAATAGCGTATATTAAAGTTGTTGCAGTTAAAAAGCTCATAGGTGGATTTGTGTCCCACGCTGCCGGTTCATCGCTGGTCAGTGTCTAACTGGCATGGTTCGTGGGACGTCCTGCCGGTGGTGGCGGGTCGAAAGCGCACGGCCGCCGTGGCTATCCGTGTGCGGTTCCTGCGCGCCGTAGGTGGACCCCGATGAAATACTACCGTGGTGCTCTTCGAGTGTCGAGGTGGGCCGACACGTTTACTTTGAACAAATTGGAGTGCTTAAGGCAGGCCGGCTGCACCTGAATACTGTCTGCATGGAATAATGGAATAGGACCTCAGGTCTATTTTGTTGGGTTTCGGAACCCGAGGTAATGATTAATGGGGACTGGCGGGGGCATTTGTATTGCGACGTTGGAGGTTAAATTTATGGATTGTCGCAAGACGGACCGAAACGAAAGCATTTACCAAGTATGTTTTCATTAATCAAGAACGAAAGTTAGAGGTTTGAAGGCGATCAGATACCGTCCTAGTTCTAACCATAAACGATGCCAGCTAGCGATCTGCCGAAGTTCCTCCCATGACTCGGTGGGCAGCTCCCGGGAAACCAAAGCTTTTGGGTTCCGGGGGAAGTATGGTTGCAAAGTTGTCTATAATAATAAAAGGAAGTGTTTGTCTGTCTGTGTGTCTGTGCGCGATGCCCAGCAAAATCTACAGCATGCAGAGATCTGAAATTTTGAACACAGATAGAAGGGGGTCCGAATGCACTTTGAAGCCGGAATTTTCATTTTCGCTTTCGTTGGTGAGTTATGAACGAAAAACCATCGGAAAACGTGTATTGGGATATGATAATCCAACGTGCTGTCACCAAGATTAAATGAATAGAGTCACTGTCGCTAGGCAACGAACATAAGATAGGTAACGAACACAATTCAAAGAGCCATTTTACGTCCAGGACGTAGGAAGCCGTTTTTGGTCTTATATGGTGTGAGGGCATATGACGCTGTTGATGGCGATTCGTCCGTCAAATCGGGACATAAAGTCTTGAGCTATTAGAGAGGAGCAGGCTATGTTCTGGCACCGGGTTTTATCCTCTTCATTCTTACTATCATATATCATGTCATTCATTTCATCTCATTAACTCATCTGATTAGGTTGACGTCATGAAAGTCATCCGGCCGTAAAAACTCGCTACGAAGATTCATCTCACTTCATACCCAAACCCCGCAGAGAAAGGGGACAAGGGTTGGACACGTATACATTTAGAGGAAACATACAGGACACAAGATAGACAATAATAATAATAAACAAGGAATAATACATATGTCAGTCAGGATGCCATTTTAAGTCTATGGAGTAGAAAGCCATTTTCTTTCAATCCATGATGTCTGTCTGTCTATCTGTGTTCATGTGTGTGATGCCCAGCCAAATCCACGGTATACAAAGAACTAAAATGTTTGTCATACGTAGGCACAGGTTTTCACCTAAAATGCATGGCTGTGTCTTAAGAGCAATTCTTGCACCAAGACATGAAGCTGTCAACGTCATCAAATAGCAAAACTCACAAGAATTATCTGGTTTTCTGTAAATTGAAAAGTCTATCGACACGACATATCATACAGATGAGGCTGTCAACTACACGACACAGATTTTGAACAATTTGGAGTCAGCTGGAGCACCCTCGAACATCTTGGGGTGGACGAATGTGGCACCGATTATCCTTCTCAGGAATAAGAATCTTTCCCTGCTCATGACTGAGCATACCGCGGGCGAAGTAGTATTCCTCGGAATTGAATTGAGTAGGAAGCCATTTTCGGTCCGCGGCATGAGGAGCTACCAGCCCGTAATATTCCGAAGTGTTTGTGTGTATATGCGTAAAGCCCATCAAATCTACGACACACAGACATCTGAAATTTTGACATAGGACAATCGTTTGAAGTTTTAGGACTCCATCTTCGAAAACGGTGCTTTTGCCATTGTCAACTGTACGTGGATTGTTCAAGAGTTTGAAAGGCAAACACAATACAGTATACATCTTACCTCCAAATGGAAGGACATTAATATACTTTATTCCGAAGCTGTATAACCCGATGAGTGCTACGCCCGCCTATAGACAGGCTGACGCGGCCGGTCCACCAGTGCTATGCCCGTCTGTAGACAGTGCGCGAGAATTTTAATTTTTTTAGTTTCCCAGTTCACTTTCAAGTGCGAATTTGATCTCTGACATGTTCTGCTATCTGTTGGGCATTATGTAGAACTAACTGATCAGAGATAATAGCTTCGGGAAGTAACTTACACAGCTTTTTGTAGACGTCCGTGGAGTTCATCTGTGATGTAAACAAACAGGGCGGAACAACAGTCTAGTTTCTCTTGCCGCGATGTTATTTCGGATCACAGAATCTTTCAGTTATTAACCACAGTGGAAAGTGATGATGGAGATAATCGTTTTAAGGAATTGTGAGGCGATTTTGAAAGTGAGAGTGATAGAGAGAGTGCCGAAAATATTGTGAGAGAGAAACAGAGCCTCCTTCTAAACTAAAGAAGAAAAACACGGTGAGTACAAAAGGTATTTTATTGCTAATTTCGTGGTGGGTGGATTACTTTTCTTCACCAGAGTTTTAAGTAACTGTGACAGGCTCTGAGGGCCAAGTAATGTTTGATGACAACCCGAAAATCATTGATTTTTTAGAAACTTTTGTGCCAGTGGACTTGGTGCAGATAGTTGAACAAATCGGCATCACAAACAAACAGTAGGAACATTTAACTATCATCACATTCCAGGTTTGGAAAGTATTTTAAAATATCAACTTATATACTTTTAAGAAGTTACATGTATTAGTTGCCTACAGATTTTAGAAAATAATATTATTTTGGGCTCTTTACTTTGATAAAAATAATGCACGCATGGGCTCATAAGTGTAATTTTGTTTTCTCTCAAAATAATATTGAACGTAAGTGTAGGATTCTCCATTTGCATTTAGATTTATAAACAACCAACATTTATAAATATTTTAAGCTAAATCACCCCACTGATAAGTTCAAAATTGAGACTTCTACAACTTTTTTTTTACATACGAATGAAAAAATTCAGCACTGAGGTATCAAACAGTCAACTGGTAACTCAGCACTTAAAAGGATAAGGAAACAATATATTTTGTATTATATAACATGGTCTTTTACATGGTTTTAATATTATTTGTACCATCCATCAACCTGGTATTTTTAGCATTGAAAGTAACAATATAATAAAAATAAAATAATGTATTTCATGCAATTTACGTCAAAATGACGTGAGTTAATAAATATAATGTTTTAATTTGCTTTTAAATAAATAGTTTAGAAACATCTAATGGTTGAATTAATAAATGCGGGCAAAGCCACGGGCACATGCTAGTACGTAGGTGAATCAAAAGGTTAGTTGCACTAACGCACCGCAGCAGCGCGCTGTGTGTCGCAAACATGGGCACAGCGGAGAAAGGGACAGACACTGCCCACACGTCTGTTAGGCAGATCTCTGTGGTGTCTCGTCTAGTATTGTGCGAATAGCGGCCAAATGCAATGGCGCGTCAACTGGACGTTCACTCCAAATATGAGGTGTGTGCGACAATCCGATTCCTATGGGCCAAAAGGAAGAAATGCACGGACATTCATCGTGAAATTAGTGCTGTGTATGGGGCGCGGGCCATTTCCTGGCAAGGTATCGTAAAGTGGTGTCAGCAATTCAAAGTCGGACGCACAGATATCACGGACAACAATCGCGGAGGCAGGCCCGCAACGTCCAGGACCCTTGCAAAGGTCAACAGTGTGAATGCAATCATTAGACAGAACCGGCGCATTAAAGTGAGAGAAATCGTGACACAGCTGAACATGTCGTATGGCAGTGTGTTCGCCATTGTTCACGAGGACCTTGGATATCGTAAGCTGTGTCATGGGTCCTACGTCTACTCACCGATGAACACAAGGGACAACGTTTCCAATCCTCCCTGGCACTTTTGCAACGCTATGCCGCAGACGTCAACGGGTATCTGCGGCGAATCATCACAGGCAATGAAACGAGGGTCCACCACTTCACCCCCGAAATGAAGCGAACATCAATGGAATGGGTGTACCCCTCATCACCACAACGAAAGAAGGCCAAGGTTCAACCTCAGCCGGTAAGGTTATGGCAACAGTGTTCTTTGACATGGAGGTTTACTGCACGTGGAATTCATGCCGAAAGGAACAACGATCAACGCGGCATTGCATTGTCAAACGTTGCACCGGTTGCATAAAGCAATTAAAGAGAAGCGCCGGTGTGATTTTGTTGCACGATAACGCAACACCTCACAAGGCCCGCCAAATGAGAGAACTGCTGCAGCGTTTCAAGTGGGAGGTCTGGCAACATCCACCCTACAGTCCCGACCTAGCGCCATGTGACTTACATCTGTTTGGTCAGCTCAAAACGGAGCTCGGTGGTTGGCGTTTCCAGACCGATGAGGAGGTGAAGGCTGCTGTCTCCGAGTGATTGCAGAACGCTGGAGGAAATTTCTATGCATATGGCATCAACAAGTTGGTTGTGCGTTCGCAGAAATGTTTGGAGTCTCTTGGAAACTATGTGGAAAAGTGACGTTACAGTGTATGTCATTATAGTCGTGTTGCTGTTGTATAGGTGGTGTAATAAATGGCCATAACTGGGAAGTGCAACTTATTTTCTGATCTGCCCTCGTATCTTATAAACAAGCCTACGGTAATAATGAACCTCACAACACATAAACCAAAGACTAAAGCATTTCCCACTAACAATTGAACACATCGTATAAAATAAAGATAAAAGTACCTGAAAAAACATGGTTCCTCTTCTTAATACATATTTTCCTAATCTGTAATTACTGTAGAAAATAATTTTCAAATGCTGCACATTTATATGCAAAAAATATCCACTATGGAAAACCTCTCAGCTTCTATATCTAACATATCAAAACAATTAATTCTGAACTACACGTAATAATATGTCTCACTAGGGAACACATACATGTGTTACACTCGGATTTGCTTGAAATTTGGTAGGAGTATTCGTGGGAGACAGTAGAATTCTAAGGTGAAAACTGCATGTGCCCAGTGTAAGTTTAAATGCCAAAATTGAACAAATAAATAGTCGTAAAATTAGAAGTGCTCCGGGAATATCGGGGTGTGGTGGAGAGGTAGGGAGGAGCGAAGCAGGGGACGTTCCACTAACACACGGTAACAATTTTAATATAGACCCAAGATCTCTCTTAAATACTAAGCATCTCAGACCAGTGTGTAACTTCAGCTGTTCACCAAACGTTTCATGTGATGTGTGGTTGTAATAGTCAACAAGTCTTTGTTTTTTGTATTTTTTTTTTAAAAAGGTTCACATATTCTGGTTGGTTGTGACAAGACCGCTTGACAAGTCTATGCCAAGTTGTGTAAACATACGATATTTTACTCAGATCCAAGAATATTAAAGTGCCAAGTGTTTCGCGCATTAGTGTATAAACTTTCAATCAATTAATTTCAACTGCGTTAATGCATTAGTTTCCAGTAGACAGAAGCAGGACCAGCAGTTCTATTCTGTGTTCCACGAACACATGACAATTTTTGAAACCAAAAACCAGAATTTTAAATACCAAGTAGTTTGTTTGTTTTTTTTTTTTTTTTTTGCTAGGGGCTTTACGTCGCACCGACACAGATAGGTCTTATGGCAACGATGGGATAGGAAAGGCCTAGGAGTTGGAAGGAAGCGGCTGTGGCCTTAATTAAGGTACAGCCCCAGCATTTGCCTGGTGTGAAAATGGGAAACCACGGAAAACCATTTTCAGGGCTACCGATAGTGGGATTCGAACCTCCTATTTCCCAGATGCAAGCTCACAGCCGCGCGCCTCTACGCGCACGGCCAACTCGCCCGGTGAAGTAGTTTGTCTTCAACATGCAAAGTATATTTATTTCACTAGTTTAGTCAGGGGAAGCAGGACAGTCAAACCCATAAACGTTCTTGTAATGCCAATATTTCATGTGGTTATAAGTGTTTTCATTTGAACGAGTGTGTGATCAAACAATACAAGTGTTCCTAGTGTTCTGTGTACATGAATCCGCGACAGTTTAGACTAGATCTATGTCTTTATACATTCTGCTTCATTGTGTGTATTTCATCCAATCTTTTTCAGACAGAAACAGGACTGTCATATCCAAGAATGCTCTTAGAGAGCCAAGTTTTCCACACCATTATAAGTGTCCTTATTGTGTTTTGTATATATTTTCAATCCAGTACATGTAATTCCAGTGTTCCGTGTTCTATGAACCCAAGACTGTTAGAGCCAGAACTGGGAACTTTCTAAGCTCCAACTTTTCCTTGCCAAGTGTATGTTGCATTTCAAGGTAATATCTATCAACTCGATGTATTTCCATGCAACCACCTATAGGTGCATGGATTTTTCATTATGATGATTGTTATCAGTTCCCCCTTAATTTAATTTTCACCAAGAACTGATGATGAGTCCATGGGAGTCGAAACCGGTCTTCTTATAATTGAATAAATTTTTGCAATGTGCTGAATGGTGGAACATCCCTCAAACTTTACATTATTGGTTAAACGTCAACACGGAAATGAAGATCATAACTTACGACAGAATAGTACTATCAAGTTAGAATGATACGTTAGTTGTTAGTTAGATCTCCAGCTCTGCCCCGTCCGATGCAATTACGGAAGAGACATCCCCATTGAGCTCACTCTGCTGCCATTTCTGAGCCGATACCCACATCAGAATCCTGGTAGAAGGGACAAGGGAGAAGTAACACGGGAAACGTGAGGGAATGAGTACACTAAATAACACAAGGTCCAGCGATTGCGATAGGGAATGGCCACATCATATAAGTCTCGAACTGGAGATCAGTCCTTTAATAATAGTAATAATACCGAAGGACTAACGCTACTATGAATCAAACGCAAATTAGCACACAAATCTCAAGTTTATTGAAAAGTAAATTGAGGAGAGAAATTAAAAAATGAAATATGCGAAGAAAGACATTGAAAGGAAAGTGTTAAAAAGGAAATATATACACAGTGAACATAAGCATCCAAGTTCGACAGCGCTGGGCCAACCTTGAAGAGTTTCACAACTAAAATGTTTAAACCTTTTCTCAGCCAGGCTCCCCACCGAATTACAAATGGTAATAGAGCTCCAACCAAAATAAAATCACTTCCAGAATGCTCTATTCCTTCTCTCTTTTTCTATATATATCTTCCAAAATCCCCACACGGTTGATGTTCATCTTATTATATTTTTTTCCTCTTAGTTAATTATACTATTCATTACACAACCCGTCAGAACGGAATAAAAACATGCGTTCAAACGGACGAGGGGGCCGAGCAAATTTAGTTATAAACCTCCATGGCTGAAAACCATGAGACTGCGCACACCATAACTCAAGTATCGTAAAGGAAAAAGAAAAAGGAAATGAGGAATGAGAAATAAAATGACGGACATAGAAATAAAAAATAAGTCAAATACAGGCCCGACCAGGTACGAGCACAAATGAAAGGGCAATATAAAAACATCACATGAATAAATAAGGGCATAACATACATAATATAGTGTGGCTTCTGCTCCGTCCAATCTATACACATAACACCCACGCACGCATAACCAACCACCCGAACATAGTAATAAATATGTGGCGCGAGGCCACCGGTCCATCCAAAGGGTAATTTCACTCACAACGGTTTCCCCTCCAAGCCGGCTCACCAAATCAGACTGCCTCGATATAAGGGACGCAATATTCCGTAGGAACGAGAAGCATCGAACACAAGGTTCATGCGATGGGCAAACTAAGATACACTAGGTGTACAAGGTCACAATTTGTACAGATCCAATTTTACAGGTCCTGACACGAATGACCAACACTCATGTAATCGAATGATAAATGTAGAGAGGCACCTAAATAAGAAGCACTAGGACCGTACATCAGATAGGCAAATAACACGCCCGATGCATCTACACACACACAACTGTGTGCTCAAGGACAGAACAGTTCGCACCAAAGGGTAAAGTTAAAATGCACGTACCTGGGAAATATAAAAGAACAATAAAATGGTCAGATAGGGATAATCACGGTTTAAATTTGCTAAAAACTTTCTGATAGGTCAGAAAAGCAGTCTCGTTTAGTGTGGAGTCCATCTTGTTGTTGCTCATCGCTGATCCCATTAAAAAAAAACAAGGAGTAACCATCATTACCCAATTTCGAGAGGAAGCATGGCCTGGAAATTAAAGATGGCATAGCACTGCCATCTAACGACAAAACTTGGAAATATTGAGCTTTGTAGAGTGATTGAATTAAGTATAATACAGATAACAGGTTCGAGTACAAACCAGAACACAAGTAATGAATAACGTGGCATAAAAAATGGTGCTACCCAAAAGACTATTTGTGCGTGGTATTGCACGTTTCAAAAAATCAAATATATCAATTAGGGTTATATTGGATATTCCGTGCTTTGCTAGGAAGATTAAACAAAGAATAGGGAGACATAAAGAACTGTATCAAACTATGTGAATGGCTGGTTTATATTTCATGTGTTATGTTTTGAATTTTTGTCTCTGAATTCTGATACTACAGAAATTGACCTAAAATATATACACACACACACACACAAAAAGAAATTCACATTGTGATTTCAACGTCAATATGTTCACTTTGTCATTTTAATTACTGGCAACACTAACAACTTCAGGCATCTTACTATCACAAATAACTTGGAGCAAACCTACAGTTTCACAACTGAGGTTTGAATCAGTCGTTAACTGGCCACACTCATGATCAAAAAATTTGTTCTCAATAATATAATGAATACACTGCTTTAGAATCTTCATGGTATGGCTTGTTGCAGCAGTTTGTCTAGGTTGACCAATTCCAAAAAAGTTCTTCTGAACTACAAACCTTACACACTGTAGAATTACATTCCTTTCATGTTGAATTTCCTTATTTAGCAGCTGAAACAGAAGAGAAGGAAGTGATTTTTAATATTATTTATAGTTCTACATATAGCTGTAAATCATTCAAGACCCTGATGCTGACTATTCAGGGTGTGCAACTAGGAGAACAAGAAAAAATACACTGGGAGATCCTAATATTGGACCATTGTACACAAAATTTTATTAGTTTAAAAAGTAAAACAAAATCAACATTTATAAGACGATAGTTTTATTCCTTACAGTATCACACATACAGCAGTTTGAAAACAATACCATGCACATTATCCTTATACATGTAATGCTCATTTCAGTTAGTATTTCAGTTAGTTGTGGAATGTGCTTGTTGTATGTCAGCAGTCTTCAAACAAAATGAATATAGAATTAGAAACAGCATAGCATTACCTATACACGGGTCAAAATGACCAAGCTTGGGCAACCTGGTGTTTATCAGACACCTGCAACAAGAGCACAATCGTGCTCCTTGTCTCTGTAAGGGTTAAAAGTGATAATGATTTTTGCTGAGATCCCGTAAAGAGGAAGGTTTTTATCGAAGTAGCTGGTATTGAGGTTATGAGTTCATACTATGGTAAAGAAACACAACAGTGCGAAATTACTACCCTGGGTCTAGGGAACCCGTGTCTTACATACCTACTTGCTACCATTGGGTCCGTCGAACCCTAAACAATTAAAACAAAACAGGAGTGTAACATCAAGACTGGCGCACACCATCAAATCAGTCACTACTGATCTGCATTTAGGGCAGTTGCCCAGGTGGCAGATTCCCTATCTGTTGTTTTCCAACCCTTTTCTTAAATGATTGCACAGAAATTAGAAATTTATTGAACATCTCCCTTGGTAAGTTATTCCAATCCCTAACTCCCTTTCTTATAAACGAATATTTGCCCCAATTTGTCCTCCTGAATTCCAACTTTATCTTCATATTGTGATCTTTCCTACTTTTAAAGACATCACTCAAACTTATTTGTATACTGATGTCATTCTATTCCATCTCTCCACTGACAGCTTGGAACATACCACTTATAATACTAATATAAATGGTCCTTTATTGGACATTATTGGTATTATATTGCTATTATAAATTTACTCATTCAGGACAAATATTTCAGATTCCCTATGGGAATCAACATCTATATTATCAACATACCACTTAGTCGAGCAGCTCGTCTTCTTTCTCCTAAGTCTTCCCACCCCAAACTTCGCAGCATTTTTGTAACACTCTCTTTTGTCGGAAATCACGCAGAACAAATTGAGCTGCTTTTCTTTAGATTTTTTCCAGTTCTTGAATTAGGTAATCCTGGTGAGGGTCCCATACACAGGAACCATACTCTAGTTGGGGTCTTACCAGAGACTTAAATGTCCTCTCCTTTACATCCTTACTACAACCCCTAAATACCCTCATAAGCATGTGCAGAGATTTCTACCCTTTATTTCAATCATATTTATGTGATTACCCCAATAATTATCTTTCCTTATATTAAGACCTTGGTACTTACAATGATCTCCAAGGGAACTTTTACCCCATCAATGCAGGAATTAAAAATGAAAGGACTTTTCCTATTTGTGAAACTCACAACCTGCCTTTTAACCCTGTTTATCATCATACCATTGCCTACTGTCCATCTCACAACATTATCGAGGTCATTTTGCAATTGCTCACAATCTTGTAACTTATTAACTACTCTGTACAGAATAGCATCATCTGCAAAAAAGCCTTATCTCTGATTCCACTTCTTTACACATATTGATATATATAAGAAAACAAAGGTCCAATAATACTGCCTTGAGGAATTCCCTTCTTAATTATTACAGGGACAGATAAAGCTTCACTATGAGGTTTGCATAAACATTAGGGGTTCGGCCCATTAGAACCCCCTCGAATTTATGTTATTCCCACTACATTACGTTGGAGCGGGCTAGTCGACATTTCCTACTAACAAAATTATTTAGCAGCTGAGACGACACCAGTTAAGTTTATCTTAAAATTATAGGCATGCTTAGATAGAAGAATTAGGCTAGTTCGATCCTGATGTAGTTTAATTGTAAATGTCAGTCCTTTTGTGGCTGAGCTATGTTTTCTTTTTGTAGAGTAATGTCATGTTTCAGGGAAAATCCATGTTCGAACCCTGATGTTTGCTTATTATTATTATTTTTCCTTTTCATTAGATGGGAAAGAGGGAAATGATTAGGTGTAGATGAGGATATGTGTACGTCAAGAGGTAACTGTGTATTCCAATTTGTGTAACAAGATGTACACTCTTTCATTAAGAAGGCTGCACAGCCTAATGTTTGTTTGGGAATAAATTTCAGCAGGGAACAGTTTTTCCTAAAGCATGTAGCAAGTTTACAGGTGTGTATAACAGGTGTAACCAGCTTGAAAGTGCACCGTTGAATTAGTGTCTTTTAGATCGGCAAAGAGGACTAGCTAATTGGGATTTTGTTGTGAAATTACAAGAGATCAGCCTGATACTGAGATTATATAAATGTGTGTTAAGACAGGACGGAGGTGCCTGGTAATTAATAATGGTGTTAGCTGCATGGTGAGAGAAAGGCTTGATTTGCCTAGAGTGTTCATTAATACTATGAGAGTCGAACTCTTGGACTCCGAGGTGTTAGGCCAGATGTGCCGTGTGTCATATATAGTAGCCGTGTTAAATTGAAATGTGTATTTAAGGCCGTAATAATGCGTATTGAGAAGCATTAAGTTGAGTTCGAGGCCTATTGTTAGTTTAATGAACAGAGAAGCGATTTGCAGCATTAAAAGGTGTTCCCCAATATATTAGAATCTCTCAGGCAGGAATTAAAAATCCAATTAGTTAATGTCTTCTCTTGCGAGGCAGGATGTCTCATAGCTGGAGTATTAGAAGTGTCAGGAGATATATGATACGGCGTTGCTAGGTGAACGACCATCAACATGTGTAGCTGAGCCAGGAGTTCCGTGCTTTTAATATGAAGGAGTTTAGCATCTCATAAATTGTATTTCAGATATGCAGATACACAGTGATTTTGTTTATTTTATTTGCGTTTCAATAATTCAATCAGTTTCTCTATCAATTTTCCCGCTTTGCTTTTAACTTAAGGTTTCATCATTACAGGTGCCTATTGAACTGAGAATCATAGCCCGCTTAACAACTATAGGGCAAATTAATATCACAGTTCAACCACTACATATACAGCATCAAAAATACTACGTTTTTACTCAACAAAAATAATTCTTTTATGTGCAACGAACTTTTAATTCAACAAAATAACATATACAAAAAATTAATATCTTAATGTCAAACAGACTGCATTCAACTTCAAACCTCTAATTTAGGATCGCATGTGAAACCAATATTACGAGTGTATAATATTATAGACATTAAGGAACCGAAGACCATTCATATACCAAATGAAGAATTTTATATTTTTACCTGCAAGAATCTCCTTGTCACACAAATTAGTTTTAACCTAGCATAATAAGATGTTAAATTTAATTATAACATCATTCTATTGCCTGTATATAAGGAGTTAAGTATGATAATATGCTGTTCATTGTTTTGACCGCCAAGTTTCTATACACTTTTCAAGCAGCTGATGATGGTGTTAAAAATTGTACACCGAAACATGTCCTGTAATTTATAATAAATAATGTTGTAAACATCAGATAACAACATTGTAAATGTATTGAAAAGGTGGAACCTACTATAAGCTTATTTAACTATGGACATAAACAAAGACGAGATTTAAATCAACGGGCACGCACAAGCAATGCCAACTTTCTAGTTACAAGGACATGTTCAACTCAGTGAAGCGAATACAGAAGCCTGAACTGTGAAACCGGCCCTGATATGTTTAATAAGATCCTTACCGATGCACCCATGCCCGACCAATTTTATCAAAGCTACTTCGTGCCCATATTCTAGCAGTAGGGAAATGTTGGAAACTATGGGAACTACAGGTGTCAAACTCACTTCACACACCCTCAAAATTTGTGAGTGTGCTTGTAAATAGCATCAGGAATACCATCGACATACATCACATCCTGTTTGGTTTCACACCTGGTATGTTAATAAATGATGCAATTTGGACTCTATGGATGTTGATGGAGAAGCACTGAGCTACGCAAGGAACTTCACAGGGTGTTAATCAACCTGGAAAAAGCCTTTGATCGTTTTCCCAGAGAGACTGTTTGGGCGGTGTTGCAACACCAAAATGCCCCCGAGGAGTATGTGAGAGTGATTCAGGACTTGTTTGTCCTCTATTAAAGTGAAAGCTAGTTCAACTGTGTCTGAAAGTTTTCCTGTTGAAGTCGGTGTGCATCAGGGATTGAACACTGTCATTAACTACTTGACAGAGCAGCTGATGCTGCAACTACTAAGAATCTTATTCTTCCTAGTTTGTGAACCACTGGTGATGACTGGTACAACAATGATATCAAGCATCACATCAATGTTAGCTAGATGAAATGGTGATCACCATAAAAATTAAAGGAATAGTTTTCAAGATGGTTGCAAGACCTGTCCTCATGCATGGCTCTGGATGTTGGGCAAGGCAAAATCAGCATGATCAGCAAATGCACACTACAGAGATGTGGTGGTCCATGGATGTTACTTGAACAAAATGAGCAAGTTCGAGGATCTTTTGGATTTGCTGCCATAGGTGAGAAACCGGAGGAGAGAACTTGGCAGGTACAAGTATGTTAACCGTTGGGATGAAGATCATCCTATACAGAAAGCTCTTACCATTGCAGAACGAAGGAAAGGTTGTGGATGACCTACAGGAACACGATGGCAAACAGCTAAAACCACCATGAGGAGGGGGTGGGGGGAGGCATCCTTGCTGGCCAGATACAGAGGAAGAGGGAAAACTTTCTATGGATCAAAAGATTTGACCTTGAGTGATACTTGGAAGTGCCTACACTCAGGGCACATGTAAGGCCAGGGAAAAGAATAAGATTAGCCTATAGGTGAAAAAACTATTTAGAATAATATCAAAACAGAGAGTAAAACATTATTCTGTTTTGCCCTCAACACAGAAGAAAGCATTGTTACATGCCAGCCCCATGGTAGCCCTTTCGGCACTTCCAGGAAGGGGCTGGTGACTCAAATGACCTGGGATCTCTCAGCCGGCTTGTAGGGTGGGGCTAGCATTTCCATGCATTGTCTTCGTCAGCTGGCTAACCTATGGGTTTCTTGGAGATTCAATGGGAATGTTCTGCCTCTAGTGACACTGCGAAATTTCTGGCCCAAATCACGCGAGCTATAAAAAGGGAGACTAGCCGCAGACAGTCAGGCAATATTGGACTCTGATTGATTACTGGACTCTGAGTGATAGTTGGCCTCCAAAGTGGAATCAGTGTGTTGGGGTTCGGTGGCTGGGCTGAGGGCGACAGAGATGTTGGCTGTCGCTAGTGTCCCACTGAGGTCTGAAAGAGCGAGCTGTTCTTGTGGTGTCTGAGAGACCAGTAGGTGCGTGGACTGGAGACGACAGAACAGAAGACTGTACTGTGTGTTCATGCGACCTGGGATCTCTCAGCCGGCTTGTAGGGTGGGGCTAGCGTTTCCATGCATTGTCTTCGTCAGCCGGCTAACCTATGGGTTTCTTGGAGATTCAATGGGAATGTTCTGCCTCTAGTGACACTGCGAAATTTCTGGCCCAAATCAAGCTATAAAAAGGGAGACTAGCCGCGGACAGTCAGGCAATATTGGACTCTGATTGAGTACTGGACTCTGAGTGATAGTTGGCCTCCAAAGTGGAATCAGTGTGTTGGGGTTCGGTGGCTGGGCTGAGGGCGACAGAGATGTTGGCTGTCGCTAGTGTCCCACTGAGGTCTGAAAGAGCGAGCTGTTCTTGTGGTGTCTGAGAGACCAGTAGGTGCGTGGACTGGAGACGACAGAACAGAAGACTGTACTGTGTGTTCATGTATTTCTGTGGACTGAGGCAGAGCGAGGGAAGCCGCTATCGCGAGTGTGAAGGTAAATGGACCTGTGTTAATGTTCGCTGTTGAATACTGTTGAGCTGTTTAGTTGTTTGCTGCATGTGACTGTGTGAATTACCAAACTGTCTGTGGAATCGAACCAACGAACAGTCATCGTGTATTGTGTAGCCAGTGGCACTGTGTTCAAATTCAACGGTCTACGCACAGCAGCTGTAGGAGATGACTGGACTTGGTGAAAGTGAAAATAAGGATTATAGCCGTCCCCAGGTAATTCCAACCGGCCGGGACTCCCTGGTGTGTGTACAGAAGAGAGATTAGTACATAGACAGTAATTAGTAATTGTGGCCATTCACAGCTGGTTAGAATTGTGTGTGTTTATATATGTCTGTGTGTGTGCATTTATTAGGTCATACTGAAATAAATTAGAGTAATGAAACAGGTGGAGTTTTATTCATAACAGTATTTACCTTCTCCAGAAGAGTCCTCTTTCGTTTTCTCAGTGGATATTGTACTGTCGGTTTTTTCATGGCAACATTCTTGGTTTTGCTGATAGCATTGTTTTCAGGCTGAGCACTTAGTTTGTTTCGATGATGTCGTTTCCTCTTACGTGATCCATTCTGGTCAATATGGTTTACTTGAGGTTGATCTTGCTGATCAGGGTGTACCAACTGATCATCTTCACCCTTGTCCTTATGTACAATTGGAGCTTCTTCAGGGGCCTCATCATCACTTTGAGGTTCAGTAGGATTCAGCAGTTGCTGATGGTTTAGTGCTTGCTCTTCTGAGTGTAACTTATTCTCAGTAGGCTCTTTCACATCAACAACTGAGACAGACTCCTTCACCTTGCTTGGAGGAGGTTGCTTAGGAAATGCTGTAGAGGCAGATTCATCTAAAACAGAGAGAAAAGTTTTAAATGAAATGCTAGTTATATGTAACACAATTTGAGATTGACATTAATGTAGTTTGTCAAGACATACAGGAAAAGAAAATTAATGTTTTTTATAAATAAATAAAAAGGACTATAACTTAAGCCATTTGAATGAAGCACAAGAAATTTCTGTTTTCATTATCTCTCCCTTCTTTTCTTGCTAACTCTTTGAATTCAATCCATTGCTGATTAGAAAGGGATGGAAGGTTACTATTGATTGACATAGCAGTGACTTATAACTTTCTGACACTCTCCAACATGGTGTGCTGTGGACCTCACATTAGTGTCCAAGTGTTATAATTTTGACATTTTCCTCTCAAATGGAGGGAGGAGATGTATTCTATGGTTAGTCACGGGATAAGCAGCAGCAGAGAGATTTTTAAAAAAAGTACCTGTGTCCTCATATTCCTCGAGGTAGTGCAGCTTCTTTCAGGTAAACCCTGAAAGGACGTGCACAGCACGTGCATTTTTAACCATGTACCAGCCTGCCCACCTGCCAATCTTAAACACTGACAGTATTGCGAATTGAACCCGAGCTAATAGGATGACAGCTAACAGTGCTAACCAGTACACTACATAGGTAGAAAACTATGAAGAGATAAGCGTTGTCGATAAGTAGCTTTGTTTAACACTTCAAGTTAGGCACACCACCCTGGTGTTGGGTGATTATTCACTTCTGGAGAAAGGAAGCTTGGTGCATTAGTTAGGAAAAGACCAGCAACATTCACAATCAGTCACGTACAAATTACGTGAATTTCCTCCATACTGTATGCACTCTTATTTAACTGATCTATTGTTCTCAGGTGTTTAATGGTATTACATTTTACACCAGAGTGAGTGAGTGAGTGAGTGTGAATTGACTGTTGATTATTGGATACTCTGCCTTTTCATAGCGATAAAGTAGTTATTGCTTAGTAAAACAAATTATTTTCTGTGTGAGTGATCCTGTTAGTGTAATAAATATTGCGTTTGGTGATTGTAGAAGTTACCAAGATTACAAATTTTAAAAATTTTTTACTTAGAGTAGTTCTGTTGGTGCCGGCGCTGCGGTCTGTAGGGGTTGCATATCTGCCTCTCTCCCACAGACCCCAAGTTCGATTCCCAGCCAGGTTGGAGATTTTTACCTGGACCTGAGGCTTGGCTCAAGGTCCACTGAGCCTATGTGATTACAATTGAGTAGCTATCTTATGGTAGGATGGCGAGCACGGTCAAGTAAACCAAGAATAACGGCCGAGAGGATTTGTCACACTGACCAAACGTCACCTCATAATCTGCATGTCTTTAGATAGAGCAAATATCACTTGGTAGGCCAAGGCTCATCTGGGCTATAGTGCCATGGCATTCGGTTTGGTTTGGTTCTATTGGTGTTGGCAGGTTATGTTCTGTAGGTTAACTAGATTAGGTGTACTTTATTTCGATACTGGGTTCGGGAAAATAGGAAATAATATTCCTTTTCTGTTTAAATACATGTATCTTCGTTGGTAGAATAGCATACCTGCCAACTTTTAAAAAGGGCTATCAGTAAAACCCACGCGCAACAAAAAATATAAAGATATTGATTCCCATAGGGAACCTGAAATATTTGTTCCGAATGAGCAAATTTATAATACCAATATAGTTGGTCCATTATTGGACTGTTAATGTCCAGTAACAGACCAACTATATTGGTATTACACCCCGGCCTGACGAAAATAATATTTCTGGGCAACAAAATGCAACAATTCATGCTTTAAACAGGATACTTCAATGAAGTCATATCTACTTACATCATAGGCCAATGATTTGTAGATGAACATAACAATCAAGAAGAAATCCATGTTAAACAGCACGAGGCGTGATGAATACTTGTTTGGAGCATATGTAACAGGACTTCCTTGATAAATTAAGCAAATATATGATAACTGAAAAAGGCTTTACACAATAAAATTTGTTTAACGTAACACAGGCAAGAAATAATATAATACACACTGCCAATCACATGCTAGTTTGACTTTGAAGTCATAGTTGTCACCTTTTTATCTTCCGGCAAAAAGTCCTGAGAAAATGTTCTGTAATAACAGGGACCAGAACGCCTGGACTTCAAAATAGAAATAGACTCCAGAAATTCATAGGACATGGATGATTTGAACTCTGTTCTATTATTCTTCACTAGGCTGAAAATATGTTCGCTATTTATAGCCACTCAAATTCACTTTCAAATTATGGATAGTTTGTACACACTAAAGACAAGTGGAAAGGCTAGGGCATACCACATAAATGACGGAAATACTAGGATATACCTTCGAAGTGATGGAAATGCTAGGACGTTACCCCTAAGTGACAAAACAAGAAATACAGTAGAAGTCCATCATAGCAAGAATTCAGAAAAATCTACTTGCTATAAGGGATTATCGTTATATCCGATTTTTTGAAAAGTCTGTAACCCCCACACACACACGCACATTAAAATCGGTATGAAACGGCAACAACATTTCAGTTTTGTTATTCAAATTAACCTTATATGTATCATGAAAACATATTTCAACCGCAAGCACAGTAATGATAATCTTTTCGCTATAAATTTACTTGGAACAGCCTTTCCGAAATTTTACCAGACACGAGAAAATGAAGTAAGACCTCATTAGTACATTGAAAATTCTAAGTCCAGATTCACGTCATATTATATCTATTTAAAAATACCTCACTTATCGCATCACAAATTTTCACTATTACCACTTAGTACAATCACATTTTTCCCAGCCCTGAAAAAGTTCTTTGTCAACCCTTGTGAAGGGAACCTTATTTCCAACATAGATTAGAACCCTTACCAAAGGAGGCAGGCCTGAGAAAGTTGCGCGACAACAGGAAATGGCCTTGAATTCCTGAACTTTACAACTCCGGGAAGAAAGCTGTTAGCCACAGGAAAGTTCAATTTTGCTGTCCAGTTTTCAATGATATTGCTGAATAATCCAGTAAGCCTGTTTGTGCTTGTATTTGCATTCCATTCAGAAGTCAAGACATTTTTTTCTGTGCTGAACGACACAGTGAAGGGTAGCAAATATTTGTCATGTGATAGATTACCTACGGATTAGGAACATAATGGTGTGAAGTTGAATAGCATGGTGGATATTAATATTGTGGTAGCCCAGTTATGTGCAAATATTCTTATATTTGTTCGCTGGTGTTTTACACCCCTCTTAAAACACTGTCCTTATTTAAAAAGTCCCAGTGGAAAAGGTTTTCATATTGGTTATCTCATCTTTTCATGCCTTTTAATACTCTCATCTCATCCTTAGAAACGGTCGATAGCCTATATCTTTCACAGTACAGTTTTATTCGTGAATTTAATAGTACTTTTTCTCACTTAACACATTCTCTTTCCTGGTCCCCTGCAGAAACGTCCTAATGAGGTTTTACTGAATAAACTAACCTCTGAAATCAGTCCATTCTTAGCAGTATTCTGCGTTGTATCACATTCTTGTTTAATTTCAGTACATAGAATTAAAATTAAGTGATTGTTTACTTCAGCCTTTTATTTCTAAAAAGTTAATCATGCATGTTATTTATGCATTTATTGCGGAAACATGTATCTTTCACTTCAAATTGAGTTTTAAGTTAGTCACCAATGATCTGCATTTAGGGCGGTCGCCCAGGTGGCAGATTCCCTATCAACTGTTTACCACATATTCACATTTATTTATAATTCTTTACCTAGCTTTTTCTTAAATATTTTCAATGAACTTGGAAAACTTAATGAACATTTCTCTTGATAATTTATTCCAATCCCTTACAAACCATCCTATAAATGAATACTTGCCCCAATATGTCCTCTCGAATTCCAACTTTATATTCATATTATTATCCTTCCTACTTTTAAAAGCTCCACTCAAGCTTATTCTTCTACCTATGCCATTCCACATCAACTCACCAATGACAGCACGAAACATACCACGTATGTTGATAAACTTAACCACCGTGAAACCTCGGTAGTGCGTTCCTCATTAACAAGTTTTCCTGCTTAGCACGTCATAATTTCGAAGTCCTGATTCTCATCGTATTAAATCCATATAAAAATACCTCTCATCACGTAAAGAATTTTCGCAATTACCGCTTAGTATGATCACATTTTTTCTAAACCCTGAAAACATTATTTCTCATCTCTTGTGAAAGAAACGTGATTTACAACTTGAGTAAGAGCTGTCGCCACAGTTGTGTGATTACGGAAAAAGTGAGCTTATTTGTGCTTGTATTCTATTCAGAAGTTAGAAATTTATTGTGTGTTGAGTGGTACAGTCAAGTTTTCTCATGTGATACGGTAGCCTATATCTGGATTAGGAACATAATCATGTGAAACTGACTAGCATGGTGCATATTTGTTTTGTAATGGCCAAGGTATGGATATGGAAAAAGAGAAATTCCGTTCTAATGAATACAACATTAAAATTTTTCAGAAAATGGACAGGCGTCTGCATCTTTAATTGTGCAGAGGTCGTGCATGTTGAGTTGAACTCGCACCTTTGAGATTCGACTTGATCGATTCGACTTGTATCACTAAGTTTACACAAGGAATATTTTATTACACCACCTATCTAATACAATTCATTCCACTGTTGTATGGTCAACTGAACATAGAAGCTACCAGACTTTTAAGGTGCATGTTTCGCCCCTCTTTTATAGGGCATCATCAGCGTTATTTAATCCTAAAAACAAAAATTCGGTCTGAAGAACTTATCAAATTTACATAAATTGTATTGATGAACTCTCAATAGTATTGACACTGTTGATTCATTAAATTTACATTACAAAAATATTAGATAAAACATATGTACTGTACCAGGAAAAGTCCTGGGGTAAAGGGCATGAGTAGGGCCTCAGGGAGTGGAACTTGGTTTTTGGAGCCGATACAGAGTAGGATAGACTCGCAGAGCGAATAATAGATGGTTATAAAATTAAAAAAAAAAAAAAAAAACAATTTATTGATTCTTCACCCTGCAATATGATTATTGGACTCAAATCTGGCATTGAAATTAAAAGTTTAAACGTAATCTTCTTGATTTCTGTTCATGAAAATTAAATGAATATCACCGATTCCAAAGTCTTCCATATGAGAATACGAGGTATTAGATTTCCACCTAAAGTCTTTCTAAATATGAGCACACACTTGTAATTGCAAACTGACATAGGAATTTAAATTTCTGTTTAAAGTTTTTCAGTTTGTAAACCTTGATGTATAGCACACTTGAAAAGCCTAAAGTTCTTCTATGAGATATGAAAATTAAATTTGAAAATTAAATTAATCACAAAAGATGACTTCTGAGAAATTATGAGAACTCTGAAATATTTGTTCACACGCAGCACTGAAGTTTCCACTGTTCAAAATTAATGAAAAAATTTTAGTCAGTATGTTACTACTCACTTAATGAAAGAAATGTTGCTACAAATGTTGAAGGACGGACATGTGGAATGTTCCGTGGAGAATCAGGATCGGCGATGTTCCATTAACACACCATGTTGATGTCCCTCGATGAGGTGATGATTACTAGAACTGGATCGTGTAGAATTGCAGCTCGTTAAGGTGATTTTTCGCACACGGAAAATTCACTTAGTGCGAGTAGTTATCACTGACACTGTCATTTACTGTCGAACACAGTTTATGGCGTAATTGAACTTTAAGACGTTAAATGAATAATCACAGTCCTTTCTGTATGAAATACTATTTAAAGTCGTTACTGAGAATATCCACAATTACACAGTTCACACTTGAAAAAGGCAAATCACAGTCTATAATCACAGTCTTTGAACACGGTCATTAAGTCACTAAGGATTACTTTCTGATTATCTGGTTATTATAACGTCATATTACCTCAGAAAAAGTTCTTAGTATTCACCCAGTTTACTACTGTAAGTCGTATACTAATATGGCATGAACACTACATGAATAAAGAAACACTGTTCAATGCTCGAAAAGAAATGAGTCCTGGTAATTCTACACATTAATTTCTGTTCATTGTAGAAGTTCAATATTATGTGAGGTAAACTAAGTCCACACGTAATGATATACTCTGTGAACGTTAAATATTTGGTATTTGCACTTCAATAAGTTCGCTTGTATTATATTCTCAAATGTCTTTAAATTAGACTGTAGTCGCGATGCGATATACTAAATACAGTGCGACGTTTTTTATAATTTTATCGGCGATATAACTTCGTATTCCGGAAACGCGACGGCAAGTACTTTCACCGTGACTGCGCGGACATACTGTACGAGGGTCGGTCTCCCCCCTGTCTCACTCACACACACATCTGTGTACTCGTCCTGTACTGCTCTGCTCTGCTTGTTAGCCTTGACATATATACCGGCGCTGAGAGGGGTGGCTCTCTTGGTCATGTGACCGTGAGTGCATAATCTTCTTAGACTTTAAATTATTATAACTCAACAACCATGGGATAGATTAATTCGAAATTCACAGGGATTAATTTTTATGACGTCCGCTACAATTCAGCGTTTGTCCTGTTGAAATTGGTTAAGGCGTTGAAAAGCTTGCGAAAATAAAAATTCTTTTCGAGAAATATCTCTAGGGGAGGTGAGCTTCGAGCGACAGGTGACGTCACTTGACTTCGCCTAGTGCACTCGTGGAGTCTGGCACATGCTGGAACATTCCTTTGCTCAGTTGTTCGTATGTCGGACGGATATTTTATGCTGGAATAACGTTTCATTCGATTGATATGGGCCAGGACCTAGGCTTTCCTGGTACAGTACACACACTAAAATCTCTCTGAAAATTAAAATGTTCGTCAAAAAGAATTTTGCGTCATATTATTTCTTAAAAAATTCATGTCTGATTCTGAAATGGATCCTTTTTGTAAAAAGCTTGAACATTATGTAACGCTTGCGGACCAGAATCAAACTCAACGCTTCAATGAATAGGAATAGTATGATAAAATATATATGTTGAAGTTGAGATCTGTTTTTAAAAAACTTAGAGAGTTTAAAATACGTGGTTAAATTGAAGAGATACGGATTAAGATACAGTAGAAGTCGGTTATAGCAAGAAATCATAACGGCAAAAAATTTACTCGATATAGCGGATTGTCGTTATATCCGATTTTTGTAAAAATCAGGAAAACCCCCATACACATTACAATTAGTAAAAAAAATGGCAATTAGTTTGTTCAAAACTTGCATTTTATCGTCGCCATAAGACCTATCTGTGTCGGTGCGACGTAAAGCAAATGGCAAAAAAAACTTGCATTTTCACACATAATATTCACACTACAGCTTACTTGTTTGTCGTTTTACGAAATACGATACTAAGTGAAAGTGTGCTTTTAATTTCATTCTAAAGAAAAAAAATACGACCCCCACTTTTTCCTTCAAAAATTTTTAATGAGGCTTAAAAGGTGCTTTGTAAAATAATATGAATGTCTTTCTTATACAGTACGCATTTTTAGACTGTTTGTAGACGTCAAACATTGGCTTTAGTAATGCTGTATTTTTTTGCGCCTGTACAATTGTGCTTTATTTCAGCAGGTTTAATAACCATTAACTTAAAATTGGCATCATAATATCGAAGGAAACTCATTAAAAATTTGCCGGCAATATACATTCCACACGTCTCTACAATACGACGATCCATCAGGAAAATCTTTTTTCTTACTATAAAACTGTTACTTTCACTCAGCGTCAGATATAACTGGCTGCCGCTACACGCAAGTCTTGCTTGTCGGATTCGGCCAACTTCAGCGTCTAGCGATGTATAGGTCTTAATTGCGGACTTTGAAAGTCAACAAACGAGTTTATTGCACCACGGTATGGCAATTCCGCCCTTGGATTTTTGTGCACATACCTCACAATTTCATCTTCGACTTCTTTAAAGTGTCCTTGTTGTGGGCCACTGAATGCATTTTTTGTGCAGTACCCATTTTTAAGCTATCTTTGTCTTCACGGTAACGCCGAATATTGGCTTTAATTAGGCCGATGCTGTATTTTCTTGTGGCTGCACAATTATTATACATTCCGAGTGTTTAATAGTTATTAACTTAAAATTGGCATCATAACATAGACGAAAACCCATTGAAAATTTGCCGGCAATACCTGTTCTACGTATCTTTACAATACGACGATCCAATACAAATATATTCCTGCTGTCTATAAAACTTAATTTTACTACGCGTTAGGTACAGCAGACGCGTTATAACTCTGCTAATGAGTAGCTGTGGCCTATCTAAGAATTCGAAGGCTCGCATGTTTTGATGCCATTCTGCAGATATGAGAAACGTTTTTGTAGAGGATGATAGAATGTCATTCTCTCTTCACTATTTCCCGAGATCCAGTGACGTTACACATAGGCACTGTACAATCGGTCACCGCGGATAGCGATGTATGATAAAGAGGCGATCGTTTATGGTCAATGAGTTCTGTGTGCGCGCGCGCAGGGGTGAAAAGAAACAGTGTGATTACTGTGTTAGTTGCCAGTGGTGTTCATTACTATCAGGCTGCAAATGCAAAACGACTCTTGATTTTTCACATGATATTCTGAGAAAGAAACGTCTTGGATTCAGAGGAATAAGGTATCACTCCAGAGGCTTCTGTGGCAAGCATTTCAGTTTTCTTCTTTAAACGGCATCACCTAACCTAATCATATATGTATCTTGAAAACTTATTTGAAACGCATCTAGAGAAAAAATAACCTCCACGCTAAAAACTGACATGGGAATAGCTTTTTGAAATTTAACTAGACACAAGAAAATATAAACTATCTTCTGAAATCAGTGATGTACCCTGCCATATCTTGATGTGTATCACATTCTTACCTAATTTCAGTATATGGTATACCATTAAAATTAAGAGATCGTTTACTTCAGCCTTTATTTTTAACGAGTTAACAACTGCCATCGGCCACATTATTTACACATTTATTACGAAAACGTGTTATCCGCTTTCATTTCGAATTTTCTTTAGAGAACAGCAGTATTACTAATTACTAATTATTACTAACATTCGAAGGCGATAATGGAGTCGATTAGTAATACTGCCCATTCGGGAGATAGTAGGTTCAAACCCCACTGTCGGCAGCCTGTGGTTTCCCATTTTCACACCAGGCAAATGCTGGGGGCTGTACCTTAATTAAGGCCATGGTCGCTTCCTTCCCACTCCTAGCCCTTCCCTGTCCCATCGTCGCCATAAGACCTATCTGTGTCGGTGCGACATAAAGCAACTAGCAAAAAAAAAAAAGTAATGCTGCCATACATAATTTATACAGTGACAGCAATAAACAAGAAGATATCTACCCTACACACTGTACTGTAGTTACAGTTTGTGCTTCATTTTGACAATTTTTTGTCAGTGAATGCAAAACCGCTTAGATTTAAGGTTGTTCTTATAATGTTATACATGATTTTCTGTAAAAGTCGGGAAAGATACAAAACTCGCACAATATTACTGATGATGATGCTTGTTGTTTTAAGGGGCCTAACATCGAAGGTCACCGGCCCACAATATTACTAATCCAATATTGCCTTCGAATGTTGATGAGAGAGCTCGCAAATGCACATAGCGTGAAAACTATACCGTACCAAAGATGATCGATCGCACTTAGTGGCAAACGTTTCAGTTTTGTTATTCAAAATGCGTCACCTATCTTAACTTAACTGTACTATATGTATGATGAAAATATACTTCAAGCGCCAGTAGAGAAATTATAACCTTCTAACTATAAATTTACATGATAAATTTTAACAGACGCAAGAAAATATAAACTAACCTCGTAATCAATGACGCACTCTGCCACATCTTGAGGTGTAGGCCTATCTCATTCTTACATAATTGCGGTATTTAGTATTAAAATTAAGCGATCATTTATTCAACGTTAATCTTTAACGAGTTAACAATGGTTATCTGGCACATTATTTACGCATTTATTACAAAAACATGTTCTCCTTCATTTTCATTTTCCTTGCAGAAGAGCAGTTGAGGGGTATTACTAATCGACTCCGACATTGCCTTTGAATGTCAACGAGAGAGCTCACTGGTGGGCATAGCGAGAAAACCATACGGTACCGAAGATGATCGATCGCATGCAATATAATGACTGGGCGCATAAATATCGACAACAGAAAAAATCAAGCTTGCATAATCGCTCGTAATAACAGATGCGTCAGTGATAGGGATCTCACTGTAACCGAAGGATAATACACAGTTTAACATAGGAATTCTGAAGGGACGGACAAAAGTTATCGTTATAACGGGGTTCTCGTTATATACCGTACTCGCTATAGCGGACTTCTACTGTATCTTGATATTCTGGGTAAAAACCATAGTATGATGAGAAGTGCTAGGAGACATTGGAGTGTTGGCCAAAATCGCACTTCTCATCATACTATGATTTTTATGATTTACGGCAGAATAGCAATTTAGAGCGCGGGCAATTAGGGCTAAAGTGAGACGTCGGACTGGGATACATATCTGACCGCAGCCGCTGTAGTAGAAGAGACAATGTCATTATAACCTTCGAAAATTCCTATATTAATATGTGCGTTATCCTTCGGTTACAATGAGAACCCTTTTACTAATTCATCCATTATCACGGCAAATTCACACGTGTCAGTTTTTATCCGTTATCGATAGTCATACACTCTACTCCAGCATTTATAGGGATCAATCATCTTCCGTATCTATTCCTCGTGAGCTTGAGGTCTTCTCAGAACTCCGACTGGTGTAAACAAACATCGGGATAACATGTTTTCGCAATATGTGCAATGACAGCAGTTGTTAACTCTTTAGAAATAAAAGCTGAAGTAAACGATTGCTTAATTTTATACTATGTACTGAAATAAAATAAGAACGTAATACTTCTCCTTCTCAAGATCCAGCGGTGTGTATAACTAATTTCAGAGGTTAGGTTATGTACCTTCGCGTTTTGTTAAATTTCAGAAAGGCTGTTCCCATGTAAATTTATAGCAAAAATGTTATAATTAGAGCCCGGATTTCCATGCAAATGCATGTTTTTAAATAAGCTACTTACACTTCTCAAACTTTGTAAATATTCGTTCTATGGCTTTACGATTCCAAATAACCGTTTTTTTTCCGTGCATGCTTGCATGTTTTGGCCTTTTTAGGAGAAAATTCATGCATAATGCATATTTTGGATTTAGTAGTGAATATTTGGACTTTATATTGCATAAAATGGACTTTCCTTCTACCGTTGGTGCATATATAATATTAACTTGCATGATAGTGCCTTTTATGATATTGGTGTGCAGAATTTGGGACCATTTTTCCACGTTATACAGTATGTCTATTACTGAGAGACGGAGCGAAGTATTCCTGGCATCCTATCTGACAACAAAAATTAGCGCCCAACTCGTTGGCTGAATGGTCAGCGTACTGGCCTTCGGTTCAGAGGGTCTCGGGTTCGATTCCCGGCGGGTCGGGGATTTTGACCTTAATTGGTTAATTCCAATGGTGTTTGTGCTGTCCCCAACATCCCTGCAACTCAGACACCACACGACACTATCCTCCACCACAATAACATGCAGTTACCTGCACATGCCAGACACCGCCCACTCTCTTCGGAGGGTCTGCCTTACAAGGGCTGCCCCCGGCTAGAAATAGCCACACGAAAAAAAAGTTAGTACATATGACAGAGGCCCTATAATCCAATTAACTAAGTACATGATCTGTTGCCTGAGTAAACACTGACGTAACCCGGAAGTCGCCAAGTCGATCTGTGTAATTCTTAGGAATAAGATGTCCGAGGTATACATTGCTATAAATTGAACCTCAGATTGTGCATTACTCATTGACAGCTCATTTGCTGTATCTCTCGTATCACACTTCTGTGACACTGTGTTACGGAGATAGCAGCTTACAAACCTTGGTTTTACACTGAACCCTCTTCTGTTGTTATCCTGGAATTTCCTATCCGGAACTCTTACTCGTCACACGTCTGTGTTATCGCAGCCGGCAATCGTTACCAGTTAGGATATTCAAAAGTGTCTGCAATAATCGCACGGAGAAGTAGCTGCGGCAGCTGGAGATACTGTAGGTCGAACAAAGTGATCCGTTAAAATCCTGACTTTGAATTCAAGCTTATACACTATAAGACGAATTGTGGTAAAAATGCAAAAACGCACAATTTGTCCCAAATGTCTTCATTTAAGTGTGCACTTGTCACTTCTTGTGGCATACAAAGATCATTTCCAACGTTTAAGGATACGCTGACAGATAAACGGATGAGCTTAAATTAAGACGATTCGGGGAAATTACGGTAGTTTTTGTATAATGTTTCAAAATAAACTGAATTTCGATAGTGCATATTTTCCAGTATATTGTGCATGTTTTGCCATATTATAGTACATGAATGCATGCATATTTTGAGATTTTATAGTGCATGGAAATCCGGGCTCTAGTTATAATTATTTTACACGGAGCTTGAAATATGTTTTCAAAATATGTGCATGGTAAACTTAGGTTAGGTGACACCTGTCACGACCGCGTGTCGCGATGTGTCCCCTTTTATGTCTCGGTGCCGAGCGAACAGACTCAAGCGAGTCTCGATCCACAACCTCGGAGACTAAGGATATTGAGTACTGATCTAGAGTTTTTATGATCATGAAACAGTGGCAAGAAGTTATAGCGTTTAAAATGTTGAGTGATAATTTTATTAAGTGGAAGAGTTATAAGGATTCAAAGCATAAGACTTCGTACGAGTTTTATTTGAAGCAAGCTGGTGGAACATAAAGTGGGTTCATGTGTAATGTTGTGCAAAAGTCAGCTACAAGATGTCAGTGTAAAACAGAAAACGCAAAAGAAAGTTCTGTAAATGTTTCTAGAAGCGAATAGAAGCAAACATTGCGTAGATTGTTGACGCAGTAAGAAATGAATTGTTTGAGTGAATTCCATGACACTCCCCATCAGTTAGTGGGAGGAACTCTTGAACCAATCACACTTAAAAAGCCTTACTTCTACAGAAGTAGAGTGGAAAAGCTTTGAGAAGCTTCCAACAGGAAATATAGGGAGTGACATTTCGACAAATCAAGAGAATCTGTCTAACTACCGTGAAAGCAACGTGCGTGTGTATGTGGCTGAGCGCCACAGGGTAGAATCTGTCTGACTACCGTGCGAACAACATGTGTGCGACTGTACGCCAACAAGGGAGAGAAACAGTCTAGCTTCCGTACAAGTAACATGTGTGTCGCTGTGAGCCAGAATAGTACAGAATTTGTAGGTTATGTACATAGCAGTGTGCCCCAGAATTAGTTAAATGTGGTCTAGAAACTATAAAGGGTTACACAAGGCAGTGAAGGAATCGCTGTGTACAGCATAGTTAGCAGGCTGCTAGTGCAAAGACTTAGAGCTGCGACGACACGAACATCGAACTGATTTGTCAGGAAGACCGAGTGTTATAGCGAGCCTAACTTATCAGTAAACGTAGCCTGGTAGTCCAACCTGTTGGGAGATAGACTAATCTGTTCGACGACGGAGTTTGAGGATGTCGTGTTCGAGCCCCGGAGTTACACATCCACTTGAACTAAACATTGCATCACTCATCGCGACTATGGTAGTGTGGGCGCAGAGAAGAAGCCAAGAAATAAGCCAACGCAGATGGAAGAAGAAATCTTCAATCAAAAGCTAATTAATTACCCGGTTTTTGTAGGGATTGATCTTATTGTATTACAGAGTGTAAATGAACTGGATAGTCAAGGACTATGAGAGAGACTATCTAACGAAGAGCTATAAGTGTAACTGTACAAAGATCTTCAGGTTTCTTAAGTGTATAATGTGTAAATGTATATTGTGTGCCTATCTAATTAAGAGAGAGAGAGAGAGAGGGAGAGAGAGTGTGAGTGTGTGTGTGTGTGTCTGCGCGCGCGCGCGCGCGCGCGTGTGTGTGTGTGTAAGATTAAGCTCCTGAAATATCCGAACCCAAGTTCCCAGCCTGTCGTATCCTTAGGGTCACGACACGCCGTTTGAAGTAAGAGAATGGAAATGTTTGCCACAAGCCTCTGGAGTGATGCTATTGCTATTGGAATTAGAAAATACGTGCTAGTGAGTAAGCTGCTGCTTGGAAAACATCCGCAAAAATATTTGAACAAACTGATTGCTGTTTCATACCGATTTTAATGTGTTAGTGTGCGAGTTTGGTATCTTTCCCGACTTTTACAGAAAATCATTTTAAATAGTTTCTTTAATAGACATACCACATACACAATTAGAATTAAAGAAGGTTCAACCTATTCAATACAAAGTGAGAAAGCTCACAGCCACCACCTGGGGAGCAAGCCCTCACGTCCTGAGAACCTCTTCTCTTGCTTTGTGTGTGTCCGCTGCAGAGTACGCTTCACCTATGTGGAGTGAATCCACTCACACCAAGGAGGTTGACATTGCAATCAACGAGACTGTACGTAGCTTGTCGGGATGTCTGAAGCCAACCCCAGTTGACAAACTCTACCCGATTGTTGGAATAGCTCCCCCTGCTATCAGAAGGGCTGTTGCTGCTGATGCAGAGAGGACAAAGCAGACTAATGATTCTCGCCACCCACTGCATGATCACCAGGCTGTAGTCTGTCGACTGAAGTCGAGAAAGAGCTTCATCACCAGGACTCAACCACTGGTAGGAACACCTGAGTCTAACCGCATCACTAGGTGGAAGAGCGTGCTGCCGCCTGATACTCCTGCAAAGGAAGAGCTAGCTCCAGGAAATGACCTGCCGTACCCTATTTGGAGATCACTTAATCGTCTTAGGGTGGGCGTACCTCTTTGCAAGACCAACATGCAAAAATGGGCCATACTTCCAGCTGATGGAGACGCATCCTGCGAGTGTGGTGTAACACAAGATCCGAACCACCTGCTCATCTGTCCCCTACTAGAACATCCCTGCACTACACAGGACCTGATCGAGGCGAACAACAAGGCCATCGGAGTCGCTACATTTTGGAAATGCTGACCGGACACGGAATGATGATGATGTATAACATTATAAGAACAACCTTAAATTGAAGCGGTTTTGCATTCACCAACAAAAACTTGTCAAAATGAAGCACAAACTGTAACTACAGTACAGTGTGTAGGGTAGATATCTCCTTGTTTATTGCTGTCACTGCATAAATTATGTATGGCAGTACAATTTATGTTAATAGAGGCAAATACAAAATGTTGATGAAGGGAATGCATATTGTTCCTGAAACATGTATGAACAAATAAAGTATTTTTCAATCATTAAAAGTGTATTAACAAGGTGGACCCAACATAAACTATTTTAAATAGTTTCTTTAATAGACATACCACATACACAATTAGAATTAAAGAAGGTTCAACCTATTCAATACAAAGTGTGTTGTACAAGGTGTTCAAAACATGTTATTTATTATTACTAGTACCAGTTTCGACGCTTAATGGCGTCATCATCAGCTAGAAATCACAAAGTGGGCAGGGTACATAACATTAAATTGTATACATGAATCATGCATTGCAAAGTACAAATGATTGACTGTTTTTACATTAAGAGCTAGATGAATAATGAGTAAAATATGATGGCATAACATAACGCATAGAGGCATTGTAGTCTAATGAGGCAGGTAGGTATTGTACAATAAAATTGGTCTGATGAATGAGAGTAAAAGTCTTAGTATAATAATAAAACGATGCGGTAAAATTGTCCACTCTTCTGCTGTTATCAATGGAGATATTTAAGTCCAGGTCCAGTGTTGTGTGTGGTTAGCAAGACCATTAAATATTTGTTTAAGGCCCATCTTTAGCTAACCATTTCATTAACTTAGCTTTTCTTCCTTTTAAGCTTTATCAAAATTCAACCTTATTCAACCACTCAACGTCAGGTGTACCGGCCTTAAACAAATATTTGATGGTCTTGCCAACCACACACAACACTGGACCTGGACTTATATATCTCCATTGATAACAACAGAAGAGTGGACAATTTTACCGCATCGTTTTATTATTATACTAAGACCTTTACTCTCATTCATCAGACCAATTTTATTGTACAATACCTACCTGCCTCATTAGACTATAACGCCTCTATACGTTATATTATGTCGTCATATTTTACTCATTATTCATCTAGCTCTTACCGTAAAAACAGTCAATCATTTGTACTTTGCAATGCATGTATCATGTATACAATTTAATGTTATGTACCCTGCCCACTTTGTGATTTCTAGCTGATGATGACGCCATTAAGCGTCGAAACCGGTACTAGTAATAATAAATAATATGTTGTGAACACCTTGTACAACACACTTTGCATTGAATAGAATGAACCTTCTTTAATTCTAATTGTGAATCTCAGTTCAATACGGGAAAATGAAGTTCTTAACTTATAACATACCACATAGTCGAGCATCTCATCTCCGTACTCCCAAGTCTTCCCAGCCCAAAATTTTCAATATTTTACTAACTACCCTTTGTCGGAAACCATCCAGAACAAATTGTGCTGCTTTCCTTTGAATATTTTCCAGTTATCGTATCCAGTACTCCCGGTGAGGGTCAAATACACTGGAGCCATATTCTAAGTGCGGTTTTACGAAATACTTATACGCCCTCTCCTTTACATCCTTACTACAATCCCTAATTACTCCCATAACCATGTGAAGAGATCTGTAACCTTTCTTAAAAACCTTGTTACCGGGCGAGTTGGCCGTGTGGTTAGGAGCGCGCAGCTGTGAGCTCGCATCCAGGAGATAGTGGGTTCGAACCCCACTGTCAGCAGCCCTGAATATGGTTTTCCATTTTCGCACCAGGCAAATGCGGGGGCTGTTCCTTAATTAAGGCCACGGCCGCTTCCTTCCCATTCCTAGGCCTTTCCTATACCATCGTTGCCATAAGAACTATCTGTGCCAGTGCAACGTAAAGACAAAGAAAGAAAAAAAAAAAGAAAAACCTTGTTAATATGATTACCCCAATGAAGATCATTCCTTATATTAACACCTAGTTACTCACAGTGTTCCCCATTAGGTACTATAGTCGAAACTGGTTAAGACGTCCCTCTCTAGCGTGTTTCCCTGATTATTATACCATTATTCCGAAGTCTCAGGACGTGTCCTATTAAATACACACTATGGAAACCTGGATATGACATTTACGTCACTCTTTAATACGTTCGTAACTCCCACCATAAGCAACTTAAATTACTTTTCCCAGCCATGTTGTGCACACGACAGGCCAGCGACAACTGGCCTGGGTAAGGATTTAGTAGAGACATTAATTTCACAGCTGCGGAGCTTGGCTGCGTGTCAGCCTACAGATGCTGGGGCTGTCAGTCCCAAGCCAGTCTTATTCTCTTTGCATCAAGAATCGAGAATCTTTATTTGCCATTGACCATATACAATGAAATAGGCATTGTCAACTGATGATAATTTAGTACTTAATATTACTAAAGCTAAATGAACATACACCTTTTATTAAAACTTAATACTAACATTATGCATTTCTAAGAATTCAGAGGTATTATAAAGTGGATTTTCTATTAAGCAATCATACATTTTCCTTTTAAAATTACTTAAAGAAGTGGACCGTGCAGAATGTGGTAATTTATTAAATAATCTTAAACAACTGATTTTATGTGAGTGAGCAGTTTTTGACAGCCTGTGAAGTGGGATGTCAATGTCTGCTTTGCCCCTAGTATCATGAAGGTGAATGTTTTCCCTAGTGCTGAATTCATTTATGTTCATTCATTTATGTTGTTTTTAACATGTGTCAAAGATACATAAATATACAAATTTATAATTGTCAGTATTTTAAGCTTAATAAAGAGAGGTCGACAGTGGTCAATTGTACCAGCCCCACACATTGTTCGGACCTTTTTCTGTATTAGAAGAATATTATATACATAACAAGAATGCCCTCATAAAAACAGTCCATAAGTAATGTGTGACTGGAAGAGAACGAAATACGCCATCCTTAGGTAGTCAGTGCTAACTAAATCCCTCAATTACTGATTTGTTGGTACTTAATTTTACGTTCATGAGGCCTGTTGTATGTCCGTCGCGCCCTTCTCGATCCGCCAGCCAGCTACACGCGTGCCAGTGTGTTATTCTTCGAGCCTCGACGCGCAGCCCTCAGTGCGCGTGCCTGGAACGTTGTGTGTGCTATAAAAAGGAGCTCCTAGCCTGTCCAGGCCCACTGACCCCAGTGTCCAGCTCCAGAATACACCCTACGTCGAGCACGGAGGCTACTCCTCTTGAAAATGTGCTTCGGCCAGGTGGACTGAATTTCTGGCAGTAAGAGGTCTCACCTCGGGTCACCGCTCCTCTTGTTTGTTCCACTATCCATGTCCAGTCTTACCATTATATGCCACTATCATTCCCTAGCTAATGCAAGCTCCCATTATCAACTTAGTTTCGCTAAGTAGGAACTCTTCAGTCATTGAACTTACGTTAACAAACTCAGACACTTCAACAAGGAAGGACTCTCTGAGATATTTACGTCAGTGCTTCTGATAGTTTTCGACTATCAAGAACTTTTCATGTCACAAGGACTATCTTTCCGAGATAGTAGTGAATGTGAATACTCCAACGTGTATATAGTGTACAAAAGACAGACTCTTTCTCCAAATTCATAGTTCATTTTGCTTCGAGATAACTTTCAGTTTTGTTAGTGTAAATATTGTAATTTTACATGTGAAGCAAATAAAGAAGTTGTGTTTTTGTAAACCCAACCTTGTTTACAACACAACTCTGTGGCGACGAGGTAAAAAAAAAAAAAAAAAAAAAAATTACCATTCATCGGCCCCAGTCGCCAACTCTGTGGCGACGGGATAACAAACTTGCAATTCATCTGCCCCAATCGACACTCAGTGGTGACGAGAAACAGCACGAACTTTATAGGCCCCGTCATCCACTCATTCACCACGAGGTACAGCAAACTCCGTGCCCTCAGACACTTATACATTGGCACCGAAGTCAATCAGTGCTCAGCGTGTCGCCCACTCAGTCGACACACAGTGCAAACCTGTGTCCATTCGGTTATCAACTCATTTGCAACAGACCAACAAACGCTTGCGGGATATTGTCCACTCGTGGGCGCAGTGACATTATACTACGTAACTATCATCCTTCCACATTGGCACCAGTACGGCCTATCACAGCAGTTCGCTTTTCTCAAGTGAAGCTATTAGCCTTCTTCACACTACGGAACGTCAGCCGACATTCCACAGCTCTCTGTCGTGCGCTCCACCTGTGTGGCACGCTCCAGCATGTTTGTTTGCTCTCTCTCTCACTCCCAGCTATACCGGTCAAGGTCTCGCCTACAACCAGTTCTGACACACAGCTATACTTGCTCTTTATTGCACGCATCTCGCAATGGCTACAGCTGAGCAACTCGCTACAGTATTCCAGGCCTTACAGCAGCAACAACAACAGTTTATGCAACAACAACAGGCAGCATTAATTCAGGCTATTCAAGCTATTTCTGTCTCTACACAGCCATCAGCTATTCCTCCGTTCTCTGCTTTTGATCCGGCTAAGGAAGAATGGTCAGTTTATTTAGCCCGCTTACAACAGCATTTCATCTGCCATTCTGTCACAGATGATAAACGCCGCCGAGCACTATTTCTTAGTTCGGTTGGCAATGCTACGTGTGAATTACTACGTAAATTAAGTCCAGAAGAAAACCTATCTGAGGTACCATTCGCACAGCTCTTGGCCCGTCTCACTGAACACTATGCCAAAGCTCCTCACATAGTGGCTGCTCGCTATAAATTTTTTCAGAGCAGAAAGCAACCCCATCAGACACATACTGAATGGATAACTGAATTGCGTGGTCTAGCTAAACCCTGCCAGTTCATATGCTCCAAGGATGGTTGTGGTTCACCCTACACTGATTCTCTCATTCGGGACATGGTAATTTTACATACTCCTGAGGACAAAATACGTTTTAACGCTGTCAAGACGAGTAACCCTTCTTTAGAAGACGTCCAGCGTATTGCTACGGTTTATGAGCTTACTACCAAGACTGCCGCAGCCATAGCTTCTCCACATGAAGTTGCTCAAGTCTCGACTCAGGCCCGCAAGTCCTCTGCTACAGTGAACCGCGCAGACAAGGCGCTCTCTACCAAGCATTCTCGCACGGTTCCCTCTCGTAATTCTACAAGGAAGCCCAATTCTCAAAGCAACTCGAAACTCATGCCTTCCTGCCGAGGCTGTTTCAAGCATCATGAACGTCGTGACTGTCGTTTTTTCAAAGCCACTTGTGAACGATGTAATAAACTTGGACACATTAAGACTGTATGTCAGAGTTCGCTCCGCCCTGCTAAGACTCCTGCAGCACGCCGGAAGCATATACAGCCCCGCCAAGACATGGAAGTTGATCAGATCAATCTTATTCTTCCCACACAGAATTCTCACAAGATCATCGTTCCTCTCTCATTCTCTGATCGATCTGTCGATTTTCAATTAGACACTGGATCACCTGTCTCTATTATTAACCTGGCTACATACCACGACTTAAGTTCACCTTCATGCTCTCCAGCTGACATCCAGCTCGTGACATTTAACAAAAGGAAAATTGACATTAAAGGTCAAATCAAGCTTCAGGCTAGTTATAAAGGAATTCAGAAGGCCATTCCTCTTCTCGTAGTTAACAACTACACTGCATCCAACATTATGGGCATGGATCTATTTAACTTATTTGGTTTCCGGATACATGACAACATTAACGTCGTATCTACATTGCATCCTACTTCTGACGTTACCGCTCTCCTGGAGCAGTTTCCTGAAGTCTTCGACTCTCAGCTCGGAACAGCAAAAGACTATACAGCTCACATACAGCTGAAATCCGGAGCTAAGCCTCGCTTCCTCAAAGCACGACCAGTACCCCTCGCACTTCAAGACCAGGTCACGAAAGAATTAGACAGATGGATACAAACTGGAATTGTGGTACCAGTTACTTCTAGTCAATGGGCTACTTCACTAGTGGTCATCAAGAAACCTGATGGTAATGTTCGACTTTGTGGAGATTTTCGATCTACCGTCAACACACAAATCGACACAGATATCTTTCCTATTCCACGTCCCGAAGACTTATTCCGTCGTCTCTCTGGTGGACAATTCTTCTCTCGAGTTGATCTTAAAGAAGCATATCTCCAGCTACTTTTAGACGAAGAATCTAAGAAATTTCTCACACTCAACACTCCTCTCGGATTGCTCCAGCTCCAGCGGCTCCCATTCGGTGTTTCATCCTCAGCGGCTATTTTTCAGTGCTATTTAGCTCAACTCACCGCCTCCATTCCCGGTTGTGCTAACTACCTGGATGATATTATTGTTACTGGAAAAGATCATCAGGAACATCTAACCAATCTACGCCTCCTTCTCCAGACATTGAAAGACAATGGCCTACGAGCGAATCTCGCTAAATGTACATTCTTTCAGCCTCAAGTTCACTACCTAGGACATATACTTGATCAGACTGGAATTCGCCCTAGTGCACAGAATGTCTCAGCTATCGTAAACATGCCGGCACCGCAGAACCTCACGCAGCTCCAGTCATTCATAGGCAAAGCGAACTACTATAATAAGTTCATTCCCCGCTTCGCTACAGTGGCAGCTCCATTAAACGCTCTACGTAAAAAAGGTGTTAAATTTCAGTGGACTCCGCAATGCCAACAGGCATGGAAAACCATCAACAACGCCTTAATTCAAGCTATACAACTCACTCATTTTCAGCCCGACAAGATCATCACGCTAGCTACTGACGCTTCAGACTACGGTGTCGGTGCCGTTCTCTCCCAGAAGGATCGTCATGGACAGGAACGGCCCATCGCCTTCGCTTCGAAAACACTTAATGACCATCAACGTCGATACTCACAGATAGAGAAAGAAGCTTTAGCCATCATCTTTGGTATTCGCCGTTTCAATGAATATCTCTATGGCAACCATTTCCTGATCATTACTGATCATAAGCCTCTCGTACACTTATTCCATCCTGGTAATAAGATCCCTGAGAATTCCCTCAGAAAGCTTCAAAGATGGTCCATGTTCCTTTCTGATTATTCCTATCAGATTGTCTATCGAGCCACATCCCAGCATTGTAATGCTGATGCCCTCTCACGCTTACCAGTTGGTCCTGATACTGCCTTCGATTCTCAAGAATCTGAATGTCTTCAGTTGGACATAGAACTTGAAGATACTGTATCCAGTTTTCCTATTGATGCTACCTGCATAGCTAAAGCTACGGATAGGGACAGTACACTTGCTACTGTGCGTACTTACATCCGCAACGGTTGGCCTCTTCAGAGCAAGCTTCCTGCCCACCTTGCACCTTATCATCGTATGCAGCATCGTCTCACGACTCGTGCTGGAGTCGTACTCCTAGAAACGGGCACCATCTTCCGAGTGGTTATCCCACTTAGTCTACAGAAACAAGTTCTCGAATTATTACACCAAAGCCATTGGGGTATATCCAGAACAAAGCAACTAGCACGTCAACACTGCTACTGGCCCGGTATTGATGCCGCCATCGAAAAGCTCATCCGTCATTGTGAATAATGTCAAATGAATCAGAACGCCCCGTCTTCTGATCTAGCTTCATGGCCTCCTGCTACTACTCCATGGGAACGAGTTCACATCGATTTCGCAGGTGCTTTCCTCAGTTCCATGTGGTTAATAGTCATCGATTCATTATCGCACTTTCCATATGTAGTGGATATGCATTCGACTACTACGACAGAAGCTACCATTCGTGCTCTTCAGAAAATATTTACTACAGAAGGCTTACCTCAAGTACTCATTTCGGACAACGGACCTCAATTTACAGCTACTGCTTTTAAGAACTTTTGTACGTATAATGGCATTCGTCATATCCTAGCACCGCCTTTTCACCCTCAATCTAATGGTGAAGCTGAACGCTTTGTACAAACATTTAAGAGAAGTATGAAGAAAGCTGTCTCTTCAGGCTTAACTAAAGACCAAGCATTGCTCCAACTCTTAAGCACCAAGCATTGCTCCAACTCTTAAGCAACTACAGAACTCTGCCCGGCGCTGATAATATCACTCCTGCACAGAAGCTCCATGGACGACCTCACAGAACTTTACTTTCTCTGTTGCAGCCTCTTCCGGCCCAGCCTCAGACCTCACCAACGAAGTTCTCCGTCAACGACAAGGTCTACACCAGGACATTCAAGTCAAACCCACTCTGGATACCTGGAGTCATCTGCAGATCGTTGGGTCATCGTCTATACGAGATACAGACTACGGAGAAACGTATCTGCCGCCATCAAGACCAGATACGTCTGCGCTACCGCCCATGTCCAGCTATTGATTCTATTGCTAAGCCAGATAAATCTATTGCTGAACGAGCTTTAGACCATTTAATAACCATGGGTTCCCTTCAGGACGAGGCAGCGCCACTCCGCCCAGTCCCAGCTCCGGACAATACAACGGAGACATCAGCCGCTCCGGCCCAGCATCGCAGCCGCCGCCATTTCACGCCGTACCGGCGTATTTAAGAGGGGAGGGTGTTGTATGTCCGTCGCGCCCTTCTCGATCCGCCAGCCAGCTACACGCGTGCCAGTGTGTTATTCTTCGAGCCTCGACGCGCAGCCCTCAGTGCGCGTGCCTGGAACGTTGTGTGTGCTATAAAAAGGAGCTCCTAGCCTGTCCAGGCCCACTGACCCCAGTGTCCAGCTCCAGAATACACCCTACGTCGAGCACGGAGGCTACTCCTCTTGAAAATGTGCTTCGGCCAGGTGGACTGAATTTCTGGCAGTAAGAGGTCTCACCTCGGGTCACCGCTCCTCTTGTTTGTTCCACTATCCATGTCCAGTCTTACCATTATATGCCACTATCATTCCCTAGCTAATGCAAGCTCCCATTATCAACTTAGTTTCGCTAAGTAGGAACTCTTCAGTCATTGAACTTACGTTAACAAACTCAGACACTTCAACAAGGAAGGACTCTCTGAGATATTTACGTCAGTGCTTCTGATAGTTTTCGACTATCAAGAACTTTTCATGTCACAAGGACTATCTTTCCGAGATAGTAGTGAATGTGAATACTCCAACGTGTATATAGTGTACAAAAGACAGACTCTTTCTCCAAATTCATAGTTCATTTTGCTTCGAGATAACTTTCAGTTTTGTTAGTGTAAATATTGTAATTTTACATGTGAAGCAAATAAAGAAGTTGTGTTTTTGTAAACCCAACCTTGTTTACAACAAGGCCTCTTTCAGACGGCGTTGGTTCAACCAGCTTCTGCGCTTAGCCACTGGTCTGCCTAGGCCTAAACTAAGAACTGATTGTTCAAATAGAATCTTTCAGATGATGCAGAGGCAGAGAGTAACAGCGCGCGGGAGAAATATTTGAGCGGGCAGTCCGTGGTGAGTTGGGGTCCCACGCCCACAGTTACTTGTTATTGGACATCAGCTTTTATGCATGTCGTCATACACAACAGATCGACAGTGCTCACGACATCAATGCAGAACCCGATAGTGTACCTATAAGAAAGTAGGAATGGATTTAGACTAAAAACAAAAGTAGGCCCGCTCTCACCCATTTGACATACAGTATTTATTTCTGATTTTCAATTTAAAAGTTATTTGTGTGCTTTTTTCTTTTCCTATGTGATGTACAGCGGTCATTATGGAAACTGAAACAGACACTGGGAACGTACTAATTTTAATGCCGGAAATACCAGTTGTCTCGTGTTTGGGAATAAGTGATATCATTTAGACCTGTTACTGAGAGTATCCTCAAAATTGTACCCATCTTCTTCTCTAATGATATGTGAAGGACACAGCATGAGTGAACTACTTTTGTATTTTCCTAAGTGTAAACGAAGACTATGATGGTCCATATTTATTACCACACTGAAGAGTGTGTTGAAAAGATCCGTTGGTTTGTACCACTCGACCCGTAGTGTATGTAAGAGTCAGCGAGTTCCCGCGCATACACACGGGCGCGTTTTACTCCTACACTGTCTGAAAGAGGCAAGAGTGACTTTGTACGTAAATTAGAGGCCTACTGTACTTACATGTGTAACAACGTACGTAAATTAGGCCTTCTGTACTTACATATACAGCTGGCATGTTGGTGCTTACTTTTACGTTCATAAATGAATTGTCTAACAACGTACATAAATCAGGCCTACTGTACTTACGCATAGTGGTTTGCAGGACATTAAGTTATAGAGAAGAAGAAAGCTAAACAGTTTACAGACGATGAAAAATTAAAGGTTATTGAGAAAGTGGATGCTAAACCACACATGAAACATGTGCAAATCACCCAGATGTTGGACATTCCAGTGACAACTTTAAACATAATTGTAAGCGACGTGTATAGTTCACGTTTCTAAGAACGTTTTTCCTTGAAGTTTTACTATGTTGGTGTTCTTAAAACATATTATTTCTTTATTTATTACATTCATTATAGTTGTGAACACGTGTTTCTTGGTTTTTATCGTAATTATTTTTATGTTCAAACCTAACCTTAAATTTAACAGCAAAATTGTTTTTCATTTTTTTTAGCATGTTCCCTCTTTATGACGTTCTTTTTTTTTGGTCCCCACAAACATGTCCTAACCAATTTTGGCTGTATCAGGTACTACACTTTTTAGATCTGTGTTGATGTCTGTGAAATGGTGTGAACTGCCATATATGTGCTCTCCGAAGACTGAATGCAGATTCTATCTGATCGCATTTTTGTGTGGATATTATGTTTTAATTGGCTTATATATGTGGCTTTGCAGTTAGGTTCTCAGCACTTGAGTTCATAGACTCCCGACTTGGAGCAAGGGTCTGTTTTGTTTAGGTTGCACTTGTTGATGTGTTTCTGCAAAGTGTTGTTTGTTCTAAAGACTAAAAATTGTACACATCAAAAATAAAAGTAAATATTTGAATATTAAGGAAGTAATTGAAATTTACATCACAGAAAACTAACAAACCCAACCTAAATGACCATACACGTTCAAAGAATTTCCGCCCGCTCTTTGCTCTGCTTACATAACATCTGGTTAACATTAGTCTTTAAATTAGCAAGTAACGGCCTTTAGAGTAGGGTTTAACATAAAAATAATGTCTAGATATTCTCTATTTCAATTCCATACTTTATTTAACACAAAATCATTACCTTGCATTTATTCATAATACATAAAATACATTATAACATGAAGAAGGCTAATAACTTTCTCTCCCCTCTCCAGTAGATGAAGGAAGTATCCACAACGCTCCCCTCTCTCCGCCCCTACTTCCCATCCCCTCTCCATAGTACATTATGCTATATTATAACATGGAGAAGGAATTAACCTCCTCTCCAATAGGAAGGATCCACAATGTTGCACTCGCTCCTCCCCTCTCTGCAGAACAGTATGCTATACCCAAAACTTTCCACTAGCTTCTCCATGACCACAGTCCTGAAATAGTGTTTGGAGACAATGGACTAAGCTTTGGCAGTCTAGAAAAGTACAGAAGTATTTCATTATGTTAATACGGTGATGGTTGAATATTTGTACAAGCATTATTTGTTAATACTTGTTCATATTATCACTTAACTCGCTATCATTGACAAGTGCATGCAATGTAAACGATACTGTACATATATACGCACAATGTAAGTGATTAGATAGAATCTGAGGATGTTTTTGCAGAACGAAACACACATTGTTCCTAGCATAATAGTGCGTATTTTTTTTACGTGCATGTTTATAGTGTCATAATTTATATTGAAATTTTTGTGTGTTTGACAGACTAGAAAGTTTTTATGTTACATTTTACTAAGTCGACACTGGACAGTATGGCATCCTTCTGGCCTCAATTAACCCGTAGAGCGGGGCTTGCGTCTCCATCCGCACTTCAAACTCTGCGCTAGGGTGGGCGATGCGGCTCCAGACGCGGGACTGTTTTTATTTTTTTTCTTATTTTCAATATTAGGCGCGAGCCTTGAAACTTTCCTCACATGCTTGGGAAGGTGCTGCCATCTTGACGATTTTTTTCGAACTACGTAGTAAGAACGGTATTGCGACAGGGAATCCCCTTTCTGTTTCGTTCGTATTTGTTCAGTGCAAAAATCGCTTAAGCGCCGCATCACATTCAGCCCGTGCATTCGTCAGTAGGCCGCATGACTGGCCCTGCGCTGTACTAAGTTCACGATAAATAGAAGCTTCAGTGTGTTCCTTTTGCGTTTTTGAAATGTTTATTTTGTTTTATATCATAATACATAATACAGGATATTCCAAGTGATTGTACTATTCGTGATATCCTTGAAAATAGCGAAGATGAAAGTTGTAGTGACTTCAGCTCGGAAAGTGACGATGAATCTCCGTTATTAGTAAATATTCCAGGAAGTAGCTTTTCTAGTAGTGTTCCAAGACCGGTTCAATCGGTGCGGAGTTCGAGTTCCAGTGAAAGCAGTGAAACTGAAACTGCGAATGACGGTAATCCTGCTGCTGTACAGGGTGAATGGGATGTGCGGGGTTGTAAGCGAGCAAGATTTCAAACAAATTACAATGCTGGAATTCAGGGTGAACTTTTGGATAAGAAACAGCCCGAAGAAATTTACAAATTTTTTATAGATGACGGACTTTGTGATCTTATTGCACAGTAAACAAATCTGTATGCTCAGCAAATAATTACCTCAAATTCGTTGATGGCAAAAGTGAAAAGAAGAAGTCGTGAGAGAGACTGGGTACCCACTAAGAAAAATGAAATAAAACTCTTTTTAGGAATCTTATTACTGCAGGGTATTGTTCAGAAGCCGAAATTAGTCCATTACTTTTCTCGTAATAAACTGTTAGCTACTCCTGTATTTTATGAAATTATGTCTGAGAAACGATTTTTCCTTTTACTTAAATTTTTGCATTTTGCGGACAATGAAGCATATAATAGACAGGTTCACCCCAAATTGTATAAAGTGAAGCCAGTTCTAGACGACCTATTATCAAAATTCAGAACTGCATATACTCCAGACGATCGCCTATCTATCGATGAGAGCCTGTTATTGTGGAAAGGTAGACTGGGATGGAAGGTATACATACCGAAGAAACGGTCGCGCTTTGGTATGGAATCTTATAAGTTATGTGAAGCTAAATCTGGGTATGTGTGGAACCTCCTATGGTATACGGGGAAGGAAACTGATCTGGTAAACGAAGTTTGTGGAATAGATATTTCTGAGTACACTAAGCCTTCCAAAGTTGTATTTACACTGGCCGAAGGTCTGCTGAATAAAGGTTATCTAATAGCTGTGGATAATTACTACAGTAGTCCGGAGCTATTTGACCTGCTCAATGACCTTCAGACAGATGCTGTAGGCACCGTAAGACCGAACAGGAAAAATCTCCCGAAAGATGTTATGGGGAAGAAACTAAAAAAGGGGGAAGTTGCGTTTGCTTATCGTAACAAACTCATTGCTCTGAAGTGGAGAGACAAGAGGGATGTGTGTATGCTAAGTAGCATACATGATGCCGAAATGCACACTGTGAAAAACAGGAAAGGGGACACAGTAGAAAAGCCTGTCATGTGTATAGATTACAATGACTCAATGGGTGGGGTCGATTTATCTGATCAGTGTATGGTCCCGTAGAGTACAGCCCGAAAGCGAATCAAGAAATTCTACCAAAAGATTTTCAGGCACTTGTTGGACATAACAATGTTCAATTCCTTCGTTATTTATCAAAAACATGGAGGAAAATTCACTCACTTACAATTTCGTATGCACGTTATCCAGAAGCTTTTTGACAAGTATGATAAATCAATCCCTGCTGAAGCCCAGCCAGTCAGATCAGTAGTGTCACTGTCAAATGACCCTTCGGATCGATTCTCGGGAAGGCACTTCCCGGATTTCAATGCCCCTTCAAAGACGAAACCCATTGCAAGCAAGAGATGTGTTGTTTACAATGCAAATAATAAAAGAAAGGAGACACAGCACTGCTGCAAAATCTGCGATGTAGCTCTGTGCCCGGCTCCTTGTTTTGGAGTGTACCACACAGCTAAAATGTGAACTGAGAGGCGTCCATTGAACGTGTATTGTGAATAGTGTCCCTAATTGTGTAAACTCGTGTGTGTGCGTGCGTGTAGACAGTGACGGCGACTAGCGGATAAAGAAATTAGAAACAAAAGGGTAGGACCTACATTTGAACTGCGAATTTAATTTCTTTTTTATACGGCTAAAATGCAATAAAAATGTTATTTTCCCCCAAAATGTGGAGGAGCACTACCCCTAACCGCTAACCCCCTCCTCCCCCATTGTCACCGCCACTGCGTGTGTGGATATATAGACTAGTTAAAATCTATGAGTGAAATTAGTGACTCGGCAGTTTCATATCCAGAACAAGAGAAGAAAGTAGATATTCGGTGAGTACATTTTTCTCTGATCATTTTTATATCCTTCAATAGTGTAATAATAGTAAAGTATAACAATATATTATAGTGCTTGTGGGACTACAATGACAGTTTGATTCATAAATGTTTACTGCTTATGTACAAGTTTCAGAAAGTAATTATTACAATGCCCATAAGAGAAAAAACGAGAAATATGAGACTTATGCCTTTGTTGCATTAAAAACGTAGTGCTTAAAAATCATTCTTTATCGTGAATATGCGGTGCAGTATCGAAATTAATGTGTCTTATTGTCACAATATACAAGTAATATTAGATAGATACATGTCGGGTTGCATAAATCCAAGTATTTAAAAAAATAAATAATTATGAAAACACCTCCCCACCGTAGTGTGTAAAGAGGAAGAGCTCGCTCCCCACTTAACGGGTTAAGGTACAGCTCCAGCATCTGTCTGATGTGACAATGGAAAAACCATGGAAAATCAGCTGATTTGCTATTTGCTTTACATCGCACCGACACAGATAGGTCTTATGGCGACGATGGAATAGGAAAAGTCTAGGAATGGGAAGGAAGCGGACGTGGCCTTAATTAACCCTAGTACTGCTGCAGGATTTTACCACAAATGCTGAGGGTAAAGTTACTGCATTACATACATTTAAAAAGAAAATATTTGTAGCCACAAATAAGTCATAATATACATGTATTGTATACCACTTTAAAGCTTAGAAGTAGCACTAAATGTTGATGCAAGAGACAAAAAGATTAATAATAATGGGTAATACTGTGAAAAATATATAAAAAAGTTTTACTAATTACAAAAATGTTTAAAAATCCTGGCCTAGAAGTGGCTGAAATAATTGGTTGATGTGACTGAAAATATTATTTATGTAATTTGTGCACTATAAGCTTATGATGGAGATCCATAACATTAATTTAAGCCATTAACATGAACAAAAGAGGTCAGAGACTTTTAGAATTTTGTGAACAGCATGACATGGTTATAACAAACACATTCTTTGAAGTACCTGTCCGAAGAAGATACACATGGAAAGCACCTGGAGATAATGCACGATATCAGATTGATTATATATTAGTCAGACAGCAATATTGAAACCAGATTAAATCCAGCCATAGCTATCCAGGACCTGATGTGGACAGCGACCACAATCTTGTAATAGCCAAGTGTGACATTAAGCTAAAGAATATGAAATTGACCCAGCACAAATGGAACACACAAAGTTCAAAGAACAATGGCATACAAAATGCATACAAAATGAAAACTAATCAGTTAGCAGAGACTTTTCATGACAGTGCAAAATGGGAGGAAATAAGGAATGGTATAACTGAAGCTGCTGAGGAAGTGCTGGGAAGAAGACAGTTACAGCCGAGGAAGCCATGGATGACTGATGAAATCATAAACCTTATTCGCGAAAGGAATAAGGAAAGGAGAGTAGGGAATGAAGAACGGTGCAAAGAAATTAGAATTCAGATCACAACAAAGTGTCACGAAGCAAAGGAGAACTGGATGAAGGAGACAAGCGAGATTATAGAAAAGGACATGATCAGAGGACAGGTGGAAAAGGCATATTTCAGTATCAGAACCCTACAACACAAACCAAAAAGCAGAAGCTCCATAGTCAGAGATAAAATGGGAAACCTCCTGTTCAACACCGAAGAAATCTGTGAACGTTGGAAAGAATACACTGAAGACCTGTACCAACGAAATGATGTAAATAATACAACCAGCTACATTGAAAAAGAACACGAGATAGACAAATGCAGAAAGGGTCCCTCAAATGCAGCACTACACAGTCTCCAGGAAAAGAAAACACCTAGTCCAGATAACATTCCAGCAGAACTTCTGAAACACTTGGGTGACAATATGAAACGTTACCTTTTTCAGCTGGTGTCACATTGCTACGAGAATGGCATAGTTCCACCTGACTTTAGTAAAACCAGAACTGTTGCAATACCAAAAAAGAGGAATGTCACAGACTGTTCAGATTATCGAACTGTCACTCTCCTGTCTCATGCTTCAAAAATACTGCTCAACATCATCAAGAATAAAATTAAAGGGAAGTTAGAACACTATATCAATAATGACCAGGTTTGATTCGATCAGGGAGGGGTACTAGGGAAGCAATTCTGGCATTACATTTAATTCTGGAGAGAAGAATTGAGATGAATAGGAAAGTACACATGACCTTTGTCGACTTAGAGAAAGCTTTTGATCGAGAAGACTGGGAACAACTTTTCCTTACCATGAAAAAAGCAGGAATTTATTGGAAGGATAAACACCTCATACTAAATTTATACAGAATGCAGAACACTGATTTAGAAATCCGTGGGACAAAGAAAAATGCCAAAATAAGAAGAGTAGTTAGGCAAGGATGTCCACTGTCTCCGTATCTCTTCAATATGTTCATTGAAGAAGCCATCACAGTCATGAAGGAGAAAATAACGGGGATCAAAATTAATGGCAAACGGGTACACTCTATAAGATTTGCTGATGATATTGCCATACTAGCAGAAACAGGTATAAGTATGCAGAGAATGATCAACATATTAGCAGAAACTTTAGGCAAATGGAACCTCAAAATTAATACAAGGAAAACAAAAACCATGACAATATGTAAAGACAAGAAAATACCTATAACACACTTCAAAATTGGCCCTGATAAAATAGAACAAGTGAAACAATTTTGCTACCTAGGAACCCTGATCACGAGTGATCGGAGCATATCAGAAGTCACGAAGAGAATAGCCATGGCAAAGAGAGCATTCCAAGATAAAAAGCATCTGCTGGCCAACAAACATACAGATATTCAAACTCGGAAGGCCTTTGCAAAAACCTTTTTTATGGAGCGTGCTTCTGTATGGCTGCAAAAGCTGGACGTTAGGAATGCAACAAAAGAAAAACTAGAGGGAACTGAAATGTGGATTTGGAGAAGAATGCAGATGAGAAGTTGGACTGAAATGAAGAGCAATACTGAAGTCCTTAGAGAGATAGGAGAAGAACGGAATCTAATAACTGAAATTGAAAAACTGAAAATAAAATTTATTGGTCACACTCTGCGACATGAGGAGTTCCTTTGTACTATCAATGAAGGAAGAATTGCTGGAAAAAAGAGAAAGAGGACGACCCAGAGTGTCTTACTTCAAGAACCTGCTCCTGAGGATGAAGTGCAAGACCTACGCTGAATCGAAAAGACTGGCCCAAGATAGACAACTATGGCTGCAGCGACAAGGCTTAGCCTTTAGAATATGATGATGATGATGATGATGATGATTTCCCTTTTGAAAAAATAAAAGATTTATCTCAACATTTTCAGAAATACCAGCATGGTAGACTAAAGTCTTCACACCCTTCTCTTTTTGGTGTTGTGATCCAAGTCCTTGTAACAGTTCACACATACACCAACATCACATCCAAAGCAGTCATAGTTGGACCTTTTCACTTTTTTATTTCCAGGGGAATTGCATACAACACACCTGCGTTGACGATTATTGGGAAGTTTCTCTATAGTGTGAAAGGTATTGCCGGAAGCTGGCATGTTTTGAACTTCTTCAGCACCACAGAGAGATTCCACAATGTTCACAATAAAGTCATACCTTGATATTAGTTTATCTTCATTGGATGGCCATGTCAACAACATGAAAAAATTTTTTTTTACCAGTTCCCATGACTAGTTCGTTCAGCTGACACATGATCAATTTTCTGATCAGACACATCAATGCCCCTCATCCCCTTCGTATACTCTGTCACTACAACTGGCATAACAATTTCCCTCCCCTTCGAAGATCTACGTTTCATCTTGTCATTGATAACTGGGCATGCAGTAGAGAGAACTGATAATTTTTTCTGAGACTTTTTCTCTCTCCCTGCAGTGAACAGCAAAGGGCCACTTCTTTTGTATACAGTTTGATCAGGCTCTAATTTTAAAGAGTTTATTCTGGAGGAAGATTTTTTCTATTACTGCAAACAGTACTGGTAAAAAGAGCGTTCTTTTCCCAAAGAGCTAATGCCAGGTCAACAGGAGTATACCAGTTGTCTACAACAATATGGTATCCCTTCCCAAATGTTACCTCTACTACAGTGGTAACACCAAAACAAGGCACAAACACAGTTAAAAGGGGAAGGTAAGAGTAAACTACACAAAGTAAGAAATCACTACACACTCGGAAAAAACAGTAGCTGGCATTACGCGGATCTCCAACAAAACATGCACGTAAATATCAGTAGGGCCAACTAGTGAACAACAAATCGGGAAGATGAAAAAGGCTGGAAACCTACCAAAGGCATGGACATGGCTTGATAGCGGATTCCGAAAATAAATCGCCGTGATCCTTGGTTTTGAAAAATATTATTTACAAAATAATTTTACAAATACATTCCAAATACGATTCCAAGTTACGAGCTATAAGTTCAGTGATATACATAGCTGATTTCGTGGCAGTATAAATTCAAATTTCAAATCAACTATACATCTAGTTACCAATGCAGCTGTACAGTGCAATTTACAGTGATGTGAAAAATGTTATCCAAAACCTAGCGTACCTAAAGTGATACAGAATTACCAGAGGCAAACCCCAAGGGAAATAATATTGAACTACATTCTACATATTTTAGTGAAACAAGAAATGGGAATTCCTCTGAAACGAACAGGTAAGCCCAGATGAAAAACTAAGGCGTCATAAGTAACTAATTTGGTGAATCTAGGCGAGGTTAGGGCAGACTCCTGTATGAAAAGCAAATCGTAACATTATGGAAATTTTAGCAGGAACGCAATTCAAGAGTGCTTACCCGAGGAGAGTGCCATCCCGGAAACCGGGGGATGTCAACCATATAGGCTGCTCGCAGACAGATAGACCAAGACTGACAGAATTCAGGATACAGAATTCATTCGAACACTGCCTCGCTCACTATATATAGGAAATTCCGGCCTTGGAGGCAGCCAATCAGCGTGCACGAGTTCTCTATCGCCACCTAGACTCACCAATCACAACCTTACTTTCGATCGCGAACTTTGACTAACATTCTAGAATACGCCTGATCGCGAATGTCGTATTTCCAGAACAGTCAGAAATATTTTCTAGAATACACTACAAACGAAGTAACACACCCTGTACAAAAGTTATGAAACTTTCTGGATCTTTCCAGGAACTATAGAACAGAATTCTACTATTTACAAATGCCTATGTTACAATATTATACAGTACAGGTTAAGTCATTAAAAATAAAACATCATATTGTATTTTACAAATAAGGTCTCAAAAAAAACTACATTCCACTCGCACTACATAGTTCACTTGTAACACCAAATATATTTCCAATACTGTTCAGTAAACTGAAAATTACATCATACCCCAATCCTTTACCACTTGGTGCAGTACCTCCAGACTTTACAGGTGAATAAACACTGAACTGCATTGTATATGAGGAAACTGGTTCACACACTTTGAAAAGTTTAATTCCCCACTGGTGGTGATGCTTGTTTGGCAGATACTGAATCAGATGACTTCTGTTTTTAGTACCAACTAATGTCTCATCAATACTGAGTGTTTTCCCTGGAACATAGTGATTTTTAAAACAAGAGTTGAAGTAGTCAATGGCTGGCCTAACCTTGAAGAGGGGATCATAGTCCGGGTCACCTGGTTTCTTGCTGTATGTGTTGTCCACGATATGGAAAAATCTGTTTATTAATAAGAAAGTATCCCTTGCCATCACTTTTCTAAAGAAGGGTGTGCCTTGACTAGGGTGCTGAGTTGACCAATAACTTGACAGGTTCTTTTTCTTCACAAGACCCATATTTATGATCAGGCCAAAAAACCGTTTTAAATCTGTCATCGCAACACCACCATCTGGCCATAGACGAAGTCGACTGTGCTTCTGTAGAAAACCTAACTTATGAATGTATTGTCTGGCATAATGATTAGTCTCTTGCACCAATAATCTCCAGAACCCAAGGTTAAAAAACAGATAGAAGTACAAGATTGGGGACTGCATTACAGGGAGGCATATTTCTGGGTCCTGGGTGGTGAACAGTAAATGAGACACTTTTTCCGGGGAATTAATTTTCTGGAGTTTCCACATCACACCAATTTACACTCACACCTTCAATGCTTACATTACCAGTCGCCTGAAAACCTGTTGTAGAACCTGGAAGCTCATCAACATACATGTCACTGGATTTTGTGACACCTGTGAAAATCTACCCACTTCATTCACAATTTCATTTTCAAATTCGTCGTCTGATGAACTCTCCACATTATCCTCCACACAATAATTATCATCACTATCTGTATCATCATAAATAAGTCTTTCAATTTCATTATTGTCAACATAAACAGATGCCATGTTGCTTAAATGATAACTTCAAGTGTAAAGATAAAATAGTGTCTACCTTACAAACAAATGATATTTGTGACTCACAAATAGTTTCAAAAGAAAGATAAACCTTCCAACTAGCAGGTAAAAATACAACTCCTGCCATCTCTTGAGATTCTTACGAACTACGACGATTTTCTCGCCGTCTGCCAGACAGACGATCGCAGTTGAGAAACAGTCACACCGTCTGTCAGACAGATGGTCCTCAGTTCTTGGGTTAAGGTAGAGTCCCAGCGTTTGCCTGGTGTGAAAATGGGAAACCACGGAAAACCATATTTAGGGCTGCCGACAGTGGGGTTCAAACCCACTATCTCCCGGATGCAAGCTCACAGCTGTGCGCCCCTAACCGCACGGCCAACTCATCCGGTAAACCAGCTGGAGGACTGCCGATTGTAGGGTTCAAATCCACCACCTTTCAAATGAAAGGTAAAGCTACATGGCCTGAACTGCACAGCCAATTCACTCCATTCATTCATTTAATTTGTTTTTTTAAATTTGTCTACCTCCATATAGCAGAGAACCAATTTTAGGCCTATAAATCAATTTCTCCAACTTAGGATCACTGAAAATGTTTGGGTCAAATTATATGTCTCCTTGAATCTCTAATTCTCAATAATAGTCGATACAACACCTTCTATTTGTAATCGTTACCAACAGTAAAGAAAGAGTTACCTTCAGAAGCAGACAGGTCAGATCCATACTGGGCCATGAGTGAGTTAAGAACACTGCTGAAAGTGGTAGGGACAACATAGTTGGTCACTGGAACACTCGGAGTATCCCATTCCCCATCACTGAAGTCATCCTGAGATATGACTGAAGGTTTCTCATCTTCTTCCTGAGGCTCCTCCTCTAAGAAGGCAGCTGCACAAAAATAATCACAGGGATTCATTACTTAAAATTACCACCCCTTAAAAACATCAACTATAGGTATAAATTTATTGAACAAATCAACAACATCCTGCAATTACAGGTTGCCACAATTGATAAAGTACAGTACATCAGGATATAGAAATGTTATCTTACAGAAGTATAGTGGTAGAATGGTTTCAAATTAAGAAGTTCCGAACAAGCGAAATCTCAGAATGTTAACAGATCCATGTATGGTGGCGGTAACTAAGCTTTCAGTGCTGTTCATCGGCAACTCAAACTTCTTCCAGCATTCCATAAACGTGCCATAAGCCATTCAGACGATAACTGTGATTTCATTGAGCTGGTACTTATTTTTGTGGAATGGTATGGTGGGCGCATAAATGTTCTGTTTCTCAACGTGGACTTCAACAGGCTGGCCAACATGGTGCCCGAATCAAATGGTCGGATCGATACTGAAGCCTTTCTTGTCATTATCTTTAAAGGCAATAATGTCAGTCAGTCTCATAATGTCTGTCATAGACAAACCATGTCCGGCTCCATAGCTAAATGGTTAGCGTGCTGGCCTTTGGTCACTGGGGTCCGGGGTTTCATTCCCGGCAGGGTTAGGAATTTTAACCAACATTGGTTAATTCTGCTGGCACGGGGTCTGAGTGTATATGTCGTCTTCATCATCATTTCATCCTCATCACGACGTGCAGGTCGCCTACGGGAGTCAAATCAAAAGACCTGCACCTGGCGAGCCGAACATGTCCTTGGGCATTTCCAGCACTAAAAGTAATACGCCATTTCATTCTTTTTTTTTTTTTTTAATAGACAAACCATGAAATTCTTCCTGTACATAGAAGTTTTTACTGCAAAGTTCTTCTGCAATCAAAGATCTTATCCTGTGGTGATGAGAGTTTCTAAGTACTTCGCCATAGGGGTAAGAACCTAGAATGTGCGGCAGTGTTTCTTTTCCTCTGACACATGTCACTGCTTGGGAAAAGTGTCATCAGTCAATTTCCCTCATTTATTTATTTGTTTTAAGTGTGTTTCGGTAAGTCATGCAGCTTGGGAAAAGAGACACAAATACGGTAAAATGGCACAAGCCAAACTGACATAATTCAATATAATGGAACCTGAGAAAAGATGCCGAAGTTGACTCGTGTCATTATTCATGTACAGATAAGAAAGCGGTTTCCACCTTGTCAATGCTATTTATTGTAAGGATTAGCTTACAGTACCGGTTTCGGCCCTAAATGGCCATCATCAGCTGAACATAAATACCTTTTACATATATGTCAAGCATTAAATGATATTGCCCTTTCTAAAGGGAGATGCCGTGAGGAAGCACCGTATCTGAGTGTGTCCAAATTGGGCATATTAAGTGTGAATTAATTATATGTTATGATTTTGGCTTTCAGGTACTTGAGTATAAAGCTGTCTTTTTTAGGACTAGAATTTGTCTGTGAAATGTAACCTAAGCTTAAATCTAAGTTACAAATACAATGAACACATTAAAATACACAGTACATATTAAAATTCATTATAATAATAAGTATAAAATACTTCATAGATTTGAATATGTCTCTTTCGTGTATCTTCATTCCCGTTTTTTAGTCCAAGGTTGTAAATAATTCAGTACTTGGGATCATAGACGATGTTGTGGTTCTCTTAAGAAATCTTATTATTTATTATTTATTTATTTATTTATTTATTTACATAGTTTACGCCCACATTGGAGCACTTAAATCAAACCCAAGTACATTTATGTTAACAAAGAATTAACTGAATATTTAGCTTGCATCATCTTCTTCCTTTCCCAAAACCTCTTCATTCTGGCTGACCTGGCTGCCCTTTCTTCATCAGATATGACATTGTTTGTGTTGTGCAGTTTTTAATGACAATCTTATTTGTTTGTTCTTGAGAATCCTTTTTTCTTCTCTATTTTCAATTTGCTTCATTGTAATATTCAGCTCTTCTAAATCATTCTGAACTTCTTTAAACCAATTATTTTTAGTTTTACTTTTCCAAAAGTAATTAAATAGTTGTTTTATTATCCTATTATCATTTAATCTAGAAAGATGACAGAAAAAGGCAATTCTTCTTTTTCTGCATTGCATTAGGCAATAATCTCCATTTATTTACTTGAATGATGTCTTCACATATATGTGTGATGAATAGCTTCCATTATTAACAAATTCCGATTGTGTAGACAGAGGTAAGTATGTACAGCTGTGAGTGGAGTCTTATTCCCGAAGTTTGGAAGCAGATGATCTCGGTCATTCGTGTTTCTAGATGTTAAGTTGTTATGGTGGCTCCTTCCTCATCTGATGTTATAATTATCTGAGAGAGAGAGAGAGAGAGAGAGAGAGAGAGAGAGTGTGTGTTGGTGTGAATGTGGACTTACTGTTGTTGTCGTGGCTGGGTTGCGTTCGATCTGAGAGCTTGGCGTGTACTACTTCGCGTTTGTCTTGAGTTTGTGTCCGCTGCTGCGAGGGGAGTCAACAGAGGGGTAGGGAGAGTTGCTGTTGTGGGAGTAGGGGTGGAGCTGGGTGTGTCGTTCGACGGTTCTATGGCGCATGTTATGTTCTGTTTGTTGATTATTTAAAGGTAGTCATTTTTTAGGGTGGGGATGGCTTTATTGAATATAATATTAGATTTTCTGTAATTTCATTTATATTGTAATTGGGATTGGCATATTGATCTAAAGATATGTAAAACTCTTCTGTTATATTGAGCAAGGGACCCCTGGGATTTACGTTTAATATTTTCATGTCATTTACGATGTTCGTATAGCTGTGTTTGTATTCTTCGATGTGCTGGCCTATTGCAGAAAAATGATTATGTTTTACAGCGTTTACGTGTTCATTGTATTGGATTGTAAAGTTTCTACCAGTGCGTCCAATATAGCTGGTCTCACAGTTGTTACATTTGATGTGGTATACTCCTGAATGATTGTACTTGTTGTTATTATTATTATTAATAATTGTCTTGGTACTATGTAAGATGTTAGTGCTATTGTGCGTGGTTTTGAATGCTATTTTTAAGTTATGTTTCTTGAAGATATTAGTTATGGGATATATGTGTGCATTGTTGAAAGTAAATAGTACGTAATCCTTCTTAGGTTTGTCGGTTTTTATCAATCTGGTTTTGGGTTGTGATTTGATTTTATGGATAACTGTGTTGACCATTTCTTTCTTGTATCCATTATTTTTAGCTATTTCATGGATTAGTTGTATTTCCTCTTTTAAGTCTTCTTTTGTTAACGGTATATTAATGGCTCTATAAATCATGCTGTAATAAGCTGCTTTTTTATGTGTATTGCAAGGGACGGAATCTATTTTAATCGCGTTCGAAGTATGTATAGGTTTTCGGTATATTTTATAGGATAAGTGGTTTTTGTGTCTAGTTATTGTTATGTCCAGATAGTTTAAGGTGTGGTTGTTTTCAGTTTCTTTAGTAAATTTTACGTAGGGGACCATAGCTTTATACTCAAGTACCTGAAAGCCAAAATCATAACCTATTATTAATTCACACTTAATATGCCCAATTTGGACATGCTCAGATACGGTGCTTCCTCACGGCATCTCCCTTCAGAAAGGGCAATATAATTTAATGTTTGACATATATGTAAAAGGTATTTATGTTCAGCTGATGATGGCCATTTAGGGCCGAAACCGGTACTGTAAGCTAATCCTTACAATAAATAGTATTGACAAGGAGGAAACCCTTTCTGATCTGTACACGTGTAATCTGTCAATACGGATATGAAACTCATAAATCAAGATTGTCATTATTCTCAAGCAGGTTTTATTTAAATGGCACTATGTTTCGTATGCAGATCTGTGCCATTAATACCCAGCAATAACATGTTTGTTGTTACAGTGTACACCGGTGAATTGACTCCAAAAGGATAAAGGTAATGTATATCTACAAGTGTGTAAATACTTAATGTGTAACATCAAGGAGAAGTTGCAGGATCCTGGAACTTGCCTCAACTTCAGGTACCACTAAGAGTTCATTTCTATTACACAAAAGTTAAAATAGGTCCATACAAATGTAGGCTTGTGAGTAGTACGATTCAGCTCAATCACACACAGTTTTAAAACAAGTTATAAAAGGATAGGCATGGCTTGATAAGTAGTGCAAATAAAATAGCCTATGTGATTTTTGAATGCTTTCAAATGAATCTAATGTAGGTAAACATGAAACAACCGCTTCATATTTTGGAATGATTTTGCACTACCCAATAACTGATGATTAAAGAGAGGAAAAACGAGAAATCATGTGGCCTGTAATCGATTTGTTGAATGAAGTCACTACAACAGCCTATAACCAACACACAGCTTACTATTCATCAAAATACTACCGGTATGATACAGTAGAACCTCGATTATACGTTCCCGGAAACTACGTTTTTCTGTATTATTCGTTCAAATTACGTGGTCCCGCGAACATACTAATTAAATCATGCTGTAAAAATCCTGCATTATCCGTTCCTCAAAGAAACAATTCCCCGGATCAACAGTCCGTCCCGTCATTGCGGTAATTTGAAGAAGTACTGTACTGTAAAAGCGATCGGCGGTGAACTTGCATAACATTTGTATCATTTAGCATTGAATTTGGGTAGTATTGTTTAGAGAATCCTCGGAAATCATAACGCAGAGAGTGCCCATGACATTTGAAAGGAGACAGAGCGCATTTCAACAGCTTTATTTGAAGACTGAACGAGTTTAGTCAAATGTTAGTATACTTGCAAAACGTCTACAGTACATTATGTCCAAGGTTAGATGCTTACTTTCTTTACTTTTTCCGAGTGTATCGCCGAACAGGTTTTCGGCATTTCCCTCAGGGCACTATATAGTCACTGGGCTTTCAGGCAGTAATCGAAACTGCTCCTTCTTAAGTAACACAAAATTAGTATTTTAATATTATCGTACACGATTATGTTATCGAGACCAGAGCAGATGTTGCACCGTACATACATACATAAAGCCATGGAAGGTTTTGGAATTGCCTATCACTGCTTTCGTCCTAATATAAGGCTGGAAATTTCACGTTTTTGTGTTAAAATATTATAAAAACTGCAGTCATTTTATTTGCATGCGTTACATTTAAAAACTTTGTATCATTTCGCACTTGTACCGAGTTGTACAGAGAGAGCGCTTTCCAACTGAGCTCAAGGTCGCGAATAATCGTAATTTCGGAACTGTTAATAACATTTTCTCTCTTTCCAACTTGATTGTGATTAGTGACGGGCAGAACTAAATGTAATGCATTTGAAAACTTGAAGATTGATACTTTCAAAACCATATTCTCAAGTACAACATAACCTTTAAAAGTCGATGTAGGCCTAATTTACGCAGTACAAGATTTCCATAAACTGACTAGGAACAGTATACCGGTGACCAAATTACAATGGAAGATTTTTTAGAAAAAACACAAAAACAAACAAACAAACAGGATTTTGCCATTGTGTAGGACGATTTTGTATCTAATGTGCTTTATTTTATTAGATTAGAGAATGAAAAACTACTTATGCGGCTCTGGTTAAGACGCAGCAGGTCGTTATGCTACTTAGTTTCCAGAATGAGTAAAAAAAAAATTAAAAAATAAGTAAATAATTGCAATGTAAAGTTTAATTTTATACCAGTTGTATAGTATCATTTGAAGTAATTCCACATACTGTATATCAGTTGACTATATTTGTAAGTAGTACAGGAGATATTATAAGTAGAATTTTGTAAACAATATAAATTTATTAAGGATGAACTGTGTGTTTAATAGAAAAAATTGTTAGCGTAAATTGTACAATATTGTATTATAGGAAAATTTTCGTCTCTTGTTAATTTAATATTCAGTGCTTGACAATAATGTATTTTAGTGTACCATTTGCCACCGAGGTAGACACCTCATTTGCAAATAAAGAGAATTTGATTTGATCTGTTGTTTGGCTCGGTGTTACGGGAATCAGATTTTTCGAAGAGTTTGGCTGATCAAAGTTGCTGAACTGAAGTTTTCAAAGGAATATGATGAAGTTTTCAGAGGAAACTGACGAAGTTTCCTCGGTAAAACTGAATGTAAAATTTTGAGATTTTTAAGTCACGTACCGGTAATTAACGTTTGAAGCCAGCCCGCGGTATAACTTGCGTGCCTCTCACCCGGAAGGCCCAGGTTCGATTACTGGCCAGTTCAGGCATTTTTACCTGGATATGAGAGCTGGTTCCAGGTTCAGTCATTCTACGATTACCTTTAACTGAGGAGGTATTTAATGGTGACATGGCGACCCTGGTTTAGAGAGCCAGGAATAACGGCCGAGAGGATTCGTCACACTGACCATGCGTCACCCCGTAATCTGCAGGCCTTCGGACCGAGGGTGGTTGCTTGGTAGACAGAAGGTCCATTGGGGCTGTAGTTTGGTTTGGTTTAGGGGCGTTTATTTATTTATTTATTTATTCACGAAGCACAAGATACAGCTACACTGAGCAAATTTCACTTGCACTGTCAAGATTATAAGTATACATATTTCATTTTTGTGATGTTTAGCCAAATTGTTGATGGTTCATTCGTTCCCGGATTTTCCATTTTCCCGTGCTGTACTTTCTTTTTTTGTGGTCCCTCCAAAAACGGAGAATCGAGGTTCCACTGTAATTGAATTTATGCGATTTATTTACATCATATATTATTTATACATACCAGGGGTGTAGCCAAGGGGAGGGTTACTGGGAATTAGAACCCCACCCCTTGGAAGTTTTACAAAAGAAAATAAACGCAAACTGACAATAAACAAGTGAAAGTCAACTCAATGTGTTGGCTCTTTTGAAACTTCCCGAGACATAATTGTAAAACCAACAGATCTCTTGAAACTATTTTCTAAGAAGCCTCAAAAGTTGTTAGATTGTAATCTGAACATACCATTCATTCCTTGTAAAACTTTTTTTTTGCTAGTGGCTTTACGTCGCACCGACACAGATAGGTCTAATGGCGATGATGGGATAGGAAAGGCCTAGAAGTTGGAAGGAAACGGCCATGGCCTTAATTAAGATACAGCCCCAGCATTTGTCTGGTGTGAAAATGGGAAACCATGGAAAACCATCTTCATGGCTGCCGATAGTGGGATTCAAACCCACTATCTCCCGGATGCAAACTCACAGCTGCGAACTGCACAGCCAACTTGCCCGGTGTGTAAAATTATTGACCTTGATCATATTGTTCTCATTCTGTATTTTAATGTAAGATTTCGTAGTGTACTGCAATCTGAATATCAACGTAATTCACTTGTACCAGTGTCCTTATAAAGATACTCATGCATGTACACAGCACACGCTCACAAGTATCTTTGTTATGTTCTATCATTATTTAGTACCTATAACCCCCAATTGGTTTATCCCGGTTATGCTTCTGATACATACAGTAGAAGTCCGCTATAGCGAGTACAGCATATAGCGAGAACTCCGCTATAACGACGATTGTTTTCTGTCCCTTCAAAATTCCTATATTAAACTGTGTATCGTCCTTCGGTTACAGCGAGAGCCCTATCACTGACGCATCCGTTATTACGAGCGATTAAGCGCGCACGGTTTTTTCCGTTACCGATATTTTTGAACCCCAGCGATGATATTGCATGCGATCGATTACCTTCGTTATCGCTTCCTGGCTATGTGCACTAGTGAGTTCTCTCGTCGACATTCGAAAGTCATGTCGGAGTCGATTAGTAATACCCGTCGAGTGCTGTTCTGTAAAGAAAATTCAAAATGAAAGAGAACATATTTTCGTAACAAATGTGTAAATAATGTGTCCGATAACGGTTCTTAAATCGTTAAAAATTAAAGGCTGACTAAACGACCGCTTAATTTTGAGGCTAAGTACTGCAATTAAGTAAGAATGGGATACACCTCAAGACATGGCAGAGTGCTTAATTGATTTTAGAGGTTAGTTTATATTTTCTCGCGTCTGGTTAAATTACGGAAAGGCTATTATGAAAATTTATAGCGAGAACGTTATCATTTCTCTACTGGAGCTTGAAGTCCGTTTTCATCATATGTATAGTACAGTTAAGTTTGGATAGGTGACGCCTTTGAATAAGAAAACTGAAAAGTTTGCAACAAAATGCGATCGATCATCTTCGGTACCGTATATTCGTAGTTTTCTCACTGTGCATTTGCGAGCTCACTCGTCGACATTCAAAGGCGATGTTGGAATTGATTAGTAATACCCGTCGACTGCTGTTCTCTAAAGAAAATTCAAAATGAAAGAGGACAACGCAGTTTTCGTAATAAATGCGTAAATAACGTGGCCGATAGCAATTGTTAACTCGTTAAAAATAATGACTTGAAGTAAACGATATCTTGATTTCAATGTTATATACGGAAATTAAGTAAGAATGCGATACACCTCAAGATATGGCAGAATACATCACTGATTTCAGAGGATATTTCATATCTTCTTGCGTGTAGTTAAATTTTGGAAAGGCTATTTACATGAAAATCTTTCGCGAGTAGGCTATGACTTCTCTACATGCGTTTCAAATATGTTTTCATGATACCGTTACGTTAGGTGACGCAGTTTAAAGAAGAAAACTTAAGTGTTTGCCACGGAAACCTCTGGAGTGATACCGTATTTCTCCGAATCCAAGACATTTTTTCCTCAGAATCTCATGCGAAAACTCAAGGGTTGTCTTGCGTTTGCGGCCTAACAGTAAGTTAATGGATACCACTGGTACTACTACGGTAACCACGCTGCTTCTTTTCCCACGCGCACAAAACTCGTTGACAAGAAACGACCGCCTCTTTACCACAGCCTACATCGCTAGCCGCGACAACCGGTTGTACAGAGTCTGTGTGTAACGTCACTGGATCTCAGAAAATAGTGAGGAGAGCATGGCGTTCTATTAGCTTCTACAAAAACGTTTCTCAAATCTGCAGAATGGCGTCAAAACATGCGAGTCTTCGAATTCTTAGAAAGGCCATGGCTACTCAGTGGCAGAGTTATAACGCGTCTATTGTACTTGACGCTTAGTAAAATTAAGTTTTATAGACGGCAGGAATATTTTCGTGACGGATAGTCGTACTGTAAAGATATGTGGAAAGTATTACCGGCAAATTTTCAACGGGTTCTAGTCGATATTATGATGCTAATTTTAAGTTAATGGTTATTAAACACTCGTAAATGTAGAATAATTGTGCAGCCGCAAGAAAATACGGCATAGGCCTAACTAAAGCCAATATTTGGCGTTAGCATGAAGACAAAGAGCTAAAAAAAATGCGTACTGTACAAAAAATGCATTCAGTGGTCCGCAATAAGGACGCTTTAAAGAAGTCGAAGATGAAATTGTGAGGTATGTGCACGAAAAACGCAAGGGCGGAATGACCATACCGTGGCGCAATAAACTCGTTCGCTGACTTTCAACGTCCACGATTAGGCCTATTCATCGCTAGTCGCTGAATTTGGCTGAACCCGGCAAGCGAGACGTGCGTGTAGTGGTAGCCGGTTATATTTGACACTGAGTAAAAGTAACAGTTTTATAGACAGCAAGAATAATTTCTTGGTGGATCGTCGTATTGTAGAGACGCATGGAATAGGTATTGCCGGCAAATTTTCAACGGGTTCTCTTCAGTATTATGATGCCAATTTTAAGTTAATGATCTTTAAACCCGCGAAAATAAAGAAAATTTTTGCAGCCGCAACAAAAAAAAAAAAAAAAAAAAAAAAAACAACAACAAAACGGCATGACGAAAGTTAATGTTCGGCGTAAAAAATAGTCTAAAAATGCGTAGGCCTACTGTACAACAAAGGCATTCATGTGATTTTACAAAGTACTTTTTGAGCCTGATTTAAATTTGTTGAAGGAAATAGTGGGGTTCATACTGGATTCGGAGAAATGTGATACTATATTTTTTCAGAATGAAATTAAACACACACTTGAAGGTAGTATCGGATTTCGAAAAATAACAAACAAGTAAGACGTAGTGTGGATATCATCTGCGGAAACGCAAGTTTTGAACAAACTGATTACCGTTTCATACCGATTTTAATGTATATGGGGTAATTCCGACTTTTATACAAAAATCCGATATAACGACAATCCGTTATAGCAAGTAAATTTTTCTCTGTTATGATGGTTCATGTTTGTGGGTTACTGTAGTCACGTCGTAGTTTGTGAACCATGGGCAACGGCTGAGTGGCCTAGTAAGTGGTCCTGAGAGTCGGGATACCAGTTGCTATGGAATGGGAGTGGGCATCTCGGACATATTCTGAGTCGTGGCCCTCCTTGTGCTCAGGCGGCTAGGACTACACAATTCACCGGTGGTCCATAACCCGTTAGAGGAGAGATCCTCACTTGGACTATGTGCAAGTAGGGCAGCATCCTGCTTCATGAATTTACCGAGCTCAGAACACATTAAGCAAGCCTCGGACCTATGGGAGTAATGGAGTCCCACTCCCATTTGACAGGCGAGGGACTCCTTGGAAACAACTTGGCGAACGAAATGGAATTCGATGGGGAGCTATCAATATTAATGGGGCTTATGGAAGAAAGAAGGTAGAACTTGCTGAGTCAGCAAAGAGGATGCATCTGGATGTGCTAGGAGTAAATGATATTCGGGTAAGGGGAGAAAAGGAGGAAGAGATAGGAGATTATAAAGTGTACTTGACGGGTGTTAGAAAGGGAAGGGCAGAGTCTGGGGTAGGGCTCTTTATCAGGAATACCATTGCACGCAACATAGTTTCTGTTAGGCACGTAAGTGAGCGAATGATGTGGGTAGATTTGTCAGTGGGAGGAATTAGGACAAGAATTGTGTCCGTGTATTCACCATGTCAGGGTGCAGATGAGGATGAAGTTGACAAGTTTTATGAAGCATTGAGTGACATCGTGGTCAGGGTCAACAGCAAGGATAGAATAGTGCTAATGGGCGATTTCAATGCGAGTTGGGAATAGAACTGAAGGATACGAAAGGGTGATTGGTAAATGTGGGGAAGATATGGAAGCTAATGGGAATGGGAAGCGTTAGCTGGACTTCTGTGCTAGTATGGGTTTAGCTGTTACGAATACATTCTTCAAGCATAAGGCTATTCACCGCTACACATGGGAGGCTAGGGGTACCAGATCCATAACAGACTATATCTTAACAGACTTTGAATTCAGGAAATCTTTTAGGAATGTACGAGTTTTTCGGGGATTTTTCGATGATACAGACTATTATCTGATCTGTAGTGAACTAAGTATCTCTAGGCCTAGGGTAGAGAAAGTGAAATCTGTCTGCAAACGAATAAGGGTAGAAAATCTCCAGGATGAGGAAATTAGACAGAAGTACAAGGATATGATTAGTGAGAAGTTTCGAACAGTAGACAGTAAGCAGGTTCAGGATATAGAAAGTGAATGGGTGGCATACAGGGATGCTGTAGTAGAAACAGCAAGGGAATGCCTAGGAACAACTGTGTGTAAAGATGGGAAAAGGCGAACATCTTGGTGGAATGATGAAGTGAGAGCAGCCTGTAAATGTAAAAAGAAGGCTTATCAGAAATGGCTCCAAACAAGGGCCGAGGCAGACAGGGATTTGTACGTAGATGAAAGAAACAGAGCGAAACAAATAGTTGTTGAATCCAAAAAGAAGTCATGGGAAGATTTTGGAAATAATCTGGAAAGGCTAGGTCAAGCAGCAGGGAAACCTTTCTGGACAGTAATAAAGAATCTTAGGAAGGGAGGGAAAAAGGAAATGAACAGTGTTTTGAGTAATTCAGGTGAACTCATAACAGATCCCAGGGAATCACTGGAGAGGTGGAGGGAATATTTTGAACATCTTCTCAATGTAAAAGGAAATCATCATGGTGGTGTTGCAAACAGTCAAGCTCATGGGGAGGAGGAAAATGATGTTGGTGAAATTATGCTTGAGGAAGTGGAAAGGATAGTAAATAAACTCCATTGTCATAAGGCAGCAGGACTAGATGAAATTAGACCTGAAATGGTGAAGTATAGTGGGAAGGCAGGGATGAAATGGCTTCATAGAGTAGTCAAATTAGCGTGGAGTGTTGGTAAGGTACCTTCAGATTGGACAAAAGCAGTAATTGCACCTATCTATAAGCAAGGGAACAGGAAGGATTGCAACAACTATCGAGGTATCTCATTGATTAGTATACCAGGCAAAGTATTCACAGGCATCTTGGAAGGGAGGGTGCGATCAGTCGTTGAGAGGAAGTTGGATGAAAACCAGTGTGGTTTCAGACCACAGACAGGCTGTCAGGATCAGATTTTCAGTATGCGCCAGGTAATTGAAAAATGCTACGAGAGGAATAGGCAGTTGTGTTTATGTTTCGTAGATCTAGAGAAAAATATATAAATAATAATAATAACAACGTAAACGTTTCCACCTTTTCAATACTAAAATATATTCACAAAATTATAAATTACACGGTACTATATTCGACCCATCTAGGGGTCATCATCAGCCGTATTGGAGCAAAGATCACTTTTGGCGAAATCCTAAGAAAATGTTATTTTAAAGAATAACAAGTGAAATGAGAAGGTAAGAAATCCAACAGAATTGAATGTCAGATTGGTGATACAAAGCTAGAACAGGTCGATAATTTCAAGTATTTAGGTTGTGTGTTTTCCCAGGATGGTAATATAGTAAGTGAGATTGAATCAAGGTGTAGTAAAGCTAATGCAGTGAGCTCGCAGTTGCGATCAGCAGTATTCTGTAAGAAGGAAGTCAGCTCCCAGACGAAACTATCTTTACATCGGTCTGTTTTCAGACCAACTTTGCTTTATGGGAGCGAAAGCTGGGTGGACTCAGGATATCTTATTCATAAGTTAGAAGTAACAGACATGAAAGTAGCAAGAATGATTGCTGGTACAAACAGGTGGGAACAATGGCAGGAGGGAACTCGGAATGAGGAGATAAAGGCTAATTTAGGAATGAACTCGATGGATGAAGCTGTACGCATAAACCGGCTTCGGTGGTGGGGTCATGTGAGGCGAATGGAGGAGGATAGGTTACCTAGGAGAATAATGGACTCTGTTATGGAGGGTAAGAGAAGTAGAGGGAGACCAAGACGACGATGGTTAGACTCTGTTTCTAACGATTTAAAGATAAGAGGTATAGAACTAAATGAGGCCACAACACTAGTTGCAAATCGAGGATTGTGGCGACGTTTAGTAAATTCTCAGATGCTTGCAGACTGAACGCTGAAAGGCATAACAGTCTATAATGATTATGTATGTATGTATGTATGAATTCTCACTATAACGGACTTCTGCTGTACTTGTTTCAGATGAAAATGTAGAAAGTGTTCAAGTTACTGACACAGGTAATGGGGAGCAACTGTTAGAAATCACGCACCCTATGCAACAGGTGAGTTGAATCATGCTATTACAATATAACCAATGCATATTTTCGTTATTATTGTCATATTATTTTAAACATTATTATAATGTTGTGTATGTTAACTACCTTTGCAAAAAATACATTATTTGTTTACATTAATTCCTTATTTTACAATGGCGAAAAATGAGGGTATCCTCCTGTTCAATACATCATATATTCCGTCATTAGACGGAGCAAACAAATTCAGACATGTTTCGGCTCGCTTGAGCCATCTTCAGTGAAAAAAAAAATTAGGGGGGTTGGAATAATTTACATAATATAAGTTGAAAAAATGCTAAAAAACATAATGAAAGAGTAAACAAAAAAACAAAAGAGAGCTTAGACGGAAAACAAAATTAGCACAAATATACAATATTTACATCAATACAAAAATTCAGTGAAACAGGTGTTAATTTGAAATAATAATTGATACTAAAAACTGCGTTAACCTAAGAAACAAGGGAATGAGAAAACAAATGATGCAGATGGAAACAAATAATAGTAGCGCATGGTGAGGTTGTGGACCTCATAGTTTACAAATTATTGGTTCGGTTCGGCCAACCAACAACAGACTCGATCACGCGAACGAGACCGTTACTTTGAGAAAGCCAGGCCACTAGAGAGGACAACCACCTACTGCACACCATTAGAACTTCATTGACGGTTTCCACTAGATTACTACAATTTACTATGCATCTGTCTTCTACCTAACACAGCTTCTCATATTTTTATATGCGGCCCTTCCGACCCCTCTATAATAAGGCAAAACACCAGCCAACATTATGAAACAATAATGAAGAAAGGGACCGCTAGTTTGAGAAGATATTGAGAATGCTGCTATTTCTAAAGCCTTAAATTTCATGGTGTTTTTCCTCCTTGTCACAGGCTTTTCGCCTGCAGGTTAATTCAGGCTTGGTTTCTCTCAAAAATGTTTGCTCCCGCTCTCCTCCTGACCAATTTGATGTGATGGGTTTCCACTAGGATGATTTTGACAGCAATTTCAAACTGTTTTGTCATTTTTAAACCAATAATTTGTAAACTATGAGGTCCACAACCTCACCATGCGCTACTCTTATTTGTTTCCATCTGCATCATTTGTTTTCTCATTCCCTTGTTTCTTAGGTTAACGCAGTTTTTAGTATCAATTATTATTTCAAATTAACACCTGTTTCACTGAATTTTTGTCGCAGTAAGTTTTTTGCTCTGCATATTGATGTAAATACTGTATATTTGTGCTAATTTTGTTTTCCGTCTAAGCTCTCTTTTGTTTTTTTGTTTACTCTTTCATTATGTTTTTTAGCAATTTTTCAACTTATATTATGTAAATTATTCCAACCCCCCTAATTTTTTTTTTCACTGAAGATGGCTCAAGCGAGCCGAAACATGTCTGAATTTGTTTGCTCCGTCTAATGACGGAATATATGATGTATTGAACAGGAGGATACCCTCATTTTTCGCCATTGTAAAGTGAAAACCGTCAATACGGAATGATTCTAATATCTTGTAATGTAATTAATTCCTTATTGCAGATGAAAATGTGAATAGTGATGATATATCAATCAATCACAACTGATCTGTAGAGTTAGGGTTGTCGCCCAGACGTCAGATTCCCTATCAGTTGTTTACCTAGTCCTTTCTTTTAGAAAAGTGCAGCGAACACTGGGTGGATTAACCATTGCATTTTATACCCTCTCACCCATATACAGCACCACCACCAACTAAGCTACTGTTCCTGACAAGTCTAATTTGGAGCACCCATATACAGCACCACCACTAAATAAGCTACAGTTCCTGACAAGTCTAATTTGGAGTGAGAGTTAGAAAACATGTGTCCAGTACTAAATGAAAACCTACAACCTGTTTTTCAGTCAGTGACGGGTCAGGGATGGAATGAATAAAGCCCCCATCTTGCGGTGAGGATAGGAATAGTGCCAGCTGCCGAAGCCTGTTGCACTCCTCTGGGGCAATGATTAATGACTGACATGAAATTAAATGATACTGGAGAGTGTTGCTGGAATGAAAGATGACAGGGAAAACCGGTACCCGGAGAAAAATCTGTCCCACGTCCGCTTTGTCCAGCACAAATCTCACATGGAGTGAATGGGATTTGAACCACGGAACACTGCCGCATGAGCCACGGAGGTTTATGTGTCCAGTACTCTGTGAGTTAAATCAAGTCATTACAATATAATCAAAACATAAGCTTACACATTATTATTTATATTATCATCATGTTATTTTTATCTTACCATTCCTCCCTCCTTTACTGTTAAAGCTAGAGATGCATAATTATTTTCTAACTGTTGGATTGCATTTTGCATTGCCAACCATACAGTGAAGTCAACCTCCTTGCCATTAGAACATGTTGCAGTTATCTTTCAACTTACAAATTGACAGAATTATAGTTCATTAGCTTCATTAGCCCATATTGATGGTTCAAATGATCACAATTACAAAGCTGGATTTCCCACCTAATCAATACTTTTTATTTTATACCAATGTATTTAATACATTTTACAGTATCAGTTTCGGCCTTGTATTTCTGGCCGAAAAACAATTCAAAACTCAAATAGAATTTTGTAAAATCACCAAAGAATTGAAAATTGAGCAATTTCACAGTCTAGCATCTTACGATATTATTAATATGATCCTAACATACCTAAACAAAAACAATAAACTTAATAGAAACCAGCCTAAAAAATCGTAGCAGCCTGAGCATTTTAAAAATAGAAGAATTTGTAAAACTGCTCAAATTCGCCCTCAATAATAATTTCTTCAGATTTCACGATACCATCTATAAACAACAAGGCTTCCCCATGGGGTCGCCGGCCTCAGGGATATTAGCCGATATTTACAGAGACCATTTCCAACATTAAAAAATCAGCAAACTTGGAAATATTTTATCTTTTTATTATTAATAATAAAAGCGCACAAACGTGCAGAGAGTTAAGTTTCATTATTCTTTACTATATTCCATTAGTGATTTAATGCGATGGTGATACTCGCTGAAGTGGTAGCGCTTACAGGCCTTCCCACAGAGGCTGCATACACACTCTGGTGAGGGTTCGTGGAAACTGTTTCTTGTGCATAGCTTGTGGTGGAAACCGTGCACCGCAAGCCTAGTTATGGCACTTCGTAAGTTCTTGTTTGGTCCCGTCTAGTTCCGATCTAGCATCGCATCTGTTATGTAGAATTCGGGCCAGATGTCCGCTCCCTTGTTTCGTCTGTCCCGAAGTAGGTCCGACTCTTGTTTCGTCGCTGGCAGCTGTTGTCTGAAACTCAAGTTTTCTATGAGGAAGCATGTTTTTGCAAGTTCGTAGGCCAGTCTCGAAGGGGCGTATTTTGATATTTCCAAAGTTCTCTTTAGGTATCTTGCTTTCACACACTAAAGGGTCGAGATGTCTCTAGTTGTCAGGTTGTTACATATGAGCTCAATGCCATAGGTCAGAACAGGCATTATCTTTGCATAGAAAAGTGTTAATGCGGTGTCTAGTGCTAGTCTCGTCAGATTCTTAATGTCATAAATGGCTTTTATGGCAGCGGCTGCCCTCTCCCATAAGCGAATTTTGTAGGATGATCCCGATGGTTGTAGGGTGATGCTCAGGTACTTGAAGGAGTTTACAATCTTTAACTCTTCCGCTCCGTAGTATATTTTGTCTTGTGCAGAGGTTCTTCCTCCCCTCCTGAAGATCATTTGCACTGTCTTGTTGGTATTCAGCTGGAGTTGGTTGTTTTCGACCCATTCCTGGAGCCGGTTTACAGTGTCTTGCAGAGATTTCCTGTCATGTGAGCCTAATACGATGTCATCTACGTAGAGGTACATTTTCACTGAGTCCTGTTGTAGGATGTCTGTGATGTCTGACATGACTATGTTGAATAGGGTTGGGCGAATCGGGTCTCCCTGTAAAACGCTGTTGGTCTGTACTATGTTTCCTGAGGTCGTCACGCCATCTTTGATTATGATTTTGTTGTAGATAAGCATGGTTTTGATACCAGCTGTAGTTGGGTTATCCTTTCCTGCCATACTTTCAAGTTTATTCACGAGTACTTGTCTGTTCAGCAGGTCAAAGGCTTTTGTGAAATCTACGAAGACTGTGTAGAATTTCCTCGAAGGGTGTCTTAGTGCGTCATGTACATCTTCTAAAAGGTTAGCAACTGCGTGAAGGGTTCCTCTTCCCTTCCTGGATCCGAACTGTGTTTCTGGCATAAAGGCGTCTGTTAGTGAGTAGAGTCTGTTTGTCAGGATTTTGGAGAATATCTTGAAGATGTTGTTCTCACGTGCAATTCCTCTGTATGCGTTGAGATCTTCTATGTCGCTTTGCCCTTGTATAACAAGATGATGTTCGACTTTCTCCAATCATCTGGTATTTTTCCTGATGTAAGGCATTTGTTAAACAACATCGTCCACAACTGGGCGAGTAGTTCAAGAGTTTCTATGAGGTTTTCATTAAACAACTCGTCTGGTCCTGCTGCTTTTCCTTTTTTTAGTTTCTAGGATGGCCTCTCTTACTTCGTCCTCGGTTATTGGTTCAGATTCTATGTCTCTTCGGTTTCGTATGCTTGTTCTAAGTTGTTCTTGTTGTAAAGCTGGATGAAGTGCTGTTCTCAAATATTCATCGGGATTCCTGCCACTCCTGCTCTGCTTTTCTTCTTGATCGCTATAAAGGGGTCCTTTAGGGCTTCTTCTGCTTGTCTTTGTGCATCTACTTCCATGTGATTTGCTATTTTGAGCATGTTTAGCTTCTTGTATTCTTTTCTCTTTTGTGCATATGCTTTCAGGTTGTCTGGTGTGTTTGTTTGTTTCGCTCTATGGAGAAGGTGTAGGACTTCCTTTCTGGTGCGGTAGCATTCTGCGTCAAACCAGGGCTGTGCTATTCTTGTTTTCTTCAGTAATTGTGCACTATGTATATACAACAGAATGGAGTCCAGTGCGGGTTGGAGTAGCCCTTCTTCTATTAGGCTTGGAACATTTCCTAGAAGTTCCTTTCTCTTTTTTAATGTGTCATTGTTCAGTTTCCTTGAGATCTTCTGTGTATGGGAGAATTTCTGCAAAGCGGACACTCATGATATGGCAAATATGGTGCAGACTGGTAGGTGTCTTTTCAGTGGGGCGACTGTTGATCATTCCAGCACTTCTTGTGATTTTATTTTAATGTGTTTTCCTCTGTAGAAGACCAAGTCTATTGTAATGGATCTGTTAGGTGCAAGGTATGTATTTTCTTCCTTTTTATTGACCAGTGTGAACCCTTCTTCCTGTAGTATTTCCAATACCAGAGCTGTTTTTTGGTCAGGCTTGTCCAGTCTGCAGTTTAGATCTCCTCCCAGGATCACATTTTCTTCTTCCCTTGTCATTGAGATTGCATTAATTATTTGTTCTACTGTATCGTCGGCTGTTTGAGCGGGACTTGTGTAGAGTCCTATGATAGTCTGTCAGCTTTTATGACTGTGTTCTCTTCTGTGTGTTTTGCTTTGAGTTTTCATATGGTGTTGTTATACATGACGGTTACGCCTCCTTCTGGTCTACCGCGTTCTTTTGTTTTTGCCAGTGCATGTGTACTGTAGAAGAGGGGTTTGTTGATGGGCTCTGAGAAGAAAGTTTCAGTGGCTATTACTGCGTCGAAATTGTTCCAAAAGTAGGTAGGGTTTGCTGCTTTTAGATTCTTTAGGCCTTCTACGTTCCATAGGAGTGATTTTAGTGTGTTTTTGTCTTGTTGGTTTGTTTGGGTTGAGGTCTTTCTAGTCAAGTCTCACTCCTGTGGACCGCAAAAATGAAATCGTCTGACCGTAACTCCTCTTGGCCAGAATTTTGTGTCTGTTGCTTCTATTGGTATTCCTATGCGAAAGGCCTTTAAATGGCCAATTGTTGAGAGCTCCACGCACTCTTTCATTTCAGTAACGCCTTGTTTTTGTAAATGCCTTTCAATTTTTTCTTTTGTGGCTTCACGGTGTAGTTTCCCAATGTACAGCCATGCATATCGAGAGCCTGCTTGAAGTTCTCCTTCTATTGGTTCCTGTACTCCTACTATTTTCTGGGGTTCTCTTGGTTTTTGTGGGCTTCTGGCTGCACCTGCGTATGTCCCGTTTCTGCTTTCCGGCTCGGGTTCTTTATCTGGGCAAGATGCTGGTATTTCGCTGTCACCTATTTCTTGTGATTCTTCCTGTTGTGACGTTTCAGAGATTTGTGTCTGTTGGAGCACTTGGTGAGCCTGCCTCTTATTGGATTCCTTGATCACTGTCGCCCTTTCTTTGAGTTGGAGCCCCTTCTCGACTGTTTTCATGATCATGATAGTCATCTCGTTTGCCAGAAAGTTGATAATATTTTCCACTTTTTCGTTTAGTTCCTTTAAAATTTAAAATTTATGGTTTGCACGAGTCGCAGAGCCAAGTGAGTTTGCATTTAGATCTCTTCATTATGTCGAATTCTCCATTTGTAAGTTTCGAGCAGTTTTTGTGGTACCATGAGCTACATGGTCCCTCGCATTCAATTGCGTCACAATCCTTATCAAAGACTTTCTTGCATGTTCAGCAGAATTCTTCTTTCCCTGATGAAGGGTTGTTTGGTGATGTCGAATTACTGTTCGCAGCCATGTTGTGTGTGTTCATTTCTGTTTTCTCTATGGGAGCCATCTTGCCAGTTCTCTCGTCTGTAAGATACTGCGGATGTCACTTCCGGAAATAACCACGAACTTACAGAAGTATTACACTTATATAATGGTCCTAATCGGAGATGAAAATGAAGATGTTTTGAACAGATTGAACACAATATAAATTAATTAATTAATTAATTAATTGATAGACCACTAAACATTGTCCCATTCACAACTGTATGTTTTCAAACTGAGTAATGTAACACCCTGTTATTCCCTTTGGTTTAATAACTTGAAAAAGAGAAAGTTTATTCCTTGATATTTAACATGCTTTCTCCTTTCTTCGTTTCGGCCTGCTGTGGACCATGTTATTTCAACCGTTTGCATCCTTGAACTTTAATTCTTCCCCAGTACTCACGCATTCTCGTTCTGTGAGCCTCCTTTCTTTCATCAGTCCACTTCTTGCCTGTTTTCAACTTTGGCCTTTCTTGGAACCTCTTGTATCCCTGGAGCTTTTTTTGGAGAGGAGCACGTTTCTGGATGTCTTCAAGTGTGATTCCTATTTCTTGAAGGTCTTTTTCAACTTCGATAAACCAGGGTCCCTTGGTTTTCTTGTTAAGAAAGTAGGAAAAGATCCTATTGGTCTGTCTCTGTGTGCTCATGTGTGCTATATGGCCATAAAACTTAATCCTCCTTTTCCGAATCGTGTCCGTTATCCTCTCCATATGCTGGTACAGATCACTGTTGTGTCGTCTCCTGTACTCACCATTTTCTTTTATTGGTCCAAGAATCTTTCTCAGGAATTTTCTTTCTTTAGCTTCTAGCTTCTCCATCAGACCTTTTCTGTTCATTGCAAGGCATTCTGCTCCGTACAGTGCTTCCGGGCGTACAACCGAACAATAATGCCTAAGCTTGGCGTTGATGGACACTGATCTTTTGTTGTAGACATTCCTAGTCAGCTGATATTTAACATGCTATTATTCACCAGCGGGTATTTTATTTTCGTACAAGTTTGTGGATGACATTTTTGTCGTATTAGATGGAAGATTCACAGATGAGAACAGTGTTTTAGATCAGATAAATAAACTGGACCCTCACATAAAATTTACATTAAATTGCACAATTCCTTTCTGCGATAAAAGTTTCGGATCTATCTTTTGAGATCTCTAGTGCTTTCAATTGACACATTTCACTAGAAAAACCATATCCTAACTCATGTTTTTCTATCACGAATTTGTGGAGTCGTTCTTCAATTTCTGGAAATATTGCACTCTGCCTGCGAAATGCTCTGCGATTGCCATTACTTTTTTAAAGTTTTTCCTTCTTCTTCTGCCAATCACGAATACACGATTCATAAACGTCGTACTTTCTGCCAACGGCACGATAGGCAACTTGATGTCTTTGGAGTGTACAGACCGGGAAAGGCTAGCACTAACGCTGATTCAGAACTATTTGATAATAAGACAATAAGCTATGAGGGGATACGATAAGGAAAGGAACGTGATTGTAGCGGGCGATCTCAATTTAAGAAATGTTAACTGGGAAGATAATGCGAATGACAGGAAGCATGACCAACAAACGGCAAATAGGTTAATATGGGAAGGATTCTGGATGTGGTGCTAATAAAACCAGATGAGCTCTATAGAGAAAATGAAGTAATAGATGGTACTGGTGATTACAAAACTGTTTTTGTGGTAAACTTAGTTAAAAATAAATGTGAAATTAAGACTATTAGGCAGTACCATATGGTTGATAACACAGGCATATGGGAGTTTTTAAACAGTAACTACTGGGTGAGTTGGCCGTGCGGTTACAGGCGCGCGGCTGTGAGCTTGCATCCGGGAGATAGTGGGTTCGAATCCCATTGTCGGCAGCCCTGAAGATGGTTTCCGTGGTTTCCCAATTTCACACCGGGCAAATGCTGGGGCTGTGGAAAACGGTAAATACAAATGTAAACAGACTCTGAGTTGGGTTTAAAGCAATTGCTGAGGAATGTGAAAATAGGTTTGTACCCTTAAAGGTGCTAAGGAATGATAAAAATCCACTATATTATAACAGAGATGTAAAGAGACCAAGAAAGAGGCGCAGATGGGAAAGAAATAGAGTTAGAAATGCCTGTGGAAGTAAGGGGGAATTGAAGGAACTTACTAGGAAATAGAATCTTGCAAAGAAGAAGGATAACATAATGGCAAGCATAATTGGCGGTCATACAAATTTTAGTGAAAAATGGAAGGGCATGTATAAGTACCTTAAGACAGAAACAGGTTCCAAGAAGGATATTCCAGGAATCATTAAAGAACAAGGGGAGTGTGTATGCAAGGATCTTCAAAAGGCAGAAGTATTCAGTCAGCAGTATGTAAAGATTGTTGGTTACAAGGATAATGTCCAGATAGAGGAGGTCACTAATACTAAAGAAGAATTAAAATTTACCCATGACAACAATGATATTTACAGTAGATATAAAAGTTGAAAACTAGAAAAGCAGCTGGAATTGATAAGGTTTCGGGGGATATACTACAGAAAATGGGTTGGGATATATTACTATATCCAAAGTACTTATTTGATTATTGTTTGCATGAAGAAGCTATACCAAATGAATGGAGAGTTGCTATAATAGCCTCTGTGTATAAAGGAAAGGGTAATAGACATAAAGCTAAAAATTATAAACCAGTCAGTTTGACATGCATTGCATGTAAGCTTTGGGAAAGCATTCTTTCTATGAGACATGTTTGCAAAATTAATAACTGGTTTGATAGAAGGCTCAACCTGTAGGATTCCAGTAAGATATAGCAGGTATCCTGAATTCAGGAGTTCAACTGGACCGTAACGCGATTGAACTATCTAAGACATTTGATAGGGTAGATCATGGGAGACTACTGGCAAAAATGAGTGCAAATGGGCTTGGCAAAAGAGTGACTGAATGGGTGGCTGTTTTTCTAGAAAACAGAACTCAGAGTATTAGAGTAGGAGAAGCTTTATCTGTCCCTGTAATAATTAAGAGGGGAATTCCTCAAGGCAGTATTACTGGACCTTTGTACTTTCTTATATATATCAATGATGTGTAAAAAAGTGGAATCAGAGATAAGGCTTTTTTGCAGATGATGTTATTCTGTAAAGAGTAATAAATAAGTTACAAGATTGTGAGCAACTGCAAAATGACCTCGATAATGTTGAGAGAGGGACAGTAGGCAATGGTATGATGATAAACGGGGTTAAAGGTCAGGTTGCGAGTCACACAAATAGGAAAAGTCCTCTCAGTTTTAATTACTGCGTTGATGGGGTGAAAGTTCCCTTTGGGAATCATTGTAAGTACTTCGGTCTTAATATAAGGAAAGATTTTCATTGGGGTAATCACATAAATATTGTAAATACAGGGTACAGATCTCTGCATATGGTTATAAGGGTATTTACAGGTTGTAGTAAGGATGTAAAGGAGAGAGCATATTTGTCTCTGGTAAGACCCCAACTAGAGTATGGTTCCAGTGTATGGGACTCTCACTGGATTACTTAATTCAAGAACTGGAAAAAAATCCAAAGAAAAGCAGCTCGTTTTATTCTGGGTGATTTCCGACAAAAAAGTAGCGTTACAAAAATGTTGCAAAGTTTGGGCTGGGAAGACTTGGGAGAAAGGAGACGAGCTGCTCGACTAAGTGGTATGTTCTTAGCTGTCAGTGGAGAGATGGTGTGGAATGACATCAGTAGACAAATAAGTTTGAGGGGTGTCTTTAAAAGTAGGAAAGATCGCAATATGAAGATAAAGTTGGAATTCAAGAGGACAAATTGGGGCAAATATTCGTTTATAGGAAGGGGAGTTAGGGACTGGAATAACTTACCAAGGGAGATGTTAAAAAAAATTTCCAATTTCTTTACAATCTTTTAAGAAAAGGCTAGGAAAACAACAGATAGGGAATCTGCCACCTAGGTGACTGCCCTAAATGCAGATCAGTAGTGATTGATTGACTGATTATAATAACAGCACAACTCAATTTTGACGAGCAGCAATGAAAATGCCTCCCATTATAATAAAAGCTCCTCAACTGTAATGTGTCTGGAAGTAGGAAAGGGGGCCAGCCATTGTAACAAAACCTCCTCAAATTGATTGTGACCACGCAGTAGACAAGGGGCCTGCCATTATAATGAAAAACTTCCCAACTCGATTGAGAATGGCAGCAGGCAAGTGAGCCTGACATTACCATCACAACTCCATAACATGCACTTTACCCTGGAAACAACGTATGGGGACCTCTCCGTATTGTTTCTTGGATAACGTTAAGAGACAGGCAATTAAAAGAAGTCTTATTCACTGTGTGTGCAGTAATTTACTTCGATATCCGTATACAATGTAGAATACTGTAGCGAAGCATGGGTATATTTTCTAGTAAAAAATATATTTAATTTGCTATTGTATTATCATTATACATGTGATGGGGTATCTCTCGCATCTATATAAATAAAGTTGTAGGGGGTCCGCTGTCTGTAATTTCTTTTGTTTTGCCAATTTTTCAGATATTTATCCGTTTTAGGTCAACTCAAGACCAAATCGGTGGTTTTTACTTTTCGAGTCTGTCAGTTTGTCTGTCTGCCTGTTTGTCTGTTCCACCATCATGTCGAAACGGCTGGATAGATCTTAACCAAACTTCATATTTAGAGTATACTCATTCCGAGGAAGGTTTCGATATGCATATCATTTTAAAATCTTTGAAAAGACGGGGGTTTACAGGAAAACCAGAACGTTTTTCTCCATTTTCTCTTACATTATTGATTTTTTGTAAACTCCGTTGACCGCACGTGAAACGTCTCTTCATTATAAACAACTTTCGTTATGTTCATAATTTACCTTACTCTTCACATGACGGAGAAATTTACTATTTTCTGCGGGTATCATGCTCTGCACTGAGTGACCGACAGACCGACAACGAACCTACAGGTTACCATGGCTACGTCTCTTACTGCTTGCCACCAGGGAAGTTACGTATTGCCATTTTCCTCATCATGCTTTTAAATTCGTGGTTGTTCCTTGAGTAGAAGGCAAGAGAGGCGTCAATCGGCCTATCTGCGGGATATTGGCAGAATATCGTTGGAGGTTATAACCGCCCTTGAATAGATTAAGTAATAACACCATTAGTCATCTCCTTATCTGTTTACCTAAGAATCACTGCACCTAAATTTCTCCTCTGTTACCGCTTTATTATATCCGTAACTCACACCAGCATAATTTATTGAGGGACATTTGATTTTCCAATACATTCACTTGGCATTTACATATTTGTCCTTATCCAGCTGTCCTCAGTTATAATCTGTTTTCTATTAATTTCAACTTTCTTAACTGTATTATTTTCTTCCTTAATTACTCTGTATGTATGCAAGTGCTAGAATCTACTAGATATATTTCCAACAAACTTCATATTTAGAATCCACCTGTCCTTGGGTAGGTTTTAGGGCAAATATTGTTTCTAAATAACCTGAACTGACTGGGTGTTTATACAAAACCGAAACCATGATTTTGCACTCCCGCAAAATATACACAACCAAAATGGAAATCTACCTGCATTAATGAAATTTAATTTCTAAACCTTTTTTCTCATGAGCATAATTTCGATACGAGGATTAATCGTAATTTATATGCTTCATATCCGTATTGATAATTCACACAAATGCAAAGAGGATAAGAACTCCACCTAATCAATACTTATTTATTATTATTATTATTAATTATTAATTTATTTATTATTTATTTATTAATAATAATAATAATAATAAAAAATAAGTATTGATTATGTGGAGTTCTCATCCTCTTTGCATTTACAAGGATTAATAACGGACCGTTTTTTAGTACAAGTCCCATCGGACTTAACTCAAGAGCGGGTGCGTGTAAAGCGTATTTCCTACAACTTGAAAACTACTGAAGATATTCGAACCAAACTATATTTAGCATCCACCCATCCAAAGGTAGGTCTTAAAGGTCAATAACATTTCATGTTCCCAGAATGGACTGGTCGATTATAGGGAACCGAAATGGTGATTTTACTCTTCCACAATATATACAGTACAAGACCAACCTGAGTGGAAATCGACCAAACGTGATGGAATTCTATCTCTAAAACTTTTTTTGTCATGTGCATGTTTTCGTCAGGAGGATTAATAAGAGAGATATCATGAATGGTCAGTTTTGCAGGTTAAGTCCAGCGGCCATAGCCCGAAAGGTGGTGTACGTGGAGCAGATTCCTTATCTATATCATTTTTACGTTTGATTTTTCTCTATTTCTCTATGTTAATTAAATTTGGACTTTTCACATGCATAATTCACACTTTCAACCACTGATAGGAAATACAGAATCATCAAACTCTTCACGAAAATTGGCCCACCCAGTAGCCATATGTGAGCCAAATGCTGTGTATGTAGCTGTCATATAATTATCTGAAAAGTAATGCAATATGAGATAATCTTACAAAAACTTTACCCTGTTCAACTCAATCTGACCCATGAATAGATGAGATATCATAGGACCAGCCATTTAGGCCACTAAATCCGGCGTCTTATGGTACAATCCTTTGTCGATATGACGTACGCTTAGCAGCAGTTAATCTGCAATTGAAGGTCTGCGATATTGTAAACACGCATATACTTTCGTATGTCGATGTATATATATTCACTGATGTCGATTTGTAGCGATCGAGAGAGGGTGTGTCTGCTATTGTAATCAGTACTCCCCACACTGACTTTGACTGGCAGTAGGAATGGGGTCCTTCTCCAACTCCTGTGTAACTGGCAGTAGTAAGGAAGGCCTACCATTGTAATGAATAATTGACTTCTTGATTTGACTTGCAGAAGGCAAGGGAGCATGCAGGTTTGTTTAAAACTCCTCTACTCGATTGTGCTTGGCAGTAGGCAAGGGTGCCCGCAATTATAAACAAATGTCCTCGTCTAAAATGTGACTGGAATTGGGCATAGTGGCCTGCTATTTTGATGGAAACTCACCAACTTGGTGTGACTGGCAGTAAGCTGGTTAGAAGTAGTAAAAGGGGCCTGACATTATAATGATAACTGCACAACTCAATTTCGACTGATAGTAGGGTAGTTGCCTGCCATTATAATAAAATCTCCTGAACTGTTATCTGTCTGGAAGTAGGAAAGGGGGGCTGCCATTGTAACGAAAACTCTCCAAATCAATTGTGACCGCGCAGTAGGCAATGGGGCCTGCAATTATACTGTAAACTTCCCAACTCGATTGTGAATGGCAGTAGGCAAGTGAGCCTGCCGTTATATCAAAAATCCGTAACAAAGACTTTACATTGGAAACAACGTATGGGGACCTCCCCATGCTGTTTCTCGGATAACGCTAAGAGGCATGCAATTTTAAAACAATCTTACTTACTTCATGTACAGTATTTACTTCGATACTCGAATACAATGTAGAATACCGTAGCGAAGCACGGGTACATTTGCTAGTATATAATATTATGGTTCTTACCTGTGCCAGGAAATGCTCTCAGGTTTCCCCTGCAATTCATATCCTCATCTTCCTCAACCTCTTCAATTTTAAAATTGGTGCCTTTCTTTTGGTGATGACCAACTGATGAATCACTTGTATGATTTCTCTTACTGCGACGTCTTTTACCATGGTTACTACCTACAACAATGTTTATAACACTGATAAGCTCAACATGAACTAAAAATGCTCTCAGGGTACAATGAAACTGATATATAGAATAGCACTTTCTATCTCACAAGCTGAGTAGCCATAAGGTTGCTTTCGAGAGAAGATGGTTTTAAAGTGGTTTCCTAGTTTCCCATTTTTACACCTGGTAAATTCTGGGGCCATTATGCCATTTTAATTTGTATAAGATGATCTACAAAACTGTCAATAAAAGCTCCCATTATTTCTAAAACTAAATAACAAGAGATTAAGATAATCTAAAAGAGAATAATACACACTGTTATGTTTAAGGAACTTTGGCAGCACCAGTAAGTGCAAGTACAGATATTTGTCAACCAAACAGAAAGTTTTTCAATTATTCCATGCACCACTGCTGTCACAAATCACTAATGAAGATCATTAAACACAAAATGGTGTATTTGGGTTTATAAAACATTATCTGCACTGCAATTCCAGGGGAAAATTACCATTGTGGCTTTTCAATGCCGTTTCAGGGTCAGGTTTCAAAGAGAGCGAGGAATGATGATGATCTGGTGGGACAGCACACTATGTCCATGTTAACAAATAAAGCTCATAAAATTTTTCAACAAACTGAGGCTGCAGCAGTATACAGAATTACCTGAAAATGTCATGGAGAAAGTAAGGTCATCTGAAGGTTGCTTCAGGTAGAAAGATTATTGCACTGATTTTCAACAACAGATACATGAGGATAGTCTACCCGACATGCTGATTTTGGTGATGGAGGTCACCATTTCTAACTGGTATAGGGAACATAACACCGAGCTCGATAGCTGCAGTCGCTTAAGTGCGGCCAGTAATGTTGCGAGCTGTTTGTGCTTACCTTACGTAAAAAAATTCTCCCCTTCGAATTGGTGCTCTTTTCTCCGTCTGCTGTTACGAACTGTCGGCTTCCCAGCTGCTTGTACTACTGCTGTCACTGCTCACCTGCATGGCGCATCCACTCTGACGTCACGCCTATAGTATGTTCTCGATCTACCCCGCTGGCATATATATATGGCCTTGTGTCGTTCATTCGGCAGGTCAGTTGTGCTATAACCTTGTTAAAGACAGTGGGAGCTGGAACTCTGTACACGGCTGGACCGTGTCCATTTTACTTGTAAACTTCATGCTGGACTTCTGTCAAGAGTGAGCAGACACTGTTTCTTTCTATCATTTAACGTGCCCTACCTTGCTATACTTGGGCTTCGCCGTAGTAACGAAAATTGAACTTTGGTCCCTTCAGGACACATCTGAGTATTTGTGCAGCGCAAATGTTCTGCCTTTTGGACATTTGTATTCCTAAAATGTGGTGTAAATGGTGTACTGGACAGCTGATCTAAAATTCTAGTCCATACACATTCCTACCTTCTGAGATGAACTTTTGCATCGCGTCTGTTAGTGCTGGGGACTTGGCGGCTTGATCCTTATCCTATCCCATTCCTCCGTTTCTTATTTCCTTCTTTTCTTTTCTTATGCCATCTATCTGTTAACTTTGCGTAAAAATGGTGCTTGCTCAAAAGATGTGGTCTGCTAATTTAATTTGTATGTTCATCGGTCAGCTTCAATTTTATTATCGTTTCTGCACATGCATGTGTGTTTTAATCCCTTCTGGGATCACTTGTTAGAATTCCTATTTTTTTTTTTCTAATCTACCAAAAGGATCACTCCCTGGATTGGAGATTGGTTTATTTCTATTCTGAATCTCTAGAATTGTTTGGCATGAGGTTACATTTTTTGATGTCCTCTTGTAAACATTGTATCAATTTGTGAGCTTATCTAGCAAGTGTATGACACTACCAACTTTGTATTCTACTGGCACGAGCCTGAAACTTTATTTGATGTACCTCCCTTCTAGCGTATTGTTTAATATAATGCAAAGAAACTGATTTCAGAATCTATGGGTTCCCCCCCCCCCCTCCCCTTTTTCTCTTTCCCCTAATTGAAGTGTCGGAACATATGTCCAAAGATTGTAGTGATAGGTGCTCAGGAATTTATGACGATGTAATCAAATTTTGTATCACCTACGTTTTAAAATCAAACTTAATGCTTTTATTACGCCATGTTGGTTCATACTATTTGTTCTGATGTAAAGATAATTTGTTACCCCTTTGAGATTAGTATAATATATCTGTTATTTTCAAACTTGTTTTAGAAATTCTCTTTCACGAGTTCCTTTCCCCTATTACTTCTGTTTTCACGTGTACCTACCACGGCAATTCTCTTGGGTAGCGGCCCTTTAACTTCTTTATGCACATGTATGGAGCTCTGAATTGCACTGTTTACGGTAATGTTGACACGATGTATTGAACTATTATATTCTCATGTTGCACGCTTCTCGGCACTCTGCGCGCTTGTGTACTGTCAGTTCTGAGTACTTTGATATCTTGTTGTCTAGTATCCCGATCAAGGGCACTCTCCTAAAAACAAATCTCAATTACAACGCTATTTCTAGCAAGTTGATAGTAAGCAAAGACACTATCAAGTACAAAGAGCGTTACAGTATCCAGTATTCAGGAGATAGTAGGTTCGAACCTCACTGTCGGCAGCCCTGAAAATGGTTTACCGTGGTTTCCCATTTTCACACCAGGCAAATGCTGGAGCTGTACCTTAATTAAGGCCACGGCCGCTTCCTTCCCATTCCTAGCCCTTTCCTGCCCCAACGTCGCCATAAGACCTATCGGTGTCAGTGCGACGTAAAGCAACTAGCAAAAAACATAGGAAACTTAAAATCCATCAGCCCATGCATGACCAGCACTAGCTTGACAGGGCATATTGCAATAGTAGTCCCTGTCAAACTAAAGATTAACACCTACATGGAGATAATAGCACTCCCGCTGAGACAGACAGGCTATGCAGCTGATAAAATCACCATAAGAAAAGATACACGACTTCTTCAAAGACAGCAATATCAAATTATCCACCATATCATACAATAGAATATCAAACAACTGTAACTATCTCCAAAAATTTCAAAACCTTTAATCGTATATGTTAAAACTAGCTGATGTACCCGTGCTTCACTACGGAATTCTACATTGTATACAGAATTCTAGGTTAGGTAGTTTACACATTGTGAGCAAGATTGTCTTAAATCGTATAGCTTTTAACATTACCCTAGAAACGCGACGGGAGGTCACCAAACATCTTTTCTCATATGAAGACCGAGGGAATTTTCACTATAATGGTAGACCCAATTTCATACCATCAGTCACAATCAGGTTGGGATGTTTTCATTATAATGCCTTTTTACATCCTCAGAAAGACTGTCTTAGTGGTTTTCCCAACTGAAATGAACATACAATGATGTCAATAGGAATGGTGCGATTAAAAGCAATGTTTTCATATTACGAAATACTTGTTCAAATTAAACACCACACATTTTATTACTTTTAACGAACAGGACTACGCTGCCTATCTAACAGTCCAAAGTTCCAGACCTGGAATGACCAAACCGCAGCCAGCCGTGATCCGTGAACACTCTTCGGCTTTCTTCGGCAGGGAGAGGGTCGAATAGTGGAGACTCCCAGGGCAAAAACTATGCCCAGTTACTATTCTGTTTCCTAGGAGTACCCCATGAGTCGGAAAATATCAGTTTACTACACTGGTGGCGGAAAAGTCCATCTGACTTGAAGGCAAATTTTTCCTCCAAAGCCAGAAGAGAAACCCCCTCTTCACTGCTGGTTTGGAATAAATTGAATGTAGAATTTAATAAAAGTGAAGAGAAAGAAACAGCTCTTTTCAGAGTTGAATTTTGAGTGACTATTGTGGTGCTATAATTTGGAAAAGGCTTAATTGTTATTCTAGACCAGGCCATACTACTACTACTACTACTACTACTACTACTACTACTACTACTACTACTACTACTACTACTACTACTACTACTACTACTACTACTACTACTACTACTACTACTACTACTACTACTACTACTACTACTACTACTACTACTACTACTACTACTACTACTACTACTACTACTACTACTACTACTACTACTACTACTACTACTACTACTACTACTACTACTACTACTACTACTACTACTACTACTACTACTACTACTACTACTACTACTACTACTACTACTACTACTACTACTACTACTACTACTACTACTACTACTACTACTACTACTACTACTACTACTACTACTACTACTACTACTACTACTACTACTACTACTACTACTACTACTACTACTACTACTACTACTACTACTACTACTACTACTACTACTACTACTACTACTACTACTACTACTACTACTACTACTACTACTACTACTACTACTACTACTACTACTACTACTACTACTACTACTACTACTACTACTACTACTACTGTTACGTACCAGCTGTATCAGAAAATGTATGAACCAGAGGAATGGCATGCTAAAGAAGAAAGTTTTCTAACTCCCCGGCTATTTCCCGCCAACATTCAGTCAGGCTGTTATGCTCGGTACACAGCAGTAATTCCATCTATCGGAGTTGAGGGGCAGCATAAGAGCATAAGAGACAAAGAACATCAAAATAAACAATGGTCAAATGTAATGTTATTGTTGATCAATGTTATGCACTTTCGATATTATAGACCTTCACATTTCGTTTTATTCCCACTCTGAAATACCACTCTTATCATAGTCGGTACGGTAAAACTGAATAAAAAATAAATGATCGGAAATTGTATTCTCTATAACTTTTTTATATAGTACTTTTCGATAGGACCAATAACATCGGTATTTAAAAATTACATTTTAGGCGCCTTGCCCTAAACTACAATTTCATCCAGGATGTAAAATTGTTTATAGCTTTGACTGTAGTTTCTTATTCCCCTACTCTGTATACCGATTTTCATTAAATTCTGTTAACCCATTTACTCGTGGCTCGGCATTGATATGGACTTAGCAACAAAAATACAAATTCATGAATATCTGTGTTATCAGAGCTGGTACGGTAAAGATGTACAAGACATAAATGGTCGGAAATTCAATTCTCTATAACTTTGGTTATGTAGTATTTATCGATACAACAATAATTTAAAAATTTGAGAATTACATTTAGGCCTTCCCCTAAACTACCATTTCACTCAGCGTAAATAAAATTGCTCATAGCTTAAATTGTAGTGGCTCATTTTCTGACTTTGCATACCAATTTTCAATGAAATAGGGCCACTAATAACGTAAGTACAGTAAAACCTCCCTATAACGGACACCTTCAGGACCGAAAAAATGTCCGTTATGAAGGGGTGTCCGCCCGCGAGAGGTTATGAAACCGGTACTATTAAACATAAGTTGGAACACAATAACCCATGTATAGTATGTGTTAACAATTCTCGCAAATGTACCTTTAATTGTATACTGTATACAGTATTGTACAATATACTGCACTGTACTCACATGAGAAAGTTGTAGATGGGCTGCTGCAGCTGCGATGCACTGTATTAAAGAGACAAAAACACTTCTATGGAAACCTCTTTTGAGCACAATGTACACTATTACTGTTCACCATGTTAAAATTAAAAAGAACGTATGAGTTTTTGAAACGTCAAATCAGTATGTAGATGTAGCAATATCTAGCACAGTACAGTAAAACATTAGCACTTGAAAAAATCCTTAATGTTCGTTTGTTTTGTCCATTTCGGTTTAGCAATGATGTTTTCACTATGTGCAATTAAATCCTGGGTCAAATTTACACCTTTTTCATCGTTTTGTTTACAATAAAATTCTTTCAGTCGCTTAACAATGCCGAGAGCCTCACTGTACGAGGTTATTGGCAGCACATTCATTTCCATATTTTCTTCAAAGTCGTCATTAGCATCATCTTCACTCCCGCTTTCGTCAGAATCTTCATTTTTGTCCCTCTTCCCTTGGATTGACTGAAGAATCGTTTTCGTGTCTCCACTCTCACACTCTGTTGGAATATCTGAATCTATTTCCATATAGGTGTTCACTTGTACACTGTAACCTGCTGCATTAATCAACTCTTGTGTTGTTTCCATGCTGTCAGGAAGGGTATCCGATTCTATTTCGGGATGTCCACCAGTAGCGGGAAACCCAGCTTTCAGAAAGCAGTTACGAATTGTTGAGGCCGTGACGTTTTTCCATGCATTGCTTATCCATGAAATTGCTTGGAGAACATTCAGCCCCTTTGTCAGTGTTTGAAGGGTTACTTCATTCCCGTTAAGTTCTCATACTATGTGCTTCATCACTAACTGTCTGAAGTTCTGGATCACTCCTTGGTCAAGCGGCTGAGAAACTGATGTTACATTTGGTGGGAGAAAGACGATCTTCACATTTTGCAACTTAATTGTATCCGGATGCGATGCTGCATTATCGAGGAATAATAACACTTTTCGCCCCTGGCGTATCATTTTTCTGTCCAACTGTCCTAGCCACTCTGTCATTATTTCTCTGGTCATCCATGCTTTCCTATTCGCTTTCCATTCAATGCCAAACTTCGTAACGTCCATATTTTTAAAACACCTTGGTTTTGCAGCTCTTCCTATCACAAGGGGCTCCTCCCATTCTCCACTCATACTTGCACATAACAAGACAGTAAGACGTTCTTTTGCAACTTTTCCACCAGTACAACGATTTTTTGAAACACAAAGTTTTGTCGGGTAAAGCACGGAAAAACAATCCAGTTTCATTGGCATTCAAAATATTTTCCGGAGCATACCCGTCTATGACTGAAGGTATTTTTTCTTGCCAGTTGTCAACAACCTCCATATTAACACTGGATGATTCTCCGCAAATCACTTGAAGTTGATACCATGTCGCTTTCTGAACCTTTCTAGCCAGCCATTCGAGGCTTTGAAATCTCCAATACCTAATTCTCTCGCGAATTCTAACGCTTTTGCTTCTATCATTTGTCCTGAGACAGGGACATTCTGACTTCTTACTTTAGCGAACAATCTAGCGTTGCCTTGTCAATGAGAGCTCCACTACCACTTTGAAACAGTTTAATGCGCTGTTCGTTGCCATTTAAATGCCATTCTTTCACTAGTTCCTCTTGCTTTTTCACAATTTCAGCTGCCTGTGTCTTTCCAATCTTAAACACTTCTGACAGTTTACGCACACCACACTTCTCACGTTTATGATAGTCTATTATGCCTACCTTTTCTTTTAAAGTTAAAAACTTCCTCGGAGCCATGTTTACATACACTTACTAACGTAAAATTGAACACATCAAAAGCCCACGAGTCAATGAAAAGTAACCTGACAGTGAAGGTACGAATTCCAGGGCTGTCGAGCATGTCAGATCACACAACTTCCGGAAGTGATAGCGTAGCATAGTGTTGCCTTCCAAGAATGTGTACAGCCAGGATCAAAAGTTACGGTATCTGTGATTCTTGGAAGTACCGGCTGTGCAAAAAGTAAGCAAATACATACTGTACAGGACACAAATACAGAATTTTTTGAAAAAGAAAGTGTCTGTTAGGAGAGGTTTAATTGGAGTTTCTCGTGGCTATGGTGTGTCCGTGTCCGTAATAAAGGGTGTCCGTATAAGAGGGGTAAATTACTCATACACAACATGGCATTTAATTACGGACCTAGAAAATCGTCCGCCAATGAGGGGTGTCCGCCGATGAGAGGTGTCCGTTAAGACAAGTTTTACTGTATTTAAAAATTACATTTTAGGCCTTCCCGTAAACTACCATTTCACTCTACAAAATAAAATATTTATAAAATCCTCCTATCAATACAAGTCAAGTCATCTGTTAGATCTTTGACTTGTATTGATAGGAGGATTTTATAAATATTTTATTTTGTAAAGTGATAACCGTCAATACGGAATGAGATTCATAACTTGCAATACCATTTCACTCAGCGTGAATAAAATTATTCATAAGCTAGATGGTAGCGACGTATTCGTAGACTTTGCATACCAATTTTTTATGAAGATAGGACTACTAAAAACATACATATTTGAAAATTAAATTTTAGGCCTTCCCCTAAACTACCATTTCTATCAGCGTGAATAAAATTATTTATGGCCTAGATTGTAGCGACTTATTTCCCGACGTTGCATACCGATTTTCATTAAATTCTCTTTGGCCGTTTTCTAGTGATGCGTGTACATACAGACAGACAGACAGAAATTACGGAAAAGTAAAAAGTGCATTTCCTGGTTACTGTGGACATGACTGATGCAGAAATACCATTCTTTTCAAATTCTGAGCAATGTACAGACAAAACTCTTATTTTATATATATAGCTTTTTCTCAGTAGTTTCTTTTTTTTCCTTGCATTCTTCTTCTCCCTAGAATTATATCCAACCAGTGGCAGAGTTTGCTTGATGGCCATCCATCTCCATTTAGACTGATAAAAAGCATCGTAACGGGTAGGGTTCACATATTCTACGTCATCCTTGACGAGATCCATCCACCGTTTACTCAGTCAACAAGTGGTTGCTGACTCCCAGGTTCCAGATGCATGACTGCCCTCATTACACAGCTCCTGTTGCTACAAACGATATGTCCATCCCAGTCACTGTTGGGCATCATCATTCCTTGTGTGGTTGAAATGCAGCCGCCCGAGGCTCCATCAAAACGGTCTCATTTTGAATGTGCAGAACTTGCTCACACTTTGCTTTTGCTGACGAGTACTCCAATCCATAGATGGCCACTACTGTTCAATATACAGTAGAATCTTGATTATTCGTTCCCAGAAACTACGTTTTCTCGTATCATTTGTTCAAATTACGTGGTCCCACGAGCATCCTACATGTCCCTATAGTTTTGTTTGCAGATTTGATTCTTTATTAACATCTCTTTTTGTGTGTTGAATAGGTGGAATGATTAAGCTTTATTATTTATTTTACTTCACACACTCCAGTTCCGTGAGAAAATTTCTGCATTCATTATATCACTTCTCAGCCAAGATTCAACTCCTATTACAATATCTGGTAAATATAGGTTAAAACTGTATTGGGGAATAGTGTTAATGTGCAAGGTACACAGACTAGGTTAGATTCTTATCTGATCACTAAAATCAATGAACCTGTAGAAACAAAAATATCTACTAGTAGGCCTATTGTGGAAAATGACATCCAAGATACTAAGAAAGCACCAAGGTTAGTTGAACACTTTAGAGGATACTATCAAAATATAAATGGACTTCGAAGCAAACTAACTGAACTTAAAATTTCTTCATGTTTAGCTGACTATGACTTCATGGTATTAACCGAAACAAACTTAAATGATGAAATTAGTGATGTGGAACTCGGACTCGAAACATATTCAATTTTCAGATGTGACAGGTCTTCTTTAACGAGTACGAAGGCATCCCATGGGGGGGGGGGGGTAATGATCTGTATTAACAAGAGGTTTAAACCTACTCTGATACCGTGCATTAACACAGTTGAACAGTTGTTTGTGTCCCTGACTTTTAACACCACAAATTTAATCATTGGTGCTGTATACATTCCACCCAAGTCTCCTGTCCAAAAATATTTCGAACCTTGCAGTGCTGTTGAAAAAATTATGTCAAATCTTGACAACCATTTATTGCTCATTGTTGACTACTATCTACCACATCTTAATTGGATAGTAAATGAAGAAAGATCTTCTGGCCTTATGTCAGTAGGTAACCACATTATGCAGTCCAGTTTAGTTATAGACACTTTTTCTTATCTCTGTTTAATTCAGTTTAATGCTATCCCAAATTTTCTAAATCACTTTCTTGATTTGGTTTTCAGTAACTCCAGTTCCAATGAAGTAAAATCTAGTAATGAAAGCATTGTCCCCCTTGATAGACACCACCCAGCATTAGAGATTTCTTTACCTATAAATGAGCTATACAATTCCTTGCCTGCTGATAGTTTTTATTTTGACTTTTTAAATGGTGACTATAATGGGCTAAATTATTATCTGTCACAGTTCAGCTGGGAGGAGATGTTTCAAAATGTATCAATTGATAAAGTAGTAGAAATCTTCTATTCAGTACTACATTATGGCATGGAACTTTACATCCCTATACGGAATTTTAAGACTCCCAAATTCCCAAAGTGGTTTAATCATAAATTGAAATCCCTGATTATTGAAAAGAGGAAAGCACACAAGCGATGCAAAATATCAGGTCTCAATAGTGATTATCAGCATTTCTCGAAATTAAGAAATGAATGCAAGTCTGAATCTAAATCTTGCTATACAATGTATGTCTCCAATTGTGAACGAAGTATTACTTCCAATCCACAGAAATTCTGGCAATATCTAAGTTCTAAAAGGTCATGTAATAATATTCCTTCAACAATGCATCTTAATGAAGTTACAGCCGATACTGGAGAAAATATTGTCAGTCTTTTTGCTAACCACTTTTCATCCGTTTATTCTTCTTATCAGAATAGTAGTAGTATGTCATATGATTATCCTTTCTCTGTCAATCTATCAGTTATAAACATTAGTAAGGCAGAAATTTACAACAAACTGGTATCTTTGGAATTAAAGAAAACTGTCGGACCTGATGGTGTTTCAACATACCTGATCAAGTACTGCTCATTTATTTTATGTGAAGCACTCTTTTTTTCTGTTCAACTTATCAGTAAACCAAGGCGTTTTTCCAGTGGAATGGAAGAAAGGATTTGTTAGACCAGTTTTCAAAAATGGTGATAAAACTGACATAAAACAATATAGACCAGTTATAATTTCTTCTCATATTTCCAAAATTTTTGACTCAATAATTCTTGACAAAATCACACCTCTCTTTAGAAACATCATCATTGATGAGCAACATGCATACCTGCCAACTTTACAAACCCAAAAATCAGGAGATTTTGATTTGAAAATCAGGAAAAATCAGGAGAAATCAGGAGATAAAATTGGTCAAAATTGCTTATTCTACATGTCTTGCGCAACACAGTACTACGATATATTTATAAGACTTATTGTCTCAAAGCCCGACTGTTGCTATACGAGACTACAAGGCTAAACATTACACATCTCTATTCCCTCACAGGAAGTACGTGAGTGGGATAATCGGTCTCTGATAAGCCTACCGAAAATAGTATGAACTCATGCTCCACATGTGTGAACCAGTCATGCACTTAGATGCCATTACTTAGAAATGCAAAAATTAATATATTGCATCAAGTGCTCGCGCAACTATGTGAAGCACAATGCTATTTGGATCAAATAACTAGCTGATGTTCCCGTGTTTCGCTACAGAATTCTCAGAAAGACTGTCCTTATAGTTTTCCCAACTGAAGTCAACATGTCATTACGACGATGCCAGTATGAATGTCGCGATTAAAAGCAATGCTTTCATACGAAATATTCGATAAAATGAAAACAGAACATTTTCTCACGTTTAGCGAAAAGTACTGCAGTGTAAATCTATCAGTTCAAAGTTTCAGAGCTAGAATGACCAGGCTGCAGACAGCCGCGAACACTCCTGTGTAATTATTCTGTTTAAGTGTGCACACTGCTCATTCAAATCACTACCTCAGAGTAGGGATCGAATAGCTGGAATACTATGATGATCCAGTGTGTTACGTACCAGTAGTATCAGAAAATTTATGAACCAGAAGAATGGCATGTTAAACAAGAGAGATCCAACTCCCCACTCCCCAGCTTCTTCCCGCCAATATTCAAACAGGCTGTTATACTTGAAACGCAGCAGTAATCCCGTCTATCGTAGATAAATGGCAGCAGAATACACAAAGCACATCACAACAAACAATGGTCAATGTAATTGTTGATCAATTTTATGAGCTTTCTATATTGGAGGCCTTCACATTTAGTTATCTTCTGAATCTGTGATATTAGAGCATCTAATGTAAAGCGAGTTGTCCTTTCTTTCATGACTCCCTCTTGTGTTATTATTCAAGCGATCGTTCCTTCGTGACTTTCCTCATTCTTATAATCTTCAAAATTTAATCACCATCACCACCAATATTATTGTAGTCGGAACGGTAAAACTGAATAAGCAAATTATCACAAAAATAATTTATTCCATTATTACCACCTATTCAATACAAGCCACGTGCTACGTGGATGAAATCTACGTAATACTATATACACTTCTCAGGGACACTTTTCGCCCCTTGTTAAGGGCATCATCAACCTTTAGGTAACCTTAAGGTCACATATCTGAAACATTATCTATTCATACATGGATTACAATTAAAAGTATGTTTCAGACATTTGAACTTAAGGTTTCCTAAAGGTTGATGATGCCCTTAACAAGGGGCGAAAAATGTCCCTGAGAAGTGTATATAGTATTATGTAGATTTCATTCACGTAGCACGTGGCTTGTATTGAATAGGTGGTGATAATAAGAGTATATTTTTGTGATAATTTGCTTAAGTCAGTTTCAATACGAATCAATCATGAGAATTGTCTCTTGCAAAACTGAATAAGACAAATAATCAGAAATTGCATTCTCTGTAACTTTTGTTATGTAGTACTTTTCAATATGACCACTAAGATAGGTAATTAAAAATTAAATTTTTGGCACCTTCCCCTCAACTACCATTTCGAACAGAGTGAATAAAATTATTTATAGCATAGACTGTAGTTCCTTATTCCCTGACTTTACATAAAATTCTGTTCACCCATTTTCTTGTACCTCGGCGCTGATACGGACTTAGGGGAAAAAAAAATCCAAATTCATGAATATCTCCGTTATCACAGCCGGTACGGTAAAAATGCATAAGACATAAATGATAGGAAATTTAATAATATATAACTTTAGTTATGTAGCATTTATCGCTAGGGCCAATAATAACATAAATATTTGCGAATTAAATTTTAGGCCTTCCCCTAAACTACCATTTCACTCAGCGTGAATAAAATTATTTATGGCCTAGATTGTAGCGACTTATTCCCCGACGTTATATACCGATTTTCATTAAATTCTCTTCAGCCGTTTTCTCGTGATGAGCCTGCGTACGTACAGACAGACAGAAATTACGGAAAATTAAAACGTGTATTTCCCCCTTGTTACTATGGTCACGACCGGTACGGAAATATCGTTCTTTTTAAATTCTGAGCAATGTACAGACAAAACATTTTATTTATACTGAGATAAATTACAATTAGTCAGAATTGTCTCCAAATGGCTCCTAAAATCTCTAGAAAAGTCACTAGTCGTTATCATTGAAATTATTCACTAAATTACTAAGAAAGCGACTAGTCTCTAGAATCGACCAAAGAGGATGGAATCGACTAGACTGACGTGAACGAACACGAACATAGCACGCGAGAACGAGAGATTGACAATCGATATACGCGTCGCGATATACAGGTTTCAATAAACATCGCACATTCGCGCACATTTCTCGCATTAATAAACTTCGATGTTTCGTTTGAAAGCGGCCAATGAGCGAAGGACTTCCGGCCACTGGCGTAAAAAAGCTGAAATGGCGGGATTTGAAATCAAATGTTTGAAGTTCACCAAAAAATAAGCTAAAATCAGGAGAAAAGATAAAATAATCGGGAGGCGGGAAAAACTGTCGAAAATCGGGAGTTTTCCGCCTAAATCGGGAAAGTTGGCAGGTATGAACATGGATTCTTTTCAGGACGGTCAACCTATAGCGATCTTCTTTTATTCTATCAGTTCCTCTTGGATGCAATAGAGAACCACTCCCAAGTGGACTGCATTTATACAGACTTCTCAAAAGCTTTTGACACTGTCGACCACGATATCTTGCTGCAAAAACTAACAGGCTACGGAATTAATAGGCCTCTCCTCTCATGGTTTGAATGGTATCTTAAAAATCGCCTGCAGATTGTTAAAATAAGAAATCATTTTTCTGCACCTATTATTGTTACCAGTGGAGTTCCTCAAGGGTCTCATCTTGCACCCTTACTTTTTACTCTCTACATAAATGACATTAAAAATATACTTACGAATTCTGAATTGCTTTTGTTTGCTAACGATGCAAAAAATTTATGCAAATTAATTGTCCACTTGATTGTTTAAAACTTCAAGAAGATTTACATCATTTGGAAAAGTATTGCATTCAAAATGAGTTGAAACTTAATCATGAGAAACGTAAAATAATATTGTTTTTTAAAACAAGAAGAAAATATCATTTCAGTACAAATTTAGTAATAACAACATTCTAACTCCTGTTTCACAAGTTAATGACCTTGGTGTTTTATTCAGTTATAACCTATCGTTTAATGAACATATTGAAAATATTTGTAAGAAAGCATTTCAAAGATTGGGTTGCATTACTAGATATTCTAGAGAATTTTCAAACTTAGCTACCTATCGATTGCTGTATGTGTCTATGGTACGCCCTATACTAGAATACTGTACACCTGTTTGGAACCCTTCTCATCAGACCTCTATCCATAGATTAGAATCAGTACAACATAAATTTCTTTGTTTATATTCATTTAGAGCAGGATTCTCATATGATAATGTTGATTATACATCCTTAGTACAGTCCTTAAATATGCATAGCCTGTCACAACGCCGTGAATTATTGGATACACTCTTCATTTTTAAATTGCTTCATTCCTTGGTGAATTGTCCACAACTCCTTGCAAAAATTAACGTACATGTACCAGACAGACGCACAAGGTTCAAGAATGCATTGTCTACAAATTGGCATAGAACTAACTACGCATACAATGGGCCAATTGAACAAATGTCAAGATCTCTAAACAAACTGGATATTGATATATTTAACTGCTCATTGTCAAAATTGAGAAATCACTTACATAATCTCCAAATCTGACTATTACTTTCCTGTGATTACTTGTAATATAACCTGTGTATATATCTGTACATATTTTTCTACTTATACTCCATTCAACTTTCTTTTTAGTGCGTTTTGTTTTGTTTATTCTTCTCTACTGTTATGTAAAATGGTATTACCGTTAATAAAGTATTAATTAATTAATTAATTAAATCACATTGTAAAAATCCTGCACTGTCCGTTCCTCGAAGAAACGATTTCCCGTATCAACCGTCCAGAAATTTCAGTCCCATCAATGCTAAATCCTCGATCACGCGTTTTTCAAGAAACTGCATCTTACGAAAGGACAGTTATGGCATACTTACAGATCTTGATGTTGATGTCCCGTCATTGTGGTAATTTGAAGTACTGTACTGGAAAAGCAATCGGCGGTGAACTTGCATAACGGATCATCTTAGCGTCGCATTCGGGTAGTATTATTTAGAGAATCCTCGGCGGAAATCATAAAGCAGAGAGTGCCCACGACAATTGGAAGGAGACAGAGCGCATTTCGACAGCTCTACATGAAGACAGGACGAGTTTCGTCAAATGTTCATACTTGCAAAATGTCTACATTATGTCTAGAGTTAGATGATTATATTTTTAATTTTTTCGAGTGTGTCGCCGAACAGGTTTTCGGCATTTCCCTCCGGGCACTGTATAGTCACTGGGCTTTCAGGCAGGAATTGAAACTGCTCCTCCTTAAGTAACACAAATTTAGTATTTTAATATTATTGTATACGATTATGTTATTGAGACCAGAACAGATGTTGCACCTTAGATAAATAAAGCCATGGGAGGTTTTGAGATTGCCTATTACTGTTTTCGACCCAATATAAGACTGGGAATTTCACGTTTTTGTGTTAAAATGTTATAAAAGCAGTCAGTTTATTTGCGCACGTTACATTTAAAAACTTTGTATCATTTCGCACTCGTACCGACTTGTACAGTGAGCACGCATTCCAGCTGAGCTCAAGGTCGCGAATAATCGTAATTTCGGAAGTGTTAATGATATTTTTTCTCTTTCCAATTTGATTGTGATTAGTGACGGGCAGAACTAAATATAATGCATTCGAGAACTTGTGGATTGATACTTTCGAAACCATATTCTCGAGTTCAACATAACCTTAGTGCAATAATTCATTCACAATAAATGTATTGATCGGTGGAACATTTTTCTTGTCTATTACACTGAATCCAATCAATACGGAATATGAAACTTATAAATAATAATAACCTTTAAAAGTCGATATAGGCCTAATTTGCGCGGTACAAGATCTACAAACTGACTAGGAACAGTATACCATACCGGTGATCAAATTACAATGGAAGATTTTTAAAAAAACACAGGATTTTCCCATCATGTTGGACGCTTTTGTATCTAATGTGCTTTATTTCATTAGATTACAGAATGAAAAACTACTTGTGGTCGATTGTTGTTCAGCTTGGCGTTACGGGTATTTTTTAGATTTTTCGAAGAGTTTGGCTGATCAAAGTTGCTGCATTGTGTCCCAGGTGGGACACGATTTTAGCCTTTCTCCCCGAACATTTTAGGCCTAGGTGTCTCACCTTTGAAATTTGTATCTCCTGGGAATTTTATTCCTACTCTGTTTAATTTTATTTCCTGTGCGACTTACGTCGCTAAGTTTAATTGCATCTTCTCCGCCTGCGAGATTATGCTCCATCGTCCATATACGGTGTATTCTGCTCTTATCCTTGTTATTTCCTGGTCCGGTCTTGGACCAGCTCTGGAGCAAGTCTGTCTCCCGCGGCTCGTCCGCTGTCCGGCCGAGTTCGGCTTCGCGTAGCTGATTGGTGTGCGGCGAGTTCATTGTCGTCCATCATGGATGTTGGATGTGTTTTGCGTTGGCTCATTGCTAGAGCATTGAAATACCACAACATGCCTGGGTAATTCATAAGGTATGAGGGCTTATGCCCTCAAAAGTTGTATATGATTCTTCTGGGAGTGGACGTCTGCAACTTACGTACTAATTTTTTTTTTCATTGGGAAAGTTGTGAGTATATGATCCCGACTGACGTCATGCGTTAGCTTATGTGCAAGGACCAAAAGTAAGTTATGTTTTTCCTGTTCCTGGATTGCCTCGCCTCAAAACTTGATTAAATGTGTGGATATTATTCCGGCCTACGAATAACATTTACGATTGATCTTCTTCCGAAAGAACTTGGAAATTTTGTAAAGTGAAAAGTACTCGACTTACTGACTGCACCTTTTCGAACTCCGTACCGCGGGAAGAACTTTATCAAAACATGTTTATCTCTCTGTATTTTTCTGCGAGAAATAACTTCATTGTAAATCTTAACTGTTTTTCGGATCATGTAAAAGATATGTTGTTAGTAAGGAATGACATAGTTTTCTAATGTGTAGTCGTCTGCTGTTATAATTGAGACCACGTGATTTTCTCAGGAAACTCGAGTCTTCTTATTCTTTTTAATTTCCATTCTCTAGTTCTCCTTTTCTGTATGCAATATATATATATATTTAAAATATAATTATGGTTCTTGCTTTTTTTGTTTGTTTCTATGGCAACCATTGCCCTTGGTGATGAGTTGTTGGATGATGATGATGATTATTATCAAAAGAAAGACATTGAAGTGATAATTTGGCAGTGGCCTGAAGTTTGAGCTGTTGCTCTTTCCCTCTCGTTTATTATTTAACTGGAGTGCATCCGCTCTATATTAATGATTTATGTAATTGTGTTGATTTGCCCGTTGTTCTTGTGTTGATGTGTTTAAACCCTATATCTTTGGGGTTTGATGATTTATTTGGGCGGGTGTCCCCCAAAATTGATGGTTCCTGGTATCTTTGTGAAGCGCGGTGAATTCTGGGTCGGGTTGGTGACCCATTTAACCTAACCTTAGTGTTTCTTTTGGGTTTGAACTTGTACTCTATCCAATTTCTTTTACTTTTCGTGGAGTCCCCTTGAGTTCTGGTTTCTTCGAGTGAATCCGTGGCCTCTCATTTTGAAGTCCAATAATAAATTAAAGGGCAAGAAATTCTGTAATATTTTGAAATGAATGTGCTGGAAAAACTGTCTATTTTAGGGGTTTCTGCCAGGAGATAATTTTTCCATTAATAATTTTTTCTTTAAAATTAATTTTAACTTAGTGGGCGTCTCTCTTTTCAGTGAGAATGTTTTGACTTAATCCATCCTTATTTTATTTAATTAATCTCTACCTTTTAATTTTAACTTGACTTAAACGGTGCAACGTAAGTTTTAAAGAAGAAGAAAAAAGTTATACTTATTATTATTATTATTATTAATTAAACTTTAATTGTTTGGAGAAAGAAATTTTGGCGTTTTTCTTTCAAAACTTTATTCATTTCATACCGTGCCTATGCTTAATATTGGATCCAACTATTCTCTGTGTTATGGGCTGTCGGCTAACTAGTAGGTGAGTATTTACTGACAATTTTGATGGTTAATTATTTTAAGTTTTCTGGTCATATTTGTTCTTAATTTACTTGTACCAGTGATCGCTGGTATAACTGAATGAAGTTTTCAAAGGAATATGACGAGCTTTTCAGAGGAAACACAAAGTTTCCCCAGTAAAACTGAATGTAAACTTTCGAGATTTTTAAGTCGCGTACCGGTAATTAACGTTTGAAGCCAGCCCTGCGGTCTAACTTCCCTGCCTCTCACCTGGAGGGCCCGGGTTCGATTACTGGTTAGGTCAGGCATTTTTACCTGGATATGAGGGCTGGTTCCAGGTTCACTCATTCTATGATTACCTTTAATTGAGGAGCTATTTAATGGAGATATGGCGACCCCGGTCTAGAAAGCCAGAAATAACGGCCGAGAGGATTCGTCACACTGACCATGCGTCACCTCGTAATATGCAGGACTTCGGACCGAGGGTGGTTGCTTGGTAGGCAGAAGGCCCATTGGGGCTGTAGTTTGGTTTCATTTAGGGGCGTTTGTAAGATAAGTATACATATTTCATTTTTGTGATATTTAGCCAAATTGTTGATGGTTTATTCGTTCCTGGATTTTCCGTTTTCCCGTGTTGTACGTTGTTTTTTTGTGGTCTCGCCAAAAACGGAGAATCGAGATTCCACTGTACTAACTATTTTTTTGTACCAAGTACAGTACTTCTATTTGAAGTTCTAAAGACATCTGGAGAAAGTTCTTAACCATCTGCACTGCAGTAACTTTTGCAACTTCACTGTTATCCCAATCCAATCACTTTTCACAATTTACTAAAGAGAAAGATAATTACACATACAACTTACCATACTTCTCCGAATCCAAGCCAACCCTGAATGCAAGGCGATACCCACAATTTCCTTCAAAAAAATTAAATCAGGCTTAAAAAGTGCTTTGTGAAATCATATTAATGCCTTTCTTGTACGGTACACATTATTCTTTATTTCCACGAGTTCCAAAACAATTAAATTAAAATTAGCATCATAACATTGAAGAGAATCCATTGAAAATTTGCCAGCAATACCTGTTCCACGTCACAATACGACGATCAATCAGAAAAATATTCCTGTCTATAGAACTGTTACTTTTACTAAGCATCAGGTGCAACTGGCTACCGCTAGACACACGTCTCATTTGCTGGTTTTAGACGATTTCAGCAGCTAGCGATGTATAATGAAGACTTGGACGTTGAAGGTCAACGAGTTTACTGCACTATGGTACGACCATTCTGCCCTTGCGCTTTTCAAGCATATACCTCACAATTTAATCTTAGACTTCTTTAAAGCATCCCCCTGTTGCAGGCTTCTGAATGCATTTTTTGTACATTACACTTTTTTTTAAGGTATATTTGTCTTCACGTTAACGTGGAACATTGGATTTATTTATGCCGTATTTTCTTGCAGCTGTACAATTATTTTTCATTTCCGTGTGTTTAAGAGCCATCAACTTGAAATTAGCACCATAATATCGACGACAACCCGTTGAAAACTTGCCGGCAATACTTATTTCATGTGTCTTTACAATACTAAGATCCATCACGAAAATATTCCTGCTGTCTGTAAAACTGTTAATTTTACTAAGTGTCACGTACGTACAGTAGACACGTTATAACTCTGCCACTGAGTAGCCATGGTCTTTCTAAGAATTCGAAGGCTCGTATGTTCTGATGCCATTCTGCGGCATTTGAGAAACATTTTTGTAATGGCTAATACAGGGACATTTTTTTCATCTATTCAGGGAATTGTCGCTTGCCCGGTTGCCTGCACTGCGAGGCTGTCTCCTGCCAAGTAGAATGTCATCCTCTCTTTCCTATTTCCTGAGAACCAGTGACGTTACACAGACGCACAGTACAAGCAGTTGCTGCGGTTAGCGATGTAGCCTACTGGCCTAATAGAAGACGCGGACGTTGGAGGTAGAGTTTTATGTGCATGCGTAGGAGGAAGGGAAGCAACGTGGTTACCGTGGTAACTGTTCATTACTGTTAGGTCGTGAATGCAAGACGACCCTTGATTTTTCATACGAGATTCTGAGAAAAAAAAGTCTTCTTGGATTTGGAGAAATATGGTATATGCTACATACATGCCTAATTTTCATACCAATTTGGGACTGTAAATCTAGGGGAAGAATATTTTTCTTAATGTTTTCTAGATCAAAGGCATAAGAAGAAACAGAGTAGCAAGGCATTTGACAATGCTGCAAAGGTAAAAGTTAGTACCTACTGCCTTTTTTCAGCGTATATATCTAGGCGCAATTTCACTGTCGTTTGTTTCTTTTTTGTGGACATCTCGCAGTCGATGTGATTACATAGTGCATAAGGCTGCCAACTTTTGAACTTACAAACTAGTGGTACATTGTTAGGTGCGGCAGCTGTTAGGCCACTAGCATTCCGCAGGGTGATAGCGGTGCATTCAATGTTGGACAGTGGTAAAAAGCTGAATTAACTTAGAATGCCGACTAGTGACAAAGCCACTGGTCTAGATTGGTTAGATCTGGCTAGTGACAACACCATTGGTCTAGACTGGTTAGGTCCTGTTAGTGACAAAACCATTCGACTGTGATCACGCAAAGAGCAAAAAGCTGACACTGACACAACTGTTGGCTACGTGCAGTTAATGACAAATACTTTGTTCTGGATAGGTAGGGTCTCGGGATCGAGAGTGCAGCGCATTTGATGTGACAATTGCCCGCCAATGACTGTCTACTGTTTTTCCATTACCTCTGTTGGTTTTTGATATGACTTCAATGCAGTGGGTGTGTCATTAACATCTGCGGTTTTGTATTTAATTATTAGGATAAACTTAGTGACTTAGTGCAGTTGTATCAACAACATGACTTGCTTTCAAATAAGAGGGTGTGTGAAAAGTGTGGTTGATATAAAATTAACTGTGAATAATATGAGAATTTATAATCTTGACCATTTTTAAAGGTCGAATGGTCCATATTGACCACATACAATAATATATGTTATATGGATCTGCCTGTCAATACTTATTTGAGACTACAAGTTGTTATCTACATTTAATTTAGTTCAGTACATGTTTCGGGATTCTATTCTAATCCCTTCATCAGCCTTGTTACAAAATACTCTTAGCATATTAAAGCCTTTCATTTTATTGCTATTACATGATTCCTAAAATAATTTAAATACATGACCTTTAAAATATTGGTTACCGATACAATGTTCAAATATTATTATATTACATGTGCTTGTCTTTAGACACAATTCTCATGATATAAAATTCAATATTCACTGACTTGGCCTATAATGGGTGACATGCACAAACACTACAGTGTGATGGCAGTAGTGCCAGACCTGTAGCTTAGATCCTTTCCAATAGAACAAAGATAACCTAGGCCACCGTAGCTCAAATCATACCGCAACCGACGCGAAATTGTGAGGTTGTGGGTTCGGATCCCATTGGTGTCCGGTTGGCCATTTTTGTTCTGTACTTAACATCTCTCCCAACACGTATTACATGTATGCAACACGACCTAATAGGATGAAAGTCGATTTTGATACTAATCTTAATATCTTACAGTTTTTGCATGTCGTCAAAAAGACAACGAGGTGGCAATGCTATTGGTATGTGAGTGCATGAAAAAATATTTTCTGTGTTGATACCAAACTGTCCTTGTTTGAAATAGGTTATTTTTTTGGTTCAATCAACTCAATATGAGAAAAATGATTAAAATCGTAAATGGCCCTTTTTAGAGCCCCACTGAAAATCATGATCCTACTCTAAACATTCTGCAGCTGAACATCGAAGGAGCAAGTCGACCAAAAAGTGACCATCTAACAAAAATACTGACTAACCACAAGGTGGATATTGTTCTACTGCAAGAGATCCATTGTGAAAACCAGGACCAGCTTTATGCCAGATGTAGGATTCCCGGATACAATCTGCTCAATGCAACGTTTCATAAACGGTACGGAACAGCAACATATTGAATCCGAATGGGTTGGATCATTGGCATAAAATATTATAAATTAGAGAAAATTACAGGAGAATGAAGTGAAATTACAGTAGAGACCGGATGTGTGTTGAAATTCCATTGCCTGAGCTTGAAGCTCGAGTACATGTGTCGAGGTCATTGGATGGCGCAATATAGAAGCTATGGAATCTTCCACTCATAAGGGGAAAGGAAGTGTGATCGAGTTACTTGGATTTAAGTTGGCAGCCCTTCTGTGCAACAAATCAGCGTACAGTATGTTCGAATAGAAGGGGAAAAGAAATATGGCCGCCAGTGTAAAAGCCCTCCAATAGTGGATAAAATTTCGCCAAGGACAACGTAGAATTAATTTTAGGCTCCTATAGAGCATTCCAACCTTAAACTGCAGTACAGCGTAGATGGAGCGCGCTGTTGCGAAATCGACTCGTGAAGATCACGCTCGAGTGTGACTCAAACAGGGCGTCACAGTTCCCCATTTTTCGTTTGTAATTTTGTAATTTTAAGTTCATTCGTTCATAAATTAATATTTGTAGGATGGTAAAATAAATACAACATACCTTAATCACTGGCGTTCGGGAGATGAACTTGAGGTTGACCTGGACGATGAAGAAAGTCGTATTAAAAACTTTTCATCGTCGACATCGTCCTGTAATTCGTCTGCTTTCCACAAAACTCTTTCATTTTTCTTTACTTCGTTCACATAATTTGCCCAATTGTCTTATGTTTTTATGGCATAAAAATTTTAGTTCAGCATTTGGAACAAAACCATGTTCATTACCCGCGTGGACTAAGTCAAATCACGGTCCTCGACTTTTCGGTGGCCTAAGTCCTGAACTCACCCTTTCAAAAGCGGCCTGCCATGCACTTTTCACTGCCGTATCCTTCCATTCTTTTGCCACTGTCTGCCCAATATTTACCCACGATTCATCTCTGTAAATTATAGCTTTATTTTGTGCCCTCAAACGTTTTATCTCCCTGAGATATCTGTGCCTCCAATTAATAATTTCATCGGTTTCAGTGACAGCTGCTTTATTACCCCGTCTTAAATAACGGAAGCCTATATCATGTAAGAAGCGATACAACGTCGTTTTGGAAAATCGTGGCAAAGAATCTTCTCCATTTACGCGACTCAAAATCACCTTCAATGTCGGTGGTATGTTAGCAAATAAAAGAGACTGAACCGCCCGACGAATCCACTTCTAACAATTTCATCATATTTAATTTTTCTGTCGTCCTCTTTTTTTTCTTTCGAAAGTTCGCAAAGGACTAGGTGTGTGTTCCTTCCTTATAGCATAGATTGTTCTTTCAGAACAACATGTAGCTTTGGCTGTTTCACTGATTGTGCTGCTCATATTCATAGTCTTTAAAAAATAATCCAGGACACTCATTATAATATTGCGTTCTTTTCCCCTGAGTTTACCTACGGAACGTTTCTTTTTAATTTGACGATCCATTATACATCCTTCTGCACTTTTTCTTCGAACTAAGAACTATACATACGAGCACGAACTGACAACTACACAGACTACACAAGTCCTCAAGAACTATACATTTATCTTGTCCGGCTCCATGGCTAAATGGTTAGCGTGCTGGCCTTTGGTCCAGAGGGCCCCGGGTTCGATTCCCGACCGGGTCGGGGATTTTAACCTTTATTGGTTAATTCCAATGGCTCGGGGGCCCTATTCTTATAGACGCGCAGGTCGCCTATGCGGCGTCAACACTGGAAAGACCTGCACTCGGCCTCTTCGGAGGCCACACGCCATTAAATATTATATATATCACTGATCTTTATTTAATCAATCTTATAATACTAATTAAATGAACACCACTGCACACGGCTGCCAGTATATTTAAAAGCTCAGCCAGCCGAGTCACTTGTGAAACGTAAACAAACGAGATGTTCTCCCTGTCATAAATTGAGATAACGAGATAGGGACTTGAGGTATGATTTAAAAATAACTTCCATATTCGAAGAGCGTTTGCTTTGCTTTAGCCACGCCATGATCCTTCTGCACATTTTCTTCGAAATTAGATCCCCACGCACGAGCACGAACTCACGAACCACACAAACGAAATACACTTTCCCTCAAGAATTGTACATATGTCACTGATATGTATTTAATCACTATTATACATACTACTGACGAAATGAGCACTTTACTGAATGCGACTATCTGGAAATGTTAAAAGCACATGTTTGGGAGATCACTACCGGTACTTCAGCCAGCCAGCCAGCCAGACAGCCAGCCGAGTCACGCGCGAAACCAAAATTCAAGGAGATATTCTTCCTGTCACAAATTAATAACTAAGCAGGATAGGAACTTCGGGATTGTTTTAAAAATAACTTCTATATCTGAAGACCATTTGCCTCGCTTTGACCCCCCATGCAAATTCCATAGGATAGACGCTGGCCAGCGACTGACTTTTTCGTGCCTACACATAAAATTCCCTGAACATGACTGAAAATAATTGCATATACTGCATTTTGTTATCATTTAAATTTAAAAATAAACTTATCTACGTTGAGCTGAAATGTTTCTTTACCAGCAGTGAAAAAATTAGGAAAATAATGAATATAAAATAGGAGTTATGGCATGATAAGTTCTATGCAATGAAGATTTTGCATTTGGCGAAACTTTCCATTATATTACCATTTTCACATTAAATTATTTTTTTACATTTTTTTTGTTAACGGCATCAAATGCGCCTTGAAATTCTGTACATAACACAATATTCACCCAATTTAACCGATAACATTCTGATTCACGGATATTTGGCAAACCCGCTGCATTAGAGTAGGACAGCGCTACACGTAAAACATGGAAGAAGGAAAGAGACGGAATTATCCCATTACTGCTGTACTGCAATTTAAGGTTGGAACGCTCTATAGTTAAACGAGAATTTAAGACGATGTTCTCCATATAAACTATTGTGACCAATAAAGGTGGTTATACCCAAGAGGATATTACACAATTGATGAGGGGATTTCCCCGTGTGTCGGCGTGCCGGAAGAAAGCCACGCGCTGCTGTGGAGAAGCACTCTGCTACGTGATTCGGTACGAGATAGAAGGACGGTGCATGGCACTCGCAATTCGTAGAAATCTTGAGCATTTCTCAGCCTGATAACTGTAATAGCCTTAAAACATAACTGAATCCGACGCATTTTACTTTCACGTATACAATGGGAGTGAAAGGGGTGGAGAATTTGAAGGAATAGTACCAGAGTATTAACTTTAACGAAGCAATAAGGACCGGAGTGATTTCGAGCATTGGTACGCTTTACCGTGTTGCGAGTCGTATATCGCAGAATATTGCAGAGACTGAGTGGTTTTTCTTTCTTTTGTGATTGTATAAATAACAGTGATAAGTGTATTTATAAGTAACCCACGTATATTTTGTTTTGTGATTTTAGTGTGATAATAATTGTGAAGCAGTGTAAATACAAATGCCAGCAAGTATGAAGAACATGGATACCCAGGAAGGCATTAGTTCAAATGTTAAAGTCACCAGTATGATGCACTAAAACCCCACCATGCGGCCTACCTGAGATTCCAGATGTTGTGTAGCTGAACGGGACGCCACCGAAACTGATAAGTACTACCTGATTCGTTATGTCACTTATGCACATTCAACTGTTAACTTGTAAATAATTTTTCTTTCCTTGCATGAAAGTTCATTTTTATATTTCTTTTTCTGCTGTAGCAAAGGGTAGCTAGTTGTAGGGAATAATATGATATACTGATGCCTGGGGGAAATAATTTGGTGTAGAATAAGGCTCGTGTGTGAATATGATCTTCTCAAAGACCATGATTATGTGCATGGAAATACGATCTTCGATAGTACTAATATATGTGTGTGGAAATATGAGTTATATAGTGCGTGATTTTCAGATACGATATCCGCGTGTGTGTAAATATTTAAGTACGATAGACGGCATTCAGTATGGGTTAATAATCCTAGGAATAGGGTAAATAGTTATGGCATGTGAATGACATTGTGTTAAGATCGAGAAAAATCATTGATGTTGTGAAGAGTCGAACCTGGGCTGCCTGCACACATTACAGTGAAATTTTAGAGTCTGTTTTTATCAGTCAGTAACCTGCATATTTTGACCATTAGACAGAATGTGCTGTCAGGAAATAATAATCTGTTATGTAAATTCAGGTGAGGTTTAGGAAGATAGTTTCGAAGTAAGGCCTTTAAGAGACACATTACAGTCGTGGGAAACGAACTGAGGATATTGTGAAGTGTAATATGAAATATACTGCCGGCAAATCGATAAGTTAAAATTATAAAATCCTTTTAATAACAACCACCTACTCAATACAATACATTACTCATTGAATTATAAAATAATCATGAGGTGTCTTAAATAATGGAACATGTTTCGTTCGACATAGCGAACATCATCAGCCTTAATTTACAAAGATTAGGTCAGGGCCCTGAGCTGAATGATAAAAATTGTTAAAAGAGTGACGATGCCATAATAAAAAGTAAAATGACAACATTAGACTTGAAATTGTAACAATATGTACAGATTAACAGCAAGTATTTGTAGTGGAATACATTGAACGATGGTAGTCTGTAACGTTAAAACAAACATGAGGTTGTTAAAGTAAAAAGATATAGATATAGTGGATCTTAAAATATATGTCAATGCGTGAAGCGTGGATTAATTATTGACTATGGAGTTCTTAAATTGAGCAAAACAAAAGTTGAAATAGAGTTTATTGAATAGTACGAGTCAAACTGAACCAGTTAAAAGGCGCATGGCGACGAAACTAAGGTTAAAATGAAGTGAACTTCAGTAGTTAGGAATTCTGTAGGAGAGCCAACACAATGCCAGAAGGAAATACAAGTTGAACTAGTCCGTATTTACACGCTAGCAGTAAAATTAATCGTATACAACGTAGGACACCAATGTGGACTCGTTAAAGAGTAACTATAAACTTAAAAGTAGGGAGAGTTCCAGCAAACCAGAGATGGATGGAGCAGATTATGGCACAATTGGAGTTAGAAATCTGGAATGAAAGAAAAGGGAGGAAAAATAAAGTTATGTTATAATGAAAAGAAAAGGAAAAAAAAATGAAGAAGGAGGCTTACCCTTGGGACTAGTGTGAGGTGTTCGCTAACGTTGGCTGCGTGAATCAAACTGGCGAGTAACCTTTTTGCTGCTTCTAGTGTTGTATGTATATATACGTAGAGGCGGGGAGTGAGTCATGTGAGGAGGAGGGGTGACCGATTCCTTGGGCGGGTCGGGTATTCGTGGAGGGGGTGTCGCATGAGAGGGCAGTAGATTAGTAGTAGTTGTATTATTAACAGTTGTATAATTAAAGATTCTCATAAAGTTGTTATTATTTATATTGAAAAGAGAGAGTACTTCTGGAATTTTCTCGATTATTGGACTTTTAATTTCTGAAGTATCATTTAAATTTTGATGTCCGTTAAAATGCTGGTCTAGGAAAATGTAAATGTTCTCAAACTCTGTCATAAGTTTACTTTTATTGACGTATTTCAAGATTTGAAGGTCTTTTTCAATTGTAGTAAAACTGTGGCCAGTCTCTTCCATATGGGTGCTCATGGCGGAATACTTTTTATGTTTCGAAGCGTTGTAGTGTTCAAGGTATCTGGTCAAAAAGCTACGTCCAGTCTGTCCGGTGTAGGAGAATCCACAATGGGTGCATTTAAGCCTATAGATGCCAGAGTTCGAGAATTTATTGTGATTCAACTTTTGTTTTGCTCAATTTAAGAACTCCATAGTCAATAATTAATCCACGCTTCACGCATTGACATATATTTTAAGATCCACTATATCTATATCTTTTTACTTTAACAACCTCATGTTTGTTTTAACGTTACAGACTACCATCGTTCAATGTATTCCACTACAAATACTTGCTGTTAATCTGTACATATTGTTACAATTTCAAGTCTAATGTTGTCATTTTACTTTTTATTATGGCATTGTCACTCTTTTAACAATTTTTATCATTCAGCTCAGGGCCCTGACCTAATCTTTGTAAATTAAGGCTGTTGATGTTCGCTATGTCGAACGAAACATGTTCCATTATTTAAGACACCTCATGATTATTTTATAATTCAATGAGTAATGTATTGTATTGAGTAGGTGGTTGTTATTAAAAGGATTTTATAATTTTAATATATTGTCCTCAATACGGTTCTATTATGAGATTAATTACATGTAAATCGATAAGTGTTTCTTGAGATGATTTGAAATCCAGGAGAAATGTACGAATTAGATATGTGATATGTAGAATATGTAAGGTACATTGAAAGCGCTAAATGCTTCAGAATGATTGTTGTTGTTCACCCTGGGAGGCCAAGTGATATGTAAGATAATTTAAAAGAGATATGGATTAAATTAGAACGAAGAGATTAATTTAGAGTCCACATAAGTTTTGCCGTGTCAGTGGAATAAACAGACGTGATTTATGTCCGGAGATAACAGTATCATTTGCCGACTGGATGTGTGTATTAGGGGAGTTCAATGAGTTGGTTAAGGTCTTATAGAATGAAAGAATTAATGTAATTTATTATACAGTTCTACTTGAGAGATTTTTAGGAACAGCACATTGATATTTAAAATACTTATTACACTTCGTGACTGCCCACATTGTGTTGTAGATAAGGATAAGTCACTGTAATGTTGCAATGCTGAAGACCTGGAGTTCGATGCCCGGCCAGGTCAATGGATATGGTGTTTCTGTCATGATGTGTTTGACTGTTGTGTGTTGTACATATGATGTGTAATTTATCACAAACTTGTCAATGCAAATTCTGGTTTTGAAGTGGCAAAATTCTGTTCGACCGTGTGAATTCATTTCACTTGTGGTTGACATTTTGCGACAATATTGGTTCCGCTCAATTGTCATAGAGTCAGTGAAGATTAAGATAGATTTTTCATTTAGTGTAGGTCCTTTGCTACAGAAGTTGACGCTTAACTTTGTATTATTTGAACAGCTGAGTGTGCGTACGCGAGATATTTTCTCTTTAATGATGAATCAGAATAGTAACTTAATTAAATCTGGGTCGGGGGTACTCGTCGGTTCGGTTGTGTTTTTCCCGTGTTGTATATAAATAGAGTAGGAAGTAAAGCAATGTAAGAATGAATTGATGAAATGTTGCGGACTCAATAATTAAATGAGGTGGCGAAATTAAATGATTGAATAATTCTTGATGGTCACTAATGATTTAACGATTTTAACTTCATACTTGTAAAGTTCATAAATTCAGTAATGTGCTGGGATTTTTAATTTACAAACAGCTTCACGATTACATGATGATAATATTGTAATAATTCTAAATAATCGTATAATTATAATATGAGTTTTAATAATTTAATAATTAAATGATTTTAGGAGTGCAGAAATGGATACTGATCTTGAACTTAGGAATGGATGAATACATTGAGATTTTTTTTATTTCAAAAGGTCACTTTGACAAACAAGTGATGGTCAAATACATTAATATTATTATTAATACTTTGAAATATGGTGTTTACCAAATATAATGGAGATTAAATAATGAATTTAAGTAAAGAGTTAGTAGAGTAAAGTAATCTTGGTAAATGACAAGGAGATGTAATATGAGCTAAATTCAGTAATGTGTTGGATGAATTTTAAATCAACTGTAAGATTGATGGGTTTATGGTCATAGTTGACAAAGTGGAAATACTGAGGTTGGTAATTGGGTTGATGAATTTTTCAATAGGTGATGATTTATGTAGTGACCTAATGTAGATTAATTTGTAAAATTTGAACAAAAGAAATTCATATGAGTTGACAAAGGTATGACATATCCATGTACAGTCCGAACATTGTTTATTTGATGTAGGGATGTTTACTTTGCCAGAGTTTAATTTTTTTTATTTAATAAATTTATGTTCTCATAAAAGGTTCTCATTCAGATCTTTTTATTTAATTTTATCTTCTCTCTTATCCTTCCCGCTTAGTAAATTAAGGTAGTTTATAACATTTGAAGATGTCTCTGTGGAAGATAGGGAACTTAAAAGGGTCCACCTTTTCAATACAAAATTGTTATAGTTTATTACAACATATATTTACATTGGGAACTAGTGTCGACGCTGTTTGGCGTCATCTTCAGCCAAAATGTGGGAAATAGGCTAGCATGTAGACATTTATATTACACAAGGCGTTATATTAAACAATACACATCTTGCAAGGAGATAAAAACAGGGACAAATATAGAAACAAATGAATCGTTTTAATATGTATAACTTTTGCTTTCTCAACGATTCATTTATTTCTATATTCGTCCCTGTTTTTATCTCCTCGTAAGATGTGTATTGTTGAATGTAACACCTTGTGTAAAAAATTGGGTTAAATGAAGAAGTTATATCATGTTCAAGATCATGCCTTCACGTCTCTGCACAATATTTAAAATGAAATTTACCGTTGGTCTTTATAGCTATTGTTGAGAGTGAAGGAGAATTTCCTGTTGTGTGTATTTATCAGGAACTCAAGGGAAACTTCATTAGTTAGTCGGAACACAGAAAAATGATGAACTCTTCTCAGAAGAACTCTTAAGGTTTCACTTTACTTTTTCCTGCCTGCTGGCTCTTCAGAAATGTGTGCGCGTGCGTTTTGTATTCAGGAATCATTCAAGGCGAATATTTTCGCACTACAAGATGTGTGGTTAAGGTTATTTTTAATATGTATAACTTTTGCTTTCTCAACGATTCATTTGTTTCTATATTTGTCCCTGTTTTTATCTCCTTGCAAGATGTGTATTGTTTAATATAACGCCTTGTGTAATATAAATGTCTACATGCTAGCCTATTTCCCACATTTTGGCTGAAGATGACGCCAAACAGCGTCGAAACTAGTTCCAAATGTAAATATATGTTGTAATAAACTATAACAATTTTGTATTGAAAAGGTGGACCCTTTTAAGTTCCCTATCTTCCATTCTCGGTTCAATACGGACAAAAATGAAATTCTTAGATTTAGATGTCTCTGTGGGTAGTACCCAGTCAGCGACCTTGTGATAGTCTCATGCCGGTGCCACATTTCAAAGGCTGGAAGGGTAGAGGGTTGAATATGTACAAAATGATATAGAGGAAACTGAAATAATAAGCACAAATACTGATAACAACATGTTTTGCTCTAAAACAAAGATTGCAAATACAGAAATTGTAAACATCTACAAACCACCTTGTCAACCTTGGAGCCTAAACGAGACCATCCTGAATATACAGCACACAGCCGTAATCCTTGGCGATTTTAACAGTCAGAACACTAAATGGGGTTATAACTATACCAACAAAGAGGGACAAGATGTGTATGAATGGGCTGATGCTGAAGATCTTTTTCTATTGTTTGATGCCAAAGAAAAGGGCTCCTTCCACTCTACCAGATGGAGTAAGGACTATAACCCTGATCTGTATTTTGTATCAAAAGACACTCTTGGAAGACCTCTACACTGTACTAGGAAAATTCTGAACAACTTTCCCCAAAGCCAGTGCTTGTCAAAGTCGGCCTGGAAATACCTGCCATCAGATCAGTCCCACTTCCCCGCTGGAATTTTTCCAAAGCCAACTGGTGTAAATTCACCAGCGAACTGGAACATAATGTACAGCGGATTCCTCCTACAAGAGGAAATTACGAGCGCTTTGTCAAACTAACATCCACCATTGCGAAAAAGCATATCCCAAGAGGATACAGGAAAAATTATATTCCTGGATGGAACCCAAAATGCAAAGAGCTATACAAGGAATATATGCTCAGTAGTGACCCTGAAATTGCAGATGAACTGATTCAGTCTCTAGATTCATCTAGAAAAGAAAAATGGTTCAATCTCATGGAAAACATGAGTTTTCAACATTCCAGTTGAAAAGCATGGTCACTTCTAAGGAAACTTGGCAACAGCACTCCCAAATTCGGTCCCAAGAGCTCTAAGATAAAACCAAACGAGGTGGCAAACAGATTAGTTAGCCTAACAAAAAAACCTGTCGGCACAAATAAGAGAGAGTCAAAAAGAATTCAACAAGAGCTAAAATCGAGGATAACCCAGGCCAAAGCAGTCTCTCAGTTTTCCTCTGATTTCACAGCTGTTGAGATCTCAACTGTGCTAAAAGAAATAAAGTCAGGAAAAGCAGCCGGATTGGATGGAATATACCCAGAATTCCTTATACATTGTGGCCCCCGAACATCCGAATGGCTTGCCAAATTTTACAGCAATATCTTACATGTTGGACAACTACCATCAATACTCAAAAGAACAAAAATAGTAGCAATCCTTAAACCAGGGAAAAGTGGAGACAGTGCAGAAGATTACAGACCCATAGCCCTTTTAAGTGTCTGCTACAAACTACTGGAGAGAGTAATATACAATAGAATCTCAGCCAAAATCCTAGAGCACATACCACTTGAACAAGCTGGCTTCACACCAAGCCGCAGCTGTACCGACCAGGTGTTAGCCCTAACCACCCATACTAAGAGAGGATTTCAAGATCGAAAGAAGACCGTACCAGTGTTCGTGGATCTGTCATCAGCTTATGACACAGTCTGGCGAAAAGGAATGATCCTCAAATTCCTGAAGTTAATCCCTTGTAAGACGCTTGCCACCCTGCTGAATAATATGTTGGCTAATAGAATGACTGAAGTACACCTACACGGCAACATAAGTAAAACTTAAAAACTGAGTGATGGATTACCACAGGGATCGGTACTGGCCCCATTGCTCTTCAACGTATATACAGCAGATCTACCTTCAACTAATGCTAGGAAGTTTACATACGCTGACGACATCTGTTTGGCAGCCCAGTCTGGTGATTTTGCTGGAGCAGAAACCACACTCACTAAAGATCTCTGCAGAACTGATAATTATTTTAAAACCTGGCGACTGAAACCAAACATAACAAAAACAGAGGTCAGCTGCTTTCATTTGAGCAACAGACAAGCCAGTTATGTCCCTCAGGTTCATTTCAGAGGTCATATACTGAAGTTCAATCCTCATCCAAAATATCTAGGCGTTACCTTGGATCGATCCTTGACTTACAGCGAACATGTGCGCAAAACATCTGCCAAGATCAAAACCCGCAGTAACATCCTGCACAAACTCACAGGAACAAGCTGGGGCTCATCTACATCCACCCTCCGAACTACAGCACTTGCGTTAGTATACCCAGTGGCCGAATACTGCTGCCCAGTATGGCTCAACAGTGCCCATACAAAGAAGATAGACACTCAGTTAAACGATACAATGAGGACTATATCAGGAACCACCTAATCCACACCTTTGGATTGGTTGCCAGTTCTTTCAAATATTCCACCTCCTCATCTCCGAAGACAAATGGCACTGAAGAAAGAATGGCTTAAATGCTGTGACAAACCTCTCCTACCAATACATCCAAGACTGTCTACGTGAAGATCTCAGGCTGAAATCTAGGAACCCTTCTTGGTTACTAGGAAAGAGGCTAGCCCAAGATGAATTTCATACTAACACTGCCTGGGTGGCACCGTAGTTACACACCAACTAATACTATTAACATCTCGATTACAGATAACTTCCACTTAATACAACACAACTTCCAACAATACGCTAGAATTCCAGCGCACATCGGCACGAATATGGCATGCCACTACGGCTCCTCTTCGCAGACAAAATGAAGAGATGCCTCGTCCCAGCTACATCGCTCTGACTCTATAGTTACCGTATACATTCTAATCTCTCCACTGCAGTTCATAGCATTTCACTAGACCAGCAACAAAAAACTGTAACTTTGTCCCAAGGTCCTTCATACATTCATTCACGAAATAATATCAATTTAAGTCTCACCGGCATCTCACACCAATGTTTTCACACATCATTCCAAGCTACAAGAAGTCAACTAAGAAAAAGCGAAGGATTCAACCTGCAACATATTCCCAGTAATACATTTACCTACAAATAACTGCCATCATTGTTGCCAGTCAAATGCACTGTTTACTCAATGACACCCATTGAGCCTCTGTCCACGCTGACCAGTTCACCGTACCGAACCCGGTGCTTCAACCAGACAACTTTCTGTTTGATGCCTATAGAACCTCATTTGGCTATGGAATATTTTCCCTGCCCCCGTGATTATCAACTAAGATTAAACCACTCTGCATATTTCTGATATGTCAATGCTACAATCATCTTCCAACGATTAAAGCAACGGGACGCACTTGGTAATATATTTTTTATATATCCTTGCTCACCAAGCTGCTCTCTTGTAAATATGTATATAAACTGTAAATTCTCAACTGTTCAATTGGATAATGTAAATTTACTGTATAGTTACCAACCATTGGCAGCAATTTTCGTTAAAAACATTGACGCCGAGCACTATACCCTTTCCCCCCCCAACTGTTATACTGTAAATAATTTTATAACTTGATAATTTCCTATGAGTGCATCAATTATTCTTCAGAGCACCACTGCTGAACTCTGCTATAATTACCCAGTAATTTTAAGCATTGGTGCTGACTTCTTATTCTTTAAACTTATATTGTTTAACCATCACCATTGTACAAGTGTTTCTCGTACTTAATTTTCCCATTGTAATGTGTATTAATTTGTGCATGTTAAATACTAATCAGGTACCTGATTTTTTCCTTGAGGAGGTAATTTGACTGATGATGCCCTCAATGAAGGGCGAAACATGTCTCAAGCGGAATTAATAATAAATTCCTAAATGTAAAATTTATATGTATTGAATAGGTGACAAAATAAACCATTTAGCATCCTACATTTCCCTGACCTACTAAGAAAAATTCCCATGACTCACAAAACTTAAGTGACAAGTTAATTCACCAAACAGCATGTTTTACAATGAACAAAAAAGGAAATTCCAGCCACCACTATTCCCATAGCTGGCCTAATTCTCTCTCCACTACCTTTATTCAATTTTTTATGGAAAAACAATTACATTGATGGCACTTTATATATAAACAAATTGTTTAAAGGTAACATGCAAGCCAAACATATACCTTTATCTTATCATTTCCAAGGAACAAAGTACAACTAAATAGAGTAATTCAAGCATGAAAATACAATTATTTTACCACATTTACTATTTCATGTGGATTTAAAGCACTCTTGAGATCAAAAGCAATTAACTTTTGTTTCTAAAGTAGGTAAATATAATGAATTCCAATTAGTCTAGGTCCATATTCAAAGCATTTTGTAAATTTGAAGACAAATCAGTAAGGCAAGATAGGAATGAAAAAGAAAAGCACTTATCGAAAAGATCACCAATTTCATTTTATGCTTTCTAGAACTATTTTCTTCCTTTCAATTTCAACATCCTGCTTTTCTCTTTCAATTTTCAACTTTTTCTGTTTCTTCTAAATCATTCAATTGTAATTCAATTTTTCTTTTCTACATTTTCTTGTTTTCCTCTTCTGATTGCTTTTCTTTTTTATTTTCCAGGTAGGAGTGATACCTTCTTCTTGAAGCTCGGATCGAGGTCAGCATACTTCTATTGATGGTAATATTTCTCGAACCACTGATGTGTTCCACACTATCAAAAATTATTCTCTGGTACACAAGTGGTTCTTCTAAAAGATTTTTGACTCGTAAATGTTTATTGACAGAAAAGCCTGTCTCAACAAATGCATTACTATGGGATAAAATGAAACTAAGTTTCATTACAGACCAGAGATCTTCATATTCATCATATTTCTCCTAAAATAATGTAGTAAAATTCATTCAATCCCAAGTCATCCATTGTTTTAACAATGAAGTCATAAATTTATTTGTTGATTTCTGCATTGTTCCAAGTTTCCTCGGTTAGCAGCCAGAACTGTCGTTTGGCCTTTTCAGCACTTTTATCACATATTCTTGTATGGCTGTGAAAGTTTTCAAGAACATCAATCCTCCTCATTGTCAAACTGGATTTGAGCAATATTTTAGGGTCTAGGGCAGTGATACCCTTTGCTAAATGTGATTTTAGAGGACTTTTCTCTCAGAGTTTTTCTAACTTGGTGGTCAAGAAATCACTCATTCTTACAAGTAAATTTTTCCTTTTCAGAACATTCTACTTGTTTGTGTAAGCTTTTGGCAGCATGACCAATATCCACTTTTTCTACTGAAAGCAGATTGGCACTATCTTGTAAGTCTAAATATTTTAATATTTTAGCTTCAGCTATCTTGTCAGACTTAACAAATCTCATAATTATGTTTTTCGTAAGTTCTTCAAGCGACGTAAGAAGGTAAGGCACCATATAGTTCTGACTTCAAAATCTTCTGAAGAAAGGTTCAACATCTGGCAAACTACTTCTAAAAGCACTTAATGTTGCCCTAAATAGTGGATTCTTCACAGCTTCACTGAGGTATTAAAGGTTTTTGTTGTTGTTGTTTTTCATTCTTTCTTCTTTTTTGTTTTCAGTGTACTCTTTCACAAATTTGTCAAAGTGATCATATATTTTAAGAGTTTGATCAACACAGCATCCATTTTCCAACCATCTTGTTGAAGTGAACCTGTAAGGAAATGTGATGCTTGTTATGTCTGTATATTTAGAACGTCAAACTGGGCTATCTTTATATAGACCTGAAAAAATGAAAAAGGTCCCAGTCAATTTTGGAGATCCCAGTTTTCATAGCTCCATTCACTGTATGCAAACTGCATATGCATATATCAAGAAGAGATTTGCCCTCGGGGCTTAGCACATGCAGATGATTTTCAAGTTTTTAAATAAAACTGAGGTAACAATTGGCCCATCCATTGAGACTTGAAAAATATTTCCTAAAGGTAAGGAGAGTCCATGTGTAAACCCATCTAATAAGTGATCCACAGTTGCCCTGCTTAAAAATAAACTATTCTAATACCTTGTAGCAACTTTTTGAAGATTTACATCCCAAAACCTTACACACAAGTCCATTTGTCCTCTTTGGACAAATTTGATGAACAATTCAACAAAACACACAACGTAGACAGAGCACTGTTTTAAGTCATTTTGCAAACTTCTTTAAAATATGGGGCTAATCCATTATTTATAATATAGGAAGCCTTAGTCTTGCCCATAGTAAAGGTTTCAGCAATTTTACTATCTGGAGCACCCATACGGCTTCAGCCAACGTAACATCATCTTCGTTCACACTGAAAAGTCTTTAAACTCGTTTGACTTGTTCCTGGCACTGCTAATTCCTTTGCAGCTGTGGATGTACTGTACTGCTAACTCTTGGGTGCATATCTTCAAGCAGAGATAGAGTAGAGGTATTCTTTGCAAAGAAAGAAATTGTTCGCTGGGAAGACTTAGCTTTCATGTATTTTATATGAGTAGGTCCTTTAGCATGAGAAGTGACTGCTTGTTTACCCATATTACTAAGTTTGAATGATGTACAACACACTTTACAATAGGCTGAAGTTGCATCATTTACCAGTATGTCCAACCAACCACTCAGTTTGCAAAACACTTTATTGTCTAACCAAAGTATATTAATAGTATACTGCTTGTTAGCCATTGTCATGAGTTTCAAGCAAGCATCCTAGAACTGACATAAAAAAGAATAACATAAAAATGGTTGAAAGAAATGACACAAGGGCACTACAAAAACTGTAGAATTGTTGTGCACACCTTGTGAAAAAATACCTGAACAAGAATGCTACTATAACCTCAGTTACAGCAAACTAGAGCCTAAAATTATCACTCAAATACATCATTGGCAAAAACTTCTCTTACTTTTCAGATTTTTGTCTATTTCCCTGACTTTCTCTGACCAATTTTTGCCCCCTGACTTTCTCTGACTATCCCCGACTTTTGAGAATGTGGACACTATGATACAGTTTCGTTTTATTGTGCGTGGGTTAGTAACAAAGTATTTGTCTTGATTGTTGGGAATGATGCCTTATCTGATTACAGCAGAACCTTGATTAGACGTTCCTGGAAACTACGTTATCCCGTATTATTTGTTCAAATTACATGGTCCCGCTAGCATCCCAATTAAATCACGCTGTAAAAATCCTGCATTATCCATTCTTCGAAGAAACAATTTCCCAGATCAACCCTCCAGAAATTTCAGTCCCATCAACGCTAAATCCTCGATCACGCGTTTTTCAAGAAGCTGTATCTCACAAAAGGATGGCTACGGCATACTTACAGATCTTGGTGTTATTGTCCCGTCATTGCGGTCATTTGAGGAAGTACTGTACTGGAAAAGCGAGCAGTGGTGAACCTGCATAAGAGACCATCTTAGCATCGCATTCGGGCAGTACTGTTTAGAGATTACTCGGAAATCATAAAGCAGAGAGTGTCCACAACAACTGGAAGGAGACAGGGCGCATTTCGAAAGCTCTACTTGCAGACGAAACGAGTTTCGTCAAATGTTCGTCTTTGCAAAATGTCTACATTATGTCCAGGGTTAGATGTTTATTATTATTTTTTTTACTTTCTTCAAGAAATCTAAGAAAGTACCGTCATAGCGTATTGAAGAGGAAGTGCGACGTCTTCACGAGTTACCATGGACCGCCGCACAGATGGCACTGCCATCCACAGTGATGTCTGAGCGAGAGCATAACAGAGGCTGAACTGTATCGCGATTGACCTGTCTAAAGCATTTGATAGGGTGGATCATGGGAGACTACTGGCAAAAATGAGTGCAATTGGGCTAGACAAAAGAGTGACTGAATGGGCTGCTATATTTCTAGAAAATAGATCTCAGAGAATTAGAGTAGGTGAAGCTTTATCTGACCCTGTAATAATTAAGAGGGGAATTCCTCAAGGCAGTATTATCGCACCTTTATGTTTTCTTATATATAAATGATATGAGTAAAGGAGTGGAATCGGAGGTAAGGCTTTTTGTGGATGATGTTATTCTCTATAGAGTGATAAATAAGTTACAAGATTGTGAGCAACTGCAACGTGACCTCGAAAATGTTGTGAGATGGACAGCAGGCAATGGTATGTTGATAAACGGGGTTAAAAGTCAGGTTGTGAGTTTCACAAATAGGAAAAGTCCTCTCAGTTTTAATTACTGCGTTGATGGGGTGAAAATTCCTTTTGGGGATCATTGTATCTAGATGTGAATATAAGGAAAGATCTTCATTGGGGTAATCACATAAATGGGATTGTAAATAAAGGGTACAGATCTCTGCACATGGTTATGAGGGTGTTTATGGGTTGTAGTAAGGATGTAAAGGAGAGTGCATATAAGTCTCTGGTAAGACCCCAACTAGAGTATGGTTCCAGTGTATGGGACCCTCACCAGGATTACCTGATTCAAGAACTGGAAAAAATCCAAAGAAAAGCAGCTCGATTTGTTCTGGGTGATTTCCGACAAAAGAGTAGCGTTACAAAAATGTTGCAAAGTTTGTGTTGGAAAGAATTGAGAGAAAGAAGAAGAGCTGCTCGACTAAGTGGTATGTTCCGAGCTGTCAGTGGAGAGATGGCGTGGAATGACATTAGTAGACGAATAAGTTTGAGTGGCGTTTATAAAAGTAGGAAAGATCACAATATGAAGATAAAGTTGGAATTCAAGAGGACAAATTGGGGCAAATATTCATTTATAGGAAGGGGAGTTAGGGATTGGAATAACTTACCAAGGGAGATGTTCAATAAATTTCCAATTTCTTTGAAATCATTTAGGAAAAGGCTAGGAAAGCAACAGATAGGGAATGTGCCACCTGGGCGACTGCCCTAAATGCAGATCAGTATTGATTGATTGATTGATTGATTGAGGCATTATCGGGTCTACTACTTCAAAATCTACTAAGAAACTCAAGCATGCAACTTAAGTTTGAAAATGATTTCATCTGCTGGACACTTTGGAATATTTCCTGGATGATTTCGCTGCCTTCGAAGCAACCAGCTTCCTTCTTATCTCCTTCGTGTGGAAGAAGAATCGACATTTCAAGTAGTGAAATACGAGTTTTGGTAGCAAACAAACACAGCACATGATCTTCACAGCACCCCAACTGCGATGACTTCACTTTAATAACATCTAATTTATCCAAGCACTCGAAGAAAGTATCACTCCATAAACTATCCATACACGATAGCTTTTCCGCAACAACATTTTCCACTCGCAACAACACATTATAAACACTTTCCGACGCATACGTGAGATATGTGGCGCTTTGCATTGAGCCGTAATCTTTAATTAGTGTTAGGGAAGCAGGCACACTATCAGTCGGTTTGCCGAAAAGGAAAGGATGACATAAATCACACTGAATCACTTTTGAAATATTCCTCACTATGTATCCGGCTAAATGATACACTAAGTACTCTTTGTTACAATTCTGCCCACTTAACTTGGGTAAACTGTTTTCCCAGTCTGGTATTTGAATGTAATTTTCGATGTTCACAATTTTTTCCCTGATTTCATCTACAGCTTGTGTCTTCACTGCACAATTTTTACTTTCAATTTCTCGTGCAAGAATACGCATTTGATTAACAAGAGACGTCAATGGGGATTCAGCTCTGTAATAACAGTTTCCGCCAGACGATAAGGCAAGTTTAGACGGTACGTAAATAGACGGGCAACGTGTGTAAATGTAGAAAGTCAATAGTGGACGGATGAACATCACAACTTAGTGATCGCAGGATACCGAAATGACGCTCTAGGGGATCTTGATTAAATTTTCCTGTCAAAACATAGCTATAATTGTGTTCCCACAAATATTCAGACACTTCTAGGGTACTTTCCACGGTAACTCTTAAGGATCAATCAATACTGATCTGCATTTAGGGCAGTCGCCCAGGTGGCAGATTCCCTATCTGTTGCTTTCCTCGCCTTTTCCGAAATGATTTCAACGAAATTGGAAATTTATTGAACATCTCCCTTGGTAAGTTATTCCAATCCCTAACTCCCCTTCCTATAAATGAATATTTACTCCAGTTTGTCCTCTTGAATTCCAACTTTATCTTCATATTGTGATCTTTCCTACTTTTATAAACGCCATTCAAACTTATTCGTCTACTAATGTCATTCCACGCCATCTCTCCGCTGACAGCTTGGAACATACCACTTAGTCAAGCAGTTCTTCTTCTTTCTCTCAATTCTTCCCAACCCAAACATTGCAACATTTTTGTAACGCTACTCTTTTGTCGGAAATCACTCAGAACAAATCGAGCTGCTTTTCTTTGGATTTTTTCCAGTTCTTGAATCAGGTAATCCTGGTGAGGGTCCCATACACTGGAACCATACTCTAGTTGGGGTCTTACCAGAGACTTATATGCCCTCTCCTTTACATCCTTACTACAACCCCTAAACACCCTCATAACCATGTGCAGAGATCGGTACCCTTTATTTACAATCCCATTTATGTGATTACCCCAATGAAGATCTTTCCTTATATTAACACCTAGATACTTACAATGATCCCCAAAAGGAACCTTCACCCCATCAACGCAGTAATTAAAACTGAGAGGACTTTTCCTATTTGTGAAACTCACAACCTGACTTTTAACCCCGTTTATCAACATACCATTGCCTGCTGTCCATCTCACAACATTTTCAAGGTCACATTGCAGTTGCTCACAATCTTGTAACTTATTGATCACTCTATAGAGAATAACATCATCGGCAAAAAGCCTTACCTCAGATTCCACTCCTTTACTCATATCATTTATATATATAAGAAAACATAAAGGTCCGATAACACTGCCCTGAGGAACTCCCCTCTCAACTATTACAGGGTCAGACAAAACTTCACCTACTCTAACTCTCTGAGATCTATTTTCTAGAAATATAGCAACCCATTCAGTCACTCTTTTGTCTAGTCCAATTGCACTCATTTTTGCCAGTAGTCTCCCATGATCCACCCTATCAAATGCTTTAGACATGTCAATCGCGATACAGTCCATTTGACCTCCAGAATCCAAGATATCTGCTATATCTTACTGGAATCCTACAAGTTGAGCTTCAGTGGAATAATCTTTCCTAAAACCGAATTGCCTTTTATCGAACCAGTTATTAATTTCACAAACATGTCTAATATAATCAGAAAGAATGCCTTCCCAAAGCTTATATACAATGCATGTGAAACTTACTGGCCTGTAATTTTCAGCTTTATGGCTATCACCCTTTCCTTTATACACAGGGGCTGCTATAGCAACTCTCCATTCATCTGGTATAGCTCCTCCGACCAAACAATAATCAAATAAGTACTTCAGATATGGTACTATATCCCAACCCATTGTCTTTAGTATATCCCCAGAAATCTGATCAATTCCAGCCGCATTTTTAGTTTTCAACTTTTGTATCTTATTGTAAATGTCATTGTTATCATATGTAAATTTTATTACTTCTTTGGCCTTAGTCTCCTCCTCTATCTCGACATTATCCTTGAAACCAACAATCTTTACATACTGCTGACTGAATACTTCTGCCTTTTGAAGATCTTCACATACACACTCCCCTTGTTCATTAATTATTCCTGGAATGTCCTTCTTGGAACCTGTTTCTGCCTTAAAATACCTATACATACCCTTCCATTTTTCACTAAAATTTGTATGACTGCCAATTATGCTTGCCATCATGTTATCCTTAGCTGCCTTCTTTGCTAGATTCAATTTTCTAGTAAGTTCCTTCAATTTCTCCTTACTTCCACAGCCATTTCTAACTCTATTTCTTTCCAGTCTGCACCTCCTTCTTAGTCTCTTTATTTCTCTATTATAATAAGGTGGGTCTTTACCATTCCTTACCACCCTTAAAGGTACAAACCTGTTTTCGCATTCCTCAACAATTTCTTTAAACCCATCCCAGAGTCTGTTTACAGTTTTATTTACCGTTTTCCACCGATCATAGTTACTTTTTAGAAACTGCCTCATGCCTGCTTTATCAGCCATATGGTACTGCCTAACAGTCCTACTTTTAAGACCTTCCTTTCTATCGCATTTATTTTTAACTACCACAAAAACAGCTTCATGATCACTAATACCATCTATTACTTCAGTTTCCCTATAGAGCTCATCTGGTTTTCTCAGCACCACATCCAGGATATTTTTCCCTCTGGTTGGTTCCATCACTTTCTGAATCAGCTGTCCTTCCCATATTAACTTATTTGCCATTTGTTGGTCATGCTTCCTGTCGTTCGCATTTCCTTCCCAATTTACATCTGGCAAATTCAGATCTCCCGCTACAATCACATTTCTTTCCATGTCGTTTCCCACATAGCTGACTATCCTATCAAATAATTCCGAATCCGCGTCAGTGCTACTCTTTCCCGATCTGTACACTCCAAATATATCAAGTTGCCTATTATCTTTAGATATGAGCCTTACACCTAGAATTTCATGTGTCTCATCTTTAACTTTTTCATAGCTTACAAATTCTTCCTTCACCAGAATGAACACTCCCCCTCCCACCATTCCTATCCTATCTCTACGATACGCACTCCAGTGCCGTGAGAAAATTTCTGCATCCTTTATATCATTTCTCAGCCATGATTCAACTCCTATTACAATATCTGGTAAATATATATCTATTAAATTACTTAATTCTATTCCTTTCTTTACAATACTTCTACAGTTCAACACTAACAATTTTATGTCATCCCTACTTGATTTCCAGTTCCCTGTTCCCTTATCACCGCTCCCTAGGCCATCCCGTTTCCCTGAATGTACCTCCCTATTACCCTTCCAAACAAATTTCCTAACTTATATGTACCACTGCAGTTTAAATGAAGGCCATCTGACTGTCCTTTGTGAAGCGAATGAATTTTGATTATCTCTGAGAACATTCTGCCATTTAATTAATGTTTCATGTGCCTGTGATCCTTTATACAGTGCTTGAGTGGGAATAGACGAATTTAATGCGTCAATCAGACAGTTTAAATCGCTTGTGAAAATTTCCGTTTGTTTACTGTCTTCTAAACCCTGTGTTTTAATACCCCGATAGAATGCTATTCCATTAGCGACTTATCTACTGAATAGTTGAAATGCCAGTCTGTCGGAAGGCAGTATTTCTAAACGTAAAAAGACAATAAATAGTGAATACGACTTTTAGGCCTACGGTACATATAAAAGTCCATTTTAGTTACTCATATCACGTCATTCGTTACATCTCATTAATTCCTCTGGTGAGGCTGACGTCAGGAAGGGCATACGGCCGTAAAAACTCGCTACAAAGATTCGTCTCACTTCATACTCGACCCTGTAGAAAAAAGGGATAAGGGTATCGTGTTATCATATACGTAGGTGGATCAAGAATTAGGATCCAAGTGGGCAGAGGTCAGTTTGTAGCAAACTTTAAATCTGGAAAATTCAGGAGACGGAGTCACATTCGTAAACTTTTCTGTAAAATGAATAATCAACAATATTGCCATTATAATTAACCTGTCCTTTGTCATGAAAATGATTTCTTACACATTTAAATAAATGTGGCGCGTCTGAAAATGCCCATAATTTCTGTTGAAGTCAGCTGGATTGGAAATATAACACTTCAGATTCTTTATGTTACCAGATATTCCTAAGCATTTCCACAACTTTTTATTCGACTGGCTACCATCCGATGTGAAACCAATGATTCGGACACCTACTTGCTCTAATTGTATGATGACTTGAATGAGAATGTTTACAATTATATCACCAGGGGTGGCGTTCCGGCTAGCATATATCGCTATGGGTTGTATCCAGTTTTATAGAAAAGGAACAAACATAAAAACTAGAGCATGATTTGCCAACCGACCCTTGCTTTTATCTTCAGTAAATTTCCCCAAATCAACAAAACCATTCACTTGCAACGATTCCGAGTTAAAGCGAATTTCTTCTCATAACTTCACCTTGTCATATATCAACATCCCTAAGCATTCATGTTCCTCCTTTCCATTAAAAAAATCTGCTATGGCAGCGGTAGCATGCTCATTTATGCCATACGAACATTTTAGGACCTTCACCAAATTTCTCAAGTGGGATTTAGAAGGCAAAGGCAGCAAGTCATGATTTAAACAGTGCCGATAACCCTTGGGAGACTTAATTTTTAAAAGAAGTGCATCAAGAAGAAATTTATCACTATATCTCATTCCTTTTTTACTTATCATTTGACATTTCTTTAACATTGTATTGACTATAATTTTCTGTTTTTTGCTGAGAGAACCGAATTGTTTTGACTCAGTGAAATTTCTCTTTGATTTTATATCAGAAATGTATTTTTCAAGTAAATGTATCTTAGCTTTAGCGACATTGAGTTGATTTTGCGTTCTAATGAAATTACGTTTCTGATTCTTCAATCTCCTCTTTAATAGCGCAATTGTTTTCCTAGCATCTGCGACATTAGAGCTATCTTCAACTACTGAGCATACAGGTTGATCACTATCACTGATATTTACGACCTGTTCAGGGCTTTTATTAGAGAAATCTCTTCGTGTGGATTGCCTATTCGTGGGGGAGTTGCGTTTCTTAACTGCCTTAGAAATATACTTGGGTAGATTAGGAAATATGTGAGGAAATGCTTCTGATTTTAATTTCCAGCGCTGTCTTGGTATCTCTACTCTTTCACCATTCACCGTAAACGAGTCTACTTTTACTAGAAAGTCATCGCAAAAATTAATGTCACAAACGAAACAGTTATGAGTTAATTTTCGGTCTTTTCTATGGATAGCCTTCTCCCATTTCAGTAAAACACCACTCTCTTTAGGGGGCCTAAAGAAATGCCTACCTGAAGACGATCGGTCATATCCAGATCTGCAGCCGGGTACAAAACACGAGGGCATGATGTGATAGTTTCCTCCCACACTGATATACGTTGCCTTATAGCACAATAGCGACAAAGACCAAGGTATTTAAAACATAACACTTCTCACACAACTCAAACGTGAAAACACTAATAATGCAAACTGTCGAAACATCTCTGACAGCGACAATAATGAGCAATAAAAATGACTACATCTGAAGGCATATATAACGCGCGGGCTAATGGCCAAGGGTCTCTGTTGACATCGCAATCGCCTGTGCTGCCACCAAGCGGGTGTCCCACAAACCTCTTGAGCTCTCTTAGGGGCGAACGGAGAAGATGTCGCACTTCCTCTTCGATATGCTATGGTACCGTATTTACTCGCGTATTGGACCCCCTTCCCCCCCCCCCAATTTTACAGCCAAAAATAGTAGGGGGGGGGGGGTCCAATATACGATAACCTCAAAATTTTTTGCAGCTAACACGACTTCTAGGCTATAAAGAGCCATAAATTGAATGTATAAACATTCTATACTATTATTTAACAAATTTAGAATGTATTTAAGTTATACTGGCTATTTTTGTCGGAAGGCAGTATTTCTAAACATAAAAAGACAATAAATAGTGAATACGACTTTTAGGCCTACGGTACATATAAAAGTCCATTTTAGTTACTCATATCACATCATTTGTTACATCTCATTAATTCCTGTGGTGAGGCTGACGTAAGGAAGGGCATACGGCCGTAAAAACTCGCTACAAAGATTCGTCTCACTTCATACTCGACCCTGTAGAAAAAAGGGATACGGGTATCGTGTTATCATATACGTAGGTGGATCAAAAGGTTAGTTGCACTAACGCGCCGCAGCAGTGCGCTGTGTGTCACAAACGAGGCTACAGTGGAGAAAGGGACAGACAGTGCCCACACGTCTGTTAGGCAGGTCGCTGTGGTTTCTCATCTAGTATTGTGTGAATAGCGGCCAAATGCAATGGCGCATCAACTAAACGTTCACTCCAAATATGAGGTGCGTGCAACAATCCGATTCCTATGGGCCAAAAGGAGGAATTGCATGGACATTCATCGTGAAATTAGTGCTGTGTACCGGGAGCGGGCCATTTCCCAGCAAGGTATCATAAAGTGGTGTCAGGAATTCGAAGCTGGACGCACAGATATCATGGACAACCATCGCGAAGGCAGGCCCGCAACGTCCAGGACCCGTGCAAAGGTCAACAGTGTGAATGCGATCATTAGACAGAACCGGCGCATTAAACTGAGAGAAATCGCGACGCAGCTGAACATGTCGTATGGCAGTGTGTTCGCCATTGTTCATGAGGACCTTGGATATCGTAAGCTGTGTCAAAGATGGGTCCCACGTCTTCTCACCGATGAGCACGAGGGAGAAAGTTTCCAATCCTCCCTGGCATTTTTGCAATGCTATGCCGCAGACGGCAACGGGTTTCTGCGGCGAATCGTCACAGGCAACAAAACGTGGGTCCACCACTTCACCCCTGAAACGAAGCGAACATCAATGGAATGGGTGCACCCCTCATCACCACAACGAAAGAAGGCTAAGGTTCAACCTTCAGCCGGTAAGGTTATGGCGACAGTGTTCTTTGACATGGAGGGTTTACTGCACGTGGAATTAATGCCAAAAGGAACGAATTTCAACGCGTTGTCGTATTGTCAAACATTGCACCAGTTGCACAAAGCAATTAAAGAGAAGCGCCGGTGTGATTTTGTTGCACGATAACGCAACACCTCACAAGGCCCACCAAACGAGAGAACTGCTGCAGCGTTTCAAGTGGGAGGTCTGGCAACATCCACCCTCCAGTCCCGACCTAGCACCATGTGACTTTCATCTGTTCATTAAGCTCAAAACGGAGCTCGGTGGTCGATGTTTCCAGACCGATGAGGAGGTGAAGGCCGCTGTCTCCGAGTGATTGCAGAATGCTGGAGGAAATTTCTATGCGTCCGGCATCGACAAGTTGGTTGTGCGTTTGCAGAAATGTTTGGAGTCTCTTGGAAACTATGTGGAAAACTGACATTACAGTGTATGTCATTATAGTCGTGTTGCTGTTGTATAGGTGGTGTAATAAATGGCCTTAACTGGGAATTGCAACTTATTTTCTGATCTGCCCTCGTAGTTAAATATTGATACAAAAGAACTTAATGGCCAGTCATTTGTCTCTGTCAGTTCAGCAGTAGGCCTACCACACAGTAAACCTGATCACTGCTTTCATTTGAATTATCGCCGTACGCCGGCAACTTCCCTGCCCTGCTACTGGCGTGTCGGCAATTCAAGTGACGTCATCTTCACTGCCATCTCGTCAGTCGTGTCAGCCATACTTCATTCTCTTTGAATCATGCACTGCAATCGAGAGCATACGAGGTCCCGTCGTTCTGAACCTTTTAAAAATAATTTTGTTCTCGACTAGAGAGTCTAAACAGTGTGTATCTATTCCCAAATGGTTTCTGGAGATGGTCTTTGATATTTCCAGTTGGTGTATATGTAGCAGAAGCCACTCCTGCTGAATAAAGCCATGCTGTAGAAGGCATGCCAAACTATCAGCAGATAACTAGCATATGTTACGAGTTGTACTTCCCGAATGTAATACATAGTAAGTTAACTGGAAACATTCTTTTGATAACTGTGGCTGTTGAAACACAGACCCTATTTTTAAGTACATATCATGCTTGTTCTCTACATTTATCATATCAGGATTTACGTAAACAGCTGTCCATTAGATAAGACAGACCACATTGTTTAGATTACGTATATTATCACTCTGATAGTGCTATAAGTTCCTCGACAGAAAGAATTAAAAATAAATAACAGGAGAATATACCGCATTTATGGATATCTACAGGTGTGGCGGTAATGCGTTTTATTATCACAATGTTTAATTCCATACATTCGTTGTCTCTTTGTTTAATTAACGCATACCCTAGTGTGTTTAGTTTGGCATCTCCGAAAAACGTTTAAAGTACGTGGAGACATGAAATAATAATAATAATAATAATAATTTTGTTGCTAGTTGCTTTATGTCGCATCGACACAGATAGGTCTTATGGCGACGATGGGACAAGGAAGGGCTAGGAGTGGGAAGGAAGCGGCCATGGCCTTAATTAAGGTACAGCCCCAGCATTTGCCTGGTGCGAAAATGGGAAACCACGGAAAACCATTTTCAGGGCCGCCGACAGTGGGGTTCGAACCTACTATCTCCCGAATACTGGATACTGGCCGCACTTAAGCGACTGCAACTATCGAGCTCAGTATTATTATTTGTTAGGTACATTGGCAAGTAAAACAATCGTTTTAATTGGATAGCTTTTATCAAGTTTTAAACTTACTTCTCCCCAAATATATACCTACATTGGCCCAAGTTAGGAAATATTAAGCGACCACTTTGATAATGATCTCGCCTGCTGCATAAACAGCAACAACCGCAAATATTTCTCAACTAAAGTAAACTCATTTCCTCATCCCGAGGTGGTACAGCTGTTTTTAGACACACCCCCAGTGGAGGGGAGTTACATGTACCGCTTTTACCGCATATCAACCTTCCTGCCATTCGTAAATCTCTGGCAGTACGGTACCGGGAATCTAAGTCAGACTCCCGAGAACAGCAACTAATTGTGCTAACCATTACGCTGGCGGACATTATTAAATACAAAACACAGACATATAGCGTGAATGATGCATGCTTGCAATGCGTGGGTCGGACACAAAGCTAGGCCTATTCACCTATTTGTGCGACGTCATCAGAGCTGCAGTAGACCTACAATACGGAAGCGGACATTTCTTAACTACGAAACACAGATGTGTTTTCATTGCATAGGTCATACAGACGAAACGATTCACAAATTTGTGCGCTGTCATCAGAGCTGCAATAAGACTTGTACCCGCTTCGAAGCGGAATTGTTGTTGCTCTCTGACGAATTACATTGGGAGGTCTTATATGCAAGATTTATTTTTTTCATTTCCTTCGTCTCGAAAAGCTAGGGGGGTCTAATACACGAGTAAATACGTATTATATTCAACCTATTATGAACCCATACTAACCTATGCAGCTGGATCGTGGACTGCAACAAAACGAGAGGAGAGTAGAATACAGGCAGCGGAGATGAAATTCCTAAGAGGTATCGAGGGCAAGACCGGAAAGGATAGAATTAGAAATGAAGAGAGAAGGAAAAGGACAGGAATCTTCAAACTTCAAGACAGGATAGAAACAACAAAGCTAAAGTGGTATGGGCATATGATGAGAATGAGAGAAGAAAATGTGCCAAAGAAAGTTTTTCAGAAAAGTTAACAGGAAAGAGACCACGAGGAAGACCCCAAAAGCGGTGGATAGATTCAGTGTGGGAGTGCATAGTGAAGAGGGGAAGAAAACCAGAAGATGTACTCAAAAAAGGAGAAGAGTGGTGGAGAGACAGGCTCCTTGATTCACTACCCGACCCGGGAAGTTGGAAATGATAATGATGATAGTCAAATTGTTGATGGTTCATTCATTCTCGGATTTTCCGTTTTCCCATATTATGCATCGTTTTTTTTCCGCGTTCCCTCCAAAAAAGGAGAATCGAGGTTCCACTGTATATCTCAGCCAATGGAGATGCTAGTGCATGCTTGAGCAACGGAGAATGGCACGTATTAAATTTAACTAGGTTATAAAAGTAAATGTACATCTGGGGATTGGTGGGTGGGTCGCTGGCTGTCGCAGAGCATACATTTCTCCTCTACAAGGTATTCCACCTCAGATTCGTATTATTTCAACTCCTTTATAATGCTATAAAATTTGGGCAGCAGTTACTGAATTTCTACCTTAAGTAAGGTACAGCCCCCAGCATTTGCCTGGTGTGAAAATGGGGAAACCATGGTAAACCATCTTCAGGGCTGCTGACAGAGGGGTTTGAACGCACTATCTCTAGAATGCAAAGAAGCAAGATATTGATAAAATTTCCCTAACATTAGAGTGGACTGATCAGCATTGATCACTATTACAACTTGAAATTTAAGTTGCAAGATGTGTATTATGCATAGGAAAATGAAAAGTGAACACTAAGAAGTAAACTTGACCTACATGAATTAATAATAAGAAGATGATGATTTATAGACAAATGAATGTCACCGCTCCAAAATAACATCCTCAGGGATGCAATATTGGTCATATGGATGTCACATAATATATTTACATTTTATGACATGGAAAAGTAATGACCATGATGTTGAGAATCTAACTCTATTACTGTATTTAAATTAAAACAATTGCAATTTCCTCCACTGTTGTACATTTCTGGAAGAAGCAGGAGTCACTATTCGAACATCTGACTACCTTTAAACGAAAAGCTCAATTAAAGAACAACTTTCACATACGTTGATGCTCAGGTTGCACTAGAGGATGTAAAATGGAATAAAGTATTCAAAAATGGATGTTGAATTATACGTAACCACTCAACGACAATTCTGATCACTGTAGTGTGATAAGTTTCCCTGTGTTTTCTTTCCTCCAAACCAGATTTGATGCACAAACTATGCCTGCCTTAAACATGTGCAGTATAAATATAATTTTGTATTTTTAAGATAATCAGTGAACTGTTTCCATGAAGTCAGTCTGCAGTTAAAAGTCCAATTGGGTATCGATATATAGTCCAAAACCAAAATGCAATGTTTATTGGAAAACTCTCGTGAAGACCTTTAAACTGATGTTGTGCAGAAGTGATTTAAGAAAATGTGAAGACAAATGATGATGATAGCTAAAAGTTAACATTTTTAAAGAACTGTACCTTTTTGCGGGTAAGAAGGAGCATCCCTATTGAAGCGTTTCTCGTTGTCAGCTAGACGCTCTCCTCTCTTAAACTTTTCTTCCTTTTCAAGTTTCTTACGTTCAATATTTTCTCTTGTAGGAAAATTTCTGAAAAAAGAAAAAAAATGGGATGAAATTAATAAATATATACATATACAGTATAGACATAAAAACACTCCAACTCAAGTACATTTTGATTAAGTACGAGGGTGGATCAAATAAAAGCGGGTATTTTTTGAATTTACTGCATCAACCAAAAAAATACACATATGGAGATCATTTTCTACATGGTGTCCTGTCTTCGATACACATTTTCTTAATCGGATTAGTAAGTTTTTGATGCCGTCCTAATAGAAAGATGAAGGACATGTGCGGAGCAAGTTGCACACAACTCTTCTACACTTGCATCATCATTGAACCGCTGTCCTCCTACGCCTTGTTTGAGTGGTCCAAACAAATGGTAGTCGTAAATCTGGATTGTACAGAAAGTGTTCCAGAGGTGACCAGTGAATTTCCTCCAGTTTTTTCTGTGTTAAAGCAGCAGTATGCGGTCTTGCATTGTCATGGAGAAGAATGATATTTCGGTTTGGTTGCCGGTGTTGCTTGTTGCAATACGCAGCTTTTGACTCATCCAAAAGGCAACAGTAGTAGGATGCATTACCGGGCGAGTTGGCCGTGCGGTTAGGGGCATGCGGCTGTGAGCTAGCATCCGGGAGATAGTGGGTTCGAATCCCACTGTTGGCAGTCCTGAATATGGTTTTCTGTCGTTTCCCATTTTCAGAACAGACAGATTCTGGGGCTGTACCTAATTAAGGCCACGGCTGCTTCGTTCCAACTCCTAGGCCTTTCCTATCCCATCGTCGCCATAAGACGGTCGGTGCAACGTACAGCTACTAGCAAAAAAAAAAAAAGTAGGATGCATTAATTGTCCTTTGCTAGTGAAGATCGTCCACCAACAAAATGCCCGCAGAGTCCCAGAAAACTGCTGCAAGCAGCTTTCCAGCAGATGGACGTGTTTTGACCTTGACCGGACCTGCTTTGTCTCTTCGCCGCCACTCCACACTTGCTTTGACTCTGGGGTGTAATGATGCACTGAAGTTTCATCACAAGTCACAATATGACACAACAAATCCTCTCCTTTCTCCTCGCAGCGACGCTGGAGTCTCTGAAAAACTTTCTGGCGTAAATTTTTTGTTCCTGGTTGAGGAGACGAACCCAACTGGCAGACAATTTTCTAAAATGGAGTTCATCTCAGATGATAGTCTGAACACTTCCGTAACTTATTCCTATGGCTAAAACAATTTGGGAAATTTTATTAGCCGATCTTAACCAACAAGGTTGTCTGCAGTCTCCTTTCATGAGGTTCATTTTCCATAGCTTCTCTTCCTGCCACAAATTTTTTAGTCCACTCATACACTCGAGTGCGCGGAAGTATATCTTCTCCAAACTGTGCACCGAGCCGTTTCAAAATTTCGGAAGGTTTGGTGTCCTCCTTTGTGAGAAATTTGATGATGCGTTGCACAACAGACATGTGCACCTCTTGCTCACTCATGGCGTACTGAAGCAGCCCAGCTCTCCACCGCCGTTCGTTCATGAAAAATCCCTTCTCCAGAGCCCTCCTCCCAACCAACATCCTGGCAGTATTATTACTAACAGCAGCAGTACATTCAAATTCCTGTTTATATTTGAACTGCCTTCGTACAATAAATTATTAAGGTTTTTCCAGTTTTCTACTTTCTCTTCATTGACATAATGAAAATAATTCTTCATTGTCAACCTCAATTCTACATTTGACATATCAAAATTACTTTTCTAGCAAGAGATGAATAATTTTTATAATTACAGCCAGTTGCAGTCCTTCTACAGAAGACCCACCAACGAGGGTGGGTGGTGTCTGCCACATATGGGGAAACGGTGTGATATTGTGGTGGAGGATAATGCTGTGTGAGAATTACAGGAATGTTGGCCAACCCACAGGAATTAACCATCCATTATTAGAATACCAAAACTCAGGCAGGAATTGAACCTGGAGTCCGAGGCTTGAAGCCCAAGACACTGGCCACACGGCCATGGAGTCAGACAACAATTTTTAAGACAGAGTAGACAGAATTTTTACCCTAGCGAGTACCCTTTACCTGTTGTAAGAGGTGACTGAAAGGGACTTTCACTTGGGAGGTTGGGTGACCATGGGGCGACGCCATTCATACCCTTCTCTTTCCTCTGCCGATATGTTTACTTTCAAAATGGTCAGAACTCTTCTTTTTTCTGATTACAGTTAAGAGAGGACGATTGCCTAGTTGTCTTTCTCACTAATCCCCCCCCCCTCCTCCCTACAGAAAATAAACACCATCACCACCACCACCACCACCATATAGAAGTTTCTACAGTTTTTTCCTTACATAGCCACCCTTACAAAAGCAAGCACACAACCAAGCAATCAATCAATCAAATCTAAACAGATAGAGAGATAAAATAGGTAAATATGGACATAATTAACACAGAGTGTTATCTTATCCCAATCCCTAACTCCCCTCCACCTAAATGAATATTTGCCCAAATTTGTCCTCTTGAATTTCAACTTTATCTTCATATTGTGATCCTTCCTACTTTTAAAGACATCACTCAAACTTATTCATCTACTGATGTCATTCCACACCATCTCTCCACTGACAGCTCAGAACATACCACTTAGTTGAGCAGCTCATCTCCTTTCTCCCAAGTCTTCCCAGCCCAAACTTTGCAACATTTTTGTAACACTACTCTTTTGTTAACAAACGAAACCATGATAGGTTAATATTGTGTCTGGTCCGTATTGACTAGTCTAAATGTATAATATAACTATTAAAATAGTTTATTTGAATCCGGCTTGATCAATACACTCATTAAATGGAAGAAAAACTATTTATTAAACCAAACATGTTTCGGGAAGTCTCAACCATTCCCTTCATCAGTGGTCAAATCAAAGAATAAAACAATATAACACAATCTTTTGTTTTACAATTTACAGAATACACTGTATCAAAAAGTAAAGAGAACATATGAAATATTATAAAAATGATCAATACATAAAATTTTGGTTGAACTGAATGAGAATACTAATGAGAATACTATATAAATTTAGGATCTTCAAGTTTTTCTTCTTTTCTTTTTGTTCCTTAAAAGATCATATGCTAGTCTATACAGTGGGTTATCTTCTGCACTTTCCTCATTTCAACTTGATTCAAAATTATTTTTTTGTGTAAGGTAAATCTCTAAATTTTCCAAAACATTCATTAATTTTCCCTTTTTGGCCGAATGTAATAATTTCATGTCATTGGAAATGTCTGTAAACTTATGATTCATTTCAACCATATGTTAATGCGGTCAAACATGAAAGATATCCGGCAATGGGTAGAACATATGGTTGAAATTAATCATAAATTTACAGACATTTCCAATGACATGAAAATATTACATTCGGCCAAAAAGTGAAAATTAATTAATGTTTTGGAAAATTGAGAAATTTACCCTACACAAAAAACTAATTTTGAATCAAGTTTAGATGAGGAAAGTGCAGAAGATAACCCACTGTATAGACTAGCATATGATCATTTAAGGAACAAAAAGAAAAGAAAAACAACTTGAAGATCCTAAATTTATTTAGTATTCTCATTCAGTTCAACCAAAATTTTATGTATTGATCATTTTATAATATTTCATATGTTCTCTTTACTCTTTGATACAGTGTATTAGGACACAGTACTTCTTTCAATTGTAAAACAAAAGATTGTGTTATATTGTTTTATTCTTTGATCTGACCACTGATGAAGGGAATGGTTGAGACTTCCCGAAACATGTTTGGTTTAATAAATAGTTTTTCTTTCATTTAATGAGTGTATTGATCAAGGCGGATTCAAATAAACTATTTTAATAGTTACATTATACACGCTACTCTTTAATCGGAAATCACCCAGAACAAATCGAGCTGCTTTTCTTTGGATTTTTTCCATTTCTTGAATCAAGTAATCCTGGTGAGGTTCCCATACACTGGAACCATACTCTAGTTGGGGTCTTACCAGAGACTTATATACCCTCTCCTTTTACATCCCTACAACAACCCCAAAATACCCTCACAACCATGTGCAGAGATCTGTACCCTTTATTTACAATCATATTTATGTGATTACCCCAATGAAGATCTTTCCTTATATTAACACCTGGGTACTTACAATGATGCCCAAAAGGAATTTTCACCCCATCAACGCAGTAATTAAAACTGAGAGGACTTTTCCTATTGGTGAAACTCACAACCTGACTTAACTCTGTTTATCATCATACCATTGCCTACTGTCAATCTCACAACATTATCGAAGTCATTTTGCACTTGCTCACAATCTTGTAATTTATTACTCTGTACAGAATAACATCATCTGCAAAAAGCCTTATCTCCGATTCCACCTCTTGACACATATCATTGATATATATATATAAGAAAATATAAAGGTCCAATAATACTGCCTTGAAAAATTCCCCTCTTAATTATTACAGGGACAGATAAAGCTTCACCTACTCTAATTCTCAGAGTTCTATTTTCTAGAAACATAGCCACCCCTTCTGTCACTCTTTTGTCTAGTCCAATTGCATTTAAAGATAAAAATTTCATGATGTTCCGTATTGAACTGTATCACAATTAAATTGAAATAACAAATAACGTAGTTCAACCTATTCAATACAAGTAAATAAGAGATGTAGCGTTACATTCTTATTTAATTACAAGCGGAAGCGGTACCGGTTTTGACCCCAATCTGGGTCATCATCAGCCGAGTAAAATGCAAAATTATATTAAATTCATTATATATATATATATATATACACACACACATTTTCGCAACCGAAACAATTACAGACTGGATCATTAAGCTATTCACCGAGTTCCGTCGGCATTTGGAAGCACAGTGCCGGACATTAAGTATGTTGCGCTGATCTTCAGGAGCTAGCAATTTGCTTCAATCAAGCGACTCGTCTTCGACTTCTACACAATTTTGGGACTTCATATTTATTAAATTGTGCTGTGACTTTGCGCCTGATAGTATATACAGGCTGGCTCACTTAACTGTTCACCTCTTCTCGTAAACACTTTGAGACACAGTGCTGAACTTTGCGTGTGTTGTGCTACTATTCAGAAGATTGCGCCTTACTTCATATAAGTTGTAACTTTCTTTTGATGATAATAATAATAAATAAATAAAATATATAAATAAAATTACTCAAAAACTTAATAAAATTAATAAGCATAATTAACCGAAATGTCCGTAGTATGGGCGCCAGAATTCACCAGAATGGATCCCTCGAATTTAGATAAGAGCATGATAGACTTTATATCCCAGGGCGTGTACATAATGCTGCGTACTGGTACATCTGCTGCAGGCCTTACCTAACCTCCTGAAAACGACTAATTAGGTAGGAACTGCACCTAGGTTTATCAATAACACTGATTCTAAAATAGCTAACTATATTCTGAACAAATTCCGTGCATGAGCGAGCACCTCATCAACATACAACATTATACATATAATACACACATAAAATATTGCTGGAAGATTCCATATTTACAACAACAACAATAATGAAAACCGTGGGAAAACGAAAGCGAGAACTAAGCTACCATTTGTAGATGGTCCGATGAACAATGTACATGTATGAAGATAAACACCCTTCACTGTCTCTATATTAATTCGATTTACCGATCCTCATAATCGGCAGTTATCACATCACACAGATACTGTACCTTGTACTACTGTGTTCACATATTTTAACACTTGTTGTAAAGATATATACACACGTCTGTCGATCCTCAACATAAATATGGAAAGTCTGAGATAGCTTTCACCAACATATAATGCTAGGCCGCCACAAGTGCTACAATACTTAATGCGCAAGCACTCTCCACAATCAGCCACTTTCCACGAACATAACTAGACTACGCTCCACGAACGTTTGAAGTCCAGTCCATTGCAGCCGTGTCGCTCCTACCGTGTATCAGCACTACTTCCTTCTCGTACAGTGTCTCAGTTGTAGTTGTAGTTGTCTTCCTTCTCGTTCCTTTACAGTCACCTCTACAATCACCCTTACAATGTTTCTTTACAATCACCCATACAATCTCCCTTACAATGTTTCTTTACAATGTCCTTGGTTGCCGCCGTATCATCAACCTTTATAGACATCAACATCCCCCTCCTCTCAGATGATACGTCTGGATTGGTGCTTGCCAGCCAATCATGGGTGGTCCTCTTCTCAAGCCCAAGCTCTGAACTACTTCTTCCTCCCAAGACAATAACAAACTCTGGGGTATATTCCATGAATCACCAAACTTTCCTAATACAACAACAAGCTCATCTCATCAGGCTGGGATATATATATGACTCATGGAATTACCCAACACAAGTACATCACAACAGACACTGGGGTAGCCATATGACTCATTCAAATTACCAGAGTTATTAAAGCAATGTTTTCCCACTCGTGCAAAACAAATTACTCATACCTACATATGTGGATATCTTCCAGCTTATAAATATAAATGACAAAACATACAAATGAAATACCGATAATAATAATAATAATAATAATAATAATAATAATAATAATAATAATAATAATAATAATAATAATAATAATAATAATAAATCGAATACTGACAATAATATCTCTACCTTCTACATATAATTCGGGGGTGTGATATATGTACTATCACAAAGTGACTGACCTACTTCTTCTAGATTTTAAGATTTAAAATCGCACAGTGGCAATCCCCATTATCTTATATTGCTTCTGCAACAGTTTTTGTGAAAGACTCATTCTTTAATTTCTTATTTACCTATGCATGTTTTTGCATTTTACTCGACTGATGATGACCCAGATTTGGGTTGAAACCAGTACCGCTTCCGCTTATAATGAAATAGGAATGTAACATTACATTTCTTATTTACTTGTATTGAATAGGTTGAACTACGTTATTTGTTATTTCAATTTAATTTTAGTCCAATTGCACTCATTTTTGCCAGTATTCTCCCATGATCTACCCTATCAAAAATGTCTTAGATAGGTCAATCATGATACAGATCCTATGTTTTTTAAGCAGAAGTTTGCATACCCACTGACAACCGAACTGAGGTTTTTTTTTCTGGCAGGGAATGACAGAAAAGAGAAGGGGAAAAATAACTGTGGAAGAAACTTAACCCCTATTGTACAACAGTATATGGCAGAAAGAAGAAAGGTCAATCCCATAGAGGGGTCAAAAGAATGGCAAAAAAAAATATTGTTCCATTTTCTACAGTTAAAAATATACCTTCACATTTTTAAATCAAGTTTCTTATATGCAAAAACCTACATGAATTGAACAAGTATGAACTGGAGCCAACTTAGTAAAAGACTAGATCAACTTTCAAATCATATATAATGATTGTTAATATAATTCGCATGAAGATGATCATGTAGGTGTCAGAACAAACTGAAATTCTCCTTTAAGTATTAAAAAATACTATATATAAAGAGCTAATATAAAACTGCAGGTCTAGGAGACAAAGCAAAACCGAGAAGGAATTCTGCACAACTGGATATATTTTTCTATCATCTTCATGCTCCATGTGTCCACATAACAATTTGATATTATTATTAGGGTAGCAAAACTATAAATCAACAAAAAAACTATTTTCCCAGCTTTAATTTATTTTATCTTTGCAGAAAATTATTGTTAATGTTCTGAATATCAATAAGTGAAATTTCTTAGCTTCATCATATGGCAAAGAAAATGAAAACAGTACTCAAGTATATTTCAATATTAATAGTTACTTTTTCCTGTCAGCAATCCACTGGGCTATGGCTTCTGGAGTGTCAAGATTCCCAATCTTCTTGTAGAGCCCTGTGTTGTGCTGCACCTCAATGTGTTTGGCAACAACTTTCGGATGAGCAGTAAATGTACAGCCATCTCTGCCGCATGTCTCGTGTTCAGCCTCATGGATGGTCAGTAGCTCAGCAGATTTAAATTGCCGATCACAAGTAACACAGTAGAACTCGTCCTCTGTCTACAGCAACCATAAAATTACACCACATGTAGATATAAAACATTAATGCAACACTAATCTTACAATGGTATCAACTTCAGGATCAGTACAAACAATCCATTGGGAAGAGGTGTGCGATCGTGCAATAGATTTTCATCCAAATGTCTGTGGTCTCGATTCCAGAAATATATGAAGTGATTACAACAAATAATATTTAATTTTAACCACATCTGGTATTATCTGGACTTCTCTATATTACTTGTTCACTAATTTAAATTTCATTTTCTGGTAAGCTCCCTCTGTGGATCAGCGGTAGTATCAGCCTTCAGATTCAAAGATCAAGAGTTAAAACCCGGAAAATTACTGAATGGCGGAAAAATGCCCATTCAACACTCCATGTCTTATGATGTCAGCATATAAAAGATTTCTGGTGACACATCTGGTGTTCACCCAATAAAATTCATTAAAACTCAGCCATAGATGCCCCAAAGAAATCTAGTAAAACGGGATGTCAAAATTGACGAGCAAACAGCCAGATGACAACGAATTAGAATGCCTGCAGATGGTAGTGGAGACCATACTATTATCAATATTCTCTGGATCATACATACATACATACATACATACATACATACATACATACATACATACATACATACATACATACATCTTCATTATAGACCGTTATGTCTTTCAGCGATTTGTCTGCAAACTTCTATGAATTTTCTGAATGACCCCACAATCTTTCCTGTTCCCTTGCTTATAAATAGGTGTAAATACTGCTTTTGTCCAGTCAGAAGGTATCTTACTAACATTCCATGCTAATCTTATTACTTTACGAAGCCATTTCATCCCTGCCTTCCCACTATATTTCACCATTTCAGGTCTAATTTTTAATCCATTCCTGCAGATTTACGACAAAGGAGTTTATTTATCATCCTTTACACTTCATCAAGCGTAATTTCATCAATATCATCCCATGAGCTCAGTTATTCACGAAATCACCAGGAAGTTTTTTCTGGATCAAAGTTAAGTCAAAATGTATTATTCTCTTTCCAACTTCATATGTTAAGATATGAGATCCTGAAGCTGATTCCATTATGAAGTGAAACAAGAAGGATAAAAGTGAAATTTAATTAATAAACTGTGTCTGTGATGTGCTTGAAAATACTTTAAAAATATAAATGAGCAGAAACCTTCAAGGAATTTTCATTTTAAACCTTCAAAGAAAAAGTACACTACAGCAATGTCAAAAAAGTATGAACAGTACAATGACAGATATAGCATACCCTCTATTTTGAGTTTCTTTCTTTATTCGAATCAGAAGTACAATAGAATAATACTACATTTAAAAGAAACAAACTATATATACAAGTAAAAGGTCTACAACAATATATGTCATGCAGATTCGGCCCAAAATTTGGCCACTTCAAGGGCATTTGAATTAGCCAGCACCAAGTCTTCCATTGTGCAGTTTGATGGACACAAGGGACAGCATAGCAGGTGATCAGTTGTCTGAAGTTCACCACAGTCACAAAAGGCCGTATCGATGGGGAAGTTCCATTTCTGTACAGTCGCTCTGGTTCTACCCACTCCAGATCTACGTCTGTTTAAGGACATGCATATCAACCAGTCCTCGGTGTGACCGGGAGGCAACACTTCCCGTGGTTCCATCCATTTCAAAAGGCCAGGGATCTTTTGTTTCCACTTGGTAATCCTGGCTTTGTCCGATGATCCTTCCAGGTGTTCTGAAGATGTTAAAAATGCTTTCCTGGACTTCAATCTTCGTTGGGCAGGTTGGTATCCAAAGAGTGGATGTGAAGGCATTAAATTTGTTTTAAGCCTTTCGTTGTTAGCAGCAACCTCTCTCCTGATGTCACAAGGAGCAATACCGGCAAGGTAATTGATTTTCTCGAGAGGAGTTGGCTTCAGGACACCAGTAATTATTCTACAGCTTTCATTGAGTGCCACATCAATCTGTTTTGCGTGGGCACATTTGTACCACGCTGGACAGGCATATTCACCGGCGGAGTAACATAAGGCTAGTGCAGTAGTTCTAACAGTTTGTGGGTGTGTGCCCCAAGTAGATCCAACAAGATTTCTAAGTAGTGTGTTCCTGGAAGAGACCTTTTGTGTTACATTCATACAGTGCACCTTGAAGGTTAGACTGCGATCAAGAGTGACGCCCAAGTATTTGGGATGGAAGCAGTGGTCTAGCGTAGCTCCATTTCATGTCACAGCGAGTTTCCTGTTGGCTTGTTGATGTCGTAGATGGAATGCACAAACTTGCGTTTTGCTCGGGTTTGGCACAAGTTGGTTTTGATCATAGTAGTTGCCGAGTTCTTCTAGGACAGCTTTCAGGGTGCATTCTATCTCTTCAAAACTATCTGACTGGACAGCGAGAGCAAGGTCATCAGCATAGATAAAACTCTTGGTGTCTTGAGGCTGTGGCTGATCATTTGTGTCTATATTAAATAACAAAGGCGCCAGTACACTTCCTTGAGGCAAGCCGTTCTTTTGAGTTCGCCAATGACTTCGCCGACTCTGAAATTCAACAAAGAATCGGCGGTTATGAAGAAGTGTAGGTACCAGTCGTGTTAACTCAAGATCTTTAGTAAGACTGTGAATTTTTTTTAACAGGAGTCTGTGGTTTACCATGTCATACGCCGCTGTGAGATCAACAAATGCGACGCCTGTGACTTTTTTTAAACTCAAAGCCATCTTCAATGTGCTGAGTTAAGATGCAAAATCTGGGAGGTGCAATTTCTTCCAGGTCTAAATCCTGCCTGTTGTGGGATAAGAAGTGGGTAAATAACTTCAGTAATGCGATTCAAAATCATTCGTTCCATGATTTTATACAAGTGGCACAGAAGAGATATTGGTCTATAACTTTTTGGATCTTCAGGGTTTTTGCCTGGTTTTAAGATTTCAATCACCCATGCCTTCCGCCAAATCTTTGGGATGTTGGATGATGCTAGGCATTTGTTGAATAATTCCACGAGCCACAACTTTGTTCCAGAACCGAAATGCTTTATTTGCTCAGTGCAGATATCGTCCAAACCTGCAGCTTTACCACTTTTGCACATTGTAATACCAGTTTCTAATTCACTGAGATTAAATGGTCTGGCTAAAGTACTGATAGCCTCAGATTCCCCGGTCACAATTTTTGACTCTGATTTCCTAATAGTTGATTGTGATTTGCCATTATTAAGCAACTGTGAAGCAATATGATTGGCTGTAACATTAGCATGGACTGAACATTTGGTTGGGTCACTGTTCAGCTTTTTCAGAAGTCTCCAAGCCTTTTGACTATTAACTGAGAAATCTGTTTCCTCCATCAGTTTCAACCAAGTTTTCCTTTTGTTTTCTGAGATTGAAGAGAGTGAGTCATGTCCAGCTGAAATTGTCTCTTTGCTGAAGGGTTCACTTCGAAGAGGGCAAGGTAGTTCTCTAGGTAGACTTTTGCATCAGCAGTTAAACCTTGGTAGTAGTAGTAGTGTGTTCTGCAACCTCTGGGTATTGATAAACGTGAGGCTCTCGATACTGCATCAACAAAAGTGTCGTAAGATTCTGGTTCTGGAGGAATCTCCCGTATGAAGCTGTCAAGTGTATTGCTAAATTTTTCCCAATTAGCCTTTTTGAAGTTAAACCTTCTCCAAAAAGGTACTGTAATCGGTCGTGTTACAGTGGTTATTTGGCACATACACTAATAGGGCGATGTTGAGAGTTAGGTAGGGGAGAACAGACTGATTTCGCACACTGCTGAGATACATGTTCACTGGCGAAAATAAGGTCTGGATTGTAAGCGCGTTTCCATCGACCACTGTTGACACTTGGTGGAAGCTTACTGTCATGTATAAGGCTAAGTTGGAAATTATCAGCCCACAGCAATACAGCATCCCCATTTCCATCATCATGTGCATAACCCTAAACTGTACTATGACTGTTGAAATTGCAGACTACAAATTTCGTACTTTGCTTGCAAAAGTTATCAGGGGGCATAAAGGAAAAATCAATACCTGGTGGCTTATACACCGATGAGATAGTGCAATTACTAAGCTGAACTGTTATTATTTCAATGTTATAGTGATCTGTTACAGATGTTGACAAGACCTGAATGTCAGGACGAACAAATATTGCACTTCCGTACTTACTATCAATCAATCAATCAATCAATCAATACTGATCTGCATTTAGGGCAGTCACCCAGGTGACAGATTCCCTATCTGTTGTTTTCCTAGCCTTTTCCTAAATGCTTTCAAAGAAACTGGAAATTTATTAAACGTCTCCCTTCAATTTTTGATAATGAGACAAAGTCTCTTAGTGCATTGGCACTGCCGGTGGCTCCAGTTAGCCTACGCAGTGGCCTCCACGGTATGCACTAGCCAGCGTATTGGTAGGTGTGCTAGGTACCAACTGATGAGCCCACCCTAGCACACGAGGGCGAAACGCTGGCAACCAAGAATGAGTTAGCTGAAAAATTTATAATGTCCAATGACGGACCATTTATATTGGTATTATAAATTTACTCATTCAGGACAAATATTTCAGATTCCCTATGGGAATCAACATCTATGTCATCTGATGGCCAAGCAGGCATCAATTTTTGATAATGAGACAAAGTCTCTTAGTGCATTGGCACTGCCGGTGGCTCCAGTTAGCCTACGCAGTGGCCTCCACGGTATGCACTAGCCAGCGTATTGGTAGGTGTGCTAGGTACCAACTGATGAGCCCACCCTAGCACACGAGGGCGAAACGCTGGCAACCAAGAATGAGTTAGCTGAAAAATTTATAATGTCCAATGACGGACCATTTATATTGGTATTATAAATTTACTCATTCAGGACAAATATTTCAGATTCCCTATGGGAATCAACATCTATGTCATCTGATGGCCAAGCAGGCATCAATTTTTGATAATGAGACAAAGTCTCTTAGTGCATTGGCACTGCCGGTGGCTCCAGTTAGCCTACGCAGTGGCCTCCACGGTATGCACTAGCCAGCGTATTGGTAGGTGTGCTAGGTACCAACTGATGAGCCCACCCTAGCACACGAGGGCGAAACGCTGGCAACCAAGAATGAGTTAGCTGAAAAATTTATAATGTCCAATGACGGACCATTTATATTGGTATTATAAATTTACTCATTCAGGACAAATATTTCAGATTCCCTATGGGAATCAACATCTATGTCATCTGATGGCCAAGCAGGCATCAATTTTTGATAATGAGACAAAGTCTCTTAGTGCATTGGCACTGCCGGTGGCTCCAGTTAGCCTACGCAGTGGCCTCCACGGTATGCACTAGCCAGCGTATTGGTAGGTGTGCTAGGTACCAACTGATGAGCCCACCCTAGCACACGAGGGCGAAACGCTGGCAACCAAGAATGAGTTAGCTGAAAAATTTATAATGTCCAATGACGGACCATTTATATTGGTATTACATAGCACTTAGTCGAACAGCTCTTCTTCTTTCTCTCAGTTCTTCCCAACTCAAACTTTGCAACATTTTTGTAACGCTACTCTTTTGTCGGGAATCACCCAGAACAAATCGAGCTGCTTTTCTTTGGATTTTTTCCAATTCTTGAATCAGGTAATCCTGGCGAGGGTCCCATACCATACTCTAGTTGGGATCTTACCAGAGAATTACATGCACTCTCCTTTAGATCCTCACTACAACCCCTAAACACCCTCATAACCCTCATAACCCTCATAACCCTTTATTTACAATCCCATTTATGTGATTACCCCAATGAAGGTCTTTCCTTATATTAACACCTAGATACTTACAATGATCCCCAACATGAACTTTCACCCCATCAACGCAGTAATTAAAACTGAGAGGACTTTTTCTATTTGTGAAACTCACAACCTGACTTTTAACCCCGTTTATCAGCATAACATTGCCTGCTGTCCATCTCACAACATTATCAAGGTCACGTTGCAGTTGCTCAGAATCTTGTAAATTATTTATTACTCTATACAGAATAACATCATCCGCAAAAAGCCTTATCTCCGATTCCACTCCTTTACTCATATCATTTATATATATAAGAAAACATAAAGGTCCGATAACACTGCCCTGAGGAACTCCCCTCTCAACTATTACAGGGTCAGACAAAACTTCACCTACTCTAACTCTCAGAGATCTATTTTCTAGAAATATAGCAACCCATTCAGTCACTCTTTTGTCTAGTCCAATTGCACTCATTTTTGCCAGTAGTCTCCCATGATCCACCCTATCAAATGCTTTAGACATGTCAATCGCGATACAGTCCATTTGACCTCCAGAATCCAAGATATCTGCTATATCTTGCTGGAATCCTACAAGTTGAGCTTCAGTGGAATAATCTTTCCTAAAACCGAATTGCCTTCTATCGAACCAGTTATTAATTTCACAAACATGTCTAATATAATCAGAAAGAATGCCTTCCCAAAGCTTATATACAATGCATGTGAAACTTACTGGCCTGTTATTTTCAGCTTTATGTCTATCACCCTTTCCTTTATACACAGGGGCTACTATAGCAACTCCCCATTCATCTGGTATAGCTCCTCCGACCAAACAATAATCAAATAAGTACTTCAGATATGGTACTATATCCCAACCCATTGTCTTTAGTATATCCCCAGAAATCTGATCAATTCCAGCCACATTTCTAGTTTTCAACTTTTGTATCTTATTGTAAATGTCATTGTCATCATATGTAAATTTTATTACTTCTTTGGCCTTAGTCTCCTCCTCTATCTCGACATTATCCTTGAAACCAAAAATCTTTACATACTGCTGACTGAATACTTCTGCCTTTTGAAGATCTTCACATACACACTCCCCTTGTTCATTAATTATTCCTGGAATGTCCTCCTTGGAACCTGTTTCTGCCTTAAAATACCTATACATACCCTTCCATTTTTCACTAAAATTTGTATGACTGCCAATTATGCTTGCCATCATGTTATCCTTAGCTGCCTTCTATCCTAGATTCAATTTTCTATGTGGTCTTTCAGCCACAAGTCGTAAACCAGCAATTTTGGGACGTCGCTGATGGTCACTTCTGTGTGTTTCTTGAATACAAAGCACATCACAGTTATTAGTTTGACAGAGTTGACTCAATAGTACCTCTTTAGATGGTGATAGACCTACGTTATGGCATAATATAGTTAATTTCTGCCTTGAAAAAGGCCTTTGAAGAGTAGTTGCCATCTAGTACTTCTGGTATGCTGACGTTCGGTTCGGTAATGGAGTTTTAATTCCAACTACCTTACCTAGTGATCTTGTATACAGTCTGTGATCATCCAGCACAGATTCACATCTCTTGAACAGCACATCACATTTTCTGCTTCTCTGGATGTTGGTGTAATACCCATCAGCAACCAAAGCCATTTCGGTATGGGGTGACCTCCTCTAACCAATATAAAACTCAAGCATTGGCAAAGCATACTCAGAATGAGACTGTTGAGGCATAGATGTCTATGCTCTTTAATCAGTGCCCATCTGACCACAGGAATTGTTTCTAGTGGTGTGTCTCAGTAACACGTTATTCCAGAGCATCTCAAGCATATTGTATGGAGTGGAGGTCACATGAATATGCGAGCCAAACCACTCAACTGACATTTTTACCCTCTTCCTTTAGGCATGGCGGTGATGGTTGTCCATGTTGTTCATCAGTAGGAGAGTACTAATATTCGGCGTTACCTGTGGATGATGTGCAAGTCATGCCAGGTTACTGAGTAATTTAATGTTCTCCTCCACTGCGACAGACTGTGCTAACATGATTAATGAGAGCATACTCTGCAAACATAAAAATATAAAACCATGACTACTGCTCTATGAAGGTGAGCTTTACCATCCAAAACATGAAATTGGAACCAACAGATTCAAGGAACAAGCAAACATGGAGGATAATGTTATTACAGTATCACCAGCACCCACCTGGTACAATTATTAACCATACTGGCTCCCAAATCACGATGCTATTTCTCTCTCTTTCCTAGCGTTTATCCCAAATTATGGGGTCCGCTGCTTTGCTACATCTCCTCCATTTCGTCCTATTGCTGACATCTTCAGGTTTTAAACCAACGTCGTGCATGTCGGCCTTGATATTGTCAGTTACACTTAACATTCACACGTTTGTATTACACCTTTCTTATACTGTACAGTACACTGTCTATATTGTGTTGCCTGTGGTTAGTACCATAATATGTGATACACCGTAACTCCACATTGTCTATGATTAGTACCAGTATGTGGGGAACACCACAGATCTATTACAAGTTATGCTATTTACACCACCATAAACCGAGCCTGTATTAGTGTGTTGTTTTCAAAAGTAAGCATTTATCAGTTTTACGTTTGCAGAGTCCTGCCCTCTTTAATCATCTTAACAGAGTTTGTTGTGATACACACATCCCAATAGTGGAGAAATGTATAATGCTTGGTGTCCTGACACAACTAGAACCATGATCTTCTACAAATAATACCAATAGTACTTGCCACCGATGTGCCATGTCTACAGAGGTTTCAAGTCATTTGATACCTTCACCCAAGCCTGGATATAATGTTCTGATCAATTAAGTATTTCCTTGCAACAATCATAAAGTATGCTCATCTTCCAATTTACCAATGATCCAACCATGTTCACAGCTGACTATATGGTGCCTTTGTACCATGTTTATGATGTCTGTCCCATATTTCCACAGATACCTCAAAACATCAGTGTCAGATATGGCTGTAATAGAAAAACGAAGCACAAATACATCACATAGCCAGGTCTGTTTGCTTGTGTAGGAACAGGTTACTAGTGACAGAGATCCAAAACGGATAAAACAACCTTTTAGACATCAATTAATAGAACCTCTACACATACTCAATGATAACATTATTAAAAATTATATTAAGCTTTAGCAGCTACTGTATATTTCTAAGACAACACACACCTATAGCTGATCCAACATAGATGTAAAAATTTATAATGAAAATACCCCCTACTCTTCAAAGAATAGTACAATATTCTTTGAAAACAATGGAGTATCAAACAAAGCAGCAACAATTAAATGTCACCATTTCACCATGTGACGATACAGAATACATTCTGAAACATGTTGTGAAATACAAATTAATAAAAGTTGTGACTTGTAATTATTAATTAGGCCTAATGAATTAATTTTAAATCATGGACAAGGCATACATTAAAACAAAGTTACGCTTAATGTTCACACGTTTGTATTACAGCTTTCTTATACTGTACAGTACACTGTCTACATTGTGTTGCCTATACACCGTGACTCTATATTGTTTATGATTAGTACCACTATGTGGGGAACACCACAGATCTATTACAAGTTATACATCTCATCGTTGGGTCCATATTGAGCAACGTATAACTTTCTAAAATAAAGTTTTTTTGAGAGTCCACCTTTTCAATATATTATGTTTTTTATTGATTTACGGGAAAAATTATATTATTATGTCTTAATATTTGATATATTTTATGAAAAAGCTACCAAATTTTATTCCTAAGGTGACAGTCAAGTTCATGACGATTCTAGCGAGAGGCTTAGGAATGGGAAGGAAGCGGCCATGGCCTTAATTAAGGTACAGCCCCAGCATTTTCCTGGTGTGAAAATGGGAAAACACAGAAAACCATTTTCAGGGCTGCCGACAGTGGGGTTCGAACCCACTATCTCCCGGTTGCAAGCTCACAGCTGCGCGCCCCTAACTGCATGGCCAACTCACCTGGTCTTAGGTGTTTGAAACTGTGAACAACTGTCAAACATTCCTCATCGCCAGATATTTCATTTCAGGCTTGTGTCGATGTCATACACCTGTCAATGCCATATGTTATGTACACACGTTATGTGACCCTCGTAGACTGATCACGGCCGACTTGATGCGTTGCTTAAGGAGCGCAGCGAGGGATCCAGTCGGCCATGGACTGATTCTGATGGTTCAGTCTGCTTCCACTTCGAACGCTAGCGCTGTGCCACGTCCGGGGAGCCATCTGGTGACAAATGAACATACCATTTCCACTTCTATTATAATGTCTAAATTTTAAAAAGTCATTGTTTAAGAAGCCTTTCTAGTGGACAGTCAAAATTTTCTTCTGATGACGTAGAGCAGTTCTCTGCGAAACGTAAAGAATTTCACCTTATTTTCTTGACACGGCATAAGCCCAAAAGCCTACTGTATACAGTATCATGTCTATAAGTACGGGCCGTGAAAGCATCAATAGGAAAACAAATATAATCATCATCATCATCATCAACATCATCATATCCAAACTATCTTAGTTTACTCCAATCAGTTCTCTCATTTAGTCTTTTCCTTTTGACCTCCTTTCTCATATCTTCTTTTCTCAGTCTGTCTTTCCTGTCATACTTCTTAGGTATTTCATTTAACTGGCTTGAATTCTACTCTCCTCCCTACCTATTTGTCATTGTCCAGCTCTCAGCCACATAAGTCAATATGTGTGCATAATACATTTTGTACACTCTCTCTTTACACTTCCTTGGTACTGCCTTGTTCTAGACATGGATACTTACACTCTGGTAGAATTCATTGCCCTGTTGTACTGTCTTGCTAATCTCCATGTCTAGCCTTGTATTCTGCATTAATTCACTCCTTAGGTGTTTGCTATTTGCTTTACGTCGCACCGACACAGATAGGTCTTATGGCAACTATGGGATAGGCTTAGAAATGGGAAGAAAGCGGCCATGGCCTTAAGGTACAGCCCCAGCATTCACCTGGTGTGAAAATGGGAGAACACGTAAAACCGTCGTCAGGGCTGCCAGCAGTGGGGTTCGAACCCACTATCTCCTGGATGCAAGCTTACAGCTGTGCGCCCCTAACCGCATGGCCACCTCGCCTGGTTTTAGGTGTTTGAAAATGTCAACAATTTCATGTAGGGTTGGGCACACCAGAACAGTCAGTTGTTCCGCAACATTAGGATCTTGAGGTAGAGTGTTTCGGTACAGTGTGCCGGCACATGACACTGTAACTGCGCAGTAGAGATAACTTCGTGAGGCAACATGACATGCTCTGCATCAGCAGGAAAGTGCTGTTGCATCAGACGTGCTGTGTGTAGTTATGGCCAGCATAAAGCTGCATGGAACGTGAAGGAACAGTGTGAACACTGAAATATGTGCCCAATAATCACGTTTAAAGGCTGATTTTAGGTTAAGATTTTTTTGGTCAATATGAAATACGTATAACACGGTCACAATGGCAGGACAGGTTTTAAAAGTAATTAATCAAACTTTCACTAACTGAATGTATCGGCTTGTATTGTGAGTAATTAGGGCCAGGACAAAACTTCATGGCACGTCGGAACTCAAATACGTACCCAAAAAATCATGTCTAAATGTTGTTTTTAGGATAAGAATGTTTTCATTCATTCTGAAATACACTTGTCACATTTACACTGGCAGTAGATGCGCTTACAAATGTCACAATGTTATTTTCACCAATTTAAAATATACTCGCACAGTTGAAGAAACATTCGTCAGTACTCTATTTACATACACAATGTACCTACATGTGGAACACGAAAATAAAAATTAATCCATACAAGCAAAACAAGAAGATAATAATTAAACACTATATATAAGTGGAACAAGAGATTAAAAGTAAAACTACACAAGCAGAACATGATAATAAAACAGGCAGAACACAAAAATAAAAATAAAAATAAAAATGGTGGGATGTTTAGTTTGGAATGTCTCGTCATTGTGCCGATTGAAGATCCCTTTGCAGACAAAATAGAAGAACATGAATTGCATTTCACTCTGTCCAGTTTTTAGTAAAAAAGTCCTAAATAGGACTACAATGCGGCATTATGCAAAGTTTACTGTCTTTCGTACGGTTAAAATTACTACTGTAGGCTTCAATGAAAACACTCTTACAAAACAGAACACATTACATTATTTGCATGTACCGAAGGCTAGTTGCCGGTGCAACGGAACTCACAGAACAAAGAGGCTGTGACAAAACATGGAACACTCCAGCAAGTGGCGGCACACAGCCAGCATCGACAGTCAGCTAGTAATACCAATATAAATGTCCAGCTAACTCATTCCTGGTTGGTGGTGTTTCGTCCCAGTGTGCTAAGTTGGGCTCATCAGTTGGTAAATAGCACACCTACCAAGATGCATGGCTAGTGCATACCGTGGAGGCCACAGCGTAGGCTACTTGAAGCCACCGGCAGTGCCAATGCACTATGAGAGACTTTGTCTCATTACCAAAAATTGATGCCTACCTGGCCATCAGATGATATAAGGAGCATCGTTTCAAAACGTATTAAATGCAGTCGAGGTCAGAATACGTTTTGATGCGGTTTCCCACCAATTAGGATATGCTTTTTAATGCTGTTGAGTTAAATCGGGTCATTTCGTATTCTTTCCCATAGTTTATATCGTACGCGACAGTGTGGTATTGCTTGCATGCCTGTTCACTTTCGATCACCATGGAGGGCTACTTACCCGTAGGATAGCGTTCGAAAGGAAGTAGAAAGTGAATAAGAGTTGCAAAAACTAAAAGACAATGTGATCAGGAAGCTCGGTAAGTAAACACTCCTGTTGTAAGTTACGAATGATGATTATTATTGAAATTGGTTATGTCGATGTATTAGATGTGCTTTTTGCATGGGAAAGATTGCATAAACGCATGTTTTCATACATTGCATAAGTTTTTCTTACCATAGTTACTGCTAGTCCTACAACAACGTGAATGATTATGTAGACGTCTTTTTATTTTAAGTACTCGAATCGCGATCCACATTTAACTAATTTCGAGGCACCATGCAATCACAAGTCAGGCAGATTCAAGTGTGGGAGCATCCTAGCATTCTACCTGGTGAAAGCAAAAAAATATAGTTTACAGCATTCCAAACAAAGTAGAACAAGATCGCCGACTGAGCCATATGGTAAAAGTTACATCTCCGAAACCAGTAGAGACGGAACCGACGTTCAGGTTTGATGACCCCTCAAAGCGATTCGTAATCCTTCTGAACAAGGCATAAGGCTGGGCCAGGTACATGAACTTCTCATAATCGATAAACCGAGAGCATTACCTGACGCTAAAAAATACGTTGCCAAGAACCTGCTAAAAGCCAGATTTGGAGACAACTGGAAGGAGTTCGACAGTTTGCAATTTTATGTTTCAGCATTAAACATGGGTTCAACGCCAGACTCATGATGACGATTGTGACTGTTTGCATGAGGAAGAAGGATTACTGTACTTCCAAGACTGTAAATATCCTTATAGCATTAACAAAGTGTTAATAATAACTAAATTTACTGTAAATGACGCGCTGTAGCTAAAAATAAAGTCGATAAAAATCTGTGGAATCAAATGAACGTTTCAAATCGTATTATGTGAATAAAAGGTTGTATCAAAACGTATTTTGTTCAGTGAATTGGTTCAAAACGTATTAAGTGAAATTTTTTAATTAGAATGGCGCCATCATGTGTTAGGAAATGATTTGAATCATGACTGATTCGCGAACATAACCTCAATACCTAGATTTTGCCGTTTGGAATTTTGACATGTCTTGTTTGGTTAGGAAGTAAAACTTTTTTTATCTTCCTGTAAAATTAAAATCTGTGCACTTAATACGATTTGAAACGATGCTCCTCATATGTTGATTCCCATAGGGAATTATTATTATTATACAAATAATATGTAAATTATAAATTTACTCATTCGGGACAAATATTTCAGTTCCCTGTGGGAATCTATTTTTGCTATTTGCTTTACGTCGCACCGACACAGATATGTCTTACAGCGACGATGGGATAGGAAAGGCCTAGGAATTGGAAGGAAGCGACCGTGGCCTTAACTAAGGTACAGCCCCAGCATTTGCCTGGTGTGAAAATGGGAAACCACAGAAAACCATCTTCAGGGCTGCCGACAGTGGGGCTCGAACCCACTATCTCCCAATTACTGGATACTGGCCGCACTTAAGCGACTGCAGCTATCGAGCTCGGTCCTGTGGGAATCAACATCAATATCAGTCAGCTCGTAGGCAAAGGGCAGTGCATATAGTGGCGCTTCTGATGGGACACCGATCACTATCTCGGTCTCGCTCGAGAATGTTTTAGGACAATTTAAATTCTGTGTTCCGGAACAGAGGAACATCACTGTGCACTGGCACAGTGTGCCAAAACAGAGACATAGTGCCCAACCCTAATTTCAAGGCTTTGACCATTAATGTTCACAATGCCTTTCCCTTGTCTTTCTCCTCTTTAAATCACCATGGTCTTACTTTTCTCTGCTCTGATTATATATTATACCATACTTTTCAGTTTTCTAATCTATTGTATTGCATCAAGTTGTTCTTGTACTTCTTTGGTGTCTATTCCCCAGACCACAATATCGTCTGCAAATAGTAATAACTTTGATTCCCATAGGCTTCCTTTGTCTCCTTTACAATTTTATCCACAACCATTAGAAACAAAAGAGGAGACAACATACTTTGTCTTAGACCAGTCTCATTTCTAAAGCTTTCCATCTTTCCAGCTGGAACCGTTCACTTTAATAATTTTTATTACATTATTATTTATGTTTTAAATTATTTTATGTAAAATAAGGTATTGTGAATCAGATCCACTGAATATTTTGGATTCTTACACATATTCATCTTACTGAGTTGATGATGATGCCTGTTGTTTAAAGGGACCTAACATCTAGGTCATTGGCCCCTAATGGTACGAAATGAGACTAAATGAAATTGAAATAATAAATAAGGTAGTTCAACCTATTCAATACAAATAAATATGAAATGTAGTATTACATTCCTATTAAATTAAAAGCGGAAGCGGTACTGGTTTCGAGCCTAATTTTATTTGGCTGATCATGACCCAGATTAGGGTCGAAACCGGTACCGCTTTTAATTAAATAGGAATGTAATACTACATTTCATATTTATTTGTATTGAATAAGTTGAACTACCTTATTTATTATTTCAATTTCATTGTGATAATTTCAATACGGAACATTATGAAATTTTTATCTTTAAACTAAATGAAATGACAAATTAAAAGCCCAAAAACATCGACTGACCACAATTCAAAACGTGAGGACGAAGAATGAATGGATGGACGGATATGAATTTAAAACGATCAGTGGAACCGACCCACAGTGCCTCACATGCACAGAAGCTGGCATATAACAATAGTATTACTGACCAAGGGACTGCTTCTATAACACAATACTGAATCGATGATACTTGTAGTCAAAAGGGGTCCAAAATCCAAGTCAGCGGCCCCTCACAAAGGTACTTATCGCTAGGAATGTAGAATTATGGTATTTGTCACGTTGCGGTACTAATCAAGAGTAGCGTAGACTCGCGGTATTCCACACATTATGGTACTACTCACAGGTAATGAACTTCGCACATGATATCAAAATTAATCAATCAATACTGATCTGCATTTAGGGCAGTCGCCCAGGTGGCAGATTCCCTATCTGTTGCTTTCCTAGCCTTATCCGAAATGATTTCAAAGAAATTGGAAATTTATTGAACATCTCCCTTGGTAAGTTATTCCAATCCCTAACTCCCCTTCCTATAAATGAATATTTGCCCCAGTTTGTCCTCTTGAATTCCAACTTTATCTTCATATTGTGATCTTTCCTACTTTTATAGACGCCATTCAAACCTATTCGTCTACTAATGTCATTCCACGCCATCTCTCCGCTGACAGCTCGGAACATACCACTTATTCAAATACTTACCTAACCGTTTTTTACATATAAATATTTTTACGGACCCATTTTATCGGAACACTATATCTAAGACTGTTGTGAAAAATTCGTCAACCCCATTTATTCCAAAACAATGTACATGTAGCACCACATATCAATAACATTAATGTAATGTGTTTTTAACCAGGCATATATGGCATACATATACCACTGTTTTAGCTATATGTCCATTTTAACAGCATTATTTAATGCCTATACTAAGCAAATTGTTTTTATTTAAAAAAAATTTAACCCTATTCCAAGACTCAATCAAGAGTAACAGGCTTTATAAACTGATTTTAGCATCTAAGATATATGCCAGTAAGGTGTTACATTGATATTTCAGTCAAAAGTGTTCAAACCAATGTCCTACATTTTCATATGACTAATCAATAGCCAATTTGTGTAATTTATGAACCAACTTTAAATGTATATTGTAAAACTTGCCACTGTTGATTTGCACAAATGTATGTATATTCCACATTGTATAACCCAAAAAATTGTGATGGTAGTAGCATAAAAAATAATGTGTCTTCATGGATGATGCACACTAGTTAATCAACTACCTTCACACTGTGTGCTAAAAACTCAAAATTGACACATACAATAGCCCAAATGTACCAGACATACTAACATTAATGATCGGTTCAAATTAATTTAAGCTTTTACCACTACATGTGATGTTTTTGTAAATAATACATTTTTAATGCATGTCAACTGAAGATGACCCCCTAGGGGTCGAAACTAGTCTTGACTATATTTACCAGCTTAATGTAAAATAAATTTGTATTGATAAGGTGGAGACTCATATATATATTGTTTTTTGTAAAGACATACCACTTAGTCGAGCAGCTCTTCTTCTTTCTCTCAATTCTTCCCAACCCAAACATTGCAACATTTTTGTAACGCTACTCTTTTGTCGGAAATCACCCAGAACAAATCGAGCTGCTTTTCTTTGGATTTTTTCCAGTTCTTGAATCAGGTAATCCTGGTGAGGGTCCCATACACTGGAACCATACTCTAGTTGGGGTCTTACCAGAGACTTATATGCACTCTCCTTTACATCCTTACTACAACCCCTAAACACCCTCATAACCATGTGCAGAGATCGGTACCCTTTATTTACAATCCCATTTATGTCATTACCCCAGTGAAGATCTTTCCTTATATTAACACCTAGATACTTACAATGATCCCCAAAAGGAACTTTCACTCCATCAACGCAGTAATTAAAACTGAGAGGACTTTTCCTATTTGTGAAACTCACAACCTGACTTTTAGCCCCGTTTATCAACATACCATTGCCTGCTGTCCATCTCACAATATTTTCGAGGTCACGTTGCAGTTGCTCACAATCTTGTAACTTATTTATCACTCTATAGAGAATAACATCATCCGCAAAAAGCCTTACCTCCGATTCCACTCCTTTACTCATATCATTTATATATATAAGAAAACATAAAGGTCCGATAACACTGCCCTGAGGAACTCCCCTCTCAACTATTACAGGGTCAGACAAAGCTTCACCTACACTAACTCTCTGAGATCTATTTTCTAGAAATATAGCAACCCATTCAGTCACTCTTTTGTCTAGTCCAATTGCACTCATTTTTGCCAGTAGTCTCCCATGATCCACCCTATCAAATGCTTTAGACATGTCAATCGCGATACAGTCCATTTGACCTCCAGAATCCAAGATATCTCCTATATCTTGCTGGAATCCTACAAGTTGAGCTTCAGTGGAATAACCTTTCCTAAAACCGAATTGCCTTCTATCGAACCAGTTATTAATTTCACAAACATGTCTAATATAATTAGAAAGAATGCTTTCCCAAAGCTTACATACAATGCATGTCAAACTTACTGGCCTGTAATTTTCAGCTTTATGTCTATCACCCTTTCCTTTATACACAGGAGCTACTATAGCAACTCTCCATTCATCTGGTATAGCTCCTTCTGTCAAACAATAATCAAATAAGTACTTCAGATATGGTACTATATCCCAACCCATTGTCTTTAGTATATCCCCAGAAATCTGATCAATTCCAGCCGCTTTTCTAGTTTTCAACTTTTGTATCTTATTGTAAATGTCATTGTTATCATATGTAAATTATATTACTTCTTTGGCCTTAGTCTCTTCCTCTATCTCGACATTATCCTTGTAACCAACAATCTTTACATACTGCTGACTGAATACTTCTGCCTTTTGAAGATCCTCACATACACACTCCCCTTGTTCATTAATTATTCCTGGAATGTCCTTCTTGGAACCTGTTTCTGCCTTAAAATACCTATACATACCCTTCCATTTTTCACTAAAATTTGTATGACTGCCAATTATGCTTGCCATCATGTTATCCTTAGCTGCCTTCTTTGCTAGATTCAATTTTCTAGTAAGTTCCTTCAATTTCTCCTTACTTCCACAGCCATTTCTAACTCTATTTCTTTCCAGTCTGCACCTCCTTCTTAGTCTCTTTATTTCTCTATTATAATAAGGTGGGTCTTTACCATTCCTTACCACCCTTAAAGGTACAAACCTGTTTTCGCATTCCTCAACAATTTCTTTAAACCCATCCCAGAGTCTGTTTACATTCTTATTTACCGTTTTCCACCGATCATAGTTACTTTTTAGAAACTGCCTCATGCCTGCTTTATCAGCCATATGGTACTGCCTAACAGTCCTACTTTTAAGACCTTCCTTTCTATCACATTTATTTTTAACTACCACAAAAACAGCTTCATGATCACTAATACCATCTATTACTTCAGTTTCCCTATAGAGCTCATCTGGTTTTATCAGCACCACATCCAAAATATTTTTCCCTCTGGTTGGTTCCATCACTTTCTGAATCAGCTGTCCTTCCCATATTAACTTATTTGCCATTTGTTGGTCATGCTTCCTGTCGTTCGCATTTCCTTCCCAATTGACATCTGGCAAATTCAGATCTCCCGCTACAATCACATTTCTTTCCATGTCATTTCCCACATAGCTGACTATCCTATCAAATAATTCCGAATCCGCATCAGTGCTACCCTTTCCCGATCTGTACACTCCAAATATATCAAGTTGCCTGTTATCTTTAGAAATGAACCTTACACCTAGAATTTCATGTGTCTCATCTTTAACTTTTTCGTAGCTTACAAATTCTTCTTTCACCAGAATGAAAACTCCCCCTCCCACCTTTCCTATCCTATCTCTACGATACACACTCCATTGCCGTGAGAAAATTTCTGCATCCATTATATCATTTCTCAGCCATGATTCAACTCCTATTACAATATCTGGTAAATATATATCTAATAAATTAATTCTATTCCTTTCCTTACAATACTTCTACAGTTCAACACTAACAATTTTATGTCATCCCTACTTGATTTCCAGTTCCCTGTTCCCTTATCACCGCTCCCTAGGCCATCCCGTTTCCCTGAATGTACCTCCCTATTACCCTTCCAAACAAATTTCCTAACTTATACGTACCACTGCGGTTTAAATGAAGGCCATCCGAGCGCAGATCCCTATCTCCTACCCACCCATTAGGATCTAGAAATTTCACTCCCAGTTTCCCACATACCCACTCCATAGTCTCATTTAAATCCCCAATCACCCTCCAGTCAGTATCCCTCCTACACAGTATTCCACTAATAACAATCTCCGCTTTCTTAAACTTCACCCGTGCTGCATTTACCAGATCCCACACATCTCCAACTATGTTGGTACTTATATCAGCTTGCCTTACGTTGTTGGTACCAACGTGAAACACTACCACCTTCTCCTTCCCCTCCTCCCTCTCTTCTACTTTCCTCAACATCTGCCTCAATCTAATTCCTGGATAACATTCTACCCTGGTTCCCTTTCCTCCACACACTTTCCCCACGTGTCTAACGATGGAATCCCCCATGACCAGAGCCTCAACCCTACCCACCTCATTTGATCCCCTCCCCTCCTGGTCAGCCCTATCTTTCCTGATAGCTGCAGAAGCTACTTCCTCCTCCCTTTTCTCCTTCCCATGACCCTGTTCCACCTGTCTTTTCCTATCCTCTACTCTACATTTCCCTTTCCTACCTTTTCCCTTCCTCCTACTTCCACGCATCTCAGCAACAGTTCCCTGTCCCTCATCTTCCCCCTGTTGTTCTACCTGGAGTGACTCGTACCGATTTCGCACAGACACCTGTCCTGCATTCTGATCCTGAATAGAGCCCTTGGCCTGCAATCTCCTTCCCCTTAGAACATTAGACCACCTGTCTTCTACAACTCCTCCCTTTCCTTCCCCTCCCTCTTGTACACCTACTGTAACCTGTTCATTGTTTGAGGGAGTCCTATCTTCCTTCCTGTCTTCTGTGAGAATCCTAATTATCTCCCTCAAACTTTCCAACTCCTCCCTCATATCCCTCAATGCCTCACCACACCCACAATAAGTACACTCGCGCTCCTTAGCCATTCTTTACGGGGGGAAAATTTTAAATTAAAAAATAAAATAACTTATTTGCAAAAATAAATAAATAAATAAATAAATAAATAAATGAACGGAGGGATATATTGTCTGGGATAGTACACAACAATAAGGTAACTAATATACGACTACACTACAATACTACTTAGTCGTGCTCTATTTTTTTTATCCTACAACCCCTAACAGGATAAAAGCTGCTGTTAATTACTGAATATCGAAAGTAATACACAAGAACTACATAATTCCAAACTGCAATTAAGCCTATCCTAATTTCAACAATATTTTATTAAGAGTTTCTACGGATACCTCTACTACACCAGTACCACACAAATATTTTACAATAATAAAATAAGCACACTCAATTCTAATGGGATATTACTCGTATACTACTGTACAGTACACTACCGGTACCGTACCGTATGTCACTACTAAGCACAACAGAAATGAAATTTGCAAGAACTACTGTACTCAAAGATTACCAACGAAGCTAAATGCTTAGACAAATTATTATTAGTATTACGGTCTAATAGATATACACGAAAGATAACACACGAATATAGCAGGCAAGATACGGCACTATCTAAATGTACTGTATCTATACTACAATGTATCTACACTACACTACACTACACTACACTGCGTTTGGTTAAATGCTTAAATATCAAAAGGTTTGCCGTACACGAAGAAAAACACGAATATAACTGGCAAGATACTATCTAATATATTATACCTTATCTTCACTACAATTCTACTGAAATGTGGTTATGTGATTATTACAGCTGGTGGATTACTATTATTTTCCCTACTCCACGGGACGGAGAAAAAAAAGTGTCCTTAATTAGGCCTCCTGAAAAATACGAGGTTGTCTACAATAATTTCTCAAATATTTCTATCAAAACTACTACTACTACTACTCCAGGGACTTGAACTGCAATTACTGGGATATATGAACTTTATTATTATTAGCTAACCGTTCACAAATACTGAAAGATCGAGGGAACGAAATATAAATTCCGGATACTAACTACCTACTCAGAAGTACAAATGAATGGAATACAAGGTCAGCTGATTTTTATTTATATTTACTTGACTACACTACACCCTTTGTTCACGACTGTAGCCAACAATGCAATATTTGAATATGAGGAGCGACAATAATCAATAACAATACGCTTGTTAACTATTACCGTGTAATCTCTTTAACTTCTTTTTAAATGGAATTTTGCAGGCGTATCGTGTTTTTTAATGTAGTAAATTATATCCTTCGCGATAGTTTGAACGGATATCTATACGAAATACCGGAGAAGTTGCTGCAGAAGTTACAGTACTATTCCTTACGGTAATCTGCCTTTGTAAGTACAACCAACGAACCTACAGATATTTACAAATATTTTTAAAGTTAATATTGTTACCTAAAGTATTGCCTAAACCTAAATTCCAAACAAGGGGCACCTAGCTAGCCTACTTAACCTAGAAAACGTAATTTACTGAAGACCAACTGAATTACTTGTTACAAAACTTAAATAATTATTACTACTCCCAATTTCTACCAACAAGCACTAAACACCACTATATAAACAGCACTAAATGAATCAGATATACACAAAATTAAGCTATTTCAATAGGTTTTCACTACTTTATCACTACAACAATGCAAGAGCTCTCTCAACAGCCAACCGTTCTCAAGCGCATCCAACAATGCAACAGACCTATGCTGTGTCGCACATTGCTGCGCCATTTATATGCAACGCATAAGGGTACTAACCACAGGAACTCTTACTATCCCGTGGTGTTCCTCATATCGTGGGTACTAATCATAGGCAAGCCAGAACCATGGGTTCCCTCATCCCATAGTGTCACTCATATAGTGCTACTAATCACAGGTACTGTAATAGCCGTCGTGCTCTCATTTTTTACTAATCACAAACCTATTTGTTATGCAACATAGTGGTATTAGGCACAAGTAAAAGCGACCTATGATGTTCCCCGCGTGGTGGTACTAATCACAAGTAGTTTCATGGTTCTAATTTGATCATCCCTTGGTCGCCCCTTTTAGTTGCCTCTTACGACAGGCAGGGGATACCGTGGGTGAATTCTTCATCTGCGTCCCCCACCCACAGGGAGTTGTGTGTTTGGTCTGCGAGAGGTATTTTATTTCCCTCAACGCCGCCGGCAAGCCGGTTAGGACCTCCCTATCCGCCACCTGGGATACGCCACGTGGGAGTATCACCACTCCCCCTGCTACACCAGCGTAGTAGGTTCATGACTTACCGAGTTGAGTGGCTGTGTACGTTAATGCGCTACGGATATGGAGCCAAGCTCTGCATTTGGAAGACAAGTGGGTTTAAACACCACCGTTGGCTGTACTGAGAATGGTTTTCCGTGAAAATGATGACGATGATGATCTAGATGTTAGACCCCTCAAAATTATTATAATAATCAACAACATCAAGTTTACTTCACGTGAAGTGTTCCGTCACACTGGAAATAGTAGAGTTGATGATAAAAAATCAGAAAGCATAAAGTTAAAAATGGTTCCACCTATTCAATAATTAATATAAGAGCTACATTACATTGTGACTAGTTTCTATATTCCAATGAGAATGATTCAGTGAAAATTTATACAAAATTGATGAGTCATGATATAGAAACATGAATGTTAAAATAAATTTCAATCAATATTCTAAAGGCTAATGCCTTGTCGATGCAACCACTCTCTTCTTTCATTGGCTGTCCGTTTCAGTTCCATGTAATTGTCACAACCTAACCTCTTCTTGATTTCGTCCAAATACTTCATCCTAGGTCTTCCTCTCCCTTTCTGTCCCATCACTTTCCCTTCAAGTATGTTAGTGATGAAAGTATTGTGTCTGATGACATGTCCAATAAATTTTATTTTCCTGTTTTCCATTTCCTTTAAGAATCTTCTCTCTTCTTTAACTTCCCTTAAGACTTCCAGGTTGGTTTTTCTTTCCGTCCAGCTCGTTCTGGTCATTTTCCGCCATATCCACATTTCAGCAGCTTCAAGTCGATTCCTTTCTAATTTACCCTGAGTCCAACTCTCACTTCCATACTGAAGTGTACTCCATACATATGATTTTGCAAAGGATTTTCTGACATCTATATTCATGTGTGAGCTGGTTAAAATGTTTTTCTTAGTCATAAATGCCTGTTTTGCCAATGCTATTCTTCTCTTTACTTCCAGGAAGCATCTATTATCCTCTGTTATCATACTACCAAGATAACAGAATTGTTTGACCTGATCAATTCTGACGTCATCAATTTTTATATTGGTTTTAATTTCCTCCATATTTTTCCGTACTACCATTACTTTTGTTTTCCGTTTGTTTACTTTTAATTTCCATAGTTTAAGAGTGTCTGAGAGGACTTTCAGCATTCTATTCATTTCTTGTCATCTGCAAATCTGATACAATGTATACTTTCACCTTTGACTTTTATTCCCTTTGTCTTCTCCTTCATGATCTGAATAGCTTCCTCAATGAACATATTAAATAAATACGGTGACAGGAGACAACCTTGTCTAACTCCTTTCCTAATCCTGGCCTTTTCTTCTGCCTGATTGATGATTATTTTTGTGCTTTGATTCAGATACAGTTGATTAATCATTCTTCTGTCCTTCCAGTCCAGCCTATTTTCCTCATAGTTCTAAACAGTAGTTCCCAGTTCACATTGTCAAAAGCTTTTTCTAAGTCAATGAAGGTAAGATAAGTCGTTCTATTCATTTCCATCCTTCTCTCCAATAACATGCGCAAGGCCAGAATTGCTTCTCTTGCTCCTCTGCCTTCTCCAAATCCAAATTGGTCTTCTCCGACATACTTATCTACTTTTCCTTTTATTCTGTTCTTAACTATGTTAATGAGTATCTTGGAGGCATGTGTTAATATTGATAGTGTTCTATAATTGGTGCAGTCAACTGCCCTTCCTATTTTAGGTATGGTAATGGTTCTGCATTGTGTACATTGTGTAAAGTCTTCTGGCACGATTCCTCTTTCATAACACTCATTTATTACTTTGAATAATTGGTCTTTCATGTTGATACCTAAATTTTTCAGTAATTCTGCTGGAATGTCATCTACACCAGTTGCTCTTCCTTCTTTCAGACTCTGAAGGGCATGTTCAAATTCCTGTCTCATGATTGGAGGGCCTTGCATTTCTCTTCCACACTCATTGATGTATTCAATTAGCTTATTTGTACAAAAAAATTAAAATTGACAGTCTTAGATGCTATACATCGTTGGAAGCTTTAGACTACGACGGAAATCGGCTAAGTCCCCACACTTGGTAAGGATATGTACTATGGTCAGATGGGTACCGCAAGTACACTGTATGGGGTCTTATTTCTTCAGTAAGTAAGAGTGTGTTACTATACCACAGTCTATCTGAAAACTGCACAATATCATTGCTTCTCTCTGGGAGATTAGGAGGGAAGTCTTCCATACCTTCATCGCTCCTTTAATCATTCTCAGCTTGTTGGAATGTGTGATATGATCAGACACGCTTTCTCCCAGTAAAATATTAGTACGTATCTCTGCTAAGAACGAATGTCACTACCAGGAACCTTGATAAGCAGCAGGGGCAATGTGACTACCTCTTTTGCAGCCAACTTGTTTACCACTATACCCATGTGGCTTGGGACCCACAGAAATGCGATTCTGGTACTTACCATCCACAACCCAGTCAGCAGATTGTGGATACAGTATGTTGCACCAGAGTGTGTTGCAGGGAAACACAAAGTAAATTTGGGCCAATTTGCATGTTGTGGTGTCTGGGTGAACTGTTGGTTTAATAAATTAAGGAAGGTAAGGAAAAGGGTCAGTCTCACAGTTGCACAAATATTGGTTGTCAAAGAGTACGACTTTCTTTCAAAATCCTCGTTTGAAATAGGATGAATATATTGTGCAGATGGTAGTATTCCAAGTATCTATCCTCTCTTCGCCCACAAAGTTTATGCATATCCTTGCGTTTCGAGAATGTATAAAATTTCTTTACCAGCTGATATTTGTGCGGTTGAGTGTATATCTTTTTTTTTTGCTAGGGGCTTTACGTCGCACCGACACAGATAGGTCTTACGGCGACGGTGGGATAGGAAAGGCCTAGGAGTTGGAAGGAAGCGGCCGTGGCCTTAATTAAGGTACAGCCCCAGCATTTGCCTGGTGTGAAAATGGGAAACCACGGAAAACCATCTTCAGGGCTGCCGACAGTGGGATTCGAACCCCCTATCTCCCGGATGCGAGCTCACAGCCGCGCGCCTCTACGCGCACGGCCAACTCGCCCGGTGAGTGTATATCCCACCAAAATAAAGGAAGCAGAACATTGTTGCATAGAATCAAATCTATGGTTGGGTAAGTTCTGTAAAAGGATGGGGAGCTATTACATCATATAAGCTAACATATGGTTTGGTGGGAAATACACATTGAAAACTGTAGTATTAAATAATAATGTTATTTGCTTTATGTCCCACTAACTACTTTTTGACAGTTTTCAGAGATGCCGAGGTGCCGGAATTTCGTTCCACAGGAGTTGATACATGCCAATAAATCTACCGACACCAGGCTGACATCACCGGATTGAGCCAGGATCGAGCCTGCCAAGTTGGGGTCAAAAGGCCAATGCCTCAACCGTCTGAGCCACTCAGCCCGGTAACTGTAGTATTAAGATGCATGGATGCACGAATAGCCACTGATCCGCTGAAGACATCTGAGTGGTCTGCAAAATTAGCTGGTGCAGCTCAGCAAAATAACTCATATAACCATTACAGTTCCACAACAATACCACCACAGTGGGGACTCTTCAGAAAAAAAGTGTAATGAATCAAGTGGCATATCACACTACTTTTAACCCTAGACCGGGCGCGCTATTTTATGCCATAATTCCTAGAAGTGTCAGTCTACCACCACCTCGCGTCTAATACCTTTGCTCTCACTCTTGCCCTTCTGTTCAGTTGAGTTTTGACAACAGTGGAAGTGATACGTGTGTAATTATTTTGAGCGAACTCTTGGAACCCGAAGCTGGTTGACAAAGTCAAGTGGCATATCACACTACTTTTAACCCTAGACCGGGCGCGCTATTTTATGCCATAATTCCTAGAAGTCATGGTCATGTAAGTAAAATTTATTTCTCTAAAGTATTTTCTTTCCTCTATACTTTTCGGGTAATTAGGCAAAGTAAGGCATAATTACACGTAGTATATTTCTACTTAAGGTCTTGTTTTGTCAATGATGGAGACATATCTGACATTTTGAGCCAGTTGTCCGATGAAATAGAGGACTCTGCATCGGATTTTTCGGATGGAGAGGAGGAAATTATAAACGTATTGGATCAGGATCATAACAGTGATACGGAGCAGGGGGCTGGTTCGGAACGCGAGATCTATGAAGACGGTAACTAAAGAGAATTTATCTTCGGGAGAGACGGAGGAACAATGTGGTCCATGACGGACTTTTCAAAACTTACTTCGAGGGTAAAAGCAAGGAATATTGCCATTACCGGAAAGGGAGGCGAGGAAGGTAACAACGGAAATTGACTGTTTCATGCAGTTGATAAATGCTGAGATGGTCGATGAACTATTATAATGGACTAATTTGTACATTTCTAGGAAGCGGGGGGAAGTGAAATACAGCCATGAGCGCGATTCTAAATTTGCGAACCGCAGTGAAATTATGGCATTGCTTGGGGATAAGGTGTGAAAGATTTTTTGGACATGGCAAAAAAGGTTATTTACAATCCGTCATTTTTTGCTATTATATCTGTTCATTTCATTGTATAATTGTGCAAATATTAAATATTAAATAAATATTAAATATTAATATTTAATTATGTATCTACTGCTTAACTCGTTTTAAATAGGCGCAGTATTCATGTCCCTATCAGAATTAGTTCACGTGTACATAATTATCCATTTTAAGTACATTCATATTAGTCACTAATAGAAGTTTTTGATTTGATTTGGAGAACAGCATTGAGACAAAAGATAAAACGCCGTTAAATGAAATGTTTATGCGATTGGAAGCCTGTAAATGACTGAAAACGTAACTGGCGCACACCCGGTAGTGTGACAGAAAGTGGCGCGCCCGGTCTAGGGTTAATACTGTCATCGCAACATCTGTTCATACATCACAAGATGAGGATCCTGAACCAGAGGAGGAAGACCTCCTTGACACATTTTGGCGGTAGGCTGAGTTGCTAAGAGAACTTAACGTATCCACAAAGATGCACATGAAATGCTGTCAGTTGGTACAGTTATTTATTCACATCTATTTACAAATTAAACTCACACATAACCTTAATCACTGCTGTCACTAGCAAAATACACACATCAACAAAACCGTCATTTTAACAATTGCCCATCACTGCACATGGAGATAGCAACCTTAAAACACAGTTGAAACAGATGACTGCTTAAAAGCATGTCACAACACGTGGTCACAGGTATAACCTGTTAACTCATAGCTCTACTGAACAATAATTCTACCACCGGGTGAGTTGGCCATGCGGTTAGGGGCACGCGGCTGTGAGCTTGCACCCAGGAGATAGTGGGTTCGAATCCCACTGTCAGCAGCCCTGAAGATGGTTTTCCATGGTTTCCCATATTCACACCAGGCAAATACTGGGGCTGTACCTTAATTAAGGCCACAGCCGCTTCCTACTAACTCCTAGGCCTTTCCTATCCCATCATCGCCATAAGATCTATCTGTGTCGGTACGACGTAAAGCCACTAGCAAAAAAAAAATTAATAACTTTACCATCAAGATCACCTCCTTATATATGTGTCTGGCCAGGCTTCTACAAAGATACATAACAAAAAAATCTTCTCAAAAATTTTAGTGTGCTTAATACATATACTGTCTTACTAATAAAAGGTCCTTATACAGTTGTTTAACACTTGTATAGTTATACAGTGAATAAGCCCTGTATACGCGTTGTATATTTTCTTACTAATAAACGTGGTATACGCACTGTATTACTATACAGCGCGTATACACTCGTTCCAAGTCGTAAGAATCTCTTCCTGCAGTTCACTGACGTATATCGCACGTTCACCGCCTTTATGATCACTTCCGCTTGTTATCTACGAGCAAAACTTTTTCGGAAAGTCGCGCAGTAGTACAGCATATCGAAAAGGCAGCGGCAACACAAAGTGAGACAGCTGGAAATTGGCTTATATTGATATCAACATTTCTTCAGCTTGCTAGTGTAATGAACGCCACGAATGAAATGGAAAAACTTAAGAAAAGATCAAGAACTCCTAACTGGGATAGTACGGAAAACATAAGCAACTGTAATTCAAGAGAAAGGAAAAACTGTTTTGTAGCTAAAAGAAAGGTTTGATCAAAAAAGTTTCAATTAGGCATTTACAACTACAAAGTATGGAAATCATATTACAGTATGTATGGTTTTCAAGTTATAGCATTTTTTTATGTCAAGGAATGTGTCCCTTTTTATATTCAAAGGTGACGATCTTTGTAGAGGCAGGTAATGTATAATAAACTCGTAATTTCAAAAGTCTATTAAGCAGCAACACATTATTACACAAAAATTCGCCCAACCATCATATCTTTTATAGTTATTCATTATCATTCCGTCTCTTTAAAAGTGTTTTACTTTACAAAGATGTCTAGCCTCCATAACCCCCAAATGGTGCATGTCTTCTATGTTTAATATATTGTGAATTTCATCAATGTTATTGTACATTCCTTCATGCTCACGCGTTTCTTATTCCACTACTTGCTGCTATACAACGCTTATACAAGGGTCCTGGTCTCTATAAGCAATTCAATGAATAACTATAACAGATGTATACATAGGAGGTTTATACATGGTTTATTACTAACGAATTTCATATAAATGGTGTATAAATCTCGTATATAAGTTATACACCATTTATTAGTAAGACGGTAAGTGTACAAAATATTCTCCATTGTTCTCGTCTACCCAATATCATTCTGGAAGTTACAGTGTGTTTTACAATTTTATAGTGGATTACAAATTATATATACAGGTAAGAATTTTTTTGTTTGCTAGTTGCTTTACATTGTACCGACACAGATAAGAATAAATGATATACAGGTTCTTACATTAATTGAACTGATATAAATGTCTATATACAGTGCATGTATCATGACATAACCTCACAAACAACGCGATCGTATCATATGTATACATGATATAATAATAATAGTAATAATAATAATAATAATAATAATAATAATGATAATAATAATTTGAGCTCGATACTTGCATTATTTACCCATGGGTGAGAGAATATTGATTTGAAGTTATATCAGTTTATCGTACGTGCATCATACTTGATGGCTTTGGGGCTCCAAGACCCTCAAAAGGAATAGATGGTTCATCCCCTGCAAGGAGAGTAAGGGATCGAGCCAGCTGGGTCTCCATTTTTCCCCACCTTCATTTTCAATTAATTCACCTCTACCAGCTTTGATGGAACTTTTGCCAACCTTTTAGGAGAGGTTTTAGCAGGCACAGACTGTTTACTGGCTGAAGGAGGACCCGATTTCATCATCAAGTTTTCTCATAGTGGCACTGCTCACTGAACCAACCACTGCCTTGGCCATGGATCTCTTCAATGGGGTTACAAACAATGAATTTCGCAGCATCAAACTCTGTGCTACAATGCTGGAAGTGTAGTGCCTTGGCTGGAATCTACATACAATTAAAATTATGGTACACCTCGTGGTCTGAAATATCATTCAGGGTCTTAATCTCCTAGATCTTTTTCTCAATGAGATAGTTCCTATTTTACAGAAAATAAAGACCAAGGTTTCCACACTTGTATGGTGGTATGCTCTGCTCCACACCATGAGCTTCCTTTCATCGTGTGCCAGAGACAAGACTTATTCAAACATCGTGATAGTATATATTAGATCTTTTGCAATCATACCACTGCATCAGAGGTGAAGAAATGGCCTGATATCACATTGATAATCCATTAACTTTACTTACTCTTTTAAGTCTGACAGCTTAAAGGAGATAACAAAAGCACTGGTGGCAACATCATTGTTGTTTATTTTGCATACAATGTGTGTCACACCATGGTCTTAATGATTAGCTGCTCACTGGTGTTCTAAATAAGGTCATGGTGAAAGATAATTACACGAACCTGATTCCGAGATTCATGTTCCAATTTGAAGGGGATTTTGCTGAAGTGGTCACACTTCAGCAACCTATCAGCCTGGGTTGCAGTGCAAGGTTTAAGTAACAAGCTACCATTTTGCATTTTCTTGAGGTTGTCAAGTTTGCCACAGACACCTTTACGATGTCTACTGGGCCGATGACCTTCGCTGTTAGGCCCCTTAAAACAACAAGCATCATCATCATCAGCACGATGTCTACTGTAGGGCAGAGTGTCAATACAAATAGTATCGGTAGTGTGTTAACAACTTGTAGCACTGGTACCAATGTCAGGAACGGTAAGTGAACCAACAAATTACCAAATAAAGTGAAGGGAGTGGATAATAATCAGTGCAAACACAATCAGGTTTGGTAACCCACTAGCCGTGATAGCACACGAGTATACAGATTCGTGCTAACACATGCAGCCATATTAACATTAGGAATAAGAACATCCTAACATGAAATACCAAAACAATAATAATAATTACAGAACAGAGCTGCCTGACAGGTTCGCATCAAGCTCAGTGTAGAGGAGACCATGTGTGACTAGTTGTGTGAGTAGAGAAGACCAGTTCAAACTCAAATACTATGATAGGGTATGTAGTTGGTAAAAACATAAACCACAGTACATAATATAGTGTAAGATTCATAATAAAGTGGAAGCCTGGACAGGTGGGTAGAGGTCCAAAGTGGATTGTAGGCCTAAATGTGAAATGATGCAACATGATGGGGTTTTTTGTTTGTCATTTACTGAAGAGAAGAAATATTTCCATGCGGGAAGAGCTCCAAATTTTAACAACATAAACAAGAATTTACACAAACGAGTTAAAATAAGTGAGTAGTACTTTTTGACTGGACCAATAATATAGGTATTTAAAAATTACATTTTAGGCACCCCCCCTAAACTACCATTTCATCCAGGGTGAATAACAAAATTGTTTATAGCTTAGACTGTAGTTTCTTATTCCCTGACTCTATATAGGCCTACTGATTTTCATTATTCAGTTTTCCCATTTTCTCATGGCTAGGCGCTGACATGGACTTGGCAAAAAAAACACAAATTCATGAATATCTCTGTTATCATAGCCGGTACGGTAAAAAAGTATAAGACATAAATGATCGGAAATTTTATTCGATATAACTTTAGTTATGCAGTACTCATCGATAGGGCCACTAATAACAAATATTTGAGAATTAAATTTTAGGCCTTCCCCTAAACTACCATTTCACTCAGCGAGAATAAAATGATTTACATCCTACATTGTAGTGGCTCATTCCCCAACTTAACATAACCATTTTCATTAAATTCTTTTCAGCTGTTTTCTCATGCACGTACAGACAGACAGACAGACAGACAGACAGACAGACAGACAGGCAGACAGACAGACAGACAGACAGAAATTACGGAAAAGTAAAAAGTGTATTTTCTTGTTACTGTGGACATGACCGATACAGAAAAACCATTCTTTTTAAATTCTGAGCAGTGTACAGACAAAACTTTTATTATACACTGACTGACAGAGCAAATGCAACACCAAGAAGGAGTGGTCAGAACTTTATGCCAATTGCAGGGTAGACTGACGTCACTGAGGTATGCTCATGATGTGAAATGCGCCACTGTGCTGCGCACGTAGCGAACGATAAATGGGACACGGCGTTGGCGAATGGCCCACTTCGTACCGTGATTTCTCAGCCGACAGTCATTGTAGAACGTGTTGTCGTGTGCCACAGGACACGTGTATAGCTAAGAATGCCAGGCCGCCGTCAACGGAGGCATTTCCAGCAGACAGACGACTTTACGAGGGGTATGGTGATCGGGCTGAGAAGGGCAGGTTGGTCGCTTCGTCAAATCGCAGCCGATACCCATAGGGATGTGTCCACGGTGCAGCGCCTGTGGCGAAGATGGTTGGCGCAGGGACATGTGGCACGTGCGAGGGGTCCAGGCGCAGCCCGAGTAACGTCAGCACGCGAGGATCGGCGCATCCGCCGCCAAGCGGTGGCAGCCCCGCACGCCACGTCAACCGCCATTCTTCAGCATGTACAAGACACACTTGCTGTTCCAATATCGACCAGAACAATTTCCCGTCGATTGGTTGAAGGAGGCCTGCACTCCCGGCGTCCGCTCAGAAGACTACCATTGACTCCACAGCATAGACGTGCACGCCTGGCATGGTGCCGGGCTAGAGCGACTTGGATGAGGGAATGGCGGAACGTCGTGTTCTCCGATGAGTCACGCTTCTGTTCTGTCAGTGATAGTCACCGCAGACGAGTGTGGCGTCGGCGTGGAGAAAGGTCAAATCCGGCAGTAACTGTGGAGCGCCCTACCGCTAGACAACGCGGCATCATGGTTTGGGGCGCTATTGCGTATGATTCCACGTCACCTCTAGTGCGTATTCAAGGCACGTTAAATGCCCACCGCTACGTGCAGCATGTGCTGCGGCCGGTGACACTCCCGTACCTTCAGGGGCTGCCCAATGCTCTGTTTCAGCAGGATAATGCCCGCCCGCACACTGCTCGCATCTCCCAACAGGCTCTACGAGGTGTACAGATGCTTCCGTGGCCAGCGTACTCTCCGGATCTCTCACCAATCGAACACGTGTGGGATCTCATTGGACGCCGTTTGCAAACTCTGCCCCAGCCTCGCACGGACGACCAACTGTGGCAAATGGTTGACAGAGAATGGAGAACCATCCCTCAGGACTCCATCCGCACTCTTATTGACTCTGTACCTCAACGTGTTTCTGCGTGCATCGCCGTTCGCGGTGGTCCTACATCCTACTGAGTCGATGCCGTGCGCATTGTGTAACCTGCATATCGGTTTGAAATAAACATCAATTATTCGTCCGTGCCGTCTCTGTTTTTTCCCCAACTTTCATCCCTTTCGAACCACTCCTTCTTGGTGTTGCATTTGCTCTGTCAGTCAGTGTATATAGGCCTATAAATGTGGTGCCTCATGGAAAAATTTACAAGGAGAGAAGTGAACATATGAACTCAAATAACTTTAAAAGTCTGTACAGTTTTTCAAAAGTGAACATGGACTGGTTAAATCGATACTTATTTGGACCAGAAAAACTGGAAACAAGAGGAGGTGTTATTATGAACACAGTCAAATTAAAAGCATTTTAAAGATTAGTAGGTGACCCTGGATTTCAGTGTGGCATAGGGGAAGATCTTGGCTTTCATCAAACAACTGTATCCAAAAATCTTCTTGGGGTTATGGACCGCATCATGACTAAAGCTGCAGTGCGGATAAAATTTCCTGAAATAGATATGGAAGTTGATGTTGCAAAACAAGAGTGGCAGGAAAAGTACTATTTTCCAGCAGCATTTCTGTATTGTTTAGAGGTCTAGTTTCATCATTTTCGTAGTCATCCAAAACACTTTTTTTTCTTTTTTTCTTAGGGGTGGCTACTGTTGGCAAGTTCACGATTTATATAGGACTCCCTCCCTCCTTCTCCTTCCTCTTCCAATATTACAAATTCCACTACGCGGGGAGGAATGTGTTCTGGCTGAACTTCAGGAAGCCCTACTCCAACCGCACTCGCTCCTACGAAAAAACGAAAGTACGTTTTAAGTCACTTATACAGTTTTCTACGAACAATTTAATTAAATGGAGCTAAAATCCCAGGCCCAAGATTCGAACCCGGGTACTCTGAACCAAATGCCTGGATGCTATTTGGTTCTTACAAAGCAATAAATAGAAAGAAAAAAAAATAGAAATATGAAGATAAAGTTGGAATTCAAGAGGACAAATTGGGGCAAATATTCGTTTATAGGAAGGGGAGTTAGGGATTGGAATAACTTACCAAGGGAGATGTTCAATAAATTTCCAATTTCTTTGCAATCATTTAAGAAAAGGCTAGGAAAACAAAAGATAGGGAATCTGCCACCTGGGCGACTGCCTTAAATGCAGATCAGTAGCGACCGATTGATCTTATCCTTAGAGTTTGTAGCGTTGGCACACAAAATACTTTCTATCTCTATAAACCTGTTCAAGAAAATAAATCGCGAATATAATTTAGGGACATACCTGGAATTCATGTGAATGTTGGATTAGTATCCACATCCAACAGCTCGTGGATAATACTCTCCCTGTCCTTCCACATTATCCTCTTATTCCGTTTGGTTTACATCGCACTTTTGTTTGACCCTCATTTTCATATTCTTTATCTTTTTTGTTATGGTGCAGGTCTCAACTTTCTTTTTTTTTTTTTTTTTTTTTTATTAAGATAATTTAGAGTCACTTTAACCCTAAGGTCTTATCGTGACTTCTAACTGTATAATTTACATTAAATTACATTAGGGTGAAGAATGAAAAAAAAATATATAAAAGTGGTATTTTAAACTGAACAGTTAAATTTTTGAATACAGACCAGTGTCTTTGAAAAACTTGATAATTTGTTTGCACAGTGAAGGAGATGAGTGTGTCCCCTTAATATCCTTAGGTATACCGTGGTACTGGCGCCATTTGTCATACAGTGAACAGTCTGTTATGATGTGCTTCACAGTCAGCGCACTATTGCATGTTGTACAGATGGGAGGCAGTTTCTTCTCAAGGAGGTAGCTGTGACTTATCTTGGAGTGGCCAATCCGTATTCTAGTTATTAGGACTTGATCTTGCCTGTGAAGGTTGTGAAGATAGTGTTGTACTGTAGATTCCGTTGTTACTTCATGGAGTTTGCTGTTCGAAGTTTGAAGCCATTTTATCTTCCACTGTTGGTATAATTTTGTTTTAGCATAGGCAATAATGTCAGTGTGAGGGGTAGCTATTGTTAGATCGCCTAGCGGGAGGTAAGTAGCGTCTTTAGCTGCTTGATCAGCAGATTCATTGCCTTGAATACCTCTATGAGAGGGTATCCACACAAAGATGACTTGTTTGCCTTCTTTCATGATGTTGTTAAACAACAGTTGTATTTCTTGTACAAGGATGTGTTTCGATGATGGACTTTCTATTGCGTTTAATGCACTTTTTGAATCAGAAAAAATGATGGTGTTATTACAGGTGCTGGTTTTCAAAATATATAGCATAGCCTGCTTTATTGCGTACAGCTCATTAGAGAAGACTGTATAGTAGTCAGGCAATCGGTATAGCATGGTACGTTCAGGATATATAATCCCACATCCATTTCTTTCCTCACATTTTGATCCATCAGTATAGATTGCAGTGTGCCTTGTGTATTTATTAGAAATTTCAAGAAATAATTGATGGTAGTGAGATCTGTCCGTTTCATCTTTGACACTGTAATTTATTTCAAAGTTAATTTTTGGAAGGGTAATAGTCCATGGTGGGACATTAACAGAGTTGTCTGTGAGAAGTATTGGAGGGATATTTAAATTTAGTTCTTCAAGAAACTTGGCTATTCTGACATTGAAAGGCTGTGGTTGTGATCCTGATTTAATGAGTGTACCTTGATGCTTGTTAGGAAAAGCATACAACTTAATTCTTGATTCACTCATAGTTGCTACCTTCAGCGCGTAAGTCAAACTTAGTTGTCTACGTCTAATTGTGAGTGGTGGTTCATTTGCTTCTATTTGAATGCTGGCTACTGGACTGGTACGGAAGGCTCCTAGAGCAAATCAAATCAAAATCTCTTTATTTGCAAATGAGGTGTCTACCTCGGTGGCAAATGGTACACTAAAATACATTATTGTCAAGCACTAAATATTAAATTAACAAGAGAAGAAAATTTTTCCTATAATACAATATTATACAATTTACGCTAACAATGTTTTCTATTAAACACACAGCTCATCCTTAATAAATTTATATTGTTTACAAAATCCGAATTATAATATCTCCTGTACTACTTACAAATATAGTCAACTGATATACAGTATGTGGAATTGCTTCAAATGATACTATAAAACTGGTATAACATTAATGTTTACATTGCATTTATTTATTTACTATTTTTTTTTTTTTACCCGTTCTGGATCCTAAGTAGCATAACGACCTGCTGCGTCTTAACCAGAGCCCCTTTTGCCACCACTTTTCAGAGTTCCTGAAGGGCCTTCACAGCTACCGTAGCGGTCCCAGGGCCCTCGAAGTCCCCACTGTACTTCACCCCTACAGGCAGTCCCCTACTTTGGCTGTCCAAACTCCTTAGACCAGGGGATGGAATTAATTTATTCACACACATTTTTTTATATATTTATTTACAATAACCTGCACCGGTCGAATGCCCTCTAACACTTCATTTATTTTCTCTGTTGCTGTTTATTCTCTTCTTGAATATCTGTACAGATTTTGGAAAAGGATCAAACACTACCCCTGGTAAACTGTTCCACTCCTTCACACCCTTCCCAATGAATGAAAATTTACCCCAATCGCTTCTGCTAAAATTCCTTCTAATTTTATATTTGTGGTCAGTCCTGCCGATATAATTATTTTCCAACTGAAGCCTCTCACGGATATCTCCCCATGCTTCTTCTCCTGTATAGGCTCTATATAATCCTGTAAGTCTAGTTTTCTCCCTTCTCTTACTTAAAGTTTCCCACCCAAGTTCCTTTAACATTTCTGATACACTACTCTTTCTCCTGAAATCCCCTGTTACAAATCTTGCTGCTTTCCTCTGCACACTATCTATTTCTTTTATTAGGTATTCTTGGTGAGGATCCCAAACACTGTTTGCATATTCCAATAATGGACGAACCATACTCAAGTAACTTTTTTCTTTTAATTCTTTGTTGCATCCTTTAAGTAGCCTCATTATGACATGTAATGATCTGTATGCTTTCCCAACAATGTCATCAATATGACCCTTCCAGTGCAAATTACTTTCAAATCTCACACCTAAGTATTTGTACTTGCCATCTTTTGGGATAACTACCTCATCCAAAGTATATTCAAATTCAGTTTTAAAGCTCCTGTTTGTAAAAGTTGTAACAGTTGATTTGCCTCCATTAACCTTCATACAGTAGAGTCTCGATTATCCGACGTAAACGGGACCTGGAGTACGTCGGATCACCGAAAATGTCGGATAATACAGAATAATTTTGAAAATGAACTGAAACAAACAGGAAGGCTTGCTTTACGGTGCTCTATTTTTACCAATTCAATTGTACAGTACATGCAGTATTAAATGAAAACAATCCAGATGTCTTACGAAAAAAAACTTTTCTCCACAGATATTAAGCTACCTAACACCGTACCGTTTTTGCCACCGATCGCGCCACCCAGCACTGGCAGAAAAATTAGGCTCCCCTTCATTAAACTCCTCCTGGAAATACACAGCCTTTTCCTGCAGAATGGTGCCAGATATTGGCAGGCCCTTTTCCCGGTGTTGAGATACCAAAGAAATAGTGCTTCACTTACTTTTTCGTACTGACATTTTTTCATTGTTTTTCTCTGCTCTTGTAGAGCACATCTTTTCAATTTCTTCCCTCTGTATTTTCCATTCTCCCACTGTAACACGTCCAACACCATAATCTGAAGCCACATTTTGAAGAATTTCCCTTTTGTCAAGTCTCTTTAATGCACTCAATTTGCAATCTATAGAAACCGTCACTTTCTTCCATTTACTCGCCATACAGAGGATATGAAAACTATAACATCCGCACCCAACCAATACTACAATGACTGAAGACTTACTGCACCTGTCCCTGAGAAAAACCCACTCCTACCGCCAGCGTTCAGGCCAGTGCTTGTCCCATGGTCGTATCCTCCACAGCGGGTGTGTCTGAATTTAGTCTCCACCAAAAGCTGAAATTAAGTCTAACAGTGTCGGATAACACGGAATGTCGGATAAGCGAAGGTCGGATGAGCGAGACTCTACTGTATTATTTTCTTCAACCCATTGTTGGATACTTTCAAGGTCCCTTTGTAATTCTGAACAATCCTCAGTGTTATTTATTTCCCTATAAACAATTATGCATACAATCTTATTTTTGATGTTATATTGTTCCCTAAATCATTTGCGTATATTAAGAAAAGTAACGGACCGATTATACTACCCTGTGCAATTCCCTTCCAAACTTTCTCTTCCTGCGATACATTATTTCCTACTTTGACTTTCTGAACCCTTGAATTTAGAAATGCTTTTATCCAACGTGTAACCCTTACGTCCAATCCTATTCCCTCCAATTTCTTTAATAATATTCCATGTTCCACTCTATCAAAGGCTTTGGAAAGATCTATGGCTATGCAATCTAACTGACCTCCTGAATCCAACTGATCTGATATGTCCTGCTGAAATCCCACCAGTTGTGCCTCACAAGAAAATTTCTTTCTAAATCCATACTGGCTCCTCATGAACCAATTTTTATCATCACATATCCCTCTGATGTACTTCGATATTAAACTCTCCAGAATTTTACAAACTATACTGGTCAGGCTGATTGGTCTGTAGTTCTCTGGTTTCCTTTTATCACCCTTTCCTTTATAAATTGGTATTATTATAGATTCCTTCCATTCCTTTGGTATTACACTATTATTTATGACATAGTCAAAGAGAAGTTTTAAATAAGGCACTATGTACCACCCCATTGTCTTTAATACCTCCCCAGTAATTTGATCACTTCCTGCAGCTTTTCCTTGCTGAAGCAGTTGGATTTCTCTGAAAATATCGAAGAGCTGAGGACTGGATGGAATCAAGGATTTTGAGTGAAGACATTCTTGCGGAATTGTATACAATGCTGCCATAGTCTAATTTAGCCCTAATAATGGCTTTGTACGTGTTCATTAGCACTTGGTAGTCTGCCCCCCAGTTCTTTGCTGCCAGGATCTTCATTATGTTCAGCCTTCGCAAGCAGTCGTCTTTAAGGTTTTTCAGGTGAGGTATCCAACTTAACGTAGTGTCAAATAAAACTCCTAAGATTTTCATAGTTGTTACAGTTTCAATTTTGTGATTGTCCATGTACAGCTCAGGGTCTTGTACAGTATGTTTACATTTGGAGAAGAGTATGCATTTGGTTTTAGTTTTGGAAAACTTGAACCCTGTAACTTTAGCCCATTTTTGGATATTATCAATTGATTCTTGAAGTAACTGTTGAGTAGTTAATTTATTTCTTCCTGCACTTAGTATAGTCAAATCATCGGCAAAAAGGCAAGCCTTTACTGGTAGGTGAATGTTGGAGACAATGCCATTTATTGCAACAAGGAATAATGTGACACTGATGACTGATCCTTGGGGAACTCCATTGTCAATGGTTACTTCATGTGAAAGAGTTCCATTTGTCCTGACTTGAATTCGGCGATCTTTAAGGAAATTATAAATGAAGTGAAGCATGTTTCCTGAAATATTATGTTTCATCAGTGTTTCAATTAGATAGTCTTTCCACACCATGTCATATGCCTTCTCAATGTCTAAACTAACAGCTATGAGGTGCTGATTATTTAGGAAAGCTTCTGGGATTTCTGATTCTAAACATATCAGAGTATCTGTTGTTGAACGTGCTTGACGAAAACCATTTTGTGCATCACTAAAAAAGTGTATATGTTCCAAATACTAGCGTAATCTCTTGTTAACAATTTTCTCCAGTAGCTTACACATTGTATTTGTCAAGGCGATGGGACGATAATTATCTGGGATCAAAATGTCCTTTCCTGGTTTGAGTATAGGCACTACAATAGCACAACGCCATTGATCTGGAAATAGTTTGGAACTCCATATGTAGTTGAAAATAGCAAGTAGATAATTGAGTGCACTATGTGGAAGCTGTTTTAAAAATTCATATGGAATGGTGTCTGGGCCAGGACTAGATCTGCCGCATTTGTTGAGTTCTGTAACCATTTCTTGTAACTGTAAAGTATCATTATAAGCATAGTTCGGTGTAGGTACAGTTTCACTTAAGTCTATTGGATCTCGAGTTGTTTTCATGCGAAGAAATTCAGGTTCATAATTGTTATCGCTAGAGATTTTTGAAAATGATTTAGCCAGTTGATCAGCTATTTGTTGAGGTTCATTTACAATTGACCCAGCGACTGGATCTCTTAGAGAGGTAATACAGAATTTATTGTATTTGCCACTTATTCTTTGGATTTTATTCCACATAACTTTTTGTGAAGTTTGGCAGGTTAAGGAGGAGATGAATGTTAACCAGGAGGTTTTCTTACTTAATTTTATTTTATTTCGTGCTATTGCTCGGTGTTTTTGAAAATTGATTTTATTTTCAGGCGTAGGATTTCTTTTGTATAGGTAGTAAGCACGGTTTTTATTTTTGATAGCCTCTTTACAGGAGTCATTCCACCAGGGAACCGTTTTCTTGAAGGGCATAGGAGCTGTTTTTGGGATGCTCTGGTCAGCAGATTTAATTATTACTTCAGTGAAGTCTTGAACAATATCATTGATGTGCTTAGAAGAAAATTTATTTGTTGGAGTTAGATCATTTAAATAGTTATTTACAATCTTTCTAAATGATTGCCAATTTGCCTTATTTAAATTCCATTTACAGTATTGGAGTTTTGATGCGTTGTCTGAAGAACTTTGATCATCATTAATTATGATGGGGAAGTGGTCACTTCCTTGTAGAGTTGAATAAATGGACCAGTTAAATAGTGCAGCTATGTCTGGCGTACATATAGTTAAATCTATGCTACTGTATGTTCCGTGTGCTATATCAAAACGAGTTGGAGCAGTTGAGTTCATTAATACTAGAGTAAATTCATCTAGTATCTTCTCTATTTCTTTCCCCCTTGCATCAGTATTGCGACTACCCCATAAACTGTTGTGGCTATTAAAATCACCCATCAAGATGAAGGGTTTGGGGAGTTGGTGTATTAGGTTTCTTAAATCATCAGCGTGAGATGTACTATTCGTAGGAAAATAAACATTACATACACATATAGCTTGTGGAAGGTATAATAAAACTGGGACTGCTTCTAAATCAGTAGTTAAAGGAACCTCTTGATGGTGTAAATTATTTTTAACATAGGTGGCTACGCCTCCACTTGCATGATTTGGATTAATTCGGTTTTTATAATGTACGTTGAACTGTCTTAAATCGGAAACAAAGTTGTCTCTAAAGTTAGTTTCTTGTAGACAGACAACTGAAGGCTGATGTTTATTTAGTAGAAGTTGTAAATACTCTCGCTGTGATCGAAAACTGTTGAGGTTCCATTGAAGTAATGATATAGTCATAAGAATGACAAACAAGTGTAGAGGGAATTTTATCATTATTATGTGAGGGAAGTAGAGTCATCGCTGGAGTAATCTGGAACTAAACTGTTAATTGCTTCACCTCGGTTTTCACTGCTAGCCTTAAGCAGTTTCTTGACTATTCGAGTACTCCTGTTCTTAATGGATTTTTCAGTGTAGTATGGATATAGTTTTTGAAGGGCTTGGGCTAAACCCTCTAGATCTTGGGTGTAATTGGAAGCTATTGCTGCAATGTCATTAACTCCAATACTGTTTTCAAAAAAGGATTGGAGTTGTAAGTAATTGAGGGGAAAGGACTGAGGGTTGGCTTCTAGAACTTGCTTAATTGGCTTAAGCATATCACTAATAGTTGTGCTTTCTTTTTCTGTCTTTGGTTTCTTGTAAGTTTGTTTTGTCTTGTGTTTCCCTGTCTGTTCACTTGTCTTAGGTTCAGTTGTTAGGGGAGGTTCCTTAAAATCAAGGTCTTTTCTGCCTGTAGTTTCACTGCTAGATAGTGATATTGGTCTCTTTGATCCAGCAAGATGAACACATGAGGGGTTTTGAGGGCATTCCAAATGAGAGGTTAGAGTCGTTTCGCCTGAGGGTAAAGGCCCACAGTTTTGATTTTGAGAACACTGAAGAGATGTAGATGTAGCAGTTGTCTGAACAGTAGTTTGTGAGGGAGTACAGGTAATATTTTCTTGACAGTTTGTTTCAATTTTTTGTGTATCCTCTACTAGTTGGGGAAATTCTGTTAGATTGATCTTGTCACGAGAATGACTGTTTTGATTTAATGAGGAGCCTTCATTTATTATCTCATCATTATCAGGACAGTTTCTAGCTAAGTGCCCCTCAGTTTTACAAAGAAAGCAGGTGGGTGTGTCAGAGGATAAATAAATCCAGTAATTGGTACCCTCATATTCGATTTGGAGCGAGTCTGGAAGTTTGTTAAAGTCTTCATTTTGAATATAAATCTGTCTCCGAAAACTGAGAATGTGAGAAAATCCGGGGATTGTTAAACCTGCTCTAATAGGTGATATCTTTGACATTGGTTTAATGCCGAGTTTGAGAAATTCTTCTTCAATAACAATATTAGGAATCACAGGGCAAACATTGGATAGAATAACTCGTTTGTTTTTAGTTAGGAGAGGTCTTATTTCCAAGGAGACATTATTTATGAGAATCTTAGGGTGTTTTGAAATTAATTCTTCAACACACTTTTGACTTGCTAGGAAGATACATATTCTTCCATTAGATATCCGTGAGACAAATCGGATGTTACTAGGGCTAGTGACTTTTCCAATTGCTAGTATATAATCTCGGATACTAATACCATCGCAAGATTCAATAACAATAGCTTGATCTTTGGTAGGGTAGGATTGCATTGCTGCAGAGTAACTTAACCTTGGGTTGTTAGGAGATTGATTAAATGTGTTAGGAACAGTAATAGAGGTTGTCATGAGGTTACCTGGTTCACCGGTACGGGTGGGAATTATGCTTTCTTTATTCTGTCCATTCGTGAGGTTACTTGAGACTTGCTGATTTTCATTATTTAGATTCATTGAGTTAGAAAAAACTTGCCGACCTCCATCAACAGAGGCGGCCATTATCGGTTAGCTAACAAGATGAGGTTATAGGTATGAGAGTGATCCTTTAATGAACACTAATCTCCACAACGCAGATTTAAAACCACACTCACTACAAAAGTACTTAGCAGCTTCACTCTGGTGCTTCAGACGGTAAATTTTAGCTTAGAATGACCGATTATTCAATAGTTCCAAGCGACAATATTACACGCGAACATCATATAAGTCACTGCCATCTTGACTCCTCAACTTTCTTGTTGCACATGGCTTGCAATTTTGTTTGAATTGCTACCAACGATTCGGATTTTTCTTTCCGAACTGCCGGCGTTGGGACTTACTAAAAAGTACAACATGTTCCCACAAAATATTTGCAAATGTTAACAGAGGAATACTTTCCATATTGACAAACAATCAGTACAAACTACAAGCTAAACCAGATCTAGTTGAGGTTGTTAACAGTTGACGATCGTTCACAACATGAGTATCTACTCAATTTCCAGGGATCCACGTTTCTGTGTACTCGAGTATCTACTCTATCAAAGGAGAACCTTTTTATTCTTGCCAAATGGAGTACATACTGCTTAGGTTGAGATTATGTTTGTTGTTTAAAGGGGCCTAACAGCTTGGTCATCAGCCCGTAATGGTACGAGATGGAACTAAAAGACAAGATAATTAAAATTTTAAAATATAACTACTGACTAGAATTTCAAACAAATGATGATGAAAAATGATTATGAAATTAAAATAATCAGTGGATCAAATTCACAATGCCTTATTTTCTGATAAAACTATAGAAAATATAGATTACAATGGAATAAGGCATTGCCTTGAATTACAGATATATACCATTCAAGTTAGAAGTTAAAATAACACATTAAAATACACAAACACAAACTAAAATGGAGTCAATGGGATAAAAGCATAGTTAACAAAAATACACCAACAGGAAATACACTTTTATATGCAATAAAAAAAAGCCACTATCCCTCATAAAAAAGATGACAAGGTCTGCGGACTGCTCGTGATCTCGTAGGGTGAGGGAAATGGCATGCGGGAGTTTTAGACTACGGCGCAGATCGGCCAGGTCCATGCACTCCGTAAGGATGTGTACCACAGATAGATGGCCGCCGCAAGTACACACTGGGGGGCATTCATTCTTCAGTAGGTAGGAGTGCATTACTATGCCGTGACTGATCTGAAGACAACATAATACCACTGCTTCTCTCCGAGAAGCCCGAAGCAAAGTCTTCCATACCTTTGAATTCCTTTTATCGTTTTCGGCTTACTTGGGAGAGGGGTACCCTGCCACTCAATCTCCCAACAGGACAGAACCAAATGTCTCTGCTGAGAGCAAATATCACTGGCAGGAACCCTGTAAGGCAACGGGGCAATGTAACAGCCTCCTTGGCATCCTTATCATCCAACTCGTTTCCCTCTACACCCATGTGGCTTGGGAGCCACATAAACGTAATTCTGGTGCCGACATCCTAACACTCATCCAGCAGGTCCTGGATCCGCTGCACCACAGAATGCCGAGGGAAACATGCATCTGTAGATTGCAGCGCACTCAAGGAGTTGGTACACAGCAGAAATTGCCGGCGCTCATTGGACAGTGTGTACCGCAAAGCTTCACAGATAGCATAGAGCTCTGCTGTGTACACACTACAGACTTCCAGTAGAGGAAAAAGAAACCTGTTATTGTCAACAACGAACGCAGAGCCTACTACCACTCCTGCCCTCAAACCATCCATGAAAACAACAGCCAACAACAGACAGGAAGAGTCTCCGATAAATGGAGAGGTCCATGTTCTCCTTCGGGCTGGTGTGCAAATCTAGAATGATTTCAGGTCATCGTATTATCCAAGGAGGTACCCTACTTGGTCGTCTGACAAGATAAGGAACCGAAGGTATATCAAATCTGTGACTAATACCCAAGCGCATTCAAACCGGCTGAATTGCTCGAGGGTAAGCAGCGTACAGCCGACCATTTCCACTGTGGAATACACAAGGATAGCTTGAGTGAAGTGGCATCTGCCACAAAATTGCAGCATAGGACAGAAGCATTTGCTGGCGTCTCAGGTGAAAAGGTGGTACACCAGATTCACTGAGCAAGGTAGCAATGGGGCTTGTACGAAAAGCTCCCGCTGCCAATCTAACTCCGCTGTGGTGAATGGTATTCATAGCATAAAATGAATTTCATTATAAAGCCTGTATTGTCGTACATATACTTATACGTACTGTCCCCTTCAAATTCGGCCTACAATAAAAATTTTATTGTGTATTCAAGTAAGAGGCTATTATTTCATTAGTACGGGTGATATATTTCCAGTCCTGGGTTATAGAGACGTGTCCGCCATGTACGGAACCGGTTCTCACCAGCCGAGAGCAAAAGTATTGATTTTCAATCGACCAGTCAGCTGTGTCACATGACTCACTGGGAACGTCCAAGGCCACTGCAAGGTGAAGTACGCGTGCCAGAATCTTCGAGTGAGAGTACTTTTGAGAATTGTAATGACCTATCAGGTGTAAGACGACGGCCAATTACAAGTCAATGTGGAGACACACCCACCCTGAGAAATGTTTAAATACCCAAGTTTTCAGAAGAAACACTCTTATTCTTAATTATTCGTGCTCTACATGTGTTCTTGTGGCTCGTACTTGCATTTTACGATGCAGACACTCTGTCACTGGACTCGGCAATATTTCTACTCGACGGCAGTACAAATCAACTACCTTCTTATAGTACTTTAGTCAACGAGTCTGGCAGATTTTCGCAGTCCAAGTTATGTGTTATTAATCTCTAAAACTCAATATAATTGCGTGTGCAATATCTTCTAAAAATTTGTGTCAGTTTCAGCCTTCACCGTACTAGAAAAAAGAAGAGGATCGCCACGTGGTTATTGGAGTTCGTCGAGATGTTTCAACGATCTGAATAGGAGACCTAAAGTATTTATGCATTGGACTTCACTGTTGCAATGGTGTACTAAAATGTAGGCGACATCTAACATGGGGAGGTAACGACGGAAGCAGATAACCAACAACATGTGATCCAGTAATTCCAGATCATCGGCAGAGATCCAGTTTCATCTTACATTTAAGTACCCTTTTCTAATGTTTTATCTGTTCATATTTGTAGAAATAATGCTTACTTATTCATTAGTGGTAGTATTTCTTCTAGATTTACAGTAGTAGTCAATATTTTCATCCTTCTTTCACATGGGGAACGGTAGTGTTGTCACGTCGTGTGTGAGTGATTATTGGATTCTATTAGAGTAACTAGGATGTGCGTGTCTTCTTTGATTATTCCAAATGTCCCATTTAGTAGTCCAGCATTATTTAAAAATCATTGTCCTCAGTGATAAATAACAATTTTGAAAATATTTCAATGTGGAAGTCATGTGGGACAGATTTACGGCATGTTTGTTACGCCGGATTTCAGTGTAAATTTTCTTCTTGTTGGATTTAACGCGTGTAAGAGTCATCTGGCTTAGTGTCGAATTCTGGCTTACGTAAATTTAATATCTAGCACATCTAATAATAATAATAATAATAAAATTTCCACCTCAGGTTAAATGAATGAGTAAGGGTCATGAGTTTAAATATTGCTTGATGTTGTTGTAAGATGTTAATGTGTGCTCAATTAGAATGAATATAAACCTGGAATATGGCAGAATTCCGAAGGATCATTTACTGTGTTTATTGAATTCATTTATTGAATTTTATTTGAAGAGTACGTGTGTGGTAAAATGTAATTTCTTCAAGTGTGGAGCACGTGTTAATTGATAAACGTAGAGTTAAGTAATAATAATGTCGTGACTCATGAACCATGAATGCGAATGCTGATGTTTAACCTGTAATATGTGCGTATCTGTAGACGACAATTCTTCCAGATATCAACCGCTGATGTTATTAAGACCAATGTTGTAAAATTTTCATCATCTTTGACTAAGTGATCACTCAGATTTCATCACAGTTCTGAGAGTCGTAAATTGATTTTTTTTTTTAACTGATACCGTCGTCTTGATATTTCATGTGCGTAGGGAAAATTTCAAAATATAAAATTCAAAGTCTAGAATTTGTTGTAAATAATGTAAATAATTCTCGTGTGTCTTTGTGTGGGTGCTGTATGTGTGTGCTATAGCAATTTCAATGACTTGTGATATTTTCTTGAAATGTTGTTTTTACCCAGCCACGTATTCATCATGTCGGACTCAAGGTATCAGCAGCATTGTTTGAGTTGATCTGACTTATTGAAAGTTAAATCTTTAGTAAATTTTATTTTAAAATTAAGTTGAGATAAGGTCAAAGTATCAGACACCAATGAATAAGAAGGGATTATTTCATGCGTCTGGACAAAGTTCACAGTTATTGTAGAGCTTGTAATGTTAATTTTTCTCAAGGTGTCAGATGTTAAAGATTCACTTCACGGATTGTTCAGTCAAATATTAAAGAAAGTTTCGTGGAAATAATCATTGTACAAGTACAATTTGATGGAAATAAGTTTGATGGAGACATCTTTAAGTAATGTTTTCCAAATATTTTTTTTGGTCCAGTTCAATGGATCTCACTATTGATGAATGAGACTATATAATGTAAGATTATCCACAAGTAGAACAACATGATTAAATTTTTTTTTCTGGTAATATCTTGACGCCATAATTTATTTCAGTTTGAAATAATGGATGTTAGCATGAATGGATCTGATAATCTAAATGCTTAAGACCAGCTATGTGTCAGATAGCTCATTGAGATTTGTTTTGTTTTCAACTTGTAAATATTTTCGACATTACTAAGAGGAGGTCCTCCCCATATATTTTTTTTGTTTTGTTTCGTTGAGCCAGAAGTAGGCTAATATAAATATGTATACTTGCAACATATTTTGACTCCCAAAGGGGTCGGAGGAATTAAATGCTATATCTAAGGAAACTGGCTGAGAAGAATTTAATTTTGAATTACCATCAAGATTTATTTAATGTTAATTTGTTAATTGCTATTGAGTGCTAGTGTTAATAAATGTCAAAAACCTATTGTTTAAATCTTTTCGTATTATGGTCGCTAGTCCTTGTCTCTTTCCCTGCCTTCAAAAATAAGCGAAGCCAGACAGCGAACGGTCCACCCTTGAGACTCTCGCTCTCCAGCTGAGCATGCCAGGAATAAAGGGGGCAGTATACATTTTTAAGAATGCTATTCAGTTTGGCTAGGACGCTTTGCCTTGCTGATCCATATGCTGCACTGCCGTAGTCTAACCTGGATAAATTATGTGCCCTATAAAATCGTAGGAACACCATGCGGTCTGCCTCCCAAGTAGTGCCGCTAAGGAAAAGTTTCTTAGCGCATTTCGCACTGTCGCACACGTGGCTCCCACAATAATTTACTATCGAAAAGGAGCCCAAGAAATTGGTATGTGTCCACTACGGGAAGAGCGACATTCCCTAAATAAAGCTCAGGATGAGAGTGAAGAGTGCGCTTCTGGTAAAAGTGACATCAGAGGTCTTTGCGGTTGAAAATTGAAAGCCATGTTTTAAGGTCCACTATTCCACTCTCCTAAACGCTTGCTGTAATACCGAGGTTAAGAATATACTCCCACTAAGTGCTCATGAGTATATACTTTGAGTAAGTACTCATGTTTTTATTCAGACCCCCCAATATCGCGACATCCTATTCACAGACGAAAAAATATTCACTATGGAAGGATTGTTTAGCAAGCAAAATGATCGTGTGTACGCATAGTCCTCCAAGGAAACAAGAGAGAAAGTTCCATGTGTGCAATGCAGACATCACCCTGCTTGCTTATGTCATGGTATGGTGGGCGGTTTCCTGGCGGGGAGAATTGGAGATGCATTTTTGCGAAGGTGGAGTAAAGACTTCTGCAGCTGTCTACCAGACAATGTTAGAAACGGTGATACAACGTATCAATTCGAAGCTGTTAGAAGAGAAATTGTAGATTTTTCAGTAGGATAGTGCTCCTGTACACAAAGCAAAAATGATGCAGCAGCAATCAGCAACCACTGTCCCATGGTTCACCACTGCTGCTGACTGGCCTACTGGAAGTCTGGACCTCAATCCACTGATTATTCTCTGTGGCAGAAGCTCGAGATGACAGCATGTCAAAAATGGCACCGAAATACTGAGATGTTAAAAAAAGTCAATCAAGTCAGCTGTCAAAAAAGATCCACTGGACACGATTCATGCAGCTATTGATGAGTGGCCTCAACATCTTCGCCACTGTGTTGCTGCACATGGTGATCATTTCAAATAAGAGTATATTCATTCTGTAGCATTGTTTGTGTTTTTTCAGAATATATGTACAGTACCTTAATGGGTTTATGTACTTTTATTTAGTAGTTAAATGCATTGAAAGTACTGACAGAACTTATGGCAGTACTCTGTGAATACCAAGGACAAGGAAAGGATGGGTAGCATTTAATTTGCATTAAAATGCAATACACTCAGCACATCATCCACAAAGAGGAAGTTCAGTACATATTTTAGTGTTGATTAATATAGTAAAGATGTCTGTCCCAGAACAATAGATGGTTCATTATGAAATTCCATTCCAAGGCACTCTATTCCAAAAAAAAAAGAAATGAAATTTCCCATATGAATAATAACAATTTGTAGCATTGCTCATACCTCAATTGTCTCTTCTATGAAGAAAGTTCAACACATTCAGAAAACATAACACTCGTAGAGAATTATTAGCCCAGAAACACAACAGCAGCTTCTCCCTCCAATAGGCTCGGAATACTGTAGTAGTTAGAGAGTAGGCGGGTAAATGCGAAACACTGATACACATGCACAAATGAATAGACAGGATGTCTGAAGAACCTTGTGGAATGATAGATGTAATGTCACAGGCTTCAATGTAAGCAACCAGTGAAATAGTGCTGACTGAATGATTGTTAAGTGAAGAGGTAGAGAAATTTGAAGAAAAAGTGTGTAGATGACAGAATAATTTGTGACTGGTGAGTAGTGTCCATTTCACTACTGAACAGTTTGAAGACTTTACCATTGGCTCTGCTAACAACCAGGAACCCATCTTTTTGAGTAGAGAATATTCCAATAATTTTGCACTCCACAGGGAAGTGAAAGTTAAAGAAATGGGTGGTACACTACCCTAGACTGGCTTAACACATTTTGCCAAACCCTTGAATATCTTCCCTAAATGCCACCAATCATCAACTGCCACTGTAGTCATCATGGAGCCGGGCCAATACCTGCCTGGCTTGGAGATATTGTCCAAGTCTGATGTTGAATAATGCCTTATCAGTATTTACCGGGATGCAGCTCAGGCATTTGGCTGTGTGAGGAACCTGTGTAGTCAGGTGGATACTATTACCGAGTACATGGCACTCTCATCCAATGGGATGTGGATACTATCTGGGCTCTTGAGAATAATTGCACAAAGGAACCGAAGGCACAGACCCTTTTAGTCACCTCTTATTATAGGCAGGGATTACCTATCGATGTATCCTCATCCTCTCACCCAAACAGGATCCAATCTGCAAATACCATGCTGCAAATCAGTGCCAACACTTATGACAGGCAGGGGATTTTGTGGGTGAAATATATGCCTCCAACCTGTGGGTGGTCACTGAAAAGGTCTGAAACATGATAAAATGATGAATGTAAAGCTACAACTCCACCATTTGCAGGCCTGAGATGATTTTCCATGGTTTGCCATTTTCACACCAAGCAGACACTGGGGTTGTACTTTTATTAGGCCATGGTCACTGCCTTCCCAGTCCCGGCCCTTGCCTATCCCATCACCACCGAAAACTCACTTCAGTTAGTGTGACGTTAAAACACTAGAAAAAATGTATAACTATACATGGTTGAAGTTTCCTCAGGTTATGGTTAAAGATGGTATGCAATATAGTATGCCGCTTGGAAACATGAAGGAAACCCCCTGGTGTATCAATGTATTCCTTGAATAATGCTGATTTAATTTGTCAAGCGACACCATTCTAGCCAACTGCAGCTGAAGCCTTTAAGATCGGCATGACTATCCCAGTGAAAACATGCAGTACTGAACGTACTTTCAGTACATTGCAGTGTATGGAATCAGTCTACAATAAAAGACGGTAGGCTGAGACAACGTAAGGTCCATGAAATTGGTCTACGATGGTACAGAACAGGCTAAGTGGACTCATTGTTCACATGAAGAGAGAACACAGGATTCACCGATATTGCAACAAAAATATTTGGAAAATATCAAGAAGGTTCAAATTTTTGTCTAAAGAATTTGTTCTTAAATGGATTACATTACATTTTCTGTTCTAATGAATAAAACTGAACACAAATTTCCAATGTATAGATTCCTTAGCATTAAATTTATGCACTAACTTTCCAATTGATTGAATAAATTACATTTTATTTCACACAACTTACTTTTCTTGTGTATTTACCCACTTCTAACCACCTTTTTCATGAGCCAGGGAGTTGCAGGTGCAAGTGTACCCCGTTGCACCACCCATGGATTTGGACACATTCTTGGCCCTCTATTCTAAATGCAAGCTAAAATAATTTGCATTTCCTTGCCACTAATATTGTCCTCTTCAGAAAACATGGTAACTTCTTAGCTTAAACTGCAATTCAGGCAGCTTAAGCCAAGACACAGATAAACTCAGCTTATTACATGTGCTGCTCATTACAAAATCCAACTGCAGCTTAAGCTTCTGCTTAATCAGATTCAAAACTTAAGCAAATACTGTTTTTTTGCTATTTGCTTTACGTCGCACCGACACAGATAGGTCTTATGGCGACGATGAGACAAGAAAGGCCTAGGAATGGGAAGGATGCGGCCGTGGCCTTAATTAAGGTACAGCCCCGGCATTTGCCTGGTGTGAAAATGGGAAACCACGGAAAACCATCTTCAGGGCTGCCGACAGTAGGGCTCGAACCCACTATCTCCCGATTACTGGATACTGACCGCACTTAAGCGACTGCAGCTACCGAGCTCGGTGCAAATACTGTTAACCCGGGCCTAAGGTGGCTGGTAGCTGCCCTCTTTCTTTCAATTAAGGGATATTATTTGGTGGTTACACTGCCAATAAGGACTGACTGTAAACTTTTTAGGTTTTACCAGCCTGACCTGCTAGGTATTAGAGTAGCAGGAAGCAGGACAGACATTGTCCGTACTGGTGTCATTTTTGCCCGACTCAGCACCAATGCAATCAGATATTAAAATATATTAATGAGATGTGAGAATATATGGTGTGCTTGTATACATTCGGAGCATTATATGAAATTACAAAGCACCCGACATCTTTTCTCTCGTTTACTTCTGTCTTCCATATGTTTCCATTGTTAGTGTCCTCAACTGATGCTGCCACCTTCAAATGACCTCTCTAACAACCCAAGAAGCAGCCTGTGGCAAATGGATCAAACTAGAAATAGCCAGGCCATTAAATAAATAAATAAAGTTAATAAGGACTCTCTGCTCAATATCTTTGAAAGTTATTTCATTCACCTGGAACAATGCTTTAATCCCAATTTCAACCCTTTAATTCCTATTTTCAATAAAAATAAATTAAGTACTCTAAACCCTCTTGTTTATTTTTCTCCAAATTCCCTTCAGCAATCACCCACCGCTCCACATCCCTCAGCCCCACCTTAGGCTACACTATACCTTTATACTCTTCCTCCTCCCATCTAAAACTCAGCTCTATTCCATTTTTCTCTTTTGCTCTCTCAACTTTGTCAATGATCCGTACTGAAAACAAATGAACATCTCAACACTCTCCCATCAACATTATTCCGTTCACACTTGTTTCAGCTGAACTGAATTCAGGAAGATTCTTGAAGTGCTGGTATTTTAAGTGTTTTACCTGGTCTTTCGTGAAGAGCATTCTTCAACTTGGAAGAAAACTTTGAGAACTTACACAAGACGTGTGATCATGATGAGTGTTTATCATTCAACTCTTTACTTGTCTTACACAGAATATCAAAACCACATGCTTATTTCATAAATTTTAACTATTATAATTCATGTCTTGTCTTATGATTCTGACTGATGATGGTCTCTACCAAGACTGAAACTACTTTCATCAAATATATGTAACTCTTTTTAGGTTACAATAAATAGTACTGAATAAGTGGAAACCATTTAACTCTTGTGTTACATTATCGAGTAGTACTGTTTGTGAAAGTGAGAAATTGTACCATTTTTCATTTGACCAAGCATTTCATATGAGAGCATTACTTTTAACCCCAACATTCCAGCCAGTTAATATTGTATTCTGATAAAAATAATGACATCATTGTAATGATTTATGCCGAATTCAGTTTAATATTGATCTGTACCTGTTACAGTAACGTGGGAAATGGATGGGTGGATTTTAATGAAACTTGGTATTTCAGTTTAGAATAAGGTTGAGTAAGATCTTAGGTATACGTTGTTCAAAAAATTTCAGTAGGTGGGGATGCTTCAGAAGGGGCCTGAAGCATAAGATTCAATGAATCCCTCCAGCGGTTGGTTTTACATAATAGCTCATAGCAAATTTCTATAAAATTTGGAAAGTACGAGAAATATCAGTGGCAGTCATGTGAAAGTTTAATTCCGAGAGTTGGTAACAAACTGCAAAGAGAAAGTGTTGCTACGGATATCATTCTGGCAACATTTTAAAGGTGTACTTCTCTCAGTATATTCAGTAATATTAACTTGATACCTGGCTCTCCCCTTGGAGGTGCCTGGTAACCCCTAGAGAGCATGTTCCCAGGGCCCTGTTTCATAAAACATCTTTCACTAATATTAGTAAGAAACCAATAATATTAGTATTATGTTTCATAAAATTATTAGTTAATAATATTAGTTATTAGTTTATGAGTCAAAATTATTAGTAGATGTTCCTAATAATATTAGTAAATTGTTTCATAGACAACATGACTAATAAAAGTTACTCATATTATTAGGATTATTTCCATGAGTGTATTTTGACTCATAATTCATATTATTATTATTATTATTATTATTATTATTACAACTTCCCCCATGCGGAGGCTGCCACAAGGACAAAGTATATCGGCTACACAGTATTTTGTCTTCTAAGTTACTGTTGACTTTGCTAGTGTGCCAGGTAGAAGATTCACCAAAAGGCTCAGGAATAGATTTGCAATACGGTTCTTCAGATGTTATATAGATGATTGCGGAGTATGGTCACTGAACCTCGTATTGCGGCGATAGCGATGTCGTGAAGTCGTGTCCGGCTGAGACCGAGAGAATCCCATAGCTGTACAAGAAATTTAGGGATTGTGCCTCGAGCTCCGATCATGAGTCCATAGACGGAAATATTGTCTAGGTGATATTTATCTTTATAGTAGTTTACAGTTGGCTGGTAAATTGACTTCTTTTCGGCGTCCACCTCTTCGGCCTGGCCAACGTGCGACTCGAAGCGTATTGTGGGATCTAAGATTAGTCCTTGCTTGCTAGCTGGTTGAAAGGCTATCATGTCAATACGTCTGTTACTCCCGTCGGTAGCTAGGCCAGAGACCTCTTCGTGCACCGTGAAATCGTGATCCCTCAGCGAGGTCGCAATCATGTGTCGTATTGTATGATGGCGGGAATTTCTCAATACCTCCCTGTGAGGGCAGGCTCCCAGGACATGGGCGAGAGTTTCGTGCTCTCTGTGGCAACGCTGACAGAGGGTGTTGTCCTGGGACCTTCCTGGCACGGAGCGAACGGCGCACACGTTCGCTGTCATCTTGATGGCCTCTCTCCATTCCGCACAGGATAAGCCTCGGTGATCTCTTATCCATTTGTTCGCTGGCGTGTATTCCTGGAAGAGTCCAACGCCCTTTCCTTTGTGCGGCAACTTCGTCCATGACTGAGCTTCTCTGTCTCGTAGTATCTGTCGGACCTTCCTTACGTTGGGAAGATGGCTATTTTTGGACATAACTCGATCATTCATTTCTATGCCTAGATCTTGCAAACAAATTGTACGTTCTTGTTCCAAGTTTCTAGTTGCATTAATGTAGCCATTATTTGCAAGTTATTAGTGAAACCAAAGTAAGCGGTATTTTAATATTTTGGCATAAAATCATTAAGATCACTGAAATGGTTGACTCTGATTCACATAGTGATAAGGAACAAGTGTAAGTATTCACCGTTCAATAAATTACGTCAAAAACAACCTGCACTGACATGTAACAAACATATGATTACCGGTACAATGGGAGATTTAGGTTACATTACATAACTTCTGAGTATTTGCTTGATAGGATTGGTAGTTGCTTGATAGGATTGGTAGGTAATAGAACGTTCCACTGCAAGAAATGAAGGACACTCCAAGTATATTTTAAAATCTTGGCTTATATCACCAGTAAACCAAGATGATGCTGGTGATGATTATTGTTTTAAGAGGAAGTAGGCTACAACTAGGTAACCATCATCTATAATAACACTAATCAGATAGAAAAATGGAAAGGATCTGACATTTTGAAAATGAAGGTATCGGCTAAAGAAAGAGAAGGGCCATGAAGGGCGTGATAATGAAAGACACTCTTGATCTCACAACCTAATACTGTCAGGGTCGGAAAATAACAAGAGTTGAACAAGCGAGGTCAGAAGGGTAGATGAAAATGAGCCTGGCAAAAGTGTAAGTTGAAGCAATGGCAGGACTCGTCTCAGTGCCCCACGTTCACCAACACACACTCCCAAATTGAGAGCCCTGGGACCTCTTTTAGTCGCCCCTTACGACAAGCAGGGAATACCGTGGCTGTTATTCTACTGCCCCCGCCAACAGGGTAGTAAACAAAGATTTTGCTAGTCCATCTCAACAGAGATTTTTAAGAGCACATGAAATAAAAAGTACAAGGAACAAGAGAGTTATAGTGTGAAAAAGGCTGCGAATAGTTGACACTTTATCTCAATCATTTTCCGCAAAGAAATTTTCTTCTCTCACATTATTTTCACTTCTTTTATCCATTTTCATATGTATTGAAGTCACAACAACGAAAATCTCAAGTGAGCCTTTGAACATGTGGATTAATAGTCGGTTGTAGTCAAACATTAGTCTACTACTAGGAACAAACCCAAACCAAGAACGTATGCAACGGACCGATTCTAACTTACATTTGTATCAGCTGACTAATGAACTAATATTATTAGCGAAGATATTTTATTAGTCATGTGTAAACCTTTATGAAACAGAATTTGGTATGAGTTCTAATATTATTAGCTAATATTATTAGTTAGTTTTATAAAACAGGGCCCAGGTGGTGTATAGCGGTCCCACAGATATGTTGGCTGGTTCAGACACCCCAGAAATGGACCTGCAGGCCAACAGGCAGCTCAATTCCAGGGGGCTTAATAATACTTGGGCACCCTCTCTCCAGGGGTCACAAGTATGGAGAGTCCTAGCTCAGAGTAATGAGCAAAGACCTCAACAACATTTGCAGTGGAGAAGATAGTCTTTCAGTACAGTGTAAATGATGAATGAAGCAGCCCTGTACTCAGGTTCAACAAGAGTAAAATGTTCCTCATCATCAGCATACGCAGAGAAGAGGGATTTCAGTACAGCAGAGCTGATGGAGGAGACAGCCCACTGTCCAGGGTTAAACACACATTTCCTGCTGGAGGGCATCAACTCCAACAGTACTATGATATGGCACATGAGGATGGACTTCACTTGTGGCACTACAGTGGATGTGAGAAGAGCAGCTGTAGCAGCCTCTACACTTTAAACATTGCAGCAAAGAAAGGAAACGGAAGTCCTACTGTGCTACATTTCCAAAACATTAAGTATGGTTATGGTAAGAGTTATTTTTAGGTAACGGTCCTCAGTATGGGGCACCCCATAATGCTGAAGATAATTAGTGATAAGTTTCAAATTTACAACAAAAGAACAGGAGTTGTCACTTGGAATGTACGAAGTTTGTATATGGCTGAATATCTTGAAACGTTGAAGCAGAAATGCAGCATCTGGGCATCAACATTTTGGGCCTTAGTGAAGTTAAGATGGCCTGGATCAGGAACACACAAGACTAAAAACAGGGTCCTCTATTACTCTGGTGGTGATCCTCAACATCAATATGGAGTAGTTGTGCTCCTCTCTTCTGATCTCCCCATCTGGGTGGGGGCAATAGAATAACACCCCAGTATCCCCTGCCTGTCGTAAGAGGTTCTCAACTTGGGAGTGGATTAACGACCACGGGGCCCTGGGCCGAGTCCTGGCATTGGCTCCAGTTACTTGTACCAGGCTCCTCACTTTCATCTATCCTATCCGACCCCTCTTGGTCGACTCTTCTTCTTTTCCAACCCCGATGGTATTAGATCATAAAAATGATGATATGGAAGCCTCCACCTTATCAACACAGTGTTTATTTACTATTGATTACAGTATATCCAGTATCGGTTTCGACCCTTATGGGATCATCCTCAGCTGTCATATATCAAACTAGTTTCAAAAATATCACATTACAAGGCGTTGCATTGCATGAAAACTGACCCAATTTGACAAATGATTAAAAACAAGTTAAATGTTCAAATAGTAAGAATAATAAAATGGGTCCTTTCCTCTTTAACTTTAAAAGTTACATGTTGTGAGAGGCACGTCACCTCATTATTTCGTTGATCCAATGAACATCAATTAAAATTTTTACATTACTTATGTATACTTATATTTGTGAAGTTAATACTGTTTACATTTGTGATATTGAAATATTACAATGTTTTAAAAAATTATATGTACATAAAAAGTTGACCCGATATAACAGGCCGTTTAAAGAATGAATGAAGTAGTAAGAACAAAATAAAATTGGTCCTCTTTCTACTCTAACTTGTTACATGTTTGTTGTTACTACAATATTCTTGTTGGTATGGTAAATACACAGGTATTACGGAGTGCTACTATTTAATGTTGAAACTTATAACTGTTTTTAGTTCATTCCAGTGTTTTATGTTGTAGTAGCAATCAATACGGAAATGAAGCTCATAGATTATGGTATTAGATCACTCGAGGCCTACTGAGTCTTCAAGCCTTTCGTGGCCCTTGGTTTTCTTTGGCCAATATCTTCATTTCTCAAAGTGTTGGACCCCTTCTATGTTTTCTCTCTGATTAGTGTTATATAGAGAATGGTTGCCTAGTTGTACTTCCTCTTACAACAATAATCACCACCACAACTACCACCACCACTCTCCTGATCTGGTACAGCTGGTCACTGATTTCATTTCTCTTGATCAAGCCATGCTTCTTAAACTGCAAACATCACATCATGCCATGAACATTGTCCAGGTTTATGCTCCAACAGGAGATCAAGATGACAAATTGGTTGAGGAATTTTATTCCACTCTGGAGAAGGCAATGGCCCTTACAAAGAAAGAGGAGATGACGGTGTTCCTCAGTGACTTCGACGCAAAGGTAGGTCTTGATGTGCAGAATAACGCTGGACAATATGGTCTTGATGAGAGAAATACCAGAGGAGATCATCTGGTACAGTTTTATTCATAACAGCTATCTGTCATCAATACCTTCTTCAAACTACATCCCGAGTGCTTGTATACATGGACGTCCCCTACAGACTGTGACAGTCGTATTGTCAGGAACCAGATACTTCATATCATTAAAAGTCATCTGAAAAGGTTAATGAAATCGGCTAAAACCTATCCGTGCAGATGTTAATAGAGACCACAATCCCATCGTCATGGATTTCAAATTCCATCACTTTGTCAAGATCAGATGTTCTGAAAAACATAGGAGCATTGATATAAAGAAACTTGACAACCTCAAACAAAGCATGGAATCAAATAACCATGAAGCTAAAGAAAAGATGAGTGCAGTAAAGAACTCTGAAACAACTGATATTGAATCACAAACAAGTGTCCTAATGAATGTACTCATTGATACTCAAGAAACAGACATTGGATATTTGAGCAGCCCACAGAAGCAGCCATGGATTACGGATGAAATATTACAACTTATGGAAGAAAGACTGAAAATGAAGCACAGGGATAAAGATCGGTATGAAGAGTTGAACATGGCAGGGGGAGGGGTGGAGGAAATGTGGGGAGGCAAAAGAACTTTGGCTGGTGGAAAGATGCAGAGAAATAGAATATCTCCAGGAGAAACATGACTTCTTCAACCTCCATAAGAAAATCAAGGAACTTAAGGGGAAATATCGCAAGCCATTTAGAGCTATACTGAAGGATGCCAATAACATTACCTTGGTGGGAGCCACAGAAAAGCTGAAGTGCTGGAAGGAGTATGCTGAGAATCTATTTACCAATGTGCAGCCAGACAAACCATCCTGTATTGAAGAATGCAATGAAGCAAGTCGCAACATAACAAAAGATTGTATGTAATCAAGCTTCAGAAGAAAGGTAAAGCTGAGGGTCTGGACAAGATACACGCAGAAACTCTCAAACTCATTGTTTAAGGTGATGGTATAGGCCTAAATCTGCTAACTCCACTATTCAACGCAGTGTATAAGGCTGGGAGAATTCCATCTCACTGGTTAAGATCCACATTTGTTACCATACCTGAAAGAAACTAGTGTGATTATCACACGATCAGCCTAATGTCCCATGTCTTGAAGATATTCCTATGACATTCCACACTCATATTCTATGCAAAATGTAAACGCCAAATTAGTCCTATTCACTTTGGTTTTAGAAATGAACTGGAAACTCACAACTCTTTTCTCACTGAATATTCTGACTCAGGGATGCCTGGATAGGAACATGTACGCATGCTTCGTCGACTACCAAAAAGCTTTTGATTGTATATCTCATGCAAAACTTGCTGAGATTTTAAAAACTACTGGTGTTGATGCTGATGATTTACATATCACTCAGCTCTACTGGGACCAAACAGCAGAGGTAAAAATAGAGGAAGACATAACTTAGGATATAGCTATACATAGAGGCATTCAACAGAGCTGTGTCCTGTCCCCTCTCCGTTTTAATAACTACTCTGAAGGCTGCTGAGGCTGTGTTCAGAGCAGCTGTTGAAGACATTAACCTAGTGATGGCAATGTCATTATTAACATCTGCCTTGCTCATGATACAATTGTGTTAGCCAGTAACCTTGCTGATCTTCAAATTATTATTAATAACATTGTACAGACCAGTGCAGCATTTGGTCTGTGTCTGAATATTGGCAAGAATAAACTGGTCATATTTTTGAAAACACCTAAGCAAGCCTTCCTGAACATCAAAAACACAATTGTTCAGCAAGTGTCATCCTTCAAATAACTTTGGACTATAGTGACCAAGCATTGCAATTCTAAGAATGAAATATCCAGGATTGGGCAAGCCAAAAATGTCTTCAATAGTATGAGGGCCTTATTCACCAGTAGACATCTCAACTTTCAGTTTCAAGTTCGGATGTTGTGATGTTATGTTTACCCTATCCTGTATGGTTTTGAAGGTTGGACGCCCAGCCCTTTGCTATAGAGATGGATTGAAGCTTTTGAAATGTATTTGGAAGAGAATGCTTTGAATATCTTGGGTAGAACGGAAGACCAATGAAGTAGTCCTCAACTTGTCAAATAACCATCAAGCCGCAAAAGGAGGTCCATTGGGCACATCATGCAAGGTGAATGATATAAACTTCTCCAACTCATCCTCAAGGGGAAAATTAAAGGAAAACAATCTGTGGAGAGATGGAAAAATTCATGGCTTAAAGACCTGCGCCGCTGGGATGGACGAACTTCCACCAAAATCTTTCAAGCCGCTGTTTCGCGACTTATCATTATCAATTGGATCACCAACCTTCATAGGGAGACTTTGTCCTAAGAAGAACTTGGCTTTGTTTTATATTGGAAGGAAGAGATCAAATCAAGATCAGCAATAATACAAAAACATTTGAAACTGTAAAGGGCTACAGAGAGCAAGGAAGTCAGTACACCATGACAAGCCACTGACAGGAAGAGGCATGCCTACTTATGTGCCTCAGAATTTGGGGAACAATAATGTAATCATGTACACGCTAAGTGATTGTCCAGTCAACGAATGGTCCTACAGCTAGTGTGTAATATAATCGGAAAGACTTTCTACACAGGGGCTAACATAACTCTCAAGATTAATTTAGTCTAGTTCCTTTATGCGAGCAGTAATCAAATTTGTACTTTAGATATGGTACCATATCCCAACCCATAGCCTTTAGTAAATCCCCAGAAATCTTATCAATCCCAGCTGCTTTTCTAGTTTTCAAATTGTGTTTTTTTAATGTAAATGTCTGCATTATGATGGGTAAATTTCAGTGCTATGCCAGTATTAGTCTCCTTCTCTACCTAGGCATTATCCTTACATCCAACTATCTTTACACACTGATGACTGGATACGGTATTTTCCCTTCTGTAAGTTCTTGCCTTGTTCATTAATGATCCCTGCAACATCCTTCCTGGAACTGAAATTACCTGTACATATCATTCCACTTTTCCCTATAATTCATATTACTGCTAATTATGTTTGCCATCATGTTATCCTTAGCTTACTTTTTTACCAAATTCAATTTCCCAAAGAGTTCCTTCAAACTCTCTTTACTTCCACCATCATTCCTATTTCTTTCTAACCCCCATTCCTTTTTAATCTCATTATTGCTCTAATATAAGGTCCTTCCCACTCCAAAATGTCATTGGTTTTAATCCCACTAACCACTTTTATGGTTTTCAAAAACACCGAGGTGCCGGAATTTAGTCCTGCAGGAGTTCTTTTACGTGCCAGTAAATCGACCAACATGAGGCTGATCTATTTGAGCACCTTCAAATACCACCGGACTGAGTCAGCATTGAACCTGCCAAGTTGAGGTCAGAAGGCCAGTGCCTCAATCGTCCAAGCCACTCAGCCCAGCCTTCCCATTCCTTACCACCTTTGAAGGTACCGACCGTACATACCAGTTTTCAAATTCGTGAACAATTGCTATTAAACCCATCCTATATGCTGTTTATATTTTTATTTACCATTTTCCACTAATCATAATTACTTTTTTTAAACTCTCCAATGCCTCTCTTATCAACCAATATGGTATTGCCTGCCTAACAGGCCTACTTTTATGACATTCCTTTCTATTTTATATGTAACAAGCTTTAACAGCTTCATTTTAGATAATAAACTCATATTGACTATAAATCAAGTAGTGAATATTTAAGATTAACTTAAATATTATATTTAAGTGGACCACCTATTCAATACATATATAATTTATTACATTTAGTACAGGTTTTGTCCCCTAAGGGACATCATCATCATTATTAACATGGAAAGATGCATTAAAAACATTATTGTATGATAGGACATTTAAAATGAAATATTGGCAAACTTTGTTAAAGTTGCAAGTCATATAATCAATAAAACTGGAAGAATTGTTAATTAAACTATTGATGATAAAGCCCATGGGAAACTAATAGTTGTATTCATAAAATCTTAAAATAATCATTGTTGTGAATAAGAACTCTTTTGATTTAAAATATTTCTTGATGAAAAATCTGTGAGATCTTTGATGGATATTCCTTAATTTTTAAATAAGATTGAACGTTGCAGGCTTTAACGTCAACACGGGGCCGAAGCAGTAAAGTTATATGTAGAACTGAATACTATTCTATCTGAAATTAAAAAAAAAAAAAAGAAGTGTAAGTAAAGAGAGATGGAAGATGAAATAATATAATACGATTTAAATTGTGTTACTTACTTCCTTGTTATCGGCCCCGATGTGTGGAAAAGGACTCACTTCTGCTGGGGTAAGTGTGTATCTGATTCAAAACAAGTACTGGTAGTTGCTACGTTGGGCAGGGAATATGTAGGGGAAGTGGGAGGGCGTGTCGTAGGGGAAACGGGTGGAGTGTCACCGAGCGTGTGACACGTTGAAGTCTGACGTTTCTTTATAACTTTCGCTTTAATTATTTCTTCAAATAAGATGTTACACTTCCCAGAAAGATCGTTAATATTACCCGTTGGATTGTTCCTTTGGTCCAGATAAATGTAAATTTCCTTGTATATATTCAATAAATGGCCTTTACTTACAGTTTTCAAGATTTTAAGGTCATTGTCTATGTTTGTAAACACGTGATTGAAGTCTGTCATGTGATCACTCATGGCCGAGTATCTGTTGTATTTCTTGGCCCTGGCATGTTCCTGATATCTTGTAACAAAGTTCCTCCCAGTTTGACCAATATACGCGCTTAAACATTTTGCACATTTCAATTTGTATACAGCTGAATTTTGAAATTATTTATCATTATTTTAATTTTCATCATTATTATTATTATTATTATTATTATTATTATTATTATTAACGATATGGGTGTTATAAAATAATTTTGAGTTTGTGACAAGAATTAACACTACCCTCATTTGTTGGACATATGTATTTGCATGTGGGGACTTTATCTACCATTCTCGGCCATTGTTTGAATTGCCGTTAATTTATGTGCCTGAAGTATGCCTATTTAAAATGCATGTTCTGCTATTGTTACGTGGGTAGCTTCGAAATTTCTGATTCGCCCAATAAATTAGTTAAAGTGCGCGCACACCCGGGATTACTGCTTTGAACTGAGCGATGTGCTGCTCGGTAGCTGAAAGCCAGTCTGTTGCCGGCTGAGCGCCATGATGGACACATTTGGAGAAGTTGTTGTGTAAAAGACTCGATTGAAAGTTGGTGGAATGGAGTCTGATTCTCCACGCTAATAACCATGGAATTAGGCTGTTGGCCTTAGTTATAGTGTAATTATATATCTAATGTAGTTTCTATTCATCGTTCTTTCGTATTTGTGTTGTGGAATGAGTATCTGAGTGAGTGTACCTTTTGCAATATGAGCTAACAACGTAAGGTATCGAATTATATTAAATTGGACACCCAAAGATGTAAGTACAAGTATCATCTTAATTGTTTCAAAACTGTTCTACTGCCGGATTATTTGGAGAGGAAGAATGTGACTAACATGCTATAAGGGACATTAATTTTGTGGGGAATTTCGGCAACACCGCGAGTATTATTTTGTGCCCACTTCGCAACTGTAATTGAAATTAGGCCTATAGTTCACGGAGATGTCGGCCACCATTTATTCATTGAATTAAACTGAAATTTCTTCTGCATCGGACATTTTAATGATATAAATTGTATCTTCAAACTATTAAAATGTAACCTAACTAGATTTTTGTAAAATTCTATAACCAAATGATTAATTATGGAGTAATTCTGGAACTTGGTATATGCATGGATGAGAGGCAAATTATTCCATTCGTTTTATTTAACTGAGATTATCGTAGTGATACCTTTTTCTGTTTCTTAATGTTATTATTATTATTATTATTATTATTATTATTATTATTATTATTATTATATTATATTTGGTTGGTGGATTTCCTTCTACTTTTCTTGGTTCATATTTGTGGTATCCATTGCACTGTTATCAATGTGTTGGATGATGCCGTGCGCTAGTATTATTTTTCAAGATTTTAAGGTCATTGTCTTATCATTATTTGACTCTTTTCATTCTTTGACTCTTTTCCGGGATGGTTTATTTCCTGTCTTATTCGGGCATTACTGTTTTCCAGGGCCTCCTAAGATTTAAATCCTGTATTAATACTTTGTTGGAGGAAATGTTAAATTCAAAATGATGATGATGCTTATTGTTTAAAGGGACCTAACATCGAGGTCATCAGCCCCTAATGGTACGAAATGAAATGACAACAAAAATTTTGAAAAATCCACTGACCAAAATTTTAAAAAATGTCAGGAAAAATGAATGGACGGACGTGAACCCAAAAAATAAAACAAACAAGAAACAAAAAAACAGTGGCTCCGACTCAGAAAAAAGGTCATAAATAATAGTATTACTGACCAAGGGACCCCACTTATAAAGCACAGTCTTGAATCGAGGATGCCTGATGTCTAAAGGGGTGCAAAAACCAGGTCTAAGGCCCCTCAGAATGGTACATGTCACGAGTAAAGTAGAACCATGGTATTTGTCATGTTGGGGTACTAATCAAAAGTAGCGACGACTCACGGTGTTCCACACAAGATGGTACTACTCACAAGTATTGTACTTCATATAGGTAACGCAAACTATGGTGTTTCTCACACAATGGCGCCACTCATAGCCAACGCAAACCGATGAGGTTCCTCACCTAGGTGTACTAACCACAGGGACTCGTACTATTCCATGGTGTTCCTCACATAGTGGGTACTAATCACAGGCAACGCAGACCCACGGTGTCGCTCATATAGAGGTACAACTCACAGGCAACGCCCAGACCCACGGTGTTGCTCACATGGGTACGACGCATGGGTACTGGAAACGCACAGGAGAACCCCCTCTTGCTGCTACTAATCACAAACCTATTTCGTACCTAATATAGTGGTACTACTCGCAAGTACAGGCAACTCGTGGTATTTCCCACTTGATGGTATGAATCAAAAGTAGTTTCATGGTTCTAATTCAATCATTCCTTGGTCGCCCCTTTTAGTCGCCTCTCACGACAGGCAGGGGATACCGTGGGTGTATTATTCGTCTGCGTCCCCCACCCACAGAGGGTAAAGAGAGAGAAAAAAGAAGAAATAAGGGATCCGTCACTTCGAAAAATGAAGTAACGGACGAAGAAAGGCAAGGGCCACGAAGGGTGTGAAAATAAAAGACTCCCTAGGCCTCAAATGCTCTAATATCGTCAGCGTCGGAAAAGAACAAGAATTGACCAAGGGAGGTCGGACAGGATAGACGAAAGTGAGGAGCCTGGCACAAGTAAGAGGAAGCAATGCCAAGATTCAGCTAAGGGCCCCATGGTCACCAATCCACACTTCCAAGTTGAGTGCCCCTTGGACCCCTTTTAGTCACCTCTTACGACAGGCAGGAGATACCATTGGTGTATTCATCTGCGTCTCCCACCCACAGGGGGTAGTGTGTTTGGTCTGCGAGAGGTATTTTATTTCCCTCAAGTCCACCGGCAAGCTGGTTAGGACCCCCCTATCAGACACCTGGGACGCGCCACGTGGGAGTATCACCTCTCCCCCTGCTACGCCAGCGTAGTAGGTTCGTGGAAATTCAAAATGCTATACATTATTATTGTAATATCGTGGTTGTAGGAAACTGAAATTTGTTTCTCCCATTTCTTAAAGATACTTACATTTACCCTCCTCAGACTATTCACGACCGTGTTTTTTTTCTTTCTTTCTTTCTTTCATTATTGCGTGACACATTGTTATCTTATCTCCAGCACACTAATTTTGTGTGGGTCATGCCGGCTGTTAATGTTGATGTTGGCTTAGTTTAGGAAGCTGCATGCTTCATGTGTACCATTGTTCTGTTTTCTGTGGAATTTTAATTGTGTTTCCCTACGTAATTTGTAAATAATTTGGGATTTTTTTTTTGGGGGGGGGGGTGTTGTGCTATTCTCTCTTCTGTTCATTTAATTATTTACGTGTGGAATATTTGGTTGGCTATCGTTGCCTTTAATATTCTGTGTGCTTCCATGTTTCTGGGATGATTGAAATCCTTGTGTACAGGGTCTGGAAACAAATTTCAGTTTAGTGATATTTATTGTAGTATACCCGCTTACAAAACACTGGTCAGTGGTGTAATTAATTTTTTAAAGGCATGGATACGTTTTAACATTTGTCATTTATTGATTCTAATGCAAGCTGCAGTCTTGCTAAGTTGTCTGTATTGTAAGAGTTTCTGTAGTTTGTAATCTGAGTGTGTTTTCACGATTTTAATTATCTTAAAAATAGACATTTGTCTCTTATTTCAATGAATTAATACGATTTTTTTTCCCTTTTTGGGGTATATGTTCTTCTATTGATTTTAATCCATAATTCAAAGAGGTTATTTAACATTCAATTACTTGTTCTTCAGTTTACATTCATCATTTTTTTTTAAATTTTGCCTAATTTTTAAGTAAAGTTTAATTTACTGAAATTTAATTTTGTTTTCATTTAGTAGTTGGCAATATTGACCTGGCAACACCTCAAGTAGTTAGTTATGATCCTGGCCTTTATCCTTTATGTTCTGTGCCCTCCACGCTAGTTTATTTAATGCTGCTGCTGCTCTATGGTAAGTATTTTGCTTCTTGTGCTCATTTTGTGTTATTTACGGGTTTTTATTATCTTCCCTGTGTTAAACTTTATCGGGTTGCAGCAATGTTGTGGTAGCAGAGCGTGGTTGCTACATTGTTGCTGTTGTATTAACCCACTTGATAAGTTGCCCAGGTCAACGTTGCTAAGTCCCAAGTGACCAACATTTTTAATTTAAAAAATTGTAAAACTGAAATGGATCCAAGTAATTGTTTTGTATGTTTGTTTCATGGGTAATTGAGACTCCTTGTTACTACCCTCTCAGCCTTGAAGTATGGCGTGGCTCTGTATCTGTGCACTTGAAGCTTGTTTTATTTACCATATTCCGTGGTTATGGAATCTTGTTGGGTTTTGGGGTCTGCTTATTCTGTACCTGCCATGTAGGGGTAAGTTGAAGATCATTTTCACTTTTATTAATGATTATAGTGAAATATTTACTTAATCTGCTTTCAGATTTAAATAATTGAAAATTTTCTTCCACATTTTACCTTAATGAAGGGAAGCTCTTTGACCTTGTTATCTGCACCCTCTTGTTGTAGTATAAGTTTTCCTGGAATTGCAGTGCCTACCTTGGAGGGATTTACTTGGATTAATTTGTGTTGTGTGTTGAAATTGCTGTTGTAACCCCAATTTAATCTCTAAGTGATGATTTTATTCCAGCATCATTCGTGGTCCATATTGAGTGATACGAAATTGTATTGTAATTACAGTTTCTCTTCCAGCGACTGTGTACCCACCTCGCTGTTTGGCCTGAACATGTGAAACTGATTTACAATCTTGACCCATGGTGACTCTCTCCTTCCACTTTTATTTTTACTATCCTGCCTTGTCCAGGTTGCTATGTGTCGTGTTATTGTGAGTTTTATTTAATATGGTGAGTTCTCATGTTGTTGATGATTCTTGCTTGTGAATATTATAGGTGGGCCGGCTTAAGGTTGCACATGACAGCTGTGCACAATGTTGGTCACACTGCAATGGCGCACGAAGCGATATTGCCGCAGTAACAACAGCTGATTGCACGACATGTGAGTTTTTAAAAACATGGGAGAGATATTTTTAATGTCATCGCGATGATACATAATACAAATGAAATCCGCCGACAAAAATCAAACCTTATACTCACTGTTTATTCATAACACAATATGATACGAGATAAATATATTACGAAGTTCTTATTATCGCGATGTTAGAAGGTACGGAAGAAATCGGCCGACAAGAATCTCACTTTAAATACACCAATAAACGTTAGAATAATTTACACCGGTGCTAACACAAAAAGTTTCAAGTAAAATCTATAAAATTTATGAAAATTCAGAAACCTTATTTTCACACCTGATTCACAAAGATAGAGGCTCGATATACTCCAGATCACTGCCATTACTATCGTCGCCTTTGTTGTCATTGTCATCATATCATCAACTCCTGACAGTCACTGATGATGCCATGTGTTGCCATTGCCGAATTAATGAACGTTGCGGCATGGCCAACTTTCTTCACCCACAAAGCTGTATCTATTTGAGCAATACTCTCCCAAACAGTCCTTCCACTTCAGTAAGGATTAGTCTGTACGTAATGTTTTACTTCACCCCATAGCGTACCAACTCAATGAGGTCGAAGTGGCAGTGATACGGCAGCAACCTAATCACCTCATGCCCTTGTTCCTTCGCTACTTCGTCGACTAATTTAGTCATTCACATATGCGCTGGGGTACTTCTTTACCGCAGCCATTCTACTACCAGTTCTTTACGGGCGTTCGAAGTAGCGGTCTTGTCCATTTTTACGGAGTGGTATGGTGCATTGTTCATAACAATGCCAGAAGGGACTTTGAGCTGTAATAATCGTACTCGTGTCTTCGTATTACACCAGCCTGGAAATAATCCCTGTTACAGGAGATAGCTTAATTAGTTTCTTTCCCGGAGTGCTGTGAAACAAGTCCCTACTATCAGCCCCGTTTCCGCTACTGCTATGTACCGGTACCCCAGTCCCTCTCTGAATAGGGCTTTCAAATCGTACTGTTAATGTTTGACATATGCGTTTCACACCATGATCTGCAGGAACAGAGAGCCGGCTAGCGTACAAATTTCCTCTCCCTCTCGTAAAACTCGCGAGTTCTCTGCACTAATTCTAATGCCTGACTATTAAGGGACACTCTGCGCTTCATGACTATGTTGCCGTTTCCGAGACATCGCACTGCATTCGTTAAAATAAAATTTCACAATTATTTCACAACGAAAACAAAACTTTCATAAACGTGCGAATGACACCTGACCACGTGCTAGCGGAGACAGACAAAACTGCAACACTTCAATACGGTAGTCAAGCTAGTTATAGATGGCACCACTATACTACCCATATTGCCAACAACAATCGACTGTAAATAGTTAGTATTTATTTTGTGGCTCGCTTAAACTTTATAACATTTTTTAAATTCTCATATTTGTGTAAGCAAATAAAAGATTATAAGCACTATATGGCATTAAATAAGAATTAACATGAATAAAATGCGTAACTGTATCTGACATAAAAAGTAGTACATTGGTTATTCTGATTAACGGGTGACGTTCTTCATTTCATTTTTGTAGTGGTGCCAACATGACTTACAACTGTCAAGTGCAACCTTGTGCCGGCCCACCTATAGTTCATATCTGAGGCATGTGCTGTGGGAGTTTCTTCCTATTTTGCCTTATGTGGTCTTGTGCATGTTTCCGTTCTTGATATGGTGTTGTTGTGGGTCTGTATTGAACTCGTGAACGAGTATGTCATGTGATTATGTTGTATCGATGGGAATCTCGCTTGGATCTGATGTGTTTAATGCTATTAGTGTAACCTTGGGCAGTGTTCTTGTTATCATGTACTCTGAAATGCGTTTCCTGATTGAACGGTGATAGGCTATGTCTGTATGGTTAATCTGAGATTATATTATCTTTTTAATTTGATGTGTCCATGTCAGGTAGTTCCGTCAGTTCTGTTGTGGAGTGATTAATTTCTGTAGCTCATGTGATTCATGTCTTAATTCTTTTGGTACTACTCATCCCACTTTTATTCACCTTCTTCTGCTGTGTGCATGTACTTCACTCATGTGGTCTTGTTGTAATGAGGGGTGGTCTTAATTTCTTTGTGAATCTGTGATTTTTTTTGACATGGTTAATTGTAGTCATTGTGTATTAGCTTATTTCCCTTGAACATATTTTCTGTTGGGTATCTGTGTACTAAATTCTTGCTCTGGGTTTCATTCTCTGATGCTTTTGGGGTGTGACTGGTGTCACGCATGTGTGTGATCTTCTGGTGCTGGTTAATGATGTCAGTTTTGGCCATGTGCTTGAATGAATTTTTCATTCTTTCTGATTTTCATTGCTAGTCCTGGTGGGTTGCTGCACGAGTTAATTCTTGGTTGTCCTTATCTCTTGTCACTATACCTATGTGTTGTTACTGGTGCTTCATGGCTGTTTTGTGGGTTCATTTCTGGGTTCTGGTGTGGAGTACAGCTGGCTTATAGCTGAAACAACCCTTCGTTTTTACTGTGTCTTCATGTTCGGAGTTTGGTTGTGGGTCTCGCAATTGTTGTATGGTTACTGGTGCTGTTCTTTACCAAATAATTGTGTAATCTGTTCTGAAATTAACTTTCTGCATTAAATCTTCCTTCGTATTTATTTTCTATGGGTTATGGGAGTGTATTATGTAAATGTTATCATTTCGTAAATGTACACTAATCTGATCATATCTTCATTTGATGTCTAGTGATATGAGAGCTTATGTCTCTTTTGACTTGTATCTGTGGATCAGATGTATATGATCTGGGATTATTATGAAAAATCTGTGTACAAGAAATTTTCCTTGCACCTGGTGGTTGTCTCTGTGTAACCTCTTCCGGTTAAGCTTATTTACATAAGGTATTCCTTAGTTAGTGCATTTGCTAGTTCCTTATCTGGTTTTGTAACCTAAACTCTTGTAATTCAATTGCTTCTGGCTCTACCCTGCATGTTTTTGCAATTCTATTTTGCTGCCTGGTTGTCATCTGACTGTTCTGCGTTCTATTCCAATGAGTATGGGATCATTTGGGATAGTTCCTGGACGGTTGTTAAAATTCCTTGTCCGTCATTGGAGGTATGGGACCCAATTGATTGATTGAAGGTTCTTCTCCATCAACTCATGCGCTTTGTCATCGTGTAACCTATCATTTCTTCATTGTTTATGTTTTATTATATCACGTGTATTCCGGCTGGCTGGTAGGGTGTCTGTGATGATTGACATAATCATACAGGGTGGACTGTCGTTATGCCACCATATTATTAGTTCTGGATTATCCAGAGGTTCTTCTGAACACTTGATGGTTGTGATAATACACCTGTGCTCATTATATTCAAAGGTTATTTGTATGGAGATGTAATTTTCCCTGAATTTTGGCCCTTATTATGCTGCGTAGAGCTGGTTCTGGTTGATGTAATGTCATTTTCATGTCTTGTCAGTTGTTCCCTATCGTCCTGACTGTAATTGTTGGCTGTCATGTGGTTGTTGACCTCAGTAATGGTTGCATGGTATCTCTTGCAGACACACTTTGTGTACACCCCTCCACCTATTATTATACCGGTTAAGTCTGATGTTATTGCCATTTTGCTAGCTTCTTATTTTTGGTCGATTTTCCATGTGACCTCTGCGTTATGGTTTCAGATGGTTGTGTTTACTGTAATTTTTCTGTCTCTTTGCTACCTGTTTTCCTAAACTTGATGTTCTGAGTTTCCTGATTTTCGTACATGGTTTGTCGGTATGTGTACTGCTACGTCCCTCTGGTAATTAGCTTTTTCACTGTTACCTCCCTGTACCCCCTGTTTATTTATCTTTACTGTTCTTTGTCTTGATATCCTTCTGGTATATGTACTGACCTTGGGAATTATGTAATGTGTGGAACAATGCTAGTATTTCATGTAAATGAATGTGAAAACTATAATGGTCTTTGACCTATTAATTTGTTGAGTCTATTAAATTTTACTTAACTTGCTGGGACAAAGTACTGTAACTTACCACTGGATTCCATGATCCATCTTAAATATTAAAAATTATTTCTTTGATCTCTCGTGTTTAGTCTCGATACTAAAATACTAAAGTCTTGGAATATTTCAGTTATTTCCCCATTTTCTTAATACGTAATTCTTACTCAAAGGTTGGATTGTTAATACTATAGCACATAAATTGGCAAGTCAAGAAAATGAGTGTATAATGGCTTAGTGGCCAACCGAAGAATGTAAAATAACTTAATTATTTTGGTGATTCCTTAAATGCGGATACCGACAATGTGGTCTGACATAGTTACGTTAACGATGTTACTTCTGTGTTTAACTTCGGCTCAAAATTGGAGCAGTTATCTCTGGTAATTTTAGGCATGTAGAACTTGCATAATCCCTCGAAACATACTGAGATATTACAAAGGTGTCTTGGAAACCTTATTGGAAATATTATCAAGTCCTAACATGTGTGGTTGAGCCATTTTGGTTCATTGTGGGCTGTAAATATGCACTTGGTCCATCGCTTTTGCTCGTGTTGGTGGTGTATCAATTTTAATCGCGCGGCGTTATACCCATGCATCCGTTGAACGGAGAACTAGTGTGTGAAATACCTATGGTTGCTTATTACACTATGTGCTGGTGTGATTGAACTACGGTATGTACTGTCAACTTGTGTGGTGTGTGATGTGACGCTGGCCACGTTGTATCTCTTCTGGTCACACTTAACGTGTTTATCTACTGGTATATGGTGAAGATCTATCCTTCAACCAAGTAAGACTATTCCATGTTTACTGTACTTATATCACCTTCTGCAATCAACGTGTGAAGATTTAATTTGGACATTGAAATTGTACTATATATTCTTGTATCCACCGTCTTGACCCTTAACCTCCCCGTGTTTTGGCTTTCGGAGGGGAGTATCTGTGACAAGAATTAACGCTACCCTCATTTGTTGGACATATGTATTTGTGTGTGGGGACTTTTATCTACCATTCTCAGCCATTGTTTGAATTGCCGTTAATTTATGTGCCTGAACTATGCCTATTTAAAATGCATGTTCTGCTATTGTTACGTCGGTAGCTTCGAAATTTCTCATTCACCCAGTAAACTAGTTGAAGTGCGCGCGCACCCGGGACTACTGCTTTGAACTGAGCGATGTGCTGCTCGGTAGCTGGAAGCCAGTCTGTTGCCGGCTGAGCGCCATGATGGACACATTTGGAGAAGTAGTTGTGTAAAAGACTTGATTGAAAGTTGGTGGAATGCAGTATGATTCTCCACGCTAATAACCATGGAATTAGGTCGTTGGCCTTAGTTATAGTGTAATTATATATCTAATGTAGTTTCTATTCATCGTTCTTTCGTATTTGTGTTGTGGAATGAGTATCTGAGTGAGTGTACCTTTTGCAATATGAGCTAACAACGTAAGGTATCGAATTATATTAAATTGGACACCCAAAGATGTAAGTACAAGTATCATCTTAATTGTTTCAAAACTGTTCTACTGCCGGATTATTTGGAGAGGAAGAATGTGAGTAACACGCTATAAGGGACATTAATTTTGTGGGGAATTTCAGCAACGCTGCGAGTATTATTTTGTGCCCACTTCGCAACCGTAATTGAAATTAGGCCTATAATTTATGGAGATGTCGGCCACCATTTATTCATTGAATTAAACTGGAATTTCTTCTTCTCCATCAGACATTTTAATGATATAAATTGTATCTTCAAACTATTAAAATGTAACCTAACTAGATTTTTGTAAAATTCTATATCCAAATGATTAATTATGGAGTAATTCTGGAACTTGGTATATGCACGGATGAGAGGCAAATTATTCCATTCGTTTTATTTAACTGAGATTATCATAGTGATACCTTTTTCTGTTTCTTAATCTTATTATTATTATTTGGTTGGTGGATTTCATTCTACTTTTCTTGGTTCATATTTGTGGTATCCATTGCACTGTTATCAATGTGTTGGATGAGGCCATGCGCTAGTAGTATTTTCGTAATTGATCATTCTTTGACTCCTTTCCGGGATGGTTTATTTCGTGTCTTATTCAGGCATTACCGTTTTCCAGGGCCTCCTAAAATTTAAATTATTAACTGGCATTTAAATCATCTATTAATATTTTGTTGGAGGAAATGTTAAATTCAAAATACTATACACAAAGTTCGTGGTTTATAGCATTTAAAAATCAGAGATTTAGCGTTTAGATTTTCAAATTTAGCATTTTGTAGCATCTAAATTCCTCAAATTTAGCATTTTCTAGCAAATTGGTTAAAAATAGGCATAATTTCAAAATCGAAACAAACTTCCAACCTATTAGGTAGTGTTACGTACATTTAGTACGTGTTGAAGAGATGTTAAGTACAGAATAGAAATGGCCAACCAAACACCTGTGGGATCCGAGCCCACAACCTTTGAATTCACTATAGAAAATAAGACAAACATCAACATAAGACTGCATGAAGTATTAACGCACACACATGAATATGCCTATTTACAAATTTACAAACACAATTTCAAAGTGAAAAATACTATTCTAAACCCATTTATTTATCACAGTACAACACACCTACAAGGAACAGAAATTTCAATGATTATTGAAGTACAACATGACAATTGTTTGAACGGTGTCCTCCTTCATTCGAGACCGCCTATCAGTTACAATTATCTTGTACTTGCTAAAAAAAATTCTACACCTACGCTGTTTGTGGAGGACCAAATGCACAGCAGTGCTACCGACGCATAGGAAGGACTGCAAAACATTTTTTTTCATGAAGTCTTTGATTGTAAAGTCGGCACATCAATATCGGCTTATCTGTATGGCTTACATAAAAATTTCCCGATTTGTGACTCTCGGCATGCTGTTTGATCGTCACTTCGCTTCTACCCATTGCTACCAGACAATTAAAAAATTCGCTACCGTACTTTAAAACAGGAACTACTGCTCAACACCAATGTCAAGAATAACCGACTATGATCAAGGGTCAACACAAAGAGAATGAACGTGACTGCTTGAAAGTGTATTTGCCGTTTGATTATTCTTTGCAGTTCTCTTTGTCCAGTGAAATATTCCACACATTGAATGATTTAACCCTTTGGCCCATCTTTACTTGTGAAAGGAAATATTCCCTTGCATACCATTTATGTATTTTTTTGTCACTTTAACATAAATTTGACTAATCACATATATAAGAATACACAGCGCAAAGTGAGCGTTTAGCTCGTCTATAGTAACAGGAAACCAATGTTGTTGTTCGTAAGTATTAATGGTTTCAAGGGAAGCAGATAAATTAGCAAGAACTATAGAGGCATAGGCATTGGTTTCCTTAGTAACGTGATCCCAGAGCTGTGAGGTTAGAAATTCATTCCCTACGTCCATTCTTTTCGGATTATTTCCCAACCCCCTACTCACTATAGAGTGAATTTCAGAAACTGGTTTGCATGTTACAGAAACAGGCTTATTGTCAACAAGATCATAATTCCAAGTATCATTTTACTAGAATTTTCACCCGCTCTTGTTGCATTCTGGTTTTGTCACGTAGCTTCAATTCGCACTGTCATCTCGGAACTGAAATCAGAATCACTTTCATAACTGTCAGTTGAAGAAGAGGAAGTATTTTCACTCTCCAGAGAATAATTTCTACTCTCAACACCACTATTTTCCAGCCAATTACGAATAACCTCATCCATGCCATGCTTGGATGCCGCCATGATTGTTTACAACGAGCGCCAAACTGAGGTGATTTTTATTTTCCGTACTTCAGCTCAGAGTTACTATGTACACAGAGAAAATAGCTTCAGGTATCATCTAACATCAATCGGGTAGGCTGCAAAACAAACAGAATAAATCTCTCTGACCAGCTAACCGCGACAATGAACTTATAATAAATGTTCCGTGCACCAGGACAGAAGTGTCCGTCAAAGTATGTTACCGCCTTACGATCACAATGGGCGCCGTAATAATACATTCTCCTGAAATAAATAACAACATTTATATTATTTTTTAGACAAATGCATCGTTTTTAAAAAGATACATGTTTATTTCGTATAAAACTGAGTGTTTCGCATTTATTTAGCATAAATTGCATAATTTTGCATTTTATCGCTAATTCACAATCGCTAACAACCACTCGTACGGGTCATATAAGATGAAGGCACATACACTGACAAAGTTTCAACGTATTTCGCATTTATCGCAAATGCTAAAAATCACAAACTTAACTATACATTATTATTGTAATATCGTGGTTGTAGGAGACTGAAATTTGTTTCTCCCATTTCTTAAAGATACTTACGTTTACCTCCTCAGACTATTCGCGTCTGTGTTTTCTTTCTTTCATTATTGCGTGTCATATTTTTATCTTATCTCCGGCATGCTAATTTTGTGAGGGCGATGCCGGCTGTTAATGTTGATGTTGGCTTGGTTTAGGAAGCAGCATGCTTCATCGTATGTACCACTGTTCTGTTTTCTGTGGAATTTCCCTTCATAATTTGTAAATAATTTGGGATTTTTTTTGGGGGGGGGGGGTGCTATTCTCTCTTCTGTTCTTTTAATTATTTACAGGTGGAATATTTGGTTGGCTATCGTTGCCTTTAATATTCTGTGTGTTTCCGTGTTCCTGGGAAGATTGCAATCCTTGTGCACAGGGTCTGGAAACAAATTTCAGTTTAGTGATATTTATTGTAGTATACCTGCTTACAAAACACTGGTCAGTGGTGTAATGAATTTTTTAAGGCATGGATCCATTTTAACATTTGTCATTTATTGATTCTAAAGCAAGCTGCAGTCTTGCTAAGTTGTCTGTATTGTAAGAGTTTCTGTAGTTTGTAATCTGAGTGTGTTTTCACGATTTTAATTTATCTTAAAAATAGACATTTGTCTCTTATTTCAATGAATTAATTTAATAAGATTTTATTTTTTCCTTTTTGTGGTATATGTTCTTTTACTTATTTATTACAATATAAAATTTATTTTACGTTGTTATCCAAGTGCGCACTCATAGTTTTATTGCTTAAAAATTGATTTTAATCCATAATTCAAAGAGGTTTATTTAATATTCAATTATTTGTTCTTCAGTTTTCATTCATCAATTTTATTTTCAGTGTACTAAGTATCTCTAGGCCTAGGGAAGAAAAGTGAAATCTGTCTGCAAACGAATAAGGGTAGAAAATCTCCACGACAAGAAAATTAGACAGAAGTACATGGATATGATTAGTGAGAAATTTCGAACGGTGGACAGTAAGCAGGTTCAGGATTAGTAGAAATAGCAAGGGAATGCCTAGGAACAACTGTGTGTAAAGATGGGAAAAGGCGAACATCTTGGTGGAATGATGAAGTGAGAGCAGCTTGTAAACGTAAAAAGAAGGCTTATCAGAAATGGCTCCAAACAAGGACCGAGGCAGACAGGGATTTGTACGTAGATGAAAGAAACAGAACGAAACAAATAGTTGTTGAATCAAAAAAGAAGTCATGGGAAGATTTTGGTAATAACCTGGAAAGGCTAGGTCAAGCAGCAGGGAAACCTTTCTGGACAGTAATAAAGAATCTTAGACCTTATATTTGCAATTAGGATGATAATGGAAAAATACTGGGAGAAGAACAAGCCTTTATTTCTAATATTTTTGGACACTGAGGAAGCATACGACAGTCTACCAAGGGAAAGAATTTGGCAATGCATGAAAGAACTTCACGTGCGAGACAGCCTCATAGACAAAGTGAAAATGTTGTATAGTAGGAACAGAAGCTGTATTCAAGTAGGATGTGGTTTGTCGGACTGGTTTGAAACAAAGAGAGGAGTGCAGCAGGGCAGCTCATTGTCACCACTTCTATTTATTATTGTAATGGATGTAGTAATGAAATCTATTAAAATGAAAGAACATGGAGATATCAAAGCCTTCACATTTGCAGATGATGTTGCGATCTGGAGTGACTCAGAAGAGGAATTGGGAGAGAGAATACAAAGCTGGAATGAGGAGTTTAAGAAATATGGTTTAAACATCAGCAAGACCAAGAAGGTGGTGATGAAAGTGTATGGGGAAGGAGCAGAACCAATAGTCATGTTAAATGAAGCTCAACTGGACAGCGTTCCAGTTTTCAAATACTTGGGTAGCGTTATATCAAATGACAACCTAGCAAAACATGAGGTGAACAATCGAATCAATAAGGCAGCACAATTTTACCACCAGGTAAGACACCTGCTGTAGGATGAGCAAATACCCATGAAAACAAAAATTACACTGTACAAGTCCTATTATACATCAATTCTTACATACAGTCTCGAAACCACAACACTGACCAATAGAGATAATTCTAAACTTCAGGCAGCTGAAATGAAATTCCTACGCACTATGATCCAGAAAACCAGGAAAGACAAGATTAGGAATGAGAAAATTAGAGAAGAAGTAGGAATAGATGATTCTCTCCTCAATAAGATTCAGATATCAAGACTGAAGTGGTTTGGCCACATGAAGAGGATGTCAATAAACAGAACTGCAAGGAAGGAATTTGACAGAAAGGTAGAAGGAAGACGACCCGTGGGAAGGCCACGAAGGAAATGGATAGATTTAGTTAAGAGCGATGTACTGCTTAGAGGTCATGATTGGGACAAGTTGGTGGAGGAAGAATGGTACAAGGACAGGATGAGATGGAGGAGGCTCATATACCACAGCCGGGAAACTGGAGATGGTTTAGGATGATGATGATGATGATGATGATGATGATGATGATGGAGGGAAAAAGGAAATGAACAGTGTTTTGAGTAATTCAGGTGAACTCGTAATAGATCCCAGGGAATCACTGGAGAGGTGGAGGGAATATTTTGAACATCTTCTCAATGTAAAAGTACATCATCCTGGTGGTGTTGCAAACAGCCAAGCTCATGGGGAGGAGGAAAATGATGATGGTGAAATTACGCTTGAGGAAGTGGAAAGGATGGTGAATAAATTCCATTGTCATAAAGCAGCAGGAATAGATGAAATTAGACCTGAAATGGTGATGTATAGTGGGAAGGCAGGGATGAAATGGCTTCATAGAGTAGTAAAATTAGCATGGAGTGTTGGTAAGGTACCTTCAGATTGGACAAAAGCAGTAATTGCACTTATCTATAAGTAGAGGCATGATTTTTTTCGCATTAATTTTTGAACAATTTCGCGAGAAGGATACTAATTTTCACGTTATTTCGCGAAATAGACATTGCCGTATCGCTTTAATGAAATTCTAAAATTAATCATTGTTTCCTTAGTTGGTTGACTGTGGGAAGGTCTCCAAATCCTAAACAATAGAAAAAAGAAAATTCTTTATCAGAAAGAGGTCTTGGAAAACCTAGTCTTACTATCACAGATCGTTGATTGTGGAGGTTTAATTGATGGACTGTATATAGCTGGTACATACTTTTGAAGCCTTTTTCGGACTGCAGGGTCGTCTACCTTCTCCAGCGGGATGTTGGCTTTGAGTAGCATCGCTGTTGTTTAGTGAATAAATTCTATTTTTTCGCTCTTAGCTTTCCTTTGCATATCTAATGGGAGTTCTATTGTTACCTGCCGTTTCACTGTTGGAGTGCTAAATTTACGTTCTGAATGTTCCTTATTTTTAAAACAATGTTTTGAGACGGTATCTCTTTTCTCCCACTCGATACGAACATTACAAAATCTACACATTAAAATATTGTTTTCCGAAACGTATAAACCTTCACTCGCAAACTGTTTAGCTCTGCTGTGCACCATAACACTTGTCGAGCGACCCATCTTCGCTACTGTCTGTGATCACTTTCTTAATTTTACTTGACCATGAAGCCGAATTACACCAGTCAATTGTGCTACTTGTAGACGTCAGTAGGGATTACAGGACTGCACAATGCCGTGAGGAGTGAGGCTGGGGTGGGGGGATTACCAGCCTCCACAAGAACCTTCCTAACATTTCGTTTGACAAGAAGCTTGGAGCCAACCCTTTTTCTTTGATGCCATGTCTTAAAGAGAATTTCCAGAACGTTACTGATAACATATTTCTTACCTGTTGATGAATCTTTGTTCGCTCTTCCTTTTCTTTTCATACATAATCTTGGAACAAAATGTTAAGTTCGTTATTCACTACAGATTTCGCTGTAATATTGCGCTTATCGCGAAATAATTGAATTTCGCTTTAAAATGGCCTTATCACTTTAATTTGCGAACATAATATCCATATTTTCTTAACCAGAAACATATGATTCACGAAGATATCGCAGAATAGCTTCAAAATATTTTTGTCGTGTTTATCGTTAATGCAAAAAAATCATGCCTCTATCTATAAGCAAGGGAACAGGAAGGATTGCAACAACTATCGAGGTATCTCATTGATTAGTATACAAGGCAAAGTATTCACTGGCATCTTGGAAGGGACGGTGTGATCAGTCGTTGAGAGGAAGTTGGATGAAAACCAGTGTGGTTTCTGACCACAGAGAGGCTGTCAGGATCAGATTTTCAGTATGCGCCAGGTAATTGAAAAATGCTACGAGAGGAATAGGCAGTTGTGTTTATGTTTCGTAGATCTAGAGAAAGCATATGACAGGGTACCGAGGGAAAAGATATTCGCTATACTGGGCGACTATGGAATTAAAGGTAGATTATTTAAATCAATCAAAGGTATTTATGTTGACAATTGGGCTTCAGTGAGAATAGATGGTAGAATGAGTTCTTGGTTCAGGGTACTTACAGGGGTTAGACAAGGCTGTAATCTTTCACCTTTGCTGTTCGTAGTTTACATGTATCATTTGCTGAAAGATATAAAATGGCAGGGAGGGATTCAATTAGGTGGAAATGTAATAAGCAGTCTGGCCTATGCTGACGACTTGGTCTTAATGGCAGATTGTGCTGAAAGCCTGCAGTCTAATATCTTGGAACTTGAAAATAGGTGCAATGAGTATGGTATGAAAATTAGCCTCTCAAAGACTAAACTGATGTCAGTAGGTAAGAAATTCAACAGAACTGAATGTCAGATTGGTGATACAAAGCTAGAACAGGTTGATAATTTCAAGTATTTAGGTTGTGTGTTCTCCCAGGATGGTAATATAGTAAGTGAGATTGAATCAAGGTGTCGTAAAGCTAATGCAGTGAGCTTGCAGTTGCGATCAACAATATTCTGTAAGAAGGAAGTCAGCTCCCAGACGAAACTATCTTTACATCGATCTGTTTTCAGACCAACTTTGTTTTACGGGAGTGAAAGCTGGGTGGACTCAGGATATCTTATTCATAAGTTAGAAGTAACAGACATGAAAGTAGCAAGAATGATTGCTGGTACAAACATGTGGGAACAATAGCAGGAGGGTACTTGGAATGAGGAGATAAAGGCTAATTTATTAATGAACTCGATGGATGAAGCTGTACGCAAAAACCGGCTTCGGTGGTGGGGTCGTGAGGCGAATGGAAGAGGACAGGTTACCTAAGAGAATAATGGATTCTGTTATGGAGGGTATGAGAAGTAGAGGTAGACCAAGACAATGATGGTTAGACTCGGTTTCTAACGATTTAAAGATAAGAGGTATAGAACTAAATGAGAGCACAACACTAGTTGCAAATTGAGGATTCTGGCTATGTTTAGTAAATTCACAGAGGCTTGCGGACTGAACGCTGAAAGGCATAACAGTCTATAATGATTATGTATGTATGTATGTATGTATGTATGTATGTATGTATGTATGTATGTCCTAATTTTTAAGTAAAGTTTAATTTACTGAAAGTTAATTTTGCTTTCATTTAGTAGTTAGCAATATTGACCTGGCAACACCTCAAGTAGTTAGTTATGATCCTGGCCTTTATCCTTTTGTTCTGTGCCCTCCACGCTAGTTTATTTAATGCTGCTGCTGCTCTATGGTAAATATTTTGCTTGTTGTGTTCATTTTGTGCTATTTACAGGTTTTTATTATCTTCCCTGTGTTAATCTTTATCGGGTTGCAGAGCTCATGTTGTTAGTCCTAAAAGCGATTCTTAAATTACGTTTTTTGAATAAATTCATAATCCTATATACTTTACTGTTAATTTATTGCTTGTGCAAGTTTTCAAGAACTACATCAATCCTTTTCATCGCCGAACTGGATTTGAGCAATACCATTTTAGGGTTTAGGGCAGTGAAATCCCTTGCTAAATGTGATTTTAGAGTTTCTCTGTTTCTGTTCCAGGTTTTTCTAACACAGTGATCAGCAATTATTTAACTCATTCTCTTGGCCGCATGACTAATATATACTTGTCCAGTAAAAGCAGACTGGCACTAACTTACAAGTCTAAATTCATCAACTTTTGGGAAGTAATTGTTTCAGCTATTTTTTCAGACTTCACAAATCTTATCATTATGTTTAAGTTCTTCAAGCGACATGAAAAGGAAAGGCACCATAGGTTTCCTAATTCGAAATCTTCTGAGGAAAGGTTCATCTGACAAAATACTTCTAAAAGCACTTACCGTATTTACTCATGTATTAGACCCCCAATGGCTTTTAGAGATGAAGAAAACAAAAAAAAAAAAAAAAAAAAAATCTCACATACAAGATTCGTTAGAGAACAACGATTTCGCTTTGAAGCGCGTACAAGCCTTATCCAGCTCTGATGAAAAAACTCTCATTTGTAAACAGTTTCTTCCGTACAACCCACGCAATGAAAACATGCTTCAAGTCATGCGCGTCATCTGTGTTTTTTAGTTAAGAAATGTCCGCCTCCGCAGCGTAGGCCTACTGCAGCTCTGATGATGTCGCACAAATAGGTGAATAGTTTTGTGTCCGACACGCGGATTGCAAGCACACATCAGTCATGTATATACAAAGGGCACTAGGAAAGTTTTGCAATGTGAGTGAACGCTTTAGACTTAAAAAAAAATAATTTCCACCACACTCAATACACTTCTCCATACGTCGAAACCAGTCACTGAACCAATTCTGCCACGTTTCTTCGGTTACATTTTCACACTCGATCCCATGCTGCCAGAAGCTCCTCGTCGGATGCAAAATGCCGCTCTTTCAGCTTCATCTTCACTTCTGGGAAGAGTGCGAAGTCACATAGGGCAAGATCAGGACTGTATGGAGGGTGATCAAGCACAGTCAACCCTGATCTGGCAAGAAAATGCATTGTTACATTAGCACGATGTGCTGGAGCATTGTCGTGATGCAAGAGCCAAGTATTGAGTTGTGACCTTGGACGAAGCTGCTTAAAAGCCTGGATGACCTGAGGCAGACAAGTCTCACTGTACCACTTTGCAGTAACTGTCCTTTGTGTTTCTAGCACAACCCGAGTCAGGATGCCCTGTTTAGTGAAGAATACTGAAATCATCCTTTTCTTCACTGACCTTGACTTTCACACAGTTACAGGAGTACCCTCATCTTCAAACAGCCACACCTTGTTCTGGGATTTTGTTGGGACATCGTAATAATAAAGCCAAGTTTCGTCACCTGTAACGATGCTATTGATGTTACGCGAAGATCCATTTTCAAACTGTTTTAGCATTTCTCGGCACCATTTCACTCGATGTGCCCTTTGCTCCTCTGAAAGTGAATGGGGCACGCAAAGGGAACAAACCTTTCTAATATGGAGATGGGTGTGTAGAATTGAATGAATAGCTGGTGCAGGGATGTGGAGGGTCTCTTCTACCTGCTGATATGTCAACCGCCTCTCTTGGTGCAAAATTTTCCTCACAGCTTCAATGTTTTCCTCCGTAACTGATTCAGACGTCGCCCAGAACGAGAATCGTTTTCAACCCCAAAATTTCCCCTCTGGAACTCTTTGTACCAGTGGAAAATTGTTGTCCGATTTGGACAGTCTTTCCCCAGCACTGGAGTCATTTCCTCCAGGTACTGGTCAACAGTTAATCCACAAGCAAAATTGTAGCGGATAATTGCGCGATATTCACCTTTAGACCACACTGACATCTTAACTTGCTTTCAATTAACTGCTTGGTAACAACTGGCATGAAGGTCACACCTTGCTGTCTTCTAGACCGGTTTTCAGCCCTCTTTTCATCCCTTACAATAACAGGGGTGTCCAGCCAACCGTTTTTGCGTATTGCAAAACTTTCATAGTGCCCTATGTATGCCTGTGTTTTGTACTTTTCAAAGGAAAAATTAAGTGTATCCTCCTAATTCAATACGTCATATAATTCCATCATTAGATGGAGTAATCAAATTCAAACATGTTTCGACTCATTTCAGCCATCTTCGGTGAAAAGGGGCGGGGGGGTAAAGTAATTGACATTATACAAGCTAAAAATGTGCCAAAAAACATAGTGAAGGAACAAATGAAAAAACAAAAGCAAAAATGACATGACAGAAATAAAAAACAGCACAACACACAATATTTACATCACCTCTTAAAATAAGGCAAACAAACCAGCCAACATTGTGAAACAATAATCGAGAACAGGACCGCTAGATTGAAAAGAAATTGAGAATGCTGCTGTTCTAAAGTTTTAAATTTCATCGGCGTTTTTCCCTCACTTGTCACATGCATTTCGCCTGCACGTTATCTCAGGCTTGGCTTCTCAAACTTTTTCGCTCCCGCTCCCCTGCTAGCCATTCGATGTGATGGTGTTTCTACAAAGGCAGACTGTTACGGACTCTCTACAACATCAAGGCCTTTATATTTTTCTTACCGTCTGCCAACCTCCCCATTCTACTTTCATTGTCTACATGCTCGCTCGGCTCATCAATGACTGTGCTGCTCCCCTCCGCCGCTACGTCACGCTTACATACTCTACGTTCTAGTAACTTCTGGACTCGCCTTCCTACCACATATATAAACATGTTCCTGCCTCTCATCAGGGGTCAGACATCGAGTGTAAATATTCTGGAGTGGAGAGAGCAGCTTTATTTGCAAGTGGCAGGTCCGGTGCGATATTTTAATCAATCATTTTGGAAATGCTACTTTGAAATTCATAGTACTACTGGGTGAGCAAAAATTTTAATTTCAACATGTTTGGTGCTTTCTATTAAAGACTTAAAGACTTGCAGGATGCCCTTCAGGCCTTGATTCCAACCAAATCTTGCAGACTGATGTCACTAGTTGTTTTCAATTTCATGTGGTGGACTTATCATGGACAAATGTTAGAAGTTTTATCGCATCAAGAACTCTTTGCTTGGCAGCGCAGTGTATGCGCTCACTGTTAACTTTATATCATTAAAGCAGCCTGAAATACGTCCTTCTCCCTCCCTCTTCTGTCTGTTTAATTTCCCCTGTATTTACCTTTTTTCACAGTCTTAATTCCTATCTACTATTTGTAACTTACTTAAATTCTCTCTCTTTTTTTTTTTTTTTTTTTTTTACCCCTGGTGGGTTTGATAAAACTTAAAGTGTGGCCTTTATTCAGTATTATAAGTTGTATTATCACTCCTTTTTTTCTTAAGCTTTGTGGTTTACTTATCCAAAATTGTGACTGTATATGGATCATGGGTCATAGGTTTGGTGAGACTCATTAGTGTCGCTTGCAAATTTCTAGTCAAGATCTATCTGATCTCACTTAATAATGTTTGGTTTTGCCTGTTCTGAAACTGTGGTAATTGCATTTTTAAAAATCACGTGTTCTCGTCGAAAATTTATGGTAAAAATATAATTTTCTCAAAACTGATTCCCTTTTTCTTCGAAAACTTTGTCTGATGTTTCCCCTTTTCCCTCTGTTTTTCCTTACCTTGTACTTACCACGGACAGCCCTCTTGGTTCGTCTGGCAAAGCTACACTGACTCTGCTTATTAAAATTGTTATTCCTAATGCATCAGTTCTCGTGTTGTTGGTATCTAACGAGATTGTGGATTTTGTATCCGACATATGTTTTTCTGCGGTTTGTTATGTTCCCTCCAGTCATATGGTACCCGGTTGCTCAGACCACTAAGTTGCTCAGATAATACTGTTTCATAACCAAAGTGTCGTGGACAAACTTTACTTATTTTCACTCGTGTTGTGATTAACTAATAATAATAATAATAATAATAATAATAATAATAATAATAATAATGTTATTTGCTTTACGTCCCACTAACTACTTTCACGGTCTTCAGAGAAGCCGAGGTGCTGGAATTTAGTCCTGCAGGAGTTCTTTTACGTGCCAGTAAATCTACCGACACGAGGCTGTCGTATTTGAGCACCTTCAAATACCACCGGACTGAACCAGGATCGAACCTGCCAAGTTGGGGTTAGAAGGCCAGCGCCTTAACCATCTGAGCCACTCAGCCCGGCTTGTGATTATCTATCACTTAGGTTATTTGTATTATTGTCAGACATAAAAACTTATCATATCCAACGTATCCAATCACCACAAGACTTTCGGGCTGAATTTTCGACACTGTGATTTCATCCTGTTTTGAATTCTTATAAAATCAAAATTTTTTAGACTAAGAGGTCCGCAACCTCACTATGTGCATTTATTATTCGTTTCCATTTGTATCATTTGTTTTCATTTCTTTTCTTAGGTTAACATAGTTTTTAGATTCAATTATGTTTTATAATAACCCCCTTCTTTCACTGAATTTTATCGCAGCGAGTTGTTTATTGCTGCATATGAGGACGTAAATATTGTATATTGTGCTGTTTTTTTTATTTTCATCATGTCTCTCTTTTGCTTTCGTTTTTCATTTGTTCCTTCACTATGGTTTTTTGGGCACATTTTTAGCTTGTATTATGCAAATTACTTTACCCCCCCTTTTTCACTGAAGATGGCTCAAATGAGTCAAAACATGTTTGAATTTGATTACTCCATCTAATGATGGAATTATATGATGTATTGAATTAGGAGGGTACACTTAATTTTTCCTTTGTAAAGTGAAAACTGTCAATACAGAATGATTCTAATATCCTGTGTTCAGTAGTTAAAAATGTCCACTAGCGTAATGGTTAGCACAATTATCTGCCGTTCTCAGGAGCCTGAGTTTGATTCCCAGTACCGTACTGCCAGAGATTTACGAATGGCAGGAAGGTTGATTTGCTGTAAAAATGGTACATGCAACTCCCTTCCACAGAGAGCCTGTCTAAAACAACAGCTGCACCACCTCGGGATGAGGAAACGAGTTTACGTGAGTTAAGAACTATTCACAGTTGTTGCTAGGCCTATTAATATAGGCAGGCGAGATCATTAACACAGTGATTGTTTAATATCTCGTAACTCAGGCCAATATAGGAATTTTTGGAAGAGAAGTACGTTTAAAACATGATAAATACAATCCAATCACAATTGTTTTACTCGCCAATGTAGCTAACAAATAATAATAATAATAATAATAATAATAATAATACTGATTTATTATGTCCCCACTTCCTTTCACGATTTTCGGAGACGCCAAACAAAACATGGGAAACAACGAATGTACGAAATTAAGCATTATGATAATAAAATGCATTACCGCCACACCTGCAGATATCCATTAATGCGGCAAACTTTCCTGTTATTTATTTTTATTTCCGTCGTGGAACTTTTGGCACTATCCGGTCGATACCATACCTAACTTAAAAAATGAGGTCTCTCTTATCTCATTTACAGCTCTTTAGGTAAATTCTGATGTGATAAATGTAGGGAACAAACATGAAAAATACTTTAAAATAAGGGTCTGGCATTCAACAGCCGCAGTTATCAAAAGAATGCTTCCAGTCACTGTGTACTACATTCGGAAATACAACTCGTGACATACGCTAGTTATCAGCTGGTGGTTTGGCATGCTTTCAACAACACAGCTTTATTCAGAAGGAGTGGCTTCTGCTACACATACACCAGCTGGGATTATCAGAGACCATCTCCAGAAATCATTTGGGAATAGCTTCACACAGTCTGGACTCTATAGTCAGGAACGAAACTATTTTTAAAAAATTCAAAAAGATGGGACCTGGAATGCTCTAAGTCTCAATTGCAGGGCGTGGCTGACGAGATGGCAGTGAAGATGACGTCACTTGGAATGACGACACGCCAGTAGCAGGGAAGTTAGCGGCGCAATGGCCTACTGCTCAACTGACAGAGACAAATAACGGGAAATTGAGTTATTTTGTATCAATATTGCATAATATGATAATACGATACCCTTATCCCTTTTCTCTACAGGGTCGAGTATGAAATGAGATGAATCTTTGTAGAGAGTTTTTACGACCGCATGCCCTTCCTGACGTCGACCTCACCAGAGGCATTAATGAGATGAAACGAATGACGTGATATAAGCATATAAAACGGATTATATTTAATATATATGTAGGGCATTTAGAAATACTGCCCTCCAACGAAAATAGCCAGTATAACTCAAAACACATTCATAGGTTTGTTAAAGAACAGTGTAGAATGTTTACATGTACAATACATGCTGTAAAAGTGGGGGGAAATGGGGTCTAATATGCGAGTAAATAGAGTATTTTTCGTTAAGTAGTCGATTCTTCACAGATTCTCTAGGGTATTGAGGTTCTTTTTTTTTCAGTGTACTCAACTTGTCAATGTGATCATATATTTTAAGAGCTTGATCAACACAGCGTCCATTTTCCAACCATCTTATTGCAGTGAACTTGTAAGGAAATGGGATGCCTGTTGTTACGTCTGTATTGTACCAGGAAGGCATAGGCCCTGGCACATATAAATTACAAATTTTATTTTCTAGCATACAATTCAGTTCCGATACGTGAACAGCTGTGTGAGAGAATGTTCTCGTACCTACTGCATGACACGAGCGAGAACGCAAGTCAAGCAAGGTCAAGTGACGTCACCGCCGCATGCAACTCACTTCCCCTACAGAAGTTACTCGGCTACTTTCATGAATTTTTTAATGCCTGGGCCGATTAACACGAGACTAATGCTTAATTATAGCTAATGTTCTGGAAACAAAACCCTGCAAATTTGAAATCAATCCATCCAGTGGTTTCCGAGATATGACAGTTTAAAATTTGGGAGAAATACTCGCCCCTTATCACCTGATTCCAAGCGCTGCCCGCCTGACATGTATATATAGGCGACAGGGCCAAGGCCATAGCCAGTGCAGTCCCATGTACAGAGTCATGTGTGCACAGTGTCTGTAGAAAGTATGCTCCGTCACGATTCGCGAGGACATAATAGTGGCCGTACTCAAACGCCGTTGTAATAGTAAAAGGACGTCATACCGTACGTGAAGTTTCCGCCACGCCGCAACGACTGTAAGATTCTAGACGTTTTTCAAGGTGAACTAGCGTGATATAATACTTGCAAATTTATTATAAAGGTGAAGCTATAATGGGAAGTAATAATTGAAGTGTCTAATATTTCACTGACTAAAATATGACACCATGAACTGTGCTAGTTCCACATAATTCCAAACTGTGCTAATATCATAAAATAGTACGTGTGGTAAACTGAAATCGTAATTTAAAACCACTTCTAAGACATATTTCCCTTACATTGAACTGTGGGAGACTGTATTTACTCGATATTCGTCCCAGAACAGGGCAAAGATTAACCATTTTCATTGTGCACTTTCTCGATCTTTCGGTCACTATGGTGAGAAATCCAGTGAACATTAAGGACATTTTTCAATAATATTAAATAGTACGGACTAGTCTGGTGTGAATACAACCATAAAACCGCCTTAATCTGTTAATAATATTTGTTCAGAGACTGTGATAGATCACGTTGGTGCTTATGAACTGTGTGTATAAAAACTGTGTTTTCTGCAGCATGGACAGTGAATGTTAATTTAACGCCGTAAAATCAGTGTAAAAATAGAACTGTGCATTACGACGGTGTGTGATATTAACATTTTCAATAGTGCTAATTGAACTTTCCGTGTTCCGACATTACTTCCAAGAACAACGGAAATCTTGGCAAAAGTGCTACGAGATCCTGCTACATTAAATGTCGCTTCCAACGAGGGATTTACATGGTTTCTTCAGTTATGGTACCCATCGAGGGACGTCGACGAGGGAGATTGACGTGGTATCTTCACTGAACATCGCCGGTCCTGAGTTCAAGTCTTCGCCCGCACTCTGCGGAATGTTCCAGACACCGTACAGCTCAACTCCAACATTAGTAAGCAGATCTTCTAGTAATCTGAGTGAGTAATCACAACTGACTGACTTTTTCCTAAGCACTTTGTTCAGTACAGTGTTCTTACAAGTGCTGCGTGTGGATGTTAATTCATAATTTCATCGTCAGTTAAAAATTCATATTATGCTGTAAATTCCTTTCTAAGTCATTAATTAATTGATGAACTGACAATTTCCAAGGTGCTAAACAATATTTGTGTGTGTTTGCATTTAAAATTACAAAGAATGTAGACTATTCATGATCTATAGAAGAACAATAATTATTTTTGAAATTCTCAAGTGAACAGACATCAAGAAAATCATAACATAAATCTTTTCTTTTTCATTTTGGCAAATATTAACTACCAAGGTGAGTTGCAAGGGCAGGGTGATATATCTGTGGCTATTATTAATAAATTTTATAGAAAAAAGAATTGCCATCTATTATTCGCCCTGCGATACTATCCGTCTCTGTACCTGCTCCAAAAAACACCAGACACTACCTGAGATCCTTCCCATGCTCAAACCTCACAATCATTTCCCGGTACAGTACATTTAGCACGTTGTGCAGGACTATCTTTAAAAGGATTGTACAGAGACATGAAGAAATGAAAAAAAGTCCCAGTCAATTCTGGAGATCCCAATTTTCATGACTCCATTTACTGTATGCAAACTGCATATGCCTATATCAAGAAGAGATTTTCCCTCAGGGTTTAGCACTTGCAAATGATTTTCAAGTTTAAAAAAAACTGAGATTAACATTCAGCCCATCCATTAAGACTTGAATATTATTTCCTAAAAGTAAAGAGGGTCCATGTATAAACCCATCTAATAAGTGATCCGCAGTTGCCCTGCCTAAAAATAAACTATTCCAATACCTTGTTGCAACTTTTTGAAAATTTACATCCCAAAACCTTACACAGAAGTCCATATGTCCTCTTTGGACAAATTTGTTTCATGATTCATCAAAACAAACAATGTAGTCAGAGCACTGTTTTAAGTCATTTTTGCAAACTTCCTTTAAAATGTGTGGCTAATCCATGATTTATAACATAGAAAGCCTTAGTCTTGCCCATAGTAAAGTTATGAACAATTTTACTGACTGGGAACATTGTTTTGAATGATGCAGAGGTTTCACCACAAGAGTTGAGAGACATATTTCCAGTGAAAACCTGGAGAGCACATATGGCTTCAGCCAATGTAATATCATCTTCATTCACCCTAAAAGTCTTTAAACGCCTTTGAGTTGTTTCTGGCACTGCCAATTCCTTTGTAGCTGTGGATGTAGTGCAAACTCTTGGCTGCCTATCTTCAAGTGGAGATGGAGTAGAGGTATTCTTTGCAAAGAAAGAAGTTGTTGGCTGGGAAGACTTAGCTTTCATGTATTTTATATGAGTAGGTCCATAAACATGAGAAGGGACTGCTTGCCATTAATGCTTTCACGGCCTGTACTTATAGACATGATACTGTATAGGCTTTTGGGCCTATGCCGTATCAAGAAAACAGGGTGAAATTCTTTACGTTTCGCAGAGAACTGTGCTCTGTGTCATCAGAAGAAAATCTTCACTGTCCACGAGAACGGCTTCATAAACAATCAGCTTTTGAATTTAGACGTAATAACAGAAGTGGAAATGGTACATTCATTCGTCTCCAGATGACTCCCCGGACGCGATACAGCCCTAGCGTTCGAAGCGGAAGCTGACGGAACCATCAGAATCAGTCAAAGAAGGTAACATAACATGTGTACGTAACATGTGACATTGACAGGTGTATGGCATTGAGACAAGCCTGGAATGAAACATCTCGCGATAAGGAACGTACAAATTTGGAAAACATCGAGAAATAACAATAGTGAAGGGAACTACCTACGTAAATCCTTAATGGCTGACAACCAGGTATTACTTAATTGATAGCCAGTGGCCCTGTTGAAATTGTTAGAATTTCTACGTATTTCCACAGCTTACAAGTGACTCTTTTCATTTTGACCGTATTGAAATTCAATATATTAAAATGTTTATCAATTAATTTATTGAAATTAACAATCAATAAATTAATAAATTGATTGATTGATACACATTTTAATATTTCCACAGCTTCCCGTATAATCCTGGACCTGTAGTGTCTAGTGTGGGTAAAAGCTTTTTTTTTTTGCTAGGGGCTTTACGTCGCACCGACACAGATAGGTCTTATGGTGACGATGGGATAGGGTAGGCCTAGGAGTTGGAAGGAAGCGGCCGTGGCCTTAATTAAGGTACAGCCCCAGCATTTGCCTGGTGTGAAAATGGGAAACCACGGAAAACCATTTTCAGGGCTGCCGATAGTGGGTAAAAGCTTGACCAAATTTTTTTTTTTTTTTTTTTTTTTCTCCTGACTTTCCAGAATGTGGACACTATGCATAGGCATAACTCAATTTTTATATTTTATGATGATCACGATGGGAAAAATAATTGCACATGAGTTTGATATTGTTGTATCTGAAACTATCCTAAGAGTTTCAAGTAGATTGGTTGAAAATTGTGGCATGAGGAGCATTTTGAATCTTGAAAAGTGCTGGGGAAAAAATTCTGAGAAAAATGAGATTGAAATTTTAGAGATGAACAATAGTCCATTACCTGAATCTAGTTGACTTAAAAAACTCCCCAGCACCATATGTTGGGCCCACTGCTGCCTTCTTCCTGGTCTCACTAGCACTTTTTGAGAGTTTTAGTTTCCTTCGAACTGTTTTGAACCCTTGTCATCCAGACTCTCCACTGTGGTCAAGTCTATGCCTGTCCCTCATTACACAAATTTTCTATCCTGAGCTGCTGACTTTAACACCCCTAACACCAACTTTAAGTTTCCCACTTGCTTCACAATCTATGTTTAATTCAGCAATTGCTGATGTTACAGCAGTCTCCAGTTTTTTCTTTGGCATGAACACTTTCTTCGGGCCCAAATTACACTATGCATTGATTCATTGGCATTCTGTGTTTTACCTTCTGTGCAGCACTCTAAAACCTCATTCAAAGCAAGTCTTTGATACACAGGTATTATTTTACATACTACCTGTGGAGATAGTATAGTCTTCATGTTGCTACTGTCCTGTTTGGGTGAAACTATGAAAAACAAAACTAAAGATTTTTTTTTTTTTTTTTTTTTTACAATTTGCTTTACATTACACCGACACAGACAGGTCTTATGGCGACGATGGGATAGGAAGTGGCCATGGTCTTAATTAAGATACAGCCCCAGCATTTGCCTGGTGTGAAAATGGGGAAACCACGGTAAACCATCTTCAGGTAGTTTGAACCCACTATCTCCCAGATGCAAACTCACAGTTGCGCACCCCTAACTGCATGGCCAACTCGCCCGGTAAAAAAAAAAAAATAATAACTAAGGGTATTTATGAGAATAGTGACAATATGAGGCAACGCCCACTTGTGCAGGATCATTCAAATGAAACAAAATATAAGGTATGAACATAGTAAAAACGTTTAAAAAAATTTAAAAAAATAGAGTTTTTGCATCATTTTCACCAAATTTCACAGATACATTGCCTTAAACTAGAAAATGATGTAAAGAGGAATTAAAAAGCAGAAATATTCTTTTGAATCTTAAATTAGGCTATCAGCTATAAGTACAGGGTCAGGAATAGGTTCATCTACCTGTCCAACTTCTGCAATTTTATTTATTTCGTATGTTCTGAATCACGATTAATACAACTGAATGAGTTCATATAATGTAGGCTTAACCCTTCACTCATCAATTTTTTTTTTTTTTGCTAGGGGCTTTATGTCGCACCGACACAGATAGGTCTTATGGCGACGATGGTGATGATGATGATGATGATGCTTGTTGTTTTAAGGGGCCTAACATCGAAGGTCATCGGCCCCTAATGGAACGTGATGGACGACATGTACATGATAATTAAAATTTTAAAACGTATCCACTAACCATATCCACTAACCAGAGTTAAAAATATGGTGATGAAAAATGAGTATGAGATTAAAACAGCAGTGGATCTAATTTGCAATGCCTTAGTTCTAAGAAAATAAGAGAAAATACAGAGAGAAAAGGAATAAGGCATTGCCTGGTGGTGCATATATAGATACTTCATTTACATTAGACGTTAAAATAACACATTAAAACACGCAACACAAATTAAAATGAAGTCAATAGGTTAAAAGCGCAATGGAAACAAATACACGAAGACAAAGGACATCACTAGACACGGTAAAACAGACCACTATCCCTCATAAAGCGGATGACGAGGTCTGCTGACTGCTCGTCATCTCACAAGATAAGGGAGATGCTACCCGGAAGGTTAAGACTACGGCGAAGATTGACCAGGTCCATACACTCCGTAAGGATGTGTACCACGGTAAGATGGTCACCGCAGGTACACACCGGAGGGGGTTCTCCTTTCAAAAGATGAAAGTGAGTTATGATACTGTGGCCGATCCGAAGACGACATAATACCACGGCTTCCCTTCGCGAAGCCCGAAGGGAAGTCCTCCATACCTTCGTTGTTCCTTTTATCGCTCTCAGCTTATTGGGAAGTGGAATGGCCTGCCACTCCATCTCCCAATGAGACATGACCAGATGTCTCAGCTGAGAGCGAATATCACTTGCTGGAACCTTGAAAAGCAACGGGGGCAGTGTAACTGCCTCCTTGGCAGCCCGATCTGCTAACTCGTTTCCCTCGATGCCCATGTGGCTTGGGAGCCACAGAAAAGTAATTCTGGTGCCGGCATCCGAACACCCGGCCAGCAGGTCCTGGATCCGCTGCACCAGAGGGTGCCGAGGGAAACAGGTATCAATAGACTGGAGTGAACTCAAGGAGTCAGTACACACAAGAAAGTGACGGCGTTCATTGTACAGTGCGCACCGCAAAGCTCTACAGAGAGCATAGAGCTCTGCTGTGTACACACTACAGGTTTCTGGGAGAGCGAAAAGAAACCTATCATTGTCGACAACGAACGCACAGCCCACCCTCGTGCCCGTCCTTGAACCATCCGTGTAGACGATGACTGAGCCTGGATAGCGGCCAACGACGGACAAGTAGAGCCTCCAATAAATCGAAGGGTCCGTGTTCTCCTTCGGGCCAGTGTGTAGGTCCAGAATTATTTCAGGTCGCCGTACTACCCACGGAGGTACCCCACATGGTGTCTGACAAGGCAAGGAACCGAAGGTACGTCAAACAATCTGTAACTGCTATCTAAACGTATTCCAACCGGCCGCGTTGCTCGGGGATGAGCGGCGTACAGCAAACGGTTGCCATTGTTGAAAACGCTAGAATAGCTTGGATGTAGTGGCATCTGTCGCAAATTAGCAGCATAGGTAAGAAGCAGTTGCTGTCGCCTCAGGTGTAAAGGCGGCACACCAGACTCAGCGAGCAGGCTAGCTATGGGGCTCATACGAAAGGCTCCCGTCGCCAACCGAACCCCGCTGTGGTGAATGCTGTTTAGCTTCGCAAGAACACTTGGTCTTGCTGAGCCATATGCTGCACTGCCATAGTCTAGGCGAGATAAAATATGTGCCCTGTAGAATCGTAGGAGCACCGCGCGGTCAGCCCCCAAAGAAGTGCTGCTAAGAAACTTCAGGATATTAAGCTTCTTAGCACATTGCACTTTCAACTGCCGCACATGTGGCTCCCACGATAATTTATTATCGAAAAGGAGCCGAAGGAATCGGTAAGTGTCAACTACAGGTATAGCTACATTTCCTAAATAAAGTTCAGGAGGAGGGTGAAGAGAACGTTGGCGACAAAAGTGGACAACACAGGTCTTTGTGGTGGAAAAACGAAAGCCACGCTCTAAGGTCCACTGCTCTACCCTCCTAATAGCTTGCTGTAACTGTCGCTCTGCGACTGCCATACTGCACGAGCTATAGTGCAGAGCATAATCATCCACATATAGGGACGGTATTACGGCTGAACCAGCAGCAGCGACAATACCGTTTACGGCAATCGCGAACAGAGTGACACTAAGAACCGATCCCTGTGGGACTCCATTTTCTTGAACGTGGTATTGCGAATATGTCCTCCCTACTCGGACACGGAATAGACGGAGGGACAAAAAATTCGCAATAAATACCGGCAAGTTACCTCGGAATCTCCATTGATGCAGGACTGAAAGGATGCCATATCGCCAGGTGGTGTCGTAGGCCTTCTCCAAGTCAAAGAAGACAGCTACCAAGTGCTGTTTGCAGAGAAACGCATCCTGGATAGAGCTCTCCAGGCGTAACAAGTGGTCTGTGGTGGATCGAGCGGCTCGAAATCCACATTGGTACTCGGACAAGAGTCCTTGTTTCTCCAGACACCACACGAGTCTGCGATTTACCATCCTCTCAAATAGCTTACACAGGCAATTTGTAAGACAAATCGGTCTGTAACTTCCTGCATCCTTAGGATCTTTATCAGGCTTGAGGACAGGAATGACTATGCCCTCTCGCCACTGAGACGGAAAATCACCCTCTGTCCAGATTCGGTTGAACACACGAAGGAGATATAGTAAACTATCATCACTAAGGTGTTTCAACATCTGGTTATGGATGTTGTCCGGTCCAGGAGACGTGTCCTTGCAAAGCGCTAAGGCGCTGCGGAGTTCCCACTCCGTAAAGGGCACGTTGTAGTCCTCTGAAGCTTGGGTGGCAAAACTAAGGTGATGACGTTCTGCCTCCCGCTTCAGAGGGAGGAAATCAGGATAGTAATTCCCGGAGCCAGAGACATCCGCGAAATGACTAGCGAGATGGTTAGCAATCGCGAGGGGATCAGTGGCGACACTGCCTGCAATGGAAATTCCCGGTACAGCAGATGATCCTTGAATACCCGAAATTCGTCGAAGTTTCGTCCACACTAGAGATGATGGAGTATGTGACGTCATGGACGACACATATCTCTCCCATGAAGCCTTCTTACTTTGTCGAATAAGAACTCGCGCCTTAGCGCGGAGTTTCTTAAATGTTACCAAGTTGGCCACAGTAGGCTGTCGACGGTAACGTTTATGAGCGCGACGGCGTTCTTTGATGGCTGCTGCTATTTCATCGTTCCACCAAGGAACGAGTTTTCGACGAGTAGTCCCCGAGAAAAACGGAATGGACTCCTCAGCAGCAGCAAGAATAACTTGGGTGACGTAAGTCATTTCCTCGCCGACGGTCCGCCTGACATCATCGTTAAAGACAGCTAGTCACGTGTACTTTGGCCAATCAGCAGGTTTAAGAATCCATCGAGGGGGAGCCTCGATGGGTTTATGTTTCAACAAAGTAAGAATGATGGGAAAATGGTCACTGTCACAGAGATCATCGTGTGCATTCCACCGAAACAGTGGAACCAACGTTCGGCTGCATAGACTAACGTCTATGCGAGAGTATGTGCCGTAACGTACACTAAAGTGAGTTGGTTCCCCTGTGTTCAAAATACATAAATCCAGATCTGTTAGAAGTGTTTCCAGCTCTCTTCCTCAGGGGCAAGGCGTCTCAGAGCCCCATATGGGGTGATGGGCGTTAAAATCTCCCAATAAGAGGAAGGGTGGTGGAAGCTGATCTATAACATCAGCGACATCATTGATGTTCAGATGCTGGCCTGGTGGAAGATAAACATTACACACTGTTGCTATGACAGGCAGCGAGACACGAACTGTTACAGCCTCAAGAGGGGTTCTTGATGGAACCTCTTCGCTGTAGCTATCAGAACTTACAAAAATGCCAACGCCTCCGGAAGCCCGGTGAGCATAGTATCGTTCTGTCGAGTATAGTTTGAAATTCCTCAAGACCGTATGATGACCAGGTCTGAAAATGGTCTCCTGAATACAGACTATACTCGCTGCGTACTCACTAATAAGCTGACATAACTCAGCAAGATGCCTGTCATAACCGTTACAATTCCATGGTAACAGTGCCATAGTGTGGACTATAAAGGGAGTGTTAGGTTATGAGTGACAAAATGCTCGTAAGCCTAAACACTATCTAGTTCTACATCCGTAGATGTAGAGGACAGCGCGACATCCATCCCGTCATCAAAAGATGGCAGGGGTGCCGCCCAGAACTTCGACACTTTTCGGGCGCGAGGGGGTCCCCTACGAGGAGAGCGCGCAGGTTTGGGAGCAGGAGTGCCTCCTGGCGCAGACTCATATCCCCCAGATGGGGGGCATGACTTCTCCTTCGCAGGGGAAGTCCGAGAGCGCTCAGGACGGGCGCTCTTCTTCCCCTTCTTCTTTTCTAGTTTAGACGAGCTGGGAGATGGTTTCCCAGCCCTGGTCGACGATGCCGCCTCCGCCGGCTGGGGCACGACTTTCGTCGACCTCCTGGGGGGGGGGGAGACTTAAGTCTTTCGCCCTTGCTGTGCCGGCTGGGAACTGCCAGCCGGCACAGACTTCTGGTTGGTCGAAGGTGGGGTGGTCCCTCCCTTCGAGCTTTGACTATTTGCGACGTTGCTGTGAACAGCAACAGTCGCCTTGGGCGCAGCGGTCTGGACAGGTGTCGAGGTTGTGAATGACGAACCTGGAAGACTCTGAGCTATCAAGCTATAGTCGAGTGTACGGGCAGGTGTATTCGTAGAATTAAACTTACGGCGCGCTTCCTGGTAGGAAAGACCATCCAGGGTCTTGATCTCCTGGATCTTCTTCTCACTCAGGTATGTCGGACAATTCCAATCCCGAGGAGAATGAAAACCGGAGCAGTTAATGCACTTGTATGGAGTTGTGCACTCCTCCGCGCCGTGAGCTACTCGTCCACATGTACCACATACAGCCTGATTCGAACAGCGAGATACCATATGTCCGAATCGCTGGCATTGATAGCATCGCATAGGAGGCGGGATGTACGGCCTCACATCGCAACGATAAGTTGTTACCTTGACTTTCTCTGGTAACACTGACAACTTGAAAGAGACAATGAAGGCACCAGTGGCAACGTCTTCACCGTTGACCTTGCGCGTAATGCGCCGGACGTGTGTCGCGCCACGGTTCTTCATGTCTTCCATCAACTCGTCGTCAGTGTTCAAAATAAGGTCGCGGTGAAAGATGACTCCGCGAACCAGGTTCAAGGACTTATGCTCCTCCACTTTGACGGGGATTTTGCCAAAGTGCTCGCACTTAAGCAACTGATCAGCTTGCAGTGCTGTACGAGTCTTTAGAAGCAAACTACCGTTGCGCATTTTCTTAAGTTGCTCCAGTTCGCCATATACGCCTTCGATGTGTCTACTAAACAGGATCGACTTCACCAGCTTAAAATCGTGCCCATCGGTTCTGGTGGCGACCAGAAACCTAGGGAAGCTGGATCCCATTCCTTCACGCTGCGCATGTTCCCAGGGAGTTGAACCTCTCAGGGAAGCAAAAGTTAAAGACTTAAGTTAAAGACCACCTTGAGAGAGCCGACTTCGTTTGGAAGCCATGCCCGATAGCTTCCTCCCCGAATGCCACCCACTCCGATCAGGGGTCTCTGTAGCCGAACCAAGCAGCCAAGGCAATACCCACCTGGTCATAGCAGGTACTGCCCGGGGTCCGATGATGGACGATGCCTAATACGGGATGACTGAGGCAATGAGCACTAAGACTCCCTTCCTCCAGTCACCCGCAATAGCATGTACCCCATAGCATGTACAGAGCACTAAATATAGAAAAAATAAATAAAAATAATTAATAATAATATGTCCTTCTGGCATTTGGCTGTGCGGGGACCTGCGTTGTCAGGCGGATACTACTGCCCGGGTACATGACACTCCCACCCGCCACGTCCTGGGTGGTTGCTGGCACGGGCTTTCGAGCGTAGTCACACACATAGGAGCTCCATCGCCGAGCAGCACGCACATCAAAATTTCGAATGGCCTACATCTGACCCTCGGAAAAATAATAAAAAATAAAGAGGGGACCATGGCCACATGACCCTTTAAGTCGCCTTCTACGACAAGTTACCCAATTGCAACAGTCAAGTTTTAGGGAGGAAGGGGGTCTGAGATTGCTCTTGGTAAACTTTACAATGGCGAAAAATGAGGGTATCCTCCTATTCAATACATCATATATTCCGTCATTAGACGGAGCAAACAAATTCATATTTGAATAGGAGGATACCCTCATTTTTCGCCATTGTAAAGTGAAAACCATCAATACGGAATGATTCTAATATCTTGGTAAACTGTCAAAGTGTAGTAAATAAACAATTAAAATTCGGTACATTGATGGAATCTTATGAGACTGATGTGGTGATAGGAGTGGAATCGTGGTTGAAAGAAGGGGTGGGTAATAGAGAAGTATTTCCAGAAGGGTACACAGTCTATCGTAGAGACCGAGGAGATAAAAAGGGAGGGGGGGGGGGGTGTTTATTCTGGTGAAGGAAACTTACTGTTCACATGAATGGTTTACCGATGAAAGGGATGAAATATTAGGGATAAAATTAGTTTGTGATAATATGAAGGAGGTGGGAATTATAGGAACATACAGGCCTGGAAGAGAGGAAAGAGACATGGAAATCTTTGAAAAAATAATAGATTATACTCATAAAAACAATAATAATGATATGGTAATAATTGGGGGAGATCTAAATTTGCCTGAAGTTGAATAGAAAGGAGCTGCAAGTGAAGCCCATGAACAGAAACTGGCAAATAAGTTAATTTGGGAGGGAGGATTTACACAAGTAGTACAAGAACCGACTCGTCTCAATAACTTACTAGATGTATTCTTGGTTAAACCATGGGAAATTGTTGATAAAACTGAGGTAATTGAAGGAATAGGAGACCATAAGGCTGTAATAATGGATGTAGGACTCGTACCAAAAAGGCTTAATAAGAGGGTTACACAAGACAAGAAATTGTACAGAAAAACTAAAGTTGATGAATTTGGGACTTACCTTAAATCACAATTCAGTTGTTGGATAAGTGAAGGGAGTAACGTGGATACACTTTGGGCTAAATTTAAAGGAATTATTTGGGAAGGAGAGAAGAGATTTGTACCTGTTAAGAAGGGTAAAATGACCTCAGACCCTGTTTATTATACAAGGGAAATAAGAAAATTAAAAAAAAAAATGTAGAATAGTAAACAGGAAAACCAAAGAGGGTAGGGAGAGTAGAGAAACTAGAAAACAGCTAATGAGGGAACTGAATAGAGTGAAAAAGGAAGCAAAAGAGAATTATATGAATGGCATACTTCAAGAGGGTAATGACCACAAAGGGAAATGGAAAAAGCTGTATTTATATATCAGGAATCAAAAAGGAAAAGGAGTCCAAATTCCTACAATGGTGGGAGAAGGGGGTGAACACTATTTAACAGATACTGAGAAAGCAAACCTATTTAGTAGGGAATTTAGAGATTCAGTAGATGATTGTCAAGAGTTGGAAACCGAAACAGAAGATAGAGAGGGAGAGAGACAGAGGGAAACAAGAAGCTTCTCATTCACAAACGAAGATATTTTCAGAGAAATCCAACTGCTTCAGCAAGGAAAAGCTGCAGGAAGTGATCAAATTACTGGGGAGGTATTAAAGACAATGGGATGGTACATAGTGCCTTATTTAAAATTTATCTTTGACTATGTCATAAATAATAGTGTAATACCAAAGGAATGGAAGGAATCTATAATAATACCAATTTATAAAGGAAAGGGTGATAAAAGGAAACCAGAGAACTACAGACCAATCAGCCTGACCAGTATAGTTTGTAAAATTCTGGAGAGTTTAATATCGAAGTACAGCAGAGGGATATGTGATGATAAAAATTGGTTCATGAGGAGCCAGTATGGATTTAGAAAGAAATTTTCTTGTGAGGCACAACTGGTGGGATTTCAGCAGGACATATCAGATCAGTTGGATTCAGGAGGTCAGTTAGATTGCATAGCCATAGATCTTTCCAAAGCCTTTGATAGAGTGGAACATGGAATATTATTAAAGAAATTGGAGGGAATAGGACTGGACGTAAGGCTTACACGTTGGATAAAAGCATTTCTAAATTCAAGGGTTCAGAAAGTCAAAGTAGGAAATAATGTATCTCAGGAAGAGAAAGTTTGGAAGGGAATTGCACAGGGTAGTATAATCGGTCCGTTACTTTTCTTAATATACGCAAATGATTTAGGGAACAATATAACATCAAAAATAAGATTGTATGCAGATGACATAATTGTTTATAGAGAAATAAACAACATTGAGGATTGTTCAGAATTACAAAGGGACCTTGAAAGTATCCAACAATGGGTTGAAGAAAATAATATGAAGGTTAATGGAGGCAAATCAACTGTTACAACTTTTACAAACAGGAGTTTTAAAACTGAATTTGATTATACTTTGGATGAGGTAGTTATCCCAAAAGATGGCAAGTGCAAATACTTAGGTGTGAGATTTGAAAGTAATTTGCACTGGAAGGGTCATATTGATGACATTGTTGGGAAAGCATACAGATCATTACATGTCATAATGAGGCTACTTAAAGGATGCAACAAAGAATTAAAAGAAAAAAGTTACTTGAGTATGGTTCGTCCATTATTGGAATATGCAAACAGTGTTTGGGATCCTCACCAAGAATACCTAATAAAAGAAATAGATAGTGTGCAGAGGAAAGCAGCAAGATTTGTAACAGGGGATTTCAGGAGAAAGAGTAGTGTATCAGAAATGTTAAAGGAACTTGGGTGGGAAACTTTAAGTAAGAGAAGGGAGAAAACTAGACTTACAGGATTATATAGAGCCTATACAGGAGAAGAAGCATGGGGAGATATCCGTGAGAGGCTCCAGTTGAAAAATAATTATATCGGCAGGACTGACCACAAATATAAAATTAGAAGGAATTTTAGCAGAAGCGATTGGGGTAAATTTTCATTCATTGGGAAGGGTGTGAAGGAGTGGAACAGTTTACCAGGGGTAGTGTTTGATCCTTTTCCAAAATCTGTACAGATATTCAAGAAGAGAATAAACAGCAACAGAGAAAATAAATGAAGTGTTAAAGGGCATTCGACCGGTGCAGGTTATTGTAAATAAAAAAAATTTGTGTGAATAAATTAATTCCATCCCCTGGTCTAAGGAGTTTGGACAGCCAAAGTAGGGGACTGCCTGTAGGGGTGAAGTACAGTGGGGACTTCGAGGGCCCTGGGACCGCTACGGTAGCTGTGAAGGCCCTTCAGGAACTCTGAAAAGTGGTGGCAAAAGGGGCTCTGGTTAAGACGCAGCAGGTCGTTATGCTACTTAGGATCCAGAACGGGTAAAAAAAAATAGTAAATAAATAAATGCAATGTAAATATTAATGTTATACCAGTTTTATAGTATCATTTGAAGCAATTCCACATACTGTATATCAGCTGACTATATTTGTAAGTAGTACAGGAGATATTATAATTAGAATTTTGTAAACAATATAAATTTATTAAGGATGAGCTGTGTGTTTAATAGAAAACATTGTTAGCGTAAATTGTATAATATTGTATTATAGGAAAATTTTCTTCACTTGTCAATTTAATATTTAGTGCTTGACAATAATGTATTTTAGTGTACCATTTGCCACCGAGGTAGACACCTCATTTCCAAATAAAGAGATTTTGATTTGATTTTGAGGCAGGGATTACCTATGGATGTATTCAGCCTCTCCCATCCACAGGAGGTCCATCACATTATACCAAACCGCAATCCATGTCCGCGCCAAGGTCGCCCCTTTTTGTCGCCTCTTACGACAGGCAGGGGATACCGCGGGTGTATTCTACATGTGCGCCCCCCACCCGCAGAGGGTAGTGTGTTTGGTCCGCGAGAGGTATTTTATTTCCCTCAAGTTCGCCGGCAAGCCGGTTAGGACCCCCCTATCCGCCACCTGGGACGCGCCACGTGGGAGTATCACCTCTCCCCCTGCTACGCAGGCGTAGCAGGTTCGTGGGGCGACGATGGGATAGGAAAGGCTTGGGAGTTGGAAGGAAGCAGCCGTGGCCTTAATTAAGGTACAGCCCCAGCATTTGCCTGGTGTGAAAATGGGAAACCACGGAAAACCATTTTCAGGGCTGCCGATAGTGGGATTCGAACCTACTATTTCCCGGATGCAAGCTCACAGCCGCGCGCCTCTACGTGCACGGCCAACTTGCCCGGTCACTCATCAAATAATTATTTTTTTTTCCCCTCATAACCATTCCTGCATTTCCACTCTGGAACCAACTGATGTCTCTTCGAACCACTTCAAGAGCCTATCACTATTTACTTCCTCTTGGTAGTAGACTTAGATTTAAAAATAAGCAGTGTGTCATATATGAAACCACCTTCTACGCCAGCATGAACTGCAATTACAATGGGAACTTTCAAGCCTTCCTTACTATCATCAATAATCCACATTTTGTCTTGCGCAAGATTAACATTAACAAAAGTTCCGTTGAGATATATTATGGTCCCCATTTCCCTCACGTCTTTCATTTTATAAAAAAATTTATTTGTCTTGTCCATGAAGTCAATAAACTATATTTAAAACTTTTTTTTTTGGATGCATTAGTTTTGTAATGGCACCCACGTCACACACAATTTTCCAAAGAAACCACCGACTAATTTAAACAGTTAGCTTCTCCTTATGGGTAGTCATTTAAACTGTGAATAAACCCTCCCCTAAACAGACCTCAAATGAGGTGTAGCAATTGCAATCAAACTTTCAGGGTTACTCTTATTGCAATGGCGAGGTCTCTCTTTAATGGACTATAAAGAAAACCCTTTGAACGTTCCCATGTAAAATATTTCCTACTACACTCCTAGGCAATCCTGTAGGTCTAGTCATCCTTTCCCATAAACTACTAAGAGAAATTAGTGGCCTACCGTATCTTGTGTTCTCGTATTCACTTTTGAAATATGCATGAATACGACACACCAATTTTTTTAAAAATCAGATACATTGGTTTGCCACTTCCTCCAAACAAACACACAAGAGAAATTAAAACAGAACAAAAATTAACAGAAGTTGGCACATCTATTGTCTTCTTCATAAAATACATCACTATAATCTCATATTTAAAGCAAACTGCCTAAGATATACAAAAAGAATACTTGTTATGACTATGCACTGCATTGTTTAACACTATAACCACAGCACACTTGGCAAGTGAAAATACAGTTCCTTATTTTAGACCTCCCAGTAGCTGTCCACTAGGAGTGGTAGGAGTCCCCACCACCACTTTCACTTGCCTCTTCTAGTCAATGGGAAATTTTCAAATACTAGAAGGGAAGAAATCATCAACTCGACAAACTAATCTATAGTAACCTTGCCATTGCTGCAGGGACTTTTTGGCAGTGTAGTTTCTACACAAATGTATTCTAGTACAATGTTGCTTAAAAAGTTATGTTTGCATTCAAACAACATGTTTTCTTTGAGGAGTGCTATGTGAAGTATTCATCTGTCAAGGAGTGCTTGTTTCAATTCATTCATAACTTTCCTGGCATGAACAGCCCTGACATGAGAGAAGAAATGCAGGAGGACATTCAACAAGTTATATCAAACATCTCCACCAAGTGTCTGCAAACCTGTTTTGGACTGTCAAACGTGTTTGAGTACTGAAGTACATCACTTAGAGCATCTCCTTGCCAGGTATGGTTTTAGTACCTTATTTTCAACAGAAATACCTTTACACAATTGTTAGTTGATGCCTAGCATTAAGATAGGCATGAATTTTATTGACCAGCGGACAAGTGTTAATGAGCCATGGCAACTTCTTGAGGCTTGAGTTATGCTGCTGCCGTCATAAAATAACAACCTATATATATAATCCTCCGAGTGTTTTGAGCCAGACTAGAGGAAATACGATGAAAGCAAGTGGCATAAAATATGCTCATAATAAGCATCTGACGTGGCTCCCTTGTAGTGGATAATTATGTCGCTAACTTATATCGTAATAGTCATTATTTTTAATTTAAACGCCACAGTACAAAACAACCATCCTACCTGAGATAACAATGAAGTTTCATTGTTTGCTACAATTTGGCTGGGAGTTAATATAGAGTTACTTCGTACCAAAAGGTATAAAACAATTACCTATGCATAGATGCAGTCAACCATACGATGTGATAAATTAATTATTCTCGATCATCTTGACCAATGTGCATGTTGCCTCTCTGATGTTGACGATTCCAAAGAATACAAAGGTCTTGATTTTGTAACTGTTTGGAAGTTAGACGAAGCTAAGGCAAGGAAACAGAATTTCGTTAATCAACAAAACTGTAGCCTAATTTCTATAGCACATATACTGTATTACTAGAGTTCTTTAAAAGAAATTAAAAAGCACTTTTTAGGTATGATTAAGAGATCTGTTATTTTAATCAATTTATGAAAACAACTACCAATGATACACCACAAAAGGTAGAACTGATAAACAAAAATGATTATGTATGAAATTTCTGTTTTTAAGTTTTAAAATAAAAGTTGCACTTGCAGGGGGGGAAAAATGATCAGCTTTTAAGTCGGACTAAAACAACTGAATCTACACCAGAAATAACTTTGAAAGAAAGAAAGAAAGAAAGAAAGAACTGTTCGCATAATTACTCATCAATAATACGCACAAAATGTACGTTTCCGATACAAAATACGAACACATGATAGCATGCATGTTTTCATCAGTGTTGTGCAATGAATTTACCAAATCACAAAAGAATAGACAAGTAAACAAATGATTTTCAATAACTGATTAATATTAAATAAAATTTATATTTTACACAATATTCTTGAAATCTGTCCAGAGCATAATTAATGGGAATTTAAATACAACAAACCAAACTTTAATACCAGTCAATTTCCCTGAACAACACTGATCAAATTGTTTGTAAACAATTGCATCAATTTTCTTTGCACTGTAAGCTTTATAAAAATATCTTACCTGTTTCTGCTTATTTCCCAAATTCCATCATTGAGTGCAAAATGCACAATCTTCCTGGCTGTAAATTTCTAGTAAACTAAGAAACTTTAATGAGCATATCAGTACACCCTTGTGATTGGAAAAGTCATGCAAACTACAGGTATATATTAATCCCCTCTACATTCTAATATCAAATTTGTTAAGAAATGTAATGTTCAATTTTATACACCTCCCCTCCACCCCCACCCCTCTCAAGAAATATCTCACCAAACAGTTAGGAATGATCCTAAGCAATTTCTTAATAGCGTTATAAAATTATTATTGTTATTTTTATTAATATTATTACTTGACGTCTTTTTCAAAGAAAACCATACCATGCAGCCTACTGTGAGTAATTTAATTTCTATCATTAAACAAGAAAAAGAACCAACAAATTACATCCCAGTCACTTTAAAACTTTGCAATCATTAAATTATATGATTTATTTCCTAATTCAAGAAAATATTTTAACTATTTCTTGAAATGCAATTAGATACATAGTGAGCAATAACTACAAGACAAAACATATAAGTATAATTAAGAACTGGGAGTGATACTTCTACCTCAAAAAGTCACTTAAAAAACAGAGCACTGAATACATGCATTTTTTAACACTGTGTATGAAAATTTTACTTTTGAAAATTTGGAAGAAGTGAGTGTAGTGTAGATGAAATTTGACTTACTGTGATATTCTCCTGTTTTGACAGCAATTGCTGATGTATTTTGAGAAGTCAAAAGGATTTTTAAACAATAAATACTACACAGATTAAAAATCATGGGAACTCCATTTAATTAATTATAAGAAAAAACAGTAAATTAAATTTTTGTTCTTTAAATACAATGAATAAAAAGGCTATTTTAATAGCACTCTGTGCATGTTATGATCAAATTATAAGATATTAGAATTAACAATATGACAATGATGTACAATAAAAAATAATTATACAATTTTGAATAAAATATGTGAGAGGGAAAACTGTTTTCACAATAAATTTGGATATTTGTACATATTTTAAGTTTTCTGACAACAGAATCAATTAATGATGCTCTTGAAAGAAACGAACATTACTTATTTTATATACTGTATATCACCCTATACACTACTTCACAAGTGCACATGAGGCAGTATTATCTGCAATTAAATCTATATCTTTAAATTTACAACATTAGAAGAATGCAATCATAATGCTCTGAGCGGGAAGATGAAATACATATATGTATTACTTTATATAGTATAAAAAAATTTAGACAAAATTCAAGCAGGAAAAATACTGAATTATTTTACAGTAAAAGTAATGTTCTGCCTTTATTCCTAATTTAAGATCATTTATATTAAACTGAAGTTCACCAAGGAAAACTGTCCATAAATGTTCAGGGAAATGTGTCTTTTTTAAATGCAGATGTCCAAATATTTGTCAATCCGTTCGCTTTTATTATTCACAAAATCCCTGATTAATTGTGGCTGCTAGGGCTTTGACACTGACACTAAGGTACACCAATGCTTTCTAAAAAGCACATCATTTCACATTTAACACTAAGTGGTAATAAAAAGCACTGAAAGAATGTGAGCTAGATGAATGCAATATAATGAGGGGGTGTACTGCAGGGCCCAGCAAAATACTACATCAGCTCTCCCTCTCATCACTTCTTTTCTTTACTGTTGACTTCCGCCATGATTTTATCAACATCCTGGAAATTAAATCCCATGGGGAAAAAAATTAAGGATTATTTCTCTCTTTTTTTATTACTTTTGAAATGAACAAACATTTGATCTCAAGAATTAATATCTAAGTTAACAGTGGCAATTAGGTGCACTGATAATACATTTAGTGTTCCAACAGATTAGGCAAGTAAACAAAAAGGCAGTGCAAGGCAGTGATATGCAGAATGCAAATTAAATATTTCAAAATTGAAATAGCATGGCATAACCATGTTCATTCCAATAATCACTTTAAATATTTAAAATAAAGTAATTGTGTTAAACACAAACTGAGGTTGAAAAACCAAACAAAAGAACATCATACTGACAGGTGTCTGGAGACAAAATTACTTCTACTGAAGGAACTTCAAAGAATGTGACTAAGGAAGTAAAATGTGTTGGCCTTTTCCAAACCAACCCAAATCTTGAAATACAGCAACAGAAAGAAATTGTCTCCCAGAACATGCTGATATTAAGGCAAACAGGGTTAGGAAATTGAACTGGTGGGGGTGGTGGTGGTAGTAGTAGTAGATGGGAGGGAATTAGTATTGTTACCATTAAACAACTTTCTCTTTCTTGAGAGGTCATTTTCATTACACAAAATTTAAGCTATGATTATTAATACAAACAAGAGAAAAAAATTCAAGATACAAGTGACTGGCTTCAAAATTATTTTCCAATCTAAGCAGAGAGTGAAGCCAAAACATTTACAAATAAATAAGCACACCAATACCATTTGCCATGAAATAATACATTACAACCTATCTAGATAAATGAAAAGTTTTGTCTGTACTTTGGTCAGTATGAGATTAAATGAAGAAATGACTGACCTTCATACCTTGAAATATTCTCAGTCCATACTGAAGAGGAACCACACAGAAAAATCAGCCATGCAGAGTGATAATGACACAGGTGTGATAAACTGATATAACTTAGAAACAATATTCTCTCACCCATGGATAAAAAAATGCAAGTATCAAGCCTGAATTATTATTATTATTATTATTATTATTATTATTATAACTTGTGATGTACATCCACTTATTAGTATCATTATTAGTTTACGAGGTTTGTGAGATTATGTCATAAGACATTTACTGTATATAGATATTTTAGATAAGTTTAATTAATGTAAGAACCTGTAATTAATATTATATCATTTATTATTACCTGTATGATTTATAATCCATTACAGAATTTTGAACACACTGTAACATCCAGAATGGTACTGGGTAGACGAGAACTCGGTAGAATATTCTGTACATTATATCTGGGCCTTAAGCACTCTAAAATTTAAGAGAAAATGTATCTTTCTAGAAGCCTGGCCAGGCACATATATAAAGATGTGTGGTCTTGATGGTAAAGACGAGTTACTGTATAGTTGGAGTTATGGTATACTTGTGACCCCGTGTTGTGGGTGACATGCTATTAGCAGTCGACTGCTTCAACTGCGTTTTAAGGTTGCAATCTCCATATGACGTGTGCTCAGTGATAGGCATTTGTTAAAGATGGCGGTGTGTTGATGTGTATATTTTGTTTGTGAAGCAGCGATTAAGGTTATGTGTATGTTTATGTTTATGCGAAGTTAAGGTGAAATAAATAAGTATACCAACTGACAACATTTTGTGTGCATCTTCGTCGATACATCAACCGGTGACCGTGACAAGGACATAAAAACTTACGAGTAAATATGAGTGTAAATGCGAAATGATCAAAATGAAAGCGATACTAGAGAATATGTCGGTGAAACAGCTCAAACACAAACTCACCAAGAGAAATCTCCCGACGAACGGGAAGAAGAAATCACTCCAGACGCAATTACGGGAAGATCTCGCTGAAAAAGGAGAAGATCCCGAAAATTTTTTCATCAAAGTCAACGAGATCCAGACGAAACTTCGGAAGATGAGGTAAATATGACCAAAATGTGTTCTAACCTAATGACCATGATGCAGGCATTAAACGACAAAATGTCAGACACCAATTCCGGGCTAACAGGACAGATTGCAGATCAAATTTCAAAAGTAAATGATAAAATCTCAGATGTCGATTCACGAGTTGATTCCACCTTAACGGAACAGAATGACAAACTCGCCGATCAAATTTCAAAAGTAAGCAACAAACTTTCAGACAAAATTTCAGACGTCAATTCCACCCTAACAGAAAAGATTTCGGATCAGATTTCAAAAGTAAATGACAAAATTTCTCAAACTAACTCAGTTTTAACCGGACAAACATCACAAGTGTACACGCAGGTTTACAAAGTTGAATAGGGCCTATAATCGAAAATTTCAACGGTAGATGACAAAATTTCATTGCAAATTACCGACGTCACCAATCGATTAACGCAGCAGATATTGGACATCACGTAAGAACTGGGACAGGTTGAACAGATCGATAGTAGGATATGCCAGTTGGAAGGGGCTATCTCAAAACTCAAGGAGGAGGCGGTTTCTGGTATAAAGCAACAGGTTGAGGGGAGGATTTCTACAATCGAGGGAAATTTTGAAAGCCAAATTTCTGCCGTTGAGGGAAATTTTAGGAGACGTAATTCCGCTGTTGAAGTAAGGTTAGAAAACCAGATTTCGACCATCAAGGGAGATGTGCAGAATATAAGTGAAAGCATCCTCCACGCAGTAGAAAATAGATCAACTCAAACAGGACGTACCGCCACACCTCTAACCCCCTCAAACCTAACCGGCAATAAGGATACCTAGACCCAAAGGTGATTATAGAGAGCCTTCCAGAATATCACGGGCGACTGGAAGAGAACCTGACTAACTTCATCGAGGGATCGGTCAGTCTGTTAGGAAGGACTAACCTACCAGAGGACATCTTCCTGCAACTCATGACACCACGATTAAAGGGGCAAGCCGCTACTTGGTGGAATAACTTGAAGGGTCTAAATTTAAACTGGATGGATTTCGAGAGGGAATTCCTCACTACGTTTAATTCCGAAGCGGTAAAGAGCTCCGTGAAAAGGAAGCAACTGACTGAGGCACAACCCACTGGCATGAGAGCTAACGCCGTCTTTCTACAGAAGTACCACTCTTCAAGCGTCTGCACTTGGAAGGAAGTGAAAACAAGATCGTACCAGACATCACAGAGGTACTCCATGATAAGATTTGACCCCTAGTGAAAGTATCACAACCGAGATCCTTTGATGATCAACACAGAATCATCGCCCAGCTGGAGGATGAACACAAGAGCAAAGCTACGGAAGAGACCAGCGCTGATTGGAAGTGCTACTAGTGTGGAAGAACGGGACACCTGGAGAAAAAGTGCCCAGCCTTGACGTCGGAAAACTAGGTCCAGCCCATTCTGGAGTGACGGGGGAAGGGACTGGGAACAGATATGCGCCTCAAAACACGACAGACAAGCAACCCTCGTCAAGTATGAGAGGTAACGGTCAGACTGCGAGTAGAACAGGCCAACCCCGCCCTGCTATCATCTTACGGATAGGCAACGAGAATTTTTCAGCCATACTTGACAGCCAAACAAGCCATTCATTTGTCAACAGGACTGTCGCCAGATTATTACCGCCTATGAAGTCTCACCATCTCAGAAGGGTAGTGGAAGAAGTGGACGGGGTATCCTATTCGATCCAAGGACAGACTAACCCAACCGCTCAATGCATGAACATGCCTATTGTAATTGATGAAGCAGTGATTCAGAACCTGATACTTGACATCATAATAGGTCATGACTTTCTAGTGGAATACAAGGTGATCCTAGACTATGCAGCTCATGAAGTCTTTTTTGGGAAAATATAAGACGCCTGAGGGTCGCCTGGCATGATGAAAATCTCTGGACTCGCAAGGAGACAGAAGTCAACGTAGACCTGGAAGATATCCAGTTAACGCATCTTCGACCGAGTGAAAAAGAGGAACTGAAACACACATTAAAGGACTTTCCGGAAGTCATCACCAATAAAATAGGACGGACTACCATAGTAATGCACACCATTTAATGCAGAGCTTCCTCACCCATCAAGCAACGTTCGTATCCAATCAACCCCGATAAGCGCAACTTTGATATCCAGAAGATTCAAGAGATGGAAGGGCAAGGTCTCATCGAATCGTCTACATCCTGTTGGGCTTCACGTATCATCCTACCGAAGGAGAAGAAGAAGAAGAAGAAGAATGGGGAGTATCGACTATGTGTGGACTTCCGCAAGTTGAAAGAGAAGACCGTTAGTGATGCCTAACCCATGTCTGACCTGAAAGACTCACTGAAACAAATAAGTGGATCTAGGGTCTTCAGCACGCTGGATCTCAACTCCAGATACTGGCAAGTGGAGGTCGACTAAAGTTCTAGACCACCGAATGCCTTCATGACACCCAGAGGATTGTACCAGTTTGCAGTAATACCATTTGGATTGAAGAATGCTCCTGCCACCTTCATGCGACTGATGGATAAGGTATTATCAGGATATGTTGGAGATTTTTGCCAAGTGTATCTCGATGACATTTTAATTCACAGCAAGAATTTTCAAGAACACCTTGTGCGTCTGAGTAAAGTACTGGAACGACTGAAGATTCATGGACTGACTTGCCAACTGGAGAAGTGCCACTTCCAACATAGAATACCTTGGCCATGTCCTAACATCTGAAGGCCTAGAAAGGCAACCGGAGAAGAATCGAGCTATCGAAGAAGCTGAACGCCTGCGGACCAAGCGACAAGTACGTCAGTTCCTTGCCTTGTGTGGATGGTATAGCAGCTTCGTGCCACACTTTGAAGAGAAGGCAATACCATAATACCACTCACCGATCTACTCCATAACAATTGCCCGTTCCAATGGACCAACAAAGAGGAGGCAGCATTCCAAGACATTACAGCTGCGATATGCAACGCTCCTGGTCTAGCCCATCCCAACCCTCAACGGAAGATGTGCCTGCAGACAGACGCCAGCAACTCGGCCTTAGGAGCAGTGTTATTCCAGGAGAGGAGTGACGGCGGAAGGGACATTGAGTATGCCGGCAGAAAGCTATCTCCCACCGAACAATACTACTGCACTACATAGAAGGAAGTCTTAGCCGTGATGTGGGCCATGGGCAAATTCAGAGGCTACTTGGAGGGAAGGAAGTTCAAGCTCTACACCGAAAATGCAGCTCTCAAATGGCTGAACTCTGTCTCTGGCTCAAAATCTAAATTGATGCGATGGGCTCTGTTAATTGCAGAATTTGATTTCGATGTGTGTCACGTCCCAGGCCCAACGAACATAGCAGCCGACAGCTCATCTAGGCACCTGGCGATGGAACCCGGAGCTAGAGAGGGAGTTCCCACGAAAACACCAGAGTGAGCCTAAGGAACCTGTCCTTATGACCATCAGGAAGGAACTGGATCTGGGAGTGATCAAACAGTGGCAAGAACAAGCCCTGTAGGACCATGACGCAGTGGATTAGGAGACAAAGCTCCAATAGTCGACTCGTCCTGAGGGAATTCAAGATGTGCTACAAGAACTTCTGGGTTGACGACTCTTCATATACAGATCTCACCTCTCCGAAACACCTGCAGTACTGGTGATCCCTAGACAGCACACGATGGACATCCTCGAGAAGTTCCATGACAACACTGAAGCCAGACATCCAGGAGGCAGAGAGACATATCAGTCTATGCGACGAAGATTCTTCTGGGTCAACATGCAGAAAGACATCCTGGACTATGTGAAGGGGTGCTACATCTGTGCCTCCACCAAGGCGAGCAACAGGAAGGCAGATTCCAGTTAGCGAGGAAGACGGCCTCAATGCCCTTGGGAGGTCATAGCCCTGGACTTGATGGGTCCTTACCCTAGAACACCACGGGGTAAAACAGGACTCCTAGTAATCACCGACCTCTTCACAAGATGGACTGAGGCCTTTCCAATGCCAGAAGCCACGACGGGACACATAAAAAGCCTTCTATAAGATGAGGTATTCAGCCGCTACGGTTATCCACAGTGCATTCTGTCAGACAACGGGAGTCAGTTCACAAAGAAGAAATGGCAGCAAATGAGAGAATGGGGTGTGGAGCACTGTACCTTCCCTACCTACAATCCAAGGGCCAATCCAATGGAAAGACAGAACCAGAAGCTGAAAAGGATGTTATGGGTCCACCTAACAGACAAAGAACAAGACTGTGGGACAGTCAGATACCGGTCACTCTTTGCCCTGCGATGACGCATCAACCGTGTCGCCGGCTATTTTCCAGCGGAACTGTTCTGTGGTCGACAGCTATATGGCACCAGGGATTGGGAGATTCGTCCACCACCCAATTCTGGTCAAGATGATCCAGCTGTTTCCCTGGCAGACTGGCAGCAGCAGAACATCAAGGAGAAGCAAGCTTTGGCCGAGGAGAGATCCCTTACCCAGACCAAGACCAAGGACCAAGGCTCTTCCTACCAGGACAACAAGTCCTGCGATGTACCTACCCAGTCCGTAATACGATTGGAGGGTTTCATGCAGGTCTTGCACTTCAGTGGGTTGGTCCCAGTGAGATGGATAAACAGCTGGGCCATGGGGTCTACTTACTAAAGATCAACCCTCCTGTCAAGGTCCACGCATCAGATTTGCAGCAAGTCACCCAACCGCTGCGCATACAGAGTAAGCCTGGAGGAGAGGCTACTATTGACACAGCACAATCCGGTCATCGTGAGGAGAACGCATCGACTATCATCCAACACAGATAGGTTAGATCTTATGGCGACGATGGGACTGGAAAGGCCTAGGAATGGGAAGGAAGCGGCCGTGGCCTTAATTAAGGTACAGCCCCAGCATTTGCCTGGTGTGAAAATGGGAAACCAAAGAAAACCATCTTCAGGGTTGCCGACAGTGGGGTTCGAACCCACTATCTCCCGGATGCGAGCTCACAGCTGCACGCTCCTAACCGCACGGCCAACTGTGTTTTAAGGTTGTAATCTCCAGGTGGAGTGTGCTCAGTGATAGGCATTTGTTAAAGATGGCAGTGTGTTGATGTGTATATTTTATTTGTGACAGCAGTTATTAAGGTTATGTGTACGTTTATGTGAAGTTAAGGTGAAATAAATAAGTGTATCAACTGAAAGGATTTTGTGTGCGTCTTTGTGGATAAATCATTATTAACATAGTGACACGGCAGTTTGGTATTATGTTAATGTGACAGTCACAGACAACTTGATTCCATGAAAAAGTTATGGCAAACATGTTCAATATTAAATTTTAAGCTACTTGTGTTTTTATAAGTAAAGTAGGTCATTTTCTAATTGTAAGCAAAGATATTTACCTAGGTTATTGGTAATTTTGTCAGTACCGGTATATATATATTTCCATTGATGACGATAATGATGATGCTTGTTTAAAGAGGCCTAACATGCAGGTCATCGGCCTCTATACTTTGTTCTTGGTATATTAAGTATATATTTAAAAAACTGACACAAAAAATGTTTGAAATTAAATTTATATCAAGTTTGTCTAAAAATGTCTAAATCTATAAACATAAAATGAAAGAGTTTTGTCTGTATATTGCTCAGAATTAAAAAAGAAAAGAATTGATATGTCACCTATGTACGTACGTAGATCACGAGAAAATGGCTTACAGAATTTAACGAAAATCAGTATGTAAAGTCGAAGAATAGGGCACTAAACTTTAGGCCCTAAATAATTTGTTCACACTAAATGAAATGGTAGTTTAGGGTAAGGCCTAAAATTGAATTCTAAAGAATCTAGTGTATGTTATCAGTAATCCTATCGATAAATACTACTGTATATAAAAATTGTAGAGAATACAATTTCCGACAATTTATGTCATATAGTTTTACCATTAACAATGTCCGCCTCCGTAGCGTAATGGTTAGTGTTATTAGCTGCCGTCCTCGGGGGCCTGGGTTCGATTCCCGATACTGCCAGGAATTTAAGATTGGCAGGAGGGCTGGTATGTGGTTAGAATGGTACATGCAGCTCACCTCCAATGGGGGTGTGCCTGAAAAGAGCTGCACCACCTTGGGACGAGGACACGAGTTCACTTCATCATGAACAATGATAACGGATATATTCATGAATTAAGACTTCTGTTGCTTAGTCCATATTAACGCTGAGCATCAGTAACATGGAAAACTTGTTCCGTTGTGTTGACTGATGACGGTGGGGTTTTTTTTTTTTTTTTTTTTTCAGATTGTCTTGAGGTGAAATAATGAAGGAACGATCGCTTGAAGAATAAGACAAGAGGGGGTCATGAATGGAGGAAGGCCTCCCTTTACATTGGATGGCCTAATATCACCAAGTCGGAAGAAAACTAAATGTGAAGGCCTATATTATTGAAAGCCCATAAAAATGATTAACAATAATAATACATTGACTATTGTTTGTTGTGATGAGCTTTGTCTCATCTGCTGCGACTTATCTCCGATAGATGGGATTACTGCTGGGTTCCGTGTAAAATAGCCTACCTGAATATTGGCGGGATGTAGGTGGGAGTTAGGTAACATCATTTTTTAGCATGCCATCCCTCTGGTTCATACAGGTTCTGATAATTACTGATACATGACACACTGGTTCATCACAGTATTAGAATTATTCAATTCCTGCTACAAGGTGCTGATAGGAATGGGGAGTGTGCACACTTAATGGAAAATGACAGAGCACAGTTGTCTGTGGATGGGTCATTCCAGCTGTGGAACTTTACATTGTGAGAATGCCAGAGTAGTACTGATTGTGACTGATGTGACATTTTCATTTGATCGAGCATTCCATATGATAGTAATGCTTTTGACCATGATATCTAATCAGTTAATATTGTATTCTGACAAGAATAATGACATCATTGTAATGACCTATGTCAAATTCAGTTTAATATTTATCTGTACCTGATACAACATCATGGGAAAATGAATGGGTGAATTTTAATGAAACTTGGTATTTCAGTTTAGAATAAGGGCGAGTAAAATCTTACGTACAAGTTGTTTAAAAACTTTCAGCTGGAGGGGGTGTTTCACAAAGAGCCTAAAGCACAAAATTTTATATCTCTCTATTACAGTAGGTTTTACATGATAATATAACAGCTCGTAGCAAATTTATAAGACTTTTTTTTCAACTGAGTGAAAAATAATAGTTTATAACCAAGAGCCAGTAACTAGCTCTGTAGACTAAAATGAGTTCCTATGGAGATCACTTCAGCAATGTTTTAAAGGCTTTGTTCCAACTATCAGTATTTTTTAAATGAATAAAGCTGACCAAAAGTCCAATATAACTTACTTTTTACGTCTATGTTTATCACACAAGAGAGTTAAATATGGGACTTAATGTATTACTGTACAGACATTTCGTTGATGCTATGTAGTTCAAAGTTATGTGATCATCTGGAAATTAGCTGGACCAAACTCAGTAACTGCTATTGGGTAGGGATGAGGAAATTACATCAGTTAGAATGAAACTTTTATTTCTACATACTTATTTTGGGCAGCTTATTTTCAACAAGAGGCCTTATTTCTGCTTAGGCAGAAAGAAAGTTGACAAACTGTATTTTGTGATCAGGGAGTTTTTGATAATGTTTCTCCATTTCAGGTCTCAAGTAAGCTAATAACATCAGGATTTAATCAAGAAATATTTCTTTTTAAAGAATGACCAATATTGAGTGAAGATTGCAGCAGAAAAGCATTTATTATACTTGGTTGATGATGATGCTTGTTGTTTAAAGGGGCCTAACATCTATTATACTTGGTGTTAAATCCCAAGTTCTGAACACCCAATAACTACTTGAACAGTGTGTTGTGTTGCCATGAAAGATTGTGTTACATTGCTGCATACTCTTATCAGCAGCATTGCCGAGAAATACCGACACCACACGCCTTGCAACAAGGGATGTACTGGCATCCCCCTCTAGTATATCTTTCAGCCTCTCCACTTCACTCAGCTTGCAAGCTTCTTTGCGAACATCACACAGGGACTACTCTGGCCGCTGCGGCGCTAGCAGCGTGCAGTAGACCCATGCTGGACGCGCATTAGGAACAACGAGAAAGAGGCAGTAAACAATATGCTGAGTGTCCCTTCTGTACGTAGTTTACTGAGTTTGTGTTTAGTTGCGATATTAGTGCAAGTACAGAAAACTTATATCATAAGAAGGTATGTAATGGCAGTAATTAATTAAAAGGAGTAATTAAAAGACATGCTTAAATCTCGCGCACCGTTCAAGTTCAACGTGTCCATTTCATATAATTTTCTACTTCACGGAAGGCTATCGTGACATGATTGCTTTAATTATTGTTTATGATCATGCCATAGGCTACATTAACTTGGCATATTAATGTCTTATTACAGGTTTTGATCTATTAATAGCAATAGGCCCTTGCTGCACAAGCCAGAGTAGTAAAGTGAGAGGGGTTATCATTACACGAATTTCCCAAGCAAACTGATCTCGGAGAACAATGGCTTAAAGCAATATCAAGAGCAGACTTCACACCCTATTTAAATTCTAGATCTTCTGTGGTATGTAGCCTTCATTTTCGTTGAGTCCGACTATCAGCCTGGATTCCCCCGTGGGTGAGGGCGGTAGAATAACACCCACGGTATTCCCTGCCTGTCGTAAGAGGTGACTAAAAGGGGCCTCAGGGGCTCTGAACTTTGGAGCATGGGTTGGCGACCACAGGGCCCTCAGCTGAGTCCTGGCATTTCTTCCACTTACGTGTGCCAGGCTCCTCACTTTCATCTATCCTATCTAACCTCCCTTGGTCAACTCTTGTTCTTTTCCGACCCCGAAGCTATTAGGTTTGCGAGGGCTAGGGAGTCTTTCATTTTCATGCCCTTCGTGGCCCTTGTCTTCCTTTGGCCAGTATCTTCATTTTTCGAAGTGTCGGACCCCTTCCATTTTTCTCTCTGATTAGTGTTATATAGAGGATGGTTGCCCAGTTGTACTTCCTCTTAAAACAATAATCACCACCACCAGCACCTCAGCCTGGATTGGAAATTAAGAAACTGCAGGATGTTGCTGTTCCCTGTTTTCCCTTCTTATCCATTTTACAAAGTCCAAACGATCAAACCAGACCGTAGACCTATCATAAAACATTCATTCAATGTCACAGGTGAAAAACAGAAATATGATTCAACAGCCAAGCTGTGAAGAAAGCAATACCTCAGCTGTCTCTCTGCACGAATATCCTGGAAATGAGGACTGTCATCGTTCTGTTGATATCCAGTGCCACATTTTAGACAAGAAGCTGCTCAAAACAGAAAAATAATTGTGACTGAAATTGTACAGAGCTTTATAACGTCTTGAAAACAAAATAAAACTATTCAGGAGTTGGAGACTTATAACAATAATTATCATAAAGCCTTGTCACGAATAATTAAAACAGCTGACCAAGAACCCTCAAATGAGAAAAATGGAGAATTTTGAGAAATGCTCTCCCAGATGGACAGAATCCACTGTAAACCACAGTATAGTGTATAGTGTGGGAATGCATATCACGCAAACATTACGGGTATGCTAGGAAAACTATGAGACCAAGTAAATAAGTATCTGCAGTCAATTTTTATAATTTATTACAAAAAGAGTACACACTTTTTACTGATATAATTTTTCAACATACTGTAGTCGCCCTGCTTTTCAATGCACATGGTCCACTGTTTCACAAGCTTTCTGATGTCCCCTGCAAAAAACGTTTGTGGTTGTGCAACATGCCACGTATACACTGCTTCCTTCACCTGTTGATTGGAGCTGAATCGACGGCCTCTTAGAGCATTTTTAAGTGCACAAAAAGATGGTAATCTGATGGGGCAAGATCAGGACTGTATGCAGGATGGTCCAACACCAAGAAACGCAGCATCTGAAGAGTTTGAGCGGTGTGGACGGCGGTATGTGAACGTGCATTGTCATTCAACAAAAGACCTCATCATTGATTGACTAACAATAGACCTCTGTGTTTGTTACAAATTGCAGGTTTCAGCTTGTTTACCAGCATATCACTGTAACATTCATTGTTTACCATTTTCCCCTTTTCCTGGTAATGTTCCAGAATTGGCCCTTGAGAGTCCCAAAATACTGTGAGCATCACTTTTCCTGCAGAAGGTTGACTCTTGAATTTCTTTTTGGACTGGGGATCCAGGATGCTTCCATTCCATGCTCTGAAGTTTGCTCTCTGGTTCGACGTGGAGAACCCACGTTTCATCTCCAAGTGATGATCCATTAGCATAACAGTCCAGTAGATGCTGACAGATTCTCACATGATTGTGCTTCTGCTTTTCATTGAGTTGTTTTGGAACCCATCTCAAACAGACTTTGTGAAAGTTAAGCCTGTTATGCATGATTCCATATGCAGAACCAGAGCTAATGTGTATATGGTTTGCCACAGCAACAGTCACTCATCTGTTATTCAGGATCATATCATGCACTTGTTTAATACTGGCATCAGTTACGGCTGCAGATGGACGCCCGGATTTCCTCATCCTTCACACTCGTGCAATCCATTTTGAACTGTTCAATCCACTGGTGAACACTTCACTGTGGCAAAACATTGTCCCCGTATTGTGCTGAAAGTCTTCTATGAATTTCCGCTCCTGATACACCCTCAGACCACAAATAATGGGTTACGAAATGCTGTCCTTTCTTGGTGCAAACAGAGAGTGGTGCAGCCATCTTTACATCACAACAGCGAAAGTTGTACTGACCTGATAACGCTGAAACCTACCACAGATATGGACAACAGTGCTGTCTAGCAGCTGGTGAGCACACAAAATGCCATACAGCCAACCTCAAGATAATTAGAGCAAAATTGCAAATACTTATTGACTTGCCTACGTATACTAAAGAGCACATTGTCCACATATTTGGATGATGCTCTATGCGAAACAGGAGTTACGAACCTTGTGAAAGAGAGATTAACCCTAGAATCTGAACGTTTGAATGAGGCTGAAAGAATATGCTCTATGATAGATGAAATGTCAATAAAGCAACAATTGGAATGTGACAAAAAGCTAGATACTTTCTTTGGTCAAAAAACCACATCTGTTTCAGATATACATCTGAAATTAAGGATGTCAAGAATCTCGGCGAATTTGAAATTCTCACCAATAATTTGCTTTCTTTTATGATAGCAGGGTTATGCACTAAGTACAGACTGCCAGTCATGTGCTTCTTTACCAAATGAAGGCAAGTAATTGTATAATTTGACAATGTCTGTAATCGGAGACTGAGGTTTGTGGATTTCTTGTAGTATGTCTAGTTTCCAATAGTCATAAGACCAACGTTAATATGATAAAGACTACTTTCCAATAGTAAGATTTTGAAGCCGCAAATTACTCACCCAAATGACCCAAACAGACGCTTATTCCTTGTATTTGACCAATGTCACATTTTAAATAATCTAACACACATTTTTAGAGAAGACCATGTGTGATGGAGAGGACACAATAAGTGGCTCTCAAGTGAAGAATTTATATTAATTGCAAGCAAATCAAATGGTAAAACCTGTTCGCTTTCTGTCTCGAAAACGTGTAAGCCCATACAACATAGAAAAAAATGAATGTGAAATGAGTGAAGGACATATTTTCTACACCAGTAATAACAGCTTTGTAATATCTCCAAAAACATTCTGGACATCCAAAAGCTCACTCGTTCCAAGACTGCACAGCAACCATATACATCATGAAAATGATTCAGAAATTGTTCAATATCCATCGTTAGCAGTGACAACAATGCTAAGTTTTGCCCTGACAAGGTCCATTTCTCCAACACAGATGACAGACTTCACTGGCTGGAGAGTGAATTCCCGGTATATCTTGAGGATGTGAAGGAAGCATGCCATGAGCAAGGAGCGAGTTTTCTCAGCAATGAAACATGAGGCTATTCGGCTGACGTATTCTACAGTTCTCTGTATCCGGTACTTATTGTCTTCGGGCCAACTAGAGTATTTAACAGTGATTCCCTATAAATTTTTTTAATATTTTCAGGAGAACTTCAGGCATCAATGACATGCTGGATTCAAGGGATGTAGGTAGTACTTGCCCTCAATAGAATTCTGAAGATAGGAATTCCTTTGAAACGGCAAAATCAACATACTTGTGAGATGAATGTTATTAGCTGTGTCAAGTCATCTCAATCAGTCCCATCGGAAGTGTTCCCTAAGATTCCAGAAACAGTCACAGAAAACCTGAAAAATCTTCAGAAGCCCCAGTGTACGTACTGTATAGTCACTTCACAAAATATATTTACTGATTCTTATTAGCCTAATAGTATTACAAATAATAACCATACCCTTATTTCTTTTACAGCTCTGGAGGTAGTGTCTGAATCTTGCATCACTTGCTTTCCTCAGTGGTTTCGTGATGAAGGAAATAAGAAAAGAAAAAGCCTAATTAAACAAGAAAAATGCAGTTCTACACTAATGGACAATATTTTTAAGCACAGTTCACACCTGCGACCCCACAAGTGTAGGAAAAAAAAAGAAGAAGAAGATCGGTGTAATATCTTCTTCTATCCATCAGAACAGTTGGTGTGGGTTATTAACAATGTAAATGATTTTGTGTTAAGTTGCAAAATTCGTTAATACAGGAGCTTGTATGACTTTAAGTCCTGTAAGTCCTGTAATTTTTTTAACACTCCTTAAACAGCAGTGATCTTACATTATATATGAGGTATATGTCCTTTCCAGCATAAGTTGTGTTTAAAATGTAGGGTAGGGAGGGGTAAATATGAGAGACACAGAAGGTGGGGCAAATAAAAGACAAGCTTATTATGAGCACCATTTACTAGGGGGAAGAAATGTATTTGATTCACAGCATTCTTTAATATGCATAGAAGCATATCCTAGAGTGAAATCATATAAAATGGATTTAATAGATCTGCATCGAATTAAATTTTGTATGCATGAAAATTTTGGCAGGAAAACTTTCAAATGTGCTTGCCAAACTTCTCCTGTTATTTTGTATTTGCATAGTTGGCTGCTCTGTTTTTATGCTCAAAGGCATCTATATTGGTTTATCTTTGGAGTGCTACCAAATTAATGGTGAAAAGTGCGGTTTCCAGATTTCCCATTCAGTTTAAAAAGTAAATAATCAAGAGGGGGGAGAGAAAAAGACAGTTCAGGTAAGAGTCAATGCTGATGTTCAGAATTAGCCTAGGCCTATATTGGTACTAGTGAAACTATTAAAGAGCAATATTGTTTTCCACAGCCTGTTGATAAAAATTCTCAGCTTGTTTACAGTCATTTGTCTGGGTCAGGAATGGAATGAATGAACCCCCCATCTAGCAATGAGGATAGGAATTATGCCAGCTGCCGAAGCCTGTCGAAGTCCTCTGGGACGAAGATTAATGAATGACAGAGAAATGAAATGATATAGGAGAGTGTTGCTGGAATGAAATATGACAGGGAAAACCAGAGTCCCGGAGAAAAACCTGTCCCACCTCCGCTTTGTCCAGTACAAATGTCACATGGAGTGACCGGGATTTGAACCACGGAACCCAGCGGTGAGAGGCAGGCGCGCTGCAGCCTGAGCCACGGAGGCTCTCACAGCCTATTGATGTATTTGAAGAATGTTTGCAGGTTATCTACAATGTTTGTTTTCAGTATTTTCTTGAACTGTTAATTGTCATAAATTAGTGCCTGAAACACATCGCCAATTATTTACTTCTTGTAAAAATTGACTTTTGTTGGAGAAAATTATAATTTTTTTCAGCACATTATACTAAAAGAAAACATGTTGTGTCTCATTTTTGCACTCCTATTGCTCTAGGCCTTTTTTGTATGGAGATATAATGCTGTCTTTTATTTGCCCCCACACCGTCTTCTTTTTACCCCAATTGTCGGGTAAAAATAAGACACAGTTTTACTTTTTTACCCTTACAATAATTTAAATATATTTCTTTGTGCTCCAAAAAGTAAAAGTTTTGTTTTTGTCTCATATTTACCCCTCCCTACCCTAACTCAAATGACAGTTCAAATCATGCTGAGAATCTTTTCTTTTTTTTTTTTTTTTGATAGTGGTTTTACGTCGCACCAACACAGGTAGGTCATATGGTGACGATGGGATAGGAAAGGCCTAGGAGTTGGAAGGGAGCAGCCATGACCTTAAGGTACAGCCCCAGCATTTTCCTGGTGTGAAAATGGGAAAACACGGAAAACCACCTTCAGGTATGACGACAGTGCAATTCGCACCCACTATCTCCTGGATGCAAGCTCACAGACGCGCGCCCCTAAACGCACGGCCAACTCGCCCGGTAAAATGAGAATCTAGGTCAGGTAATCTGCAAAACTCTTATCCGCATTATCTTAAAAATCATTGGAGATGAAGTGACTGAACGTTTAGAGAGAGTGAAATATTTCAACAGGAAAATCATCCGAATGTAACAAGCTGTGGTAACTGCATGCAGATGGTTCTGAATACTACATGCTAGCAGCTCTCCAGTGAAGAAAATGAGTACTTCTTGATGTTCACATTTATTCTTCAAGTGGGGAGGCGTTATGTATACTAGAGGGCGTTGGCACTGCTATCAGAACGTGCAAGCAAACTTACAAAAAGTGTCACTGAGAATCTAATTCAGAAAAAAAGTTAATATTTGTTCTTATCAATGGTAAACATTGAAACAAATGCATTCTTTTTTCATAACATGGTCATGTAACCTGCCACCTGTGGCAATGGACCACATTCTTGTGGTCTGCTATAATACATAATCGAACATTACGGTACTTCACCTCAAGTGGGCCTCTTCATATCCTGGAGGTACGTAGGTTCTTCCCATTTCGTACTTATTGGGTACTTTCGCAGAAGTATCGACTGCTCTGGACTGTACAGATGCATGTGACTGACATGATTACTGTAGATGTGTGCATGAGAATATAAGCTTTGTTTTTTGGTGTGTTTGTAGAAATATTTCTTTTTTAATACAATAATACTGAACAATTACGGGCAGAAATTTACACAGCAACACATTATTAACGAGTGAAGCAGTTATTTGTAATTATGGATAATTATATAAACTATTCTGCGGGTTTCAAACTAAATGTAATTTTCTTCGCTGAACAGCATGGAAACAGAGCTGCGGAAAGAAAAATTTCAGAGTGAAAAGTTAGTGCATGACTGGCGGAAATGAAAAGACAAGCTAAAAAACACACAAACTATTCTAGATGAGAATTTTTAGAGGTCCTAAAACAGGGAAGTTTCTGAAAATTGACTAAGAAGTGTGTATGTCAATGAAATATGAAAACAATGGCTACAGTAATCAGTTGAAATCAGTTGGTAACTAGCACACCTAACAAGATGCATGACTAGTGCATACCATGGATGCCGCTGCCTAGGCTACTTTGTACTAACTAGTTACCAACTAATGAGCCTAAATTGGCACAAAGGAGCGAAACACTGGCAACCAAGGTTAGCTAGAAAATTTATAATGTCCAATAACGGACCTATAATAATGGAATTACACTACTATTTTGTCAAGAATTTTGGTCTAAAAAGTATGACGATCATGCGGTGAAATACATATGGTATATCTCTTCCACTCCTCGCCATTACACTTGACCAAACTCCTCTTGCTACACCTATTAATCATACATCAACGAACAACTCTTAATTCTTATGTCTGATGCTAGGCTAAGAAATTCTCTCTCACTCAGTTGAGAATTGCACAACATTAGCCTCTTTAAAAAAATATTGCTGGGATTTCATCCTAAGTGCACAGCCAGCCTGTATAAATGCATGGGTAAATGCGAAAATTTTAAAAAAAAGTTAATTCATACTTGCATTACGATGTACAAAGTCACACAGATCATTAGTTTCCCATGTAACTCTAGAACCAATGGTGCATAATATGTTACAAGTTCTATTGTTTATTTTTAAATTATCATTAGAATCATCATTATTACACACAGTCATCTAGTTGCATACTGAATTTAATCAATATGTTATCATAATCCCCTTTTTTCACTACAGACTATATGTTGAAAGCACCTCTCGCCCATCCTAACAATCATCATAATAAATACAATTTACTAACAGATCTGCCTGTAAATAGAACAGTAAATAATATAAATTAATCATCGCCTTAAACCATCTCCAGTTGCCCAGGTGTGGTGTAAGAGTCCCCTCCATCTCATCCTGACCTCACACCACTCCTCCCCCACTAACTTGTCCCAATAATGTCCTCCCAGCAGCTTCTGCACTAAACAGTCACACTTTCTTCTCAGTCTTACCACAGGTTGACTTCCTTCCCCTCTCTTTCACATTCCCACCTTGAGTTTTGTTCGTTAGATCTTCTTCCTATGTTCAAACCAATTCAGTCTTGATTCCTGAACCTTGTTGAGGAGAGAATCTCCTAACCCTATTTTCTCTCCAATCTTCTCATTTCTGATCTTGTCCTTTCTGGTCTTCTGTACCATGGTGCTGAGGAACTCCATTCCAGCTACGTGGAGTGTAGAATTATCCCTATTGGTCAGTGAGGAGATTTCAAGGTTGTGTATAAAAATCAGTGTACAATAAGGCTTGTACAGTGACATCTTTGGTTTTAGCTGCACCTGTTCAATTACAAGATATAAGAATCATTCCATATTGACGGTTTTCACTTTACAAAGGAAAAAAATTGAAAGTATCCTCCTTATTCAATACAAAACATAATTCCATCATTAGATAGAGCAATAAAATTCAAATATGTTTAGACTTGTTTGAGCCATCTTCAGTGAAATAAGGGGGGTTAAAGTTATCTACATAATACTAGCTAAAAATGTGCTAAAAACATAATGAAGGAACAAATGAAAAACAAAAGAGACAGACTGAAATAAAAACAATAACAATATACAATATTTACATCACTAGATGGAGCAATAAATAACTCGCTGAGACAGAAGGGCTAATATAGAACATAATTGAATCCAAAAAATTTGCTAAACCTAATAAAATAAAATAAAATAAAATAAAATAAAATAAAATAAAATAAAATAAAATAAAATAAAAGGTAACAGACAGAAACGAAACTATAAATGCTAAAAGTGAGGTTGCAGACCTCTCAGACTAAATTTTTTTTAGTTTGATAACAATTAAAAAACAGGACGAAATCAATGTGTTGAAAATTCAGGCTGACTGTTTTTGTAGAAACACCATCCCATGAATGCCTAGGAGGGGAGCAAAAAAGCTTGAGAAACCAAGTTTGAGAGGAGACAATGTGCCTGGTGAAATGTACGTGATAAGTGATGGAAAAACGCCGATATATTTAAAATTTTAGAATATCAGCATTTTGAATTTCTTCTCAATTTAGCAGTCCTGTTCTCGAAGATTATTTCCAAAGTTGGCTAGGTGTGTTTAGATCAGTTTATGAACCCCTCTCAAAATTTAAATGAAATCAATGAAAAAAAAGAACATTCTAATTGAAACATTCATTCCATATATTTGTCAGAACGTCTATAAATTTTAAAAAACCCACCTCCATCTCTCCAACACACTACCACTCCCCCCCTCCCCACCAACCCTGCACCCATCTTCTCCCTCCGCTCCTCCCATCCTCGCAAACACAGCTGAGCTAACAATAGACTCGATCGTACGAACAGGGCCATTACCTTTGAGAAGGCCAGGCCGGTTCGAGAGGACAACTACCTTTTAAGTACCGTAAGTTTAACGTTTTCTTCACACCCATTTTACACTTTTTACTTATCAGCCCAAGTTTCTCACACAACCTCGTTATTTCCATTACAAATTGGAACTTCATTAATGGTTTCCACTATGGTCACTTACAGTTTACCATGCACCTGTTACTCCTCTAACACAGCTTCTCAATTTTGTCGCTGCCCTCCCGACCATTTTAAGTAAGGCAAACACACCTAGCCAACTTTGGAAATAATCTTTGAGAACAGGACCGCTAAATTGAGAAGAAATTGAGAATGATGATATTCTAAAATTTTCAATTCATCGGCTTTTTTCCCATCATTTATCACATACATTTCACCTGGCACGTTGTCTCCTCTCAAACTTGGTTTCTCAAGCTTTTTCGCTCCCCTCCTAGCCATTCGTGGGATGGTGTTTCTACAAAGACAGACTGTCAGCCTGAATTTTCAACACAGTAATTTCATCCTGTTTTTGAATTGTTATCAAACTAAAAAAAAATTAGTCTAAGAGGTCCGCAACCTCACTTTTAGCACTTACTGTTTATTTCCGTCTGTTATTTTATTTTATTCTCTTCTTAGGTTTAGCACATTTTTTGGATTCAATTATGTTTTATATTAACCCTTTTGTCAGCGAGTTATTTATTGCTCCATCTAGTGATGTAAATATTGTATATTGTTATTGTTTTTATTTCAGTCTGTCTTTTGATTTTCACTTGTTCCTTCATTATGTTTTTAGCACGTTTTTAGCTTGTATTATGTAGATAACTTTAACCCCCCCTTATATCACTGAAGATGGCTCAAACAAGTCGAAATATGTTTGAATTTTATTGAGCCATCTAATGATGGAATTATGTTTTGTATTGCATTAGGAGGATACTTTTAATTTTTTCCTTTGTAAAGTACTTGTTCAACCCACAGCAGCCACCTTAATTGATGGCAGAATTGAATCGCCTTGCTGATCCAATTGTTAACCTAATATTTGCCAGGTTGACTTTTGAGAAAATGCTGCTTAAGTACTTGAAATCTTGAGGTAATTCCGTCCAGCTTTGCTTTACTGAACACGACCCCTTCTGCACTGCCGTCACCACCATCTTTGCCTGGCTGATGTTGAAGCCGTAGCTTTTAAACTCATCACTCCAGCTTTGTAGTCTCTCTTCCAATTCCTTGTGTGATTCGCTCCAGATTTAAACGGCATCTGCAAAATGTAAAGGCTTGTAGGCCACAAAAGGAGCCTAAAAACTGCCCTGCCACGCCTCTCTCTTCATTTCAAACCAGTTCAAAAAACCACCACTTACTTGAATACAGCTTCTGTTCCCAGTGTACATCACAACTTTGTTTATGAGGCTGTGTCACAGCTGCAGTTCATTCATGCACTGTCAAATTCTTTCCTTTGGTACAATGTCATAGGCTTTCAAGATACAAACGTAATAAAAACAGAGGTTTCTCCTGCTCCTAGCATTTTCTCATCAGCATGCTAACTGCAAAGATAAGGTCTTTAATTGCCCTTCCTGGCCAATATCATACTGCTCTTTCTCCAGGAATGATATAGTAAGTGCTTTTACGCTTCCTTTCTTGAACAGAGGTAGAATAATTATGCCCTACTTCCAATCTTCTGAGATGGTGTTTTCCCATCAAACTGTGCTGAGCAATCTGTACAGCCAGTGGGCTGATGGAATTCCTGCTGCTCGCAGCATATCCATGTTCAGTTAATCCTCGCCTACTACCTTTCCTCATGCTCGAGTGTCTTACCTATCTCCAGCCACGTTGGTTCACTGTCTCGACGTGGCTCTTCTCTGTCCATTGTCATGATTCTTGTATCTCTGTTCTGCAGCTTGTCAAAGTTATATTGCGAGTTCTTTCCAGATTTCTCCCTCATCTCACGCTGAAGTTCTACTGTCCCATTCCATCGCCTTCATGGTCTTGTGATCATTTTTCTTGTTCTTCACTTCTCTCTACAACAATGTTATCTTTCCCATACTATCATCTTTCAGTTCATCCACCAACTCAATCAACTTCTTCTTTTATTATGTTCTTAACTGGAAGTTTCTTGGCCCTGTATGTTTCTTGAAGTTAGGATTTCTTGGTCATTGTGTACTTGTCCATGTTTTTACTTGATCTAATCCCTTCTTCATTTGTTTTCTCTCTTTCACAGCTGCTTTGACTATGGTTCGACAAGGGTGTCTCTTTTTCTCTCTTGACTGAACTTGAAACTCCGCATAGCTTTTTAGTTTCCTCCATAAAAGTTTCCTTGAAAGTCTTCCAATCTCTATGTCGGTTTCACCCTTCAGCAGGCTGTTGGATTCTTATCTTGTGTTCTTCCTTTAAACTTTCTCCGAATCCCACACCTTTATCTTTGGTGTTTCTCGATTTTCTTCCAAGTTTTGTTGGTCGTACGTTCGAAGTTCATAACAAGCAATCTGTGGTCACTGTCCACACATTCATCAGGGATGACTTTGACGTCATTGATTTATCAGCCTGCTTCCTTATTTATGATGACACAGTGGATCAACGTCCTGTACCTGCCATTCACTGTACCGTGTTACTTTGTCACTACCACTTTTTATGAAGAATGCATTTTTTATTTCTACTTCATCCACATAAATCTAACAGTCGTTCTCCCTCCAAAACCATGTGGCCCAATGATGTTCTCACAGACATATGTGTCTACTCCAACTTGTGCATTCATGTCTCCAAATAATAACATTTTCCTCACTAATTACATCTTCCAGATCTTGATGAACTGCAGCTCATCTGTAGGGCATTCACTTGTATGACTGTTTATTTAGTGGACTCCAGCTGCAAGGACAGTTTTCTTTTTTTTTTTCTACTTGTTTAATGTTGCACTAACACATCAAAGGTTTTCAGCGACAGGACAAGAAAGGGCTAGGATTGGGAAGGTAATAGTCATGGCCTTAATTACAGTACAGCCCCAGCATTTGCCTGGTGTAGAAATAGAAACCAAGGAAAAGGACAGTTTTATGATTCCATCATTCTAACAAGAAACTTCAGCTAAGGCATCAATACCTTTTCTGATTAAGGACCCAATGTCATCCTGGCCTCCTTCACTTAACCATATCAATATACAGTAATTGGTATCCTTCCCTAAGAGTTTTACTTCCTTTCCCTTCCCATTTAGTCTTGTTTATCTGAATATTGACATTTGTCACTTGTCCAACATGTTGAGTTTTCTCTCTTTCCAAGTTATGCTTTTTTTTTTTTTTTTTTTTTTTTTTTTTTCCACCCCGAGAGTTTAATCCTAATATAAACAAGGTATCTGTACGCCCCTGCCAAAGAACGAATTGTGAATTGTTGAACATGTAGTATCACACTCTACCCTGTCAATGTTTCGTGTTCAGACATACACCACTGCGCAACGTACACGACAACAATGCGAAGATTTAAACTTCTTACTTAACATATTTGTGTACAGTACCTAAGATGAACAAGGAACAATATAATCCCACACCTGACTCCACATGAGTTCAATGGGATTAAGAGAGCAAGTTTGTGATGTGTAGGACATCACTGTATATTTTTAATTATTGAACTATATATTTAATTGATAAGATGTATATATTTAATCACTGATAGGTCATTTTAAAATTAATATGTATATATATATAGTTTTTATCATCCATTTCAATCATCATTTCATTTCTTTGTATCGCGGCTATAACGTATTCTGAACGAACAAATTATTGGGTAAAGTATTTCAACATCACACATATTTATAACTTGCAGTAAATTTTCCAATAGCCGTTGTGAGGTGACCAGAGTCAGCAGGCTAATTTCAGCCCAGTTCCAGGAAAAGTACGTCATCGAGGTTACGAGAGATATTACCCTCTCCACCTCATGAAAAGACAGTTGATACATTATTAACACCCACTTTTCAAACTCAGCTTCGAGACGCTTTATTTCAGCGGGAAAGTTCAGCCTATGTGAATGAACGTAATGAAGCAACGTGATGGATGCACAGCTATACAAGGGAGAAGGGATGAGACCTCGAATCTTACTGGACCATGTGATATGGCTGATGGAAGGAGACTTTTGAACCAATATATACCACCGACAAGGGCTGGAGAGGACATTCTCAATCAGACTCACATTCAGATTCTGATTCTGATTCTCACGCTTGGAAGATACTCTTACTACGATTCTACGTCTACACATCGGAGAAGATTTTAACTTAGTTCCTTTCGCATCTGAGTATATTCTACTCAAAAGTTACTCTCATTGGGACTTGTTATCTCAATGACGAGAGGTAGTCAACGGGAGACCGGTTCTGACTGGTATAGGGGAGGAGAGCTTTTATTATGAATTTAGCTACGCTACTGTTCCGTAATATGGAAGAATACGAATGTATTCTCTCCATGAACATAACCCATGGTGGTTTTGCATTTAAAATTAGGACTCATTACGACTTTATGTAAGGAGTACAATAGGAAGTGTTAAAGACAGGAAATGTGGATGTAGGAATGGAATCCAACAACAGATGAGGCAGCCTGCACGAGAGATCCACCCATCTTCAGCTTCAAGACAACAGAGTCTACATTTGGTGAGCTTATGGCATAAGTTACTGCAAGTCTTCGTGCAACAGTTCATTTTCTTAGAGTTAATTTCATTCACTTTTTCTTTTGCTTCCGTAAGTTCAGATTTCGTTAATACGCCGTTACGTCACGTTTTTCATCTTAATAAATAGCTGTTTTAATTGGTATTTTATGAAATAATTATTAATGATCCTTAAATTCCAAGTTAGTGTACTTAATGATTTGTGTTCCGTTCACCCCACCCCTAGGAGTTTTTTTGAGTCTCATTACATATTTTTATTTATTATTATTATTAATTATCTACTTTTGTTTTCAAGCCATAAGCTTGAAGACTGGCGCCCTTGGGATACTGTTTCTGGAGAAACCATGACATATCATTTATTTATTTTAATATTAAAGTGACCCGCCACATTATAAATTTGTCATTAATCTGTGGGCCAAGTGGGTACGTCACAAGTTGTGAGAAACAACACGACCTTCAAGCTACAAGATATATAAGCTCTACTATGCACAGCCCTTGAAAATGTGAAGTTGCTAAACACAGTGGCCCACTTTCAGCATTCTTTTTCGTCTGAAATATATTTATAATACTGGTCTGGCACTGACTTGAACCATTCGAGAAGTTCTGCTTTGACCATATCGGTCTTACATTCCACTTGGTGACTGTCGAGCCAAGAGATGATCTAGTCTTTTCACATTGCCATTGTAGGGATTTATTCCACTTCCAACGAATGGTAGGATGCATTGTCTACTACAATCGTGCTTCCGGATTCGAGTTTCGAAAGGAGAGAGAAAAATTACGATAAAAGAATGTCACCTGTCATTTCTTCACGATAGTCTCATGTCGTTTTGGATTCAAATATGAGAGCTCCACCGTCCAGAAAATCAAAATCACTACCTGCATGACCATTGATAAGCCTCCTACATTTCTCAGTTGACTGTTTCAGGCCAGTTGAAAGTCCAGGAAAAAAGAAAAAAGGCCTGTTTCCTGGATTGTGACAGTAGAATCAATTCATGCATTTGAAGTTGTGACCTTCATTAAGCCATGTTTCATCCAAGTAAAAATTTTTGCGACCTTCTGCAATATATCTGAATCTCCTACTTTCACTCAAATATTTCCAATTCTACAACACAATATCTTCCCTATACATTAATACAGGTTTACAGTCTCTTTTAACAAACTGGAAGCCTATGCCTTTTAAAAGCCTGCATAGTGTAACTGAAGTGAAAGTGGTTAAAGGGTTATCATTATTCACACAGTGTACTTTGCGTAAAGTAGGTGGTTCATTCCAAAAAAGGAATTTCTGAATTTTCCTTCTAATTTCATTTTTGAGGATAGTGACATTCCTCTTGAACCTTTAAAATCTTTTATGTCCTTTCCCGGCATTGTTAATTTGCCTGTCTTTCTAAACTGTGTCCGCACATTATGGACCGAACTGACCTATACACCACACAACTATTCACTTCGTTTATACACCTCTCTTACCGCTAAACCTGGATTTCGTTCACTTCATTTATTGAACATATTTGCAATGCACTGCAATGGGAGATGATTTCCCGTATTATATCATGCCTTGTAGCTTTATTTCTCCTCTTTTAATCAATTTTAAACAAGTGCAAATGTATATATAAACATATTTTAATTTGATTACAGATTATTCCAAACTCTCTAATTGTAATAATTGTGACATTTCCTTAGAGCCGAGTGAGCGAAACTGTTGTTTATCTAATCAAGTATGTTTATGTCCATGTGCAAAGACAAGATGCTCTGCCTATTTGTTTACATCCAGATTAAACTCTTGTGGAAAAAAAAAAAAAAGTATAGCGAGAGAATGTTCATAGTTTTGATTCTAACTTTTTTCCTTTTACAGGCCTGTCTATCTTCAGATCCATGTAGGCCATCATACCTCATGGGTCTCCTTGAAGACTGTTTTCTAACTGTTAATAATTTTATTCCAAGAATCGCTCTATTACTGAAAGCCGGTTAAATGCCGCTACCACTGGCTTGCTAGGCCTACCATGGGTCCTTGTGTTGGTTTTGTGCCATGTTCGGAGGTCAGTACCTGCGGAGATTTTCAAATGCAGCTTGCAGCTATAGTGAAACCCTAATAATACATGCCGGTTTATTATGCTACCCCATATTATACGCCATTTTCTCCCAGTCCCTTGACATTCCCTATATAAAATAATATGAAATGCATTGCTTAATATACTCGTAATCATCCAAAAGTTCTTAAAATATTATATTTTTAAAGTATTGAGAAAATCTGCCTGTAATTCCCGGTCTAGCACTTCTGCATTTCACAGACTTGCTGGAGTCCAAGTTAGAATTCGGCCCTTCACTATCTGTGAGGCACTGTACAGAAAGTCTGGTCATCTGGTTGCCAGTGAAGACTTTACGTTTTGTACAAGTCTGAAGCAAGTCATTAGAGCCAACATGAAAAAGGGAGTAACGGAAAGCTCTGTGTTGTCAGAGAAGTTACAAATTCTCAGAAATGTTGCTACAGGAAAGTGTAAGTGAATGAAAGTGATCCGGGAAGCATGAAGACATTGATTTTTTAAATTTTACTTTTTTTAATTTTAAAATAGCTCCATCAGCCTTGAGATGCTTTCATTCCCTTGAGAGCGCTTATCATCCAACAAAAATTTGAGAAATAGGAGAAAAGGTCAACAAAGTTCTTAACATCAAACAGATGGTTGGGAATGGCATTGTTTATTATCAGATTAATGGAGAATCTGAGCCTGTTAAAGACAGTGACATAACTGAATAGCAACATGAAGCACTCTCAGTAGATATGCCCCTCGCAATATTTTAAATGCTAATAAATGTGGCTTACTTTTTAACGTTATGCCTTCAAAGGATAAAGATGTCATGGGAGTAAACTAAACAAAGAAAGGGCGACTACTCATTGCTGCAAATTCGGACAGTTCTGAGAAATTGGCATTGTTGGTAATAGGCAAATCCTACAAACTCCACTGCTTCAACAATGTTAAGAATCTACTACATTACAAAAACCACACATACCTACAGATAAAAGAGGATCTGTTCCTCTCACGGTTGAAGGATTTCAATTATAAAATTATGGTAAATCACAGATGTTGCTTCTTGTTTACAACTGTCCCTTGCACCCCAAAAATGTAAGTTTAAAGAATATTGAGCTTGTATATTTATCTCCTAACATAACAAGTGAACTACCACCGATGGACCAATGAATAACAAAGATGTTAAAGCACTTTTATCACAAGCATGTAATTCTGTGTTGCCTTGAATCAATCGACAATATGGAAATTAACATGAAACCCATCACAACGCAGGAAATTTCATTAATACATGATGGGAAGAAGTGGTTCCCCAGACTATTGGCAATATCTTTAAGAAACCTGGATTTCCTAAGGTAAGCAATTTGATATTATTTATTCCATTCTGTAAGCCATTGGTTAATTTTTCAATTTTAAAATTGTTAATAGTCCATGTCTTTCTTGTGATGCGGTAATTATTTTATGTTTAATCAGTTGGTAGCCTAGCACACACATATTGTTGTTAGCCAAAATAACATTTTTCTTAAAAGTTTTCTACAGTTCAGTGTAGCATTAATATACCACTAAATAAATTAAGTACAAACACTGGTAATGGGTGAACGGGAGGAAGTGGAGTTGTGTAGTCAGTCTTGAAACAATTTTTTATGTGAAAATGTTTTTTGAACAATGCTTCTGGGAAGAATACAGAGTGAAACATTATTCTGCAAGAGTCAAATTCTTACAGTTTGAAGACTGTGGCATAAATAAATTTACCGTGTTACATACACAGCAAGAGACAAAGAAATCAAACTTAACAGGTACAGTACTCCTACCAAATACATTAGAATTCAGTCACTACTGATCTGCATTTAGGGCAGTCACCCAGATGGCAGATTCCCTATTAGTTCTTTTACTAGACTTTCCTTGAATGATTTCAAAGAAATTGGAAATTTATTGAACATCTACGTTGGTAAGTTATCCCAATCCCCAACTCCCCTTCCTATAAACGAATATCTTCCCCGATTTGTCCTCTTAAATTCCAACTTTATCTTCATATTGTGACCTTTCCTACTTTTAAAGACACCACTCAAACTATTCGTCTACTAATATTATTCCACGCCATCTCTCCATTGACAGCTCGGAACAAACCACTTATAGGACATAATAAATTTTCCAGCTAACTCATTCCTTGCTGCCAGCGTTTCACCCCAGTGTGCTAAGTTGATCTCATCAGTTGGTAAATAGCATATAAATTTACTCCTTCAGGACAAATAATTTGGTTTGCCCCTATGGGAATCAACATCTATATCACATACCACTTAATCGAGCAGCTAGTCTCCTTTCTCCCAAGTCTTCCCAGCCCAAACTTTGCAAAATTTTTGTAACGCTACTCTTTTGTCGGAAATCACCCAGAACAAATTGAGGTGCTTTTCTATGGATTTTTTCCAGTTCTTGAATCAAGTAATCCTGGTAAGCAGTGGTTTAGTTGGACCGGAACGCCGTTCCGGAAAATATTTTGCCGCTTTAGAGTGACGTAACATTTTTACATTCAGTAAGAATATCTTATAATCTATACATAGCATTGAAACGTCATGGGTGTACAATGAGATCCACGCCGAAAAGAGAAATAGGCTGCTGGTTGCAAGATCAAGCGGACTTATTTTCATAAGCACCGTTGGACCCCCTGTGCATATATTTAACCCACAACCATATGTCAAGTCATGGCTTCGAAACGGGAAACATTCAGCTGACGAAACAACTTGTCGGAAACGTAAGGCCGCTGATTTTGACACCTAATACGAGTCCATTTGGAAATTGCTGAATTAATAAGGTGAGTTCCTGTAAATATTTTGTTCCAACTACATCACTGCTGGTAAGGGTCCCATATACTGAAACCATCCTATATTTGGGGTCTTACCAGAGACTTGTATGCCCTCTCCTTTACATCCTTACTGCAACCCCTAAACACCCTCATAACCAAGTGCAGAGATCTGTACCCTTTATTTACAATCTCATTTATGTGATTACCCCAATGAAGATCTTTCCTTGAATTAACACCTAGGTACTTCACTGTAGCATTAATAACTACTATACACCATTATATACACCATGTTCGGAGGACATATAGCTGCATTCAAGACTTGTTAAAGGACAATGATGACGATGACATGCCTTACTTCAACTCATCCCAGCAAATAATCAATGACTATCCTTAATGGCAAGTTATGCATCCACTTATAACACATGCACTTTTATTTTCAGACCAACCACGAGCAAAGCAGCTGTTCACATTGTAAAGGGTTATTACAAATGATTGAAGCGATTTCATAAATTTACAAAATTCAACAGTTATGTAGAAAAATTCAAAAAGTTTTAGTCTGCTGAAGTCGCACTTGAGATTTCTGCCACGAGAGTGCATCAGCAATGAGCAATGTGCAGTGAGACAAGATGGCGACAGGAGCCGAGAAAGTGTTTGTTGTGCTTGAAATGCACTTGCATCAGTCTGTCATAACAGTGCGACGACACTTCAGGACAAAGTACCACAAAGATCCACAAACTCAATTCGGCGATGGTATCTGCAGTTTAAAGCTTCAGGATGCCTCTGTTAGGGGAAATCAATGGGTCGGCCTACAGTGACTGAAGAAACAGTTGATCGTGTGCGGGCAAGTTTCACGCGTAGCCCGCAGAAATCGACTGAGAGAGCAAACAGAGAGCTGAACATACCACAGCCGACTGTTTGGAAAATCTTATGGAAACTACTAAAGCAGAAGCCTTACCGCTTACAAATGCTACAAGCCCTGACTCCCAATGACAAAGTCAAACGCCTTGAATTTTCGGCGCGGTTGCAACAGTGTATGGAAGAGGATGAGTTTAGTACAGAACTTGTCTTCAGTGATGAAGCAACATTTTTTATTCATGGTGCAGTGAACAGACACAATGTGCAAATCTGGGGTGGTAGAGAATCCTCACGCTATCATGTAGCACATTTGAAATTCACCAAAAGTTAATGGATTTTGTTCAGTCTCACGATTTAAAGTGTACGGCCCCTTTTTCTTCTGCGAAAAATACGTTACAGGACACATGTATCTGGACATGCTGGAAAATTGGCTCATGCCACAACTGGAGGACAGCGCGGACTTCATCTTCCAACAGGATGGTGTTCCACCCCACTTCCATGGTGATGTTTGTCAATTCTTAAACAGAAGGTTGCCAAACCGATGGATACATCATGGTGGAGCTGATGATCAGCAATTCATGTCATGGCATCCACACTCTCCTGACATAACCCCATGCGATTTCTTTGTGTGGGGTTACGTAAAAGACTCCATGTTTACACCTCCTCTCCCAACAAACCTGCCAGAACTGCGAGCTCGCATCAGCCATATTTTGAATCCATTGACAGGGACATGCTGCGCCGAGTGTGGGGCGAACTTGATTATAAGCTTGATGTCTGCAGAATCATTAAAGGGGCACATATCGAACACTTGTAAATGTTAAAAAAAAAAACTTTATGAGTTTGTTTATGTGTGTGTGCAAAGCCTTGTGACTGTATGTCAAATAATAAAGTTATTGTAGAGCTTCGGAATTGCTCAAATAGTTTGTAATAACCCTGTAATATGTAAATGTTGTAACAATGTTTAACTTGGTGATAGCAACGTTTTTATTTGAGCATTAACGAGCAAAATACCTGATAGTGAGTCCCACAAGTTTGAATTTACATATGGCAGCAAACGGTGAATTAATTGGATGTAATTTGAAGACATAAATTTTCGACTAAGATTTCTGAAATACCTAGAACTAGATGCCAAAGAAATATTATGATAAAAATGACTTAATACTCTACTCCAGGCAAATGTGGCAAAGGTGCAATAAATCTTGTATAAGAATAAATATCACCATGTTCCCCATGGAGAGTAGAACTGAAAATAAGACTGCAAAGCATGCAGAATTAAGCTATGGGAAAAGAAAAAAAGCAACTAACTGAAGCAAGGACAAAGCAAATATGTGTAAGTAAAAGAAAATCACACAAACACCAAAGATTTTAAGCAGAGATTTTATCAGGACCTTCAAATGCATGCTGCTTCACTGGCAAAGGGAGAAACTATAACGGTAGTGCATGCATATTTTCTACTGAATATATCTACTTCATCCTTGCTTTCGAAGATTGCCTCTTTGCTATAATTAATTTCTACATGCTTTGGAAGTTCTAATGCATAGTTCTGTGTACAGTATTTACTTTTTAATCAAACAGTTTGACTGCACTCTGCATATCAATGAATTCTGAAACTAGAATTACCAGGTCTATAGCTTACATAATCTTAGCCGTGAAAAAAACAGTGAATTTTCTAGAAAGCAAGGTTAATGGGGGAGGAAGGGATAGGTTAATTATGAATCTAAGCTTTCCACCTTGGACTTTGTCTTATTGTATAATGTGCTATTTATGATAACAATACTTTGAAATGTTCAACTGAAATAGATGTTCAACTTACCTCCTCAGGGTGACTGCCAATATATTCTAGCTTTGCTTCTCGGATCATTGTAGTGACCCTGTTCCTTTGTTCCTTAAACTCTTCCCAATCTTTTGGATCATTACTTTTCTTTGCCTTCTGATAAAGTTTGTGTTTTTTCTGAATTTCATTCTTCATGGCTTCAGTTACCCATGGTTTATTTATATCATTATCCTACAGAGGAAGGAAATGAACAAAGACCATAAAATTCATATTGATAGAAATGAAGTAACATGGGCTGATTAGACCAGTAGCTCCAGGAGAAAGTAACAAGCAAACCATAATGAGTAGAAGGAAATAGTGTCATCATACTCTCCCAGTTTGTGCTTAGAACGATACAGGCATGTTTACATCCCCGAGTAGGTAAATTAGCACACAAGTTGTAGGTGAGAAGTACATTCAAGTAGATTCTTCTTCAGAGACTCTTTCCAGCTTGGAAATCTGCTCGCAAAATTTCAAAAGTAACAGGCACCTGCTGATGGTGAGTTTATTTTAATTCACTTCTATATATAATCACTTGCATGTATTTTGAAGTTTAAAAAATGCTCCTTTTAGCGTGTTCCAGTTTAACAGTAACCAATATTGCTATAAAATAAAGAATGAAGCTAACTAGTGGACCTACCTAAATTTCACTAACAACACAGCTTGTACGGGATTTTCCCTAGGCAGTGCATGGCGAATGGACAGGAAGGGAACGAGGAGCTTGTAGTAACAGACTGGATCAAGAGGTACAATTACTTGCTTCATGGGCAAGAAATTTACTTTAACAGGAGAACTAATAGGCAGCTGATTAAACAGTGCTACGCCTAACTTTTGGTTAATCTGGACACAAATACTGTTAAAACAGAACCTATTCTCATAATATACAGTTCTTAGGAATGTAAACATATTTTGAAGCACAATATCTTGTTCTGTTCAAAATGTTCGAAGCAGCCACTGTTCGTAATTTTCATTTTCTAGTGTATTGCTCTTTCAAAGGTTTTCAGTGCAAATCAGGGATGATGGAAAATGTTAATTACACCTTGATCAAAAAGTTTGTGAATTTGGTATTTAAGCATTTAAAGTCAAGTACAGTACAGTGTTTGGTTAAATACAAGAACAGCTGACAGTGGGATGATTAGCCACTGTAGACTACACTGGTGCTGTACAGTGATGGTATACTAAAACTCAAAAGGTGATGACACTAGTTCTTCTACTTGTTCTGAGCAAACTTAAAACAGAGTTTCAGAGTCGTGCAGTAGCTGAAGGTCAGTGAATACAATTTACTAAACACAAATTTAGTAACAAAGGGATATAGGTAGTACAGAATAAATCATCCATATAAAATAGCTACGAGTTGATTACAAAATGCTATACAGAATTTAATAACACTAATATCAGGGAAATAAGACCTTTTTAAATTTGGATACAGATGTGTTTTTACATTTTTTATGTTATATTGCATGCAATTTGCCTGGTGCAGAAAACCAACTTTTTATCCAGATGTAAAAATCTGGACAGTACGGCTGCATTGCAATGGACAGTACTGATGAAAATGAGGGCTATCGGACTACACAAAAGAGCTATTGAATGAGTGGCTACGTTTCTAGAAAATAGCAAGACAAAGAGCGAGACCTACATTTATTATAAAAGATTTGCTCACTCCCTTCCTGGTCAATGCACTGCCGTGTCCGCCTAGGAGTTTTCTCACTCGCCACAGCAAGCACTAATATTCGACCATGTTGCAGAGGTATTACTGTTCAAGCGGAGGCAGAAGTAGCAGTTCACCCCCCTTCTTTCATGGCATTAAACCTACTATGTGGCTACAGCAGTAGTGTGAAATACAGATCAAAGAAAAGACAAACATACATGTGTGAAATAACCTCTGCCTTATTAAAGATGAAAGTTATCGAATGCAGACCAAGATAAACAGCATGAGTGAAGAAAAATCTGTCACTACCTGTCTTAATATTTTATTATTGTATACAATGAAAATTCTTTACTTTCTGTATGAATATTAATTGGCATTCTACTCTCTCTCTCTCTCTCTCCAATCAAGAACCTTGGGAACTTTATGCGACAACAGCATATTTCCTACGGCACATTTCCTTATTTTGAAATCTTTCGTGGATCGCTTTAAGTAATTTGTTAGTTATGGACTCAGAAACTAGCTCATAGAAGGAACACAAGTTTTTTACATGATCCACTTTTCCCTTTGCATGGCTAAAATGAATTTTAGACTGCTTGCTCAGATAGATCTCGAAAAGATTTTTAAGTATATACAATGGTTTGGAATGATGACAAACATAAGGAATTGTTGACTAAATTAAAGAATCTTGCTGCGACTCTATTGACGAAGTCGGTAAGATACACACAGCAGACTCGACTGATATTCTACAGTAGAGCAAGGGTAGGAATATCTTTATGTTCAGATGTGAACAAGATCTGGCAGTCCTTCATAGTCAAAATTATCCTTAATCGTTCTGGTAAGATAGACAGCAATAACTGCTAGATTGGCAGATTTCAAGGTTACTTTTACATCCAAGCTATAACTTTTAAGCATTTCAAAATAGGGTTCATCTTGCTCTGCAGTGTAAAAACACACTTAATTTTTTTTTTCTAGTTGCTTTACGTCACACCAACACAGATAAGTCTTATGGCGATGATGGGACAGGAAAGGCCTGGGAATGGGAAGGAAGCGGCCATGGCCTTACATTAGAATGATTGGGGAATTTTCAGACATGAAATATTTCAACATTTGGGAATTGCCAATTACAACAATGCATGGCAAATCCTCTGTTCTCAAAACTGAAGGAAATAACATATCTGTGTTGTACATGTCAGCAATCAAATTAACTGGGGAGTACAATTTTTTCCCCACTTACATTGAAGATTAAGGCAGTCTGGATCAATACTGAATAGACATGACGAGTACTGTATTTCTGCAAGTTCACACCGCAGTGTGTAAGCGTAATAATTAAATATATTAGTTAAATGTGTGAACTTAAAAATGGTAATGTATTTACGAGTCAATATGCTGGAACTCATCTTATAGAAAAATAATTTACCAAGCTGCAGTCTCTCAAATGTTGCAAACTACTGGACAGCATATCAGTAACTTGAACGTACGCTCCAGGTTTGATTCCTAGTCTCTACAAGGAATTTAAACCTGGAACAAGGACTGGAGTAGGGTTCTCAAGTCGAGACACCAACTTGAGAGTGAATAAAACCAAGCAATAGGACTGAGGATGTTATGACACTGATCATGCGATATTCCAATATCTGCAGACCTCCCTGAATGAGGCAAATTACTGTAAGCAGAATTTTCATTCATATAAACATGCCACTCTTTCTAATGGCAATTCTTTTCATCCTTTGTGAAAATAAATATTCTAAAATGAGTTTCAAATCCTTTGTTCAATATATTTTGTTCACAAAATACTTTTTTAAATGATGAAAATCTCCACAACACAACAGAAAGTGTACATATATCATCAACAGACAGTTATTACGGTATCTTTGAAACCAAACAGCATAAACAGAACTCTCAGTAAACATTTTTTATTAAAATACTAGCAATTGTACCTGTGCTTCGCAACGGTATTCCGGATTGTATACGGATATCGAAGTAAATTACTGTACATGAAGTTAATAATAATTTTTAAATTGTATGTAAATTGGCGTAATCCGAGAAAAAGCATAGGGAGGTCCGCAGACGATGTTTCCAATGTAAAGTGAGAGTTGTGGAGTTGTGATGATAACGACAAGTGCACTTGTCTACCACAATTCATTATGTTTTAGAAACGTTGAATAGGGTGAAATTTGTGTAAGATTTTCACACAGTCCATTACTTTTCAGATACTTATGCAACAGCTTCAAACATAGAATTTGGCTCACATATGGCTACTGGGTGGGCCAATATTCGTGTAGAATTTGATGATCCCATCTTTCCTATAAGTGAATCAAACCATCAATTGTACGTGTACAAAGTGCAAAATTTAGGTAAATACAGAAATAGGGAAAAATTTAATGTATAAGGGATAGAGGTACGACAAAAGGTCATAGGACCGAAGTTGTAGATCACTCCAAATTGAACGGAGATTGTGCAATCCATTTTGTGATACGACTTACCGTTTAGCCACGAAAAAGGAAGGACTGCACCGTCATTAAAATTGCCTCCATATTTCGATATTTTTCGGGGGTAAAAAAATAAAATTTTTAAACATCTCATAAATTTTCTGTCGGTTACATGCTAAAAGCTATAATTTTGCAAAATTTCATTTTTCTACCTTGTCTGGGAGATTGTGCTGCGATCTTGATATGGGGGAGTGGGTTAAAAATCAGGACTTTAAGGAAACTTTTAAGCCCATAAAACCTGTAGGACTGGACGAATTGGCCATGCGCGTAGAGGCGCGCGGCTGTGAGCTTGCATCCGGGAGATAGTAGGTTCGAATCCCACTATCGGCAGCCCTGAAAGTGGTTTTCCGTGGTTTCCCATTTTCACACCAGGCAAATGCTGGGGCTGTACCTTAATTAAGGCCACGGCTGCTTCCTTCCAACTCCTAGACCTTTCCTATCCCATCGTCGCCATAAGACCTATCTGTGTCGGCGCGACGTAAAGCCCCTAGCAAAGAAAGAAAAAACCTGTAGGTTCTGGATAAATATCACCGACTGTGTTCTTATGCAGGTTTGAAACTCCCAGCATGTACCCCTCAGACAATTATAAGAATTTGAGATTTTTCTAGGAATCCTGAAGTCATCAGGTTGTCTGGTACCAAGTTTCAAATTTCTAAGATGCCTAGAATGGTCTCACTAATTTACGTCTGTTTTCATTTTTATGCCTTAATTTATATATATACATATACAATACAGTGTATATAGATCGTGCCAAACAGACTTCCATTTATTAGTGTGGATAATATTTTACCCGCTTCCCTAGTGGTTCCAGGGGCGTCTTACTCCTACAGTACGTTTTCCAGGTAGTAAGTCATACTTGAAAGTCATACTGGAACATACACACGTCCATTATCTCGGTCATTCCTGACAATTTATTTTTTCACCCTTTCTCACCACCTATGCCAAAGGGGGCTGAAGTTAGACTTTAAACATCCGGAATGTTACTATTCATCTCAGCGACCCGGAAAACTATGGATTCGGCAGTATATTCGATTATTATTATATCTCACTCCCCCTTCCCCCACCCTAAAAGGGGGCTAAACTTTGAGTTTTAAAAAATTGGACTGTTACTATTCATTTCAGCGACTCCGAAAAGTATGGATTCGACACTACTTTCGATGATTTGTATATCTCAGTCCCCTTGCCCCCCCCCCCCCCGCCCCTAAGGGTTCCTGGGGTGTTTTACCCCCATGTGGTTTGTTTCCTGATACTAAAAATTCGGAGTGTCACTATTCACCTCAGCGACTATGTATTCGACATTATTATTTCTATATGTCACTCTTCCATCGCCGCCCCCACCACGAAGGGGGCTGAACTTGGACTTTTAAAAGTTCCAGAGTGTCACTGTTCATCTCAGCGACCCCAAAAAGTATGGATTCGACACTATTTTCGATGATTTTTATATCTCAGTCCCCTTCCCCCCCGCCCCTAAGGGTTCCTGGGGTGTTTTACCCCCACGTGGTTTGTCTCCTAATACAAAAAATCCGGAGTGTACAATTCACCTCGGCGACCCCGAAAACTATGCATTCGACACTATTTTCGTTTAATTTTATATATCACTCCCCCTCGCCCCCACCCCAAAGGGGGTTGAACTTGAACTTTAAAAAAAAGTCCAGAGTGTCACTATTCATCTCAGCAACCCCAAAAAGTATGGATTCGACAGTATTTTCGTTAATTTGTTTATCTGACTCCCCTCCCCCCCCCCCGCCCCTAAGGGTTCCTGGACTTTCTTACCCCCACGTTGTTTGTCTCCTGATACTAAAAATCCAGAGTATACAATTCACTTCGGCAACCCCCGAAAACTATGTATTCAACATTATTTTCGTTTAATTTTATATATCACTCCCCCCTCGCCCCCCATACAAAAGGGAGCTGAACTTTGGCATTTGAAAAATGGGGAGTGTCACTGTTCATCTCAGCGACCCCAAAAACTGTGGATTAGGCACTTTTTTCGATTATTTTTATACCTTGCCCCCCCTGACCCCCCCTAGGGGAGCTACGGATGGCTTACCCCCACAGTGCTTGTCTCCAGATAGTAAGTCATAAGTGTACCAAGTTTGGATGAAATGGCTCCAGTGGTTTAGGAGGAGATGTGTCATTTACACACACATACATACATCCATTTTTATATATAGTAAGAAGAAGAAGATCATGCTTGCTTTATTATTACATAGAGAAATTTTATTTTGAACACTGCAGAGATCTAAACTTAAACTGTATATCCGAAGAAATTATTCGAATCCGAGGAATGAATATTACTTCGCTCGCAGCATGCCCAATCATGAGAATGGCTTCAATAATATTAGTCATCAGTGTCAGAGTCGTGTTCATTGCAGAGGGCAGGATTCTTATTCTTAAGAAGGATAATTGGTGCCACAATCGTCCGCTCTAAGATGTTCGAGGGTACTCCAGGTGACTCCAAGCCTTTCGAAGCTCTGTCGTGTAGTAAGAAATGAATGACATGATATATGATAGCAAGAATGAAGAGGATGAAACCCGGCGCCGGCACATATGCCACTCCTCTCGAATAGCTGAAGACTTAACGTCCCGATCCGACAGACGAATCATCATCAACACAGTCATATGCCCTCACACCATATAATACCAAAAACAGCTTTCTACGTCCTAGACGTAAAATGGCTCCTTGAATATTGTGTTCTCTACCTATCTTATGTACGTTGCCTAGCAACAGCAACTTGATGCATTTAATCTTGGTGACAGCACGTTGGATTGTCATATCCCAACGCACGTTTTCCTATGGTTTTTCGTTTATAACTCACCAACGAAAGCGAAAATGAAAATTCCGGCTTCGAGGTGCATTCGGACCCCTTTCCATCTACCTATGTTCAAAATTTCAGGTCTCTACGTGCTGTAGATTTTGCTGGGCATCGCGCACAGACAGACAAACACTTCCTTTTATAATATTATTATATAGATTAGAGAAATGTACATAACAGGGCTGTAAAATTGCAAAGCTTGTAGTCAAGAATTAGTGGGTGAAAACTAGTATGTGGTCTTAGGATATTCATTTCAATTCTGTTCCAGCAAGCACCATTAAATCAAAAAAATAATTACTATAATATCAGTATTGTCAATTCTTTTCCAAAGAACCAGGCTGAGTAAAGCTCAGTTTGACAGGTTCAATCCCAGCTCAGTCCAATAGTAACTGAAGGTGTTCAAATAGGCCAGCCTCATGCTGATATATTTACAACCCTTGCAGGATATTTCTAGCATACACCAAAATCATAAAAGTTGTTTATGAGACATAAGACCAGTAAGATGATTATTATTATTATTTTCCACGGACTTTTGTTCTTTAGAAGACAAGTGTATTTGAAGTAAGATAATAGATAGCTTAAAAAGTCTTTGACGGGAAGTTAACAAAGGAACAGTCCTGGCAACTGCCTGGTGTGAAAATGAGAAACCACAGAAAACCATCTTCAGTGCTGCAAACAGTGGGGTTCGAACCCCTATCTCCCGAATGCAAGATCACAGCTGCACACCTCTAACAGCATGGCCATCTCGCTCGGCAAGCACAGCTTGTAATACACAGTGAACTTGCTTGGTCATCAGTAGGACTCGGATGTTTAGGAAAAGTCATATTTTTTCATTGTGTCTATTTTCTTGCCTAATTAGATTTTGGTGCAAACCAGGTGATTACCATCATAATTAAGTGATTTGTATTCATCAAATAAATGGGCCAATTTTAAAAAAGGAATTTACTAGTGCAGCAGAGTGCGCTTGTGGCAGGACATCTACAAGAGTGAAAGAAAAGGAGACGGAGTGGTGAAATGAGGAAGTGAGGAAAGTGGTGAAAGAAAAGAAGATAGCCTGGCAAGAATGGAACCAAGATCAAACAGAAGAAAGCAAAAGGAAGTATCTCAACAGGAAACTGAGATGTAAGAAGGTGGTAGTAGAAGAAAAGAAGAGAAGTTGGGAAGAATTTACACCAAAAAATGGATGTAAGTGGCAGAAAAAGAATGCTGTATGGACTCATAAAAAGTCAGAGGACAGAAAGAGTTATCACAAAGCTAGTGAAAAAGGAAGGTGGGGAATTGTTAACACACCCAGAAGAGATAAAGAGAAGATGGAAGGAGTATTTTGATAAGCCACTGAATGTGAACAACTGTACAGGGGAGAAAGAAGCAATACAGTGCGAGAACTCAACAATAGAGGATGATATAACTATGCTGGAGGTGAAGTTAGCGGTACAAAAGATGAAGATGGAAAAAGCAACAGGGATGGATGAAATCAGTGTGGAAATGATAAAGGCTGCTGGACCTGTTGTTATGCAACGGTTGCACCAACTACCAAAGTGTATGTGGAAACACAAATGTGTACCAGAACACTGGAAAAAATGTGATAATACCAGTGTTTAAGAAAGGGGACAAGAAAGTGTGTGGTAACCATAGAGGAATCACACTTATATCACAGGTAGTTAAAATACTGGAAAGGATATTTGAAAGAAGAATGAGAAGATTGAAGGAGAGTTACAAGAGGGACAATATGGTTTCAGGTGTGGAAGATCTACAGTGGACCCAATCTTTAACATGGGACAGCTGATGGAAAAGAACTGGGAATATGGAAAGGATCTGGTCATGACTTTCATAGATATAGAATAGGCATATGATAGTGTCCCCAGAGAGAAGGTTTGGGTTACCATGGTTAAAAAGAGACTTGAAGAAAAATGTTTAAAATGGTGCAAGCAATGTACAACAATTGTGTCAGAAGAGTATCGACCCCAGTTGGTGACCCCAGTTGGAAAAACAGAATGGTTTAGGAATAAGACTGGACTAAGACAGGTGAGTGTGCTGTCACCACTTTTGCTTATTATGATCATGGACAAAATTGTAAAGGAAACAAAGGAAGCCTATGGAGATAAAGAGATGAAGATACTGCTATTTGCAGATAATGATGTGATCTGCGGAAAGAAAAGCAAAGAAGTGCAACAACAGTTAGACGTACTGAACGAAAAAAATTGAGAAGTATGGCATGAAAATCAGTACAGAGAAAAGCAAGACTATGATGATGTCGAGAGGGGAAAGGCAAGGAAAGGGCACTGTGAAAATTGATGATGATTTTGCTTGTTGTTTAAAGGGGCCTAACATCTAGGTCATCAGCCCCTAATGGTACGAAATGTAATGACAATTTAAAAGTTCAAAATCATCCACTGACCAGAATAAAAAATGTGAAGAATGAATGGATATGAATGTAAAACAATCAGTGGATCTGACCCAGAACTATCATAAACAATAGTATTACTGACCAAGGAACTGTTTCTAAAGCACAATCCTGAATCAAGGATGCGTGTTGTCTAAAGGGGTCCAAAATCCAGGTCAACGGCCCCACATAATGGTACTTATCGCTAGGAAAATAGAACCATGGTATTTGTCATGTTGCAGTACTAATCAACAGGAGCGTAGACTTGCAGTATTCCACACATTATGGTACTACTCACAGGTAATGATATTCGCACATCTAATACAGATCTATGGTGTTTCGCAGATTGCGGCGCCATTTACAGGCAACGCAAACCTACGGTGTTCATCACAGAAGTGTACTAACCACAGGGACTCGTACTATCCCGTGGTGTTCCTCATAGAGTGGTTACTAATCACAGGCAAGCTAGAACCATGGTGTTGTTCACCCATGGTGTCGCTCATATAGTGTTACTAATCACAGGTACTGTAAAAGCTGGAAGAGTGTTGCTACTAATCACAAACCTATTTGGTACCTAACATAGTAGTACTATGCACAAGTAAAAGTAACCCATGGTGTTCTCTGCGTGGTGGTACTAATTACAAGTAGTCTCACGGTTCTAATTCGATCATCCCTTGGTCGCTCCTTTTAGTCGCATCTTACGACAGGCAGGGGATACCGTGGGTGTATTCTTCATCTGCATCCCCCACCCACAGGAGGTTGTGTATTTGGTCCGCGAGAGGTATTTTATTTCCCTCAAGTCCGCCGGCAAGCCGGTTAGGACCTTCCTATCCACCACCTGGGACGCGCCACATGGGAGTATCAACTCTCCCCCTGCTATGCCAGCGTAGTAGGTTCGTGGCTGTGAAAACTGGAAGTCAAGAGTCTGGAAATTGTGGACAGCTTTAAAAACCTAGAAAGTGAATTAATGCAAAATGCTAGGGTGGACATGGAGATTAGCAGGAGGGTACAGCAGGGTAATGCATTCTACCAAAGTGTAAGAAAACTTGTTTGGAGCAAAGAAGTACCAAGGAAAACTAAAGAGATAACGTACAAAATGTACTATGTACTCATACTGACTTATGCAGCTGAGACTTGGACTTTGGCTAGCAGGCAAGAGAGTAGAATTCAAGCCAATGAGATGAAATTCCTAAGAAGTATGATAGGAACGACCAGGAAAGACGAGTGAGAAATGAAGCTGTTAAGGAAGAAGCTGGGATAAGAAAGCTAACTGAGAGAGTTGAAAGGAATAAAGTAGGTGGTTCGGACATGTAAAGAGGAGGAGGAAAATACAATTCCAAAACAGATGCTAGAGGCAAAATGCGAGGGCAAGAGAGCAAGAGGAAGGCCTGGAACAAAGTGGATTGAATCAGTGAAGAGCGGCATAAGAAGACGAAATTTAGACTGGGACAAGATCGTGGAAGAGGAATGGTGGAAGGAAAGAGGAAGAAGATGGAGAAGTGCCATAAGTACCCCAACTCGACAGGAGCTGGATAATGAGAAATTATGATGATGTAATGCATATTTAAGCTTTTTTAAATCATAAGGTCATATTTTGAGCTATTTTCATAGAATTGTCATATTTCGGCGGTGTGACGACAGCTGTAGCTTCAACTTACCGAATGCGAACTATTGTTCATAAAACTCCTTCTCAGTATCACATTTTCAGTTAATACAGTTAATATCCCACCCGCTGTACTTGACAACCCGGTCTCCCAGGCAGAGACAGAAATAATCCTGAAAACCCATCCCAGCAGTGAGCTACTTACTTCTGGCAATTGCTCACTTGTCTTTGTTGAGATATGAGAACCTCAACCTCCTTTCATTTACACAAGCGTCAGTTTACAGTGAGTGAATCGTATCCCAGCACACATTCCAGTATGCCTAAGGAAAACTCTTCTACTAGTGTTAAGTTACGAAGCTTTGTTAAAGGAATTTCAAGAAGAATATTTCTGTACAGACGGTTTAGTTCTATCTCACAAGTTGTTTGAAGAGAAAGCTGTGGCTGAAAAACATTTTATTGTGCAACAACATTGTAACACAGCAAAACACAGCAGCAATGTCAAACGACAACACGTCGATAAAGCTGTTACATCTTCAGCGATGAACAGATGTTTAGATTTTTCAAAGGTACTTTGTGAGATGATGGTATCTGCGAATTTTCCTCTAAACAAGATTAACAATCCCTATTTCAAGAATTTCCTGGAGAAATACACAAAGAAATCTGTTCCTACAGAATCAACACTGTGAAAAAACTATTAATCGTGTTACGAAGATACTCTAAATCGAATACGACAGTGTAACAGACAATAAGATTTGGTTATCTATTAATGAGACGGCAGACACTGCAGGTAGGTATACAGGGAGAAATTAAACTGTAAAGACACAAAGGTCTTAAAAATGTATATACCATGTAAGAAATTAGGATAACATTTGAGAGATGTGCTGCACTATGTTAAAAAATAGCTCTATGACAGAGATTCATAAAAAATCCAGTATGCCGTACAACATTAAAAAAGTTGTTAAAGAAAGAGATCCTTAAATTGCTGGTCATAGAATTCAATATAGGCTGGCTCCTTAAAGATGCTGCTTTCCATTCAAAGATCAACTGAGCCGAAGTCACGCTGTCTTCTCAAGATATTCATAAATTCAGTATACATGGATGTGAAACATGATGATAGAAAGGCTCTTCTGTTTTTAGAACCTTAAAGGATGATGATTGTTGCCCATGAGAGGGCACTTAGAATTTTGCATGTCAGAGGTCGCTCACGGAGTTTTCCGAGTTTTCCTCAGCGATCGTGATAAAGAAAAATAGAGCTCCACTTATGATAGATTTGTGTCACAATTGATATTTCTTTATAGCTGGAATATTATAGTAACAGAAATAAATACTCATAGGCGTCATACGTCTGTGTTAAACCATTTTTTTGTACCTTTTGTTCACAAATTAAATCTAAAATTATTAAAATTTATTCTAACAGTAACAGAAATTTTATAAAGCTTTAATATTTTACAGAAATAGTAAGACGTAATTAAAACAGCAAGAAAACACAATAATCTCCTACTTTTACAATGCATGACATAATTAATTACATAATTACACTGGCAGTGTTCCACAAATTTCTTGAATACTTCTCGGATTGGTCCAAGTTTATCAAGCGATTTTCCTTCTTTTCTGCTCTTTATATCGTCAAATCTAAGAGCTCATAGTAAAAACTTGAAACGCTTGAAAGCCATACAATTTCGAAAAAATTTCGTACCAGTGTCAATGGATGCCCACAGATCTTCCAAATTCAGATAGGAATCTTTCAGAACTCCTGAATTTCTGCTGTTGTTGTGTTCACAGCGTCTCTTTCCCACGAGTAATTACTTTCATTTCTCTCTCTCCTTATGGTAGTAAATTTGGTTGTCACTCATCATATTGTCAGTGAAAACATTTCCACGCATCTAGTGGAGAGCATGCTTCAATGGCTTGTCTCCACACTTGAGGTAAATGGGTTCGTGTTTTACTGCGAGCAAGAGTCCTAACATTTTTTGGCGGTGTGTGAACGTTCAAGTGCCACACATGTTGGTTTAATGCATTTACTTCATCTAGTTTACCTAGTTCCTATAATTCAGAACCATAAATTTCGGATTGAAAGTCATCTTTCAACACATAGGCATCATCATCAATTGATGTCTCTTCTGACTCTTTAGTGAATAACAGTCTTCGAAAAGGACCTTCTTTATTTGCATTTAGTAGCTCTTGCCACTCCTCGCGTTCTACACTGTCAAACAGTCTCTGAATTCTTTTGTTTTCTTCTTCCATGACAACGCAGAATGTCAGAAAGCACTACAGTACTGAAATATTTACATACTTATCATTAATGTTTGCATAATTTCCGTAACATGAGAGGTCGCACGCGGATGAAAACTCTGACTCACTGAGAAAAGTGCAGGGTTGAACACGGAGGAATACTCCATGCGTTCACAAAAAGCGTGCTTACACCGAGAACACGATTGTTGCAAGTGATAAATATCATTATTGATCCGTATTGAAGATACTATATGTAGGATGTTAAATAGTTTATTATGTCACCTATTCAATACATAGAATACAATACAATACAATGTATTGAATAGGTGACATAATAAACTATTTAACATCCTAAAGACGGTTGTTGCCGGGCTGAAACTTCCTCCACCTATAACGGACAGTTTGAATAATAATGTTATTTACTTTAGGTCCCACTAACTACTTGTACAGTTTTCACAGACGCCGAGGCGCCAGAATTTTGTCCCGCAGAGTTCTTTCGCGTGCCAGTAGATCTACCGAAGCGAGGCTGACGTATCTGAGCACCTTCAAATACCACCAGACTGAGCCAGGAGCGAACCTGTCAAGTTGGGGTCAGAAGGCCAGTACCTCAACCATCTGAGCCACTCAGCCCGGCACAGACAGTTTGAAGGAAAGGTATTGAAAGGAATCTTATGATATTAAATATTCATAGTTATTTAGAGCCCAGATGAAAACTCTGTTTGCGACCTCTCATGGGTTAATGGGTTTGCATAGTTTTATTTAGTAGTTATATGAATTGACAGAACTTATGGCAGTACTGTATATAAGATTTACCCTCTGGCAAAGTTTCACCTATGCAACTCGCTCTGTATGGCTAACACACAAAACCAACAATAAAAACTGATTTTACTTAAGAAATGACAACATGAAATAAACTTTCAATGTATTGGATAGTGTTCAGTACATAAAATACATATCGAAGAGATGTCAAATACAGAACAAAAATAGCTAACGGGAAATCAGTGGGATTTGAACCCACAACCTTCCATCAGATGCTCTATCCAATGTACACTAGCTATGGTGATCTAGGTTGTATTTGTTCTGTTGGAAAGGATCCAAGCTAATGGTCTGGCACTACTGCTGTAACACTGTAGAGAGCGTGCAAGTTGCCCTTTGTGAGCCAATTCAATGACAGAACATTCTATATACCATACCCAATAAGTCTGATATACTGGATTGCAGGAGTATACGCCTATTTGGTTTTTCATATATGCTTGCATGCGAATGAGCAATAAAACTCAAAAAAATATATAATGTGTTTAAACCAAGACATTAATAGGGGGCAAAAAAAACACTACCAAGTAATTTGATCTTTCCTTCTAAAGTAAATCATAGAAGTTCCATAAAAATGAACACCAGGCTAGCTACGCATTTGCATAACAGTGTACTTTTTCACACACTCATAATGAGGGAGAGAGATTCTGAATACCTGAAAACAATGAAGGGTCATCAAATGGCAGACTCCAGTCCAGATCTGGACCCCAATGCTTTTTTCCCCTGGCCTGCACAGTTTATATGATGTCACGAGTCAGAAAGAAGGGGAAAATTACAATTAAAAACAGTAAAAATATCTCTGAGTAATGTATGACGCTTATGTTCCCTTGCCTAAAACAATATTTACTCCATAAATGGCAGTACCAAATTTTCAATATATGGGATTAAACAAGTTTCCCATTTGCAACCTCAAAACAAGAGAAGGCAACACAGGCGTCTTTAATGTATTCTGGATTTTAGGTAGGGCAAAAATTTAATTTGTCAGCTCTGAAATTGAAAGAGTGATTTTTTTAAACTGGTCAGAATGTTATTTCCAAGTGATGCAAAAGTGAATAAAATTCAGGAAAGTCAATCATAAAAAAGTTACTGGTGTTTCGCCCCAGTGCATGGGCTCATCAGTTGGATATCGCGCCTTTCCAAGACACTGGCCAGCTATCACATTGGTAGTGACACCACTGCAAGCTATCATGTTATAAGTACAAATGCAGTATACAACTGATTAACCCATGTCGCTCAGGGGTGAAACACTGGTAATTTTTTAGGACTGAGTTTCCCGAATTGTTATCAATGGATGCTCATACTAAACTTAAGCAGGAAATGAGTGATGTTTCTGTGTACTCTGTGGCTCCAGGTGAATCTTCAGATAGGACTGACTGTGCACATCTGTGTTAAACATTTGTTTTACCGAGCTCGATAGCTGCAGTCGCTTAAGTGCGGCCAGTATCCAGTATTCGGGAGATAGTAGGTTCGAACCCCACTGTTGGCAGCCCTGAAAATGGTTTTCCGTGGTTTCCCATTTTCACACCAGGCAAATGCTGGGGCTGTACCTTAATTAAGGCCACGGCCGCTTCCTTCCCACTCCTAGCCCTTTCCTGTCCCATCGTCGCCGTAAGACCCATCTGTGTCGGTGCGACGTAAAACAACTAGCAAAAAAAAAAAATTTGTTTCTTTGATGGTGTTTGATATATGGAAGAATTGCTTGGCTTCAAGGCCACTGAACGCTGTCATGAGAAAGACATCAGACACTGCGTGCCATTATGTCCGGGTATGATATGAAATGGAAAAATCTGTTGTCGGTGGCAACCGATGGTGCTTGTAGCATGGTGGGTGATAAGAATGGGCTTGGTACATCATATTTGAGATCAAAATAGTAATGTGTTTGCAACTGCATAATTCACCAAACTGCACTGTGGAGTAAGTTGTCTGCTGTGTTGTCTGATGTTACGAGTACAATCACTTTTATGGTTAATCTTTTCTGTGAGAGATCATCTATCACTGACACACAAACTTCTCATCACCTACCTCGAGGAACTTGGTGTCATGTACACAGACCTTTTGCTGTTGCCCAGGTGGCAGATTCCCTGTCAAGTGTTTGCCTAGTCTTTTCTTGAATGTTTTCACAGAACTTGGAAATTCATCAAATTTTTACTCCAGCCCTTACTCCTCATTTCATAAATGAACATTTGGCCCAATCTGTCATATTGAATTCCAACTTTATATTCATATTATGAACTTTCCTAATTTTAAAAGATTCACTGGAATACTGCTATTGGCTAATTCAGTATGGCATTACTCCCATAATTCAGTACATATTCTTAGATAGCCGCCATTACCATGAAAGTCTAACAAATTATACCGAGTGCCAAGTTATCTTCACCTCATGTGTTTATTATCTTTGGAAGCCACTAAGAATAAGAGAGCATTATCAGCCATTCCTGTTGCAGTGCTCTTTCGTGGAGTTTGTTCAGGAGTCCTGAAGTACTGTTACTAATTTTTCCAGTTCTTTGCACTGAATAGATAGTACCCTTATAGTAACCCGGGACAGATCTGCCAAGCCCCTCCACTAATAGTGGCCAGCAAATTTTCCGTTCTGTATTCTTCACATGCACGAGACTGTTTTTACCTGGATATTCATGGCCATGGTTTTATCCAAGATTATTGCCCCTCTTTGTACACAAGTAAGCTGAGTTGAGAGGAAAACCAAGACTTATATCTCATTTTCAATTGTGGTCTCTAGGTTATTCTGTCAGTTAAAAAGTCAGAGTAGTTTACAACCATAAAACAGTCAAACATACAGAGGTGGTTCATACAATGGTAACTATTGAAACTCTGAGAAGCTAATGGTTTCATCGGCCAAGATCTAAATGCTTCCTAAAATCTTCCACCATGCTGAGTACAGTACGTTTGGTGCAAATTGAGCCATATGGCATACGTAAGCATTGTAAACAACTTAACCACAAGTGCATTACTGCTTGAAGTGACATACTTGGTTACTTTCTGCTCTCACTGGCCCTTCCCCTGCCAAAATGTGAATGTTTCTCTACAATTTACAGTATGGAAGTTACTCACATACCAAATTTCAAGTCCTGTGGAACAAAATTCTGCCACCCAGGTATGTAGTAGTAATAGTAGTCAGTAGATGCAGAGTGAGTCTCGACCCATAAGTTGTCACGGCTGGTGCGTGGTCCAACAGCTCTGCACTCTGACTAGCCAACCGAGCATCCACGGGGTGCCACGGGTCTACGCCTCTGTATTCAGAAGAAGGGAAAGGGCTGAACCTCAAGGCTGGCCCCAACCATCGGCTGTCCTGAGAATGGTTTTCCATGGTTTTTCATTCTCCTGCACTAAGGCGAATGCCGGGACAGTTCCTAGTACAGGCCACAGCTGCCAACCCCTTCATCTTTTCCGAGCATCTCCTTCACAGTAACAAATCTCCCGGCCTGACACACAGCACCACCATCTAAAAGGCCTGCCTCCCCCTTCAGGGGAGGAATGAAAACATTTTTGTTGTAGCAGTTTGGCACTTTCAAATATAGTTTCATTTTTAATTCAGTGACAGAATCCTAAGACGTGTTACTGGTGTGATATGTTTGACAGTTTGGTTATGCTTCATCTCTACATGGGAATGAGTGGCCCAATGATGTAGCATTTATTTTTCCACACCCTTTTTTACAAGTATCAGTGACGAATTGTATTATTATTATTATTGACCAGTACTTTTTCATTTGTTCCGATCATCATTTTTCAATTTGTGTGAAATCGCTAAAGCCTTCTATGTGTATTTCTGCTGAAAATCTAAGAGTCTTAAGAAGGGTGTTAATTTGTTTTCCTTTCTATGCCTCTGCTATCTCGAGTCCAACTGCTTTGAGATCTTGCTGAATTTCGTGGATCCATTGCCCTCCTGTCTTCTTTCCAAGATTTCTCATCACTAGTTGTCATAAGAGCTGATTTACTGGCATTTGCAATATGTGAAAGGAAGGCGAGATTTCTTCCTTCATTCACGGCTGTAGGCGTTTTGAAACACCAGATCCCGTGAGATCTCTGAAGTTAAGCAACATTGGGCGTGGCCAAAATTTGGATGGGTTACCACGCGCTGTTTGTGGGGGGATAAGGGAATGGAGGAGCAAAAAAGAACTGGCCACACTACCGTACGTAAACTCTGGCTCAGGCACACCTCTGTGGAGGTTCGGACCTGCCTTTGGACAGAATACTCCCTTACCTTACTGTGCTGAGGAAGTTGATGAATAGATGTTTTTCTGGTTACTGTCTTTAAAGCCATACACATTGAGGAAACTTCTGATTGTCTTTTAGTTCAAAGAAACTGAAAAGCGTGTTTCCTTTGTTAGGTGAACTAACAGTGCTTTGAAGCTGCCTATTTTGGAAAATGTTGATCAGTTTGAGGTATTTCAGTACAAATGTAAAAATATTTCTTAAGGCAAGTTGATGGGTCCCTAACCGCCACAGCAAACAATTCTATCTATTCTATGGCTATACTTATATCATGCAACTTCCTAACTTGTGTATCTTCAGCCAAGAGTTGAAATGTCCTAGAAAATGCTGTCTGTTTTTTACCACTAACATACATAATTTTAACAAATACCTGCAATGCCTAACTTAATTATTATAACCCAGATATTATGTACGTATAATATTAATTACGGTTCAAGTGAAGGCCATCTGAACAAAGATCCCTATCTGCTACCCCCCCATTACGATCCACAAGCCTCACTCCCAATTTTACACATACCCATTCCACTGTCTCATTTAAATCCCTCCTACACAGTATCCCACTGATATCTATCTCTGCTTCCTTAAACTTCTTCCGTGCAGCTGTAATCAGATTCGAAACATCCCCAACCATGCTAGTACCTATTCCTGCTTGCCTTACATTACAGTATTGGTACCAATGTGGAAAATTACCACCTTCTCCTTACCTTCTTCCATCCCTTCTATTTTCCTCAACATTTGCCTTAACCTAATTCCTGATTCCCTTTCCTCCACATACTTACCCCACATGCCTGACAATTGAAGTCACCCATGACCAGACACTGCCAACCTCATTAGATCACCCCCACGCCTGATCTCCCGTAACTTCCCTGACACCTGCAGAACTCACTTGGTCCTCCCTTTTCTCCTCCTTCTCACTACCCTCTTCCACCTCCCTCTTCCAACCCTCTATTCTATGTTTCCCTTTCCTACCAGTTCCGTTCTCCTCTTGCTTCACCTCTCCAATGCGACACTTCCCTGAATTCCACCTTCCCTCTGCTGATCAACATGTAGTAACTCTAACAGATTCCTCACCGACACCTCTCCTCGGCCAACTCCCTGAGGGAATTAGCCCTCATTTTCCTTGACCTTAAGACATTAGCCCACCTGCCTTCCAAAACATCTCTCTTTCCTTCTCCTCCCTCTTACCTACCTATTGTATCCTGTACAATGATTGAGAGAGACCTATCTTCATTCCTGTCCTCCGTTACAAGTTTACTCGCTATCTCTTCCCTCATCCTCCTTAGTTCCCACTCACACACTTCAAAGAAATGTGAAATAGTATGGAAATATCAACAGAAGAAAAATAGCGTATTCTATGAATAGAAATTGGTAGGCCTGTATATGTCAGCCAAATTAAATAATGTATAACCTACTACACAAAGATTTCATGATAAGGCAATCAGAAAACAAACTGATAAAATAACAACACCACAGTTATACTAGTTAAGCATATCCTGATTAAAAATACTATGAATAAGAGGCTAAATATAGAAATGTACAACTACACTAAATCTGTATACTGTAGTTAGGCAAATTAATATTACAGTATTATATTATTATTATTATTATTATTATTACTTGCAGACAGAAAAGGCAAGCAAGATACTGTCTAATAAGAATAGTTACCCTACAATTCTAATAAACTAAGGTTAGGTTGAATGGAGAATCCCACCTTCCAATTCTTATTTGTTTTTTATTGCTAGTCTATGTACTGATGTAACATAATCCAGCTTAAAATCTAATTAATCTAATTTAGCTAACAGACAGTATAGGAAGCATGAAGTTCAAGTAAGGGTGACATAAAACTGTGTTAAACTATAGAAGTAGTGTAGAGAAAAGAATTAAGTAATTTTATAGATATATATTTACCAGATATTGTAATAGGAGTTGAATCATGGGCCGAGAAATGATATTATGGATGTGCAAATTTCCTCACAAAACTGGAGTGTTTACCGTTCTAAACAACACCCTATGTACCACTAGAGTTTGAGTGAAAGCCATCTGAACGTAGATCCCTATCTCCTACCCATCCATTGGGATCTACAAATCCCACTTGCAATTTCCCATATACCATTCCATAATCTTACTTATATCACCCTCCAGTCAGTATCCCACTGATAATCTCTCCTTCCCTAAACTTCTTCTGTGCTGCCATAACCAGATCCCACACATCCCCAACAATGTTAGTACCTGTTCCAGCTTGTCTTACATAATTGGTACCAATGTGGAAAATCACCACCTTCTCCTGACCTTCTTCCTTTCCTTCTATTTTCCTCAACATCTGCTTTAGACCTAATTCCTGGATACCACTCGGGAGAAATTCAGTATGACTTACATTACTTTTATAGCATGATAAGAATGTAATATGTTAGAAATCTCAAGTGGAATACCTTGTAGAAGACGTGTTCACTGCAACAGCTGAGAACCCACCCGCCGTCCCCCAGAAGTAATTTTGCTTTTGTAACCTAATGCAATTTATCATGCACCAGTGTCCAACGCCTAAACACGTACCAGCATTTCCATTGGGTGAGAGACAATGGGATATGACGTCACCCCCAGCAATGAAAATGAATTTTGTTACCAACCCGCGCACAAGAAATACACAACTTTGTCACTAACCTACCCTAACGTATCCAGACCAATGGAGATGACATGTGGGATATTAGAGGCCTAGGGCCGCTTCGCGGCTTCTAACCTGGGGGCTTAGGCACCCAGACCCCCTTTGCTTGATCCAGACCAATGGCTTTGTCACCATACGAGATTCGTAAATTAAAAAGTAGCGCCGTTGCCCTAGGACTAGAGTTGGCAGCCCTGTCCACCGCATGATCACGACCATCACGAGAAGTGAGCGAGATAGAAACAAAATGATAATGCAATCGCGCCTAGATGCGTGCACTGAAAAATGGTAAGTCTCACTGAACTTTTGCCTAACACTCCACCCTGGTTCCCTTTCCTTCACACACTTTCCTCACATGCCTAACAATTGAATCACCTATGACCATGCTTCAACCCCACCCCTCCCCCCTTGTCTTAACTTACTGAACACCAGTAGAACCTACTTCCTCTTCCCTTCTCTCCACCTTGCTCCACCTCCTCTCTTCCTAACCTCAACTCTACATTTCCTTCCCTACCATTCCCTTTCCTCCTGTCCTGCTCCTCTAACACTTCTCTGATCTCCATTGTCACTCTGTTGATCTACATGCAGTTACTAATACCGATTCCTTTACTGATACCTCTCCTAAGCCCACTCCCTGAGGTAAACCCTTAACCCTCACATTCCTTTCCCTTGAAACATTAGCCCATCTGCCGTCCACAACTTCCCCTGCCTCTTGCCTACCTACCGAATGCTGAGGAAGACCTGTCTTCATATCTGCCCTCTTGTGTGTGAGTGAGTATATTGTGTTTTGTTGGGTGTGAGATTATTATAATGAAGAGGAGGTAAGAAAGGGGTGAAACTTGATATCGGGATATAGCCCACTCCAGCTGAATAACACCAAGGGGTCTGTCCAAGACTTAATGCCCCCCCCATCGGATTGGTGAATCGCTATCAACAGCATCATATACCCCGAGTCCACAGGAAAATGGTGGAGAGGTTTCAAACTGAATCCAGGATTTTGGCAGGCAATCTAGAGATTAGGATTTGTATTCCACAGCCCCTCCTACCCTGCTGGTCAACATTCTAATGGTAACTTTTCTTTTTTTCCAAAAATGGGACTTTAACGGGCTAACCACGATGTCAGACCATAGACGCTTGATGCCTTAATGATTATAGCCACCATGTGATGAATGAAAAGTACCAAAGAATGCACAAAAGCATTTCCTTGATACTGGTATGCTGGTATATAGAGATGCAGTAAAGTATTTGTGCTGCATGTTTTGCTTGTCCTGTCAACATCATCCCACTTGAATTTTTGTGAGGGGGCACTTCAAAAACCTGGTGTATGAGATTCCAAACTTTAACTGAAGAACTTGTCGTACGGGACCTTTGCAGCTGCTTATTCTATATAACACATGCCTTGTAACTTGCATAACAGGCAATAGCACGTCGTTGCAGAGCATGTATTGCAACAGGAGGCTGCATTTTAAAACAATTATGGTTACTTAATAAAACATTCATTTTGTTTCCTTCTACAAGCTCTAGAAGTTTGAGTACTGAATTTTGTTACACCTGGTAGGCCTATATAGAAAGAGAGGAAAACAAAAAGGAATACACAACAGGACAAACACAATGATAAGTTAGGTCAGGTGAGAAGAGGGAGCAACAGCAAGAGGAAATATGGGGGCTGAGAACAACATGAAATACAGTTAAAGACTGTGACTGATGAGGGGACAGCCCATCTCGCTCTTCCCACACTGACCTATCATTGTGATTATCCTAACTTACTTGTGTTCCTTTTCAGGGCCTTAATCCACAATAAAGATAATGAGATGAAGAAAATTGAGTACAACTCCCTCCCCGAAGGCTGCTTGGAATCTCAGTTTAATGTAAAAGGACCGAACGTGGCAAGGAGTCACGTTGATCTTCCAAATTCCAGTCAATTCACCCGTTGTTTATGTTTAATTATATTCACCATGCATACATAAGCACTATTTACAATGAATTTTGATAAAAGCCAAAATGGATATTATTAATAATAGAGAAAAGATTTGCACAATGTGCAAAGAAAATTTTAGCTCTCATTTTCATCGAGACAGAATTTAGTCAGTGACAATAACCTTTTCCTGCACGACACTGCGTGGTACCTCTCACAGCTTTTCCCGCACAATTTGCATAAACACTGTAATTTGTTTCGTTCATGGTAGTTGGCTCTGCTGCATATCTGGTGGTGAAATCCGTGAACAGCAAATCGCGTCATTCATGTCTAAGTTCATATCCAGGCTTTTCACATTCGCTGTTTAACATGGAGTCTGTAGAGTAGAACTCCAGCCATATTTCTCCCCTTCTTCTCTGAAGGTCTATGAGCAATTTCTGATATGCCGGTGTAGAGGGTAGTTGCAGTTGTAGGCGGAGATCTTCTATGAAAAAAGTCTTTCTTGCCAGCACATATACCAGGCGTGATCGGGTGTACTTTGATACACAGAGATATTTTTTTGAGAATTTCGCTTTCGCTTTTTCTATATCTACTAAGATTCCTTTTGGTAAGATGCTCCCAAATTAATGCCATGCCATATGTTATTACGTGGGTAATTTTCAATTTAAATATTTCCATTGCGGTTGCCAACAAGATCTTTAGTAGATTTTCTATAGTAGTCATGGCTAAGGTTGCGGCTGTTATTCTTTCTTTAGCATGCATCGTGAAAACAGTTCCGTAAGTCTGCAAGGTGATCCCTAGATATTTAAAGTGTGGGACGATTGCTAGTGGCTTATTCTTGTATGTGATCTTGTTATTGGCTGCTGATCTGCCTCCTTTCCTGAACGTCATTGTCATGGTTTTCTTTTCGTTAAGTTGCAGTCCATTTCTGGTGGGCCACTTTTCCAGTTGGTCAAGGCCTTCTTGAAGTTTTGTTATGTCAGGTGACATAGGGCCTAGTAGATATTATTGCTAGTTTCAGGGTAGGGTAAGCTTATCATCAACCATATCAATAGGACAATTACAACAGTAACAAAAAACAAAAATGACAATTGGTATCCACTTGGATAATCTAAAAGAAAACAATATGGAAGAAACCAAAAATTACTAGCCTAATTAGTACAGTTTCTCTCAACTTACCTCAGATACTTCAGTTTTCTTTGGTTTGGGTTTCCGTTTACCCCCTCTGAAAGATAGAGCACCTCTCTTCCCAGGCAACGGAGGTCCAGGTGGTCGGAAACCTAGAGGTCTCATACCATGCATTGGTGGTGGTGGCAGCCTTTGTCCTCGTGCTCTCAAAAGAGACGGTGGAGGCACCGGGGGCCTGGGAGGAAGTGGAGGAGGCAAATGACCCCGCAAAGGTGGGGGAGGATGATAAGGAGGAGGTAATGGAGGTCTAGGAGGTCCTAGCATTCTAGGTAGTGGAGGTGGGTGAGGATGTAGATGATGTGGATGAGGAGGGGGTGGCGGCCTCATACCTGGTGGAGGAGGTCGCATTCGAGGGAACATAGGAGGCACCGGCATTTCACGCGGCCTAAGCCCCATCCGCGGTGGTGGGGCCATCCTTCCCATTAATGGGGGTGGTTTAACTGGAGATCCGCGGCTTTTAGCTCTCAAAATTCCACCTCTACCACGTCCTCTACCTTTTGCGAGACCCATTCTAGAAATCACAAAGTCAAATATAAACACAGAAGCAACACTCGGCCTTCGCTCGCAAACCTCTTCGATCGTCTTGTGTTGGTATTAAATGACACCAAGTTCGTTCATAAATTAGGAAACAAAACGCTAGTCGAAAAGCACAGGGTACGTTCTCAAAGCACACAGAGGCAACGAGCTAGAATAACATACAGAGGCGGAAGCGCTGCCTGGGTCGTTGCCTACGAGATATACAAGGCCGGGACTAATTTGTCGCTGAAAAAACGGCCCGACCGTGTTCACGGTTTGGCCGCTAGATGTAAGGTTTCCGTTCTGTTCTCGGCGGACTTTAACATAGTGATATGCGGAGTAATTGTGAAGCTGTGTTGATTTTGAGCAATTTATTGTGAATATTGTTTCTGTCGGTGAGTGTCTGTGAGGTTGAGAAGAAGGTGCACTGTTGTGTACCTCTCTGTATTTCGGATGACACTTAAAAAAAAATGAAAATTGTCGTTCCATAGTTTCCCTCCCGAGTACGGCTTTAGGGAGAAATGGAAGCAAACTGTTTCTAGGCAAGGTGATAGTAGGATCTCTCTAGGTACCAGTACCTAGCAATTCTTCTCATAAAACAGATTTCAGTGTAAGCACATCGATCAAAATTCCTTCTGTTTTCATTGTGTGTCCTGTTCACAAAGAGGAAAATGTCAAACGCAGGAAGTGTCCAGCTCCCAAAAATGATGTATTACCATCAAAATTTAGTAAAAGTTCCGATTCAGATAACGATGAACATACCATATTTTCATACATCAGCCACAAACGAAAAAGGAGTACAAGTCTCGTTTCTATATCAAGGACAGTCTACGAGTATCTCTGTTAAATCTAAAAAATATACGGATGAGAAAATTAAATGGTACCAGATTACAGAAAACAATCTGTAAATTGAGAAGTAGGTAATGAAATCAGAAAAAAGATGTACGGTATTTAAACTTGACCAAAAAGCAAACTAAATTGAAAAGAATGCTAAAATTGGTCATTTAGGAGCTTTATTCTTGTTAGAACGAATTAAATTTTCTTCTTCTTTCTTCATCCGTTTACACTCCAGGGTCAGTTTTTCCCTCGGACGCAGCGAGGGATCCCACTTCTACCGACTGAAGGGTGGTGCCCTGGAGCGCCAGACTTTGGGTCGGGGGATACAGCTGGGGAGGATGACCAGTACCTCGCCCAGGCAACCTCACCTGCTATGCTGAACAGGGGCCTTGTGGAGGGATGGGAAGATTGGAAAGGACAGGAAGGGAAGAGGGAAGGAAGCGGCCGTGGCCATAAGTTAGGTACTATCCGGGCATTTGCCTGGAGGAGAAGTGGAAAACCACGGAAAACCACTTCGAGGATGGCTGAGGTGGGAATCGAACCCACCTCTACACAGGTAAACTCCCGAGGCTGAGTGGACCCCGTTCCAGCCCTCGTACTACTTTTCAAATTTCGTGGCAGGGCCGGGAATCGAACCCGGACCTTCGGAGGTGACAGCTAAACACAATAACCATTAGACCACAGAGGCGAACACAAATTTAATTTTACGGGAAGGAAAAAAAGAGAAGTACGGTGAAACGACGCTAAATATTTGTGTCCTCTGGCATAGCAAACCACTTACCAGTTATAGATTTCTGTGATTCTCGCACTGCCTAAAACTACCGTATAAGAAGACGCTAAAAATTACATAGGATTTTCTAATGGCGAAACGGGCATAACATCTCTCACCAAACAGCGGCTTCAATACGAATGTCAAAACATCAGATGTGCGGAGGAAAAGATTAGATCGTTGATAATTGATGAAAGGGCGATTCAACCCAAAGTGCCCGACTCGTTGGCTGAATGGTCAGCGTGCTGACCTTCGGTTCAGAGGGTCCCGGGTTCGATTCCCGGCCAGGTCGGGGATTTTAGCCTTCATTGGTTAATTCCAATGGCCCGCGGGCTGGGTGTTTGTGCTATCCCCAACATCCCTGCAACTCACACACCACACATAACACTATCCTCCACCACAATAACACGCAGTTACCTACATATGACAGATGCCGCCCACCCTCATCGGAGGATCTGCCTTACAAGGGCTGCACTCGGCTAGTAATAGCCACACGAAATTTAAAAAACAAAGTTATTTATGACCGCAATCTCGATCCGCTTATCTGATACTCTGAGGCACAATTAAAGGAATTGGTAAGAAGTGACAAACTCGCTATCAGATTTCTTTCGCGAATTACGTATTTCGTTTAAGCATATTGTAAGAAATACGTTGTAGAAAATAGGTCAAACAATTGCTCTTGGTCTATTTTTGATCTCATATCTGTTTGCTGCCTTCTGAAATTACTAGTTTTAATGATATTTTTTATAGTTTTTCATATTCGAACGTGTTGCAATGAGCGGGCGAGACAGATCAGTAAAGAGAACTCTAGTAACGCTTGTCGAAAGTATCTCAAGGACGAGTCTAGTGTGCTGTATTTCCCGGCCTTGTGTATCCCGTAGGCAACGCCTGGGTGAAGCTAATAGAACGAACGTCCGCCATGTTTCCTGTTGTCACACAGCAACGGGGTATGGCCCTTGATTGACGAAAAGTGTTCAAAATACGCATTTTATAATCACTGGGGGAGAATTAAAAGCCGTTGACGAAAGCTTAAAGCATTAAAAATCATAGACTGCGAATTCCGCCAATTCATCATATTGCGGCACGAGGCCAACATCACGATTGTAGAGTAGTTCGAAATCATCGCACAGTGACATACGAATAGGCCTCGAAATCGGAACAAGAGCGTTACCCTGCTTGGCTGTTGTGGTTAAGCATAAATTACAATAAAACCATGGACATAAATATTTATGACAGAAAGCCATAAAATGATAGGGACGTAAAATATGTTACAACTTCATTTTGATCATATTTTAAAAATTATTCCATCCCCATGTCTTTCTTTCTTAATCTGTTTACCATCCAGGGTTGGTTTTTCCCTCGGACTCAGCGAGTCATCTACCACCTCAAGAGCAGTGTTCTGAAGTGTGAGCCTTTGGGTCGGGGGATACAACTTGGAAGGAGGGCCAGTACCACGCCCAGGAGGCCACACCTGCTATGCTGAATAGGGGCCTTGTGTGGGCTGGGAAGATTGGAAGAGATAGACAAGAAAGAGGGAAGGAAGCGGCCATAGCCTTAAGTTAGGTACCATCGCGGCATTTGCATGCAGGAGAAATGCGAAACCACGGAAAACTTCGAGGATGGCTGAGGTGGGAGTCGAACCAACCTCTAATCAGTTGACCTCCCCGAGGCTAAGTGGACCCCGATCCAGCCCTCGTACCTCTTTTCAAATTTCGTGGCAGAGCCGGCAATCGAACCCGAGCTTCTGGGGGTGGCAGCTACTCACGCTAACCACTACACCACAGAGGCGGCCCATGAATGCTGTAGCACTATAATTGTTTAATATAATTATTTATTATATTATAGAATTCATAATAAGTTTTTCCCATTATCATAGCATACTGGGATTACTAGCCGAAAAGGTAACCTTGAAAGTTGTCCATTATGAAGTGTAGCCTAGTTTTAAATACCAAGACAACTGACATCTACAATAAAGGCTGCATACTTTTCACTTATAGCAGTAAAATACTGTATTTACCAGGGGCGATTTCTCCGAGCATGCTACGCTTGATGCGCAAGCGCAATATTTTTCTAAAGCAGGCGAGTTAAAAAAATTACAATATGTACCGTATCTGTAATAGATCTGCATTATACAAATCGCATGTTGCATTTATCTTGGCGAGTCCAGCGAGGCTTGCTCGTATCTTAGGAGCTTCAGCGGAGCTATCGACAAAGCGAGAAATGTATGCGCGCGCAGGTTTCTTCGCTCCAAGGCCGGTTGCATGCTGTCACGTTTGTAATGTGTAGTTGGAAGCTCTGGTCTGAGAGCTACAGATCTAGTGTGTTGTGTCAGTGAGTAGTGTACTGTAAGTTCCTGATCATCTATTCTGAATGATTTGACGTGCTGCAATGGGTTCCGAACCGTGCATTATTGACAGCTTGTTATCAAATCTATTTTCTCGGAGGACTATCCAAGAGAAAACAGACATTATTAAGAATGGTAGGCCCTGTCCGGCGCTGCCAGATTTAAAGACACAGCACAGGGAGAAAAACAGAAAATATGTACGTTCGTTCTCTGTATCTCAGCTATGTTCTCGATTGAAAAAGGATTGCTTGCAAAAATTAGATTACAGTCCTCTTTCTATGATGAAGTTATTGATGGTTTTGTAAAGAGAAGTCGCAGAGTAGAGTTTGTTTTCAAGTAGGAAGATCTAATAAATAGTTGCAGTTTTTCTGTATACATAGTTTGACGTTTACTTCTTTAAATTATATAATCACTGGCTTGTCATGATTTGTTAATAATTATAAAATGTGTCTGATTGTTATTCTTTTGGCCATTCTTGAAGGTGTGACGTAACCAGTTTGAATGCATGATTAAAATGTTCATGTGATTTAGCGATTTTTGGGTTTATAAATTTTATTCATTCAGAACTATGCATGTCCCAAACCCACCAACTTTCACGAATGGAAGAGCAAGCCTGACTTTCATGACCAGCATTCGCCCCTGGTATTTACCATACTTGATGTTCGTTTGACCGAAATAGATGATTTTTCGTGTTTTTTTCCTTGGTGGTGGGCGGTCCATTTTCTTTGTTGTAAATGTGAATGCAAATTAAATAGGGTCAGAACAGCACTAGCCAGCAATCGCCGTTGGTCATATGTTTCATACATGCACTTAGAGTGGGATACCATTTACCTCTTTTCGTCTTCACAATGCATTTTACCGTTAATTCCTTGTTCTTTAAAGGAAATCTGAAACATAATCCGACAAATAATTAGCGTGGCTATCCGTACTTTCGCTGTGTAAACAATAAAATGGGTTTAATTACAAATAGAAATTAAAAAAGGCGCTCGGCTATCACTCAGTAATGCTTACTTAAAATACGCATTTATTATGAGCGGTTAGCTAATAATAATAAAGTTCATATATCCCAGTAATTGCAGTTCAAGTCCCTGGAGTAGTAGTAGTAGTAGTAGTAGTAGTAGTAGTAGTAGTAGTAGTAGTAGTAGTAGTAGTAGTTTTGATAGAAATATTTGAGAAATTATTGTAGACAACCTCGTATTTTTCAGGAGGCCTAATTAAGGACACTTTTTTTTCTCCGTCCCGTGGAGTAGGGAAAATAATAGTAATCCACCAGCTGTAATAATCACATAACCACATTTCAGTAGAATTGTAGTGAAGATAAGGTATAATATATTAGATAGTATCTTGCCAGTTATATTCGTGTTTTTCTTCGTGTACGGCAAACCTTTTGATATTTAAGCATTTAACCAAACGCAGTGTAGTGTAGTGTAGATACATTGTAGTATAGATACAGTACATTTAGATAGTGCCGTATCTTGCCTGCTATATTCGTGTGTTATCTTTCGTGTATACCTATTAGACCGTAATACTAATAATAATTTGTCTAAGCATTTAGCTTCGTTGGTAATCTTTGAGTACAGTAGTTCTTGCAAATTTCATTTCTGTTGTGCTTAGTAGTGACATACGGTACGGTACCGGTAGTGTACTGTACAGTAGTATACGAGTAATATCCCATTAGAATTGAGTGTGCTTATTTTATTATTGTAAAATATTTGTGTAGTACTGGTGTAGTAGAGGTATCCGTATAAACTCTTACTAAAATATTGTTGAAATTAGGATAGGCTTAATTGCAGTTTGGAATTGTGTAGTTCTTGTGTATTACTTTCGATATTCAGTAATTAACAGCAGCTTTTATCCTGTTAGGGGTTGTAGGATAAAAAAAATAGAGCACGACTAAGTAGTATTGTAGTGTAGTCGTATATTAATTACCTTATTGTTGTGTACTATCCCAGACAATATATCCCTCCGTTCATTTATTTTTTTTGCAAATAAGTAATTTTATTTTTTTAATTTAAAAATAAAGAATGGCTAAGGAGCGCGAGTGTACTTATTGTGGGTGTGGTGAGGCATTGAGGGGTATGAGGGAGGAGTTGGAAAGTTTGAGGGAGATAATTAGGATTCTCACAGAAGACAGGAAGGAAGATAGGACTCCCTCAAACAATGTACAGGTTACAGTAGGTGTACAAGAGGGAGGGGAAGGAAAGGGAGGAGTTGTAGAAGACAGGTGGTCTAATGTTCTAAGAGGAAGGAGATTGCAGGCCAAGGGCTCTATTCAGGATCAGAATTCAGGACAGGTGTCTGTGCAAAATCGGTACGAGTCACTCCAGGTAGAACAACAGAGGGAAGATGAGGGACAGGGAACTGTTGCTGAGATGCATGGAAGTAGGAGGAAGGGAAACGGTAGGAAAGGGAAAGGTAGAGTAGAGGATAGGAAAAGACAGGTGGAACAGGGTCATGGGAAGGAGAAAAGGGAGGAGGAAGTAGCTTCTGCAGCTATCAGGAAAGATAGGGCTGACCAGGAGGGGAGGGGATCAAATGAGGTGGGTAGGGTTGAGGCTCTGGTCATGGGGGATTCCATCGTTAGACACGTGGGGAAAGTGTGTGGAGGAAAGGGAACCAGGGTAGAATGTTATCCAGGAATTAGGTTGAGGCAGATGTTGAGGAAAGTAGAAGAGAGGGAGGAGGGGAAGGAGAAGGTGGTAGTGTTTCACGTTGGTACCAACAACGTAAGGCAGGCTGATATAAGTACCAACATAGTTGGAGATGTGTGGGATCTGGTAAATGCAGCACGGGTGGTTTAAGAAAGCGGAGATTGTTATTAGTGGAATACTGTGTAGGAGGGATACTGACTGGAGGGTGATTGGGGATTTAAATGAGACTATGGAGTGGGTATGTGGGAAACTGGGAGTGAAATTTCTAGATCCTAATGGGTGGGTAGGAGATAGGGATCTGCGCTCGGATGGCCTTCATTTAAACCGCAGTGGTACGTATAAGTTAGGAAATTTGTTTGGAAGGGTAATAGGGAGGTACATTCAGGGAAACGGGATGGCCTAGGGAGCGGTGATAAGGGAACAGGGAACTGGAAATCAAGTAGGGATGACATAAAATTGTTAGTGTTGAACTGTAGAAGTATTGTAAAGAAAGGCATAGAATTAAGTAATTTAATAGATATATATTTACCAGATATTGTAATAGGAGTTGAATCATGGCTGAGAAATGATATAATGGATGCAGAAATTTTCTCACGGCACTGGAGTGTGTATCGTAGAGATAGGATAGGAAAGGTGGGAGGGGGAGTTTTCATTCTGGTGAAAGAAGAATTTGTAAGCTACGAAAAAGTTAAAGATGAGACACATGAAATTCTAGGTGTAAGGCTCATTTCTAAAGATAATAGGCAACTTGATATATTTGGAGTGTACAGATCGGGAAAGGGTAGCACTGATGCGGATTCGGAATTATTTGATAGGATAGTCAGCTATGTGGGAAACGACATGGAAAGAAATGTGATTGTAGCGGGAGATCTGAATTTGCCAGATGTCAATTGGGAAGGAAATGCGAACGACAGGAAGCATGACCAACAAATGCCAAATAAGTTAATATGGGAAGGACAGCTGATTCAGAAAGTGATGGAACCAACCAGCGGGAAAAATATTTTGGATGTGGTGCTGATAAACCAGATGAGCTCTATAGGGAAACTGAAGCAATAGATGGTATTAGTGATCATGAAGCTGTTTTTGTGGTAGTTAAAAATAAATGTGATAGAAAGAAAGGTCTTAAAAGTAGGACTGTTAGGCAGTACCATATGGCTGATAAAGCAGGTATGAGGCAGTTTCTAAAAAGTAACTATGATCGGTGGAAAACGGTAAATAAAAATGTAAACAGGCTCTGGGATGGGTTTAAAGAAATTGTTGAGGAATGTGAAAACAGGTTTGTACCTTTAAGGGTGGTAAGGAATGGTAAAGACCCACCTTATTATAATAGAGAAATAAAGAGACTAAGGAGGTGGTGCAGACTGGAAAGAAATAGAGTTAGAAATGGCTGTGGAAGTAAGGAGAAATTGAAGGAACTTACTAGAAAATTGAATCTAGCAAAGAAGGCAGCTAAGGATAACATGATGGCAAGCATAATTGGCAGTCATACAAATTTTAGTGAAAAATGGAAGGGTATGTATAGGTATTTTAAGGCAGAAACAGGTTCCAAGAAGGACATTCCAGGAATAATTAATGAACAAGGGGAGTGTGTATGTGAGGATCTTCAAAAGGCAGAAGTATTCAGTCAGCAGTATGTAAAGATTGTTGGTTACAAGGATAATGTCGAGATAGAGGAAGAGACTAAGGCCAAAGAAGTAATAAAATTTACGTATGATAACAATGACATTTACAATAAGATACAAAAGTTGAAAACTAGAAAAGCGGCTGGAATTGATCAGATTTCTGGGGATATACTAAAGACAATGGGTTGGGATATAGTACCATATCTGAAGTACTTATTTGATTATTGTTTGGCCGAAGGAGCTATACCAGATGAATGGAGAGTTGCTATAGTAGCCCCTGTGTATAAAGGAAAGGGTGATAGACATAAAGCTGAAAATTACAGGCCAGTAAGTTTGACATGCATTGTATGTAAGCTTTGGGAAGGCATTCTTTCTGATTATATTAGACATGTTTGTGAAATTAATAACTGGTTCGATAGAAGGCAATTCGGTTTTAGGAAAGGTTATTCCACTGAAGCTCAACTTGTAGGATTCCAGCAAGTTATAGCAGATATCTTGGATTCTGGAGGCCAAATGGACTGTATCGCGATTGACATGTCTAAAGCATTTGATAGGGTGGATCATGGGAGACTACTGGCAAAAATGAGTGCAATTGGACTAGACAAAAGAGTGACTGAATGGGTTGCTATATTTCTAGAAAATAGATCTCAGAGAGTTAGAGTAGGTGATGCTTTGTCTGACCCTGTAATAGTTGAGAGGGGAGTTCCTCAGGGCAGTGTTATCGGACCTTTATGTTTTCTTATATATATAAATGATATGAGTAAAGGAGTGGAATCAGATGTAAGGCTTTTTGCGGATGATGTTATTCTCTATAGAGTGATAAATAAGTTACAAGATTGTGAGCAACTGCAACGTGACCTCGAAAATATTGTGAGATGGACAGCAGACAATGGTATGTTGATAAACGGGGCTAAAAGTCAGGTTATGAGTTTCACAAATAGGAAAAGTCCTCTCAGTTTTAATTACTGCGTTGATGGGGTGAAAGTTCCTTTCGGGGATCATTGTAAGTATCTAGGTGTTAATATAAGGAAAGATCTTCACTGGGGTAATCACATAAATGGGATTGTAAATAAAGGGTACCGATCTCTGCACATGGTTATGAGGGTGTTTAGGGGTTGTAGTAAGGATGTAAAGGAGAGTGCATATAAGTCTCTGGTAAGACCCCAACTAGAGTATGGTTCCAGTGTATGGGACCCTCACCAGGATTACCTGATTCAAGAACTGGAAAAAATCCAAAGAAAAGCAGCTCGATTTGTTCTGGGTGATTTCCGACAAAAGAGTAGCGTTACAAAAATGTTGCAATGTTTGGGTTGGAAGAATTGAGAGAAAGAGGACGAGCTGCTCGACTAAGTGGTATGTTCCGAGCTGTCAGCGGAGAGATGGCGTGGAATGACATTAGTAGACGAATAGGTTTGAATGGCGTCTATAAAAGTAGGAAAGATCACAATATGAAGATAAAGTTGGAATTCAAGAGGACAAACTGGGGCAAATATTCATTTATAGGGAGGGGAGTTAGGGATTGGAATAACTTACCAAGGGAGATGTTCAATAAATTTCCAATTTCTTTGAAATCATTTCGGAAAAGGCTAGGAAAGCAACAGATACGGAATCTGCCACCTGGGCGACTGCCCTAAATGCAGATCAGTATTGATTGATTGATTGATTGATTGATTGATTGATTGATTGATTGATTGATTGATTGATACGATATGTCCTTGTTCATATTACTCCGGTTAGTACGGTAAAACCGTACGCTGAGCATACGGCTGGCATTCTACAAAGCGAGAATCTATCTTTTCACTTCTTAAAACTTACAAAAACTAAGGAAATTAAATTGGCATGCACGATCTCCCTGTCACCTCATCATATGCTCTCGCGCCAATACGTTGTTTTGACAACCGTTAACATGGCTGCCCCTTATCAACTTGCTTCCTCAGGGAGCGCTGATGTCAGGCATACAGCCCCTCTATGTTATTCTAGCTCGTTGCACAGAGGTCTTGTTTGTAATTGTCACCGCAGTCTCGATCGTCTTATTCCGCCTCAAATACAGTAAGGACAGTACACGACACTCAGCGAGATATCGAGGGACAGCTATTAGACCTCTCTCTAGCGGATGGATCTGAGAACTACTGATTCTGTCATAAGAGCACGTGTATTTGTGTGTGAATTTTTTGGTGTTATTTATGCGTTTGCAGTGAGTTAACATAATTAAATAGTAGCGTGTGTCATTCCTTGATATCTCCTCTCAACATGAGGGGAAAGGTATGTGCTGTGTTTGGCTGCAGTAACTATGAAGTAGAGAAGAATGCGCGGTCTTTCTTTCGTTTACCTCGTGACAAGAAAATGTAAGTAATATTGTGTTTGCATATATATTCTTCCAGTGACAAAGACATTTTTATAATACTTCATAATCTTCTGACCTGCTCGACCCAATTTTAACTGGCTTAAAATATAACACGCATATTTTATTGTATAGTGCAGCAGTTCTTTCAATACCGATGTGTTGTTGTAGGTGTGATCTGTGGGTTTTGAAATTTCAAAGAAATTATTTGGATAAGGTGTACAAGAAAGAAGGGGCGTTACGCTTATGTAAGAATTAAGAGGAAAATTGTCCTGCTTTTAAATGTTAATTCATTACATCATGTGTGTAAGGAATATGCTGATATTTTTTTACAAGTGTCTTAATGTGATGATAAAAAAATTTTAAATGAGAAAAAAGACAAATCTAAACGTAAAAGTACAGGCAGGAATGCTAAACCAAAAAAGTAAAGCATAAATGAAAGATCAAGCCATTTCACAGCAGTCCGTTTCACATCTTGTTTATATGTCTAATTTCAGTCTGTAAGTAATAACCTTTCAAATAACTCTTCATGCATTTATCCAGAATTGCTTTAGCAACTTCGAAGTTAATATCTCAATTACACTATCTTTCTAGACGTAATTTATTTATCCATTTTCGTATATGCATTTCCATTGATATTTGAATTTAGCGCGACTTTTCAGGTCAAGTCACTAGGAGCGCCACCGCCGAATTGTCTCCCATCTTAACAAGTTTAAATCCGTAAGTGTCGCGTATTGTCTCTGCTGTATTTGACCGCCTGTTGTTGTTGTTGTTGTTGTTGTTGTTGTTGTGGTTGTTGTTGGTGGTGGTGGTGGTGGTGGTGGTGGTGGTGGTGATGGTGGTGGTTTTTGGGCTTTTATCGGAGAAGTTTTGCCCTGTCTACAATCATTTACTTAGTGAATAACACTTTTAAAAGTTTAACACACCAATCTATGAAAAGGCTTCGGTTTGAAGGAACTCACACCACTATATTCCACTATTTCACTATCACTGAATACTCCAAACATATGAGTAAGCAGCCCAATGGAACCAGAAGTATGTGAGGCGTATCAAACATGGCCAAGTCCGCTGAGCTGTTTTTTTTTTCAGGAGAAGCAGAAATTCGTTTAGGATATTAATTCATATATATTCAGACACCGTATTCTTTATGTTGCTAAACAGAGGTTTCTAATTCATAACCACACCATTTTTACAGTCTAAATATCTTACATGAATTGAAAAATGTATTTAAATTTGGGCCTTACCATGTTTGATAAGTATGGGACTTGGCCAATTTTGAAACTTACCTAAGAGGACTTGGCCATCTTTGAAAATTAGATTAGAAAATTTGGCCTAATGTGCATTATCTCTGCTTCGTCGTCGTCTGGGTACGCTTATGCGACAGTACCTACCTTAGAATAAAGGCATGTTGTTTAGCTTTAACGGGGTGTGCATAGTATGCACTATGAATGTCTTTTATATCTTTCATTTTCAGTAGCCTACACTTTTTTGTTCCTCTGTGATTACTGGTTGGGTACTGTGGTAAAGACGTCGCGGAATACGTAAGGAAAAAAGAAATCTAGATGAGGCCTATTTTCCACATGTGTTCATCTTGACTTTGTTTGGAACAAATATGATAAAAATTATGTAAGATTAAGTGAAAAATATTTAAGGATTATTATTTTAAATATTATGTGTGTGTAAAACTACCCAATATATGTAACCAATGTAGAGGCTAACTAACATTATAATAGTGTATATTTTGCAAATATGTGGATTCATATAGTTACTTCAACGTATATTCTTCATATTATACCTATTCAATATCATGGTGCCTTCGAAATACGTCACCGAGCCTTGATTGAATCACCACTAACAACACGTTGTTGATTGTACTCATCTCAGCTGTTTTTTCCCTCGTACGCTTCCATCCAAAAATGCTTGTGGTGTTGGAGCTGCTTTTCACTACTAACAAACTCAGTATGCTGAATTGTTTCATTTACCGTCACATTTTTCTGTTTTCTTTCTTTCTTTTTTTTTTTGCAGAACTACTTGCCATACGACAAACGTTACTGTACATAAAAAATTCATCCAAACAATCTGCTAATATCTTTACTGACAGCATCTCCGTGCTCCAAACACGAAATTTTCTAACAAGTATACGCTGAATTGGTATGTATATAACGTAAAGCACATCCTATTTAATTTAAACCAATTAGGTGTCCAAGTTACACTCATTTGGATACCGGCACATAAAAACATACCAGGTACATAAACGGCTGATCGATTAGCGAAAGAGGCTTCACTATTATCTACAAACCCAGATACATTTTCTGTTCCAGCCACATATTTCATATCTCTGTTAAAATCACAACAAAAACAATAATGGCAACACATATGGACAACATCTGCACGCGAGAAGGGAAATTTCTATCATAGTCTACAACCACTACTACCTACTATTCCTGGTATCAACACGCAAACTACACTCGCCGTCATATCATCAATATCTTACGACTTCGCTTTAATCATGCTCTTACACCTCTATATCAATTTCGATTTCGTTTACAACAGCATCCTCGATGTCATTGTGGATCCGTAGATGCCGAAATCAATCATCTCTTTTTTCAATGTCCGTTGTATAACTTCTCCCGCCGCTGCCTGTACTAAAGCTTAATAACTTTCAATTATTCTCTCCCCACGTCAATTGCATGTCTGGTATACAAGCCCTCTCAAATAATAATAAGTATATTAAATAAGTTCTTAGATCACCCTAATTTACAACTCTAATCCCTCATTACCAACATAACTTGACATCACTCAATTGTTTCATAATATTTTCCCTCAAGCTCGTATACTTCATATCTTTGCCTACGTCATAATACAAGGCCTGCAAAGAGAGCCCGTAAAACGCTATCGAAGTGGTCACACTGAAGTTCAATGCCGGACCGCAAGGATCGCTTTCTTGCCCCCTGTCTACCAGGTTCGCGCTTTGAAACGTGTTTATTAACTGAGTTGGTTGTGAATGTATTATGTATTCGTCTGATGTTAAGCATTCGCAGTTCCAGTCATGGTTTATTCACCTCCGAGCCGCTAATTCAAACATTGCACCAGTTGAAACTCCTCTACTGGAGGAAGCTTGAACTTTAACTTCCACTTTAATTCTCTGAGTCCTCAGAAGATGTCTCTACTGTAAATTTTGAAGTGTTCTGAACTATGTCAGTTTCGATGTGTATTTATTTGCTCTGTAGTAAGAAGTGTGAACATTCTCTTCTAGATGGCACCTCTTAAGAACTACAATTGTGCACCCTAGTGCGAAGTGAGGGAACCTTTTTTTTGAAGAAATTTAGTATTTTTAAGTTTGCTCATTATTAAATTTCTTTCTGCCATTATTTAAGTTGGCAATGTTAATCCTTTCTTTCCGCCAGTTTTGAAATTGGCCAATCGCAAATTTCTGTAATTTTCCACCAATCCTGGATTTCTTCTCCAGTTTTGACATGTAATCTTTTGGTCGTCCAATAAAAAGCTTGTGGGCGGGTGTTATCATTCATGAAAAGTCTCGAATGTTCCACGAGGGTATATAAACTGCTGATTTTCGGGTCTCCGCGCCACTTCAGTAACATCTCTCATTGTGTAATTACACTGACTGACAGAGCAAATGCAACACCAAGAAGGAGTGGTCAGAACTTTATGCCAATTACAGGGTAGACTGACGTCACTGAGGTATGCTCATGATGTGAAATGCGCCGCTGTGCTGCGCACGTAGCGAACGATAAATGGGACACGGCGTTGGCGAATGGCCCACTTCGTACCGTGATTTCTCAGCCGACAGTCATTGTAGAACGTGTTGTCGTGTGCCACAGGACACGTGTATAGCTAAGAATGCCAGGCCGCCGTCAACGGAGGCATTTCCAGCAGACAGACGACTTTACGAGGGGTATGGTGATCGGGCTGAGAAGGGCAGGTTGGTCGCTTCGTCAAATCGCAGCCGATACCCATAGGGATGTGTCCACGGTGCAGCGCCTGTGGCGAAGATGGTTGGCGCAGGGACATGTGGCACGTGCGAGGGGTCCAGGCGCAGCCCGAGTGACGTCAGCACGCGAGGATCGGCGCATCCGCCGCCAAGCGGTGGCAGCCCCGCACGCCACGTCAACCGCCATTCTTCAGCATGTGCAAGACACCCTGGCTGTTCCAATATCGACCAGAACAATTTCCCGTCGATTGGTTGAAGGAGGCCTGCACTCCCGGCGTCCGCTCAGAAGACTACCATTGACTCCACAGCATAGACGTGCACGCCTGGCATGGTGCCGGGCTAGAGCGACTTGGATGAGGGAATGGCGGAACGTCGTGTTCTCCGATGAGTCACGCTTCTGTTCTGTCAGTGATAGTCACCGCAGACGAGTGTGGCTTCGGCGTGGAGAAAGGTCAAATCCGGCAGTAACTGTGGAGCGCCCTATCGCTAGACAACGCGGCATCATGGTTTGGGGCGCTATTGCGTATGATTCCACGTCACCTCTAGTGCGTATTCAAGGCACGTTAAATGCCCACCGCTACGTGCAGCATGTGCTGCGGCCGGTGGCACTCCCGTACCTTCAGGGGCTGCCCAATGCTCTGTTTCAGCAGGATAATGCCCGCCCACACACTGCTCGCATCTTCCAACAGGCTCTACGAGGTGTACAGATGCTTCCGTGGCCAGCGTACTCTCCGGATCTCTGACCAATCGAACACGTGTGGGATCTCATTGGACGCCGTTTGCAAACTCTGCCCCAGCCTCGTACGGACGACCAACTGTGGCAAATGGTTGACAGAGAATGGAGAACCATCCCTCATGACACCATCCGCACTCTTATTGACTCTGTACCTCGACGTGTTTCTGCGTGCATCGCCGCTCGCGGTGGTCCTACATCCTACTGAGTCGATGCCGTGCGCATTGTGTAGCATGCATATCGGTTTGAAATAAACATCAATTATTCGTCCGTGCCGTCTCTGTTTTTCCCCAACTTTCATCCCTTTCGAACCACTCCTCCTTGGTGTTGCATTGTCACTGTCAGTCAGTGTATGTAGCAGGGGGCGGGAAGCGCCTCTTTCTTCCGGCAGTAGTTCAACCACCAGGTAATGGCCGTTTTATAACTTATTTTCTTGCCAGCTCAGCAGTTTAACCCTCGGGGCGTGTTCGAAACTTTCCTCATGTAACCTATATTTGAAATGTAAAAGACACTTGGCATAAATTCTGTCTCTTTAACTACAAATTGGGATAGAGAGTGCTTAACCCTCTCGAGCTCCCATTCATTTTGTTTTGAGGTGACTACGTTTTTATAACAGTTTCCCTTCTTCTCGTAATGTCATAAAATTTTTCAATCGTGTCACCTCCGTAGTATGGGATTAGCCCTTGCATAAGCGGCCTAGTGCGAAATAGATTTTAAGGAAATGTATTAGGAGTGCAGTATCGCCTCCTCTCAAGTTGGTATTTTGGAGGCCATGTAATTGTCCTGTTTCTTCATGGAATAGGCCTCAGTAGGTTGGGTATTTTTACCCCTGTTTTCATGTGCTGGGAGGTCAGCTTGAAGGTGGAGTTGGGTGTGGCCTTTGATAGGCTTGAACTTTGAGAGCGGGTTGCTCTTTCTTAAAGTTAGTTTTTGTGTGCCTCGAGCAGGCTTTACTGAGTAATAGGAAGCAAGTGCTCCTGGGCATGATCGGGGTTTTCTGCCCCTTTTTCAAACTTTGTATTTGGGTAAAGTTGGGCTAATTGCTCAAGAATTGTGTGTCTGGGTCTCGGAGCCCAAATCTTGTAACAACTGTAATTGTACATTTTTGTGTTGCTAGGCTACTGAGTACCTGTTATATTTGTTATTTCTTGAACTTGAAAAGAAAATATAATCTTATTAAATTTTAAATTAACTTTAATTTCGTATATTGAGACCTATTCATCCCAGCACCTTCTTTCACCTCTGCTGATCCACCAAACCACGGTAACAAATAAGCATATTAAATAAGTTCATAGATCAGCCTAATTTACAACTCTAATCCCTCATTACCAACATAACTTGACCACTCAATTGTTTCATAATATTTTCCCTCAAGCACGTATACTTCATATCGTTGCCTACGTCATAATACAAAGCCTGCAAGGAGAGCCCGTAAAACCCTATCAAAGTGGTCACACTGAAGTTCAATGCCGGACCGCTAGGATCGCTTTCTTGCCCCCTGTCTACCATGTTCGCGCTTTGAAACGTGTTTATTAACTGAGTTGGTTGTGAATGTATTATGTATTCGTCTGATGTTAAGCATTCGCAGTTCCAGTCATGGTTTATTAACGAGAAATTAAATGTAGTAGAATTTCGTTTCACAAGTTTCCAGTGAATGTTCAATGTTCGAAACATTATACAGAGGCATGAGATACGACTTCAACCTGAAGAAATTAGGCCTCAGTTCCTAAGTTTTGATCCGAGTTACGTCATAAGAATCGGGCGATCCCAAAATTTGTCACTGGACTTTTTTTGTAAACAATGCTACCGTGACTGGCGATCATTTGAGAGGCCTCTTCAAACTCAGAAATCTTAAATTAGGAAACAAACCAGAAAATTAATTTGCCCAACAAATTTGGAGAAAATGAATGTAGAAAGAGCTAAAAATATTGTATTTTCCCCTGGAACAATCTCTGGTTTGTAAAGTATGGAGGTGGTTTGTCCCGAGGGGCATTAAATACAGTTTAAAATAAACCATTTGTTTTATAGAGCATTTTATGGAATTCTTCGATGTGCAAGACGTCTGCAGCACATCACATGGGACCTATTCCAGAAATAAGAAATAAGAAATAAGAAATAAGTATTGAAGATGAACGCCTCATTTGGTTAATTAATGATTTCCTGTCATATATTAAGAAAATTCACTGTGGCCTGCGAAAAAAACCTCATAAGTATACATTTGCATTATGCATTGACGAGGAACCTAACAAGCCATGACATCGAGCTCTTCTTCAGCTACCTAAGACGCCAAGCGGAATAAAATGACATTATGGTTCGTGTGGCAAAAGAACAAACAGACTGTAAAGGCTGTTTAGAACATATCTCTTCTCCAGCTATTCAACGTCCAGCATTGTGTCTTATTCGTTTTCAAGTTCGAGGAGCCCTTATATATCGAAATTCATCGTCTGTGGCACTTCTGCAGTGTACGACGGAATTTGTCACCTCCGCTACGCAGTACTTGCCCCGAAGAGAGTTACTAAAAGGTGTCCTTCTTTTCGAAAGACATGTTCAACAGTGTAATTAAGTGTAGAATGTATAAAGATGACAAACCACCTCTTTTTCTATTATGAACATTTGTGAGACCTCTATTAGACAACATTGCTTCGAGCCACTCAAATAGAAGATATAAAGTTTTAAAGATAAAATGCTCCTCAAAAGAAAGTTTTGAAACTTCGATGACATATCCAAGCCAATGAAGCACCAGTCTATAAGTAAAGTACTGTCAATACTCGTAAAAACATTCACTTTTTTTAGGTTATAATTTACTTATTGACATATACGGCCATGCGAATACAAGGAGGCAAGAACGCGATCCTAGCGGCTGAATGGTGAACTAGAATGCCACCCATTTCCATGAGTGCCTTTCAAGGCCTTGTATTATAGCGTAGGGAACGCTTCATACTATATATTCTCATTTGACTCATGTCCCCTCTAACGCCTGCTTTTAAACTACACCACATAGCTACCGTATATTGTCACCTGTCCCCCTCCCCCGATCGCGTGTACACTTTCATTGCCGTCATATCATTACACTGTCACGCACCTTGACTTTTTTACGATCTCAATAACACTTTCCGCTCTCTAAGTCCACAATATACGTTGATCAAATATTAACTTCCCTCTGTCAAACGTCCCACACTCTTACATGTATTCACCCCTCAGTAGTTCCACCGCTCTCTCCTACTTATCCCTTATATGTCGACCCGGCCTTGTTTGTTATGTAAAAGTCGCTGAGATGGGTCACTCTAGCGTGAAAATTAGTATACCTTGTGTCCGTGTGATTTTCCTATATCTGCTAGTATTGTATACATAATTTAATCACTCTCAGTTGTCTAGGTGCTACGTCTTCTAGCCCCGGTTTCATCAACACATGTTAGTACTTAACAAGGTGTTAAATCATTTTAACATACGATTTAAGAAAATTTGCGTTTCATCAACAAATGTTAACATTAACAAATGTTAAACTGCGTATTTAAGTTAACATCAGCCATTTCCAATGTTAAATGGCTAACATTAGCATTTAGCAACCTGTTCCAAAATGGCTGCCGTGAATCTCGCTTTCGAGGCGGAATTGCTCTATTTAGATCTTTTACAAAACAGTCCTGATCGAAGAAGAGTTCAGCGACGTAATGACTTTGAAAATTTGACGGATCCGAAATTTCTTCATAGATACAGGTTATCGAAAACAGTCGTTGCTAAGTTTGTTGACGAAATTCAAGTGAGGTTAGAATATCCTACGAAGAGAAACCTACTGTACCTCTTTCTCCAATGTTGCAGGTACTGATAATATTACGAGTTTTTGCTACTGGTTATTTTCACATAATGGCCGGAGACAATGCTGGAATTTCTAAACCCACTGTTAATAGAGTTGTTTGTCGTGTGTCTGCAGCCATAGCATCCATGAGAAGGAGGTATATAACATTCCCTTCAGTAGAAGAGCGTCAGTAAATTATCCGCGACTACTATGAAATCAGCCGTTTTCCTGGTGTTTGTTCTACATGCAATAGATTGCACACATGTAAGAATCCAATCACCTGGAAGCAATTGGGCCGAAATATATCGTAATCGAAAGGGATATTTCTCTGTTAATGTTAATGTTCAGGCGATTAGTGAGCCTAACCTCCAAATCAGGGATATACTTGCTAGGTAGTCTGGTTCTGCACACGACAATACAATATTTAATAACTCCCATATCGGAACACAGTTTGCAGTGGGACAATTAACGAATTGATTTTGTTAGGTGACAGCGAATACCCGCTAAAAAAAGTATCTGTTTACCCCCGTTGAAAACCTCGCGGACTTTTCCCGCGCCTCGTCCTTTTCTTTTATCGTAAAGCCATCTGTGCGCTTGCACTCAATAACTTATATATATATTTACTAACTAATTCAATTAACAACTCTTCTTCGAAGGAGGAAAATATAGAACTACGATTCCGTTTCACTTCACGCGCCATATTTTACAGCTGTGCTCAAACAAAAGCGCATCGGAGCGCGCTGTAAAACGGCATGTTCGTACCACTGCCTCCTTGATTCGCACCAGTTCGCAATATTGGGAGAGTTAACAGTCGATTAGTTAACATTTCACAAGAAAAGTTTGATGAAACGCAAGAAACCTGACAAGATGTTAAATTTCTAACTCCGTATTAACTAACTACTTGTTAGTATATATTTAACATGTGTTGATGAAACCGGGCCTAGAACTAGAACAGTTATAAAGATGTATTGTGTCTGGGTGAAATAACGTGCCCAAATCCACTTCAATAACAAAGAAAAAAGGACTAAGATGCTCAACCAACACCTCCTAGATATAAGGCCTCACAACCGTTCTGGAAATATACTGTGACGTCAGCATCTGCAGGCAAGCTTGAACCTTTTCAGTAATAACACAGCAATGGGTTTGGCCATGGAACGCTGAAATTAGCAGAGTTTTAATTCGTTTAATGGTGCCAATTGCTAATACCGTTGTACATAATGGTACTGATGTGTTGCGTACTCGACTGGAAGGAGAAATGCTACAGTGATAAAAAATTGCATGCATTAAGTTTCCGAAAGACGAGGTTATGCGGCAGATTTGTTTACGTGCAATTCCAAGACAAGACTACAGGTTTACTAATAACTCAGTGGTGAGTAACTATTATTATTACATTCTCACACAATCATAATGAGCTTAGGCCTATGACGTATTTAACAACACGCAACAGCTGGGGATATGTAGGCATATTTACTCTTCAATGATATAAGGTTATGTTAGCTCACAATCATGGAATACATTATTTCAACGGTATATTATTATTATTATTATTATTATTATTATTATTATTATTATTATTATTATTATTATTATTATTATTATTATTATTATTATTATTATTATTATTATTATTATTATTATTATTATTATTATTATTATTATTATTATTATTATTATTATTATACGCATAAAAACATACCACGTACAAGAGCTGCTAGTGTAAGCCGATTCACTCCTTAAATGCATGAATTTCGCTCACATTATTTTAAGGTATGCCACAGACATTTCAAAGTCGGTGATATTTTATGGGCAATAACTGGTACTGATCGTCAGGAAGAACTTTTAACTACTCCTCTTCCAAGAACATGACTGCCCATCATATTTATCGTCACATTGTGGCAGGTGAAGAGAAGAAACAGGCAAAAAAGTAGAACAGAAAGAGAAGCAATAAACAGAGCCGTGAAATAGTACATATATCATACACAGAATTTCAATCCACGATCTTACACAGCTGAAAAGTACAATAAACACGTAAGTAATTTTTCTGTGCGTCGATCCATCAAGGCAAACATACTACATAGCATATGTAATCATCTAATAGGACATGGCCTTTATTCTAAACGGGTTTTATTAAACTATAAAATATGTCTAATGTATATGTGAACAAAATTACTAATACAAATGCGGTATATTCTTTAGTTACAAAACATCATACCTGCATTACAAGGAATGAGTGTAACAATGTGTAGAAAGATTCAAGAAATAAGTTAATTCTAGTCCTAGTTGGTGAATTGAACACCGAGGATGATGTCCCCACAGTTAATTTAATAGTCGCAGTTAGAACATTTATTAGTTCATAAAGGAGTATGTGTATGATTTTCTTGTTATTTGTTCAACCTTCTGCTTGGTATCTCCTCATGTTTACAAATTTACCGCCAACCCCGTGGTGAAGGGATATAATGCCTGCCTCTTACCCGGAGGCCCCGAGGTCGATTCACGGCCAAGTCAGGGATTGTTACCTAGATCTGAGGCCTGGTTCGAAGTCGACTCAGCCTACGTGATTACATTTGCGAGCTATCGTACGGTGAGATAGCGGCCCTGGTCTAGAAAGCCAAGAATAACGGCCGAGAGGATTCATCCTGCGGTACACAAAACACCTCGTAATCTGTAGGCCTTCGGGCTGAGCAGGGCCAAGGCTAAGCCCTTCAGAGCTGTTGCGCCGTGCGATTTTTACAAATTTATGAGACACAGTAGCAATTTAATGTTGCCACATGTCAGTACTTTTAAAAGAGTAGGCTCCGGTCTGAACGGTAGTCCAGTGTTAGGACAGAAGCTTACATACTTTCTGGAATACATAAAACATAAAGTTCAAGGTTTTGAACAGAATGACAAATTGGTAACATCGATGGTAGGTGAAATCCTCATTAAACTATACATGAACTTCAAGGGAGGAAATATTGTAGGCTCATGTGCAAATACTGCCAGTGATGCTATGTCAGCTTAGATGTTAGGCCTATGCTAATATTATACGTGCTAGTTTTCTTTTAAGATCATGCAATGCCTATTCCAATTGAAATATATTTGTAACATCCTGTTGTGCTGTTAGCAATTCGGCCTATGTAAGTTAACATTGCAAGTTGCTGTCGTGTTTTACAACTGTTTGCTGTTTATCTTTAATGGCAGAGTCACTAAAATACGGTAATAACGTCAGTATAATTCAGTATACATTAAAATTTAAACGCTATTTGTTAGTAAATAAATTATTCCATTGGCAAAAAATATTAAAATCATGTGTGTGTTTAACTATGTTCTGCGTTTCTCTGCATTGCCACCGCCTCCGTAGCGTGACGTCACAACGCTGTTGTTAGGCCTTATTATCTAAGAGGTGTTGGCTCAACTGAGCGCACCTTCTTCTTATTATTATTAAAGGAAAACTTCAGATATCTGTCGATATCTGTGACAATTATTCTTTGCCCTGTTATATCCTCTTTGAGCATTATTCTGTCATAGCTGTCATAGCCATTACCGGCATACTCTCACGAATACAACTTATCTACATACCACCCTTCCATCATTACTACTACTTTCGAACACCTTCCGGGTAATCTGAAAAATAATCCCACTCTAGTTAATAAAACTTTACAAATATTTCTCAATACGCATAAACAATACACAAACTGCTTTACAGACGGATCTAAGGCCCCATTCACAATGCAAAAGTAACCGTAACCTTAACGACGTAACGTAACCGTAAAATTAACGTAAAATTTGTGCTATTCAGAATGGAGGAACGTAACATTAACGTAAAGAGTACACAGCAACCAATCTAAACACTGCCATGTTATTTAGCACGGAAGTCGGGTTTTGGACTATCTAGCAGTTTTATATTTCAATACCTCGATGGAATCAAACAACATTGTAGCGGAATTCATATTACTTCAAACATCTATTGCTTTGCTCCTGGGAAAAGGCGATCTAAACAACGGTGCAGAAAATGGGTTCATCTCTTCAATCAAAGAAGGTTACCTCACTGCGATTTCGTAATCTAATGTAAGAAATGACTCTCATCAGTTCGTTTTGGACATGTGGATTAAACCTGAACAGTTTGCCTTTCTTACGATTTACTTCTTCTTTTCTAATAAAAAAGAAATATAAGGTCTCATTTACCGACATCTTTGCCACTATCTATCACACCCCGATGAGATGTTTGGATCTATGTGTTTGGATGATATCATTTTCGTAAACTAGTAGTCCGTATAATGTTAAGAAATACACAGAGACACTGTTTTATTTATGACAGGGATTGTCTCTCGTCCGTTCGCCAGCGCTGCGAGCTTGTCACCCGCCATTTACCGACAGATTTCATTGCTACAGGATATTTATTTCCATCTATAATTTTTCGGTACAGCGTCTTTGTAATTCTTTCTCCAAAGATTGTTTTGAAAGAGAATTACAAGGGTTTCGTCGAAAGAAGTCATTAGGTCGTGCGCAAAATACAATGTTTACCTCTGCTCTGATTGGCTGGTTCTTAAAGTTAACATAAAATTAACCGCAAGAGCTTGGAGTTTGCAATCCCTTAATTTTACGGACTCGCAGTTAGGTTTACATCGGCGCATTGTGAACGGTTCGATTAGATAAGATGGCCGCTAACCTCTGAGTTAACGTTAATTTTAAGTTTACGTTACGTTACGTTTGCATTGTGAATGAGGGTTTAGACTTCAGAGGGAACTGGAGCTGCCTATTATATCCCCCAGCTTAACATCCAGCAACAATTTACGTTACCAACCAACTATTCCATATACACTGCTGAAAACTTTGCTGTTCGACAAACTCTTTTATGTTTACGGCAATATAATATTCCCAATGCCATCATCTATATCGATTTATTAAGTGTCCCCCAAAGTATCAAAACCCCGCAGGAATCTACTAGTTGCTATATATGGAACATCCGTAAATTGTTATACAACTTTTCCTTAAATCAGAACAATATAATATTAATTTGGATATCAAGTCATTGCATCATACCCGGTAATGTTCAGGTTGATAGTTTAGCTAAAGCAGCAGCTGAAGGTCAAGGTCTTCCCTATCACCTCGCCATTCCACACACGGATTGTGCCTCTATTATCAAACACAACGTACTTCAAAAATGGTCTTCTCTCTGGAAAAATTCCGCAAAAACGAAGTGTAAGGCTTATTATCAACTACAACCGGAACTGCAAAGAACCCCCTGGTTCACTATGGGCACTTATCCTAGGAGACATATAACTACAATAATCCGCTTAAGATTCAATCATGCGCTTACACCTGCGTATAAGTATAGATTTCATATCAGTGACACAGATATCTGCGCCTGTCAGCAAGCAAGTGGCACGATTTATCACATAGTATTCCAATGTTGTATCTATTCTAACCAACGAAAAACGTTTTTCCAAGCATTAATAAATAATAACGTTCCTCTACCAACAAGTGTCGCTTGTTTTATTCATACTCCTACGGAGCCATTAGTTAATATGATCACTAATTTCCTTGATGAATGCAAAATCGCCTTATAGGTCACTCATTTATTTGACCACAAATGTCACTAAGTGGACACCATCCAGACTGGTCTATGAATTATGTCGAGAACCAATGTTCTTGGAAGACCTGTGATTCAGCCTGTCACTACCTTCAAAGATACCTTATCAGGAACTACTGCAAGAGCATTATCGAAAAAAGCAGAGATTTAGAGTGACTTTTACTCTACTGACGCTATGATCAGCAGAGAGCGGTCAGTTTCCAACTACGAGTTATGTCATCTTGTTACTAGATTTGCGGTACATGGTTTTCATCATAAAGTTTGCCGCACGACCAAGTTTCACGCACCTACCGGTACCGTGAACTGTGTATGCTCTCTCTGCGATAATAGGTACTTGTGATCGTTACCATCTCGATAAGTGCCCGAAGAGGAAATATCTGAAAGAATTATGCGACTAGTTATTTATTCCTTATTTATTGTAACATATGGCCATTGGCTGCAGTAAATTATATTATTAAATGCACTGACATTCTCACACTTACAATACATAACCTGGCGATCCCTTTACCTTGCACATGATAAATAACAGTACAAACCTCAGCTCACCGATAATAGAAAAACTTCCATATCTATCATTGATATCACATAGAGGTAAAACTAAACTTTTTATTACAACCTCATATAGGGTTAAATTAATATTTTAATCATCCTTTACCAGCACAATAATGATAGGTAGCTCGTGAATGAGTCGTTCAAAATGAACGCTTGACTCCTATGAAGTGTGAACTAACCACTCAATTTCAATGAACTGGTAGTTCAGACACTTCACAGTTCTCACACTTCACATCATTCACAGTTCAAAAACTGCATATCATTCACAACTAATTCGATTTGTCTGTCGCTCACTCACTCTCTCTTCCCTCCTCTGACTAGCTACGTCATTCATTTCGTCCTTTACTCCCAGTCCCATCCTACCTGCCAACTGTGTTATTACACCATTAAAGATATATAGCCTACGAAGACACTGACAATCCGACAGAGTGAGCACAACAGACATGCAAATAAAACGCTTGCATTGTGAATCTGGAAGTAAAACGTGCGCTGAATCCACAGTCGAAAGAGGATCTTCCTTGCAGGAGTGTCATATCATACACAACACTTAATTAATTAAACAAAACTGCACTTGGGGAATAGACTAATTAAATAATAAATCAAAATGTACGTACTTTATATCATTTTTAAAGACCTGAAGCTGGAATCGTATCTCCTAGAGTGCTTTAAGTGCGACGATTTAGCTCTTCCACTAGCTTCTCGGCCATCTGTTTCACATCACAACGAATTTCAGAGTTATTGGCAAATCTGCAACACCATCGTTTTAATGACCGAATGAGGAGTATAACTTTTGACGCAGCGACCACTCTTTCACTGCTCATTTTCTCAGTACAATCACTGAAATCTTTAAACACTTCGCAAGCTTGTGTTATGCTTGCAATGTCGTCTGCAGAAGCGGTTGTATTGACAATGGATGGGTGAACTTCAATTAAAAATGAGAGCTACTTGATAGTGACAGCACACTATGTAAAGAGTCGTGGTGGTGGTGGTGGTGGTGGTGGTGATTATTGTTTTAAGATGAAGTACAACTAGGCAACCATCCTCTATTAAATCTAATCAGAGAGAAGAAACTGAAGGGATCCGACACTTCGAAAAATGAAGGCATCGGCCAAAGGAAGACAAAGGCCATGAAGGGCGTGAAAATGAAGGACTCCCTAGGCCTCGAGTGCTCTAATAACGTCGGGGTCAGAAAAGAACACGAGTTGACCAAGGGAGGTCGGATAGGGTGGATGAAAGTGAGGAGCCTGGCACAAGTAAATGGAAGCAATGCCAGAACTCAGCTAAGGGCCCCATAGTCGCCAATCCACGCTACAAAGTTCTGAGAACCTGGGGCTCCTTCTAGTCGCCTCTTACGACAGGCAGGGTGATACCGTGGGTGTTATTCTACCGCCCCCGCCCACAGAAAGATTAGTACATGAAAGATTCATCAGGGCAGATAAATATATATTTATGGCAGTGGTAGTCATATTCATTCTATTTCGGATGGTATTTTAAGAGGAAAAAATGTTATGATATGATTAATAACTTTGGTAACCCCGGTGTTTTCTGCCAGAGCACAGCTAAAACAGGTATCACGTGGCAGATAAAGACACTGTTGTGTATATCATGCGAATAAGTTGACCATAGATTAAATATATTTCCTTTGTTATATCTTTATCCTTTCCCTGTCCCTATCAACCATCATCTAGATGCTGTAACCAAGCAAGCTATTTGGCCCTTAATTACATAGCTCTGCCATTTGTTGGTAATATTATTAAGTATTATGAAGCTTTATTGAGTGAGTGAGATACTGTGAACGAAGTCGCTGCTGAACGACAATACTCAGCAGCTTCATAAGGCTTGATTACTTCATGAACCACTTCATGAAGGAACTAGGTACTTAATTTGAACGGTTCACAGTAAAGAGTGTGAATGAGTGAAGTAGTTCAGAGGAATGAACTGGTTCGACCCATCGCTACAGCACAAGCTTACTCCTCTGATTCATCAATGTGCTTATCAATCAATCACTACTAATCTGCATTTAGGGCAGTCGCGCAGGTGGCAGATTCCCTATCTGTTGTTTTCCTAGCCTTTTCTTAAATGACTGCAAAGAAATTGGAAATTTATTGAACATCTCCCTTGGTAAGTTATTCCAATCCCTAACTCCACTTCCTATAAACGAATATTTGCCCCAATTTGTCCTCTTGAATTCCAACTTTATCTTCATATTGTGTTTCTTCCTACTTTTAAAGACAGCATCCAAACTTATTCGTCCACCGATGTCGTCCCACGCAATCTCTCCACTGACAGCTCGGAACACACCACTTAGTCGAGCAGCTCGTCTCCTTTCTCCCAAGTCTTCCCAGCCCAAAATTTGGAACATTTTTGTAACGCTACTCTTTTGTCGGAAAACGACCAGAACAAATCGAGCTGCTTTTCTTTGGATTTTTTCCAATTCCTGAATCAAGTAATCCTGGTAAGGGTCCCATACACTGGAACCATACTCTAGTTGGGGTCTCACCAGAGACAAATATTCTCTCTCCTTTACATCCCTCCTACAACCCCTAAATACACTCGTAACCATGTGCAGAGATATGTACCTTTATTTACAATCATATTTATGTGATTACCCCAATGGAGATCTTTCCTTATTTAATACCTAGGTATTTACAATGATCCCCAAAGGGAACTTTCACCCCACCAACGCAGTAATTAAATCTGAGAGGACTTTTCCTATTTGTGAAACTCACAACCTGACTTTTACCCCCGTTTATCATCATACCATTGCCTACTGTCCATCTCACAACATTATCGAGGTCATTTTGCAGTTGCTCACAATCTTGTAACTTATTTATTACTCTGTACAGAATAACATCATCTGCGAAAAGCCTTATCTCTGATTCCATTTCTTTACACATATCATTGATATATATAAGAAAACACAAAGGTCCAATAATACTGTCTTGAGGAATTCCCCCTTTAATTTTTACAGGGACAAATAAAGCTTCACCTACTCTAATTCTCTGAGTTCTATTTTCTAGAAACAAATCAACCCATTCAGTCACTCTTTTGTCTAGTCCAACTGCACTCATTTTTGCCAGTACTCTCCCATGATCTACCCTATCAAATGCCTTAGATAAGTCAATCGCAATACAGTCCAATCGACCGCCTGAATCCAGGATATCTGCTATATCTTGCTGGAATCCTACAAGTTGAGCTTCAGTGGAATAACCTTTCCTAAACACAAACTGCCTTCTATCAAACCATGTCTAATATAATCAGAAAGAATGATTTCCCAAAAATTACACACAATGAATGTCAAACCGACTGGCCTGTTATTTTCAGCTTTATGTTTATCGCCCTTTCCTTTATATACAGGGGCTACTATAGCAACTCTCCATTCATTTGGCAAAGTTCCTTCATGCCAAAAAATATCAAACAAGTACTTCAGATATGGTACTATATCCCAACCCATTGCCATTAGTATATCCACAGAAATCTTATCAATTCCAGCTGCTTTTCCCTTTTTCAACTTTTGTATCTTGTTGTAAATGTCATTGCTGTCATAGGTAAATTTTAATACTTCTTTGGTATTAGTCACCTCCTCTATCTGGTCATTATCCTTTTAACCAACAATCTTTACATACTGCAGACTGAATACTTCTGCCTTTTGAAGAGCCTCGCATACACACTCCCCTTGTTCATTAATTGTTCCTGGAATGCCCTTCTTGGAACCTGTTTCTGCCTTAAAGTAGCTATACATTCGCTTCCATTTTTCATTAAAATTAGTGTGGCCACCAATTATGCTTGCCGTCATGTCATCCTTAGCTGACTTCTTTGCTAGATTCAATTTCCTAGTAAGTTCCTTCAATTTCTCCTTACTTCCACCGCCATTTCTAACTCTATTTCTTTCCAACCTCCACCTCCTTCTTATACTCTTTACTTCCCTGTTATAATATAGTGGATATTTACCATTCCTTACCACCTTTAAATGTACAAACCTATTTTCATATTCCTCAACAATTTCTTTAAACCCATCTCAGAGTCTGTTTACATTTTTATTTACCATTTTCAGCGATCATAGTTACTTTTTTAAACTCACTCATGCCTGTTTTATCAGCATAATAGTCCTTACTTTAATAGGTACCTTTCTTTCACATTTATCTTTAACTACGACAAAAACAGTTTCGTGATCACTAATACCATCTATTACTTCGGTTTCTCTATAGACCTCATCTGGCTTTACCAGCATCATATCCAGAATATTCTTCCCTCTACTTGGTTCCATCACTATCTAAATAAGGTGTCCTTCCCAAATTAACTTATTTGCCATTTGTTGGTCATGCTTCCTGTCGTTCGCATTACCTTCCCAATTGACATTAGGTAAATTGAGATCACCCGCTACGATCATGTTCCTTTCCTTATCGTTTCCCACATCCACGAAAACCAACTTTCAATACTTGCACTTCCCAAGATTACCAACCAGCTCAGCAACACCCCCCTTCACATCTTCAGCAGATCCCATCTACATCAAGACAACACTTATCACAGCAAGCGGTAACCCCAACAGCTTTGCCCTCTCAACATGATACGCAAAATGACCAAGTCATACAATGCCTACGTACGCTCATGTTGCTATTACCCCCATTACTTAAGGACCAACCGAATATGTTATCCATGATTGGACAATTCTGAGACAGCCTCCAGTTCCTATTCAATAAAGACAATGAAGATAATTCAATGGAATGCTAGAAGTATTCGGAATAAATACTATGAATTGCGAATATTGATAAAAGAAACATCACCGGTTATATTACTCCTTCAAGAAACATGGCTTGCGCCCGATAATGTTTTTTCTATACCTTCTTATCAAATTGAACGCATAGACGGCCCGGGGTATGATGGAGTAGCGTTTTTAATACATCAATCATTCACATATCAGCTATTTCATCCCCAATGTCAAATACCTAACATATACGTACTTGGTATAATAATTAATAATATACATGTCACAAATATATTCCCCACATGTTATATATATATCATATATGCAATGGCAGCAATTTTTCAACAATTCCATGACACCAACCAGCTGCTTATTTTAGGGGACATGAATATTCACCATACCCAATTGGGTTCCCAAGTGGACACACCTAGGGGAATTAACTTCTTAAAAGCAATACAGCAAAGTAAACTAGTCATTTTCAATGATGGGTCACCGACCAGAAAAAACCCCCTGAGCACCTCCCAGTGCAGTGGATATTTCATTATGCAGTTATAATATAGCATCCACAACTACCTGGCGTACATTGTGTGATACACATAGCAGTGATCATTATCCAATATATATCACTCATGGTTCCGGATTAATAATAAAACCCCCATGGTCCAATAAAGTAATGAGTACAACACAATCTTAACATAAGTTTGATCCAGAGACGTTCAAGATATTTATACTCAAACAGATTGAAAAACATACAGTTGATGAGTTTAATTACAATAAGCTCTATCAAATTATATATCAATATCTCGAATGTTATCACCCATTAAACCAACACCCAATGCACACTCCCACAATATTGGTGGCCTTAGATGGTGGGATGATGAATGCCACCACCTAATTCTTAAACGGAAACGCCTTTTTAAAATCTATCGGAAAACATTAAATTTAGTGAATTATATTCGCCTGAAACGCCATACTGCTACAATACATCGCATATTCCACCAAAAAAGACGCAAAGCTTGGAAAGCATTTATCAATTCTTTCCATAAATATATATCAGTAACAAGATTATGGAACGCGGTCAGAGCACTGTCGCGTGTCTCCACACAAATTACTAGACCTTTGATACAGCCAGATATATTGGAACAAATCCTTTACTCATTAACTCCCAATACGGTGCTCCCACACTTTGTCCCTAAAAGCAACGATTCTCCACGATCATCTTCAGTTTTGCTACAGAATATCACCCTACGTGAACTTACAGCAACGTTACAAAAATGTAAAACATCCACACCTGGTCCGGATTACATTAATTACACGATGATACAAGCGCTCCTCAACCAGGCATTACAAGCACTTGCTAATCACTGCATTCACATCCTACAAACCTCTACCCCTCCGGACGGCTGAAAAATTTTTTCTTAATACCTATTCCCAAACCACGGCTACCGTTGAATAATCACAAGAATATTCGTGGAATAGTATTAGCATCTTGTATACGGAAAGTATTTTTAAAAATAATACTACAACGTTTTTTATGGTACTTAGAATACCATGAATTAGTTCCCAAATGCCAATATGCCTATTTTAAAGGTCTCAGTTCACAAGATGCCATTAATATACTAATAACTGACATACTGCTTGCTAAAACACGCAAATATTGCTTTCCTTTGTTATCCGTGCGTTTCTGCGCTTTTAATCCCAAACGTTAGTTAATTCTACCAAGCAAGAAACCAGATAATGCAATCCTTTGATCGAGAAACCCTATCATTAAAATGTTAACGTGTAGGTAAAGTAATTTTAACAGATAGAGGTATTGGACAACGAAGGAAATCGTTTCACGTGATAAAGATTTTTAACTCTTCAAAACGCATTTTGGGTGTGTGACTAGTTAAAATGGTGAAATGCTATTTTGGAATTGTGTAATACAACTGTAACTTTTAATTCAAAAGTATTCTGTAGGTGACCATTGTGATGGTATATTCTCGTTATCAAAGTTGTGCAAAAGGAAAAGAAGTTTGGAACTGATTTTACGTCATGGCCTTCTTTAAAGTTGTAATTAGTTTTGAACTTTAACTGACTTCTGCCTACGTAATCTGTGTATTATGTGGAAGGTGTGATTGCTTGGTATCAGAGGTCAGTATTTGTGGTCATTTAATTATGTGGACTTCATGAAAAATTTTTGTTTGTTTCAAGACCACTTTACTGGTAAGAGACTATGTTGGTAAATACGTCTAGCTCGCGGGGAGGAGGCTGTTACCGAAGTAACGTTTTCAACCTTTCCCATTTATGTCTTGGAGTGGCTATCGCTGGAGAAATTGTGTCACATTATGCTCATCTTTCAAACTTGCTTTCTATGTCTACTTCTAAGTTACTGGAGGCCATACTACTAACTTATTATTTTGACTTGCCTAATACTCTCTGTTCCATTTTATTTCAAGAACTGTCTATTTGTGTTTCGCGTATTCTGTGCCAAACAGCGGTAAACTAGTGTCTGCCTTCTGCGCAAGCGAGCCCGGCTCTAGCAGTGCCTTGGTCACTGGCCAATCAGGGCTAGCGAGGATTGTTACGTAATGAACTTCTCTCTCTCTGGCTGGTAGCGGCCCGTTGCCTGTTGGAAGCTATCATGGCGATCAGAAGCCAACTTCATTGTGGCTCTATGCTAGCAATCTGTTGTACCGTTTTCATCGTCCTGATAACGGAATAAAGGTTGTCATACGACATTAAAAGTTTGCCATGAGATCGCGAAGATTACGTAATTGGGCCATACATCTAAAAAGAACGAATATATTAAGTGAAATAGGCCGTGATTTCAGAATATATATATTGTGCCGTTTCACAATTCTTTATAAGAGCTAGAGCAACAAAGATGGAGTCTCTGCGGTCAAAATCTCAAATAAAATACATTTAACGTCAGTACGGGCCAAATTATAAGTCTTTTCGTCAGTCGGTTACGGTAATAGCCGCGTTTAGAAGGCGCAGAAAAAAATGACAGATGGACATTATTTGAAACCATTATTCAAGAAAAAAGATGCTCATCTTTTATTATCTAATCTGACTTCGGTGTATTAAGAAGACGTAAAACTCATTTTAAAGGAATTATCCAGCGGAGCGATATATTGGAGATTTGGAAACGAAGATTAATTCCCGACTACACGCTATTTTGCGGAGATCAAGATTTAAACGCCGCGCGGGAGATTTAATACGAGAAACAATAAGAGATAAGATATACTACTGTGGAACTACGTCACGCAGTGACGCAAGCCCTTGATGAAATTTGCCCGACACCGTTTAACATTGAAAGACACTTACGGACCAGTAATTGAATGCATTTAGGCTGATAAAAGACGGCGGAAAGAAATTTATTTACAAATCAGAATATACCGAATATATGTCTTAGACAATTCTGGACTATTCATTGATTTAACTGTGTCCCAGTAAAAACCTATGCAATCTGAGCAACGCAAGAGCTATAGTACTTGGAAAATGTCAGCAATGAGTCAAATATTCTATCATTGTTCTGTTCCATACGCACGAGTCTTCACCATGGGTCTGTAAGGAAGCAAGGCGATGCTGCTTGGATCCTGACGAGACGAGACGATGTTGGCTGTCCCGGATGACCAGTGAGCGATGATGAGAAGCCACGATGTACCCGACCACTTGTGGAGGAACCAGATGACCAGTTCCTAATCTCAGATGACCGGAGAGGAGGAAACGCCGAGACCATCTTGAGCAAAGCTAAGTCCAATATCCAAGTCGTTTTCGTAAGTAAGAAGATATTATTTCTTTATTTGCTTGGTAATATTTATTTGTGCGAACACAGTGCGTAAATAAACATCTAGCTAAATTGATTGGAAGTAGGTACTCATCCGTATGAAACGTCAATTCCATTTGTAGGCGTGGTCACCAAGTGATGTCCCGATCGTAATGTTTTCCAGAGATATGCGTGAAGAGATCGCTAAAATTATTATTATTATTATTATTATTATCAGTGATGTGTAAAGAATGAAGTAGGCATTTATATCTGCGTGTCCTAAACTTAAGCAACGTCAAATTGTTCGAGATCATGCATAGGATTTGTGTTATGAAGGAATGGCAGTAGACTACTCCAAGTTATGTTAAATTTGGCACTATGACTGTAGTAAATAAAGTAGGCATTTTAGTAATGTCGCGGCACGTTGATGTGCAAGTCAAGGTAATGAATTACGTGATGAAGTGATAGTGTGGTTATATGAAATAAGAGTAATAATTAACGCGTCATGGATATGATATAGAGTTGTTGATGATGTATGATGGTTGTAGTTATTGTTTCTTCGAGAGAGTCATAGTTGCATGAAATTAGGTCTCGTGACTTCAAATGTTATTATTGAGAAGGTCACTGATTTCTCGCCAATTCCACGCAATGATTCTAAGCCTACGCATTTTATTTAGCTCAGGACATGATCTCGGGACGTGTAGTGCAATGTTTCTTTTATCCATATTAAGTTACCTGGAGAAGCATATGCTTACTCTGGATAGATTTGAGCCTTCACTGATTCGCTTAGGAAGATCTCGAGAACTCTCACGGAATAATTACATTTCTGTATAAATTTCAATCTATAAGCCGATCACTGGTGACCTAGGTTTTCGAAGGAGAATCATTTTCTTTTAGCTGGAGATAGTGTCATCCGATTAAGTAGATTTTCCATTGGTAGCATGTGTTATTATAACCCTGTATAACCAGAGTGGTGACGTTTCTTGCTACTTCGTACGCACGTAGTCTATGTCAATAAGATAAGGTCATATTACCTTAAATTCATGAATTAAATCTTGCGAAGATGTTACTTATTGGATGATTACGGCTTACAATGGACGTAGCTTAGCTCATGATGTGTAACACAAGGAAATATGAGTGTCTAAGAAGCGACTAGATAGGCAGAGATCAATATTTAAGACGTAAAACATATACGTGTGTACTTGTCAGAACAACGCAAGAAGAGTTTATAATAGCCTTGTTGATAGTCTTAAAACTACAGACAGCCAATCAGTCAGTGAAAATTTAAGTAATGTGACAGTTTTTAGAATAAATATCAGGTGTTAATTACCATAATCTAATGCGATTTCCAAGAATGGTTGACTTAAACAAATGGAACTCCATTTCTTGACTGAACATTAGCTCAGAAATTCCATATGCGATTCTTTATTTCTCAAAGGAATACAACTAGAAAGACTGTAAATAATAGTTGATAGGAGTTTTCTTTTCTTTTCTGTGGATGCATCCTACATTTTTAATGTAAATAATTTTCATGTTTTATTTTCTTGCCAAGAAGGCACTTGTAAATACTATTAGCTGTGTTCAATTTAATTTATTTACTCATCACCCAACTCGCTAGGTGAATTGAAAGAGAAGGATAGGGCAGTTTCTATTTAAGAATCTTCCCACATGTTACATGTCATTTACACTATTAATTGATGATTTCGGAGATGAATGAGTACTAAGAAAGGAAGCTATTTAAGCCGAGAAGGCATTCAATCATTTAGGGTGAAGTCGAAAGACGTGATTTTTCCAAAGTTATCGACGGACATGGATTACTAGGTCGACAATGAGTCACTCATTACAAAGGCTACTTCATTAGTAAAAATTTGAAATAATTTCTTGAATATCTGATTTAATATTTAAATAAATTTTGAATGGTGAAACCTAAAACTCTTTCTCTGTGTTCTTAGCATAAGGATTAGTTGTAAGACTGTAGTAGTAACGATCGACGACGATTTCCTTAAGAATTAATGAGAATGGTACCTAACTAAATACGAGTAAGAGACGTCTTTCTGCGTTAGTTAGAGACTACCGTTGACTGACCTGGACGTTTTTCTGTTGCGGAACTCACACCCGTAGGACTCAGTCACCTGATTTATTGAAGTTAGAGCTAGTCTGGATCTCTTGTGTCCTTGCCTGGACGCGGGAACGGCGCAATATAATACGAACGTATAAAATCAAGGAGGCCATGCACGTGACGGCAAAGATGTTCATTTGGCGAATTAAGTATGCCTAGGTCACGGAGTGAGACGTAAAGTTATAAAATATCCATGCGGCCGTGATAAAAAAATAATAGAAAGTTTTTAAAATTGTTAAAAAAGAAGAAGTAGGTGAACAATAAAAAAATCTGGTACGCAAAACTACGACGTAAATTTATCCACGAAAAAAAATAATACTCGCAGAAAGAAGAAGGGAGATATTTCAGTTATTAAGAGCTGAAGAACCTGCACAGTGAAGAAATATTTGAATTACACCTTTATATGAACAAATATCGTGACGGAAAATCAGAGCAAGTTGAATAGTATCCGGACAGTAGTCGGAGTATAGACCGAAGGCCGTTACGAGAAATCAAGTCAAGTTTAACGCATTATAGGTTGATTAGCTGGATAAAAAAATGTAAAAGCTAATTTGATTATTTTTACCTGTTAAAATCTGTCACAAGGAATTAACATTGAATTACTGTCTTAATAACCTGAAACAGAGATATAATCTGGATTCTCATTCTCAAGAGTTTGGACGTGATATTAATTGCCATTTTGGAAATGTTTCTTTCACATATGACTAACGGCTACAATATGAGGGGCTAAATCGGAGATGGAGCCGACTTTCCGACGTAGACCGCCCAGCTGTTTCTACTATCGCGGGTCCCAAAACTACAACCTGATGGTGACGTAACGGATGTTGGAGACGATCTACGCAGTCCTAAGATTACAACATCGAAGCCTCCCCCAGTCATCTAACGTCAGCAGCCGCAAGCTAAGTTCCAAAGAATTACTTTATTATCTTGAAATTAATGTGTCGTAGATGTAGTATTCATATATTTGTAGTGAACATTGGTATGTTGTTTTCTACGTAGTTCTTCGTGACGAAATCTCAGTCGATGCCATCTTTGCAATGAGATTGTCCTAGTTGATTTATTATTATGGGAGTAGGTATTTCTTCCAGAGTTTACAATCAATGTCATAATATAGGAATGATTATAATTGAACAAGGAGAGATTTAGAGTGTGATTTTCAACCATTATGGGATTGAAACAACGTATACAAGCAGACGTATCCCAGATTTAATATCTTTAAAGAAGATAGTTGATTTCTGAGTAACTAATATCTGGTTGATGTTACAACGCGATGACATGTGAGTAAATATTAACTTGTTTAGTTTATATATGTGTTTCATTATCAGGATAACTTGTTTATGTGTATTACATATGAAATTTAACCCAAAAGTGTACCGTTGCAGTACATTAATGATATGTTAAGATGATTTGCCGCCTTGCTGGAAATGATAAATGTTTACGTAGGGAAGTTAGGATTTGAGTGGCATGTTGATGTGGATTTACGAATAATTATTCGCTGAGATATATTTGTGGGAATAAATGATGATATATTATGGTAATTAATATTGATAAATGGAGAAATAGATATGCTTAAGGATAATTTTGGCGGTAAATACGGCGTATTACTGGCCAATGGTGATGTTTGACATATGCGGCAAGATATTAATATGGTAATGCAAGATATATTGGGTTAGTGGTACATGATTACAATGAAATACATCGTAGATTTCGTATGTGGGTTACCGTAAACTGTCTCCAGATTAAATATCCAAATAAGAAATAAAAGAAGGGAAACTTGTTGTCTTCATAGAGAATATGTCAACGTTGTACTGAATATTATTTGAAGTTTGGTGTCGAGAATGTATTTAATTCATAGAACAATTTCATAATTTTCACTGACTGACAGAGCAAATGCAACACCAAGAAGGAGTGGTCAGAACTTTATGCCAATTGCAGGGTAGACTGACGTCACTGAGGTATGCTCATGATGTGAAATGCGCAGCTGTGCTGCGCACGTAGCGAACGATAAATGGGACACGGCGTTGGCGAATGGCCCACTTCGTACCGTGATTTCTCAGCCGACAGTCTTTGTAGAACGTGTTGTCGTGTGCCACAGGACACGTGTATAGCTAAGAATGCCAGGCCGCCGTCAACGGAGGCATTTCCAGCAGACAGACGACTTTACGAGGGGTATGGTGATCGGGCTGAGAAGGGCAGGTTGGTCGCTTCGTCAAATCGCAGCCGATACCCATAGGGATGTGTCCACGGTGCAGCGCCTGTGGCGAAGATGGTTGGCGCAGGGACATGTGGCACGTGCGAGGGGTCCAGGCGCAGCCCGAGTGACGTCAGCACGCGAGGATCGGCGCATCCGCCGTCAAGCGGTGGCAGCCCCACACGCCACGTCAACCGCCATTCTTCAGCATGTGCAAGACACCCTGGCTGTTCCAATATCGACCATAACAATTTCCCGTCGATTGGTTGAAGGAGGCCTGCACTCCCGGCCGGCGTCCGCTCAGAAGACTACCATTGACTCCACAGCATAGACGTGCACGCCTGGCATGGTGCCGGGCTAGAGCGACTTGGATGAGGGAATGGCGGAACGTCGTGTTCTCCGATGAGTCACGCTTCTGTTCTGTCAGTGATAGTCACCGCAGACGCGTGTGACGTCGGCGTGGAGAAAGGTCAAATCCGGCAGTAACTGTGGAGCGCCCTACCGCTAGACAACGCGGCATCATGGTTTGGGGCGCTATTGCGTATGATTCCACGTCACCTCTAGTGCGTATTCAAGGCACGTTAAATGCCCACCGCTACGTGCAGCATGTGCTGCGGCCGGTGGCACTCCCGTACCTTCAGGGGCTGCCCAATGCTCTGTTTCAGCAGGATAATGCCCGCCCACACACTGCTTGCATCTCCCAACAGGCTCTACGAGGTGTACAGATGCTTCCGTGGCCAGCGTACTCTCCTATTGTACAATCTAACATCTAGAGGAAAGTAATATTGTTGGAGTTAGTGCCAACCTTTCAGATCTACCTTTACTTTACCATGAATTCGAAGATCATCAGAAATCTGACCCTGAATTAAATGAGATCATCAACAAAATTAATAATGGAATTCTAGTAAAGCCTTACTCACTAGTCAAGGGTGTCCTGTGTTGTAAAGGTCGCGGAGACCATTGTTTCAAAATTGTTGTTCCCAAGGTACAGGTACCGATTATCTTCAAGTATTATATTACTGTCCAATTGGAGGTCATTTAGGGGCGTTTAAAACTAGGCAGAAAACTAGGCGGTTTTTCATTTGGAAAAGGATGGACAGTGATATCAGAAACAAGGTTAAATCTTGCAAAATTTGTGCCATCACTAAACCTAGTCTGAACAACCGTGTGGGTTTGTTATCATCCTCACAAGCCTCTCGCCCGAAGGAGCGATTATTCATCGACCACGTGGGACCAATGGTTCGATTTTCTCTGGGGAACACCCACATTTTTGTGTGTGTTGATGCGTTCTTACGGTTTACCTGGATTATTCCCACTAGGTCTACCCCTTCTCGGACTACTATTAACTGTCTAAATTCAATCTTTGCTACTTTTGGCTCTCCCAAGTTCCTTGTTTCTGATAATGCCAGTACGTTCACTAGTCATCTGTTTAAGAAATATCTATTCGATTTGTGCATCTCACATGTTACAACCACCCCATATTATCCAAATCCATCTCATGCCGAGAGAGTAAATAGAAATTTGAAGGATGCATTAATAGCCTATCATCACAATAATCAGTCTAAGTGGGACTCCTGTCTACATTGTTTAGCTCATGCATTCAACTCTGCTATCCATGAATCTCATGCTAAAACACCCATGTCTCTTGTGTTGTCTTATACTCCATATTCCCCAATGTCAAATGTGCTTGGTATTGATGATCTTTTGCCCGATCTGTCTAAATCCCATGATGTTCGTAGGTTTTGGGATGAAGCAAAGAAAAATCTGTCTGTCTCGTATGAGAAAGTCAAGAAAAGATATAATGTTGGTAGGAAATCAACAAGGTTGAAGGTTGGCGATACAGTCTTCATTAAATTTTACCCCGCCAGTAAAGCTGTTAATAAATTTTCTGCCAGGCTAGCGCCTAGGTATAGGTCCTTGCACCGTATTGCAATTTCTGTCCCCGGTATCAATGTTAGTGAGTGATTCGGTTGCTAAAAGAATTAGGCAAATCCATGTGTCTCAAATTAAGCCTGGTTAATGTACAGTAAAATTCCCCCTATTTCCCTTCCTTAAAGATACTGCTGCGTGAAGCACTTGGTGTTGATATTGACATGCGACTGAGAACTGCATTTCAGTGAGCTAATTGAAATTTTATCCCCTTATTGTTTAATGTAATTGTACCTAGGGGTATTTATCTTGGTAAATTATTCTGTGATAATTGAACCTAGGTTTCATGAGTTTCTATTAGCTTCTTGAACTGTTATGGTTTTCGGAGTGAGCATTGTGATTCTGTGGTGTGTAAAATTGACCATGGGGCGGTTACTTAGCTGTTTGTTACTGCTGTATTATATTTTATCTGTACACCTTATGTTTATTTAACTGCGTTTTGACATTAATTTCTCATGCCAACTCTGGCATGATGATGAGTTGGACTAATGTATTGAGTATTGCGAGTTTACCATCTGTCATATACATGATGATGCTATTGTATTTTAAATATGTTATGATTCTATGTAGTAGATATGCATCCTTACTCTTGTACGAGGTGTGTCTATTCTCTTCCAGTCACCAGTCGATTGCTTCTTTGGTTTTATTTCTACACCAGGGTGATTGCCTCTAAAATTATTAAAAACTGGTACTGAATATTATCAAAAAAGGTGCATGATTTAAACATGGGTTATTAGCAGTTAATCCCTTTAACCTGCAGCCAATTTTGTAAGCTTTTTCATTTTTAAACTTATGAAAATTATTCTAGCTCTGCTTTCTTATGCACCCCTTGTAGTGAAAATTTGGTAATATGTTGTGCCTAATACCTTTGTCCGTATAATTATTTTGGGGTGGTATATTGTCGGTCTTTTATAATTTACTCTATTTCCATGCACTATTTTACGTTTGGCCTTGTACCCTGAAATTTATTACTACTACTTTTGAGCTCTAGGTAAGTTCTATTCTCTGGGTCTACCATGTTGGGCGGGTGTTAGAAATTGGGGTGCTCTGTTAGTCGGTGTTGGAGTGGGTAGCCTGTTTGCCCTCGTGCATGGATCCTGCATCTTTACGGTCTTCCCTCGTCTAACTATTGGTTGATCGTGCTCCTTAATTTCTGATAATTGTGTTGTCCTCTTTGTAATTATTCCTGTCACCGACTGAGGTGTATTTATCCTAAGTAAGTTCTATCCTGAGACTTACATCTCTTGTAGAATTCCTGGTGTCAGGACCAGTAATCAATCTTATTTTCGAAATTTGAATTGCTAAAAATATTCTTCTGCTATCACCTGTAATAACGTTATCTCACAGTTCAGCTTAAGCCACGGCCGAGCGCGGACGTATTGCGCGAAGGGTCACGGGAGTGGGAGTAGGGAGTGAGAGTCTTGGGTGCTGGAAGGCAGTGTGGAGTTGTATCGGCAATGATTGGTGTGGAGCAATATAGAGCATCTATAGGGAGATGGCAGGGGAGAAAGGAGAAAGAAGAAGTGAAATCAGGTGGGTGCAAAATGGAAATGGAGATTAAAGAAGAATTACTGCTCTCAGCGGCGATGGCTATAATATTGCTATGGATTGGGGGGGGGTCGAGCCGAACCCAGGTCCGACATCTAGTAGAAATGAGGAATGGCCAGATTTTGAAGAATTCAGAAGACTAGTAAAAGAAGTGGTTGAAGAAGCCTGCCCCTTTGAGCAGCTTAAAAATATGCTGCAAGAAGATACCAGGGAGTTTGAGAAAATGAAGGGATGGTTACGGGAAAGGACTGACGATATAGAATCCCAAGGAGGAGTAATGCCGAAAAAGTGGCTACACTAAGAAAAAGAATAGGACGATTAGAAGAGGAGACGCAGCAGCTGAAAACAGAAGTAGAAACTAACACTTGAAATTGTAGGAAGAAGTGCCTATTTATATATGGTGTGCCAGAGGAATGGAGAGAAGACAAAGTGCTCACAACCTATAAAGTAGTTGACTTAATACAGGGGAAGTTGAAAGTTAATTTTAGTGAAGTGGACATAGACGATGTGCAGAGAGTGGGAAAAAGGAGGGGCAACAGGCCTATCAAGGTTCAGCTGTTCTCTACGCTGCTGGCGGGTGCTGTGATAGGCAATGCGGGTAATGTGCAGAGGGAGAAAATATGGATCAAGAGAGACATGGGAAGGGAGGCGATTAGGAATGAAAAAATACTGAGAAAGCACAGAATTCGAGCTATAAATCAGGGGCTAAGAGCAACTATCAAAGGGCAAGAACTAGTGGTGTCAGGCAGAAACTGGAAGAGAATCTGGTCTGTAAATAAATTGATGGATTTAGAAAGGAAGACGAAGAAAAAGAGAGAAGTGCTGAGAGCAGTGGGGAAGGTAGGCAAATTACCAAAAGTAACAGTGTTCTGTGTGAACAGAGGCAGGTAGAGGGACCAAGTGAAAGTGTGACCAGAAACAGTGAAGAGGAAAGGCAGGAAAGTGAAGGCAACGAAGTAACGGAAGTGCAGGGTAAGAAGGCAAGGTCAGAGGCAACCTGGGGGAGTCTCGACCTGAGTAGGAGCAGAGGGAGGAGTAGAAGCTTAAGGGACCTGAAAGGAGCTGCTGTTGGTGGCAAAGGAAGTCAACAGAGTGAAGATAGCGATGAAATGACGGCCAAGAGAGGTGATAGAGAAGCAGTAAGGAATAGAAAATTGTGGGGTACGGGTAGAAACGAAGGGGGTGTGATTACTCGAAGTAAAAAAACATTAGAGTATTGAAGAGTGAAGACAGAAGTTGTAACTGGATGTATAATGTGTAGTTGGGGGATGGTGATTTATTGATGAAATATGGGAGTGCTGAGAGGGAGCTGAGTTATGAGGGTGGAGGTGGAAATGTGGTGATGGAGAAGTGATGTTTTGGATGTGTAATGCGAGTCGGTGGATGGTTATTTATTGAAAGGAATAGGTATAAAAGAAGCGGGTGTGTTTTGATGGAAGGAGTGTTAGAGAAGTATGGTGAAGTGGTGGTGTATGTATTGTTGTAATATGTAAATATATTTGTGGTGGAATTGTGGAGCTGGAGAGGTGTATGGTGTAGTTATTGCTATAATGTGGTGTTGAAGAAATGATGGTAGAGGTATGTCTTGTAACTGTATGTTTTACTGTAGTAGTATTATTTATAGTTGTATTATTTTAAAGACTCGGAGAAGTGTGATACTGATTATTTACTGCTAAATTTTGGAGATTGAGAGGTGGTATATGAGGCGATGTGTTGGTATTGAATGGTAGTTGTAATGGCTTTTGTGTTTGGTATGATGTTTATTTAATGCTAAAATAAGTGAGTGTTGAGAGGGAGCAGAGTTATGATGGTGGAGGTTGAAATATGGTGTTGGTGAAGAGATGGTATATGAGTGTTTGGTATTTTAAGGTGAAGATGGCTTGGTATCTAGATGGATTATTTATGTCGGAATGTAGTGTTGGGAAGTGGTGTCATTTGGTATATTTCGGTTTGGGATATGTTGAAATGTGGTGCTGGAGAAGTATAGAAAAGTGGAGGTGTATTTATTGTTGTAATAAATGATTAAAGAGTGAAGTTAAAGTATTGGCGGAGAGGTGATGGTAGAGGTAAAAAATATGAAGTGTGTGTGCTATGATGAAATGGGGTGTTTGAGAAGTAGGGAGAAGTAATGGTGTATGTATTGTTGTAATATGTAAATCTATTTGTGGCGGAATTTTGGAGATGGAGGGGTGTGTGGTGTATTCATTGCTATAATGTGGAGTTGGAGAAATGATGGTAGAGGTATATCATTTTAACTATATTGTATTTTAGAGAAGTAGTACATAGGGGTCTATATGTATTTGCGAGAGTTGGCAAATTGTGGTTTTGTGGACGAGATGGCAAATTTAATGTAGAGTATGGCTTGGTATTAAATTAGATCAAGCATAATTAAGTAAGGATGAAGCAAGGATGAAATTGCAACAGGAGAGGAATAATGTAAACACAGACACGGCTGGTGAGGTAAGGTTGTCTGGACTCAGCAATCCGGAGCAGGTCAAGCAGAAAAACAATGGCGGTGATGGAATGTGCCGTGTCGACAAGGACAGTTGGGTGCAAGGTGTAGTCTTGCTCGGGATTGCGTAGGTGGTATTCTATGTTTATATTTAAGTATGTGCTGGCCTTTCTTTTGCTTTTTCTTCTCTGTAGGGCTAACGGTTCCTCGAGGGAACTGACCGTGGGCCATTTTTTGTTTATATGTCGTTTATTATGTATGTTGAAAGGTGGTGAGGGAGAAGTATAGAGAAATGGTGGTGTAGATGGCAAGGAAAGCGGGAAAAGGGTGAGATGGACTCACCCGTAAGAAGTCGGGGTGGGAAGGGCCCAAGACTAATATACTTATGCTGGACGTGACATGAAGACACTGAGGATGGCTACTGGTTGGCCCTATCTGAGGGGGTTTCCAAAATTCTTTTTCAAACCTCTCGCTACATACATGTATTTTGACCGATATACGATGATATACGATGACGTATATATCCAACACATTAGAACCTTATGTTATATTGCTAGATCATGTAACTACGGACTTAAGTATCTCACACTTCACTGGTAACACTCACTTGCATTTCTTATATATCGGTATTATATTCAACCTATCGGCATATGACTAAGGCACACGTGTAAGCAAACCAAAAATTATGCGATTAAGCATTGTAAATGACTTAGCTCGCTCATGGTTGGTCCTGGTCCAGCTGTTCTGCTTCCCAAATGGATGTAGTTGGGTCTGCAGTCAGGTCATGGGTTGGACATCTGGTACATCATCTGCTTCCTCATCACGGAATTGCTGTCTGGTTTCTCATTCCCTTCCTCATCATGGGTTGGTCGAATGGTTTCCCGTCGCCTTCCTCATCATGGGTTGGTCGAATGGTTTCCCGTCGCGTTCCTCATCATGGCTCGGTCGTATGGCAAGATGTGCTGGTCCCCAGATTGGTCCATCATGTATATTTAGCACATCATCTTCATGGTATTCTTGTCAGCACCTAAATATGGATTACAGCGCAGTGAACAGCCATTATATGATCCTTTTTGAAGTTTGTAACCCTTGAATTATTATTTCTTTTGTTGGTCTCCGCCGAATATCTTCGGTCTCGTTGGTGTTAATTTCAGTGAATCTATCTCTGTCGGCTGCTTCTTGTGGATCTTGAAAACTTATTTTATTCTTATTATTCTTATTATTTTATTTTTATTCTGCTTCAATAAATCGAGATGTATCTCTTCTTGTATGAGATCCTTTTCTTTTAGATGCTGGCTTGGTCTTCCTTTGCAGGGTATATATCAAGTGCGCTCTGTATCCGCCCACGCGTGTTTCGTGGTTCTAGCTGATTTCTTCTTTTTAATACCTCTAATAAACTCTGCTTATTTTCCGGTGAATTAACTTGTTTTCTTCTCTTTTCCGACGCTTTTTCCTTTAGTATAGCCTCATATCGCTTCTTCTTCCTTTAAAATTATAGCGCGGTCAGCAGTTCCGTCTTCACTCTCCGTTGAAAAAAATTAAGATGGAGTTTTCTTAACATTCCGTAGTTTTCTACTTTTTTCGTAAAACAATACAGTAGACAGTCCACTGTCCGTTTCACTCTCAATACCCGACCGTTCCATGACGTGTATGGCCTTCTATGTCACCGCAACTGGTGTATATTCTTTGCTTCCTATAGATCAAATGGGCAATATCTTCACTCGGCGCCATTTTGAAAGCTGTCGCGGAGGTGCGAACGGGCACATTTATGTTATATTTAAGGTAATGTTCCCAGGAGTTACGGGGTGGTTTTGTTTCGCCCTAAAGAAATGTATAGTCCATTTCTGTAATGCCTGAAAGAGTTCCCACAAGCGTCTATTTCTAGTTTTCTGTCCTTTGTTGATTCTATTTATTTTGGGTGTCATGACTTCTCTCTATTTTATCTTATTTCTGTTAATTCAGTATCCTTGAGTCTCTTTGTTCTTTCCTGTGTTCTATTATTGTGGGATCCTTGGGATTGGTGCCTCGTAATTTTTGCCTGCACCGTTACCATGGCGACGTTTACTAATTTTTAATGATGGTTGGACTTAATGTTGAGGGTGGACTTTTCCTTTGGAGCATGACTTCGGCATTCTGCGCTATTTATGGGGTGTACTTGGTTTCTTGTTTGATGTTGTAATAACACTTTCGGGGAATCTCTGTTTATTTTCGTCCGATATTCTGTTGGGGTTTTTCGGGGCTATTTCGGGTTCATAACTGAGACCTTTTAAATCTTGACGCTTGTGAAAGCTCATGGCAATAAAATTTAATTTGGTCAAGTGTTTTCTGACACTTTAAAAGGAACAGATTGTTTTCTTTTAGTTTATTTAATTCACGGCCGTCGTTGAATTTGTGAGTTTTCCGTTATTTTCTTCTTTTAATTTCCTAGTTATCTAAGTTTTAATTAATTAATTAATTTTCTTCGTTACATTGAAGCTCATTGAGCCTAATTTACATTATTTTTCTCCCTGTTGTTAAACACTCTTCTATATTTTAAAATTAAATTCTTTTATACTCCTTATCTGGTTGGTCTTTCTTTCAATTCGTTGTACCAGTTTATAATGTAGCCGTTTTATTCTAGTATCCACGGGAATCTTTTGTTATCTAATGGTAAGTTGTCTTTACTTGGTAATTATTTTGGTGTGGGGAATGTGCCCAGTGTTTAATTTCATCTTTATGTATCTTGTCTTGTACTCGTACCAGCTCAAAGGACGGTACCGGCCGGTGCACCGTAATACTATTACTAAAGTAATACTTGAAGTACAGAACTGGTTAAGTGCCCATGGTTTATCACTATCTCCATCTAAGTGTTCAACACTAATTTTAACTCGGAAACGGATCTACAACACTGAACCACTAACAGTGGCTTCCTATGAGATACCGATAAATACATATCATAAATATCTAGGCATCATCCTGGATAACAAACTAAACTTTATTTATTTATTTTTATTTATTTATTGGGTATAGAATGTCCCAGTGAGCTAGTGGCTCAAGGAGGGACTGCCCTTTACAATCACAGCTTGGCAGCTTAAAGTTTCATTTAACAGATAAGGCATAGGCCTACATATATAACAAGGAATATTTACAATTAATAATTTTATTAATTAATAACTTTATTAGACATATCCAATATCTCAGAAAAACGGCGGCTAATTATACAAAACTCCACAAAGCTATAACGAGAAAATCATGGGGGGAAGACCCTACAACAGCCAAGACTGTGTACAGCGCTACAATTCGTTCAAGATTTGATTATTGCGCACATATCACTGATATTGCTAATCCCGCAACACTGAATAAGCTCAATACCATACAACACCAAGCAATACGTATTTGTTTTGGTGCATTAAAATCTACATCAACGAATGCTCTGCAAGTGGAAACTGGAGAAACAGCACTCCATATACGCCGGCAGAACCTTGCTTCCAAGTACCTACTACGACGTTTAATAACAGTTTCTAATCCTATTGTACCGAAACTCCAACTACTGTATGAAAGATACAATTCATATAATTTAAGAGATAAAAGAACCCCTGCCCTAATAAGCGTATTCCAACATGTATCGACATTAAAAACCAATATCATAACAGCACCCTTCGGGTCAGGGTGACCACAGTTATTTTCCCAACTCGTCAGATAAACGTCTCAGGGTATACATGTTTACAGAAAAATGGTTTAATTTTTCTATAATTCCGTTTAACGTGCGTCCACAGAGAAATAGTGACACCCTACGCGGTTCAAAATTCCGTAATTCAACGTTCAATTGTGAACTCCGCATACGTATACTGTAACTTTTTTGATGATAATAATAAATAAAATCATGAATTAAAATATAATTAATAAAATTACTCAAAAACTTAATAAAATTAATAAGCATAATTAACCGAAATGTCCGTAGTATGGGCGCCAGAGTTCACCAGAATGGATCCCTCGAATTTAGATAATAGCATGATAAACTGTATATCCCAGGGCGTGTACATAATGCTGCGTACTGGTACATCTGCTGCAGGCCTTACCTAACCTCCTGAAAACGACTAATTAGGTAGGAACTGCACCTAGGTTCATCAATAACACTAATTCTAAAATAGCTAACTATATTCTTAACAAATTCCGTGCATGAGCACCTCATCAACATACAACATTATACATATAATACACACATAAAATATTGCTGGAAGACTCCATATTTACAACAACAACAATAATGATGAAAATCGTGGGAAAACGAAAGCGAGAACTAAGCTACCATTTGTAGATGGTCCGATGAACAATGTACATGTATGAAGATAAATGCCCTTCACTGTCTCTATATTAATTCGACTTACCGATTCTCATAATCGGCAGTTATCACATCACACAGATACTGTACCTTGTACTACTGTGTTCACATATTTTAACACTTGTTGTAAAGATATATACACACGTCTGTCGATCCTCAACATAAATTTATGGAAAGTCTGAGATAGCTTTCACCAACATATAATGCTAGGCCGCCACAAGTGCTACCATACTTAATGCGCAAGCACTCTCCACAATCAGCCACTTTCCACGAACATAACAAGACTACGCTCCACGAACGTTTGAAGTCCAGTCCATTGCTGCCGTGTCACTCCAGTACCGTGTATCAGCACCACTTCCTTCCCATACAGTGTGTCAGTTGTAGTTGTAGTTATCTTCCTTCTCGTTCCTTTACAATCACCTTCACAATCACCCTTACAATGTTTCTTACAATGTCCCTGGTTGCCGCCGTATCATCAACCTTTATAGACATCAACATCCCCCTCCTCTCAGATGATACGTCTGGATTGGTGCTTGCCAGCCAATCATGAGTAAACCTCTTCTTTCTCCCAAGTCAATAACAAACTCTGGGGTATATTCCATGAATCACCAAATTTCCCTGGTACAACAACAAGCTCATCTCATCAGGCTGGGATATATACATGACTCATGAATTTCCCGACACAAGTACATCACAACAGACACTGGGGTAGTCATATGACTCATTCAAATTACCAGAGTTATTAAAGCAATGTTTTACCACTCATGCAAAACAAATTACTCATACCTACATATGTGGATATCTTCCAGCTTACCAATATAAATGGCAAAATATACAAATGAAATATAATAATATTGATAATAATAATAATAATAATAAATCGAATACTGACAATAATATCTCTAACTTCTACATATAATTCGGGGGTGTGATATATGTACTATCACATAACGCCCCCTTGGTGAATCGATGATATCACATATTATGATTCACCATAAAACAGAACTTCATACATAATCTTATAATGACATAACTGAACACTTAATTTACTGTAATAATGATATATACATTGCGTCTACTGCATTGTATTCGCACACACGAAATACAATGTGTCCAAACAATAATAATAATAATATGGCTATATACACACAACTCCGATTGTTTCATATACCATTGAACACAATCCCTTCTTGCTACTGTACACATCTCATAATTGATAATATATACATCCAAGGGGCAGATCCTATCTCTTATATCTGCGAAGGCTATAGATATTAAATGTCCCAAGGACCTTATTTTCAGCGGTTAGGAGCCTATAAGCACACTTGCCTATTCTACTGTCCACAGTATACGGACCCTGATATAAATAAAAAGTTATACATGAACTTAACATTGGCATCGATAAGCGAGGAATGCGTACCGTAATAAAAACTACGTCTAGAATACACTCTATCTCACACACAAACATTCATCCCATCCAGTCACACAAGAATTATACAAACTTTCATTCGGAGCATTCATAAAAAGGAAATCCCTCTTTCTGAAATGCGCGGGAATCTCACAATGTTTACTCTTCCACAAACTATAATTAATGCAAGCAAACAGATCACTTACTTTTTCATACATTCCACATCGCTATCACTCAACACGTCATTCAAATCTTTCTCACACAGCCTTAAATAAAACATTACGCACACTCTTGAATAGACTTTCCTTCATCTCACGCACACCTCCATTCTCACTCACGTTCACTCTATTACAGAAATTCTTACCATAATACACTTTGAAATTGCTGTCATTACTACTTAATGATCCAACAATCAATCCATCTTCACCACCTTCCATATCAGCTCCTACTTGCACCACTTTCATACCAACAACACTGCTACTTTCGACTCTCTTATCAGAAGTTTCATTAATCTCAAAATCACCATTTTCACACATAATGGACCTAACTTTACTCTCCTCACGTACACTTAAATCAACAAAAACATCCTCATGATGTATACTCCGTGAACACTCTTCACTTACTCAACAACCTTCATCAACTTCACAAAAAACTTCACTTTCAATTTCAGAAACTTCCACAAGATTATCGATCGCAACACCGCTATTACCATCACCACTAGCACAAAGTAAGACATCCGACACACCCTTCTTACTTTCATCACGCCCCCTATTCTCAAAATCTCCCTGAACACAAAACACATGGTCATACAATAATTCCTCTTTCACGTCTACCTCGTAACTTACCTGTCTCATCACGTGAATAGGAATTTCGGTATCGGACTGCCTATCTGACCCAACTAAGAAGTCCGATTCCGGTTTAAATTACTTGACGTGGACTGTTCACTATTATCATGTCTCGGCACTTGATCTGGAGGTCTTTGATCCGTACGCACCCTACTTTCTGATTCCCCTTGATTAGGTCTTCTGCCATAATATTCCTGGTGATTACCTCCTTGGTTAGAGTGTCTGTTTCCCCTTCCGGAATAACCACCCTGATTCCCTTGCCTAGAATGACTGAAATTCTGATTATTCCTATCTCCCGCTACCTGATTACCTTGTCTCCCATTATCCCCGTAATTTCTACCTTCACTTTGCCTAGTCCTCCCCTGCCCTTCCAAAGCATCAAACCTCTCTAACAGCTGTTCTAATTCCTTAATCGTAACAATATTCTGCATACATGCAGCTAATCCGACCTTCTCAGGAAAATGCCTCAACATCTGGCGGACTGTATCTCTCTCCGATGCTAGACCTTCAATATTCTGGCTGATCAGAACATGCGCCAAGAAATACTCCGTCATAGATACACCTTCCTGAGGTTTATACTTGCCAAATAGCACGCGATCTCTTTCCCTTCCCTGAATAGCTTCACTCCAAAATTTAGAACTAAATTTCTCCCTAAATTCCTCCAAACTCGAAATACCCTGTCTGTAAACTTGAAACCAAGATCTCGCTTCTCCAACAAAAGCAATATCCAACATCTCATCAACCATACTCCAATCAATCAAACCATCGTCAAGATTCTTGGAAAACCGTTTCTCCACCGTTTTCAAGAATTCCATCGGATTAAACTGCCGACCATTAAACTTGGGTAATTCAGATTCCTTCGTACAAGATACGTACCTATTACATATGCTGCTACCTACTTGGATTTGACTGATCTCCTGCCTTAACTTTACTTGACATGCTTTAATTCCTTCTTCAACTACCATTCTGGCATTTCCTTCTACTGACTTGAGGTCTTTCTCTAATTTCTCAGTCTTTTCGTCTATTCGCTTCGCTAAAACATTCTGGCTGATTTTAATTCTGTCTACTTCTTCGACTTTATCTTCCACCATTTTTATTCTCTTATCACATTCCTTACTGTTTTCAACAAATTCCTTCCTCACTACATTAACTCGGCATTCAATTTTCTCAGTCAATTCCAAGCAATGAGCTTCTACCTTATTGTTGACTTCCTGAATTTCCCTGCTTTGATGGTCAAACTTCTGGTTTAATTCATCTATTCTATCATTCACAGCAGTACTTAAACTATCAATTTTACTAGACAATTCAACACTCACTGAATTTAACTCCTTACTCTGATTCTCAATCTTACTGGACAATTCCGTACTAACTGAATTTAATTCACTATTAATACTGTATATTTCATTGCTTAAAAAACTCAATTCACTCTTCAACTCTTTACTCTGACCATCAATCTTATTGGACAATTCAACACTTACTGAATTTAATTCCTTACTTTGACTATCAATCTTACTGGACACTTCATCACTCTTACTGTTTAATTCAGCACTCACTGAATTTAACTCCTTACTCTGACAATCAATCTTATTGTTAACAACATTTAATTCCTCCTTTAACTCTTTACTCTGACTATCAATCTTACTGGACAATTCGTTAAATATCGATTTAAACATACTAAGAGTCAAACCTTCCCCTTGATCCCCTACATTCTGAGTTTGAGACGGGTTACTCGGTTCCTCACCTATCGCTGCTAATTGATCTTTTCTACTATCAGCCATTTTGCTATTCTCAATTAAATTAGATAAACTCAATGTGGTGGAATTCTTTTGACTTCTCTTATCCTGATTCATAGTACCAACAACTTTCAAAACCTCTCTACTTCTCAATTTTATAATACTGGACTCGCTACAACATTTCTTCATACTCCAAAATACACATGAAACATATAAACACTTCACTGACATTATTTGTAGAATTCCAACCACACCTGACAAGTGCACCTACGCTTATAAGCCTAACAGATGTACCACTCATTCAGCCCCACGTTGGGCGCCAATTGTAACTTTTTTGAGGATAATAATAAATAAAATCATGAATTAAAATATAATTAATAAAATTACTCAAAAACTTAATAAAATTAATAAGCATAATTAACCGAAATGTCCGTAGTATGGGCGCCAGAGTTCACCAGAATGGGTCCCTCGAATTTAGATAAGAGCATGATAAACTGTATATCCCAGGGCGTGTACATAATGCTGCGTACTGGTACATCTGCTGCAGGCCTTACCTAACCTCCTGAAAACGACTAATTAGGTAGGAACTGCACCTAGGTTCATCAATAACACTGATTCTAAAATAGCTAACTATATTCTTAACAAATTCCGTGCATGAGCACCTCATCAACATACAACATTATACATATAATACACACATAAAATATTGCTGGAAGACTCCATATTTACAACAACAACAATAATGATGAAAATCGTGGGAAAACGAAAGCGAGAACTAAGCTACCATTTGTAGATGGTCCGATGAACAATGTACATGTATGAAGATAAATGCCCTTCACTGTCTCTATATTAATTCGACTTACCGATTCTCATAATCGGCAGTTATCACATCACACAGATACTGTACCTTGTACTACTGTGTTCACATATTTTAACACTTGTTGTAAAGATATATACACACGTCTGTCGATCCTCAACATAAATTTATGGAAAGTCTGAGATAGCTTTCACCAACATATAATGCTAGGCCGCCACAAGTGCTACCATACTTAATGCGCAAGCACTCTCCACAATCATCCACTTTCCACGAACATAACAAGACTACGCTCCACGAACGTTTGAAGTCCAGTCCATTGCTGCCGTGTCACTCCAGTACCGTGTATCAGCACCACTTCCTTCCCATACAGTGTGTCAGTTGTAGTTGTAGTTATCTTCCTTCTCGTTCCTTTACAATCACCTTCACAATCACCCTTACAATGTTTCTTACAATGTCCCTGGTTGCCGCCGTATCATCAACCTTTATAGACATCAACATCCCCCTCCTCTCAGATGATACGTCTGGATTGGTGCTTGCCAGCCAATCATGAGTAAACCTCTTCTTTCTCCCAAGTCAATAACAAACTCTGGGGTATATTCCATGAATCACCAAATTTCCCTGGTACAACAACAAGCTCATCTCATCAGGCTGGGATATATACATGACTCATGAATTTCCCGACACAAGTACATCACAACAGACACTGGGGTAGCCATATGACTCATTCAAATTACCAGAGTCATTAAAGCAATGTTTTCCCACTCATGCAAAGCAAATTACTCATACCTACATATGTGGATATCTTCCAGCTTACCAATATAAATGGCAAAATATACAAATGAAATATAATAATATTGATAATAATAATAATAATAAATCGAATACTGACAATAATATCTCTAACTTCTACATATAATTCGGGGGTGTGATATATGTACTATCACAATACTTCAATCAAAATTTCATAAGACATATCCGCCTATCGGGTACCTTATTCACTAAATACAACTACAGTCTATCACTACAAATGAGAACTCATTCAATTATATAAAACATAATCAAGAACATATTTATTAAATTACTGAGAATCGCGAAGGAAATGGTTAAATGTCAAAATAAGTTCGTGAACTTTCAGTCATTAACCTAATAAAACAAGTATTTAAACTCCTGAATCAATTATTTTAAGTTAGCGCTGGCTTATTTCTAATCTAAATTTTCTTATCACTACATTCTGGGTTGAGTATGCCTGAAATGAATTCACATTCTGTTTCATCTTCCTATAAAAACTTAATTCTGGTCATTTATGTACACAAATATATCATAATTTTCTGACCACAGTCAAAGTTCAGTATTTCAATAAATAATTCCATCACTTGCGGTGTTAACTATTCACCATCATCAAAAATGCTACCATTACATTATTCATATTATTGTAGGAATGATCGGAATTTCAATAAAGTGTCCTGAATTCTAATATCAGTGATCTGAATTATATTAAAAATTATCTGAGTTCGTTGGTGCTGAATAAAGTGAAGAAAATGAGAAATCGAATGACTTACTAAGTTTCTTGGTCCGATTGCCTTTTAAAATACGTCTCCTAACTTAATATTCACTCTTATAGTATTTCAAATTAAAAACATCGATGATATCCTACGTAAATCTCATATTATTTCCCTACTCTAGCTAGATAATTTCTTATGTAACGTATTCCAGCTCAATATGCACACAGCCAATAAGCACTTATCATATATAGATGTGCAAGTGCCTGCATTACGATATCTCAATATTATATTATCTTACTGGTTACATACTAGTTTCATCTTCCATGCAATCAACATTCACTCAGAATACGATATAAACATGCATAAATCTACCCATCAGCAGTTGTTACTACTGTCAAACCACTCTCAAACTTCATCTAAATATATATAATTTTACTATCCATACCTTGCTATAGTTCTTCCCTGGGGCATATTTCCTTTCCGTAGTTGCTTTACTTTTGCCCTTATATCGCACATTATTTATATCATATACGTCTTATTTCTTATTAATCTGCGCAATATTTCACTTAAAACATCACATACACTTCCATTATTTCATCTATAATCTTCATTTCAACCTATATTTAACTTATTCAACATCTACAATTAACGCGTTTAACCTCCAATATTCATTAAATATAACGAGACGTGACATTGCTTTAGCGCAGAATTCATTTCTTACAACACGACTTATCGTACAGTTCAACACATAACCCCAAATACGGTATCTACTCTTCCAATATAATCATTCAGCAAAGAGTATGGTAACTTAAATTAAACAATTCAAAACATGCGTCCCTCTATGACGTAATCTGGGTTCGGATGGTACTATATCATTCATAGATCTTTTTAACTAACCGGGATTCTTTGCAAATATCTGTTACACTATGTCACTTTTAAAATCGTATTCTCACTCCTCTGGTTAAGATAATGTAGTAAATACGTAACCATTATATCACGAGATATCGTCTTAAGTTCAGACTGACTTAATATATATTAATACCATCTTAAATATTTCACACTGCACTTCCTTATATTAATTGCACACTTAATTATTTCACGCTTAGGCTATTCAGTTCTATTGCATATACTGGTAATACTCTACATAAGAAATTATACTACTTATGACTATTACTTTGCTCGCCATTCAATATCACGGGGCTTAGTTGCTCTTCTTCAACTGCTCCACGGTCTGGTCACAGGCCTTGGATCGAGAATTGGACGGGTCCTTCATCTCTGGTAGCTCAGTTTGAGTGACCTCCTCCTCTCGGGTCGGGTGGTTTTAACTGCCAGGATGACATCTCTCTCCAGGTTGGTCTATGCCGATTTAACAAGCCATCATTTCCTCAGGAATACTGTAGATAATATACATCAATTCTGAAACATATGTATTCATCATGGTTCTGTGACGTCTTAGTATTTATCGTTGATAACTGTATATATATTTGCTAGCCTTCCTCTGCAGAAATATTTTCTTATTCCTTGAGGCCAGTAGAAGATTATTTGCTTCGTCTAATCGTATATTCAAAGTTAGCTTATTTTCCTTTGTGAAGTATAATTTTTCAATGATCGCCTCTTTATTTACGATATTTTTGCTATAATTTTCTCCTGTTGTACTTCAATCTCCAGCTCTCGCGTCTCGGTCAACCTTTTGCTTCAAGACGATTAGCGTATAAGTATCCGGACGAACTTATCCGAATTTCCAGGGTTTATATCCTCCTTACTGTATTTCAGGGTTTAGCACTTCGTTTCCTTCAATATTACCGTCGTCTCAACTTAATATTCTCGTTAGAAAATATCAATCTCGCTTAATTCTTGAGAGCTATGTTCAGCACGTCTTGTCGTTACGAAGTCAATTTTTTAAGAAAGTTTTTATAATAATCCGTTCGATCCTTCTTATTTTTTAAAAACAATCCAATCGATTCTACTCTGTTGTACGTTGCCTTCATAGTGGTAGGTGTAAATCAGTCATGGCCTTCTAACATACATAAATATCGATACTCTGCTACACATTCCTTTGCCTTGTATAGTCTCTACCTTGCGTAGGCGCCATTTTGGAATACGTCCAGTAAATGCATCGGGTACATTTTATTCCCCCATTACAGATTAAATATATTGCTTGCGATACATTTATTCCGTTGAACTATGAACGACATTGTTGCATTGTTGGATGCGCTTGAGAACGGTTGGCTGTTGAGAGAGCTCTTGCATTATTGTAGTGATAAAGTAGTGAAAACCTATTGAAATAGCTAAATTTTGTGTATATCTGATTCATTTAGTGCTGTTTATTTAGTGGTGTTTAGTGCTTGTTGGTAGAAATTGGGAGTAGTGATATTTCTTTAAATTTTGTAACAAGTAATTCAGTTGGTCTTCAGTAAATTACGTTTTCTAGGTTAAGTAGGCTACCTAGGTGTACCTTGTTTCGATTTTAGGTTTAGGAAATATTTTAGGTAATAATATTAACTTTAAAAATATTTTGTACATATCGGTAGGTTCGTTGGTTATACCTACAAAGGCAGATTATCATAAGCAATAGTACCGTGACTTCTGCAGCAACTTCTCCGGTATTTCGTATGGATATCCGTTCAAACTATCGCGAAGGTAATAATTTACTACATTAAAAAACACGATACGCCTGTAAACTTCCATTTAAAAAGAAGTTAAAGAGATTACACGGTAATAGTTAACAGTCGTTGTATAGTTATTGATTACTGTCGCTCCTCATATTCAAACACTGCACTGTTGGCTACAGTCGTGAAAAAAGGGTGTAGTGTAGTCAAGTAAATATAAATAAAAATCAGCTGACCTTGTATTCCATTCATTTGTACTTCTGAGTAGGTAGTTAAAGTATCCGTAATTTATATTTCGCTCCCTCGATCTTTCAGTATTTATGAGCGGTTAGCTAATAATAATAAAGTTCATATATCCCAGTAATTGCAGTTCAACTCCCTGGAGTAGTAGTAGTAGTTCTGATAGAAATATTTGAGAAATTACTGTAGACAACCTCGTATTTTACAGTAGGCCTAATTAAGGACACTTTTATTCTCCGCCCCGTGGAGTTCGGAAAATAATAGTAATCCACCAGCTGTAATAATCACATAACCACATTTCAGTAGAATTGTAGTGAAGATAAGGTATAATATATTAGATAGTATCTTGCAGTTATATTCGTTTTTTTCTTCGGGTACGGCAATCCTTTCGATACTTAAGCATTTAACCAAACGCAGTGTAGTGTAGTGTAGATACATTGTAGTATAGATAGATACAGTACATTTAGATAGTGCCGTATTTTGCCTGCTATATTCGTGTGTTATTTTTTGTGTGTATCTATTAGACCGTAATACTAATAATAATTTGTCTAAGCATTTAGCTTCGTTGGTAATCTTTGAGTACAGTAGTTCTTGCAAATTTCATTTCTGTTGTGCTTAGTTCAGTGACATACGGCACGGTACCGGTATCGTAATTAGGATACGTCTGAAAGTAGTTTAAAATTACTGTAGTGTACTGTACACTACTATACGAGTAATATCCTATTAGAATTTAGTGTGATTATTGTATTATTGTAAAATATTTGTGTAGTACTGGTGTAGTAGTGGTATCCGTAGAAACTCTTACTAAAATACTGTTGTTGTAATTAGAATAGGCTTAATTGCAGTTTGGAATTGTGTAGTTCTTGTGTAGGCTATTACTTTCGATATTCAGTAATTAACAGCAGTTTTTATCCTCTCAGGGGATGTAGGAAAAAAAATAGAACACGACTAAGTAGTATTGTGGTGTTGTTGTATATTAATTACATTATTGTTGTGTACTATCCCAGACAATATATCCCTCCGTTCATTTATTTTTTGCAAATAAGTTATTTTATTTTTAATTTCATTTTTTCCCCGTAAAGAATGGCTAAGGGGCGCGAGTGTACTTACTGTGAGTGTGGCGAGGCATTGAGGGGTATGAGGGAGAAGTTGGAAAGTTTGAGGGAGATAATTTGGATTCTCACAGAAGACAGGAAGGAAGATAGGATTCCCTCAAACAATGTACAGGTTGCAGTAGGTGTACAAGAGGGAGGGGAAGGAAAGGGAGGATTTGTAGAAGACAGGTGGTCTAATGTTCTAAGGGGAAGGAGATTGCAGGCTAAGGGCTCTATTCAGGATCAGAATTCAGGACAGGTGTCTGTGTGCGAAATCGGTACGAGTCACTCCAGGTAGAACAACAGAGGGAAGATGAGGGACAGGGAACTGTTGCTGAGATGTGTGGAAGTAGGAGGAAGGGAAAAAGTAGGAAAGGAAATTGTAGAGTAGAGGATAGGAAAAGACAGGTGGAACAGGGTCATGGGAAGGAGAAAAGGGAGGAGGAGTAGCTTCTGCAGCTATCAGGAAAGATAGGGCTGACCAGGAGGGGAGGGATCAAATGAGGTGGGTAGAGTTGAGACTCTGGTCATGGGGGATTCCATCGTTAGACACATGGGGAAAGTGTGTGGAGGAGAGGGTACCAGGGTAGAGTGTTATCCAGAAATTAGGTTGAGGCAGATGTTGAGGAAAGTAGAAGAGAGGGAGGAGGGGAAGGAGAAGGTAGTAGTGTTTCACGTTGGTACCAACAACGTAAGGCAAGCTGATGTAAGTACCAACATAGTTGGAGATGTGTGGGATCTGGTAAATGCAGCACGGGTGAAGTTTAAGAAAGCGGAGATAGTTATTAGTGGAATACTGTGTAGAAGGGATACTGACTGGAGGGTGATTGGGGATTTAAATGAGACCATGGAGTGGGTATGTGGGAAACTGGGAGTGAAATTTCTAGATCCTAATGGGTGGGTAGGAGATAGGGATCTGCGCTCAGATGGCATCATTTAAACCGCAGTGGTACGTATAAGTTAGGAAATTTGTTTGGAAGGGTAATAGGGAGGTACATTCAGGGAAACGGGATGGCCTAGGGAGCGGTGATAAGGGAACAGGGAACTGGAAATCAAGTAGGGATGACATAAAATTGTTAGTGTTGAACTGTAGAAGTATTGTTAGGAAAGGAATAGAATTAAGTAATTTAATAGATATACATTTACCAGATATTGTAATAGGAGTTGAATCATGGCTGAGATATGATATAATGGATGCAGACATTTTCTCACGGCACTGGAGTGTGTATCGTAGAGATAGGATAGGAATGGTGGGAGGGGGAGTGTTCATTCTGGTGAAAGAAGAATTTGTAAGCTACGAAAAAGTTAAAGATGAGACACACGAAATTTTAGGTGTAAGGCTCATTTCTAAAGATAACAGGCAACTTGATATATTTGGAGTGTACAGATCGGGAAAGGGCAGCACTGAAGCGGATTCAGAATTATTTGATAGGATAGTCAGCAATGTGGGAAACGACATGGAAAGAAATGTGACTGAAGCGGGAGATCTGAATTTGCCAGATGTCAATTGGGAAGGAAATGCGAACGACAGGAATCATGACCAACAAATGGCAAATAAGTTAATAAGGGAAGGACAGCTGATTCAGAAAGTGATGCAACCAACCAGAGGGAAAAATATCCTGGATGTGGTGCTGATAAAACCAGATGTGCTTATAGGGAAACTGAAGTAATAGATGGTATTAGTGATCATGAAGCTGTTTTTGTGGTAGTTAAAAATAAATGGGATAGAAAGAAAGGTCTTAAAAGTAGGACTGTTAGGCAGTATCATATGGCTGATAAAGCGGGCATGAGTCAGTTTCTAAAAAGTAACTATGATCGGTGGAAAGCGGTAAATAAAAATGTAAACAGACTCTGGGATGGGTTTAAAGAAATTGTTGAGGAATGCGAAAACAGGTTTGTACCTTTAAGTGTGGTAAGGAATGGTAAAGACCCACCTTATTATAATGGAGAAATAAAGAGACTAAGAAGGAGGTGCAGACTGGAAGGAAATAGAGTTAGAAAATGGCTGTGGAAGTAAGGAGAAATTGAAGGAACTTACTAGAAAATTGAATCTAGCAAAGAAGGCAGCTAAGGATAACATGATGGCAAGCATAATTGGCAGTCATACAAATTTTAGTGAAAAATGGAAGGGTATGTATAGGTATTTTAAGGCAGAAACAGGTTCCAAGAAGGACATTCCAGAAATAATTAATGAACAAGGCGAGTGTGTATGTGAGGATCTTCAAAAGTCAGAAGTACTCAGTCAGCAGTATATAAATATTGTTGGTTAAAAGGATAATGTCGAGATAGAGGAGGAGACTAAGGCCAAAGGAGTAATAAAATGTACATATGATAACAATGACATTTACAATAAGATACAAAAGTTGAAAACTAGAAAAGCGGCTGGAATTGTTCAGATTTCCGGGGATATACTAAAAACAATGGGTTGGGATATAGTACCATATCTGAAGTACTTATTTGATTATTGTTTGGTCGGAGGAGCTATACCAGATGAATGGAGAGTTGCTATAGTAGCCCCTGTGTATAAAGGAAATGGTGATAGACATAAAGCAGAAAATTACAGGCCAGTAAGTTTGACATGCATTGTATGTAATCTTTGGGAAGGCATTCTTTCTGATTATATTAGACATGTTTGTGAAATTAATAACTGGTTCGATAGTAGGCAATTCGGTTTTAGGAAAGGTTATTCCACTGAAGCTCAACTTGTAGGATTCCAGCAAGATATAGCAGATATCTTGAATTCTGGAGGTCAAATGGACTGTATCGCGATTGACCTGTCTAAAGCATTTGATAGGGTGGATCATGGGAGACTACTGGCAAAAATGAGTGCAATTGGACTAGACAAAAGAGTGACTGAATGGGTTGCTATATTTCTAGAAAATAGATCTCAGAGAATTAGAGTAGGTGAAGCTTTATCTGACCCTGTAAAAATTAAGAGGGGAATTCCTCAAGGCAGTATTATCGGACCTTTATGTTTTCTTATATATATAAATGATATGAGTAAAGGAGTAGAATCGGAGGTAAGGCTTTTTGCAGATGATGTTATTCTCTATAGAGTGATAAATAAGTTACAAGATTGTGAGCAACTGCAACTTGACCTCGAAAATGTTGTGAGATGGACAGCAGGCAATGGTATGTTGATAAACGGGGTTAAAAGTCTGGTTGTGAGTTTCACAAATAGGAAAAGTCCTCTCAGTTTTAATTACTGCGTTGATGGGGTGAAAGTTCCTTTTATGGATCATTGTAAGTATCTGGGTGTTAATATACGGAAAGACCTTCATTGGGGTAATCTCATAAATGGGATTGTAAATAAAGGGTACAGATCTCTGCACATGGTTATGAGGGTGTTTAGGGGTTGTAGTAAGGATGTAAAGGAGAGTGCATATAAGTCTCTGGCAAGACTCCAACTAGAGTATGGTTCCAGTGTATGGGACCCTCACCAGGATTACCTGATTCAAGAACTGGAAAAATCCAAAAAAAAAGGGAGCTCGATTTGTTCTGGGGGATTTCCGACAAAAGAGTAGCGTTACAAAAATGTTGCAATGTTTGGGTTGGGAAGAATTGAGAGAATGAAGAAGAGCTGCTCGACTAAGTGGTATGTTCCGAGCTGTCAGCGGAGAAATGGCGTGGAATTACATTAGTAGACGAATAAGTTTGAATGGCGTTTATAAAAGTACGAAAGATCACAATATGAAGATAAAGTTGGAATTCAAGAGGACAAACTGGGGCAAATATTCATTTATAGGAAGGGGAGTTAGGGATTGGGATAACTTACCAAGGGAGATGTTCAATAAATATCCAATTTCTTTGAAATCATTTAGGAAAAGGCTAGGAAAGCAACAGATAGGGAATCTGCCACCTGGGCGACTGCCCTAAATGCAGGTCAGTATTGATTGATTGATTGATTGATTGATTGATTGATTGATTGATTGATTGATTGATTGATTGATTGATTGATTGATTGATTGATTGACAAATGTGACGATGCATTTCTGCTATTTCTCCATGGTTCTTTAATCGATTAATGAATTTTATTTCTCTATGGAATCATATTGACTATTCTGTTATTATAATTGATGTTCTTCAGCTTCTCCAAGCCTATCTCTTTGCATATCAGCTGTTTCACCAATATATTTATTCTGAACTTGATTCGTAACTCCATGGGACTTATATTATCGTTTCGCCAGCTTTGTTTTCTGGGAAATATAGTTTCATATTACTTGAATTGTGAACGTTTTTTTATTTTCCGTCCATGCTTACAATAAGATATGCGTTATTTCCATAAGCTTGTTCAATTCTGTACGGTCCTTCATATAAATGATTGAACTTAGCACATATTTTAGCTGGTGCGTTCGTTACTGGTGCCTTTTTAATCAAAACGAGGTCGTTTTTCTTAAATGGTGCGCGAAATCTTTTATTTCGTAATCTTCTTAATCTCTTCTCAGACTGTTGTTTTAGCCTCTCTTGGACCATTTTATTGACCTGGTGGATGTCTGGTTTCTCTTCAAGTGACATGTTTATTATACTGTCCCATGTTCTCCGTGATTGTTTATTGTGATGTACAAGATTTTGGACCTGAGCAATTGATTCATTACGGTGTTATTTAGGCATTCCTCTATAATTTCTATGACATCAATCCATTTCCAGTGACAATGATTGCAGTATATCCTACAGAATTTTGCTATCTCCTTCATGTATCTCTCCACTGGATTTGCCGATGGATGCCGAACTGAACATAATATGTGTTTTATGCCCATACTTTTCATCTTTTCTCGGAACAACATAGATGTGAATTGTGTTCCCCTGTCCGATAATATTCTTTCGGGCTTGCCCATTTTAGGAAATACCTTTTCCACTAAGCTGTGTATAACTTGCTTTGTATTTGCCCGTTGAATTGGCTGTAGCGATATATACTTTGAAAAGACGTCAATTACTACCAATATATATTTGTTTCCCTTTTTGGCTGTCGGTAACTTTCCAAAAATATCAATTGCATATATTTCTCTTACTTTAGATGGCAATATGGCGATAGGTTGGTTACTAGTGATAAAATTGTTATGTTTAACCCGCTGGCAAATATCACAGGTTTTAATTGCGTTTCTGACTGATCTCCTCAGCCCTGTCCATGTGAATTTTTCTGATAGTGTTCCAATGACTTTATCGATTACTGCATGTCCTGTTACTTTATGTACGTGCCAAATTAATTCACATTGCAGCGCTCGTCGTACTACTATTCTTTTTTTACGCGTGGTCTCATCCACGACCTTTGTTAATATGCCGCTCAACATCTCATATTTATTTTCTATCAATGGTTCCCTCTCATCAGCCATTAACTTGTCAATGATGACCTTTAACTTTTCATCCATTTTCTGATATTCAGCAAGGTCTTCCAGTTTTCTTAACAACTCCTCGTCTTGACTATCTAACGTTAACTGTAAATTATTCTCTTCATAGTCTGCTGGATTTCTGCTTAATGCATCGGCTAATACATTTTCTTTCCCGCTGCAGTGTTCAATTCTGATGTTAAATTGCTGTGTGAAAAGCATCCACCTAGTTACTCTTTCGCTAATCACAATTGCTTTTAACCCAAAAGTTAGTGCTTTATGATCCGTTCTGATGATCACGGGGTATCCATAAATAATCCGTCTCCATTGCTGCAGTGCGTGTATTATGGCAAGGAGTTCGAGGAGGAGCTGGAACTATTTGTCAGTACTGCTCAAGAAGTTTTTTCCCTACACAAGTTTGAGCTCAGAGGTTGGGAGAGCAGTGATCCTTTGCTTAAAGATGATTGTAAGTTGTCACCCGTCCTTGCAATAATGTGGAATCGCAAGGAGGATGTGCTTCGTTTGAATTGTGAGCCTCTGGAAAATATTTCACAAGAGAAGATAACTAAAAGAATAGTGCTATCTACTGTCCATCGAATTTATGATCCAATAAGATTTTCGGTGCCCGATATGTTGCTGCCAAAGCTTTTATTACAGAAAATAAATGAGGTCTCTTGGGACACGGAAATACCTTTGGAAATGAAAACCACATTTGGAAAATGGCTTTGTGAACTTCGAGAATTACATCAGTTGGAGATCCCCAGAAAATTCCCTGAGGTATATATAGAACGTAGCCTTCACATCTTCTGCGATGCGAGTCGAGATCCATACGCCGCAGTGGTATTTTTACGTACGCATACGGAGTCAGGAGTTTACGTCCAGCTGCTTCAAGCAAAATCAGGAGTAGCTCCTTTACCACGGCCGACCATTCCTCGACTCGAGCTCATGGGAGCAACAATAAGTGCTCGATTGTTGTCAAATGTGAGAAAAGATTTTGACGCTGAGTCAGTTTACTTGTGGACGGATTCTACGACAGTGTTGACATGGATACAGCGTGAGATCCTTTGGTCAGTCTTCGTTGAAAACAGAGTTAGGGAAATTAGACAACTGACTCAAAAGGAATCTTGGAGGCATGTGCCTGGTACAGTCAATCCTGCTGATCTGCCTACTCGAGGACCTGGGACAAGAGAACTTATAACCTCCAGATGGTGGGAGGGGTCATCCTGGTTGTACGTTCCAGCGGAAGAATGGCCTTCAGATCGCAGCGTGAGGAATAAAGATGAAATTATGCACGAAAGAAGAAAGACTGCCACAAGCCTCGTCGTCACAGAAGATCCATTAAGGTCAGACTGGTACTACAAATATTTTTCTCGATTTCACAAGATAGATTGATTGTTTGGATCAAACGGTTTATTTTTAACTGTAAGTCTAAAAGGAGGAAAAGTGGAAAGCTGAGTTGTTCAGCATTGGAAGACTGCGAAAGAACAGTTATTAAACTTATCCAGAATGAGAGTTTTCGAGGACCTGAAGATCAAAAGCTGATTTCAATTGTACCAATCCTGGACGAACATGGTATTTTGCGAGTTATTTTGCGAGTGAATACGAGTGTATCAGAGAGGGAGGATAAATTTGAGTTTCGTCAGCCCGCTGTCTTGCCGGGAGATCACCCTGCTGTTCAGCGACTTATTCATGGTACTCATGTTCGGAATTGTCATGTAGGCCCACAGACTCTGTTGGGTATTCTCAGAGAAAGATTCTGGATCTTGAATGGAAGAAGAGTCGTGAGATCATGTGTGCGAAAATGTGTTATTTGCAAGAGACATAAGAAAGATAGGCTAAAGGTTCCTACACCACCTCTACCTCACGACCGCGTGAGAGATGCCAAGATTTTCGAAGTAGTTGGAGTTGACTTAGCTGGCCCGTTGATTGTGAGAGGTAATCAGACGTGGGTATGTTTGTTCACATGCGCTGTGTACCGAGCAGTACATTTGGAACTGCTCGCATCGCTATCTACAGACTCTTTTCTTCAAGGACTACGAAGATTTATATCACGTACAGGAAGGCCTTCGACAATTTATAGTGACAACGAAACAAATTTTAGAGGTGCAAGTAACATGATGGCTAAGCTTAACTGGCAGCAGATGGAGTCTTATTGTAGCATTCGAAGAATTGCATGGAAATTTAACCCTCCCACAGCCTCGTGGTGGGGTGGTTGGTGGGAGAGATTGATCGGACTGTTGAAAGACCTGCTTCGTAAAGTTCTGGGAAAATATTTCCTGACATCTCAAGAATTAATGACTGTTTTATGCGAGTGTGAAGTAGTTATCAATAGCCGACGCTTGACTGCGAACTCAGAAAATCCTGATGACTTGAGACCAATCACACCAGCGATGTTTCTGTAAGAGGCCCATGATATAGGTGTACCGGATCTGCATGCGATGGATAGACCTCAACTGAGAACGAGAACAGCCTATCGACTGCTACTGAGAAATGCACTTCGTCAGAGATTTCGAAAGGAGTACCTTGGCCAACTTCAGTTGAAACAGAAGCAGCATGACAAATTACAAGGGGATGTTTTGCTTATTGAGATGGACAATCTTAATAAACTAGAGTGGCCGCTGGGCATTATCGAAGATCTGTTACCTGGGAAGGACGGCCGTGTAAGTGTTGTGAGGCTTCGTACGATGAGAGGAGTAGTCATGCGACCTGTGCAACGTATGATCCCGTTAGAATGTTCCCCTGTCATCACTTGAAGAGACCGATCACAAAATTGATGCCTCGAAGAGAGAGGCAGACTTAGAGGTATACCGTACTAGATGTGGAAGAGTGGTGAATCGACCTGGACGGTTTCTGTAATGAATGACTGATTGTTGGAATTTTGTTGAATGACTGAAAATTGCATGGTGGGAGAATGTCGGGAAATTTGATGTTTGGATGTTGGTCATGTTTTATTTTGAACTGTATTTGTTGTAACCTTAAAAACAAAAAAAGTGTAGATCGATCCGTCCATGTATAATTGTAGTATTTGCGAGTCTATGTATTGCATTAAATGGATTTAAGATACCCAATTATTACACGACATATGATATGATATGTACAAAACATTAACACTGCCAATCCAACACTGGTATCAACGAACAACATACACACGGCGTCACATAATAAATATTATTAGGCTACGTTTCAACCATTCGCTTACGCCAATGTATAAGTATCGTTTCAATATTGTCAACCAACGGATATGTCAGTGTGGTTCAAATGAGGCGGATGCAAATCACCTCATTCGCCAGTGTCCGTTATATATTCAGGCTCGAACACGGTTAATTGCAAGTCTAATACGTTTACGACTACCGCTTCCAACAAGTGTTGGTTGTCTTGTTTACAACCCGACACCGCAGGTAATATACATATCAAACACATTTTTAGATGATACGGAAATCATACTATAAGAAATTCCATACGGTTAAAGTTTCATTAATAATTGTGTCATTTACAAAGTCTTCATAACACTCCCGACTAAGCCTACTTAATATTTGATTAGGTTTTGTTTAATATACAACTCTAGCAGGTACTGAGAACAATGTTCGCACTGCTACTGACATTGCCAACTCTAGTTCATATGGCATAGTGCGTTGTTCTTTTGTTAGAAAGATCCAGATTCAGTAGGTAAGATTCTCTTTGGTAGGTAAGGTTTAGGGCAACACGTCGTTCGTAATAACACGCGTCTTTGGTAAGTTTTCATTTTACATTGAGCAATATCTACATTAAAACCCTCTATTTGTGTTATTTATTTATTTATTTACATAGAAAAGCGCACAATGTGCAGGGGTATAAACTTAATCACTACAAAATTTTGTCAGAGAACACGGTCTCTTCGGGCACTCCAGTGCGTGGTAACGACCACAGAACTTCTCACACCATCGACATACACAGTCATGGTTCGGATCGTGGAATCTAGGTACAACACATGCCTTGTGATGGAAGCCATGGACAGCTGCACGGGTCACTGTATGTCTGAGGTCGAAGCAACTCTGACACCAATTGACTGTTGTCATTGCATCCGTTATATAAAAATCACTCCAAATTTTTGTCTTCTTTAATTCTAATTCATGTAAGAGCTCTTGATATGCCTTTGTTGATTGTAGAGTCATTGTATGTCGCAAGTCCTCAATGAAGAAATGTTCTCGGGTCAGTTCATACACAAGTCTAGAGGGTGTGTATTTAGATACACATAGGGCTCTTTTTAAGGGAAATTGCTTTCACCCTTTCTCTCTCTTTTAGATCTTTCTTTTTCAGGAAGGTCCAAATTGTTTCAATGCCGTAAGTTACAGTTGGAGTAACTTTGAGGTGGAAGAGTTTCAAGGCCGTTTTGATTGACACTTGACTAAGGTGATCTATGTCATTTATTGCTATGATTGCAGCCAGAGTCCTTTCCTTTATGCGAGCTGTAAATGTGATTCCAGTCGTCTGAAAAGTCATTTCGAGATACTTGAATGTATCGACAATCCTTAAAGGTGAACCTTCGTAGCGTATTATATCTAATGCTGCTTTTCTTCCTCCCCTTCTAAAAACCATGACTACTGTCTTCTAATCACTAATTTCTAAATTGTTTTCTTTTGAACAATTTGTCAGATTGGTGACTGCTTTTTGTAGTTCATCTCGATATGACGATACGATTACCATGTCATCAGCGTATAGATACATTTTTGCACGAATCGTAGCAATTGCTTCTGTAACATCACGTGTTAATACATTAAAAAGAAGTGGACTCAGAGGATCCCCTTGAAGGACCCCTAACGTCTGAATAATTGGTTTTGACTGTGCTAAATCATGGCATATTCTCACATAGTTTTCTGATATTTTTTTTGTAAGTTTTGTGTAACAGTTTTTCCCTGTTATCTCTTTAAGTTTCCGAAGGATCAGGCTCCTGCTTGTGGAGTCAAAGGCTTTGCGGAAATCTCTAAACACTGCATAGAGCTTTCTCTTCTGCAACCTGAGCGCTTCTTGTATATCTTCAAGCAAGTAATTGATTGACTTGATTGTTGATCTGCCTCTTCTAAATCCGAACTGTTCTTCCGGTATTTTATCATCTACTATATCCCTCTATCGATTGGTCAGTGTTTTTGTAAGAACCTTCAGTAATGTGCATTCGAGAGCGATTCCACGGTAGGTGTTCGGATCACTCACATCTCCTTTACCCTTGTCCATCACTTTTAAAGTTGATTCCCACCATTTGTCTGGTATTCTTCCTTGTTTGAGACATTGATTCATAAGTTGCGTGACAGGTTCTTTTAGGGTTGCCCAAATGTCTTTGATATGTTCGTAGAGTATGTTATCTGGACCTCCTGCTCTCCTAGTCTTACTCTCACGGACGACTTCTTCTAATTCGTCAACTGTGAATAATTCAATTGGTGCTGCATCCCAGTCACTGTCTTCAGGCAATTCTCGGGTTTCCTTTGCTTGTAGTAGTTTAGTAAAATGATCCTCCCAAGTTTCTAATGAGATCTGCCTCGTATATTTTGGTTGTCTTTGTTTCAGGATTGAAAATGGTTCCTCTTCTGCTTTCTTGTTCATATTTTCTTCTGACGTTTTCTGGAATTCTTCCTTCGCATCTTTAATTATTGCTTTATACTGTTTCCTTCTTTTGGAATATTCTGTAAGTGTTTCTGGTCTTTGAAATTCCAGGGCTTTATGAAGGGCATCTAACGCTTCTTTCCTGGATTTGTAGCAGATATGGTTAAACCATGGCTTAGACTTCCTTTCTTTGTTATCTCGTTGAACTAACGTTTGCTTAATTATATCTTATATGTGTTGAAGGGACCCATTTAAGTCACCACTATGTATTTCATTCAAGATCATTGGTACTAATACAGAACAGGCCTCTAATTTATCCTCATCGATTTTCCGCAGCGGCAGCTTCTTGTGGTTGGTTTTGATTAACGAATCGAAGTTTCCTGTTATGACAATTTCTGCTGGTAGGTGTTTCCTTATTGCTATTTCTTGTAGTACCGATGGCCTCACTTCCTTGGGACCTATCTTATTGCTGAATATAGGATCAATTGTGCTGCTTCCATTTGGGCCTATGTATGTCTTCTCATTTTTCTTGTTTAGTAATGCAAATCCCTCTGTCTCCAGGTAATTTACTACCATCTCCGCTTTTTTGTTTGCAACGTCTATATGGCAGTTTAGGTCCCCGGTGATTATAAGATGATCTGTATTTCCCAATTTAGAGATACGTAACATCTGTTCATTTATAATGTCGTGTTCTCTCCATTCAGGTTGAAAATAGGCGTACATGACGGATAAGGGTGCTGTTTTGATCATTAAAATATTGTCTGTCTTATGCACTAAACTGAAAGGTGACATTCTAGCTGATAACAGACATGCTAGCCCTCCCTTTGGTCTCCCAGAGTCAACTTGAGTTGCTAACACGTGGATTGCGTTTTTATTATTTATGTGAATTTCTTTCAATGAGAATGTTTCTGTAAGCACCACTATATCATATTCAGAGAATTTATCGCAAGATAATGCACCAAGTACACTTGCCAACCCTTCTATGTTCCTTATATTCAACATTTAATATCAGTTCCTATGTTACATCTCTCTTTGATCCCGAGGTTCCTTATTGGAGTTTCGTCATGTTTATTATTCCTAGTTAATAGAATAGTTCAATAGCTTCGGAGGTCGACTGCTTCGGATTCCCGTCTTGACCTCCGAAAATTAAACCATCGTATGATCAATCTTTGGGTCCAAAATTCTTCCTCTTGCGTCTTGGCGTAATGATGAAAAGGTATTCCCACCTTGAATGCTTTACTTCTCCCTATTGTTTTCTATTGTTCGCATTCGATGTTATCGTTTATTCTGTTACTTTGAAGGAAGCTGGTGACTGTTTCTGCTGTTGCGGTGTCATGTAATCTACCTACGTATAGCCATGCTTTACGTTCTACTGCTTTTAATTCTTCATTTGCTCCTTGTTTCTTGCCTACTACTATTTTGCTATTCTTCTACGTCCCTTTGTAGACCAAGCTCCTTGTCCTCCATGCGCATTTGCCTGTTCTGGGTAGATATCACTATTCTGTGCTTCGATGAGACTAAAATTATGATAAAATACCTTGTTTGACTGCTGACGAGGAGATGTATTTTGTGACGTAATAACTGATGGTCGGGAGTTTGATGAAACTTCTTTGGTGAAAGACTTTGTAGATTTCTCTTTATCTTTGACCTCTAGAATGTTTTTGATATGCCCTTCTAGTGAATCTATTTTCTGTGTGAGTAGTTTTATTGGAGAGTTTACATTCTCTTCCGCTTTCTTCTTGATGTGACTTTCTAGGAAGTTTACTCTTTGCACCAGTTGATCTATACGAGGGTTCTTAAGCCCCATTCACAATGCAAACGTAACGTAATGTAAACTTAAAATTAACGTTAACTTAGAAGTAAGCGGCCATATTATCTAATGGATCCATTCAAAATGCGCCGACGTAAACTTAACTGAGACTCCGTAAAATTAAGGGATTGCAAACTCCAAGCTCTTGAATGGCGTTTATAAAAGTAGGAAAGATCACAATGTGAAGATAAAGTTGGAACTCAAGAGGACAAACTGGGGCAAATATTCATTTATAGGAAGGGGAGTTAGGTATTGGAATAACTTACCAAGAGAGACGTTCAATAAATTTCCAATTTCTTTGAAATCATTTAGGAAAAGGCTAGGAAAGCAACAGATAGGGAACCTGCCACCTGGGCGACTGCCCTAAATGCAGATCAGTATTGATTGATTGATTGATTGTTAACCTTAAGAACCAGCCAGTAAGAGCAGAGGAAAACATTGTGTGTTGTGCACGATATAATGTCTTCTTTAGACGAAACACTTGTAATTCTTTCAAAATAATATTTGTGTATAGGCTATGTATGATAAAAGGAAAAAGAGTTACAAATACGCTGTACCGAAATTAATATCCTGTAGTAATGAAATCTGACAATAAATGGCGGGAGACAAGTTCGCAGCGCTGGCAAACGGACGAGAGACAATCCCTGTCGTAAATAAAACAGTGTCCCTGTATATTTCTTAACATTATGACGGACTACTAGTTTACGAAAACGATATCATCCAAACAAATAGATCCAAACATCTCATCGGGGTGTGATAGATAGAGTCATAGATGTCGGTAAAGGAGACCTTACATTTCTTTTTATTACAAAAGGGGAAGCAAATCGCAAGAAAGGCAAACAGTTTAGGTTTCATCCGCATGTCCAAAGCGAACTGATGAGGGTCATTTCTTACAGTAGATTACCGAAATCGCCCTGAGATAACCTTCTTTTATTCAAGGGATGAACCCTTTTTCTGCACCGTTGTTTAGATCGCCTTTTCAGGTACCGTAGGCCTACACAACTCCCAGGAGCAAAGCAATAGATGTTTGAATAATATGGATTTCGCTACCACGTTGTTTGATTCCATCGAGGTATTGAAATATAAAACTGCGAGATAGCCCAAAACCTGACTTCCGTACTAAATAACATGGCAGTGTTTTGATTGGCTGCTGTGTACTCTTTACGTTAATGTTACGTTCCTCCATTGTGAATACCACAAATTTTACGTTAATTTTACGGTTACGTTTGCATTGTGAATGGGGCCTTACTTACGATTTCCTCCAGTTTGATCATCAATTAGTGCAATGCATCTCCTTGTAATTTCGTTGTCTTTAGTGCTGTTTTGCATTTATCGTAGAGCCATGTTAGTTTGCAGTTGCTTCTACTGATGATATCGAATTCTCCTTGTTTTAAGCCCTCACCAGGACGAATAGAAGTACATAGTGTGACGACTTCTACTGTTTGATATGTTCCTACACTACGCGGCGCTGGTGTAGGTAAACAGGGATCAGCTGTCCCTGAACATGTGATTTTAAATGAGATCTGGTGTGACTTAATTCGGAATTTATCGTTTAAATAAATTATTTAAAACCGTGTGTTTATTATTGTTATGTTTCAGGAATGTGCATTCTCTTTACTGACCGATGACTGTATTTATGTGCGATCTGTGTTCCGTGCAAATTAAGATTGTAGTGTTCCTTGTTTCGAAAGTAATATGTGACAAATTCGTAGGAAATATTTTACATTAGTAATGATTTAATGACATTACTTCTGAAATTGGTTCGTCAGTGTCTTAACGAATATGTCAAACGGGTATGTGTGTATAGAGCTATTTCATTAATTCACTATAAAATCAAACTCAGTTGCAGTTATCAGCTATAACCTTAAAAAAACACATGTTCGACTGTTACTGTACATGATGCGTAATATAAACACATTAAAACTCTACAGGCACCCACATGATGTTACGTACCGGTATGTCATACATATGTAATTCCTACATAACTACTTAAGTTAAATTATATATTAACATGCTCAAATTAATCTTATCAGTACTTCACCCCATCAGTCAGTTAACTGGACACCTTGGACATTTTCCGGGTATGTTTTGCGGTCATACAAGCTTGCATTTCTTTCCGTACTTCTTTTGTTCGGAAATAAAATCGGCATCGTATGTAATGAAAAATTAATTTTGGTACCAAGTCCTGAGCATGTTCAGTTCAGCACCCAAGTCTATAAGAAACAGTAATTGAAGGTAAACTATCCAGGCATTCTTGAAATATTTCACCCCATATGCTTCTTGTACACTAATATTTCTCACAACAACTTCCTCTACATGAGAAAACATCACTAATAATTCACTCGATGGATAAATAAGATAGTTGGATGCGTTAAAATATTCTTCTAAACTTGTTAGGTCCTCCTCTGTATTGTTTTGCATAGAACCAATACATGCTGTAGGCCTACAGCCTATCACTTCGCTTGCATGTTTAACAATATACCCTCAGAACTGATGAATGACATTAATGTTTGAACTGGTGAAAGGAGCTATTTGTTCATCTTCCCAACTTGATAATGGTGGACCGAGCTAGTTGGCCATGCGGTTAGGGGCACGCGGCTGTGAGCTTGCATCCGGGAGATGGTAGGTTCGAATTCCACTGTCGGCAGCCCTGTAGATGGTTTTCCGTGGTTTCCCATTTTCACACCAGGCAAATTCTGTGGCTGTACCTTAATTAAGGCCACGGCCGCTTCCTTCCAACTCCTAGGCCTTTCCTATCCTATCGTTGCTATAAGACCTATCCGTGTCGGTACGACGTAAAGCAACTAGCAAAAAAAAAAAAAAAAAAAAACGATAATTGTGGCTGATCAAAGGTAAGCGTGCTGTAATTTTTTTCCTGATCTGTACTTATGATTTTGGCATTCTCTTTGACAACCAGCTTTTGCCATGGCTCTAATCTGACTGAAAAATTATGTTAAGGGTACTATCACTTTGGCAGATGTTGACGTGGGATAGCCTTCGACCACTTTGAGAACAGAGTGGGATCTTTTGGGGGTAAAACAAAAATACCGCTTATCATTCGAATGTTTATTACAACCCGGGACATTGCAAGTTGTAGGCATATTCACATGCGGTAGTAAATGGAAGCATATGTCAAAGTATAGGTCCTACTTCTCAAATGCATAATCTTTTTCACTTTTCAGTTCATGAAAAGTTAATGCCAGCTATTTTGCACTTATACAACTGGAGAATGTATAAAACTACTGAAAAAGACCACAAACTGTTTGCACACTTCCACAGAAAGCCGACGAAAAGCGCGCGTACTTGGCCCTTTTATCGACAGCAGCGCTGCAGGTGGCGGAGAACATGTACACCGTGTCTGTTAACATGTGATTCAGAGGGAGTCGTCACACTATTCATTTCTATTCGTCCTGCCCTCACACAAGACCAACTACAATATCTCAGACCTTAACCGATCTATCGAAACTGTCCATAATGGCGGCAGCTGGAGTGCTAGCATGCGTTTGTTTTGATTTGTGTAAGCCGTGTTGTTACCAAATATTTATGGAAATTTTAATATTATTAATCGTACATGATATTTATTTATGGTCTTAAGAAGATTGTAGATCCTCTTTCAGTGCCGTAAGAAGCTGTTTGTTCTCAAAGACCTTATTTATTCCAACAATATCGGTGGTGACACAGATAGGTCTTATGGCGACGATGGGGTAAGAAAGGCCTAGGAGTTGGAATGAAGTGGCCGTGGCCTTAATTAAGGTACAGCCCCAGCATTTTCAGGGTGTAAAATTGTGAAACCACTGAAAACCATCTTCAGGGCTGCCGACAATGGGATTCGAACCCACTATCTCCCGGATGCAAGCACACAGCCGCGCGTCCCTAACCGTACGGCCATCTGGCTCGGTTGTTTTTACAGGGATGTTATAGCGTTTTAAGTGTTACATTTCGTGATTCGCCGCATTGAAAAAAATAAAAGTTAACTTCGCGTGAACAGGCTCGGCGATCAGCCGGACTCCAGTGACTTTGTGCCATTTCAGCCACACTGCATGTGCGATCAGCGTAGTGGCCCCGCTGCCAGTTCGATCCTGACATCCCGAGTTTGAATTTTCACCTGAAAATCATGGGATATCGGGATCAGCATCCGTCCTTAACCCCTGGCCAAAACCCAAAATCAGCCACGAGGCTTCAGCGACCGTATAAGTACTTGGGATAAGCTGAAGGAAGTTTTAGTAAAGCAAATCCAAGTGAGCGAGCTCTATTTTCGACGGGACTAAAGACAATTAGGCCTAGCAAGGAAGGGGAGTAGAGGCTTTCCATTATAGGTCGTAAAGAGTAGGGATAAATGCAGGCCAGATCATAGTTTTGTTGATACAGTTTTCATAGCCATGTGTTCTCCAGAACAACATCAAACACGAAACTGAGGAAAACGCCGCCAGGAAGCCGTGATCGTTAAAACGTCAAGTCTGTATGGTCTGATACCGTGGTTCGCCGGTTCTAGCCCCATTTGTGCAAAAAACTTTCACCATCAGAATGTTGGACGGCAGGATAAGAGAGGTGATGTTATACAATTTCTAATAACTAGATTGGATGAAAAAGCCCTGGATTCAACTCCAAACTTCTCCGCAGTGTCCATATGGAGTGAGGAAATGTGAAGTTGCTGTTGGTGATTCATCCGTCTGATGGAGACGTAAAGCCTTTAACAGACACCTTGGCGATATTCGACAGGAGTAGGCTGTGTGCCAGCAGCGGTTTTCATTATCTTCTTTCTTACTATCATGTATCACATCATTAATTTTATCTCATTAAATTCCCTGATGAAGTTAACGTCAGGAAGTGCATCCGGTCTTAAGAAATCTTTAGATTCATCTTAATTCATACCCGATCCCGTAGAGAAACAAGACGAGAGTTAGACATGCTCTCACCACACACACAAACACACACACACACACTCATACGCACACAAACACTTGACCCTTGATTAGGTTAATTTTGATTCGCGTGTTCTTCTCCGAGAGTACTTTCTTTATTTTTATTTACCTATGCAATATGTTTATAGTTCAATGTGCTGTGTGCCTGGATGTAAGTAAGAGCTCAGTGTTCCCGTTTCCAATAGACCTAGTATTAAGGCAAAATTGGGTTAAGTGCATTCGTAATGAAAACTTCGAAACGAATCATAGGACTAATAATGTTGTGTGCATTAATTATTTTATCATTTTTGAAATCATATGTATTCTGAGGGAAGATATATACCTATAGAAGGTGGTGATCTAATTACAGTGCCGCGCAAACTTCCGAAGTTATAACTAATGATGCCTATCCTAGCATTTACCCTATCAGCCAACGTACCTTACTACAAAGAAAATTAAAACAGTCCCAGAAAGATCCGGAAAATCATGACCAAGATTTATGATTTAGAGACTAAATTAATCTTAAACGGTGGTGCAAGAATGATGTAACTTAATTAATTTTCAATGTTTTACAGTGTACATGCGTAAACTAAACCTAACCCCATTTCCCGTGAGTTAACGTGAGGATTATGTTCTTTTTTATATAAAATACAATTATGCCATCAATTCTGATGAGTTTTAAGGTGACGAGTGCTTTAGACGGTCAAGTTTATCATACAAATATCGCTTGTACGTACTAAAAAATACAGGTGGATTTTGGAGGGTTGAAATTTTGTTGGGGAAATTTGTTTGCGTGTTTTACATAATTGGCTGTGGTTAATGGTGGTGTTACATAGTATTTCATGTAAGGTTAATAATGTACTTTGTTGACATCTATATACCGTATTTGCTGACCGGAGATTCATATGTGAAATATTTTTATATTCTGTGTTTCAACCTGACGTTGATACAATAATTCTCCCTTCGTTTTTTCCCCTCTGAAATTTCATTTAGACTTACAATACGCGATAACGCTACTTATGGTGTTTAATTATTCATATTTTGAGTTAGTGAGTTGCATTTCATGACGTTCGATTTGATATTTTCTTTAGGTGACTCGGAATAAACATGCATAACCTTTCCCTCAACCTCTCATATCGCACGCCGATGTCCGCCACGTTTTTTCTGCATTAGGGTCTGATGTAATTGTAGTTGGTCTTGCCTCACAGTCTTTTTGATACCAGAGCAGACCAGAGTTCACATGCGTCTTCACATTGAATTGTTTGCGAGCCTAGTTTGAAGTCCTGTCTGCAGGTGTCGCATTTATCTAAATTCTGGCAACCGTCTTGTTCGTGTTTACGGATAGGCATCTTGATCTAAGCGGCCGTGACTGAGTTAACGGTGATTTCTATTTGTGTTATCCCTTCCTAAATACTAGATCCTTTTAGTTGTTGAGTTATATTCTCTGTCCTTCCCAATTGTAGACCCGTTCTCGTATGTCAAAGTAGCAAGACGCCAAGTGGGTCTCTTCGGCGTGAAGATATAGTATCTTGTGTCCACGTGCTTTCTCCTAAGTCTATTACCCTTACACCCACAAGAGGTAGATTTTCACTCATACCAGTGATCATTGTACTAGCCCAACCAAATATCAAGAAGAAAGAAGATCATTGTACTAAAGTACTTTCTGAATAGTGCATTACTTCCACTTACTACTGTCCAATCCATACATAATAATAGCCAAGAAGTTCACAGTTATACCAGCTTGAACATCTGTGAGATGAAGTGTTTATTAGTCACCATAACTAAGTGTTTGGAAGTGTTTCATTCGTATTATATATATAATTTAATAGCACACAATTTGTGTATATAAAGCGATTACATGTCATTTAAACATAATTCAATTATAGGCCTATTTCTCTTAGAGCATTCCACGACATGGTAACGCGAACAAGTCAAATTACACAGTGTACACACACAACTCTCGTCCGGTTCATGAAAGATCCTGGTTTTGCAGAGTTTGTAGTGGTATCCATGAATTGCCATAGAATTGATAAAATGTCGGAGGTCCTGGTTTGTATTGGTCCATGTTCTGTTCGTCATTGCTTCAGTCGTATAAAATTCGGGACAAATATCATTCCTTTTGGCCACTCTTTCGTCCAGGAGTTTCTTCCATTGGTCTGTATAAGATAGAGCAAGCTTGAATCTCAAATCTTCAATTAGGAAAGGCTCCCTTGCGAGTTCATAAACCAGTCTTGATCTAGTGAATCTAGACACACACAGGGTTGTCTTTAAGAATCTGGCTTTGACTTTTTCTAGAATGTGTAGGTCATTCTTTGTTAGCACAAACTGCCATGAAGCCTATAGCCCGAAAGCTTAATGAGAATGTCCTCCTGCAAAGCACCGATAAAATCATGGACTTAAACCACAAAATAATGGAATATGAATTGGATATTGCAGCTTCTGTTTTAGAAGACATCTTCAGATCCGCCTTCATCACAATAACTCCACGAAAATCATTCGTAAGTATTGGAACTGAGTGTCAATTAAATATCGAGCCCAATCAAACATTAAGAAGGAGAAGAAGAAGAAGACGGCCGTAGCGCGTCGTAGTGTTCATTCTCTTTGGTAGTGTTGGACAGGTGTTGCACGAGTGAGCGTGTTGTTCTTGTGGTAATTGGACCGGCATATGTATCAAGTGCCTTGTTTAATGACTTATGTGAGAGCTCTGTAAACAAATATAAGATCGAACGTTCTCAGTCATGGCAGATGTGTTAGACATTGATAATGCTGAAGAATTTGAGGTTGATGATGAGGGAGATCGTAAGTGCATGTTGCATTCCTTAACTTTGTGAAGTTTTATTCTTTTTTCAGTTAACTTCAGCTATATTGCCTTAGACTGTTACTTTACTCAATTCAACTTTTATGTTTTTTATCATCTACTTTTTTAAAAATTCTCGGTAGTATGGTTGTAAGGTGGACACTATATAGGCCCTAGAGTTTAGTTCTAGTTGTGTCTTGTGTATGTTCCAACTATCGTAGTTCGTATCCCGTCTGATTCATAGTCTAATGGTAGGAAATTTTATCATTATTCTTATATAGGCCCAGAGTTTCAATGAGCATTGCTAATATTGACGTTCTGTAAATTGTAATGAATTTTAAACTTCGGGAAACGAACTGCTATGTACTGTGACGTGTCGTGTAAAACACATTTGAATTCCTATTGTTAATATATTGGTGAATGAGTGTTAGGCCAGAACTCAGTTAAGAGACCCTACTGATTGGTCTGGTTTTGATTTCTGATTTTGTAATGGATGAATTGAAATTAATATTAAACTCGTGCACTCGTTTATGTGAGGATAATTGAGATTATTTTCTTTCTCAGTTGGTCTTGTCTTTGTCCTTCAGTTCAAGTTGAGGCTGGATGGCAGGTCTGTCCAACACACCTGCATGCGTCATGACCTCTTTCTTTGGTATCCCAGCTCCATTTTATAAATACATGAGTAGCTTGGTCGATAGGATGCATGCATTTTACTTTATGACAGAGCTGTTGTTCAGTATGTTCCAAATGTTGTAAAAATATTGAACTTAATCTCTGTTTAATCTAAGAATGTGTAGAACTAGAGTTACCGGGCCTCAACGATTATTACATAAAATGTTACTTTAAATGCTGCTATTCTTACCTTAAAATGATCATGGAAGAGAGATATGTTCAATACGCTTGCCGAGGACCAACCCACCCGCCCCTAGAAGTACATTTACTTTTATAACCAAAAATACTGTTTTAGACGCCATACTCCATTGCTTATAATGGTGATTGGTTCACGTATGGAAGAGGATGACTTCATTGACACCTAGGATGAGGCAGAGATTTTGTTGCCAACCATTGCAGAAGAAAACAAATTATGAAGCGGCCAGGGAAGTTTAAAAGGCCGCGGTGCATACTGTTCGCACGGCAAGAAAAATGTAGTTTAGTAGTTGTAACCTATCTTTGCATATCCAGGTCAATCTCTGTCATGAGAAAGGGGCCACACTCCCTTCGAGGGTTCTTTTCTATCGCTGCGGCGCATACTGTCCGCACGGCAAGAAAAAAAAAGGTAGTTTAGTATTTGTAACCTATCTTTGCACATCCTGGCCAATCTCTGTCATGAGAACAGTGACTTCTTTGGGGCCACACTCCCTTCTAAAAGCTCTTTTCTATCACCGTGGTGCATACTGTCCACACGGCAAGAAAAAAAGTATAGCCATATCTAACCAACAGTTGGCAGCATTGTCTTTCCTCTCGGCGCTCCCTCTCAGCGCTACTAGTGCAACAGTCAACTCGCGTGCACCACCTAGTGGTGGCTCGTGTTACTAAACCTTGAGGCCCGGTTTCTATAGTTCTGCCTAAGAAGGATAAAACTTTTTTGAAATGTGGGGTCACTAGCATACAGACCACTGCCCTTCCATCTCACCAACAGTGATATTTAAATGTATATGTGTAAGCAAAGTCTAACTTTTTTTCGAGTGATGGTGTTATATGAATACACATATCTGATCAAGTGTAACCCCTGATGCTATAAACAGACCAATGATTAGTAAATTGATAATTGCACACAAAAATGAAACCATCATGACACTGAATTGGTACCTGCCATCTGAGTTTACCAGCTGATGCCTTTTCCCTAAAATTATCTGCTAAGGAATTTTCCTTATTTTTTATGGCCTAAAATTATAGACTTTAAATATTTTAAGTTATTTGGTACATTGAAAGCCTATATCAAATCAAACCATTACCATTGATCTGCATTTGGGGGTATCACCCAAGTGGCAAATTTGCTATCATATGTTTTACTAGTCTTCTCTTAAATGATTTCAAAGTGCATGAAAATTTATCAAACATTTCCCTTGATGAATTATTCCAATCCCTAATTGCTCTTCCTATCAGTGATATTTGCCCCACTTTGTCCTTTTGAATTCCAGATTGATCTTCATATTATGATCTTTCCTGCCTTTCAAAACTCCACTAAGGCTCATTCATTTACTAATTTCATTCCACGCCATCTCTCCACTGACAACACTGATTATTCTGCTTAGTCGAGCAGCTCGTCTCCTTTCTCTCAAGTCTTCCCAAACCTATGTTTGCAACATTTTTGTAACGGCTGTTTTACCGGAAATCACCCAGAACAAATCATGCTGCTTTCCTTTGGATCTTCTCTAGTCTTCTTATAGAGTAATCCTGTGTGGGCCCCATACACTAGAACCATACTCTAACTGGGGTCTTACCAGAGGCATACATGCCCTCTCATTTACATCCTTGCTGCAACCCGTTAGTACCCTCATAAGCATATGAAGAGATCTGTAACTTTAAATACTATGATCTTTCCTGCCTTTCAAAATTCCACTCAAGCTCATCTACTAATTTAATTCCACACCACAGTTAATAAACTACATTTATTTTTAAAAAATACTAAAAACGGCTTCATTCAGTCCCTAAGTTTTACAATATTATTGATTACTTGCAATTCATTCAGTCCGTCGGGCAGTTCTACTGGACCAATTTGCTCCGTTCTTTCTTTATTTTCACCGGGCGAGTTGGCTGTGCATTTAGGGACGCGTGTCTGTGAGCTTGCATCCGGGAGATAGTGGGTTCGAACCCCACTGTCGGCAGCCCTGAAGATGGTTTTCCGTGGTTTCCCGTTTTCGCACCAGGCAAATGCTGAGGCTGTACCTTAATTAAAGCCACGGCTGCTTCCTTCCAACTCCTAGGCCTTTCCTATCCCATCATCGCCTTAAGACCTACCTCTGTTGGTGCGACGTAAAGTCTCTAGCGGATTTCTTTATTCTCTCCAGAATTATCTCCTGGTGAATCATCAGGCATTGATAGGACTCTAAGTTCAATCAACTCTGAGTAATCATGAAATCAAATTTAGTTAATGACCAGTAATTGCAAGCGAAGGTTTACTCTACCCACAGTACATTCAGTACTTCACGGGGTGCACACATTTAAAGACCAATATCTTAAGTAAATATATCAGTAGAGCTAAACGATTAAAAATGACAGGCGTTTGTAGCCAAACCTGCAATTTCAACTGAACTTAGCACACATGACTTAATACTATCTGGAGAGAAATATTGTGTGGAGTGGAGTGTAGAAATAATAAAAAGTGACAGTAGTGGTGAATCCATCGTTTTGGGGGGTTGCTGAGATGAATAGTATTGTATGCGCACCTTTTAGTGTTAGATGGACACCCTAGTGCTGAATCGGTCGACATCGGTTATCTTCGAGATTCGTATTGGTAACCTTTGAAACACAAACTATGGCAAGAATCGCTTAGCCATCGCTGTGCAACATCTGGCGTACACTTTATGTACTCGCACTGTTGTTTACACAGCAAAACCAAACTACAGAATTCATGCTAGGAACAAGATTCGCATTGAGAAATGTTATATAATGTTATATAATGCGTGTGTGACAACAGTTGTTGGCTTAAATTAATAAAGGTTTAGAAAATTCTTATCGATCATATTATCGATTCAATTCAGATTTCATTTCCATTCAGTTGGCAGCATTACTGGAACCGGCAGTACTCCCTCCTTACTCCTCACACCCTAACAAAAATGTCACTAAAACGTGTGCGAATAATAGTGACACTGCGGATGACATTTAAGTCCAAGTTCAGCCACCATCGGCATGGCGGTAAGAAGGGGTGAAAATGAAAATGCTCGAAATGACCGAGATTAGTGTTGAATACACATTTTTGGCTTGCTAAGCTGATTGGTGACAGTCCTAATGAGAGTTGGAATGGTGCACATCATATCTATACACCTGTTTCTATTTCAAAGAATCGGCCCCTTTTTAGACAATATGTACAAAATTTCTTTTGACACAACTGACATGTAGTACAAAACCTAAAAGAAAACATTTAAAAAAAAGTACCCGGGCAGTGAATGGAGCAATTTGGTATCAAGACACGTTTTCTGACCTATTTGTAATAAATGTGGCGGAGCAACACGGGTCCTCTAGTCTGTGTATTAGAAAAGTTTACTAAAAACAGGTTTGTCCAGTGTGTCTGGCTGTTCTACTGGACCAATTTGCTTCATTCTTTTTTTATTCTCTCCAGAATTACCTGCCAGTGAATCGCAGGCAGTGATAAGTCTCTATGTTCAGTAACTTTGAGATTCCTAAAACCAAATCACTAAATGGCTATACTTAGCAGGTTGAACTCAGTTAAGGAGCAATATCTTTACGTAAACATATTGTCAAAACTAAATTATTACAAATGACAGGCGCCTGTAGGCAAACCTGCAGATTCAACCAAATGTGGTACGCATATGACTTAATATTACCTGGAGAGAAATACTGTGGGGGAGGGGGGGGGAGGGGGGGAAGACACCCGTAGCATCCTTAGGGGTGGAGTGGAGAAGGAGTGACATGTAGAAAGAATCAACATATATTAGTGTTGAATCCATAGTTTTTAGGGTCGCTGAGATGAATAATGACACTCCAGATGACATTCAAGTCCAACTTCAGCCACAGTCGCCATGGGGGGGGGGGTGGTGAGAAGGGGTGAAAGAGAAAATGCCCAAACTGACAGACTATGTATAGGGTTGCTGAGATGAATAATGACACTCCAGATAACATTTAAGTCCAAGTTCAGCCACAATCGCCATGGGGGGGGGGGGGGGGTGAGAAGGGGTGAAAAAGAAATTTCCCAAAATGACATAGCTGTCAACCAAACTTGGTACACATATGAATTACTATTTGGAGAAAAATCCTGTAGGGTAAGACACCCCTAGCATCTGTATGAGGTGGAGTGGAGAGGGAGTGACGTGTAGAAATAATAAAAAATGACGTACATTCGTCCTCTTGCTGGGCATCATCAGCCAACATCGCACCTCATAGCCAATAATCCGGATCAATCAATCAATACTGATCTGCATTTCAAAGAAATTGGAAATTTATTGAACATCTCCCTTGGTAAGTTATTCGAATCCCTAACTCCCCTTCCTATAAATGAATATTTGCCCCAGTTTGTCCTCTTGAATTCCAACTTTATCTTCATATTGTGATCTTTCCTGCTTTTATAAACGCCACTCAAACTTATTCGTCTACTAATGTCATTCCACGCCATCTCTCCGCTGACAGCTCGGAACATACCACTTATGGAAATTCTAAGTTCCCATGGAGGGAATTAAATATTTTTCCACCAATAGAGCATATAAAAAATCAGATCAAAAGTTAGATGTATGGCTTTCCAAGCGTTTGCTCTATTAACCAGCGTTTCGTCTTAGGTCTGACACTAGACTGATCAGAGTGGGATGTGTCAGACCCCCTACCCACTGACGCTGGGGAGTATGCAGGTGAACTTGTCAGAAGCCTATTTAACCCTTACCCCTCGAATTAAAGTTCTCTGTGTTGCCTCTACTACTCGTATTTTAAATGTACATTTTTATCTTATATGACCTGTATTAATCTTTCACGATTTTGGAGATAGCACTTGATTTTAAATGATGTAGTTAGGCTATACACGTTTACAGCAAGCTATACTGGAGCAAATAAAAGCAATATTTGGAATTTAAGACAAATTATTTTACATTTTTATTATTATTATTGTTACCGTTATCGCATACCGATTGGTTTCGTGAATAATTTAGTGTACAAATTATCGCTAAAAATCAATTGAAAAACTCTATTCAGTCTCTGTTTTCATACCTCGCAGTAGTTTGTAGGCTGAAACCACTGTAAATGGCAATTGCTTGAAATCTGAATCTGTTGATTTATAATTGTGCCAGCCGTCAGCATCAGGTACATGTTGGGTTACGGTACACAAACCGACCATCGTCAGTTCACTTTTAGGCATCGTGAAATGCTATTAGATATATTCATTAGGAGCAGAGGTGCGTAAATTGTGAGGTTCTGTGTGTTGCCTGACATATACAACATATATATGACTAGAAGAGCACATGGCAGCCATGTTTGTTTACTATCGCTCGAGCTTTCATGTGCGTGATTTGACAGCTGACGGCTACACTGCCATCTAAATAATGGATTTTTGACTGACTGTCGAATAGTATCTGGATTCTACAGAGTTCTACGTGGAACCAAAAAATGGCAGTATAGTATATCATTGTGTATTTTGTCGGCTAAGAGACGGCAGACGAGCGGTGGGCGATAAAACGCCATGTCGGGTGTCCCCCGACATGCGACCGGAACGGGAATATCGTAATGTCGGGCCTCACCCGACAGACGAGTGGTAAAGGTTAAGAGGCACAGTCTGATAACTGCATACGGGAGATAAAACTCCACAATGGAATTAATGCCTGTCTAGCAATTCCGAATGGAAATTCCAAGTTCCCATAGAGCAAATGCCTGAAAAGCCATACATCTAACTTTTGATCTGATTTCTGATAGGCTCTATTGGTGGAAAAATATCTAATTCCCTGCATGGGAATTTAGAATTTCCATTCGGAATTGGTAGGCGGGCATTAATTCCATTGTGGAGTTTTATCTCCTGTATGCAGTTATCAGACTGTGCCTCTTAAATAGGCTTCTGATAAGTTCACCTGCATACTCCCCAGCGTCAGTGGTTAGGGTCTGACACATCCCACTCTGATGAGTCTAGTGTCAGCCCTAAGACGAAACGCTGGTTAACAGAGCAAATGCCTGAAAAGCCATACATACCACTTAGTCGAGCAGCTCGTCTTCTTTCTCTCAATTCAACCTAACCCAAACTGCAACATTTTTATAACGCTGCTTTTTTTGTCGGAAATCACCCAGAACAAATTGAGCTGCTTTTCTTTGGATTTTTTTTCCAGTTCTTGAATCAGGTAATCCTGGTGAGGGTCCCATACACTGGAACCATACTCTAGTTGGGGTCTTACCGGAGACTTATATGCCCTCTCCTTTACATCCTTACTAAAAACCCTAAACACCCTCATAACCATGTGCAGAGATCTGTACCCTTTATTTACAATCCTGAATATGTTCTAAAATATTACTTAGTTTCTACATTGTACAGGCTTAAAAAGTCTATTTTACAAGTTCTTGTTTTGATTGTTTGAAAAATAGCACTAGATTATAAAACACCTAAGAATAACAGCTTAGCTATAATAATGGCATACCATGGAGGCCATTGCATAGACTACTTGGGTCCACTGGCAGTGCCAATGCACTATGAGAGACTTTGTCTCATTACCAAAAATTGATACCAGGCAGACATCTTGGTGGGTGTGTTATTTACCAACTGATGAGCTCAACTTAGCACACTGGGGTGAAACGCTGGTAACCAGGAATGAGTTAGCTGGAAAATTTATAATGTCCAATAACAGACCATTTATATTGGTATTATAAATTTACTCATTCGGGACAAAAATTTCAGGTTTCCTAAGGGGGTCAACATCTATATCACCCTTCCTTCCCCAACATATCCCCCGTCGTAACTTTCACACAGTTACAACATGAGAAGTACGAGCGCAGTGGCTGTCAGTCGTTCCGGCGCAGTCTGCACAACTAGTCAATCATACAAGAGTCGAGTGGGTAAGTAAATAACATTCAATGAGACCTCCTCAATAATAAGAATAACACAGTTCGGAACGCTTCATTTCCATTACAGATATTTCGACATGTTATCTGCAATTCAGAAGCAACACATAGCCTACATATTATTTAATATTAAAGTTGAGTGTCCCCTTTAGACCATCAACACAACAAGAGGCAGCAATTCCAACTTCAAATCAAATAAGTACAAACAATTCACGAATAGTATTAATACAGTCCCTACTTGGCAGCGAAGCAAGTAGGTTGTTCAGTGCGCAGCTCTAGTTGAGTCAGGTGTCGTGGGTGGAGTATTGTTATATAGCTTGTGTATTTCATTCCTTCTTTGTGGTAGTATTAAGCGTGAGACATGGCAGCAAATAGTGGCGGAGAAGAAGATCCTAATCCTCCACCATTGGTAGGAGATCTGAATGCACAGATTGGGATGGATACAACAAGATATGAGAATGTAATGGGTCCTCATGGATATGGTGGACGAAATATGGAAGGTGAACATATCCTTGACTTCTGTATGAGGAATGGGTTGATTCAAGAAGATAACGAAATATGGAAGGTGAACATATCCTTGACTTCTGTATGAGGAATGGGTTGGTTCAAGAAGATAATACGATACAGTTGGGATGGACTACAAAAGACTGCAATTGATTGTCATCTCAGATGAAGAAAGGAGCAAAATGGTAACAGATGTCGGAGTAATACCCAGCGAGTGCCTTGACAGTGAGCGCCATCTATTAGTAACGGACCTGAGAAACTTCTATGTGCCAAAAATCAAAGTATGGGAACTCCAGAAAACAGATAAGAGAACTGAGTATCAGACCGGATAAAAACCTTGCTACCCAGAGATGAAAGGAAAAATGGAGAGGCAGAATGGACCAGACTAAGGGACGCATTGGTTAAGGAAGCAATTGAAGTTTGTGGAAAGACAAGTATGAAAATAAGGGGAGAAGGAAACACTTTGGTGGAATGAAGGAGTGAGGGCAGCAATCAGGGAAAGAAATCTCTTGCGGAAAGAAAAATAAACCGGATCTTACTAGAGATGAGGCAATGATCAGAAATCTCGATCAATTATACCGAAACAAGAAACTGGACATTAAAAGAACAGTTACAGAAGAAAAGACCAAGGCATAGAATATATTCACTCAGAAACTGGAGGAAGACAGCTGAGGTAATAAGAAACTATTGTATACTGTTATCACAGGTAAAAGGAAACCAATGAATACCATAAAGCAACTTGAAGATGAAAATGGAAATCTGGTTAGGACAAAAAGTGACATGAGAGAAGTTCTGAAGAACCATTTCGACCACCTACTGATTAGACAAGTTCAAGAACAAAATACAGAACCAGAAATCCAAGCCTACAATGAAGAACCTCCCATCACCTGGACAGAAACTGAGACAGTCTTAAAATCTATGCCTAAAAGAAAATCTTAAAGTGCAGATGAAGTGAATGTGGACACGATAAAGGCAGCAGCAGGCATCCAGGGTATACAGTGGCTGCACAGTATACTGAATGCTGTATGGACAGACAACAAAATACCTGCAGATTGGAGCAAGGGCATTATAATTCCCCTGTTTAAGAAAGGCAGCAGACGGAAACCCACAAACTATAGAGGAATAACCCTGCTGTCTCATGGGCTAAAAATTCTAAAAAAGATCATAGAAAGGAGATTGAGAACCATCATTGAACCACAGTTAGAGGAGGAGCAATATGGATTCAGAATTTAACAGATAAGCAATGGATCTAATTTGTAGCACCTACATGTTGGTGGAAAAGTATTGGGAGTATGATTTGGGGCGAAACAGAACAGGAAGTATTGACCACACTCAACGTATGGAAATCCCAGTTCCAGGAATATAACCCTCAACATAAGCGAGACCATGGCAGTGGTGATGGCAGTCAACAGAGAAGAGCATTGAGCAAGTGTAAAATGAGGAGACCACAAGCTAGTGTGTGGATAGTTTTCCTTACTTTGGAAGTGTATTCTCCAGTGATAATTTGGTCAGAAAGGAAATTACAGAGTACAAAAGGGATCAGAATTCTACCAGCAAGTAAGAACACTTTTATGGAATGACATGATTGCAAAACCGGCCAAACTAATTATGTTTAACAGCTATTTCATACCAATATTGACCTATAGTATTGAAGCGCGCACCCTCACAAAAAGAGATTCATCAAGACTGCAAGTATCACAGATGAAATTTCTTAGATCCACCATCCAGAAGACCAAGATGGACAAGTTAAAAATTGAAGAGGTGACGAAAGAAGCCAGTATAAAGACATCCCTATTAGACCGAATCGGCACATCCAGACTAATGTGGTACGGGCATGTGATGAGGATGGAGTCTACAAGAACAGCCAGAATAAATTTGGAAAGACAGGTGGAGGGAAAAAGACCTGCAGGAAGACCTAAAACCCGATGGATGGACATGATGAAGGTTGATCTAGTTATCAGGGGACGATGTTCTCCATGGCAAGTTGTATATGGACAGGAAGAAACGGAAGAGGTTCATTAACAGTACCCGGGAAACTAGAGCTGTACAATGATGATGATTAATGCGTGAACCACATGTTGCTGCCCGAACACATGCCTTTTGTTGTCACAGTATGTTAGACTGTTGCCTTGGCCCACCCGATCACCGGACTTGTCACCAATCAAAAATATGTGGGATGTGGTGAAACGACGGGTGCTCGCTGTGACCCAATGCCAACAAAGATGAACTGTAGAACCAGGTGAATGCAGCATGGATGGCTATACCCCAGGACGCCATACGCGTCGATGCCGTCACTCATGGAACAAGTTGTGGGGATCACTACACTTACTGACTTTCCAGCTACAGTAAACACAACATTAAATAGAACTACATTTTTATTCTGCTCGGAACTTTACATTGTTTTTCCTACAATATGGTCCATAGATAACATTATGTAGCAAGGCACTCGATGTATTTGTTTACTATCTTTATCTTAAGTGTCAGCCATCTTGTTATAATTATGCTACCGTGGAAATCATAAAGAAGACGGGCAGTCTACTTGCTTTTACTGGCATTGCCTAGTGTGGCTAAGTCCAGCTAGTCCTCTAGGTTCCTGTGGCAGAGGGATGAAGTGGTTTCTGCACATCAGCTCCCGACGGAGTCGAGGTAGTCATGGCTGAAAGTAGTTCGGGAACCTAACTCTTCGGCTGGAGAGAGTTGTAGGTACCAAGTCGCGGAGCACTTTTAGGTGCTGTGTCATTGTGGAGTGTGTCCTCTGGGCTGATGCGATGATCCGGAGTGGTATTTTGTCCAGGTAAGGGTGTGTTATCAGCCAGGAGAAAAGCAGGTATTATCTGATCAATGCTGACGCGGACAGGCTTGCCGCTTATCTGCACAGTCAAGTGTCCTATCACTTCGATCTAACACTCGATTTGGGCCAGTGTATGGCGGATGTAGGGCACCGCGGACCGTGTCATCACATAGGTAGACATGAGTACAAGTGTACCAGTCCCTGAAGATGAAGGTGGAGTGTTGATCATTTCGTGATGCTGGCAAGAGATGCAGTCGACTCATTTGTTGGCGGAGTCTGGCTACGAAGTTTGAAGTGTCCTCGAGGCGGTTGTCTGTCGTGGCACAGAGCATTTATCCTGGAAGTCAAATTAGTTTTCCGTAGACTAGCTCATCCAAGGAAGCGCCAAGATCTTCTTTATGCACGCTTCGGATACCAAGTAAGACAGTTGGTAAGCCTTGCAGCCAAGATACAGTATGTCGGGATGGCACATGATGGCTGCCTTGAGTTGACGGTGGAAACGTTCAACCATGCTATTAGTGCAAGGATGCCAGCTGGTTGTTCGGGAGCGTGAGGTTCCGCTGAGAATCCCCAGGTTTCGGAACAACTGAGATTCGAACTGTCTGCCTTGGTCGGTTGTGATACGGTGTGGTGATCCAAAGCGAGAGATCCAGCATGCTACAAAAGCTTCAGCGACGTCTTCGGCTGTGATGCGTTCTAGTGGCCAGACTTCTGGCCAGCGGGTGAATCGATCCACTGCTGTCAGACAGTATCGGTAATTTCCACCAGGAGGGAGTGGGCCGATGAAATCCAGATGGACGTACTGGAAGCAAGCAGGCGCTGGGGTAAAGTTGCCAACTGGAGCGTTGACATGCCTGGCAGGCTTGTGCCCATGTACGGCAGTCGTTTTGCATGTGGGGCCATGCAAAGTGTTCTGATGCTAAACGGGCGGTCGCTCTGGCACCAGGATGACTTAAATCGTAAAGAGAGTCAAAAGCTTGTCTGCGAAAAGGTGCAGTGATAAATGGACTGGGTCGACGCGTTGAAGTGTCACAAAATAAAGTGATGTTGATTCCTGGTATCCGGACTTGCTGCAACCGAAGTGCTAATTCGCAGTTCGACAGATCAAGGAGTTCTGCATCCCCTTCCTGTGATCGTGCCAAAGCACAGAAGTCCACGGTGCTACTGGCAATTCCGTTTTTGCGAGACAATGCATTTGCGACTACGTTGGAGGGGCCTTAAATAAGTTGAATGTCCGTTGTGAACTGAGCGATGAACGATAGCTGGTTCAGCTGCACAGGTGGAAGTTTGTCGCGACGTTGCTGGAAGGTGTAAGTTAGGGGCTTGTGGTCTGTATAAATTGTAAACTGCTGGGCTTCCAAAATGTATCTGAAGTGCTACACTGCTTCATAAATGGTAAGCAACTCTTGGTAGTAGGCTGGCCATTTGGATTGCTTCAGATATAGTTTCCTAGAGAAGAAGGCTAGAGGCTGCCATGCATCGTCCATGTATTGCTGGAGGCTAGCTCCATTAGCGTTGTTGGATGCATCTGTAAACAATTCCAGTGGTGCTTGTGGATCGAGATATGCTAAGAGGGTAGCTTGAGCGAGTCTTTCTATACAGGCAGCAATGATGCATTCCATTTCTGGTTTCCAGGCTACGTGTTGAGAGCCGCATAAACTGGATACAGCTGCGTGGTGTGGAGCCTGGTACTGCGATGCCAAGGGAAGGAACTGGCAATAGAAATTGATCATTCCCAGGAAATGTCTGAGATCACATGCAGTTTTTGGGAGAGGAAAATTCTGCAGATGCGTTCCGGCAGTAGGCGGGTGTCTGTGGCGGAGACTTCGTATCCGAGGAAGGTGACTCTCGGAGATGCTAAGATACTCTTGGTAGCGTTGATGAGGATGCCATACTCAGAGAGGCAGTGAGAGCTCGCAGCTGGCACCTGTGTTCTTCGGGACTCTTAGAGAATACCAAGATGTCGTTGACGTTTGCAAACTTGAAATCCAGACCAGATAGTACGTCGTCCATGAATCTCTGATAGGTTTGACCAGCATTGCGTAGTCCGAAGGTCATGAAAAGAAACTCAGAGAGTCCAAAGGGCATTATGATTGAGGTCTTTGGAATGTCCCTTTGGGTTCACAGGAATCTGGGTGTAGGCCTACACTAGGTCGATAACGGAGGAAAAAGTGAATCCATGGAGCTGATGGCTGAAATCGTGGAGATGCTGAGGTGGATACTCGTCAGGAATGGTCCACGAGTTTAGGGCATGATAATCTCCGCAGGGCTGCCATCCTTTGTCTTTCTTTGGTACCAAATGCAGCAGTGATGACCAAGGACCCTCAGAGCGCCGTGCTGTACCTTCCAGAAGCATGACATCAAACTCCTTCTTAGCAATCTGGGGCGAGACAACGAGCTCGGCAGGAGACAGGTGGTTCTGGTGTATTGCAGATGAAATGTACCGTACAATGGCTTACTTCTCGCAGGGCTCCAGGTGAACGAGTGAGGTCAGGCAATTCCTTTAAAATTTCATGAAACGTAGTTGGTACATTGAGAGACTTCACACTGAGGCTGTAGAGAGTTAGCAGTTTGGATGTTCACTGATAAGCCTGTAATGCCTTCGACCAAGTGTTTGTTACGACAGTACCTTGAAACAAGAACTCATTCTACCATCAGTTCTCACTGCAGCCCAATTGTCAACATACATGCCTTTGATTGATTTTAATATACCCTTCTTAATCCCATAGTCATCCAGTATGTTCACCATCTTTTCCCTCGGTACCCTGTCATATGCCTTCTCTAAATCTACGAAGCATACCTATTCCTCTCATAGTATTTTTCAATTACCTGGCACATACTGAAAATCTGATCCTGACAGCCCCTCTGTGATCTGAAACCACACTGGTTTTCATCCAATTGGCTCTCAACCTCTGATCGCAACCTCCCTTCCAAAATTCCAGTGAATACCTTGGTATACTGATCAATGAGATACCTCTAGTTCTTGCAAACCTTCCTGTTCCTTTGCTTATATATAGGTGCACTTACCACTTTCGTCAAGATATCTGACCAATATTCCATGCTAAACTTATTAAGCCATCTTATCCCTGCCTTCCCACTATATTTCACCATTTCAGGTCTGATTTCATCTATTCTTGCTGCTTCGTGACAATGGAGTTTATTTACCATCCTTTCCATTTCCTCACGGCTAACCTGTAAAGATCATTAATGAATGAATCCATAGGTTCCTTCCTGTCTTCTTTTGATAAATTTGGCTCTTAGATACACAATGTTTGTCTTCAACCCAAGAAACTTTCCAAACTCTGTCTTGACCTTGTCTTATTTGCGTATCTGCCTTATTCAAGCCAAAGGACTTCAACAGATCTTCACCCTCATCTCCCAAACAATATATTAGCATACTCACTTGTTCCTCCTCATCCTTGCTCTTCAATTTGAACAAAACTCTGAAATGTTCGGATCCATCAGGACCAGCCTGACTGCTGTTAAAGTTAAATATCTCAGGAGGGGGGACTAGTTAATGAGTGCTAGCTTCCATTTGATGAAAAGTGGTATCTTCCATGTGATTCAATAGGTCAGACAGGTCATAATCAATATCACTAATAAAACACCTGACATCCTGTAATGTTGGGTGTAACAGTTACTGAGCTATAGTGGTTTATTCAGTATTACACGTATCCCAGCATCAAGAACACTACTACTTTTGTAATCAGTGCATCGATGCAAAGAGGTTGCTTTGCAGTTAGGGCTGCACAGCTGTGAGCTTGCATTCGGGAGATAGTGGATTCAAACCGCCTTTTGGTAGCCCTGAAGATGGTTTTCCGTGTTTTCACATTTTCACACCAGGTAAATGCTGGGGCTGTACCTTAATTAAGGCCACAGCCGCTTCCTTCCCACTCCAAGCCCTTTTGTGTCCCATCATCCCATCATCGTGTTGGTGCAACGTAAAGCAAATTGAGAAAACAAAAGGCAACCGTTATTTACATCGTTTATGAAGATCTTTTCTTATATTAACACCTAACTACCATTTCAGGGATGCTAATGCCAGAGGCACTACTAACAGCAAGTCTAAAGACGTGGCCTATATATCTCATGCTATCAGCATATCATGTGTTACTCTCCCCATTCCACGTGTGCTAAATGTTCTCGGGTCAGGGTGGTCATAATGCAGTGGTTTGTCAGTGTATATTTGTATTGTTTAATTTATGGATATAACTTCGTGTTAATACGTTTATGGATTTTATGAAAGCTTGAATATACATATATTCAGGATGATGTAAAGTTGTTGTTGTAAACCATTTTTAATGATTGTAGATTTTACTGTTGCACTCATTTTGTAATATTCCTGTCTCATAGAAGTATTTGAATGGCGATCATGATTAGTGGCATATAAAAGTTTTAGATGTATCTTTGTGACACATTCATGTTATCATATTTGTTTATTGTACTGTAAAATGTATTTTTTAAATACCATTGTTTGCAGAGGGCATTGCACGTTTGAAGGAGAAAGCGAAGAAAAGAAAAGGGCGGGGTTTTGGAACGGAAAACTCAGCTCGTGAAGATATCCGAGAATATGAGTCTATGGATGCTGATGGTGACGAGGAGCCTGGACCTCAAAGATGTGAGTTTAATTCTTGATGTCTCTCATTATCATAACATTACATCGATTGAAGTATGAAGAATGTATCCTCGAATTTTTAGTGCACCCTAATAAATGACTTGTAACTACGAAATCGTCACGATACATTAAGTACACTTGCTCTGAATGTAAGTGCATGTCCTGTAATATGAATTACATCCAGGCATGCAATACGATCGACATGTTCTAATATATCAAATTTCTTCTGTTAAATGCGGGTATCTGCAGTATATGATCTAAGAGGTTCCCTGAGTATTCTTACGAACCATCTACATAGCCAATGGGGAATTCATATTCGTTATGCTCTGCATATGAAAAATTTAAAGGACTTAATTCCAGTTGTAATATTTCAGTATAACATAAATTAATTCAATTCGGTTATGTTAAACATGCAGTATAACCCCGATTTTGCTTGACCTTGCAGCTTTTCCGTAGACATCACCTTCATTTTCAAAAGTTTTGTTTCATCATAGTCTGTATTTTTAAAATGCTCCCTTACTGGGAGAAACTTGTTTCCTCTTGCAAAATTGTACCCAACTGCTAAACCTTCGAGACGACTTACTTCGATTTGGAAACCTACGGAAATGTATTTCTTTCTCTCTACACTTTTGGTTTCTACTCGGTGTGTTGTTACAGCCGTAAACACTACAGGAAGGCATTTCGGCACTATTATAATAAACAACACTTCAAGTAAACGGAAGAGCGGCTGAGCGCGTACCGCAATAATCCGCTGGATGGCTCGCTCAGCGCTTACAGCGCAGTGACGTCACAGCAAAAGCAAATATATAGTTGAACAGTGTCCGATACACTCTTTGATTCTGAGGCAACTTGATTTTTGTGTTGTTCTCCTTTAATTTTAGCAGGAACTTCTAAAAGTTATCTTAAAATTATTTTAAAGTATTTTAACACTTTTCAAATTTATGTTCTTTAGAAATGTATGTCCGTGTGTAGTACATAATTAAAATTAAGTTATTTCCAGTTTTTATGATGTGTTTAACAAATTTCAGTGAAGTTTCGTATTGAAACAGTTAAGAAAAATGCTCGTCATCTTACCCCAATAGGTTCGTCAACTTATCCCGGGCGTGAGACAATATGACGAATTTACATAGTATTAAACTTTACTACTTTATGAAAAAGGGGCTACCTGGCCGAGGCAGTAAAGGCGTGCTCAGTTCGCCCGGAAGGACGTGTGTTCGAATCCCCGTCAGGAAGTCGTAAAATTTAAGAAACGAGATTTCCACTTCCGGAGGTGCACTTGGCCCTGAGGTTCACTCAGCCTACACCAAAAATGAGTACCAGGTTAATTCCTGGGGGCAAAGGCAGCCGGGCGTAGAACTAACCACTCTACCCCATCAAATGCCGAGGTTACGAATAGTGGAAGCCTTTTCCTTCCACCACTCCAAGGGCCTTCATGGCCTGTACGGAGTTGACTTTGCTTTGGTTTATGAAAAAGCTTTTTAACTTTGAACATTGCAGTACTGTTGCTTGAAAAGGTAAGCAGTAATAATCACGGCATTACAGCTGTAAAACGCGCCATGTTCCGACGGAATGTCGAAAGGAAGCTTGTCGTCGTCAACTTGCAACGTTCTCCCCTACGAGAATGAACAGTATCCAAGATTTAGAACCAATATTTTGGGGGAAAAAGTGCGAGTGGTATTCGGGATTATATGGTTGCCACAGAAAACTTGTCATGGTTCTAAAAGTCCAATGCTTCTAGACTTCTCTTGTGTGGGACGTTGTGTAAAATCATGCTCAAGCCAGGTTGTTAAAATTTAAGGTGTAGAAAGAACATATATCCTCGCTGACTTAAGTTGGTTAATCCACATTTTGCTGTAGAGGGTCTGCTGTGCCATAATTCACATCGCTAGCTGTGTATAATGATGCAAATAGTCAGAGCGTAGACGACAATATAATGTATATCATCATACAAGTTATTCTTACTACTGCTGAGGAGTCCATTCCATCTTTTTATGGGACTCCTCAATGAAAACTCGTTCCTTGGTGGAACAAAGAAATTGCAGCAGCTATAAAAGGAAGTCGTGCTTACAAAGAACTTTGCGCTAGGGCGCTAGTTTTTATTCAAATGTGCAAGACTGCTTCATGGGACAGATATGTATTGTCCATGACATCACATACACTGTCATCTCAAGTGTGGAAGACACATTTCGGGTGAACAAGGATTATCCTCAGTACTGGGAATTTCCATTTGCAGGCAGTATTGTCACTGATGCACCCGCGGTTGCTAACCATCTAGCAAGTCATTTCGTACGTGTCTGGTTCCAGCAATTACAGTAGTGATTTCCTGGCTCTGAAGCAGGAGACAGAACGTCATCATCTTAGTTTTGCCACCCAAACTTCAAAGGACTATGATATGCCCTTTACGAAGCGGGAACTGCGTGGCACCTTGGCATTTCACAAGGACACTGGTACTGGACCAGGTAATGTCATTAACCAGAGGATAGCTTCTTATATCTCCTTAGGGCCTGTACTACGACTGTCAGATAAACAGCCAGATACGTAGGCTGCAGTTTTGCAAACTAGAAGTTAAATATTTTATTGCGTACTACCAACGGATTTTAACTACGGTATTGTAATGCGGAAGATGTAGTAACATTTTTATTGGGTTGGTAATAAGGTTACTGAAAATATAGTGAAATTTAGCGTGGTGGTACACGTGTTCCCTGGTGTTTTCGCTTGTTTAGCTCTATTCCTTTTGAAATTGTATTACTATAGTCCAATATCAGACTTTTATTAAGCTATAATGTGGAAGTCCAGGTCAAAAACAGAATTAGGACTGAAATATACACATACGAAGAAATGTTAAAATTAATTAACTGTATAACGAAACTGAAACTGTTATAGGAAATAAATGTAACCTGGACGCAAAAGTTAAGATTCAGGTTATGTATCTTTTTTTGTCTAGTACTATTTACGAGGTTGCGCGTTACGTCGAAAGTAAAGTTTATATTCGTAATTAATGCCATTGATGCAGAGTGGGATCATTAATTTTATTATTAATTCAGAAATTGTTTGCTCACTGAATAAGTAGTTAGTTTCTTTCTTTTCAATACAACGTGGGAATAGTAACTGGCAAGCATTTATCTCACTTTAGCGTAAATACTTTTGTAGCAAGTTGTTATGAAGTAAAAGAAATATAACCTCCTTGACATCCTCATTCGACTGACGAATCGCCATGAACAACGTCGTATACCTTTACTCCATATGTGCGTCGCGGATAGATTTGGAATAGAACCCACACTTTTTGACACGTATTTTAATGATTAGGAAATGTGTGCTATCACCTCTAGTACCCAACCGACTACAATTTACAAGGTAAAAAAATGTTAGACTATTGGGACTCGAACCCACGAAAAACTGCTTATCAGCAAACTTTGCTGCCCTAACGACCACGGCTACTCATGAAGCTTGCGGTGAACCGCGTGTGTACTACTCATATACTCAGCAGCAACAACTTTCTAGCTTGGGAAATCTTTTAGAATTCTGTGATATCTGGACAGGAAACATGACATACTTCATAAATATATACATAAATTACATTGTAACAACTTAATTTCGCACAGCATCATGCAGATGTAGATTAATCTTCATGAGCAGCCATCTTGATTCTTTGCGGTAGCGTCCCCGATGAGAGCTAAGTCCCAGATAAGAGTGTTAACAGCCTCTCCAACTTCGGCATAGCTATACTCGAGAATATTTTCCCAGATTGCACATAAACGAAAGTCGTAGTACGCGGTGTCAACCGAACTTCCAGATAAATGTCCAAACTGGCAAATAAATTTATACCGCACTTTTATCTGGCTGTCGTAGTACAGGCCCTTAGGGTGTTCAACCAAATCTTAATACAGGGAGAGTTTCTGTCACTGTGGCGATAGGGAATAGTCGTTCCTCTCCTCAAGCTTTGACAAAGATCCTAAGCAGGGGTCGAAATACCGAACGCCAGTCGCAACGGCGCCTGAATTTCCAAATTCGGTTTTGAAAATTTATTTTCCGAAATTCGGATTTCCTTTACATGTACGTCCCCACCAATTTGTAAAGTAACAAGTCGTAACTTATGGTGTTTCGCATGTTTACTGTAGCTCATATATTCTAATATCAGCAATAAAGATTTTCACTGCTTATGGCAGTCTTGGAATTCTGTAATTGGAGCTTCGTACTTTGGAACTTGATGTTTGAGTTCTGCGCGAGAGCTGCCTCACAATCATGAGAGACATCATTGTAACCCGTCAAACAAGTTCCACTACAGATGATCAGTTATCAGTAGCCGAGTACAAGGATCAGACCAGAGTTGTGGAGAAATGCAGAGAAATAGTACATTAAATAATTCCACAAACACCTCATTACCGCCTTCATTCCCGTGACTAGCCGACGTCCGTCTAGCGACTGACACTCAGGAAACAGTACAGATGTAAGGCTTTTCAGGTGTTTGCTCTATTAACCAGCGTTTCGTCTTAGGTCTGACACTAGACTCATCAGAATAGGTTGTGTCAGACCCTACCCACTGACGCTGGGGTGTATGCAGGTAAACTTATCAGAAGCCGTATATAAGAGACACAGTCTGATAACTGCATACGGGAGATAAAACTCCACAATGGAATTATTGTCCGCCCAGCAATTCCGAATAGAATATCTAATTTCCTCCTTGGGAACTTAGAATTTCCATTGACACTCAGGAGCCGTCATCGGCTTTATTCGTTGTTACTCGGCTCATCGAGCCGAACGCATCGTGTCGTCACAATTCCACTCACCTTTGATTCGTTGGGAATCTAGGAATGAAATGATTAATTAAGTTACTGTATTACTGAATTATAAGAGAGTCGCGAATAACTTTGTGTACCCAGAATGTTCTACCGGTACATCCTTTAATTATGGACAGACTAGACTTTCTTTCCTTTCTTGTAGTGTATTCTTTCCCGAAGATCCCACGCCAAAAAAAAAAAAAAAAAAATGCTTTCTCTCAATCTGTAGCTTACAGTAGTCAGTTGCAGTTTGTTAAAACGAGAATTTTATTTAATTTTTGAGAATTCTCAAGTGAAATTATTAATAAAGCTAGTGTATTATTTAATTTTAAAGTTGTGAATAACTTGGTGTGCTCAGCATGTGTTCTACATGCTTTAATTATAGAAAATTGAATTGTCATTTTAAGATGAAACATTCAAGTGAAGCAGTGATATTTACATGTAATTTCTGCATCTACAATATTGTATGGGCTTCCACCGTAACGATGTGATAATGTGAATATTTGTTAGTAGATGTATGCCTTTTATAATAATATTAGCCACTTATTTTCTATTCATGCACGTGTATGAAGTAGCATTAGAGCCGATTATAAACTGGGCACGCTAATTGCGGCCAGGATCCAGTATTCGGGAGATAGTAGGTTCGAACCCCACTGTCGGCAGCCCTGAAAATGGTTTTCCGTGGTTTCCTATTTTCACACCAGGCAAATGCTGGGGCTGTACCTTAATTAAGGCCACGGCCGCTTCCTTCCCACTCCTAGCCCTTTCCTGTCCCATCGTCGCCATAAGACCTATCTGTGTCGGTGCGACGTAAAGCAACTAGCAAAAAAAAAAAAAAGAAGAAAACTGGGCATGCAGTAGCATTGTGAGCGGGAGCCTATAATTATGTCCACAATACTCCGTAATACTCTGAGCTCGAGGAAAGTGAAAAACCTTAGTTGTGAAAAGGTTAAGCAGAGGGAAGGTGTACCTAAATATTCTGCCACACGATAATGCGCGATTTCAGCCGATGACGGGTCTTGAATGTCAGGCGCTAGAACAAAAATGACTAGCCGTTCCTAAACTATTGCTGCCAAAGCAGTGCTGATAAATTCCCGTGGAATTAATTCTTTGAATTTAATACGTATGGAATGATGGTTTATCAATTCTTGTATTTTCACTGAACATTATTTGTATTTTTTATTTAATTACAGCATCTTTGTATTGAACGGTTTGCACTTTAGAAATACAGTTGTTTTCATTTCTGTGCAGTGGTGGAAAATTGGCAGCATTGCATAAGACATTGAAGCCCGTGAACTTGGAAGCCATTTAACGCTGGTGTTTTATTGTAGTTTATTACGTGTTTTACCTTTCTGTGTTATACTTCAGGAAATTGGCAAAATGAAGCGAACAAAGCCGCACACATTGACTGATGCGAGTAAAAAACAATGTACTCTTTCAAATTTATTAAGTAGGCCCGTAAATGTAACAGAAGTGATACAGAAGCGAGTGAATATGTGAAAACACTTGATGGAAGTGCCGAGTGTAGTGTTCAAGACGACAATGACCAGTGTGAAATTTATGGTGTTCAAGACAATAAGTCAACATTAAAAATACGTCGAAATTACAATTGTCAGGCAAACAAAAATTTCAGCAATCGTGGCTTGAATTACTGCTGTGGCTGCGCTATGAAGATGGAATTATGAATTGTGCCGTAAATTTCCTAGTATTGCTGATCAAAATTCTAAAGTTGTCTCCAGATTTTCAGGACCATTTAAACTAAAAACTTTCAAAAGATACGAAAAATCTACCCTATCTCGAAGTGTCAGGAGGCTGAATGTTTCAAGGAAAGTCCCAAATGTGCACCTTAGCTAAGTGTGTAAAAGTTGGATGCTAATATGTTACAGCATATGAACACATTGTTCATGGCATCTTATCATATTGCAAGAAATAAGACCCTACACTGATTTGGAAGGTTTGGTTGCATTGTTGAGCAAGTTGAATGTTACTGATTCAGAGAAGTACGTGAATGAGAAACAATGCAGAGAATTTATTTCGTACATTGCCTCAGATCTTTGTGAAGATTTGGTATGTGAAATTAAGGAAAGTTCATATTGCCAGTATCTTACTCAATGGATCAACAGATAAATCTGATGATGAGGAGCTCATACTTTACATTCGTTTTTAAAATTAACCATTTCTTTCTATTGTGTCGTTGGAGGATGCAACAAATGATTGCGATATGGAAACTCTAGAAACAGAATTCTTCAGTTAAGGCTTGGAGAACTCTTCACGGGTACAAAACTAATAGGTTTACGGACTGATGAAGCACCATGTATGATTGGTGTTCATAATGGTTTAGTAACAAAAATATCTGAAAAAATTCAGAACTTGGTAAACGTTCATTGTATTGAACATCAACTCCAACTCACCGTTCTTCACTCACTGAAAAATGTATGAAGTCAAACATTTTTTAAAGAATTTTAATTCCATACAGACTTTTTATGTAACAAAGTGAAAATTTTTTTGAACAACTATTCTAATGAATAGACATAGTTTTAAGTCAATCAACCATGTAATCATCTGCTCTCATACCAGTAACACACCAACCCCACACTGTTTTTAATATCATCTATCTTAATTCGTATTTAGTTTTTAAGTGAATCAATATTTTTGTAAATCTATGTATTTAAAAAAAAAATTTAACCATTCACCTAAGCCACTATAACAGCTGAGGATGTTCCTAAATAAGGAACGAAACATGTACTGTTTATTTATTTATTTATTTATTTATTTATTTATTTATTTATTTATTTATTTATTTATTTATTTATTTATTTATTTATTTATTTATTTATTCACGAAGCACAAGATACAGCTACACTGAGCAAATTTCACTTGCACTGTCAACAGACTATTTAACAAACGTAAACTTTCATAATAAAATATAACAAACATAACAAAATATAACAAGATCAGGTACACACCCTACTAATAACTGTCCAAATCGAAAACCATGAGAATGTCCATGTTCATAGCCAAGTCGTCGTGGGTCAAGATGGCGGTATAATCCCTTCACATCGACCTATCTTTAAGATACTATTTACACACCTCTCGAATACACTTTTATTTGATGCTATATCAAGCTCTTGTCTCCTATTAATATTGTTAAAGAGTGTTGGGAGGCGGATTAGGAAAGATCGTTGAAGTATTGAGTACTGAGTGTGGGGAATGTGGAGAAGGTCTTTGGTTCTGGTGGAGCGGGAAGGAACGCGGAGAGAGAAGAGAGAAACAAGATGTTCCGAGCGGTAATGTCCATTTAAGATCTCGTGGAGGAAACTCAGGTCAGCTACCTGTCGCCTGATGTGCAGCGGTGACACATTAATTGCCATTAATATCTGCTGCGTAGACAGATTTCTGAGCTTGGGGTTTCTGTTCCTTACAATTGCAGCAAAGAAGGACACTGCTCTGTCTAACTGCTTGGTATTGGAGGGGGCGGCTGTTGTCCAAATCGGAGAGCAGTAGTTTAAGAGAGGTTGAACGATCGTGAGGAAGAAGTGGCGAAGAGCAACGGGGTCAGAAATTTCTGTGAAGCGATAGAGAATGCCTAGTAATTTCATAGCCTTGGTTGTATATGTTTCTATATGGGTCTTAAATTGTAATTTTGTATCGAATATTACACCTAGGTCACGCTGTTGCGTAACCACGGTGATGGGCTTGTCGAGTAGTTTATCACTTTCCTCAGAAACAATAATGCAGCCAACCTAAACTCAATCCTAAATTTAATCAAAGGTACTTTTCCAAGACAATTACACTTTCTCCCGCACCCTTCAGCCCCACCTTAAGCCCTCTTCCTAAGCCATATTTCATTTCAATACAAGAACTTACTGATTTCCATGATTATAATTTTTACAACACCCCATTTATACTTTATTCTTTGTTAAAAACCTCTTAGTATGTATATTCCTTGTATTATTAACTATTACCATAACATCTCATTTCACTTGTTATTCTTTAAAATAACATTGTCTTAGGATTTCACCACAAAAGATCTTTGCTCCAATACGGCTGATGATGACCCCTAGATGGGTCGAAACTAGTACCGTATAATTTTGTAATTTTGTGAATATATTGTAGTATTGAAAAGGTGGAAACGTTTACGTTATTATTATTATTATTACTTATATATTAGGTAATATGATGTCGGTAGAGGAGATTTACGCAGTGTTATGGTCATGTGGCTGCATTTTTGTGGATTGGGGATAAGTTTCCAAGTACGGCACCAGTTCGAGAGGGCATTAAGCGATGACTGTAGCAGAGCTGCATCTGCTGGATTCCTGATCTCCCTAAATATCTTGCAGTCATCAGCAAAGAGTAGGGTATTTGCTGTTTCGTTGAGTTCGGACGGCAGATCGTCCATAAACAAAGAAAACAGCAAGGGGCCAAGAGTACTGCCTTGTGGGACACCAGAGGTGACTGGTAACCATGAGGATGAAGTGCCTGATATTACCACTCTCTGCCAACGGTTATGTAGGAAGCCAGCAAGAAGGGTCAGTAGACTGCCATGTATATTAAATCGTTCGGAGAGTTTATGGAGCAACAGAGTATGGTCAACAGAATCGAAAGCTTTCGAAATGTCTACGTAGCAGATATCCAGCTGTGATTTAGCTGCAATGGCGTGTGATGCAAAGCTATGCAGAGTGGCCAGGTTTGTTAGACAAGAGCCACCTGGTAGAAAACCATGCTGCTTGGTTGAGATATACGGCAAAGTGAATGCGAGGAGACGCTGGTGTATAATTTTTTCAAAGATAAAGGATAGTGTGGGGAGAATAGAGATTGATCGGTAAGATGAAACATTAAATTTGTTGCCTGATTTGAGAAGTGGAACAATATTTGCCTGTTTCCAGGTAATAGGAAAATAGCCCGCGGCAAAACATCTGTTAAATAATTTAGAGAGAGGGACGCAAAGAGTGCTGGCAGTATTTTTTAGGAAAAGAGGACCTATAGTGTCGGCACCGGTAGCTTTGTTGGTACGAAGAGTTTGAAGAAGGTTATGAACTTCACTTGGTGTGGTAGTTATGCTTGATAGGGTTCTGTTTGAAGCTGTACCAACGGGAGGGAGCAGTTGGTTTTGTAAGGGAGGGGAGAAGTTGGAGAAGAAATACCTGTTGAACAGTTCATTGCGATCGGCGCCATCTGCTGTTGTATCGTTGTGGTTCACGCTGACAGGAATCCGCTCCGTCCTTCTCCGTGTGTTGATGAGACTCCAGTAGCGCTTGGGATTGCTGCGGACGTTTTCAGTGACAGTGTCTACGTGTGTTTTGTAGTCTCTGTTAACATATAAATAAATAATTTGCCAAAAGGCAAAATAAAGTATCAAAACGGTGGAAGATTCTCAATAGTGTAAAATTTAGCGATTAAATTTTGATACGGAAAATGAAGCTGATTACTTGCAATTCATCATGTGAGCCGAGAGTTCAGTACACTGAATATTATTAAACACAAACTATGAACCAAGCTTGCCGTGAAGAACTGAAGTGATCTCATGATGATATCTTTGAATGGACTTCTATAAAGGACTTTGATGCAAAAAAATGTATTGATCGTTGGTATTTTGGTGGGAAATCAAACAGGCACATGTAGTATAATTTCAAAAGACGCTGACCTTGAAGGCGACTGGTGACTATTTGGGTTAGTATTTCTTAAAATATAAATTGTTTCTATTCCATTCTTATGTGAATTGATAGACTAGACTACTCAAGGACATATTTAAAAAACAATACATAGCTTTATCTCTAGTCTAACCTGTGGTTTTTATAATGTTTATTTGCAAAAAATATGCTGGCTCTTGATAAAAGGAGCTGGCTACTGAATTATTTATATTTTTTTTCTACCTCTGATCCTAAGTTTGTTACAGACCTATTTGTCTCACAAACTGTCTTATTTGAGAGGGTGGTGAATTGCTGACTTGTGTGGTGTTTGGAGAAAAGGGGACCTTTTTTCCCCGAGTACCAATGTGATTTTCAAGGTGCCAGCCTCACCCCTGACTATTTGGTACGCCTAGAAAGTTCTATCCAGGACATATATCTCCGAAAACAGGATTTGTTGGCTGTTTTCTTTGACTTAGAAAAGGTCTATGACACCACATGCCGATATGGCTTCCTTCCAGTCCTGCATCAGTGGAGATTCCAAGGTAACTTGCTGGTTTTTATTGCAAATTTTTTGTCATTCGTCTGTTCCGTGTTCATGTAGGATGGGCATATTCATAATGCAATGTTCAGAAAAATGGAGTCCCACTGGGATCGGTTCCCAGTGTCACTCTGTTCATAATTGCCGTGAACACTATTGTCGCTGCTGCTGTTCAGCAGTAATACTATCGCTATATGTAGATGATATTGCTCTACATTATAGCTCACAAAGTATGGCAGTCGCAGAGCGACAATTACAACAACCTATTAGGAGAGTGAAACAGTGAACCTTAGAACATGGCTTTCGGTTTTGAACTGCAAAAACCTCTGTTGTTCACTTCTGGCGGAAGGGCATTCTTCACCCCATCCTGAACTCTATTCAGTGGGCGTTGCTCCTATAGTTGACACAGATTCCTTGGGCTCCTTTTCAATAGTAAATTGTCATGGGAGCCACACATGCGTTAGTTACAAGCCAAATGTGCTACGAAACTGAATATTTTGAAGTTTCTTAGTGGCACTATATGGAAGGCAGACCGCACGGTGCTCCTACGATTTTTATAAGGCATGTATTTTGTCTGGGTTAAGCTACGGCAGTGCAGCATATGGATCAGCAAGGCAAAGCATCGTTGTGAAACTGAATAGCATCAACCATAGTTGAGTTGGCGATGGGAGCATTCTGTACAAGCCCCATTGCTAGCCTGCTCACTAAATCTGGTGTGCCGCCTTTACCCTGAGGCGCCAACAAATACTATTGTCCTATGCTGTAAGTTTGTTACTCCACCCAAGCTATCCCTGCATATTCCACAATGGAAACAGTCACCTGTATTCTGCTTATCCACAAGCAACACAACCGGTTAGTATATGTTTGGATAGCAGTCACAGATTGTATGATGTACCTTCGGTTCCTTGTCTTGTGAGACGACCAAGTAGGGTTCCTCCGTGGTTAATACAACAACCTGAAATAATACTGGATCTGCACACCAGCCCAAAAGAGAACACGGACCCCTCCATTTATCAGAGATGCTTTTTGTCCGGTATCAGATTCTGTAGTTGTTTCCATGGATGGTTTGAGGGCAGAAGTTAAAGTGGGCTGTGCGTTTGTCGTTGACAGTAAGAGGTTTCTTTTTCCCTCTACCAGAAACCTGCAGTGTGTACACAGCATAGCTCTATGGTAACCTTGAAACTCTGCGGTATGCACTGTCCAGTGAACGCCAGCAATTTCTGCTGTGTACTGACATCTTGAGCTTGTTACAATCTATTGATACATGTTTCCCTCCACACCGTTTTCTCTGCAGTGGATCCAGGACCTGCTGGCCGGTAGTTGGAGTGCGTGCACCAGAAACACATTGTTTTGGCTCCCAAGCCAGATTGTTGTAGCGGGAAATGAGTTAGCTGATAGGCCTGCCAAGGAGGCAGTCACATTGCCTTACAGGATTCCAGCCAGTGATATTCACTCTCAGCTGAGACATTTGGTCATGTCCCATTTGGAGATGGACTGGCAGGCCACCCCTCTTCCAAATATGCTGAGAATGATAAAAGGAACTACGAATGTGTGGAAGACTTCCCTTTGTGTTTCTTTGAGAGAAGCAGTGGTATTACGTCATCTTCAGATCGGCTATGGTATAGCAATACACTCCTACTTACTGAAGGGAGAAGTCCTCCCCGGGATTTACTTGCGCCAGTGATCCTACTGTGGTACACATCCTTACAGAGTGCGTGGACCTGGCCAGTCTGTGCTGTAGTCTAAAACTTCTGAGTACCATTTCCATCATCCTGAGAGATGACGAGCAGTCAGCAGACCTCATAGTCTGTCATATGAGGGATTGTGGCCTGTTTTATCGTGTATAAAAGTGTATTTTCTATTTTTAAATTTTTATTTGTTAACTTTGTTTTATTCTGTTGACTCGGTTTTTACTTTGTCTTTGTGTATTTTAATGTTATTTTAACTTTTAATTTGAATGATATATCACTTCAAGGGCAATGTAGGATCTTATTTCAATCTATTTTTGTATCATTTTATAAGGAAATAAGGCATTGCAAATTAAATCCACCGATTATTTTAAATTCATATTCATTTTTCTTCTCAATTTGTTGTCAGTGGATAAGTTTTAAAATTTTAATCATCATTAATCTTCGTTTCATCTCGTACCATTAGGGGCCAACGAGCTAGATGTTAGATCCCTTTAAACAAGCATCATCATCATCAGATCGGGTATGTAGTGTATGTCATCGAGGAACATCTGCTGCTGAGGATAAACCTATTGTGATCTTAAGCAAGTGTAACTAAAGGCTGACGGCTGTAGACATTTGCACAAAAACAAACAGAGAACAACCTGTGCAAGGGCGTCTATGCCCGAGGACGGTGGGCGCACCCCCTCTCCCAGCTCTCAGGGAAAGGCAAAAATCTAATGTAGTCAAGTGTTTTTCTTTCAAGAAAATGATTTAAAAGTCGGTATTACGTAGAAGTGGTAGTACCACCCACCACCAACAGGCAGGGGATACCGTGGGTGTTATTCTACTGCAGAATACAAGTCTCAATTCGTCTTCCAAAATATTGAAATACTACATACCCCCAGGTCTAGGCCCCCCACCCTACAAACTGTCATTTGGGCACCCATGAACCTGTGTCAGTGTTGACTGTGAAATATTGATTGTGTGATGTTGAGTTTTATGGATGCATATCTGTCAATCTCTTAACATGCAGACATAACTCTCAGAGCGTAATTTGGCCAGGCAACACAATCGTACCATTGACAAGGGGAAATCTGTGCTATGTACTGAGGCAACATTTGAGAAGTTTGGGTCAAATTGCCATCAGTATGGTTACTGTCATCCAGGAGAAAGAATACTAGAAGGCTGCTTTACACCAGCTGTGAAGCATGGGGGTGGTAGTGATATGGTTTAGAGATGTTTGGTAAGAATGAAGTGGGGGATTTGATGAGAGTAGAAGGTATCTTGAGGAAGGAACAGTACCACCTGGAGCTCAACTTATTGTAAAATGGATTTGTTCTGCAGCAGGACAACAATCTGAAACATTCGTCAAAGTGGTGCAAGAAGTATGCAAGAAAACAAAGAATCATCAGGCGTTAAAGAAATTACCTGACCCCCTCAGTCACCTGATTTATCACCCGTCGAGTTGTGGGATAAACTCAACCGTAAGGCAGAACAATTTTCTGGGAATAGTTGTGAAGATCTCTGACATTGCCTTTTGCAAGCATTGGGAGCTATAACCATAGACATGTTGGTAAAACGAACCAAAAAGAATAACCATATTATATATATATACACACACACACACAGTATATACCGTATTTCACGGCATAATCGTCGCACTTTTTATACCAAAATTTTCGAAAAAAATTGTAGGGTGCGACCATTATACGATGAATATTTAATACCAGTATTTGTATTACTCAAAAAATGTATTTATAACTAAATTGTATTTGATACAAATTTAAGATGCACGTAATACTCGCGTTTATACATCAAAATAATTAAAATAGTCTAAAACAAAATTCATAATTTTTCGCAACAATTCGGCGAACGTTTTTCCAACCTGAAAATAAAAATGAACGTATTAAGTTAATTTGTCATTAATTTGAGTATTAAAGTTAAAATATTACACTTGCAAAAAATTATCGCTTTGTTGTGAAATGCGGACTTACCGGTACGCAATTTATTCCAAATCTTCGGTGTCGCTATCGCAGGTTTCGCTATCTGAAGCGCCGTCCTCGCCTCTGTTAATACCAGTATCAGATTCTTCGTCTCCCTGCCACACTGCGTCATCTTCGGAACCGTCTAGTGCATTCTAAATCCCAGTCCTTTTGAAGCTCTTGGAGACTAGTTCAGGTGGTATAAGATCCCAACTCTTCTTCACCCACGAGCATAACAAGTCCAAGGGTGGACGCCTGATATTTCCGGCGGGCGTCAATTGCTGATCGCCGCTCATCATCCACTCGTTGTAAAATTGACGTAAGTGGTCTTTAAAGGGTTTATTAACACATACGTCTAGTGGCTGCAAAGCAGATGTTAGGCCACCAGGAATGACTATCTGTCGTGTCTTATTTGTAGTGAGAATTTGCTTCACTTCGTTCACGAGGTGACCTCGGAAACTATCTAAAACAAGCAGAGCTGGTTGTTTTAGTAGTGCACCAGGTCTTCTATTCCACACAGTTTTAACCCAGTCCAGCATGAGTTCTACGTCCATCCAACCCCTTGGTTGCACTCGTACACGAATTCCACGGGGAAACTGTGTATTCTTAGGCATCGTTTTCCTCTTGAAAATGATGTAAGGCGGCAACTTTCTCCCGCCAGCTGTAATGGCTAGCATTGCCGTGCATCGCATCTTCTCACTACCGCTGATTTTCATTAATACACTCCGTGATCCTTTTAGCGCAATAGTGCTGTTGCGAGGCATATCAAAAAAGATTGGAGTCTGATCGGCATTACCGATTTGAGAAAGCAAGTACGAAGTTTCCTTGCGCAAACGTATGACAAATCGGTGAAAATTTACAATCTTGTCCGTGTAATCAGCAGGCAACTTTTGGCTTAGTGTTGTTCTCCTTCGCACTGACAGATTGTGTCATCGCATGAACCCCTTAATCCACCCACGAGTCGCCTTAAACTGAGTTACCGGTATGTTGTGTTGTTTGCGCGCTACCTCCTGTCCCTTAATTTGTAACATTTCATATGATACACTGCAGCCATTGTTACGTATTTCACTGACGTACCTAAACACTTCTTCGTCAATTATAGGAAACTTCCCTGTTTTAGGACCTCTAAACGCGCGTCTAGAAGGGTTTGTGCTTTTTAGCTTGTTTTTTACTTTCCCCCAGTCACGCACCAACTTTTCACTCACAGAAAATTTTCTTTCTGCAGCTCTGTTCCCTTGCTGTTCAGCGAAGGCAATTACGCTTAGCTTGAAGCCCGCAGAATAGTTTCTATATTTACCCATAATCGCTTATAAATGCTTCACACGTTAATGTTTTGCGATATAAATGACTTTCCGCAATTGTTCACTATTAAAACAAATTATTTCTGCAAACACCCAAAACACAAATTAAAAACTTAAATTCTCACGCACACATGTCTACAGTAATCACGTAAATCTGAAACAAATAAATGCATCTGTGATCTGTCCATTCCAGAGCAGCCAATACTGTTAGGCAGCAAGGAAGCATGCAACAATTTATCAGTTTAGCTCGTTGGTTGCGACACACTACTGCGCTTGCGCAAAGCTCGTAAACCGGAGCTCTAGCTAGCGCGGTGTAGATCTACTGTATAGTTGACTGTATTCCGAGACGTCAGTAACAAACATTCATTTTTTTTTCAATTTCTTTTAAACATACGGTAATTAGGTTAATATTTCTTCCCAGTTATTGATGATTTTACATTACATTACTGACGAGTTTATAAAATAAAACTTTAATAGCATTGGATAATAATTATCTTGACTGCTTGGATAAAAGTTTTTCATACCGGGCGAGTTGGCCGTGCGCGTAGAGGCGCGCGGCTGTGAGCTTGCATCCGGGAGATAGTAGGTTCGAATCCCACTATCGGCAGCCCTGAAGATGGTTTTCCGTGGTTTCCCATTTTCACACCAGGCAAATGCTGGGGCTGTACCTTAATTAAGGCCACGGCCGCTTCCTTCCAACTCCTAGGCCTTTCCTATCCCATCGTCGCCATAAGACCTATCTGTGTCGGTGCGACGTAAAGCCCCTAGCAAAAAAAAAAAATTTTTCATCCCATGCCCGGACACTTATGACGTAGTAGTAAGATAAGAGTCTAGCGATGACAACTGAGACATCGTAAATAATTCGGCTGAATAATTCCATGGAAATCTGCGTTATCGTCTTGGATTTCACTTCGTGCGCAATAACACAGGAGCCGGCCCCATGGTGTAGGGGTAGCGTGCTTGCCTCTTACACGGAGGCCTCGGGTTCAATTCACGGCCGGGTCAGGGAATTTTACCTGTATCTGAGGGCTGGTTCGAGGTCCATTCAACCTACCTAGCCGGTATTTCCTGGCGACGTTGCCGATAAGCGATAACTTACAGCCTTACGTATTTCAAATGGGAACTCTTAATATGTAGGTGGTGAATAAATAGTACACTGTCTCGCGACCACGTTGTCAAACTGCCGATAGCCTACCGGTAAGCATAATATGTAGGTGGTGAATAAATAGTACACTGTCTCGCGACCACGTTGTCAAACTGCCGATATTCTACCGGTAAGCCATGCGTCGTACATATACCGGTATTATTTATTTATGCGTTGTGCAACATGTCGCAAACGTGACTGTGTTGCCAAATTGCCCATAAACCATACACATATTTAAATTGCGCATCCATGTGCAACTTACGTTGCAGTTCCATTTACCTTTTAACCAGATTAGTGAACAAAATTTGGACGTGCGACGATTATGTAATTAAAGGTTTAAAGTCCGATTTTTGTATTGAAAATAAAGGATGCGACGATTACGCGGTGGCGACGATTATGCCGTGAAATACGGTATGTTATGTAGTAATCGGAACAAAAAGTGGGGCCATAGATGGGTACAGAGTTTTAACAGTGTAGCTCTAAAATATGTTCTTTTCCAATATTCAAAGCATAAATTGCTTTACAGTGTCTCATCAGTAGAGATGAGAATTATAGGCACTAAAAACAGTTAAAATAGGCAGGCATACAGGCTGTTAAATTAGCCAAAATAGGCATTTAAATAGGCACTAATGTGACAAGAAAAGATTACTTACAATTAATAACACACTCAATTACTACAAAAGGAATTTACAAGCAACGTTTCAATGTTTTTCCAGAAACAATCTTGTTTTCCTCTCATGCATAATGTTTTTTGTACTGAGAGAAAGATCTCTCAACATCGCATGAAGTGATTGAACAAAACTTCAGTCAAGTCACTTCATCTGGTTTTATTTCGATGACAGCGGCTGCTTTCCCAGAGGTTCAGACAAAACTTCCCTAACCTCTTCCACAATCCCGAATGACTTAACCAGGGGGCATGCCACTCTTCTCCAACCTGGTGACTGCTCCCGGCATCTTGTTGAAAGGCTCCGGTTTATGCAGGGGCATATCAGCTCCCAACATTGCGGTGCATACGTCTGAAGAAAATGGTTGTTGGTTGCTGCCCAAAGTGGGCTGGTAGAAAGGTTGCATTAATACAGATTTCTGTACTCGTATCAGATGTATCGCAGTATTTCTAAGTTGATCTAAGTGGTATTTTTCTCACATTTGATCTAAAAAGTAATAAAATTGCCATAAATTACATTGTTCCTACATCTTTAAATTTCTACAGTTGGGCTAACTGGCAATAATGTTTAGTATATATCATGCATTTGTTTCATAAAAAAGGGACTATTAGAGATGATGTTTCTAGAAGTACAAAACTTTAAAGTAGGAACAAGGGAATTAGTAATTTACATGGAAATATGCCCTCAAGGACTTTCCGTTCTAATTTGGCAGTATAGTGTTGAGTTCACCGGGTGAAAAATATAATAAAAGACGTGAAACGATACCGGAGTGGCGTAGAGGAGAGATCCGTCCTTCATGCTTGCCAAGGACCAACGAAGCTGGCCCTAACAGTATTCTTACTTATATAGAAGAATGAAAGCGAAACATAGACACTACAGCACAGTGGTAGTCAGAGGGGTGAGGTTTAAGGTCTCGAAAAAAGAGAGGAGAATCTTAAGGAAAATTTTAGGACCACAGAAAAATGCTGATGGGGAGTGGAGGAATAGAAAAAATGATGATCTCTACAAATAATCCGAGAAAATCACTGTCACCATTCGAAAGCAAAGGCTAAAATTCTATGGGCAACTAGAAAGAATGGATTAGAAACGGCTAACTAAGAAAATATTCAAGTACATCACTGGATTGAAAGCTTCGACAAAGTGGGTAGAAGAGGTAAATAGATATGCAATAGAAAGTGGACTTACAATGGATATGATTCACAACAAAAAAGAATTTAGAAGCCGAGTGGACAGCATCAAAACATTCCAGGAGAAACCACGAAAATGTAGACAGGTTCAATGCGGTCCATAGGCAGCCAAATTCTGCAAAACAGCAAAAAAGGCAACGCTACGGTGATAATGACACGCACAGACTACACTCGGAAAATAGAACAATTACTCACCGATTCTACATACAGGAAAATTAGGAACCCTACCAACCGCATTAAGAACAAACTCCACACACTAGTAAAAAATTCCAGTATCCCAGCCGAAATACAGAAGAAACTGATATCCTCGGACCCGATACCTCCAAAATTGTATGGCCTTCCTAAAATCCACATAGAAGGCATACCTCTGCGACCTATCGTGAGCGCTATAGGCTCTCCCACGCACGATATCGCCCGTTACCTAGCTGGACTACTTCAGCCACATACAGGAAACACTGAAACCTACGTGAAGGACTCCTGACATTTCATCCAGCTCCTTAAGGACCAATCAATTGAAAGTACGGACCTATTAGTAAGCTTTGACGTCGCGTCACTTTTCACCAAGGTGTCGCTAACAGAAGTATTTCCGCTATTAGACCAGAAACTTCCAGAAGACCTGTCAACACTAGCTAAAGAATGCCTTAGTGCCACTTATTTCTATTTCAACGGGGAGTTCTACGAACAGACAGAAGGGGCCGCGATGGGGTCGCCACTCTCTCCAATAGTAGCAAATATGTATATGGAACACTTCGAACAGAAAGCCTTAGCTACATCTGCCCTGAAACTGAAATGTTTTCTCCGCTTTGTGGACGACACTTCTGTAATCTGGCCTCACGGGAGCAATAACCTACAGCTATATCTCGACCATCTCAACTCCATACACGTAAATATTCAGTTCACCATGGAAATAGAAGTAGACGGAAAACTACCGTTCCTGGGTGTGCTAGTAATACGCAACCCCAATGGGACGCTGAGTCGCGCAGTATACAGGAAACCCGCTCACACAGACAGGTACCTACAGTACACGCCTCGTCTCATCATCACCCATCACAAAAGCAGGCTGTCCTAACATCACTAGTGAACAGGGCCATAGCGATATCTGACACAGAGCACCTCGAGGAAGAGAAAGAACACCTCACGGGAACCCTTAGGAAAAATGGCTACTTGCTCAATAACATCCGACGAGTCCTTAAAGAATCGGAAGAGAACAAAGAAAAGGCTGCTGCAGGAGAAAACAACGGGAAAGAAGAACTGACCCGCCAGAAAACAGCGATACTGCCATACATTCAAAACACTACAGACAGGATCGGCAAGATACTGGACAAATACAACATAAAAACTATCTATAAACCTCACCGTAAGCTAGCCCGTTATCTACCACCACCAGTAAAGGACACAATAGAACTACAGGCCCCTGGAGTGTATCACATTGAATGTAGCTGCGGAGCTTGTTACGTAGGTGAGACAAAACGTCTGATCTCCACCCGCCTAAAAGAACATATCCGTCACACCAAGAACCAAAACACAGATATTTCAGCAGTAGCCAAGCATTCCTACGAAACTAGGCACGGAATATCATTTGTGACGCATACTCTCCAGAATTCTCGCGAGACAGCCAGGGCTTACGTCAGCCAGAAAGGCTAGGATATAAAAGGCCAAGATCAAGGCCAATCTAGTAGTGTAATTTCTGCCTGGGAGACTGATTACCTCGGATCGAGTAGGGGTATTTCAGTCGCCTTGACAAAGAATACTGCAACGTATTCGAAACGTCGGCAAACTGTACGTGATATGCGTACAAGTACAACACGGTTCAACCTATAAATTAAATTGTTCCGAGATATCTGTGGAACAGCAGAGGTGAAAGAAGGTGCGGGGGTGAACAGGTCTCAGGCTACGAAATTAAAGTTAATTTAAAATTTAACAAGGTTATATTTTCTTTTCAATATCAAGAAATAACAAGCATGGCAGGTACAGAGTAGCAAGGCAACAAAAGTACAATTACAGTATTTACAGGGTTTGGGCTTCGAGCCCCGAACTCACAATCTTGAGCAATTAGCTCAGCTTTACCCCAAAACAAGTTTCAACAGAGGGGCAGAAAACCCCATTCATGCCCAGGAGCACTTGCTCCAAATTACACAGTAAAACCTCCTTGAGGTGCGCAGAAAACAAAATTTTCAAGAAAGAGCAACTCGCTCTCAAAATTTAAGCCTGTCAAAGGCCACACCAAATTCCACCTTCAAACTGTCCTCTAAGGACATAAACACAGGGGTAAAATACCCAACCTACTGAGGCCTATTAAGTGAGAAAAGGTTAATTACATGGCCTCTAAAATACCAATTTGAGAGGAGGCGATCCGCACTCCTAATACATTTGTTTAAAACCTACTTGGCACTAGGCCGTTCTTGCAAGGGCTAATCCCATACTAAAGAGGTGACTTATAAAAGGAAACAATTTACATTACGTTAAGGAAGAAATGGTTGTGAAAATAAGTTCACCTCAATGCAATATGAGTGGGAGCTCGAGAGGGTTAAGCATTCTCTATCCCAATTTTTTTAGTTTAAAAAGATAGAATTGAAACTAAGTGTCTTTACATTTTAGAGGAAAGTTACATGGTGAAAGGCTTCGGACCTGCCCCGAGAGTTAAACTGCTGAGCTAGCAAGAAAAGAAGTAATTAAACGGCCATTACCTTGTTGTTGAACTGCTGCCCGAAGAAAGAGGCGCTTCCCGCCCCCTGCTACGTACTTTACACTTTGAAAGTTGGTACTGAAGTGGCGCAGAGACCCGAAAATCAGCAGTTTATATACTCTTGTGGAAAGTTCGAGGCGTTTCAGGAATGAAAACACCCGCCCACAATCATTTTATTGGATAACCAAGAAAACCCCTACACAATATGAAGAAGAAACACATAATTGGTGGAAAATTAATTCGAGAAATTCGGGATTGGCTAAATTCAAAACAAGGGGAAAGAAAGGGTTAATATTGCCAACTTAAACAATGACTGAAAGAAATTTAACAAAGAACAAACTTATGAATTCAAAATTTCTCCAAAAACATAGTTCTTTCACTTCGCACTAGGGTGCACCATTGTAGTTCTTCAGTAGTGTCCTCTAGAAGAGAATGTTCACACTTCTTACTACAGGAAAAACAAAAATACGTCGAAAACGACCCAGTTCAGAAACTTCAAAATTTCCAAGTAGTGACATCTTCTGAGAAACTTGAAAATTAATACAGTAGATAAAGTTCAGACTTCCTCCAGCAGAGGAGTTTCAACTGGCGCAAAGTTTGAATTAGCGGCGTGGAGGTGTACCGCCCGGTACATAAATAATTCTTCATATTTTTTTTTGTGCAAGTTACTTTACGTCGCACTGAAGCAGATAGGTTTTATGGCAACAAAGCGACAGGATAGGGCTAGGAGTGGTTAGAAAGCGGTCGTGGCCCGAATTAAGGCACAATCTAGGCCCAGCGTTTGTCTGGTGTGAAAGTGGGTAACCTGGGTAAACAATCCTCAGGGGTTTGAACCCACTATCTCCCGAATACTGGATACTGGCCGCACTTAAGCGACTTCAGCTATCGAGCTCGGTTCACAATTTTTTAAAGGGAGTTTTAAAGATTGCATTTCAGTTGAAAATCTCTATTTTCACAGGAAGAATCACAGTTCAAAATGCCGATTTAATTTTCATCCATTCTGTATTGTTTGGCCAGATGAGCTATACCAGATGAATGGAGATTTGCTGTAGTAGCCCCTGTGCATAAAGAAAGGGTGATAGACATAAAGCTGAAAATTTCAGACCGGTAAGTTTGACATGCATTATATGTAAGCTTTGGGAAGGCAGTCTTTCTGATTATATTAGACATGTTTGTGAAATTAATAACTGGTTCGATAGAAGGCAGTTCGGTTTTAGGAAAGGTTATTCCACTGAAGCTCAACTTGTAGGATTCCAGCAAGATATAGCAGATATCTTGGATTCAGGATGTCAAATGGAGTGTATCGCGATTGACCTGTCTAAAGCATTTGATATGGTGGATCATGGGAGACTACTGGCAAAAATGAGTGCAGTTGGACTAGACAAAAGAGTGACTGAATGGGTTGCTATATTTCTAGAAAATAGATCTCAGAGAATAATAGTAGGTGAAGCTTTATCTGACCCTGTAATAATTAAGAGGGGAATTCCTCAAGGCAGTATTATCGGACCTTTATGTTTTCTTATGTATATAAATGATATGAGTAAAGGAGTGGAATCAGAGGCAAGGCTTTTTGCGGATGATGTTATTCTCTATAGGGTAATAAATAAGTTACAAGATTGTGAGCAACTGCAACATAACCTCGAAACTGTTGTGAGATGGACAGCAGGCAATGGTATGTTGATAAACGGGGTTAAAAGTGAGGTTGTGAGTTTCACAAATAAGAAAAGTCCTCTGTTTTAATTACTCCGTTGATGGGGTGAAAGTTCCTTTATGGGGATCATTGTATCTCGGTGTTAATATAAGGAAAGATCTTCATTGGGGTAATCACATAAATGGGATTGTAAATAAAGGGTACAGATCTCTGCACATGGTTATGAGGGTGTTTAGGGGTTGTAGTAAGGATGTAAAGGAGAGAGCATATAAGTCTCTGGGCCGACCCCAACTAGAGTATGGTTCCAGTGTATGGGACCCTCAACAGGATTACCTGATTCAAAAACTGGAAAATATCCAAAGAAAAGCAGCTCGATTTGTTCTGGGTTGCAAAGTTTGAGCTGGGAAGAATTGACAGAAAGAAGGAGAGCTGCTCGACTAAATGATATGTTGCATCACTAACATGTATCCGAACATCCCAGTTCCCGAAACCATCAGCATCATAAAAAACAACCTCTCTGAACACAGTGGACTAAGCAAAATATAAATTGATGAGTTTATTAAACTATTAACCTTTATATTGAACAATAATTACTTCACGTTCAAAAACAAGATTTACCATCAAAAGGGCTTAGCTATGGGAGACCCTATTTCTGGTATTCTAGCGAACATCTGCGTGGACAACTTAGAACACAATAAAATAATAAATTCCATCAATGATATTCATCTTTGGCTCCGCTATGTTGACGGCACACTAGTTATCAGCGATAAACAGTGCAATAGCAGCGACAACATCCTCACATTCCTAAACACTTTAGACAACAGCATAAAATTCACAAAAGAAGATGAGGACAACGGCTCTATCAATTTTTTAGACATCAACATCACACGAATGGACAACGCATTGGAGTTTCGAATACGCAGAAAACCCTCCTTCACCCCACTAACAATAAACAATAATTCTTTACACCCAAACTCTCATAAACAAGCCCCTTACTACAGTTTAATATACAGAGCTTTAAAAATTCCCCTTTCACCTACCAATCTAAAAAAAGAACTTTATTACATAAAAGATATTGCCAAGTTCAACGGCTTCAACACCAACATGATCAACAAGATCATCAGCAAAGTAAAACTAAAATTAACAACAAAACTTTCCCCAATAAAACCCAATAAACACAAATACGCAACTTTAACATACACTAATCCAGTCATGCACCAGATAGCCAACCTCCTAAAAAAGCACGAAGTCAACATTGCTTTCAAAACAAACCAGAACATATTTTTCAACCAGAACTCTGTCAACCCAAGAAGAAATCACTACGCGAGCTCAGGTATTTACAGACTCACCTGTTCACAATGCAACTCCTCGTACATCGGACAAACTGGCCGAAGCTTCCAAACCCGTTATTTAGAACACTACAATGCCCAAAAACATAATAAATTTTCCGCAATGAGCACCCACATGAGGGACACTGGCCACCACTTCACCACAATAGAACAAGACTTAAAAATCCTAAAAAATTTGAGAAAGAGAGACCAACACTTCACTAAAGACAAAAACCTCAACGAGATAATAGATATTAAAAAAAAACCTTTATGAACAAATTCCCACCTTACTACAAAAAATGAATTTTCAAGGCAACAACTTGTCTAAAATCTTCAATACCTTATTAACTAACTCACCCAGCACGTCGACAATTACCCCCCCCCCCCTACCTCCCAACCTCCCCCTTTCCCTCCAGTTCCCCCACACACAACGACGGCAAGCCCATACATCCTCCCACCCAAGCACCTCCCCCTCCACCACGACCCCACCGATACAACACGAGAAATAAAAACCACTCGACCTTCAAAAACACAACAATACCCAACACAAGCAAATAACATTCATTGCATTAACAAAAATACATCAATACTATCTGCGTAACGTTCGAGTCCATATATCCCCCCTCCCTCTTTTTATAAACCAACACTATATCAACAAGCAGTCCCAATACACAACAAGCTCGCCCCTCCACTCTACCTTCCTCCATTCTGACAGCTCACCTCTGCGCATGACTCCGCCCATGCCCCTCCCCCCCCAAAGCTCTCCACCACTCCCGCCGCCATTGCCAACCGCATGTGCTTATTACCGACTGAGCCTCCTTCATAGTGCACCAATACTCATCAACAATTACCTCTCAGCGACACATCAGGTATGTAACATAACATTTACTCTTCATTACTTACCATAAACCTTTCTTACACACCAACTAATACTATTAACATCTCAATTACAGATAACTTCCACTTCATACAATAAAACTTTCAACAATACGCCAGAACCCAGCGCACATCGGCACGAAAATGGCGTGCCACTACGGCTCCTCTTCGCAGTCAGAATGAGAAGATGCCTCATCCCAGCTACAACGCTCTGACTCTGCAGTTACCGTATACATTCTAATCTCTCCACCGCAGTTCACAACACAAGCAACTCTATTCTATTTCACCAGACCAGCAACAAAAAAACAATAACTTCATCCCGAAGTCCATCATACTTTTTCCACGGAATAATATCAGTTTAGTCTCGCCGCATCTCACACCGATGTCTTCACATAACATTCGAAGCTACAGAAGTCAACTAAAAGAATAAGCGAAAGTTTCAACCCGCAACATATTCCTAATAAGCAATTACCTACAAATAACTGTAATCATTGTTGCCATTCAAACGCACTGAATACCCATGAGTCTCCATCCACACTGACCAGTCTCCGTACCGATCTCGGTGCTGCAACCAGACGACTTTCAGCTTGAGTCCTATAAAACCTCATTTGGCTATGGAATATTTCCCTACCCCCGGTGATTTTAACTAAGATAAACCACTCTGCATATTCTGAAATGTCAATGCTATATTCTTCTTCCAACCTTTAAAACCACAGGACGCACTTGGTACTAGATTTTTTTATATCCTTGCTCACCAAGCTGCTTTTGTGTAAATATGTATATAAATTGTAAAATTCTCAACTGTTCAATTGGACAATGTAAATACTGTATAGTTACCAACCATTGACATTAATTTTTGGTTACATTGACGCCGAGCACTGCACCCTTTCTCCCCTGATTGTTATAATGTAAATATTTTTAAAAACCTTATTCTCAACTGTTCAATTGGACAATGTAAATACTGTATAGTTACCAACCATTGACATTAATTTTTGGTTACAAACATTGACGCCGAGCACTACACCCTTTCTCCCTTGATTGTTATAATGTAAATATTTTTAAAACTTTATATTTTCCTATGATTGCATCAACTGTTCTCCAGAGCACCACTGCCGAACTCTACTATTTTAATTTTACGCATTGGTGCCGACTTCTTATTCTATAAACCTGTATGTTCAACCATCACTATTGTACAACTGTTTCTCATGCTTAATTTTTGTAATGTGTATTAATAATATGTATTAATTTGTGCATGTCAACTACTAACCAGGTACCTGATTTTTGCCTTGAGGAGATAATTTGACTGATGATGCCCTCAATGAAGGGCGAAACATGTCTCAAGTGGAATCAGTAATAAATTCCTAAATTGTAAAATTTATATGTATTGAATAGGTGACAAAACAAACCTTTTAGCATCCTACATTAAGTGGTATGTTCCGAGCTGTCAGCGGAAAGATGGCATGGAATGACATTAGTAGACGAATAAGTTTGAGTGGCGTTTATAAAAGGGAAAGATCACATCATCATCCTAAACCATCTCCAGTTTCCCGGGTGTGGTATATGAGCCTCCTCCATCTCATCCTGTCCTTGTACCATTCTTCCTCCACCAACTTGTCCCAATCATTACCTCTCAGCAGTACATCACTCTTAACTAAATCTATCCATTTCCTTCGTGGCCTTCCCATGGGTCGTCTTCCTTCTACCTTTCTGTCAAATTCCTTCCTTGCAGTTCTGTTTATTGGCATCCTCTTCATGTGACCAAACCACTTCAGTCTTGATATCTGAATCTTATTGAGGAGAGAATCATCTATTCCTACTTCATCTCTAATTTTCTCATTCCTAATCTTGTCTTTCCTGGTTTTCTGGATCATAGAGCGTAGGAATTTCATTTCAGCTGCCTGAAGTTTGGAATTATCTTTATTGGTCAGTGTTGTGGTTTCGAGACTGTACATAAGAATTGGTGTATAACAGGACTTGTACAATGTAATTTTTGTTTTCATGGGTATTTGCTCATCCTACAGCAGGTGTCTTACCTGGTGGTAAAATTGTGTTGCCTTATTGATTCGATTGTTCACCTCATGTTTTGCTAGGTTGTCATTTGATATAACGCTACCCAAATATTTGAAAACTGGCATGCTGTCCAGTTGAGCTTCATTTAACTTGACTATTGGTTCTGTTCCTTCCCCATACTCTTTCATCACCACCGTCTTGGTCTTGCTGATGTTTAAACCATATTTCTTAAACTCCTCATTCCAGCTTTGTATTCTCTCTCCCAATTCCTCTTCTGAGTCACTCCAGATTGCAACATCATCTGCAAATGTGAAGGCTTTGATATCTCCATCTTCTTTCCTTTTAATTGATTTCATTACTACATCCATTACAATAATAAATAGAAGTGGTGACAATGAGCTGCCCTGCTGCACTCCTCTCTTTGTTTCAAACCAGTCCGACAAACCACATCCTACTTGAACACAGCTTCTGTTCCCACTATACAACATTTTCACTTTGTCTATGAGGCTGTCTCGCACTTGAAGTTCTTTCATGCATTGCCAAATTCTTTCCCTTGGTACACTATCGTATGCTTTCTCAATGTCCAAAAATATTAGAAATAAAGTCTTGTTCTTCTCCCAGTATTTTTCCATTAGCATCCTAATTGCAAATATAAGGTCTGTAGTTGACCTTCCTGGTCTGAAACCATACTGCTCTTCTTCCAAAATTGGTTCAACAATATCTCTGATTCTGGTCTCTATTATTTTTTCCAATATTTTCAGGACATGAGACAGTAGTGTGATACCACGGTAGTACATTTTCGTCAGCTTCCTTTCTTGAACAGAGGTACAATGATGCCCATCCTCCAGTCCTCAGGAATAGTATTTTCCTCCCATATCTTGTTGAGCAGTCTGTAGAGCCATTGGATTCCTGGAATTCCTGCTGCTTTCAGCATATCTGCACTTAGTTCATCTATGCCCACTGCCTTTCCTTTCTTCATGCTCTTGAGCGCATTTTCAACCTCAAGCCATGTAATTGGTGGTTCAGTTGTGGTTCCTCGACTTGGTTCTCCTCTATCCGTTGTTATGTTTTCTGTATCTCCATTCTGCGGCTTTTCGAAATAGATCTTGAGTTCTTGTTTGATTTCTCCCTCTTTTTCTGCCAGAGTTCCATCATCACGTTCTATTGCTTTCATGGTCTCTTGATCCCTTCGCTTGTTTTTCACTACTATGTATAGCAATTTCATATTTCCTCTACTGTCCTCTTCCAGTTTGTCTGCAAACTCATTCCATTTCTTCTCTTTTTCTTCCCTTACAATGTTCTTTACAGCAAGTTTCTTGTTCCTGTATACTCCTTGAAGTCTTTGTATTTCTTGTTCTTTTCGTTCTTGTCCCTGTTTTTGTTTTTCCTTGTCCAGTGCCTTCTTTATTTGGTTTCTTTCTTTCACCGCTGTTTTCACTCTATCATTCCACCATGGTGTCTCCTTTTTTCTTTTGATAGAACTTGTAACTCCACATAGGTTTTTGGCTTCTCCCACAAAGGTGTCTTTGAAGGCCTTCCATTCTTCATTAACGCTGGTTACTTCACACTTCGGCAAACTCTGTTGAATCCTTAGTTTGTATTCTTCCTTTATTTGGACTTCTTGCAACTTCCAAGTTTTAACCCTTGGTTTTTTCGTAATAAGTTACTGCGTTTCTTTTGCCTTATGTTTGAAAGATCACAATATGAAAATGAAGTTGGAATTCAAGAGGACAAACTGGGGCAAATATTCATTTATAGGAAGGGGAGTTAGGGATTGGAATAACTTACCAACAGAGATGTTCATTAAATTTCCAATCTCTTTGAAATCATTTAGGAATAGGCTAGGAAAACAACAGATACGGAATCTGCCACCTGGGTGACTGCCCTAAATGCAGATCAGTATTGATTGATTGATTGATTGATTGATTGATTGATTGATTGATTGAGAGACCACCAGCGTTCTAACTCCTCGTTCAGTAATTTAATGATTATTTATATTTTAGCAATATACAAGAATAATTGATAGTTCACCACTAATACAGCATTGCAACAAAACAACTTGCCACAATACATAAATTAATAGGCCTATATATGCTACAGTCAAATGTGATCATAGTTCTCAATCACAAAAAAAAGATAAGAGGAACAAACGAATTTACTTCCTTACTGCAAGCTTGACAGACTACACATCCATCCGTTGTGAAATTGGGATCTCAGTGATCCACTGCTTCAGCCAGTAGGACTTCGACGATTTTTCTTTGGGCATTGCCGCAAACACACTTCTTTTTTCTTCTTCCACTTCACAATAAATCACAACACGTTCTGAACATAAAGTGTACGTGTAAAACGGTTTGCATCATTAGGGAGGAACAGGACATATGGGTTGTGCAACATAGTTCGACATTGACTGGTTCTCGCATGTCTTAGGAGGTTGGAGGCTTCAAGGTCAAGTCGTTCCTTGTCTCTCCTGATGGAAATTTCCCTAGAAATATTTCTGGTGACTTCTGAGAATTCCTGTTTTTGTTCATGGGGTAAACAGATATTGAAAAAAGATAAGATAATTCTGTCGAGCACACTAGCTAAAATATAATGCACTGGAAGAAAATCGGCTTTTTTAAAATGCAGTCAAAAGGCATCAAATAGGCATTTATACTCCTAATAGGCACGGACCCCTGAAATAGGCATTTATAGGCACAATAAAACCAACGAAATATAGCTAAAAAGACCCTAAGCGGATTTATACCTCAAAAGCCTACGTTTTTTTAACACAGGAATAAAATAGGCAAATTCCCATCTCTAGTCGTCAGATTGTGGTCCGGCTAAATGGTTTGTGTGCTGGCCTTTGGTCACAGGGGTACCGGGTTTGATTCCCGGCAGGGTCGGGAATTTTAACCATCATTGGTTAATTTTGCTGGCACGGGGGCTGGGTGTATGTGTCGTCTTCGTCATCATTTCATCCTCATCACGACGTGCAGGTCGCCTACGGGAGTCACATCAGAAGACCTGCACTTGCCGAGCCGAACGTGTGCTCGACACTCCCGGTGCTAAAAGCCATACGCCATTTCATCAGATTGTGTATAATGGATGCTGTTGTTTGTATTTTGATTTAAAATAATATTATTTGAAATATCACAAATCTCTCTGAAAACTGTAAAAGTAGTTATTGGGACTTAAAGCGAATAACATTATTTATATCACTAATCTGATGCCTGATAAATAACATGAACGGGAGTTTTCTTAAGGCGAGTTTAAACTTTTAGGAGGTAGTGTATTTGGAAATGAATCTTACTTTGTTATTGCAGCTGTTGAAGGCTGGATCCTGTTTGTAACATCGGTCCATGAAGAGGCACAGGAAGATGATATCCATGATAGATTCTCGGAGTATGGGGAGATAAAAAATCTCCATCTTAATCTGGACAGACGTACAGGATTTTTGAAAGTAAGTTGTTTATAAAATAAGTGTAATTTTAGGTTCCTTCTCCAAGTTATTTTATTGAAATTGTTTTTCTTTGTCTTAGGGTTATGCATTAGTTGAATATGAAACCTTCAAGGAAGCACAAGCTGCAAGAGAAGCATTGAATGGAGCCGACATCTTGGGGCAAACTATTGGGGTTGACTGGTGCTTCGTTAAAGGACCCAAGAAGTAAGTGTGTTGAAGTTGCTAATAGAACTGTCATTACTCATACGCATTTAGGATTGAGTTAGAGAGCCAAAGTTGAGGGAAATATTTGAGACACATTCCCCTAATCAATACTATAAATTGTGTATTCTTATTAAAAGACAATTAAATTATAGTGGGACATGTTTCATCCCTTCTTCCAGGACATCTTCAGCCACTTATCAAATGAGCACCAATTCCAAAAAACACAAAAATATATATTAAGTTAAGATGATGCAACACAATATAACTGTCTAATTACAACTATATCACAATAACAGTCGTATATCTTTCATTAATAGTGTTTGAAGACAAGATCCTCATCAATGTTAAACAGTCAAATGAATCCTTGTGGGGCTATACACCGACTTAGCAAATGTCATGGAATAGTCACCTAATAGCGTGTGGGGCCTCCTCTGGCCCTGCGAACTGGAGTGAGACGCCGTGGAAGTGTGTCGACAAGTCCCTGGTAGTCCTCTGGACGCAACTGACACTAAATCGTTTGCAGAGTGGCCGCCAGTGCTGGTCTGTTAGTGGGTGCAGGATCCAGGGCACGGAGCCTGCGTTCCAGGACATCCCAGATATGCTCGATAGGGTTCATATCGAGGCTCCTGGGTGGCCATGGCAGACGTTGGACCTCCGCTGCATGTTCTTGGAATCATTCCCGAGTGATATAGGAGCGATGTGGAGGCGCGTCATCATCTTGAAACACTGCAGAACCGCCTGGGCGCTGGAAGGCCAAAAATGAGTGGAGATGGTCTCCAAGCAGCTCAACATACCGCGTACCATTCAAAGTCTCTTCCAGATCAACTAGGGAGCCCATTCCATACAAGGAAAATGCACCCCAGACCATAACAGAGACACCAGCGCCGTGGACCACACCTTCGAGGCAGGCGGGATCCATCGCTTCATGTGTTCTGCGCCATACACCTCCCATCGGTATGGTGCAGTTGAAATCGTGATTCGTCCGACCGTATCACGCTATGCTTCCTACAAATTGTCAACTGGGAGACGTGTCTAGCACAGCCTGTGTTGAATTGAGCCGTGATTTGTTGTACGGTTGCCCGTCTGTCACTACTGACAATCCGTCTCAGATGTCTCCGGTCAGGGTCATCGAGGGTGGCTGGACGGCCGGTCGTTCGTCTGTTGTGGACGGTGACACCCGCATTCAACCATTCACGATACACCCTGGACACGGTTGATCGTGTGACGCCGAATTCCCGCACCACTTCTGAAATCGCACTTCCCATCCGTCGGGCACCAACCACCATACCCTGTTCGAACGGTATCAGCTCACGACGACATTCCATGTTACACCTATCACATGCACAGCCACTGCTCACAAAGTCTCATATACAACTGCCACTGGCACAGGGGGTGTGTGGTGCGCAGACAACACACCTGCGCATCAGTGCTCCGCTATCCCATGACATTTGCTCAGTCAATGTAGTATTAACGCAATTTACAATTGTAGCACAATAGTTCACAAAATCTTTTCCCTTAAAAGTACACCGTAGGTGTACATGTTCAGAATACAGTATATTGGAATGTTCTAAAATGAACAGTAATCACATTTTTTGTGGTTTTTTTTTTTTCCCATAAAATTATTTCATAATGAAAAGCCTAATTTTGATGTTGAAGGAGAGTCCTAACAATATGTAGTTCTATAGGCTAATTGAACATTTTCAAAAGGTACAGTAAAATTGCTCCCAGGAAATACCATATTTACTCGCGTAATTTCCCCCTCCTTTTATAAACTGTTTTTCGACCTCAAATGGGGAGGGAAAATTAAGTGAATCTAAATTAAAAATGGAAATGAAAAATTTTATTACCTTATGCCTGTTGCTCACTGTCAAATTCAAGTTTTATAAAACATTTGATAAAACTTTTCATAAAATAGGACATGTTCTATTCCGTGAAATTAATTTTACGAAACGAACCAATCAGCGAAGCTGACATCACAATGATGTTGGCGCTACGTGGCGAGAAGATTATTAAGCTCGATTATAAATAAACACATCTTTCTAAAATGGCAGGATCCGGGTGGACTAAGGAAGCTGTTAGTGTTTTACTGACGAATACCAGAAGTATCCTTGTTTGTATGAAGTTACAACACCACTTTACCACAACAGAAATGCAAGAAGAGAGGCAGAAAACACAATCGCCGAATCCCTATATGAATGCTGGTCTTCTAACCTCAGCTCATTTTCGACCAAAGACAGCAATCCTCTACCTTCTTCTCTTCTTTTGATCCAATCCTGAGTCCAGCATTTCCTGGCATTTCTTTTCCTTCCTTTTTACCACTGTACAACATATAAGTGCAGCTAAAGCAGCAGCAAGTTTTACTTTGTTGGAGCCCTACTCTCAAACACACTGTAAGTTGAACAGCTGATTCTTGGTTTAAAAGTTTATCGATAGATGGCAACACATACAAATCTTAGTTCAGAAGTGAGTTCATAGATGGCCATCCTGATGCTTCAACGGATTTTTTAAAATAATTTTACCGTGAGCAACACAACTTGTTTTTACCAAAATTTTATAAAATTAATTGTACAACAAATTTTACAAAACATTTTACTGTGAGCAATAGGCATTAGCTAAGTTATGAAATTTATTTAGGCCCAAAATAGTACAAAATAATTTTAAATATTTATAAAACAATTCATTTTAATAATAAATTAAAACCAGTAATACATTCGCTAGCAATAAATATACGGAAAACGTCGTTTTTTAATGTCACGCAAGAATTCGCCGGAGATTGGTGCCAGGTACGATACCTGAAATAAATTAGAATACTGTATTAGGGTAAAAATCTGGAAAATTGCCTATACTAATATGTATTCCACTTCAAAGAAATAGACTTACCTTGTTATTCATTGTCGCTTTCTTCTGAAGTCGTCTGCAATGAATCACTTTCATCTTCCAGATGCGGTCATCTTCAGTTCCATGTAGTTCGTTGGAAAGGCCAGTTTTCTTGAAACTTCTCACAATAATGTCTTGTGAAATCAGTCCCCATGCACGAACAATCCACTTACATGTTGATTCTAGTGAAGGCCTCTTGATGTTCCCGGTAGGCGTCAAGAGTATGAGAACCTCCCGCCATCCATTCAGAATATACCCGCCGTACGTTGTCTTTTAATGGCTTGTTGACACATCAAGAGGCTGCTAGGCTGACATCAAGGCACCAGGAATTATTGCAGCATCAGTCTTCTGGTTGACCATTTCTTGGCAAACATAATCAACAAGATGGTCATGGAAACTGTCCAGAACCAGGAGAGACCTGTGGTTTTAGAGGTGGCCAGGCTGTCTTCCCCACACAAAACGCAGCCAATCCTTCATGAGATCCGCCACCATCCAGCCTTTCTCCTGGATATAAATGTACACACCGGAAGGAAATTTCCCTTTAGGAGTTGTTTTTTGCTTGAAAATTACATAGGAAATTTTTGCCCATCCGCAGTAACAGCCAGCATAACTGTTCAGCGAAGCTTCCCTGCCCCAGTAGTCCTCATGATTATGCTGGATGCTCCCTTCCAAGGTTATGAATTTCATTTTTGGTTCCGTATTGAATTAACATTACATGTAATGGATGCTCCCTTTTCGGTAATTGTAGTGTTTCTAGTCGTATCAAAGAAAATCGGAGTTTGATCTGCATTTTCGATTTATAACAGCATGTAATTGTTCTCGCGTTGCTTCCAAATTCCAAATCCATGAAACTGCACAATTTTTTCACTGTGGTCCTTTGGAAGTCGCTGGCATAGAGATCTCTTTCGAAGAGTATGATTGTTCCTTTTCATGAACCGACAAAGCCACCCTCTGCTTGCGTTAAAATCAGGAATTTTCAGGGTTTTTGCTACTTCTACAGTCTTTAACTCAAGCATCTCGTGGGTAACTGAAAAGCCTTCATTTCTCAATTGATTTACGTAAGAAACAACGCCCTTTTCAATTTCTGGATGCTTCCCGGTTTTTGGTCCCCGAAATGATAAAGTTGCTTTCTTGGTACACTATAATTCGTCTTTCTGCTTCCGTCAGTAACGCACATGTGATGGTGCTATGGGAAATTCACAAGATGCAGCACGATTGCTGTTATTTTTGGCAAATTCTATTACAGACAATTTAAATTGTGCATGCGTAACTACTGTTGTTTACCCCCCCTCCATCTTGTCACTAACAAGCACTTTGCACAACAATGCACTCATAATAACACTGGTGAAAGCAATTACTGTACATGTGTGAGTCACAGCTGATAACAAGGACGAGTCATAGGTGTGTTCTGGCTCCGGGCGCTGCAATGTTGAGTAATCCGTCGCGTCGTCCTCTCCTAGCATGAGAGACTGTAACTGGTATCTCCAAACTAGTTCCCGATTTCCGCACTTTAGCATGAATCATGAAGGCGATATAAGTCCGTGGTTCACAAATAGTGGAAGCCTTAGATAATATATGCTATTATATTTTTTTCCAAATTTTCGTTCTAAAAATCAGGGAAGGGAAAATTACGTGAGTTAATACAGTAATATGGTGTGTTTTGCTATGAATGTTACCAGTCGCGGAACTCCTCTCAAAACAATTCTTTGAAGAAGGTACTTGAAGAATTTAAATGGTGGAACAACTTTGAATGTTTATGTTGATAATTGACGCATAAAGAAAAAGGGGGCTTAAAAGAAAAGAAAGGAGAGGATTAGGCCAATTGACGAGAAAAATAAAGTAATGTTAGGTATGATGTACATGAGTACTCGCTCCCTTGCTGGACTACTGGGTTTGATGTGAATGGGAAATACGAGCTCATTGTTGGGAAATATATTTAGGTATGCAGTAATTGTTTAGCTGATTGGGTAGTGTTTTGGTAGTCAGACCATGGTAGACAAATATCCACTGTAGTTGATTAATCTTTTTGGTCGATGCATAGTCTTGGCTATATTATGTGGAGCAAGAGACTTGTTTGTGTTATTGGTGACTTCTGTGCTGGGTGTAAGCAAATCACAGTAGTCAATTGTGTTCTTACATGGTGTCCATTTTCCACCTGTTTTCTTAATTTGCACAGGTAATATTCAGAAGCCTATCCATGTTGCACATACAACGGCTGTCAACTACCACCTGTCTGGCCAACAGCTACTGTAATCCTGCCCATTTTTATGCCTCAGCGAAGTTGAAAATGGAATGACAAACTAGGTCTGCATTGTAGTTACCGCTGGAAATCGTTGTTGTGCCTAGAATAACCGCTATGATAAATTTCAGCTAGTTACTGCATTGTAGTTACCGTTGGAAATTGTTCTTGCGCCTAGAGGAAGTGCTATGATAAATTTCAGCTTTGAAATATGACCAAAAAGATTTTGTCATCTGAGGTTCAGTATTGCATGAACTATCATCATCATCATCATTATTTTACAGTTCCAATTTCGCAGGTACTGTTGGCGAGCCTCTTCCACTCTGTCTTCTGTTGCTAATGACGTCCTCCAGTGTCCTTTCCCTATCTGCAAAGTCCATATTTGCGATGTCCATCCATTGGGTTCTTGCTCTTCCCAATATCCGTTTTCCTGCCAAATGTCTCTCCAAGTTAATGTAAGCTGTCCTTGTTGGCTCATCCTTATTACATGCCCAAACCACCTCAAACTGGACATGCTGACCCGATCTGTGATATCTCAATCGCAGCTTCCTTTTTAACCACGTCATTCCTTAACTTGTGCATTTTTTTAATTTTAATTGTGGATCTCGGGAACTTCATCTCAGATGCCTGGAACCCTGATAAGTCATTCTGAGTGAAGCTGCAGGTTTTGATACCATAGGTTAAGATTGGTGTGAAGTACTGATTGAATATCACCAGCTTTGATTTTGTTGGTGCTTTGAAATGCTGAAAGTAGTCTATATAGCCTCAGGAATCTTCATATCGGTTGGATTAAGTTTGGATGAATTTCCCCACCATTTCTGAATATTAACACAACTGAAGTTAACTTTTCTTGTTATATCCTCAGTCTTCCTACATTTCAGTTTATGTTGACAGCAATACATGTTTGTTCTATAATTATGGAACTCAGTAGCTGAAATACACTGTAAAACACAAATTCATCATCACCATACAGTAAAACCTTGTTAATTCGAAATCGTTGGGACTCAAAAATCGGGCTTCGAATTACGTGATTTTGAATTAACCGCGAATTCGCAATTCAGAAGTATCAACCCTCGCTGCGATACAAAATATTCTAAGGCCCGTTACTGCATGCAGTTAACCTTGATTCACAGTTTATACCTTTCCAAATGCCATGAAAAAAGAACTATTTCCAAAATGTATCCAAGAAGGTGCATTTACAGTATTCAAATAATGCACTTGGATATCTCACTGACAAACATAACCTCATGCAACGAAAGAAAGAAAAAAAAGCACGATTCAAAGACGAGAAATCTATGCTGGCTCCCATGTGCAAGTACTTTATTAATTGAAATACTATACTGTAAGCATTTTAGATGCCTTGTATTTACACAGAAAGTGCCCGATGTCCTTAAAATCGAACTTCGCTATGACTATCCTTGTACGATTTCCCGCCATGGCACTTCTCTTGTACTTCAGCAATGTAAACACTGGCCGCGTCACAAAGTATTCTAAGACTCATTAATACATGCAATCACCTCGATTCATGGTTTAAACCTTTCAAATGCCATGGGAGAAAACTATTTCCAACGTGTATCCAACAGGGTGCATTTACAGTGTTCAAATAATGCACTTGGGTAAATCACTTACAAACATAACCTCACGCAACGAAAGAAAAATATCACACAATTCAAAGACGAGGATAAATTATGGTGGTTCCCCTGTGCAAATGCATTATTTTTTGGATTTCTGTACTGTTTACATTTTTAGATGCTCCGTTCTGGCATGGAAAGTGCCCAACGCCCATAATATTGTGGCTTATCGATCTTTCCTATGACGAGGGGATAAAGTTTCTCGCTTCAATGTGCAGTGCATTGCAACCACCGCCGTCTCGATCCTCCTATACTGCCTGCTCTATGCGAGCCTTTTTGCGACTACGCTGCGACATAGACGCACAATGTTCTAAACTTATTCTAATGACGACAGCCTACAAAACACTATGCAGTATGGTCGTATGTTCACTGAAGCTCGTAAATTACAGCAGTAATATTAAATATCGGCAAAATTACCTGTATGAAGTTTCAGTTCATGCACAATTTAAAGATTTTCATGGACGAAGGCTTGGAGTGGTACGGTACCGTACCTTTTGTGTTCTCGCCTACGCAATATAAACAGAGGTCTTACGAACTTGGTTAGGATAATATCACTAACAGTTTGCTGATATTCTTTGACTTCACACTGTAAAAAGCACATTCTGAAAGGTTTTTTGCTGGTTGTTTTACGTCGCACTGACACAGATAGGTCTTATTGCGGCGATGGGATAGGAAAGGCCTAGGAATGGGAAGGAAGCGGCCGTGGCCTTAATTAATGTACAGCCCCAGAATTTGCCTGGTGTGAAAATGGGAAACCACGGAAAACCATCTTCAGGCCTGCCAACAGTGGGATTCGAACCCACTATCTTCCGGACGAAGGCTCACAGCTGCGTGCTCTTAACTCGCCCGGTGTTCTGAAAGGGAAGACATCGCAAGTCCTCGTATTAAGCTCGAGCGTTTGAAGGACGTCGACAATAGGGCACAGCAGCTTCAGCGAACTCCTGCAGATGCTTCACCAGAGCAACAAAACAAGGTTTTGGGTATCGAACTCCTCCTCTGTCCTGATGCATAATCAGTTCCATTTAGTGGTGTCGAAGCTCTAGGCAATGAGATGTTGCTGACACAAATGTCACACTCCATCCTCTCTTCAACAACATGAACCTAGTACCCGCAAATGAGGATTTGATTTCCTGTTTTTAGTTTGATTGGAATATTATTGTTTTAATATCTGAGGTTGTCCAAAATGTCTAAACATGAAGACGTTTGTTTTGTGATTGTCCGTCACAGTTCTTATCACAAGGAATCCACTATCCTCCACGGCTTTAATCACCTTCTGAAAAAAATCTGCAGCCTGTTTCCAGTCATTCGACTGGGTCAGGAATGGAATGAATAAAGCCCCCATCTAGCAGCGAGGATAGGAATTGTGCCGGCTGCCCAAGCCTGTCGCACTCCTCCGGGGTAATGATTAATGAATGACAGATAAAATGAAATGACATTCAAGAGTGTTGCTGGAATGAAATATGACAGGGATAACCGGAGTACTCGGAGAAAAACCTGTTCCACCTCCGCTTTGTCCAGCACAAATCTCTCTTAGAGTGACCGGGATTTGAACCACTGACCCAGCGGTGAGATGCCGGCGCGCTGCCGCCTGAGCCGCGGAGTCTCCATCACCTTCTGAAATAAGGTGTAAAGGCACAGATGCGAGAGTAATCTGAGGATAACCAATTACTTCCTTTATTAGGTCCTTGCCTGGATAAAGCCGACAGCCGCTTTTCTCTTAATTCCCTTCTAGACGGTATTTCATGGAGTCGTATCTTTTCTGGCTGTGAACCACCTTGCCGAGATTGGCAAAATGGTACACAACAGTTGAATATTTCGGGGAAAGAATCTGAAGTTTCAGTTCTACGAAAAATAGAACTTACACAGACGGAAAGAAACAAGTACCAACACCTTAAAATCACTTTTGAAATATCTATTAGCATAACACGATTAATTCATTTCACAGTTCTATACAAAATATCTCTTGTATGAACGAAAGTTACCAGACACGTTTACTTATTGTACGAAATAACTCAGGTTTACACACACATTCATGCACCAATAACACAGTGCTACACTTATACTAACAGCGAAGATTGTGCGTCTACTGCTGCACTCTTACGGCGACTTGGAGAAATGTCGGTAGTCGCGCCTTCCTGTGTTAAAATAGTGGCATAGAGCAGGCAGTATAAGAGGATCAAGACGGCTGTGATTGCAACGCACTACAGACTACAATGACCCCAATCCCTCACACTTGTACGATTTTTCGGCTGGCACTTTCTCCTTTAAAACCATATGATCGTTTGGGCTTGCATTAAAATAAAGCAGTGCAGTTTCATCGGCAATGACAATAATGTTCGGTGCGTACGAATTTATTATATGAGCCACGTTTTTTTTTCGTCAACTGTCGGCGTCGCCAGTGTTCGCGGATTCTGTTTTCCCGCATACGGCCCGTTGCGTGATATTACGGCGTTCCTTAAAAAGTTTGAATACAAAAGAATTCCGATTTCATTCAACTTAGTAATCATGAAGCGCACTGTAGATCCACCGAAGTGAGTGTAAATGTGGAAAGCTACGGTACCTCTGCACGTTCCGGAACACGCGTTCTATTATGACGCGCATAAATTTCGAGTTGAAATTACTCTGTAACATACTACTGTTTTAAAATGTAAAGGCAGTTTCGAAATTAAATGTCTAAATTTCGGTAATGTGGCCGAGATTGTACTTCGAATTACGAATTATCCGTATTTCGAATTAAACAATTTAAATAACATGCAAAACTGTATCTCATGTTTCCGGGAACGAGACCTTCTTCGAATTAGGCGGGATTTTGAATTAACCGATTTCGAATTATCGAGGTTCTACTGTAATCATTTCCCTTTATCCAGCTGTAGCCAGGTAGGGGCAAATATGGTTCCTGTCCACTTTCTTCAGTCTTTCCACCACTTCTCAATCAATCAATCAATCACTGCTGATCTGCATTTAGGGCAGTCACCCAGGTGGCAGATTCCCTATCTGTTGTTTGCGTAACCTTTTTCTTAAATGATTGCAAAGAAATTGGAAATATATTGAACATCTCTCTTGGTAAGTTAATCCAATCCCTAACTCCCCTTACTATAAGTGAATATTTGCCCAAATTTGTCCTCTTGAATTCCAACTTTATCTTCATATTGTGATCTTTCCTACTCTTTAAGACACCACTCAAACTTATTCGTCTACTGATATTGTTCCACGCCATCTTTCCACCGATAGCTCAGAACATACCACTTAAATGTAATTAATCTCATAATGGAACCGTATTGAAGATGATATATTGAAATTATAAAATTATTTTATATACAACCACCTATTCAATACATTACAGGGTACAGAGACTTATTAATGTACAGTGCACTCCCGATAATTCGCGGTAATTAATGCACGCATTTCCGCGAATGATCGAAAACGGCGAATTATCTGCAGTCATTTTTAAGCCTGGTAAAAACAAAACTGTAGGTTAAAATAACGAAATGTATTTTATGAACAAGCAGAAAATAATTATAACACTTCACATTGTATTGTAACACACACTAGAGAAAAATTACAAAATTCCATGTGGATTATGCCAACATTCGTACCTAATGAAAAAAATCGGTCATCAGTTTTTGTTTCTTAGACAATTGTTCATTTTTTCTAATTTTGATGGCGCCTCGCCTTTCTCCAGTCTTTCTATAATTTTCAGTTTTTCACTGACGGTTAACCTTTTATATTTCATTTTTCGACCATTCATATTGAAAACTCTTACTACTGACTTATTCGAAACTTCAAAGAGACTTCCGTACTCCGTTCACACTTCTCAAATACAGTAGCCTACAATTCACTCGCTGCCGGCGCACCTACCCTTCACTTGGCGTTCAGTTCAGCGACCTTGGGCTGTGGGTAAAAAAGGGAGGATAAATTCACAGTGCATTCCTCTTGCATTGTCTCTGCTTCCAAGATTACAGTAATCTGTGCTGTGCCACGTGCAGCAACAGGCTTGAATGTTTCCAAGTTTGCAGCATTCTGGCAGCAGTGTGCATATAGGCCTACTGCTACATCATAGAGAAACAAAGTCCATTTCCATTCTTTTAAACTAGGCAGAGATAATTTTACTCAGCGTGATGATTAGTGGGTGTATTAAAAAATAACTCTCTGAGACCTGCGAATTATCAGGAGTGCACATTGAATAGGTGGTTGTAAATAAAGGTATGGTAAGGGTTATTCTGCCCGAAGGCAGGTCCGAACCTCCGCAGAGGTGTTCCTGAGCCGGAGTTTACGTGCGGTAGGGTGGCCAGTTCCTCTCCGCTCCTCCATTCCCTTACCCCCCACCAACAGCGCGTGGCAACCCATCCAACTCCTGACCACGCCCAATGTTGCTTAACTTCGGAGATCTCACGGGATCCGGTGTTTCAACACGGCTACGGCCGTTGGCGTTGTGAATAAAAGAATTTTATAATTTTAATACATACCACTTAGTCGAGCAGCTCGTCCCCTTTCTCCCAAGTAATCCCAGCCCAAACTTTGCAACATTTTTGTAACGCTACTCTTTTGTCAGAAATTTTTTCCAGTTCTTGAATCAAGTAATCCTGGGGAGGGTCCCATACACTGGAACCATACTCTAGTTGGGGTTTCACCAAAGACTTATATGCCCTCTCCTTTACATCCTTACTACAACCCCTAAACACCGTCATAACCATGTGCAGAGATCTGTACCCTTTATTTACAATCATATTTATGTGATTACCCCAATGAAGGTCGTTCCTTTTTGACACCTAGGTACTTAGAATGATCCCCAAAAGGAACTTTCACCCCATCAATGCAGTATTTAAGACTGAGAGGACTTATCCTATTTGTGAAACTCACAACCTGACTTTTAACCTCGTTTATCATCATACCATTGCCTACTGTACATCTCACATTATCAAGGTCATTTTGCAGTTGCTCACAAACTTGTAACTTATTTATTACTTTGTACAGAATAACATCATCTGCAAAAGCCTTATCTTTGATTCCACTTCTTTACCCATATCATTGATACACATTTACACATATCATTGATATATATACTCCAACACTGTGTCCCAGTCCAGGTTTCTTTTTATGATACTGCATTGGATTGTGTCCTTCCTTCTCAATCGTGGTCGCCCATGGCCTCCTTCCTTGCATTTGCATTTCCAACACCTTTATTTGGCATTCTTTCATCACTCATTCGCTTTATGTGTCCAAACCATCGTAGTCGGCTCTTCTGTATGCTATCATTCATTTTTTTCCACTCCAATTTCTTCCCGGATTTTCTAATTCCTTATTTTGTCTCTTCTACTCTTCTATGTCATACTCCTCAAGAACTTCATTTCGGCTGCCTGTGTTCGACTCTCATCCTTCTTTGTCATTGTCCAAGTTTCTGCTCCGTAAGTTGTTATGGGTACGTAATACATCTTGTACATAGTTTCCTTTGCTTCAATTGGCACATCCTTGTCCCATAACATGTTTCTTACACTATGTTAGAAACAGCTTCCAGCTTGAATCCTCTTATTAATCTCAGCATCCAGTAGAGTATTCTCCATTAATTCACTCCCCAGGTATTTGAACGTCTCCACTACTTCCAGGAGCTTGTCTGCAAGTCTAATCTGACCTTATCCTTCTTTCTCCCCTCTAGTCATATCAAGGGTTTAACTCTTTTCCACATTTATTTTCAATTCACATCCTTCGATCTTCCCATTCACCTCATCCAACTGTTCTTGAACCTTCATGTCCTCTTCTCTCCAAATCACAATATCATCTGCAAATACAGTAGAAGTCCACTGTAGCGAGTAAGGTATATAACGAGAACCCTGTTATACCGACAATGTTTTGCTGTTGAATTGAAATACCAAATAATGTAGTTCAACCTATTCAATACAAGTAAATAAGAAATGTAGTGTTACATTCCTATTTAATTAACCCAATCTGGGTCTTCATCAGCCGAATAAAATGCAAAAACAGTGCATAGGTAAATAAGAAATTAAAGGATGAGTCTTTCACAAAAACAGTTGATGCAATATAAGATAATGGGAATTGGTACTGCGTGATTTTAAATTGTATAATCTAGAAGAAGTAGAAGGTCTGTCACTTATATGAAGTACGGTGCAATCTTCTGAATAGTAGCACAACACGCACAAAGTTCAGCACTGTGTCTCAAAATGTTTATGAGAAGAGATGAACATTAAAGTGAGCCAGCCTGCATATACTGTCAGAAGTGAAGTCACAACACAATTTAATAAATATGAAGTCCCAAAATTGTGTAGAAGTCAAAGACGAGTCACTTGATTGAAGCAAATTGCTAGCTCCTGAAGATCAGCGCAACATACTCAATGTCCGGCACTGTACTTTCAAATGCCGACGGAACTCGTGTATACAGTGTGTATATATATATATTTCGCAACCGAAACAATTACAGACTGGATCGTTAAACTATTCACCGAGAGATAGCGTACAGATCTCTGCACATGGTTATCAGAGTATTTAGGGGTTGTAGTATGGATGTAAAGGAGAGGGCATATAAGTCTCAGGTAAGACCCAACTGGAGTATGGTTCCAGTGTATGGGGCCCTCACCAGGATTACTTGATTCAAGAACTGGAAAAAGAGTAGCGTTACAAAAATGTTGCAAAGTTTGGGCTGGGAAGACTTGGGAGAAAGGGTACGAGCTGCTCGACTAAGTGGTATGTATTAAAATTATAAAATTCTTTTATTTACAACCACCTATTCAATACTGTGCACTCCCGATAATTCGCAGGTCTCAGAGAGTTATTTTTTAAAGTATTAATTCTTACACCCACTAATCATCACACTGAGTTAAATTATCTCTGCCTAGTTTAAAAGAATTTTAATTGGATGCGTGGAGACGAAATCATTGAAATTTGAGGAGAATGGACTTTGTTTCTCTATGATGTAGCAGTAGGCCTATATGCACACTGCTGCCAGAATGCTGCAAACTTGGAAACATTCAAGCTTGTTGCTGCACGTGGCACAGCACAGATTACTGTAATCTTGGAAGCAGATGGTTATGATGGTTATGGCGCGAAGTCAAGATATTTTGGTAGATTCTAGGACATGCGACCTTATCATTCCTTTTCCTTCTTTCTTTCTTTCTTCCTTCCTTCCTTCCTTCCTTCCTTCCTTCCTTCCTTCCTGCCTTATGCCCATTCAATTCAAAGAGCGCGTTTGAACTTGTTCGTTGGCCTGGTGGTTTTCGCCTTATCCATCCATTCTCGCCATGCTCTCTTCTTTTGTTTAACAACCTCCTTTACTTTTTCTTTCCACCAAGGTATCACCTTTACCTTCACTCTCACCGAAGTTTTGTCGTAAATATTCTCTTCACAGCTTACAAATGTGTTTTTAAATTTGGTCCTTTCTTCTTGTACACTTTCTGTTTCTGATATAGGGATGTGCTGTTTTAAATCCTCCTGAAATTTTTCCTGATTTCTTTCATCTTTTAATTTCCATACTTTTATTTTCTTCTCTCTTATTTCTTTTACTCTCACAATTTTATTTATTTTCAATTTTGCTAACACTACTGTGGTCTCCATCATACGCCTCATCTGGTAGTGCTGAACATCCATTAACAGTTTACGACTTATTTTCTCAATCAAAAAAATAATCAATAACTGTTTTTGTCCTTCTTTCACACCATCCATGATCTTTCTACCATTCTTTCTAAACCAAGTGTTAACCCATGATCATCCCATTTCTGTCAGATAAATCAATCAACTTATCTCCCTCACTTTTTGTTTCTCCATATCCAAATAGACCAATCACTTCTTTTTTACCAATTCTGTCATTTCCAACCTGTGCATTGAAGACTCCCATGACTATTATTTCCATGAGTATCTCCAAGAATTCCTATGTATTTTTCCTCGCTGTTTCCAGTTTGGGCTGCATAAACTTGGATGAAATCCATTCCTTCATCTGTTCTTAGTCGTACTCTGTTATTATTCTATCACAAAACTAGTGTACCCTATCCACATTTTCATCCAGTATTTTTTAAAGAATCATTCCTACTCTATTCTTTGCTTCACCTCCTCCACTTCAGTATAGGGTGTACCTTCAATTCATCCTCTTCACTCCCTTTCCCCTCCACATGCCCTATCTCTGTCCCGTCACTGCAACATTCTCTTTCTCCATAAAATCAATCAACTCTTCTGACATTTATTATTCCTATCGTCATAATATCAATTGCTGATTGTCCACTTATCACAGCTCCACCAGCACAAGACTGTGCGTCGCTTTTAGCAGGGTATGCCCTAACCTGTTCTGAGGCTGATAATCACCACTCATTTTAGGCTGTTGTTATGAGGTTACCATTCCTATAGCCATTTTGGAGCTACTGCCAGCAATTATTCAGGCCGCCCCTATCGTAGGAAACAAACACTGCTGATGAATAGTGTTCTCATACTATTCCCCAAGTACTGGGCTGCTTCTTCCGCAATCTTCACTTCTAACACTGAGCTGGGACCCTTACCAGATGCTACACACCGCGCCAGTGTGCTCTGGGACTCACAGGGGCGCCATTCCCTGGACAGGGCTGCCTCCGAAGAGGGGTCCCTACCTGCTACCTGGCTTTATTATCATAGGTAAATTTCAGTAATATGGCAGTGTTAATTGCCTCCTCTATCTGAACATTATCTTTACATCCAACTTCCTTCACATACCATTCAGCAATTAATCCAGATCTTCTGCACAATCATATAAAATAACAATATAATAGGCAAATCTCAGAGCTTTGATTTCCTCTCCTTGAATTGTGGGTTTTTTTTTTTTTAAATACCTCTTTGATTTTCTTTACTATATGTTCTTGAAAAGGAGAGGGGACAAACTGCAGCCTTGCCTCACTCCTTTCTGAATTGCTGCTGCTTTTGCTTCTTTTGAATAGCCTTTGATTTTTATCGTTGCAGACTTGTTGTACAGGTTGTAGATCATTCTTCTTTCTCGGTATCTGATCCTGATCATCTTTAGAATCTCAAATAGCTTGGTCCAATCAACATTATCAAGTTCCTTTTCTAGATTTACATGGGCCTGTCTTTCTCAAATCGATCCTTTAAGATCAGACACAAAGTCAGGATTGCTTCATGATTCGTACATATACATTTCCTTGGTTGTATAAACAGAGGGGTCTGGGTTCGATCTACGGCTGAGTATTTTAATTGCATCTCGCCAAGTTATACAGGCTCGAGGACTGGATGTTTGTGTTGTTCAACACTATATCACTAATCATCACAGGAAAATGCAGTTGTGACATGAAAACAGTTGACATGTAGGTGTCATTTTTGCTATAACTGATTTGATCAAGTGCAAAATCGGTACCTACATTTTACTGGAAGGAAGTTGGCCCAGTCTGAATAAGGGAACTTGGTAGCTTCAGAGTTCTGCACACACCTTTAAAATAAGTACCGATGGTGCATTTAAATTTCCACACTGGTGGGTAAAGGTGTTTTTAATTTGTGGGTAAAATTGTAACTATAAAAAAAATCTGTTTTTCCTCATGATTTGGTCTTAAACATACTAGAAATGTTCCTCATCTCATCTTGTCTGTTCTGTGGGGATATTCTGTAGCTTGTGCTATGTTTTATCCCCAGTGAGTTTATGTTGTTATTCAGCATACCCCAAGACGAAGTGAATACTTCAAGTTTGTTGTTTATTCACCAGATGTGCTAGAACTGTGTACTATTCTCTCTAAGTGATTGGCTAGTAACAAGACTTAATCGTTAATTTGAATTCATCTCTCAAAGGCTGCTTTGTCCTTCACTAGGTGTCCATACAATTTTTCTGAACATCATTATTATTCTTTTCCCAATATACATTATACTATTTCTTCTGACATATTTACATTTATTTTTATTATTAATTAATTGTGACTGAGCTTGATAGCTGCAGTCGCTTAAGTGCGGTCAGTATTCAGTAATCGGGAGATAGCGGGTTCGAGTCCCACTGTCGGCAGCCCTGAAGACGGTTTTCCGTGGGTTTCCATTTTCGCACCAGGCAAATGCCGGGTCTGTACCTTAATTAAGGCCACGGCTGCTTCCTTCAAATTCCCAGGCCTTTCCTATCGCATCGTCTCCGTAAGACCTATCTGTGTCGGTGCGACGTAAAGCAAATAGCAAAAAAAAAAAAGTGATTATTTCAAATTCATATTGACCTTCTTCCACGTGGTTAGCCTGTGAGTTGTACACACTGTACTTACTTACAAACAGTTTAAAGACATATTTGGATTCTTTTAATATATTATAACACATTATAATCCATAGTGTATCACCATATGACTTGTTTGCTCCTCTGCTAATACTGTATAATCCTGAATACTGCCCGCCACCAAGACCCGCACCCTAAATTTGAGACGGCGAAATATGGCAAAAAATTAAAAATCAAACAACCTATTGAATTTTCTTCAAATATACCACAAATATAAATTCAAACAGCTTACATTTAATAAAATCATCACAAAAATCGTAAATAAAATCGGTCCAATACTCAGATCATTCACAATTCACCATCGCCATCTGAAGTTTCACCATAGGAAATTTCGTCGCTGGTATCTTTCCACAAATAGTCGTCCTCACTACCGTCCAATGAATTTGAAATTCCACATTTCTTCAAGCTTTTGGATACTACATCGTTGGGAATGCGTGCCCATGCGGTCTTGATCCAGCTGCATATTAGTCCCACTTCAGGCCTCTTCACTCGTCCGGTTGGTGTTAACGCGTCATCACCATCAGACATCCATTTGGTGTACAACTGTTTAATTACAGTTTTCAAAAGTCGGTTCACGCACACATCCAACGGCTGTAGAATAGAAGTGAGTCCTCTGGGAATTATCGCAAGATCGATTTTTCCTTTCCTCATCATATCTCTTACGGCGTCAGTTGTATGTCCTCGGTAACTGTCCAACACAAGAATGTTTCGTTTCTGTAACAAAGCTCCTGGGCGACATTGCCAAACGCAATTCACCCAGTCCTCAACTAACACACTGTCCATCCAGCCGGACTCGTGTGTTCTAACAATAACACCGGACGGCAAGTTTCATTTCGGAAGTGTTTACCTTTTCAGAACCACATATGGAGGGAGTTTGGATCCATCCGCTAATACGCATAACATTACCGTGCATCATTGCTTTTTGTTACTACCTGTTCTGATGGTTACACTTTTCGAACCCTTCGTATCCACTGTATTTTCCAACAGCATTTCAAAATAGACAGGTGTCTGGTCAGCATTCCCAATTTGCGACAGCATATAAGAATTTTGCTTCCTCAAATGAATAATGTGACGCTGAAAGGCCGTTAAATTTTCTCCATACGCCCCAGGGAGACGTTGTGAAATAGACGTACATCTCCGAATGCACAATCCTTTTCTCCGATAAAAGTTTCGGATCCATCCGCGGCTTGCAGTAAAACCCTGTGTTTTGAGTTCTTTTGAGATCTGTCGTGCTTTCAATTGACACATTTTACTAGAAACACCATATCCTAACTCACGTTTTTCTATCACAAATTTGTGGAGTTGTTCTTCAATTTCATCACGAATACACGATTCATAAATGTTGTACTTTCTGCCAACGGCATTATTTCCATATATTTCAGCTTTGCTTACAATTTTAAGTTTCTCACGCACAGTAAATGATCGCAGACACCGTTTTGAATCCATCGAGACAGCACTTTCATGGGACAGATACAGAACTCGAATGTGAGCGGAGGTAGACTTCCGTAACCAACAGTCTTGACTCTTGCAAAGTACGATATCCCGTGAGATCAGCTTTTTGCATACCCAGCATGCTAGGAACACTTGTGAAACAAATGACAATCGAGCATCTGCAGCAGTGGCTTTCATATTTACCGCATATTTACCCATATTCTCTAATTTACCGTATTTCATTACCTTGCATTTCACGTTTACATGCTACTGTAATGATAATGAGAAAAAAATCGCTTTTTTTTTCTAGAATGCAACTGTAGCACAACAAGACCTGAATGCTGGTTTACACGTGGTATATTGAGTACGGCAACCGTATTCAAATCTATTACAATACTCCATTTAAACGAAGTAAATATTTACAAGAATGAACTTCTTGAATAGATTTAGAACCAATATTTTGAGGGGAAAAGTGCGGGTGGTATTTGGGATTATACGGTATATCTCCAATTTTCCAGGCAGAGAGCACTTTGTGCCCAAATGTGTGAACCTCCCATTTATTGTTTTAGTTGGTCTTCCATGCTGTTTCTTCCCCTCCTGCATGCCTTACGTTATGTCCCATGGCAGGCCTCCATGCCGCAGCATTTGTCCGGTCCAGGCAAGTCATCTTACATAATTCCCTAAGAAATTACTCTTCCTTCACCAACTCAGTTGAGTACTTCTGTGTTTGTGATTCGACTCTCCAGGTGGTCTTACATAGTGCCTGTAACATCACATGTTAGATAACTGAATACAATGTGTGAGGTTGGAGTTGGCTGTCAGAATTCCACCACCCACTAACCAAACAGATATTTCAATTAATTGCTTCCTAAACTCTAGGCTCAATGTACAGTTGGTTAGCATTTTCTGGTGTTTGTAGAGCAGTGCCCTTGCCATTCCAAGCTGCACCTTTACTTCTTGTTGACAGCAGTCCTGCACCATAATATTACACAGGTATTAAAAAGCAGATATTTGTTTGAGTGTCTCACTACGAATGGAAATTATGAAAACTTTTCTCAGTTCACCTGCTGCCAACATTTTTGTCTTTGCTATTTTGATTTTTATCCTGTACTTTTCAAACTGTTTGCATATCCGTAGGATCATCTTGATGAGGGTACTAGGGCTACTTGCTAGAATTACTTGATTGTCTGCAAATTTAAGTGTGGACAGCTTGACTTTTTGCCTTTAGATCCATACTTGTTCCCCCAAGGCCTCATTTAGGATTGTATAAGCAGAATCACTGAAAAATCCTGGTGACAGTAATCATTCTTCTTAAATGCTCTTGCAGATTCTTACCAGGTCCAACCAAGTAGCTTCCACCAATTCTGACTACCACTTTATGCCTCATGGAAGAGGCCTGTTCACAATTTAGAACAGTAGCTACACATCCTTGGCCTGCTACACTTCCAGTATGGATAATGCGGTATCCTGAATTTTCAAATTCTCCTTCAGTTATGTATCTCATTTTTGCAAGTTTCAGTATACTATATTGATTCCTGGTCCTATTTCTGCTTTTAACATCTCAATCTTTCAACATTGTTGGAATTTTCCATGTTACAATATCAGTAATGTACAGGTTAGGACAAGCAGGAAAGGAAAACTCTTTGTCCAGCATGCCCAGCTGGTTGCACCATATAAGGGCCATTTGCCAGGGTCACAGTGGTCGGTGGAGTAGGAATTCTGTAGTGCGGTATATTAAGTGGAAGAGGTAACTCGGGTCTTCCTGGGGTTATATGACAACTCAGGAACATCTGTACCCACATTGTGCAATTCCAAACAGCATGTATCCTAGACTGGGTGGCTGACTATGAGTGTGTTCACCATCCATTCTTACCTTTGCTCCTAGTAAGTCGTCATGGGGGTAAAAAATGGAAAGTGATGTGACATGCGACCCAGTTGGTAGCCAGCGCTTTCAATTTTCCTGGCTAGGAGGTGTGGTGAAATGTGTTACTAAGGAGAGGTTGAAACCATGCCTCATATGCATAGTATATAACTAGTGCAAATAACTGCTTGAAACATACCGTAGACGATACTATTCAAAATGGGAAGGACGAAACATATCTGGAGACTGTGGACAGGTAACAGACTGTGTAGAACAGGAAGAGCAACGATTACTACTCAGATAGCTCTGAAGTGCATCCCAATTATTGAAACATGGGAAGTGATTTAGAGGAAAGATGGATAACTGGGATTGATGGAGAGAAAATCTGTATGTTTGAAGACAGTTGTGAATGAAAATGTGGTGGTTGTCCTTGATCTTTTGTGTTTTTATGTTCATCTTTTGTTTCCTCTTTCTGTTCCCTTCTTGCTACCCTGACTGGTCATTGTGATTCATATATAATGCATCTTTTTCATGTTCCTATAAATCCCTTCAGGCTCCTTTTCTCCTTCTGAATTTGCCCTGTTTTCCTAGACTTTTTCCACCTGTATTCATCTTATGTCTCTTTTACTGCCGGGTTGAATGGCTCATGCGGTTGAGGTGTGGTATTTGAAGGTGCTCACATACGTCAGTCTCATGTCAGTAGATTTAGTGGCACGTTAAAGAACTCCTGTTGGACTAAATTCCGGCACCCGTCTCCGAAAACCATAAAAGTAGTTTGTGTGACATAAAGCCAATAACATTATTATTAGTATTATCGTCATCATTATTATTACTTCTTCCTGTGTATCCAGCTGTGTTTGTATACAGCATTGTGGACTTCAGACAAATATGAGTAAATACACTACATATTTTATGGCAGTGTAAATCTTCCTAAGGGTGCTCATGATTTGTTTGTTGTGAGCTGCAGAGGTTTGTCCTATGTATTTTGGTTATGAGATTATGGATATGCTCCACACTGACTGCCGACTGTTCTGATGTGTTGGGTAGGGGAAACAGCGGGAGAGGGGAGGGAGAGTGAGTGGAAGGATGGGAGGTCGGTGTCTTCACAAGTTTAAAGTATTTCACCAGCCAAAATTTGCTTCTGAAAATCAGATGCAAGGCATATTGTGGTCTCATAATACATTGCTTTGAATGCGCATCAATGTGCCAGTGACTTAGCGATGACTGAAATCTCTCTCTGTTGCTCACTTTCACATTATCGGAACCACATGGTTCACCAGCTGATTCTAACACTTCAATAATTCTCACTGATGAAGCATAAGCTATGCATTCAAGAAAGTGTTTTCAGTTATATACTGTTGGGTCGAGGAAGAGAACTTGTTGTAGTGGCTCCATAGTATGGCTCAAGTGCTACAACATACCATGTTTCAGAATCAGAAGCAGCGATCATAGAGCTTTCAGAGGGCAGAGTGCTCATTTTCCCAAAATGCGTGACTGAAAGGCGTGAATTAGGTTATGGTCTATCTACTGAAATGAAATGTGCCAACGAAAATCTGGAGAGATAGCAAAGGAACGTAACCCTTAGCTCTCTTTTTTTTCTGAACTCTCCTGTCCCTCCAGCTCCATTTAAGAATCTGCTTGCCGAGGGACAAGAGATAGCCCAAACATATGGGCAGCATATTTATAAAAAATCAAATAAAGCAAACACAAAAGAAATATCATACAAGTATAATACAATATTCAACAGCATTGTTCAGCATTTTTAAGCCTGAAATTATCTCAGTCAGTCACTTTTATCTGTAATTGTACACTGTGTGGAACTTCTCAAAGCACTTGCCAGGATGTAACCCAGCCTTTTTTTTTGTACAAATACTGCAGGAAAACACTGTCTCACGTCGTCCCCCCTTCAGTTTATGGTCACTGCAAATTGCACATTCTTTAGTTCTCCTCTGTGAATGAGAATAAATGAAGTGGGGACGACCATTTAGATGTTCTTCTTCATCAGAAGTGGATGGCTTGTTTCGTACATCTCCAACCAACCAACTGCTGTATCAGTTCCCTTTTGTGTTGTATGTGTTTCACAGGACTATTTTGGCAATTGTACAGAAGAAAACTGTTAACTACTGCTACCTCTAACAGCTAAGAGCCAAAAGAACACTGCCAAATCTACCCCACCCATGTACTTATTGTATTCACATACAACTTTTTGTTTATGGAGCACTTCATTTTGTTTTCCCTTCGTCTTTCTTACTATCTCCTGGTTTGAATTATTGTAGTAGGTTCTCAGCATTGATACAACACGTTTGTATTTCCCTAGTAAGATAAGAACCCTGTCATCTTTCTTATATGAACGCACTTCATGTTTTGCCATTGTTTTCACTGTCTTCTTAGTAGACGTTGGTAACCCCTTTCTGTTCAACATTACTGTTCCAGTAAGATGGTACCCAAGTTTTAGCAGCTGTACCGCTAAGTCATATCCTATGTAAAACCTGTCTGTAAATACATGGAAACCTGTTGCACCATATGTGCTGATCAAAAGTTTATCACAGAGGTGTAAGACAATCCGAGATGTAAATGACAGATGGGAGAAACTTGTTGTAGTGGTCCCATAGTATGGCTCAAGTGCTACAACATACCCTGTTTCAGAATCCCAAGGCCCCATTTTGTTGGCTTTTGTGGATTGTAGCACGTGAATATAATTCTTCTAATTTCATCTATACTGATGTTATGACCTGGTACATAGAACTCCCTAAATTTACAAACATTCCACCAAGTTTCAGATTTTTCCCTCTCTACTAACTCCCTGCGGTTGCCCTACAGGTGGAGGACAAACACGTAATATCCAGGATATGTGCATAAACCTCTTTCGGGGGAACACATCTTTATAAAATGGACACTTATTTAACCAATCTTCTGAAAAATATTCTTGTAATTCAGGCTTAACTGTTCATTGCCATATTTAGGATTACACTTTAAAATGCTTTGAATTCAGGAAGAGTAACATCTATCCACGACCTCCAAATAGACTCACCTCTGAGGGGCGTAACCTTTTGAATGTTTACACTGACATGCAGTTAGTCTCGCGCACAATTTCCAACAATAACTTGTCAGGCATAAAATCTCAAGGATAATTTAAAAAACTACCTAATCAATACTTTCCACATTTAATGTGGTTTGAATCTACATGAATTTATGTAGACTTATCAGGTACATGTTTCACCCATTATTTGGGCATCTTCAACCTGTATACAACCTTTAGATCAAGGTTCGGGACCTATTTTACTATATATAGTATAATATGTAACCAGTTTCCAGTGGTTACACGATACACAGTTAAGAAAAATGGGAAAAAAATTAAATTACACCGCACCTTAAAACCTTAGCACCAAGTAAAACATCAGATGAACTGCGCCAATACAAAACAAATGAATGTGGAGCAGGTCTGGGAAACCTACCAGGGCCATTGGGATGTGAAGGCTGCGGGTTTCCAGAAAAATCAACGGTGATCCCTTGATTCACGATATTGTTTTCCAAAATACATTACAAAGAAAATTCGGAACAAAATCCATCTATCCAAACAATCCAGGTATGCTATTTCCAAAATACAAATTAGATGTAGTGCCGAGAGTTTTCCTCTTAGGCCAAGAGGTTAACGAAAGATATCTTAACGTAATGCAACTTCTACAATACAATTTTGAGGCTAAGAGGAACCACAGGATACAAATACAATATTAAATGAAAGTTAACGCACTTTCTGACAATCACGCCACATAATAGAAATAGGGGGAAATCAGAAATATCTAAACTTGCGCAGAGGCCAGTTCAACTTGCACTCACACTAAAAACCCTTCTGATGCGGGGCAGAGGAAAAACTAGCTTGCATCAAGTAATACGGAGTTACTAGAGGCAAACCCCGAGGGAAATTAAATTAACCTACAAATTACATGTTTTACAAAACTGAAGGAAAGGGGAATGCCTCCAAAGCAAACGGGCAGGCGCAGCTGAAAAGCTAAGCCATCTGAGTAATTGACTGGCGAGTCTGGGCCAGTAGGGGAAACTCCTATGTGAAAATACAAGTGAACATTAAATATAAATTAAGGTGGAACGGAAACCAACAGTGCTTACCCCAAGGTAGCCCATCCCGGGAGGGAGGATTCGCCGACGTGCGTCTGATCGCTGGACTGATGAGAAAACGAAAAATCACGAAATCTTGCCTCACTCTTTAAGAAGTCAAGGCTGGCCCTGTTGTGACTACCAAGTGACCAATCAGAGCACAGGAATTTTCCCATCACCACCCAGATCCACCAATCAAAACCCTTTATCACGTCGCTATGTTTTCACAATATTCTAGAACATCACCTAACTCTAATCGCGTGCCGGGCTGAGTGGTTCAGACGGTTAAGGCGCTGGCCTTCTGACCCCAACGTGGCAGGTTCAATCCTGGCTCAGTCCGGTGATATTTGAAGGTGGGACTAAATCCCGGCACATCGGCATCTCCGAAGACCGAAAAGGTAGTTAGTGGGACGTAAAGCAAATAACATTATTATTATTATTATTATTATTATTATTATTATTATTATTATTATTACTATCTCTAATCGCAAACTTTCCCACCTTGAAAAATTAATAAAGAGATGCTTTTAGAATCGACAGGGGTCGACACATCCTGTTCCGAAAGTCCGTGTGACAAAATTTTCCAGGACACTATGAAATATCACAGAACATTAATAACAGAATCGTTAGAGCTTTGCGTGATCCATTGGGTCCATACGCACATAATAATAATAATAATAACAATAATAATAATGTACTATCTAGTAGTTACATTTCCAAATTTAGATAGACAAAGGGAATACCAATAAAATATTCTACAATAATATTTTACACCATCTAGTAAAGTTTTTTTGACAGACACATATTCCACAGGTCTCATTCTTCCTCCGAAAATCGAGCTATGCTCGACAAATTATAAATATACCCGAACCTGGCGGTTTTGATCACACCAAAATTTACACACCATAGCAGTGATATCTTGTAAAACATAAAACACTGGCATTCACCAAAGAATTTCAAATACACAGTCCACTGATAGTTCTCAGAAAGTTCGACAGGCACTTTACTGACAAACATGATTTTCTTCAAGTTGAACTTCCAATTAAAAAACAAAACAAAAGTCACTACATCAAAAGTCCATTCAGTAACTTGCAGTATTTTAAGGGTTACATATAAACACAACATAAATGTCAAAGTGTGATAAGCATACTACAGTTCAAAAATGCATTTGCAACATTCCAAAATTGCTTCGACCATTTTAACTCTGTCCACAGAAAGGGATTCCTTCCACCAAATGTCAGTAATTCAGAGCCCATTCACTTTCTTGTAAGAAGGCGTCCACTGCCTCCTTCATAGCAAAGTTTCAGAATAAGTAGATCTTGCATCGATTTGAGATTAATCATAGGATCGAAATCGCGCAACTTGACCACTGGTTATTGCTGATGATGTGGCTGCCGACATGGCCGTTTGCCAACAACCTCCATTCGAGTTCAGTCCAGCTAGGTAAGTTGCAGCGCAGCCCAGCCATATCTTGAACCAACGGTTAATGGGCAGAGGGGTGAGGCGCAGTCTAGCCGGACTGCCTCCATCGGGACACTTGGCCACTGGATTGCAGTGCCGGATGGTAGCGCCCCAAGTCATACAGTGTGCCTCTCAACTTGGCATGTTAGGCTGCTGTCAGACGATGTCGGTCACTGCAGCCACTGCAACATAAACCAACATGCGGCAGACAGGGGAATACTCGAGGCAAAGCTACCCTGCCGGACTAGATCTTGGAGACAAAACCGTTTTCAAAGGAGGGTTTGTGTTCTTTCTTTAATTTACTGACTAGCATAGTCACCCAACCGGTGGCTCAATGAATTTCATGTAGAGACCCCCTCCCACACCAGGGACATTAGGGCACCTAGCCCCAGGACAAGCACTGTCTGTCCATACATTTCAGAGAAGATTAAGGTGGGGTGAAAGAAAATAAAAACTACAGGAAAATAAAACCTACCTATCATACTAAACCCATTACACTAAGGCCCAGTTTCATCAACACATGTTAGTACTTAACAAGGTGTTAAATCATTTTAACATACGATTTAAGAAAATTTGCATTTCATCAACAACTGTTAACATTAACAAATGTTAAACTGCGTATTAAAGTTAACATCACCCATTTCCAATGTTAAATGGCTAACATTAACATTTAGCAATCAGTTTCAAAATGGCTGCTGTGAATCTCGCATTCAATGCGAAATTGCTCTATTTAGATCTTTTACAAAACAATCCTGATCGAAGAAGAGTCCAGTGACGCAGTGAAAATTTGGCGGATGCGGAATTTCTTCATAGATACAGGTTATCGAAAATAGTCGTTGCTAAGATTGTTGACGAAATTCGAGTGAGGTTGGAATATCTTACGCCGGACTGAGTGGCTCAGACGGTTAAGGCGCTGGCCTTCTAACCCCAACTTGGCAGGTTTGATCCTGGCTCAGTCTGGTGGTATTTGAAGGTGCTCAAATACGACAGCCTCGTGTCGGTAGATTTACTGGCACGTAAAAGAACTCCTGCGGGACTAAATTCCGGCACCTCGGCGTCTCCGAAGACCGTAAAAGTAGTTAGTGGGACGTAAAGCAAATAACATTATTATTATTATTGGTTGGAATATCTTACAGAGAGAAATTTACCTCTTTCTCCAGTGTTGCAGGTACTGATAATATTACGATTTTTTGCTACTGGTTCCTTTCACATAATGGTCAGAGACAATGCTGGAATTTCGAAAGCAACTGTTAGTAGAGTTGTTTGTCGAGTGTCTGCAGCAATAGCATCCATGAGGAGGCATATAACATTACATTCCCTTCAGTAGAAGAGCGTCAGCAAATTATCCGTGACTTCTATGAAATAAGCAGTTTTCCTAGTGTTTGTTCTAGGTGCAATAGATTACACACATGTAGGAATCCAATCACCTGGAGGTAATTGGGCCAAAATATATCGTAATAATCGGAAGGGATCTGTTAATGTTCAGGTGATTAGTGAGCCTAACCTCCAAATCAGGGATATACTTGTAGGTGGTCTGATTCTGCACACGACAATACAATATTTAATAACTCCCATATCGGAACACAGTTCGAAGTGGGACAATTAATGAAGTGATTTTGTTAGGTGACAGTGGATACCCGCTAAAAAAGAATCTGTTAACTCCATTGAAAGCCTCGCGGATTTTCTCCCACGCCTCGTCCTTTTCTTTTATCGTCAAGCCATCTGTGCGCTTGCACTCAATAATTTATATGTATTTACCAACTAATTCAATTAACAACTTTTTTTCGAAGGAGGAAAAATTAGAACTACGATTCCATTTCACTTCACGCGCCATATTTTACAGCTGTACGCAAACAAAAGCGCATCGGAGCGCGCTGTGAAACAGCATGTTCTTACCACTGCCTCCTTGATTCGCACCAGTTCGCAATATTGGTAGAGTTAACAGTCGATTAGTTAACATTTCACAAGAAAAGTTTGATGAAACGCAAGAAACCTAACAAGATGTTAAATTTTTAATCTGTATTAACTAACTACTTGTTAGTATATATTTACACAACAATTACAATTCCTATTACTACATTACTCAAATCACTTATGATTAGGGTACAGATATAACTAATACATGCTGGCCAGCGTCTAAAATCTTACAAATACCTTACAACTAAATGTACATTGTCACGAAAAACACAATTTCCCCTCCCTATACTACTTAGTACTTTTACCTGAGAGAGGTGTACTGTGCTGATCCTTTTCCTTTCAGGATCGCTCACTAATAATGACACCGGGGTAAGGAACTTTTTAAGATGGTGCAGAGACCTCGAAATCTGGGGGCCAACTTACTGATAACATGGTCCGCAGCATTAGACGGGATAAGTTTTAATGAACACCTGGTCACCCACAGACGGATTGTGCAGTCTTCGCCCGTGGTTGTAATTACGCTGAATTTTTTCGCGCACGGTGCCAATTAGCGTATATAAACTATCGTGTACACAATGTGATTTTTCTTATATAGGTCAAACTGGACAGAGCTTTCACATGAGATATTTGGAACATTATTACGCTCAAAAACATAAGTACTCGGCGATGAGCCAACATATGAAAGAAACGGGTCATCACTTTACATCTATAGAGAAAGATCTTACCATCATTAGAAGCATAGATAAAGGGAAATTATTGAACGAACTGGAAAATACAAATTTTTTTGGATCAGACCTATTATAAAATTTAAAATCTCAACGATGTCAGTTAAATTAAAAATCCTTTGTACAAATTAACACCTAAATTAATTAATATTGTGAATTCAAATCAGAACAAAATCCCTCATTTATTTAAATCTCTACAATCAAATGCTTCATCCACCATGCCAAATGTTAAGCCCGCCCATACCACTTCTAGAAACTCCCCTCCAGCAATAAAACATACGCCCATAGACCAGCCTACCCCCACTCTCCCACCATTACCGCACCAATATAACACCATCAGTAGAAATGTCAGTAAGGCGGGCGCTGCCGAAACAAACAGGTCCACCTAGTATGAATTGAACAAGTAGGTCACTTTACAGTTATGAGGTGTTAGATTAATAGGTTTTGTCACAACATGTGCTCTAAATTGAAAATGAAAACTTTTTAACTTCATTACAGATAATCTTAAGATCCCTCCCAAAGGCCAAGCAACACATCAACGGGAATGAAATTCATACAAGACTGTATTAAGTGTCTTAGGATGTTCCTTCCCAATTAAGCAGCAGCCTAAAACAAAGAAACAGCCAAGATTGTACTCTTTACAATTCCTTGTCGTCACATATGACCCGAAGCTAAGACGCTTGTAGCTTCATTCACTACAACAATCTTGACCAGTCTACATATAACAATCGGTTTTAAAGCTCCACTTGTGGTTGACAACACATAAGTTTTGGACATATTTTTAGGTTAGATAGAATAGGACTGACAAGTTTTAACCATGTAAAAACACCATTAATTTATATTTTCATTCACAGCAATCTTGACCAGTCTACATATAACAATCAGTTCTTTTTTTTTTTTTTTTTTTTTTGCGTCGCACCGACACAGATAGGTCTTATGGCGACGATGGGACAGGAGAGGGCTAGGAGTGGGAAGGAAGCGTCCGTGGCCTTAATTAAGGTACAGCCACAGCATTTGCCTGGTGTGAAAATGGGAAACCACGGAAAACCATCTTCAGGGCTGCCGACAGTGGGGTTCGAACCCACTATCTCCCGAATACTGGATACTGGCCGCACTTAAGCGACTGCAGCTATCGAGCTCGGTAACAATCAGTTCTAAATCTCCACTTGTGGTTGACAACCCATTTCAACATTAGTTATGTCAAGAACATGGAAATGATATAGGTGTGTCAAATGAGCCCCCATATGAATATCCTCTTTACCAAGCCTTTTGTTAGAGAAAGAAGATCCATTTTAGCTTTGGACATATTTTTAAGTTAGATAGAATAGGACTGAAAAGTTTTAATTGTGTTAAAACACCATTAATTTATGTTACATTTACGGTATGTATTGTTCACATTTTTTAAATTATTATCCTGACATGTTAGTCTTAAGAGATCATTAACACTCATATACTATATATGGTAAAATAAGGTCCCAAACCTTGACCTAAAGGTTGTATACAGGCTGAAGATGCCCAAATAATGGGTGAAACATATACGTGATAAGTCTACATAAATTCATGTAGATTCAAACCACATTAAACGTGCAAAGTATTGAATAGGTGGGTTTATTAAATTATCCTTGAGATTTTATGCCTAATGTCATCTTCAGTACGGAACAATAATGAGAGTTGTTACTTGTAATAACTCGTCTGTGATGAATAATTGGAAAAAGTCAAGTTCTCTCTTAGGTTTAATCCCTTGTGGTGGCTTATAATCTGACTTACCTGTGAAGGGATTCTTTTGAAGTCCAAGTCCGTGTCACGGTATTCCCTCCGGTCATCAGTAAAGGTACCAGCACTGCCATTTAGCATACTTTTCTCATTGTCGGGATCTACCTCACCACTTAATTGAAAATCACTCTCACTTTCATTGAAATCGTCGTCAATTTCATCTAAAAGTCTGGCTATAGCGTTCTCATGTTGCTAAACAACGTCTGTTTGCAAACTCTCATGGTCTTCTAAGAATGCCCACAAAGCCAGGTTTTAAAGAGATTATAGATATCTTCTTCTTCTTCGTTTTGCCTCATGACTGAGGTGTCGTGACTATCATAATATTCAGCCCTCTAGCCGATGAACCATACTCCGCCATTCTTCCCTATCTAAAGCTTTCAATGTGGTTACTCTGAGAGCTATACGTGGCTTCAAATTGTCGTTGAAAGATGGCAGTAGCTTACTGTACCTGTAATTCATGCGTGCGTAACCTGGCAAAGGAGTTATATCGGGAAGAAAATAATGCCTGGCATAGGATCTATACAGGATATTCTCGTTGTCGGGCATGGCCCGCTGCTCTACTGCTAACGGTTAAAAAGGAGGGTTTTGTTGCAAGCCATGGCTGGATAAGTAACTTTCATTGAAGAAATGGATAGTGCATATGAAGTCGTACATCTCCTTGGAGCCTACAAAGAAAAGTTGACTGCCTTTCATTGTCCCGTTATTTGTATCGGGAAGCAAAATTCCTGTTTGCTTTCTCAAATTGGGAATGCTGACCGGATATCTGTGTATCTCAAAATCATTTTCATTTCCCCTTGTCCAGCTCCTGCCAGGTAGGGATGTTGATGGCACTCTCCATCCATTTTGCTCTGGGCCTCTTTTCTTCTTTGTTAGCCTCCAACACCTGTTTTGGTATCCTTCCTTCCTCCATCCTCATATTTCCAAACCATCTCAATTTATTCTTCTCCATCCTTTCACTCAGCTTATCTACCCATCTCTCTTTTCTGACCTCAACATTTCTTACTCTGTTTCTCCTTGTCTTTCCTACCATACACCCCAGGAACTTCTCACTGGCCTGAATTTTACTCTCATTTCTTGCTGTCCAAAGAGCCTCCGTGGCTCAGACGGCAGCGCATCGGCCTCTCACCGCTAGATACCGTGGTTCAAATCCCGGTCACACCATGTGAGATTTGCGCTGGATAAAGCGGAGGCGGGGTAGGTTTTTCTCCGGGTACTCCGGTTTTCCCTGTCCTCTTTCATTCCAGCAACACTCTCCATTCTCATTTCATTCATTAATAAATCACTTTGGGAGTGGCGACCCCATCGTACTAACAGCCTATATCTGCTTCATTCATTACATCCCTGACCCGGTCAATGACTGGCAAACAGGTTGTAGGTTTTCGTTTTACTTGCTGTCCAAGTCCAAGCTTTTTGAAATACCTCTAGACAATACAGTTCACATTAACCCATTTATGCCCAAGATTATTTTTTTTCGAATTTTATGGTTTTACTATTGGAATCAGTTTATGTCTGAAAATGCCCCAAAAATTGTTTTAAAAATATTTGTTGTTGTTGTTTAAAAATTATAGCATGGGTCGTAAACGAGCCACTGGGCATGGACCCCAGGGCAGGGGCATACCTCCAACATGGGCTTTGGCTATTTTCATGTTTGGATTCATCATGGTATATTTTTAATGATAAAAGAAGAACAACTGGTGTATTTTATGACTCATTATTAGTGAAAAACGAAAATGACATATCTACTACAGAGGCAAATATTATAAAGCACATAGAAAATGCTAATAAGTCGCTCTTCACTAAATGCCATAAGAAGGAATCTCTCCTAAAAATGTAAAGAGTATCAAAATTTAACATTAAGAATATAAAATAGACTATCAGTCGAGTTTCCTAGTGAGTCTTACACATTCCTTTGAATACTCAGTACTGAAATGGTACAGCAGGCTTTGGCATCATTATTATAAAACATTTCTTGCATAAAGAAAATTGAATCAGTCAAAATTACTAAAGCTATGGAGCTAAAAATACGTTCTCATTTACACAGTGCACTTTACTTCTTGTGGAATTCTCCAAAACTATAATGGTGTAAGGCAACAGCACATCTTTGGCATGCTCGGACAGTTTTACTTTTGCAGACATGACAACGTCGCCGGGGCTGATTGTCCACCAGAAGATGACTACCGTGGCTTTCCTGCATGGCTTCAGTCACTGGTGCACTTGTGTTAACATTGCGAGGAGGGGTTCCATACTTCTCTAACAAGCTGGTCACAATGAATTGTCGGAACGCCAGGGCGTCAAGCTTCATGCCGTGAGATTTCGACAAAATCCAAGCATTGCTCATCACAACGTCTAGAAGCCAGAGCAGAATTGGCATATACCATATTTTGCCTCTTATGCTGATGCGGAAAGTAGATACATTGTTGTCCATTTGATCTACTCTTCCCATGTTCTTGTTGTACTTAGAAACAAGATGTGGCTGAGGTATCTTCACAGGTTTTTTCTGTGCGAATGAGTACTGCGCAGCTTCTTCAACAGGTTCTATGCCATGCTCGTTTGATAGGATGTTCACAGCGTTGTTGTCTTTCCATGTCACAGCCACTATTTGGTCTCTTTTGTCAACTGCACTTTCAGAGTATCCCCTTTCTTTTTTATTCATCGTCTTCTTGTCTGACAATGGGCAGCCTCCGTCCGGTTAGCCCGAACCGTGCCAGTGCATCGCATTCCTCGCTTTTTAAACTCCAACAACAACTTTGAGCAAGTAAAAAATTTATCACAGTAAAAAGAGAAGCATACACTGGGGTAAAACTTTGACAAAACATCGCAGAATTTCAAAACAACGCTTTCCCCTAAGCCAACATCTTTAGAGCGGTTTTCGTTAGCTTTTGCACCTTGATAAATAGTCTTTTGCTTCAGTCCCTAGTTGTGACCCAATCATTTTGTCTGGATTGCAGCAATTATCTTCGTCGCCCAAATAGGCTTATCATCCGGTGGAGTGATAAAAACATCCACTAATGTTCCAGGAATATCTCTGGCAGTCAATACCTCAAGCTCTGATAAAATTTCAGCAGGAGTTAAATTTTTTCGCTTGAAAAACATGAAATAAATATTAAGAAACTGTAATTTGCTAATTAGTTAATGAATGGACGACTTAAAAGTGCTCCGAATAGTTGCTATTGTTTCAAAAACACTAATTTGGAACATTTTCCGCCAATCCCTTGTGTTGTAACCATCTAAATGCAAAAATACGCTAAAGTACTATTGTTCTGTGGTTTGTGCCCAGCGGGTCGTTTGCGACCCACACTATGTTATTCGTGGTGTATTGTAAGAACGAATTGACATATTGAAATAGTAAAGGCATCTTAAGATGCGTCAGATATCCCCAAACAACATCAACACACTGAACACTACATTTTAAAACTTTTAACCCCTCTACTTACAATTAATGGCGAGAGCGCGATGCAGGTTCCACCATGACTCTACTAGCTGCCGCGCACCATCTGCGTTGTGGCGGGAAAGCTGCTCCAACCAAGACACGGCAGTGCGGGCAATCTTACTACACACACTGAATGAGCTACCAACCCGAAACAACAAAAAATACGCTCGGGAGAATTTTTTCTTTCGGGTGGATCGCAGACGACCCGCTGGGCGTAAATGGGTTAAGGTTCTGAAAGCGTTCCCATCAGAACATGTTGTAACGAAAAGCCATGCTGCACAGTAATGTTATGCATGTTATTTGATGGAACCAAACTTCCTTTGTTTGTAGTTCTGAAAAAAATAATTCAAAAGTAAACTTGTATCTTCATTCAAACCCAAGAATCTAGCTGGGTGGAGAGTGCGCTAATTGAGGACTGGGTGAAGTGTATATGGTAGCTTCATTGCAGAAGAGCATGCTTTTGCTGGACAGTTATCGCGGGCACACTAAAGATGCCTTAAAGGAAATGATATGGAAAGATAAAACTGATCTTACCGTAATTCCAAGAAGGCTTGACCTCCATGCTACAGCCGTTGGATGTTTGTTTGAACCGGCCTTTCCAAGCTGTATTAAAATATTTCCATATCGAGTGGATGGTGTCTGCTTCTGATCACGCACTGACACCAACTGTGTGAGTAAAACGTCCCAAAGTGGAACTTCTATGCAATTAGATAAAGACTGCAATGGCTCCCATCTCCAACTTGGCGAGGAAAAAAGTCGAATGTAGAATTTTGAATTCATTGGAAGGTAGTGAGGACGACTACATGGGAAGGTGATAAAAGTTTCAATGGCGGTCGCTATGATGTTGAATTGTTACTAATTTGTACATTGAAGTAATTTTATTTTTCATTTATGTAATGCACTTGTAAAGTGTTTGAAATTAGCAATTTTGTGACACATTTGCACAAATTTAATAAAATTGGTAAGTGTGGGTCACGTTTAGTGGTATTTGGGATTATGCAGTATTTTAATGTTTTCACAAATGTTAATGTAGTAGTATAATAATAAATCATGTGCAGAGAGTTGCTGGGTGTTTTTTCTCTAAACATTCACATAACCAGACATACTATTGTACAGTCCGCTTTCATACTCCGCTGATGCGCTGAGACCAGACCTATTCAGTATTATATACTTACTTCAAATGTACTTAAACTCCTATGATGAGTTTCATTGATGTTTTGAATTGGCCGTAGCCAATTATGTTTAACTCTATTTTCTGTAATTCCAGACCAAAGAAGAGCAGGAGGAGAAGATAGAACAGAGAGTTGTGGACATTCTTCTTGAAAATTTAAAAAGACTGTAAAGAGAATAAAATAGCCTCTTCAATTTTATTCATTACATTGTAGCAACTGGTTTGTTGTAAAACAAAGAATGCCCTTTCCTGGCTCTTTGGAGAGTCTTTCTTGGTGTAACAATGTGTTTAAAGGATGTTGTACAATTAAAACTCTTAAAGAGATATGGAGAAATAATTACTCTGTGGAAGTTCAGAAGCATAAGGAAAATCACATATTCCCCCTCTCCAAAATCCTTGTGGAAAATATTTGAAATAAGAATGTATAATTACTGAGTTACCTGGGAATAAACGGGTGACTTTTCATTATGCTTTCTTTTGTTAATGGTGTAGATCTGTAATGTAACCTGACAGCAAAGTTTTTTCGAACTGGTAGGTCAGCAAGGAGAGTGATTAGGACTAATCACCAACTTTTCAAATAATACTGCTCAAATTACTTAAATGATTGTTTAATTGTTAAATAAGTAACATATTTTCTACTTTCTTGAATAAAACAATAATAAAACATATACAGTACATCCCAAGTTCTAAAAGGATGAGACAACTCTATGGTCCAGCAGAAGCAAAGAAGCTCAGTGGTGCATGGTTTGGGACCGTTGCAATTCAGAGCCCGTTGAGTGCCTAGCATGTGCCATCATGGACTCCACACGATTTGCGGTTTCCCGCAACGCATCAGACAATTCTGGGAGGTCAGGCAGGTCCAGCGTGATGTGTGCAGACAAGCGCTTGTACACCGAAGACGACTCTTTCTTGTTCCTATTGCAAATAAAATTAGATACATTTGAACCTGTATAATATGAAATGTACCACATCGAGACCTGGTAACTTTTAAGCACAAGGAAATTGTCATTTGTATTTTATAGGGAGATTTTCTCACTGTTGGAGAACTGAAACTTGAATGGTAAATTTGGCAGTATTTTAATATTATCTAAACTAATATGAATTATTTAAAACGTGCTCATTTTACCTGATATATGTATTTTTAAAGGATAATTTAGTTTTTGCGTGAACTCTTGTAAATAGGTAAATGATATGCATTTAAGGTTGTCAGCTAGGTGGCAGATTCCCGATCAATTGTTTACCTAGCTTTTCTTAAATATCTTCGACAAACTTAGAAATGTTTTCCAATCTGTCCTCATCTTTCCTACTGATGTTATTTCCACACAACTCACCACATAGTCGAACATCTCGTCTCCTTTCTCCTTTACAAACCCTTATTCTATTCATTATTCCGTATTGAAAAATAGCTAATCACAACGTTTACACAAGGAGTAATTTTAATACCACCTATTCAATAAAATTTATTTCACTATTGTGGTCAAATACACATAGAAATTACCAGAATTTTAAAGGTACATGTTTCGCCCACTATTTATTGGGCATCATCAGCCTCGTTCAATCTCAAAACACACACTGGTCTGAGGAATCTTAAATTACATAACACGTATTGATGAACACTTAATGGTGTTGATACTGTGGTTGCATAATGATTACAGAACTAGCAATATTGAATACATACATGCTAAAATCACTTTGAAAAATTAAAACGTTCGTCTAACAGTAATTGTCACATTGTATTTTAAAAATAATCTATGTCTGACACTGAAATGGATCTTTTTTATAAAAAGCTTGAACAATATATATCACGCCTGGGGAACAGATTATCAACACCAAGGCTTCACAGGATAAGAATATTACATTTATAAATACAGTATTTGATGAAGTTGAATTCTAATATTTAAAATTAGGATGAAAATACGTAGTCGAATTGGAGGCAGTATAGATTAAGACATCTTGGAATGTTGGATAAAAATCATAGTAGTATCTTTTAATTGTACTATTCTTATCCTGTGAAGCCTTGGTTTTGATAATCTGTTCCCCAGGCATGATTATATTGTCCAAGCTTTTTATCAAAAAGATCCATTTCAGTGTCAGACATGGATTATTTTTAAAATACAATGTGACCCAATTACTTTTAGACGAACGATTTAATTTTTCAAAGTGATTTTAGCATGTGTACCTATTTCAATATTTCTTGTGTTGTAATCATTATGCAACCACAGTATCAACACCATTAAGTGTACGTTTTATGTAATTTGGTAAGATTCCTCAGACGTGTGTGTGTGTGTTTTTTTTTTTTTTTTTTTTTTTTTTTTGAGATTGAACGAGGCTGATGATGCCCAATAAATAGTGGGCAAAACATGTAACTTTAAAATTCTGGTAATTTCTATGTGTATTGGACCACACAATAGTGGAATAAATTATATTGAATAGGTGGTATTAAAATTACTCCTTGTGTAAACTTTGTGATTCCTTACTCCTTTGTCAGGAATCACCCAGAACATATCGTTGAATTTTTTCCAGTTCTCTTATCGAGTGGTGCTGGTAAGGGTCCTATACACTGGAGCCATATCCTAACTGCAGTCTTACCAGACTTATACGCCCACTACTTTACATCCTTACTACAACCCCTAAATACTCTCATAACCATGTGAAGAGATCTGTAACCTTCCTTAACAATCTCATTAATATGATTACCCAAATGAAGATCCATACGAGAAGGATTAACTCCAGAAAACTCTTCGTGGTTAACACTAGAATAGCGGTAAGGGGTCATTTTGACACTTCATAAGAAATGCTCGGAAACATTCAAAATAGAACACACAAAAAATATGTATTTTCTTCTACTGTGTTTACACAAATTTATTTAACACTCGAAGACCTGACATTAGTGTATGGAACTTTATATTACTCACGGACACAAGTATAGTAATAAACAACTGCATCATGTTTCTGTTTCTCTAAGGAGTTTTCACAAAACTAACCAACTGAACGCCTATTCTTAGTCAGTTGCTCACATTGCAACAATTATACACTTTCAGAAATACTTTAAGAAAATTTAGAATTGCCTAAGCATATTTTGCACACTCAACCTCTACATTTTCTGCACGCTGCTTTGAGACACTTTCTGACACAAGCATTGAAAGCTGGTAGGTCTAGGATTTTGAAAAGGACATGCATTTGCCACCTCCAGCATGCAGCCTTGGTGGTACATTTATGAGATATGTGGTCGACCACATATACGTCGTGTTTCATGACATCGTAGAAAGTTACGGTTTCCTGCTTCTTCTTTCATTCTCTGCTCATTGTTATTTGAGCGTGGCATGAGCTGAGAAGAACGACCTTCTTCTTCCCTTGGTACACTGTCGAGATGCACTGTGTGTTCCCAGTCTGTCGCAAGGTGGTTGTAGAGTATAATTCAGACTTGGACTGATACACCTCAGTAGGGATTTCCCGACGAATGGGGTTGATTGTAACCCCCAATGAAGTCTTTTCCTCTTGGAGCTTCTTAGCAAGTTGGAGAGATGTAAAGGTGCTGTCTGCCGTCATGTTTCTCCCTTGGTTTAGAAACGGCTCCACGAGGAGAAGTATGGCGTACTCTTCCAATAGCCGCTTATGAGGATGCGCGTCAACTTTACCAAGGTATGGAAAGACATTGCAGGTGTATCTTTAGTCCACATCTGCAGCAATCCAGAATTTGAGTCCAGCTAATTTAAAGCCTACAATTCTTTACAACTCTTATAATAATTATAAATTGTCGGGCGTGTTTGTCATAAATTGAATAAATCTGCACCTGGTTTTGCTGGTAAGTAATTATTCATCCATTGTAATATTTTCTCTTGGGTGGTAACAGTGAAGGCAATTTTCCACAAATTTATCCCCGCTAACTGGAACACTTCATTTGACAGTAAGAGCTCAATAATACTTAAAATCCAGGCCGGGTACACACTATTGTTTGACAATGCAAACTGCTGTGTTGTAATAAGGAATTGTACAGGTGTCAAAATGACCCTTACCACTGTCTATGGTATGTCATATCAAAAATGTAAATATTTTTCTGGATGCAATGCATTACCATAAACAGGACGAAAAACGAAAAGTCAAGATATTTGAAGAGAAATGTTACAACAATGCAGTCGCTTAAGTGCGGCCAGTATCCAGTTATCGGGAGATAGTGGGTTCGAATCCCACTGTCGGCAGCCCTGAAGATGGTTTTCTGTGGTTTCCCATTTTCACACCAGGCAAATGCTGGGGCTGTACCTAAATTAAGGCCACGGCCGCTTCCTTAACATTCCTACGCCTTTCCCATCCTATCGTCAACATAAGATATATCTGTGTCGGTGCGACATAACGTAAATAGCATTATTAAAGAAAAATTCAAAGCGAGTGTCATTTTGACCCCTTCCGCTGTTCTAGTGTTAAACATATATTAAATATTCAAGTGTTATGGTATACTTTGTCAGATTTAGGCAGCCTATCATTGTAGTAAGTATAAATAAATAAATAACATGTAGGTACCATATTTATGCATGTATAGGCTGCACTTTTATAACTAAAAATAGGAAAGAAAAAACAGAATGGGGCTTGTACTCTGAATTTTTCGATTAAAAACAGTATACCTCCTTTAGTTTAGAACACTTTATTAGTATAAAACATTAGAATCTACATACCTTACAACCTATTGCATCCAAACGTGATTAAGAGTTACCTATTCATCATCACTTAACACTTTATCACTGTGTTATCTTTGGTTCAATTCATTGCGTTTGAAATTGATGTGGTTTTGAAGCTCTTGGCTACCATCTCTGCTGGGATTAATCTCCAAGCATCCAGGACCCATTCACACATTGGAGGAATTGAAGGTTTGTTGAGTCGTCCGCTTGTCATTTTCTTAGAACTGCCATCTCCATTCATGGTAGAAATACCGCAAATGTGCCTTAAAAGGCCTGTTGATGGAGACATCTAGAGTTTGCAGCATTGCCATCATTCCACCAAGAATTGAAACCATGTCATATTGCGGTTTTCTTGTCTTTTCTCTCACCTTCTCTGTAAAGTGGCCGCGGAAGCTATCAATCGCCAACATGGATGGCTGATGTAACAGAGCACCAAGACTGTGAAACCACACTGTTTTTAACAAGTTCATGTACTAATCTTTGTTCATCCACCCCCTTTTCCTACGCTTTCACTTGCATCCCTGGGGGCAGCATTTCCTGAGGCGGTAGTTTGTCCCCATAAACAGCGATGCACAGCATTACTGTACAACGTTTTTCTGCCCCTGTTCAAACTTGAAACATTTTTTGCTTGCATTGTTGACCGTAGTTGCCCCAGGTATTTCAAAAATTACAGGAGATTCATCAGAATTTCCTATTGCTCCCATGCTGTAATCCTTAAATTCAAGACATGTCACTGAAATGTGAGCAGTTTCTCCTGGTACACTTCGGGTAGCCAATGATGTTCTTCTGCGAATCGTCAACTCCTGTCATGCCATAAAACTCCCTGCCCAACAGTAACTTGCTCTAACCCTTTGCAGTCCAATATTCTGTCACATGTTCCAACAGTCTGGTAGAAATTAATTTTGCACATTTTTACCTAGTCAGATTTAACTCAGAACTTTTAATAGTAACTATAATTATATTATTATGATTATTACCGTATATTCTATTGCAAAGGAATTAGTTTCCATAATAATTTTCATCATCAGTGCAGAAGTGAAAAATAACATAAAAACTGAAGTGGGGTGATGCAGCTAGGAGGCACCTACGGTCTTCTAGTTTTCCGACCTGATAAATAACTTAGTCTAGGAGGCTAATTATCATGTAATGTTACATGCTGGTAAACACTATTGTCGTTTTCATTCCCAGTTTTATGTGCGGAAGTATTTTTAGCATCACTGTTACTCAAATTATCAACACTGACCTGAGAAGTGTCGCCATTGCTGTGTGCCGTATCCCCTCCTCCACCCCGGACCATTACCTTCACGCTTCTTTTTGCTTTTATAGCAGTCACTGGAATATCCTCTTCTGAATCTTCAGAAACAGCATATGATGGTCCGGTATCATTCCATTCCTTTTTTATGCAGAGGTCCACGATGAAGTTTCACTTGCAATGCTGGAGTTCACTATACCTTCATCTTCACTTGACAGTTCTCTAATCTCTTCGTCTAATTCAAATAAATAATAATCGTAACTGCTATCTAAATAAACGTATTTCCTCTTCATTCATATTTGCCACTTTTATATTGTAATTTCAACCGAGACAATTCGCAGTCACAGATAAACATGCCTAGTACAACAGTTGTGCAGTACTACTCAATGTAAACACAGCTGACAGGCCGCAGGTAACCATGACGATACAAGGCTACATATATCTCATATTATTTCCATTGAGATAAGAGAACGGCTTCCTTTGTGGACAAAAATTTGCTCTAGAAACTCCAGGGATATTGATCGACCTCAATGAGGTCGAATAATTTCAATAAATAACATCTCGAGTAGAACGAAACAATGTCGATGTGACCTCGACGTTGGACCGGTAAAGGCTAAATTCACTTTCAGGAATTTCCATTCTTTCAGCAATTTTTCACCCTTCAAACCGTAGCATTTCAACTGAAATAGAAAATCAGTCTGCTTGTGTTCTGCGTACATACTCAAGATAGTTTTCAGTTTGCCGATTCTGTGACGATGTAAGTGCATCTTTAATTAAAATCCAACACTGCACATTCTCTTTATTAGCATCTAACTTACTTCCCGCTTATCTATTACCATTTCCTTCGGTGTAACACACCACTTGTAATATAAATTTCAAAGCGAAACTTGTTCTGACACAACCCCTGTTTCTCAATTTACAGTGGTCAACCTCCGTGCAAACAATTAATGCTTCTAGGTACCGTATTTTCACTACCCTCAGTTCCTCAGCTAAAGCTGTACCTGGTACCATTAGGCAAGCAGTAAACTCAAAAGAATGTACAACATTACCACATTTTACAGAATGAAACTGTGTACTTTGGGTCTACAACGGAATTCAGAAGAAAAAAATTCCCCTCAAAGGCTGTCTCAAAATTGAGGTGCGACTTATACATGCGTAAATATGGTACTTACATTGTTCCCAATGAGATACTATCACATCATAACACAATAACTAACCCCTTGCGTGCTGCCTGAAATTGCTTAGTGCAGTACTAAAAGTGCCAGGCCCAGTTTCCTAAATATGCAGAGGTTTGGATAAGTGTTCATAATTTTTTAACTACTGAAGTTGGTCACATGAATCCTTTTATGGAAGGTGCTCAACATTCCATTCCCCCATTTAGCATTACAAAATGTTGAATATAATTAATGACGAGTATGTGAAAAATCTATAATTTTTTAAAAAATTTGATTCCTTTTTTTCAGTTTGAGAGCCCAAAAATGGCAATAAATATGATGTTTGTCTTATATTCAAATTGAAAATACAGAAAATAGTTAATAATTTACAGAAATGCAACATTTCACCCATCTGACTTCTTTTAGAATCAGCAAATAAATGATCAAAGTACATGTACTACATTGCATGAAAAAACACTACGAAAAAAAGACAACTTATTAACTACAAGAAGAGTATGAAACAAACCACAATATCACATTCCAACATTCACATTACACAAACGTTTTCAAAATTCACATTTATGCCCTGTGATGCAGGCTGAATGCAATCCTTTTTGGCAATGCGCACACACACAGTAACAGCCCTATTCTTCGTTTTTTCATTGGAGCAAACTTTACACAGCCTTGTTTGCCTGTTCGGAAGTTTTATGACACCAAAAGACAATGTAGGGCTTGCATTTGTTGAATGAGAAGCATTTGCACAGTTACTTTCCCTCTGTACATCAAATCACTCATTTGCAAATTTCTCAATTACAGAATTGTTGAAACACGTACGGTAGGATTATGTTTGTACAAAATGTAAGAATTTAGTAACGTTCTTGCCATTATATTGAAAGTTACCCTTTTCCAATATTTTAGAGTCCTTTCGTCCAAATAATTATGCAGCATCTGGTCTGATGAATCAATGCCCCTCATATACTTATTAAAGTTCAACACAACGTCTGGTTTCATCACTATCTGACGATTTCTTCTCAACGGAGTTTCAGAAATTGCAGCTGAGGAAGCGGTGGAAAGGAGGAGAACTTGATTTTTCAATGTTTTCTTTTCTCTGAAGCCACAGAGAAGCAGAAAGGTCTTCCAAAAGAAACGAATGACCCCAACATTGAATTTCTGTGGAATCTGAAGAGGTAGAGATTTTCTGTTTCGTCTGATTGTGCCAGTTATGTAGGTTCCGAGTGAGTATAAATTCTCAGCTAGTGAAATGGATGTGAAGAAATTATCATAGAAAAACATGGTACCCTTCATTCAAGTAGTTGCCTGTAGAGAGAAGATTTTTTACAACAGTGAAAGCAAGACCATCTTTTCTAATTTTTTCTTTGTCTTCTACGCTTTTTGAACCATGATATGGGTAGATACTGAGACAGTAACCCGCAACAGAATCGCATTCCATCCAGAATTTGATTCCCCATAGGTGGTGATGTTTATTTGGGAGATATTGTAATAACTGGATATGTGCTTTAGTTCAAATCAAAGACTCATCGATACTAAGCTGCTGATGCAAAGTGTAAAAGTGCCTGAAGGTTAGTTTTGCATGGTCTACTGTGGGCTGAAATTTTGCACATGGATCATAATGAAGGGTCACCAGGTGGAGAAAGTTTAGAATTATCTACCATGTGAAAAGACTGGAGAACAAGTTGAAATCTATCGCGAGAAAACATTTGTCAGAACCATGGTGTTAGTATGGAGCCTTTTACTGACCAGTGTGACCAGTAGCTAAATATGGATGGTCTGCGAATTATGCCCATGTTCAAAATACAGAGCACAAATGCCTTCATCTCCGGCAATGTTACTGGTTTCCACAGTTTTGCTCTGGATTTCGGCGTAAGATTGGGATGGGAAATGAGGAACTATTGAGCATAGCGGTTTGTTTCTGTCGCAAGAATATTGAAGAATGAAGTAGTAAAAAACAAGGAAAAAATGGCTTTGAATCTGGTGGGGGACAATGCTTAGGACCCTGTATTTCCATGAGGAGTATTTATTTATTTATTTATTCTTTCTCCAGACCTACATTATATGTATATGATCCATTATTGGAGGGAAAAAATAACAAGTCTGACCTAGACCAGCCCACAAAAGTAAAGGGAAAAGATTGCCACTAGATAGGCAGACATATGAACAAATCTATAAATAATAATAATAATAATAACAAAAAGGCAATGCAGCAGAATAAACACTGTTGCCTGGCCCAAGATCAACCCTTATTGGTGGTCTATTGGCCATGGCAGAAGGCAGTACGGCAGTATGATGATAATAATAAACTTAAAAAAATAACATTACTGTGTCGGCAGACGGCATCTGTAATTTAAACAAACTGCATATATCTTCCAGCCGGGTTTGCAACTCAGCACAATCCTCCTTGAGCACTGACCTCTCTGTTGGTTTACTTAAGTTGCAAACCCAGTTTTCGTGTTACATCCACTGTCGTGCTGGTGTGCAATTATTCCCCTTACGTTTCAGTACTATTGTCGCTGATTCACAATCAACCTCCACCTCAGCTTATACCACCTACTCTTACTCTTTCAACATACATCAATTCCTGCTTCAGTCTCAACCAACCTATGTTTCATTCAAAATTTCAGGCCCATCTCCTCATTAAGTTAATCCATCACACTTACCATTCCATACACATAATCTCTTGGCAGCCTTTACACAATACTATCATCTAGTCAGCCTCGATCTCAACTTATACCATCTGGTCATATTCTTTCACCAAATATTCATTTCGACCTCAACCTCTACCACACTTATTTTCTTTTAAAATTTCAGACCACTCTCCACATTAAATGAAACCATCTCACTTGCCATTCCATACATTACCAACCATACATCACTATCTCCCTTTTCAACCACCAGCCTTAACTCATCACGACTTTTACATCCACTCTACTACCTTATTCACTAACAATTAACTTATACCATAAGCTCTTATACCATCCATCTCCACACATTAACTTAATCACGAAACCTCGTGATTACTGTATTTACAAACTCACCGCACATGCCATCGCAACTTTCAATCACAATCATCCTTAAACCACTTGTATTCCCCAACCAAAATATCTCAACTATAGCTACATAAGTATTTCACCATATTGAATTATACCCTTACATTTCACCATCTCACTATATTAAATTATGCCATCACATTTTACCATTAGCTTTTACCCTTATCATCTACCCATTTTTTACAATCACTCTCTTCCTTACTTACTAACCAAATACCTGCCTCATCTTAATTACAGCCTTCCAATACCATCTAAATTCACTACTTTTCCTCTTATTCCAATATAGAACTCTGAACACTCTGTTGAAATTTCTATACGTTTGTCGCCAATCAGGCTCGCTATACAATCCAAATACAGTGACAGTAATTAATATACACACTTCACCGCCTACTAATTTCACTACTTAATCGCTCTTATCTCGGCTACAAATAACACACACACTCAACTATTCTCATGTGGTTAAACAATCTACTTACTGCTGCTGTTTTTTCTTTATTTCTTGTCACTACACCTTTGTCCAATTTACTTTTCTTACCCCACATCTCTTTTAGACTCAAGCTTCTCTTGCTTCTGCTTCCTCCCTCAAAGCCGTATTTTCACTTTGTTTATGCGCACTTGCCGGCCCCATGGTGTAGGGGTAGCTTGCCTCCCTCTTACCCGCAGGCCCCGGGTTCGATTCCTGGCCAGGTCAGGGATTTTTACCTGGACCTGAGGGCTGATTCGAGGTCCACTCAGCCTACGTGATTTGAATTGCGGAGCTATCTGATGGTGAGATAATGGCCCCGGTCTAGAAAGCCAAGAATAACGGCCGAGAGGATTCGTCGTGCTGACCACATGACACCTCGTAATCTGCAGACATTCGGGCTGAGTAGCGGTTGCTTAGTAGGCCAAGGGCTGTAGTGCCATGGGGTTTGGTTTTTATGTGCACTTGCCATATCTTGTGCTTCCCCACCCACATTCACTCCCTGCATCTTCCTTTCTTCTCTCATACTGGCCTCTGTCCTCAGCTCCTTAACTATTGCTCTGGTCTCCCTCCTCATCTCAATTCCCGCTTCCCTGGCACCTTCTACGATCGATTTGAAGATAGTATGTGCGTCCTCCTCTGCCCTGCTAATTTCTTCCTGCTGCAAGCTCTGTTCCAGTGCTTTCAAATTCATCACTCTCCGATTTTGGGACCAGTTTCTGTGGCTCACTACCAGTGTCTGGCCCCTAGTTTCACCATGTCAGTCTTCTCTAACACTACTGTTCATAACTTGCCTTTCTTCTGCTCTCTTCCCCATTTCTTCTTCATATTCTCTTCCAAATCCCATATTTTTGTCACTGCCCAAAACCTGGTCCAATGGCCATTGGTTACCAATAGTTGTTGACCCTTAATGTAAGCTCTTAACCCTTGAAGTCTGGCCCGGACTAAATGTTTTTTTAGGGTATTTATATTCTGCATCCCTTCTCTTTCCATGTCTCTTTTAATCCAGATTTTCGTACTTCGTAGATTGTCGGCACCTCTTATCACTATTTCCGCCATCAGGTTGGAAAACAACTTCACTTTTATCGGCCTGTTGCCCCGTGCTTTACCTATCCTTTCCACGTCGCTTATATCAACTTCACTAAAGTTAATCTTCATCCTTTTTTGGCTGAGTTCCACAACCTTGTAGATTGTCAACACTTTGTCCTCTCCTTTTCCTTCCGGCATTCCATATATAAATAAGCATTTCTTCCTGCGTTCTTGGCAACTGCCTTCTATTTCAGCCTTCAGCTTCACCACCTCTTCCCCCATATCCCTTATTTTCTCCTCGAGTGACGCAATTGATTTCTCGTTGATTCCTACTTTGGTCCTTGTTTCGTCTGTTTTTCCCCGCATCCATTGGATCACATTCTCAAATTCTTTCACTTGTTCCTTCATCATACGTTTAATTTGCTCAAATGGGCATACTTCTTCCACAACCTCTCTAACCACCCTCCTTATTACTTCCACATCTTCCCAGTTAATGTTGCCATTGGCCGAGGCTTACTTCCACACCCCCTATAACTAGCAGTACCATAATCACCGTTGCCACAAATATCATCTCACCCTTCAATCGTGATTCCACTTTACCTCCTTCACTCCTGGCTATTTCCTTCTTCCCTCGTCCCTGCCAACTTAAGATAACTGCCCGATATTGATCCAGGCCAATCATCTTCCTGTTCACTCCCGTCTTCCTTCTTCCACGCACCGCTCACACTCCACTCCCGCTCTACCGGCACACCCGACTCAGCACGTCTACTCCTGCTGACTGTCCAGGTAAGACTGTGTACTTCCATGAAAGGCATTGTAAATTGATGTGGATTATCCTCACCTACCTTAATTTCCTTCTAGGCATCAATGTTTTTGTCATCACTGTCACTGATATTATGTTGTAGATGCTGATTCCCATAGGGAACCACAAATAATTGTTCCGAATGAGTAATTTTATAATACCAATATAAATGGTCCGTTATTGGACATTATACATTTTTTCCAGCTAACTCATTCCTGGTTGCCAGCGTTTCGCCCCCGTGTGCTAGGCTGGGTTCATCAGTTGGTACCTAGCACACCTACCAAGACGCTGGATAGTGCATACCGTGGAGGCCACTGCGTAGGCTAATTGTAGCCACCGGCAGTGCCAATGCACTATGAGAGACATTGTCTCATTATCAAAAATTTATGCCTGCTTGGCCATCAGATGATGTAGATGCTGATTCCCTATGGCCAAGCAGGCATCAATTTTTGATAATGAGACAATGTCTCTCATAGTGCATTGGCACTGCGGGTGGCTACAATCAGCCTACGCAGTGGCCTCCACGGTATGCACTATCCAGTGTCTTGGTAGGTGTGCTAGGTACCAACTGATGAGCCCAGCCTAGCACACGGGGGCGAAATGCTGGCCAGCAGGAATGAGTTAGCTGGAAAAAATTTATAATGTCCAATAACGGACCATTTATATTGGTTTTCCTGATATGATGATCATGAGTCACTATCACGTTCACTATTATCAAACTCACTTTCACTTTCTTTAAAGTCCGAGAATTCACTTAAAACAGCGCTAATTTCTTGTTCTTTAAGCTGAGCACGTTTACTGCTGGACGCCGCCATGTTGAGTGTCAGTCAGCTGTCACTCACTCCAGAGAAAATTTAATATTTCAAAGCAAAATAACTACAGACTCTTCCAAGTGGCCAAATGAGGAAGCTAAAGGTCCCTGCTATTGAGAAAGCATGACGTTAGTGCCATCTAGCAATTACAGAAGGAACTTTGTCAAGTTAAACGAAGCGTTGATTATATCAACGCCGGCACTTCTCTCATAATTTCCAAGCGTTGATATAATCAACGTTGGCACTCAAAAAGTTAAAACCGAGAGGACTTTTCCTCTTGGTGAATCTTACAACTTGACTTTTCATCCCATTTACATTCAAACCATTATCTGCTGTCCATCTCACGACATTGTTAAGTCCCCCAGCAGCCACTCACAATCCTGCGAGATATTTACTACTCTATACAGTATAACATCATCTGCAAATAGCCTTATCTGTGATTCCAGATCTTTACTCATATCATTTATAAATATATAAAAACATATAAAGGTCCAATAATACTGCCCTGCAGGACTCCCCCTCTTAATCATTACAGGATCAGATAATGCTTCACCTCTAATTCTCTGAATTGTATTTTCTAGAAATGTAGCCAACCATTCAACTCCTCTCTTGTCTAGTCCGATAACCCTCATTTTTATCAGTAATCTCCCATGATCTACCGTATCAAAAGCCTTGGATAGGTCATTAGCGATACAATCCATTTGACCTACTGAATGTAAAATATCTGCTATATCTTGGTGGAATCCTACAAGTTGAACTTCACTTGAATAACCTATCCTAAACCCAAACTGATCTCTATCAAACCAGGTAGTAATTTTGCAAACTTGTATATTATAATCAGAAAGAATGAGGACCGGAAAGCCCGAACATCTCTTCAAAGAGACCTGAACGATGAACTGGCTAAGTGATCCTATGCGGTCATAAAACAATAAGAAGAATCGGAAAGAATGCTTTCCCAGAGCTTACGAACAACATGTCAAGGTGAGTGACGTATAATTATCTGCTTTACGTTTGTTACCTTCTCCCTTGTACACTGGGGCTACTATTGCAACTCTTCATTCATTTGGTATCACTTCTTCATGTGAACAGTAATCAAATAAGCATTTCAGATATGGTACTAGATTCCAACCCATGGCCTTTAATATATCCCCAGAAATCCTATCAACCTCAGCTACCTTTAGAGCTTTTGACTCGTTTATCCTTTTATAAATGTCTTTATTATCATACGTAAATTTCAGTATTTCGCCAGTATTAGTCGCCTTTTCTATTAGAACAATATTTCCAACCACCTTTACATAGTGCTGACTGAATACTTCTGTAAGTCCTCGCATATACACTCCCCATGTTCATTAATGATCCCTAGAATGTCCTTCCTGAAACCTATTTCTGCCTTAAAAGTATCTTTACATGTCCTTCCATTGCTCCCTAAAATTCATATGTCTGCCAATTACGTTTGCCATCATGTTATCCTTGGCTGATTTTATGCTGAATTAAATTTCCTAGTGAGCTCCCTCAATCTCTCTTTATTCCTGCAAACATTCCTAACTATTTCTTTCTCATCTGCACTTCCTTGTTAAATCGTTTTATTTATTATTGCCACTTTTAAAGGTATATATCTGTTTTCACACTTCTCAACAATTGCTTTAAACCCATTCCATAGGCTGTTTAAATTTTTTAAAACCATTTTCCATTGATCATAATTGCTTTTAAAAAATTTCCCCATTCTCCTGTTATCAGCCATACCATCTATCACTTCAGTTTCTTTATAGAACTCATCTAGTTTAATCAGCACCTCATCTAGAATATTTTTCCCTGTAGTTGGTTCCATCACTTTCTGATTCAGCTGTCCTTCTCCTATTCACCATTTATTGGTCATGTTTTGCCTTTCACATTCCCTTCCCAGTCAACATTTGGCAAGTTCAGATCCTTTCTGTGTTATTCCCCACATAGCTGATTATCATATCAAATAATTCCATATCAGCATCTGCCCCTTCCTTTCCAAGTCTGTACACTCCAAAAACATCAAACTATTACCTTCAGAGATGAGTCTTAAACCTAGAATTTCATGATCCTCATCCTTTACTGTTTCATAGCTTATGAATTCTTCTTTCACCAGTATAAATATTCCCCCTCTTACAGTTCCTAACCTGTCTCCACGATAAACACTCAAGCTCCTTGAGAAAATTACCGCATTCATATCACTTCTCAGCCATGATTCAATCCTATTACAATATCTGGTAAATATATATCTATCAAATTACTTAATGTTTTCTCCTCCAGCTTTACAAAGATATTCTGTGTTGAATTTGTATGAGGTGAGTTAACATGCTTTGTAAATACATAATGAAGATGGGTGCGTACTTAAACAAGACAGCATCCCTTAAAACAATGATCATCAGTACATCTTATTTTATGGAGTCTGTGGAACTCATTTTTGTGTAATATGGCTTTTCTTTTTTTAATCGTCTCTTTGTGACGATAGCCTTTTTATTTATTTTTTCGTAAGTAACTACACTCGCCAACAGAAAGAAAGTTACAGGTAATAATGTCCAAGAGTTCTGCCTTGTCAGTACAATTCAGAATATATTATATATATCTTAACTATCATTTAGATATATGCACAAAAGTACATGTTTCAAGAAACTTTAAATTCTCTTCTTCAGCTCATGGATAAAACGACAATACAGCATTAACAATTCAAACATGAAAATCTTTCATGTTATGTCCAAATTCTATAAAATGTCAGTATGTAGTATATTAAAATACAAATGGAAATTCTAAGTTCCCATGGAGGGAATTAGATTCTTTTCCACCAATAGAGCATATCAAAAATCACACATCCCACTCTGAAGAGTCTAGTGTCAGACCTAAGACAAAACGCTGGTTAATAGAGCAAACGCCGGAAAAGCCATCCATCTAATTTTTGATCTGATTATTAAAATACAGCCGGTTGACTATTGATCCAGTGTGTTTAAATGTGGCATTATGTGTCATAAGTTAATTAGCCCACTAATTGATAAACATTATTGATCATGGAAAATTCTAAATTCCCATGGAGGGAATTAGATATTTTTCACCAATAGAGCATGTCAAAAACATATCAGATGTAAGGCTTTTCAGGTGTTTGCTGATAACTGATAATTGCTAGGCAGGCAATAATTCCATTGTGGAAATTTATCCCCCGTATGCAGTTATCAGACTGTGCCTCATAAATAGGCTTCTGATAAGCTCACCTGCATACACCCAGCGTCAGTGGGTAGGGTCTGACACATCTCACTCTGACGAGTCTAGTGTCAGACCTAAGACGAAACGCTGGTTAATAGAGCAAACACCTGAAAAGCCTTACATCTGATATATTATTGATCATGACAATCACAACAGCAATATTGCATTTTACTGCCTTTGGACAGAATAACAAACAGTTGTTTTGACGTATATTGCTGTGAATTCTCAAACCGTATATTTTTGTGGACATATGGCTTGTTTACAACAGTCCAGCAAGTCAGGTCATAATGGCTTTCAGCTGAAAACTCAGCAAGGTCTGTGGCATTAGTGGAGGATGGGAGGACGCAGTATATGCTACGTAGCAGTCGTTAGAGGCACATCTTGTTCTAACGTGTACACAACTTGTTAAAATATAGAGAGGGGACAATATCTACGTTCAGTTCTGGTCGCAGAAGCACTACCGAGCGCGATGATTGCTTTCTCGTAATGCGAGTTCTTTGTGACTGACACACAACTGCTGTGGAGGCCAGAAATCGTTCACAGCAAGAATGGGGCATAAACTTCAGCAAAAGGACAGTAACGAGGAGGTTGTATGAAGCTGATTTAAAGTCCAATAGGCCCACCACAGGACCTCTGCAACGTGAGCACCATGTCTCTCGGATGCAATTCGCCAATGCCCATCGAAACTGGACAGTGAAGCAGTGGTGCTCATTGCTGTTTTGGATGAATCCAAATTCTGTTTGAGGGCACTGGATGTAAGGCAGGGAGCATGAAGAAGGTCCGGGAAACATTATTCACTCGGTACTTTCTCTGCAAGGACACTGTTCAATAGATGCTCTGTGATGATATGGGCGGCGATTACCACTGATGCGACCGAGGAGCTTGTGTTCATCAAGAATGGAAGTCTGATAGCGCAACATACACCAAGATTTTAGTGGATAACATGGTCCCTTTGGCACCTGTCATCAGCAAGAACTTTATCCTGATGCAAGACAACACTCGCCCACACATTGCCGTTTGTGTACATGAGTACATGGATGAAGTCAGAATTGAGCACACGGTGTAGTCTACACATAGTCCCGACCTAAACCCGATAATAGAGCCTGTCTGGGATGTGCTTGGGAGACGTTCCCCTTACACACTGGCTCAACATCGTGCTGCGCTCCAGGCAGAATGGGAGCTCATACCACAAGAGAACATTCCAGATTGTATCCTGAACATGCCTAATCGAATTACAGCTGTAACTGCTGTATCTATAGGTGGTAATACCGATTACTGAGGCAATGGAAATGTGTTGAAAACATGTGGACAAATGGACCGCACACTGAATCGGTGCAGAGCTCCAGGTGTCCACATTTCCAAATTTGTGTTGGTGGTTGTTATTGTCACGATCAACAATGTTTCTCAATTACATAGCTCAAAAGGGCTATTTAATTTAAAATACATTGCCATATTGTTGTAATGTCACAATATTTGCTTTTTAACAGATTTCAAGTGGACTAACATAAAACTTTGTCTGAAATACATAGTATTACACTTTTTTTTTTTTGCTGGTGAGTTAGTCAGAACAGTGTTGTGCAAGCAATTTGGCGGGTTTGAATCCCATCGTCAGCAGCTTAGAGTGTAGTTTTTAATTTTCACACCAGGCAAACACTGGTGTACCATAATAAAGGCCGCAGCTGCTACCTTCCAAGTCAGCCTTTTCCCCATACGTTGCAACATCAAACCCACAGAGAAAAGGGAAGTAATTTCTTCAAGTATTGACTATATATGAAACCAGTAATCCCTACCTATTTCTTTGTCAGGTAGACTGATTTTCTACACTTGGGAGCTTTTGTACGTAAAAAGAATCACAAGAAACACACAGGAGAAAAAAAATTAACAAAGTTCTTTGGCAGTACGGCTTATTATTAAAATAATCCCTTGTCTTACTGTACGCAGAGGAGTTTTAATTACCACTTACATCATTGAGGGATGAGTTTTCCAAAAATAAGATGAATCATAGGAAAAATATTACAATAAAATGTTAAAGTTTATTTAATCTGTTTGACCATGAAAAAGAGCAGAGGGACTAGTACCCACTGTCAGCTGTCCTGAGAATTGTTTCCCATTGTTTTCCATTCTGCACTAAAGCAAATGCCATTACAGATCCTTATATAAGCCACTGCAGCTACCCCCATCATCATCTTTGCACGTCAAATCCTCTTGACCTGAGTGAGGACGTTACCCTCTTGGAGGCCTACCATATGGAATGGGAGGTTCCTTAAAAAAACGAAAACTGAACTACAGCATCAATTCCTGGCTATTTCTACAGTTGACATTAAAATAAAATTGTTGGTGAAATTACTCGACAATACTTTTCTCTGTACCAGGCGAGTTGCCCATGCGTTTAGTGGCATGCAGTTGTTAGCTTGGATCTGGGAGATAGTGGGGTTCGAACCTAGCTGCGCAGTCCTGAAGATTGTTTTCCCATTTTCACACCACGCAAATCCTGGGGCTGTACCTTAATTAAGGCCACAGCTGCTTCCTTCCACTATTAGCCCTTTCCTATCCCATCATCGCCATAAGACCATGTTGATGTGACATAAAACAGATTGTAAAAAATATATATATATATATATATATACACACACACTTTTCTCGGTAAGGCAGTATCAGATGAGCAAGAAAAGAGAGTCAAACTGCTGCCTCCAAGATAGAGAAGCAATATCCTGTAACTCCGGCAGAGGAGTTCTTTACCTCTCGGGTATTTAATTACAGCAATTTGAAGGTGACTCCCCACCCACAACCCCCTATCAGAAAGCTCACGATAATGAACAAATTATGACACAGCTGCCTCTATCCTTACATTTAATTTGTATACCAACGAAGATGAAGGTGTCAAAGTATCATTTTACCATTTGCCTCTATATTTCAGGAAAAATGAGGTATACAAGTTTTGAGTACACTTTATTGTGCTGTCAAAAAACAGCTGTTAGTGCACTATATGGAGGAGAGCACGGTCCTCTCTACTGGTTTGCCCAACATTCAAGGAGAAAAAGATGCAAGAACTCCAAGTAAACTCTACCCTGGTGCATACCTGCTAACTCTCCCAATTTAGGCAGGAGACTCAAGATTTTACACAATTTCTCCTGCTTAAGGTATTCATTCTCCCAATTTTTCAAAACTCTTGTGTGTAATTTCAGACTTAATGTGCAAGATGACAAACATGAGATCCATTAGAAATTGATTTTACTTGTTTTGAAGTGTGTTTCAATATGCAGTTGTGCATCGTATCGATAATTCTCCGTAACTGTGCATCTATTATCTCCCACGTCGCATTAAGTTGGTAAACATCTTTGAAATCATTTATGGTTAACTTAGCTCATGTTGTTGGAAGTTTTGCGTAATAGCCTGTAGGTGAGAGGTAGTTGTAGGCTGCAGAATATTGTATTATCTGTTTCACTAGTGAAATTACATGATTTGTGTAGGACTTACATGGTGTTGCCATTAATAGGCCGGCAGGCTATTGTGATTATGTTGGTTCCTGGCTAATATGGCAAAGAAACATGATGTGACCTTTAAAAGTGTGTACAAGGATAACTTTCCATATATAACTGAGTCAAGAAGAGACTCAGCATAGTGTTTATAAGTGTGATTTCAGTAACCCGCATGGGAGGAGAGGTAGGGGGTATTTCAAAATGTATGCTCACAAAAAAAGATAAGGACAATGTGTTGAAGAAAACAAGAAACTTTATTTCAAGTGTAAGTAGGATGACACTGACAGTATAACAAGGACAGAAGTATTGTTCACGTTGTTTATTATTGAACATAACTTCTCTGTTAATTGTTCCGATTATGCCAGTCCTTTATTTAGGAAGATGTTCCAATTGACGCAAAATTTGGCTCTGCCAGAACTAAAACTTTGTCTATCCTTGCAGAAATGTGCAATGCAGAGGTGCCAACTGTTACAGATTGTCCGTAATTATCACAGACTTCACCTCATGACTACGGCGTTATGTTCAAATAGGAAATAATAACAGAAAAGTGACATTATCATGAAAAAATTTACGAAAGAAAGAAGGAAATATATCCAATTCTTTTCGAGCATTACCGCTCAACCCTTCTCGTTTCACTGCTTGTGAGTTGGCAACTATGCGTATTCGATCGTTACTTCCTTTTGCTACCCGTGATCCTTGTAAAATTCATTGCGAATGAAAGGAACTTCACGTGCTTTTCTCCAAGTAATGCTCTGAGTAATGTTGTATTTAAAGTCTACCTGACAGTAACTCTCCCCGAGGAAGTATTTTCAGTGTTGATAGGAAAAATCAGAAAATTCAAGCCTACTTTCAGCACATCTACACTGGAATTGCTTATTGTTAGAATTTTATCTTGGATGTTGTTCAAGAAATTAGAACGTCATCACAGGGGGAAGGATACTCAAAAAAAATCTAAACTGAAAAGCAGTTCTTGGGTGCGAAACAAGCTACAAAGAATGCTTTTTCACAGAACAGGCAATATGCAAATTTAACTGTGTAATTTGATATATTTTAGAATAGTTTGCTATCAGAAAGGGCAAAGGATGTGTCATTATCAAGAAGGGAGGAGAATGCTTTGGATTTGACTCTGGCATTTTCTGAGAGACTGGGGGGAGATTACTGATAACCCACTTAAAAGGTTGGCACCTCTAGCAATGAAGAAAAAGAGAAGTTATTGGTTGCCTAAAAATGGTGTTTTTCAGTTGCAATGGACAACAGTAACCAAAGTGATTCAAAGTTGTACCCAATTGTGCTTACTTTTTGCAACCCACTTCAACAAATTCAGTTGTCGTTTAGGAATTCTGTTTCTGAAGGAAGTGCAACGGGTATTAACATTGCCAATCTTTTACTCACTAACTTAAAAGAACATGACATCCCCTTAAAAACTGCATTGTTCTTGGTACAGATAATGTCCCAGTTATGGTAAGGTTAAAGATGGGTGTGGAAGGACTGTTGAGAAAGATAAACACTTCTATTATTTGGGTAGAAGTTCAAAAAGAAAGGAAAAGTTCAAACCGTTCCAGGAATTTCACAATACAGAGGTGGAAAAATGTTTGTCAAAGTACCTGTTCTGCTTCATCATCATTTCCAAACAGCAATAAGAATTTACCTCCTCATTCCTCTGGAAAATGGAAGTCAGAGATGCTGTTTTCAAATGCCCCCCCAAATCATAGTCCTTGACAGTACCCCCCCCCCCCTCCATGGCACTACAGCCCTTGAAGGGCCTTGGCCTACCAAGCGACCGCTGCTCAGCCCGAAGGCCTGCAGATTACGAGGTGTCACGTGGTGAGCACGACGAATCCCCTCAGCCATTATTCTTGGCTTTCTAGACCGGGGCCACTATCTCACCGGCAGATAGCTCTTCAATTCTAATCACGTAGGCTGAGTGGACCTCGAACCAGCCCTTAGGTCCAGGTAAAAATCCCTGACCTGGCTGGGAATCAAACCCGGGGCCTCCGGGTAAGAGGCAAGCACGCTATCCCTACACCACGGGGCCGGCACCCTTGACAGTACCAGTAAGGTTTTATCACAAGAGGAGAGACTGTTCATGTTCCTATCATAAGAACTTAGTAAGGTATTATGCTTGTTTCTTTCCATTTTTCTGCCACTGTTTGAAAGTCCAAATATATTGCTCCAGTCAAGTGTGCCTCGCATCTATGTACTGAGGCTAATTCTTCTTGATGTTGTAACGTGTTGGGGGGGGGGGGGGTAAATAAGTAAATAAATGAGTACAGAACCTGGTACTTAGCACTACAATTACAGATTTACATACACACAGACGATAGCCGAGATTACAACTTACACAAGTACTCGGTTCGCGCTCTCTCTCTTAGTTTCTCATGTTTCGTCTACAATCACACACACACACAGTCATCGATTATTTACACTACACTCACTCAGCCACTCAATCACACTCGTTAGCGCTGTCACGGTCCACAGCCTATATGTCAGTCTCACAGCTCGGGATAGTATCCGCTGTTCACTCAAACCGTCGAACTCCGTTCGCAGTCTTCACACGTCGGCACCCAGCGTTCCCTTCGCGCTACTCCAGAACACCCAAAGTTCTTCTCCAGCAGCCGGCCTCAAGGGACACACACACATGACATCAGGGAAACAGAAACGAGTCCTTGGCTCCAACAGGCAGATACTCCATCAGGCTGACATCTCAGCACAAGCTATCACTGACTGCGCTCTTCGCTAACTCACACCAGCGAACTCAATCTCGCTCTCACTCACTCACTCACTCACTCACTCACTCACTCACTCACTAACCCTCACTGACTGTCACTCCAAGTTACTCCTCTCCTTATATACCTGCTCTGGGACTTCCAGAACAGTCCGGATGCTAGATGTATCCAGGAACCTCGTGAGATAGAAGACTCCAGATTAATAGTAGAGTAATTTCCGTCGTCCTCTGCTGTGGGACCACGGACGGAGGCGAGAGGGCCGGCCTAGCACCAAGGGTTGCTCGTGATTGGCGCGCTCGAGTGTAAGGGGGTGGGGCCGAAATGATGAAGCCCCCGGCGCGTAGCGGGTTAGCATGGCGTACTCTATAACCATTACAATATGTTAAAGAATAAACCCACCAACCTGGGCCCAATGTTTGGGAAGCCGGGCTCTGTCTGTCACAAGTCAGGACAAAGGGCGAGTGATAGAGGAGTACCACGCCTCTTTAAAAAACCTTGGTCCAGCTGACCCGGCTGGTAGTCCCATGTAAGGGTCCCTTGCCAGGGTTATGGTGAACACCTCAACAGCAGTGAAGGCGGAGAAGAGGGACTTCGGAACGGTGGAACTGACGGAAGAGGCAACCCTCTTATTTGGGGAAAATAGAACCGGAACTGCTTCCTTGTAGTTAGAACGGGAACTTCAAAGGCTAAGAGAAGAAACCCCGACAAAAAAATCAGTAGGCCTGGCTACTTAGAAGGCAGCCCCTTCACCAGGCTTTGGGTGCTGAAGGCCAATAACCTACACGCCCGAGATTAACCTATTACAGAAACATCAATGACGGACATTATTGGAGTGTGGAATGTACAATGTGGCAGGCAGGAAGATTGGCTGAAGTATCTAGGGAGATGAAGCGATACAGGTTGGACATACTAGGCTTGAGTGAGACGAGATGGACTGGGTTCAGTGAGATAAAAACCATGAAAGGGGACACGCTGCTGTACTCGGGAAGACAAGAAGAACATAGAGGGGGTGTTGATTACTGATTACTCAAAAGACAAGGAAGAGTTTGATAGAATGGTACCCAGTCTCAGAAAGGATTGTAGTAGCTCGATTTGCATCAAGGTTAGACCAATTACAGTGGTGCAGTGTTATGTACTGTCAGGAGAAAAAGAAGAAAAAGAGCAATTTTATGGTCAACTACATCGAACCCTGTTAAAGGCAAAGAAAAGGGATATTATGGTCATAATGGGAGACCTGAATGCGAAAGTTGGCAATGATAACCAAGGAGTAAAAAATATAATGGGAAAACATGGTATAGGTAATAGAAATGAGAATGGTGAAAGAATTTTGTAGTAACCACAGGCTGGTGATAGGAGGCACTATCTTTCCTCATAAGAAATGCCATAAAGTGACGTGGGTTTCCCCTGACCATAGAACAGAGAATCAGATTGACCATTTCACTATCAGCAAGACATGGCGAACCTCCCTGTTGGATGTAACGAATAAGAGGCGGACAAATGTGGTAAGTGACCATCACTTAGTAGTAGCTACGCTCTGACTGAAGATTCCAAGTACTAGGCACATACATCAGAAGAGGAGGATAAAGTATAACTGGGATAAACTGAAGGATAACGAGGTGCAACAATATTTTTCACTAGAATTGAGTAACCGATTACAACAGCTAAGAGAGGAAGAAGGACAAGATATAATTGGAAGAGCATAGAGAGTACCTACATTAATACCTGTGAAAAGGTCTTAGGCAAAAGGAAGAGAGGAATGGATTACTTCTGAGACATAGGAAGCTGTGAATCAAAGGAAGGAACGTAAGAAAAGACTCAATACCGCAAGAACAAAAGAAGAGAAGGTACAAGCTAGAACTGACTTTAACCGGGCGAGTTGGCCGTGCGCGTAGAGGCGCGCGGCTGTGAGCTTGCATCCGGGAGATAGTAGGTTCGAATCCCACTATCAGCAGCCCTGAAGATGGTTTTCCTTGGTTTCCCATTTTCACACAACGCAAATGCTGGGGCTGTACCTTAATTAAGGCCACGGCCGCTTCCTTCCAACTCCTAGGTCTTTCCTATCCATCATCGCCATAAGACCTATCTGTGTCGGTGCGACGTAAAGCCCCTAGCAAAAAAAAAAGAACTGACATTAATGAACTTAACAAAATATTGAAGAGGAGATTTCGACTTGACAAACGAGCATTTATCAATAACCTTGCGACACAAGCTGAGAAACAATGATAGTAAGACCCTTTACCACATTACCAAGAGACTATCAGGAAAGTTTTATAGATCTGACAAGCCCGTGAAAGTCAAAGATGGGAGATTATTGTCCACTCAAAAGGAACAGCTGGAAAGATGGAGAGAACACTTTCTGGAGATCTTGAATCGTGAAACAATCGAGGAAGAGGAGACAGAGGTGATGACAGAAGAAGAGCAGGAAGATGTTGCTATTAGTACAGAACCACCATCAAGAACAGAGATCTAAAAGGCCATTAAACAACTAAAGAATGGCAACGCAGCAGGCATGGACAATATCACACCGGAGGCCTTGAAAGTGGATGTGGGTACTTCAGTCAAGATTCTGTTCCCACTTTTCAAGAAGATTTGGGAAGAAGAGAAGATCCCCATAGATTGGAAGATGGGACTGTTGATTAAGCTTCGGAAGAAAGGAGATTTATTAGAATGTGGTAACTGGAGAGGGATTACCCTCCTTTCGATACCAAGTAAGGTACTCTCATGAGTTATTTTAGAAACGATGAAAAAGCGAGTTAACTCAAGGCTGAGGAAGGTACACGCAGGATATAGAAAAGGTTATTCCTGTACAGACCAGATCAACACACTGTACATAATTATAGAACAATCCACAGAGCTGCAATCGTCACTGTATCTACTATTTGTAGACTTTGAAAAGGCGTTTGATAGTATAATGAGGAAGAAGATGTGGAAAGCCATGAAAAAGTTTGGGATTCCAAAGAAAATTATAAAGATAACCTAAGAAATGTATGAGAACTATACATGTCAAGTTTTACATCAGGGGATGTTGTCTGAGCCCATCCCAGTAAAAACAGGAGTTAGGAAAGGATGTTTGTTGTCACCTATAGTATTTCTGATGGTGCTGGATCTTATGATGAAGAAGGCAATGAATTGCCGAAGGAGATTTCAATGGGGACTGACAGGTAGTGATGGGCACTCTGAGATGAGGTCACGAGATTTCTCGAGACTAGTGCAGGCACTATTTCTCGCGAGAAATTTCGAGAGATCTCGAGAGCGTTGTCCCCGCATTGTGCGGCGATCAGCGTGTCGTAGGCCTACAGGTAGTCGGAGCTGAATGTTGTTTGCACCGAGTAAGCAAATAGCCAACCACGGACCTATCTCGAAGGCAGTGGAATTTATCGTATTACAAACGTGTTGTTTTTAAAACGTTTCTTGTTTTCTCACTTTGAATACTGCACTTCACTAATACAGTCACTGCACTATCACTTAACACTCCACACTCTTTTTCAAAATAGTGCCCGGTAATGACGACGTAGTGTTTTATCCTTCGAGTAAATTAATCGTAAAATGTGACGAAAAGTGCGGAAAATTGACTGCTGTGTGATTCATGTGATCGACGGTGACATTATAAGTGCGGAAATTGCCCTAAAGACGTAAAAACTAATGAAAATGTTGACTGGATTTGTGAGCAGTGGAATGTTGTAGTTGGCGACGGCGTTGACGATGAAGCACCGAAAATAATCTATGAGGAATACAAAAGTGCATTAGAAATTATAAACATTCTACAAAAGGACAATGAGGCTCTTAAAGTAGAAAATCAAGAATTAAAAGAAAGACTGCGATCGCTAGAATTCGGGACTGACCATTCCTCGAATCATATACCGGTACCAGTAACAAACTCGAGCACGTGGTGTCAAGTAATCCATGGATGGCCGGCTAAGAAGAAATCTACAACTGAATTTCCGGAAATAAACATCAGAAATAGGTTTTCTGCCCTAAATAATTTAATTCGGGAAGAAAGTGATCACGCGCGTGAAACCAAATCATCGCGATCCGCTGCCATTGCCGTGCCAAGGTTAAAAATAGGCCTAGATTTCAGAATCAAGACCCAGTTAGGCCTAAATCAGCAAAGGTAGCTGTGTTGGTGATAGCCAAGGAAGGGGAATTGCGGGAGTGATAAACGACGAGAATATAGCAGCAACCGGAGAAATATATCCAGGAGCTTCTATCAGCAATGTCCTGGACAACGTAGAAGCAGCAACGAGGAACGTCGGTAGAACCACACATCTTGTTACATTACCACAGTTTACGGAGGGGGATCGATGTGTTTCAGAAATGTAGTAAATGCAGCGGGATAAATAAAACTAAATCGCAAGGGGCTGGTGAACCACCCAGTATATATATATATATTTGTAGGAACTTCTTTAGCCTGTATATGAATCATGTTGGTAAGAAAAATCCAGATGTTTTTCATGTAACCAATAACTGAACTGTCATCAAATCACCCGATTTTTCATTTTGTAAGTTTTGCTGATATCCTGATGAAAGAATGTTTCCAGGACAACACTTTTTCAATTAAACACCGAGATCCAACCAATAATATACAAAGAAATTTAAAAAATCTACTCAAGAACACACACTTTATTCTCACCGAAACAGAATCTGCTAAACTTATAACTATGAACCCCCAATTACCATCCGCAAGGGCCTACCCTAAAATACACAAAGAAAATGTACCCATGAGACCGATTATAAATTATAAAGCCAGTCCAACCTATAAGTTATCACAATTCATTCAGAAATTTTTGAAAAAGCATTATTCATTTTTAGCAAACAAAACAATACAAAACTCAATAGATTTTTGCAATATAACCAAAGAACTAAAGATTGAAAAACATCATACCCTTACTTCATTTGATATAACAAACATGTACCCTAACATTCCTATTAAACAAACAGTCAAAATAATTGAATCTAACCTAAAAAACCATAGTAACTTGAGCACCTTAGAAATAGAAGAATTCGTGATTCTGCTTAAATTCGCCTTAAACAATAACTACTTCAAATTTCATGATACCATATATCAGCAACAAGGATTACCAATGGGATCTCCTGCTTCCGGAATATTAGCAAAAATATATATCGACCACCTAGAACACACGTCAATTAATAAAATAGGTAATATATATTTTTGGTGTAGATTTGTCGACGATATCTTCGTAATTATAGATAATAGATTCACTGATGCAGATACTATACTAGACAAACTTAACAATTTAGACCCCCAAATTAAATTCACTAAAGAAACAGAAAATAACCGTATCTTGAATTACTTGGACTTAACAATAACCAGACATGACACTCACTTATCTTACAAGATCTATAGGAAACCCACACACACTTTAAATACCATAAAGAATGACTCCGTTCATCCCAACACACATAAAAAAGCAGCCTATTATAGTATGATACATAGAGCTTTCAATATCCCAATGACAATAGAAGATCGAAATAATGAATTAAAATTAATCCACGACATAGCCAAATAGAATGGATACAGCAAAGAAATGGTCAACAAAATCATCCACAAAATAAAATCCCAACCTAGAACTAAATTAATCAAAACAGCCAAACCGAAAAAAGATTATGTTCTATTTACCTTCAACAACACCAATATATATACTATAACTAATATCTTTAAGAAGCACAACCTGAAAATAGCATTCAAAACCACACACAACAGCACCAACACTATACACAACACCAAAACAGTCAATAATAATAATAAATACAACCAATCAGGTGTCTACCGCATCAAGTGTAACAACTGTGACACAAGCTACATTGGACGTACAGGTAGAAACTTCACCGTCCGTTATAATGAACATGTAAATGCAGTAAAGCACAACCATTTCTCATCAATAGGCCAACATGTAGAAGAATCTAAGCACAACTTCACAGCCATCAATAATGGCATGATGATATTAAACATAAACTCTAAGGGCCCCCTGCTCAACATAACCGAAGATTTCTATATTACTTTGGATCAATACGCTAACCCCAATCATAACATTAACGACATTACAGAGAAAACCAGTACCATTTTTGACAAAGTCATTCCTGCAATAAAAAACGACTATCTCAAATTAGCAAACACACGTCATAACAAACCGACGAATCACAAACCTAACCCCGCCCCTACCTTCACAATAGCCACTCCTCCATCCCCTCCACCAACATCCATCCACACAGCTCACATGAGCCCCAGACGTACTCGCAGCAGAGCACAACAAATATCCAAACATATCGGTACACAACTTCCGCAGGAACAACAGTAAGTACTTTTTTCATTTCACACATACATCCAGGCATTCCTTCATACATACGCTATACTCATATTAGCTTTTCTTTACAGATAACGACCATATAACGTGCATAGACGAGAGAAGTGTCACCACCAACTACTCTGATATTAAAACCTATCTTGCTACATCAACTTAATTTTCAAATTTTACTGACAAGAGTTCTTATAACATACCAACACAAAGTATATCAACCATAGAACATTCTCGATATTCAACTTAATCAACACAAGAACTACAAGAGGATTGAAGAATGAATGCAACGCAACATGAACTCAAATTTTAATAGACGTTTTTTAAAAATATACCATGTTTTATTGTGTTTAATGTGCTATATATTTTTAGTGTCTTATGATTTGGCATATATATTTTAATGTGTTTATGTACTCATGTCCATGCTCAATCAATAGGTTTTAGTTTATTCTAACCATCACTAATTTTAATCAGAGCTATTTTAACGCAACATACTGCAATATATTTTACTTTCATTTTTTATCAGACATCCGGATGCTCTTAAGTAACTTCTTTGTAATTTATCCCATGACTGTAAATTTGTGTGCTAGCTGATGATGGCCAAGATAGGTCGAAACCGGTACTAGTGTAATAATTCATCCACAATAAATGTATTGATCGGTGGAACATTTTTCTTATCTATTACACGGTATTCGTACAGTCGGAACCGTTGATAGCAACATCGCTTTTAATGACTTATTGGATGTAATGGCGAAATGACGCAGTCCCGTCGAAATCCTATATAAACACATTTTTAAAAAATCACTTAGTACGACATATCGTATAAAGCAATGTATTTTAATTACATTTTCGGATAAATGTATTGGCTATAATGTCTAATGTTGATTTTTGTTTGTTACATATTTGGAGATTGCTGTCAACAATGTAGCGCTTATTATTGCAAATTTCAAATCACTCTGTTAAATAGTCAAGGCAAGCATCGCTGTGAAGATGACTCAAAAAAAAAGGAAAGTGTTTAATACTGAAGAAAAGTCGCACAAAATATAGCGATTAGAAAGCAGGGATACAAACATCAGCATTGCGAAGGAATTGGATGTATCACACTGAATGATTTTTATAATTTGGAAGGACACAGAGAAAACAAGTCTCTTTTTGAAGAAAAATCTATAAAATTCAAGCGAGCCAGATCATCTGAGCATGAAGGTATTGAAGAATCTTTACTTACATGGTTTAAGCAGCAAAGAACAAATAATGTGCAAATCAATGGTCTTACTCTTCAAGCGAAAGCCAATGAAATTCTTCGCAGTCCTATTCCACTTAATTCATTTAAGTTCTTGAAAGTAAATTTTTTTATTAACTATGTAAGTGTGAAGCCTAAAACTTGCAAAAATGACATTTTTATGAAGAAAAGAAATGGTTTGTGCGACTATCGGCTATAACGAGCTTGATTGGCGGTCCCTTCAGTGGCGTTATATTGTAACCGATTTAGACTTTTTTTCTCCTTTGTTTATCTGGATTTCTCCTTATCCTACACTTCTCATGTCAAGATAGATGATCTGTTAATATAGTCCCTCAACAAGTGTTGAAGACCGCCTTCCTGATGAAGGTGGGAAGCAGAAACAAGCTCATCGGGGATTGAGAAGAAGTGGCATTGATGAAGGGAGAGCCAATCCATGTGAAGACAGAAGTGTATGAAGATGTGGAGGATTGTCCCTGTCGTTTTGTGTTTCTATTCTATTCTATTCTATTCTATTCTATTTTTTTGCTAGGGGCTTTACGTCGCACCGACACAGATAGGTCTTATGGCGACGATGGGATAGGAAAGGCCTAGGAGTTGGAAGGAAGCGGACTTGGCCTTAATTAAGGTACAGCCCCAGCATTTGCCTGGTGTGAAAATGGGAAACCACAGAAAACCATTTTCAGGGCTGCCGATAGTGGGATTCGAACCTACTATCTCCCGGATGCAAGCTCACATCCGCGCGCCTCTACGCGCACGGTCAACTCGCCCGGTATTCTATTCTATTCTATTCTATTCTATTCTATTCTCACTCTTCCAAGACTAACATGCCACGATTAAGGGATTATTAAAGTTTGTATATTATACTATATATTGGTTAAAAAGGTCCCAAAACCTTGACCTAAAGGTTGTCTACAGGCTGAAGTTGCCCAAAATAATGGGTGAAACATGTACCTGACCTGATAAGTCTACATAAATTCATGCAGATTAAAACCACATTAAACGTGAAAAGTATTGACTAGATGGTTTTTTATTAAATTATCCTTGAGATTCTATGCCTAACATACCACTTATCGAACAGCTCGCTTTCTTTCTCCCAATTCTTCCTAGCACAAACTTTGTAACATTTTTGTAACGATACTCTTTTGTCGGAAATCCCCCAGAACAAATCGAGCTGCTTTTCTTTGGATTTTCTCCAGTTCTTGAATCAAGTAATCCTGGCGAGGGTCCCATACACTAGAACCATACTCTAGTTGGGGTCTTACCAGAGACTTATATGCCCTCTCCTTTACATCCTTACTACAACCCCTAAACACCCTCATAACCATGTGCAGAGATCTGTAACCTTTATTTAGAGTCCCATTTATATGATTACCCCAATTAAGATCTTTCCTTATATTAACACCTAGATACTTACAATGATCCCAAAAGGAACTTTCACCCCATCAATGCAGTAATTAAAACTGAGGGGACTTTTCCTATTTGTGAATCTCACAACCTGACTTTTAACCCCATTTATCAACATACCATTGCCTGCTGTCCATCTCACAACATTATCGAGGTCACGTTGCAGTTGCTCACAATCTTGTAACTTATTTATTACTCTGTACAGAATAACATCATCTGAAAAAAGCCTTACCTCTGATTCCACTTCTTTACTCATATCATTTATATATATGTAAGAAAACATAAAGGTCCAATAATACTGCCCTGAGGAATTCCCCTCTTAATTATTACAGGGTCAGATAAAGCTTTGCTCACTCTAATTCTCTGAGATCTATTTTCTAGAAATATAGCAACCCATTGAGTCACTTTTTTGTCTAGTCCAATAGCACTCATTTTTGCCAGTAGTCTCCCATGATCTACCCTTTGGGGCCGATGACCTTCGATGTTAGGCCCCTTTAAACAACAAGCATCATGATCTACCCTATCAAATGCTTTAGACAGGTCAATCGTAATACATTCCATTTGACCTCCTGAATCCAAGATATCTGTTATATCTTGCTAGAATCCTACAAGTCGAGCTTCAGGGGAATAACCTTTCCTAAAACCGAACTGCCTTCTATCGAACCAGTTATTAATTTCACAAACATATCTAATATACACAGAAAGAATGCCTTCCCAAAGCTTACATGCAACGCATCTCAAACTTACTGGCCTGTAATTTTCAGCTTTATGTCTATCGCCCTTTCCCTTATACACAGGCGCTACTATAGCAATTCGCCATTCATTTAACAGCCATCATACATTATGGGGCTTGGGGCTTGTGGTTGTGAGTTTTACAAGTACGAAAAGTCCTCTTAGTTTTAATTACTGCGTTGATGGGGTGAAAGTTCCTTTTGGGGATCATTGTAAGTATCTAGGTGTTAATATAAGGAAAGATCTTCATTGGGGTAATCACATAAATGGGATTGTAAATAAAGGGTACAGATCTCTGCACATGGTTATGAGGGTGTTTAGGGGTTGTAGTAAGGATGTAAAGGAGAGGGCATATAAGTCTCTGGTAAGACCCCAACTAGAGTATGGTTCCAGTGTATGGGACCCTCACCAGGATTACCTGATTCAAGAACTGGAAAAAATCCAAAGAAAAGCAGCTCGATTTGTTCTGGGCGATTTCCGACAAAAGAGTAGCGTTACAAAAATGTTGCAATGTTTGGGTTGGGAAGAATTGAGAGAAAGAAGAAGAGCTGCTCGACTAAGTGGTATGTTCCGGGCTGTCAGCGGAGAGATGGCGTGGAATGACATTAGTAGACGAATAAGTTTGAGTGGCGTCTTTAAAAGTAGGAAAGATCACAATATGAAGATAAAGTTGGAATTCAAGAGGACAAACTGGGGCAAATATTCATTTATAGGAAGGGGAGTTAGGGATTGGAATAACTTACCAATTTCTTTGAAATTATTTAGGAAAAGGCTAGGAAAACAACAAATAGGGAATCTGCCACCTGGGCGACTGCCCTAAATGCAGATCAGTACTGATTGATTGATTGATTAATAAATAAACTTGAAATCTGACGGTGTACGTCTTCGTATATCTGTATAATATATTTGTACTTTTAGTATGTGTTGTTGGACCATTTGCATGGCACATTTGACACTCCTATGTTGGTAACACAGTGTATTCGACTGCCTGAGATGTGTATGTTAACGCCATCTATGCGCACGCTGTGGAACTTGTGAGTTTGAACGCTGTTAGACAGATAGCGCGTAACTCGCTAAACTGTGGAAGCGTGCTGGGCAAAGAGGATAGAATAGAATAGAGATGAAACTCAATGATAAATTTCGGTTCCAAGCCACTTGGCGCTAGTAGTTTTAGTCTCTTTTCCGAGATAGCGCCACAGTGTGCATTCTGGTGCAATACCTTAGTATTACTATCAACAGATAGCGCGGAGAATTAACATCTAGCGCAGTGACGCACATCCGGGTATGCTTACGGCTCCTCCCCCCTCCTTTCCCTGCCCCTCGCCCCCCCCCCCCGCCGCAAACGGAGATAATAATGCAGTTCTACTACTTCCATGCCCAATACATTGTAATTCATATATTTTTATTTCCAAGTACTTACTACGTTGTAAATAATGATCTGATACCCCTAGTTCGTATGGCATACTATGTTACTGAGAACATAACCACACACCTCAAAGCAGCTTTAACTTCAAATGAATGATTGACACATTAACACAAAGCTGATATTATAACAAATAAGAAATCCCTTCGAAAGCAAGACAACAGAGCACACCATATGCAAGACAATGGGGCATCACATCAATATCCAAGTACCACATGAAAATAAAAATAACAATTAAATGCACTGAGACAGGAAATATATAGAACTACATTAATAGAACCATTCAGCTTTCAGCCCCTGATGTGTACTCAAACAGGAAATACAGGATTTCAGGAGGACTGGCGAAGATATATTTCAAATAAACAAGCACAAGGAACTAAGATTTACATCACAAGCACATGAGCACTTGGAATTCAAACAACACAAATACTGTAGCATCATGGGAACTATCGATTAAAATCGATATAAGTTCGAACAAGGTTAATCGATTGAGTAAAGTCGAATTCGATGCAATTCAGCAATATTATCTCCAAAATGCTTGACGTTTTATGACTAATTAATTTGTGAGAAGTGCCCACTGATTGAGGTTAGACTTGAAATACTTCACTTCGAGACAAACTGCCTTTAATTATTAACAACGCTCATTTCATGCTTACTTGCGTGCCATCTACAGAACGTGTATATAACTATTTACACGTTATGAATGACCTCCAGTGCCATCTAGAAAAAGAGACTGAAACTCCCTGAAGCTAGCTACAGATTGGAACCAAAAGCCCTATTAGAGTTTCACCCCCCTGGTGCTGGGCGCTTGGAAAGTGGAAACGGCTGTCTGCTTTTTGAACTCGCGGGAGCATGACGCGAACTGGGTGTCTCAGGCCAGCTGGTGTATTCAGCATGCCTAGTACAGGCATTGGGTGAAAAACATTCTGTATCCCTTTCAGGGATTGGGAATTGTAAATAATGTATATAACATTAGTGCATAAGATGAATATGGTGAGGTATTTGTTTTGAAGTGCAGTGTTGCTTTGTGGTTGAAAGTGATTGTTCGGTTGCTCACTTCATTATGGGTTATTTGGTATGTAATTTTCTTCATTTCTGTAAGTACTGCCTCTCTCTATTTGTGGATACGTTTTTTTCCAAAAATTGTAGGCGCCTCGTAGTTTGATGTACTTATTTTGTGAGGCGTAATTTAGGTTTGTTTTCATTTTCGTCATGTGCACTTGTTTGTTGGAGCCGTCGTATGTGCATCGTGATGTCCGTCGAAATCTTGGTGTATTTTATTTTTCATATTATCTACTTTATTTTTGCTAACTTTTGTGTGTGTTTTTCGTGACGTTTCCTTCATGCTGGTGTTTTCATTTGATTTATCACTGCCCGTACTTGTAAATTCTGCCTGTGTGTGATGTTACATTTTCTTGTGACATCTTGTTTTTTTTTACGGGTTAGTTTCTCCTCTCTAACTGTACATTATGAATTGTGCACCGAGCAATCCCTGTTGACACTAATTTTCCCAAATAATAATAATAATAATAATAATAATAATTATTATTATTATTATTATTATTATTATTATTAAAAAGTAATTTAATATAGATAAGTATATTTTGGGCTATTTGGTGACAACAAATTTCTGTATTATTCATTTTACGAGTAGTGTTTCTGTAGTATGTAAGGACATTGTTAATGGAGGGCTTTAATACGTTTGTGTCAACATTCTTGCTTTGTTGAGTGGCCTTATCGCCTCGAATCGTGTTGGTTGCCATTGTTGGTTATCTGTTCTTATCTCTTCCTGGTCATTACGTAACTGTTGTATAGTTATTATTATTATTATCTTATCGCGTGTAGAGTCTGCCTCTGGATGCCGTTGTGTATGGATCTCTATTGTTGTTGTTGTTGCTATCTTACAAGTGTGTATTTGAGTATGCGATTACTAACATTTTGTATTACCTGACCGGTTCTCTCTTGAAGTGTACGGCATATGAACGGTAACTTCTCTTTTCCTTCCGTTCATGGTTTTATATTGGTGATGTTTAATTTTACTACGCTAAATGGTTCTATCTCTGGGGTATGCTATGTTACTGATATTTTTGGTCAGAGATGTCTTGGTGATTGATTCGTGCGACGTGTTTTGCATTTATCATTTTCTGCTACGCGTTCGGTGTAGTGAACCCTCCATTAAGAATGGTCCTTAGACAATTTATTTATTTTAAGTGTAGATATCATGTAAAATGATATATTTTAGGTTTATTCAAGGAGCTCCTTTATTAGTTAGGTCGCTAGGGTTAGTATTTCGTTCAAGAAAGAATTTATATTTTCTTAAATTTTGTACTATTTACCTAAATTATTTATTTATTTATATTAAGAGATAGTATATTTATTGTTAAAAACCTCACCTTAGAATTTATGAATTATTTATTCTTTTTTACAAAGCACTAAATTTACCGGTAACCAAAACTATCTTCCTCTTAAAAACTAGACAAAATAAATTTATTTCATCCTGTTATTTGCTGCTAAAGATGTAGTTTGTAGTAATTTTTGAATTAATTATAGTATAGTTTTTTGAAAAGGATGTACAAAGTTTCTTGTAGATGCTTGTTCTGGTTCCCTTGTTGACCCCACCCTTTTGTTCCTTGGGAAATGGGTCCCTTGTGTTAAATATTCACTCTTCCACATTTATTTTAAATTTTATTCTATTTTTTCTTTTTTTGGTAACATTTTGATTTTGTTGCTTCCTTGTTATGATACGCTTACCCCTTGGTGTCACTAGCCGGACACCATTTTGATATCACTTGTGTGAGGGGGCATGTCAGGCTATAAGGATAGCGATGAGAATGGCAATAGACTCTTGCAATGGATAGACATGAATAACCTGACACTGGTGTATGATGCCAAGGACAAAGGTACATTCCATTCAGCACGATGGGATCATGATTATTCTCCAGACTTGTGTTTTATGTCACACGGACTAATGACCCAATCTTCACAAACACAAAGGGAAGTACTGAACGATTTCCCACGAAGCCAACACAGGCCCATAATCTATAGAATCGGCCTGCAAATTCCAATAATTAGATCAATACCTAAAGCTCGGTGGAATTTTCAGCAAGCTGACTGGAAACTGTACTCCTCGTACACTGATGCTAACATACAATGGGTAAAACCATCTCCTGAGAACTACGTCCGTTTCGTGGGACTAATCAAAGCTGCTGCTAAGCGAAGTATTCCGAGAGGATTCCGTAAAGATTACATACCTGGGTGGAGTGAGGAAACTAGCCGTATATACAAAGAGTACAAACAAGACAACAGTCATGAGAAAGCTACTGAACTCCTTGGACAGTGGCAGGGAAGAAAAATGGAACAAAATTGTTGAAGGGCTCACTCAATCCGAAAATTGGACTCATCAAAGAAGCCAGCAAGAAAACGATCGTCTATAAACTTAGAGAACATTGCCAACTACATTACTCCTCATCCAGGCCCATGAAAGATAAGAAATACAGCAGAAAAATTCGATCCGAGCTCAAGCGGTTAAGACAAGAAGCTGAACCTCATACCATCTACTCTCAACCATTTTCTCCAGAGGAAGTGCAACATGGCCTGAAGTTCCTCCAGAATGGTAAAGTAGCTGGATTTGACTATGAATATCCAGAGTTGCTGAAGAACTGTGGCCTCGCAACTGTACGCTGGCTGGCGTCCTTCTTTAGCAGTATACTGCACTCTGGACGTGTACCCCCAGTATTTAAGAGAACCAAAATCATCTCGATACTGAAGCCTGGAAAGGACCCTTCTCTACCCCAGAGTTACAGGCCAATTTCGCTACTGTGTGTTACATATAAACTAATGGAAAGGCTAATGCTGAACAGGATAGCTCCTGCAATTGAACACCTGATCCCAATAGAGCAAGCTGGGTTTCGCCCCAAGCGAGACTGTAGTGACCAAGTCCTTGCCTTAACATCATATCTGAAGATTGGTTTTGAGAAGAAATTTAAAAATATTTCTGTCTTCCTTCATCTGTCAGCAGCCTATGATACTGTCTGGAGAGAGGGTCTCCTCCTGAAGCTCATAAAAATTGTAACTTGTCTTAAGGTGATTACTCTCATTGCTAATGTATTGAGTAATCGATTATTCCAGGTATTCTCTGAAAATTCCAGGAGTAGATTTCACAAATTGAATAACAGCCTACCGCAGGGTTCAGTCTTAGCCCTTATACTGTTCAATTTGTACATCCATGATATCCCAGAAACTACAGCGCGGAAATTCATTTATGCCGACGATATAATCCTAACAGTACAGAGATCTACTTTCAAGGAGGCTGAGGATATACTGTCTGAAGATCTACGGGTGATGGATGAATACTTTAGGAAGTGGAGACTTCAGCCAAGTCCTTCGAAGACGGAAGTAGCCGCATTCCATCTCAACAACTTAGAGGCTACTTATCAATCTAGGATATGGTTCAGGAATCAACTTTTGAAATACAATAGTACACCAATATACCTAGGTGTAACTTTAGACAGATCACTGACATATCGAAGTCACATAGAAAAAACAGCCACCAAACTTAAGACCCGGAATAACCTGCTGAGCAAGTTAGCTGGAACTTCATGGGGAGCTGACGCCATTACTTTGCGAATGACCGCCTTGGCCATGGTGTATTCTACAGCTGAGTATTGTGCCGGAATATGGTTAAATAGCTCTCACTGCAATCTAATTGATATCCAACTTCGCCAGGCTATGCGTATTGTATCCAGCACGCTGTACTCAACTCCAGTGCAATGGTTACCTGTCTTTTGCAACATCTCTCCCCCTCATATAAGGAAACAAGCACTTAATAGCTTATGGTGCAGAATAGTGAAGAATGAGGCCCTTCGTATACATGAGGATATAAAGCAGCACACTACAACTAGGCTGAAATCAAGAAAACCAGCATGGAAGACAGGTTTGGACCTGTCATGTTTTCGGTTCAATCCCAGGAATGCCTAGAGAGAAGAGTGGAGGATGTCGTCTCCCGGTGGCTTATGTGATATCTCCGACCCCAGCATGAAACTGGCTGGCTTTAGTCTGCCCCGCGCTGTTTGGTCAACCCTGAACAGGATCCAATGTTGTGTCGGTAGGACTGGCGCAGCCTTCCATCTGAGGGGATGTGCAGATTCTCCCTGCTGTGACTGTGGTGCTCAAGTGCAGTCTATCAAGCATATAGTTCAAGAGTGCCCCCTACTTGCATTTCCTGGCTCTGTGGAGGAGTTTTTTGAAGTAACACCAGAAGTGATTACATGGATAAAAAATTTGGACATTAAAATATAAAAGTGAAGTCCTGATGCTGTCACCAACTTGTATGTTTGTATATCTTGTATTATGTTTGTATATTTTGATTGTCATGTACACATCAGATTCACAATTAAGTATTTATTTATTTTCCACCTAGTCGATACAATGATTGCTTAAGGCAATTTTTAATGGTTAAAAGTGGTACATGTTTCGTATATTATCAACATCTTCAGCCACATAACACTGTTTAGATGAAAAATATATAAATTGACAAAGTAATGCTTTAGAGGAAGTGTCCTTAAAATTAAAATGATAATTAAAATACTTCAGTAGAATATATAGTATTTCAGTGAGAAGATGGTTAATCATCCTTGCATTGTTGGTAATTATTACTGCTCTTCATATTCAAATATTTTGCTGTTGGCATATGGATGGGTAAATAAGCTGACTGGTATTTATTTTCATATCTGCAGTTCAAGCCTTTGGCATAGTTCAACAATAAGATATTTATTAGGTTCAACCTTTTCAATACTAATTAGGTACGTGTTTATGTTACAAATACCTTTTATTCAACTTGGGGACCGGTTTTGACATATATAATGTCATCATCAGCCATAAAATTACAAATATATAAGCAAATATATAATCTGTAAACTGACCATTCACACCATGTGTCATAACTAGGGGGCAGATTTCTATGACAAGTCATATTTTTTCCCTTAACATTATAGCTTATAGTCTTGTATTTTCAACACGTTTCCAAGCATGATAATCAAAATTAAACAGGTTTTATTGGGCATATAAATGCATATTTAGGCTTTCTTAAGTTTTATGGCATATTGTGAACAAAATATCATTATAACGACATATTTTGGTAATTTTCATTTGAATTTTGTTTTATAAAAATAATAATAATCTCTAGAAATTATTTTTCAGTATAGACTGGAATATACTACTGAAGAACCATTCTAAAGTAGTGTATGGAATGTTTCTAAAAGGTAAGAGCTATTGTTTGCTAGCTGGGTTAATTCCTGGAAACCGGGCTATTCTTTACACAGAAGCAGAGGTAATTCTGCAGTTATTTGTCATTGTTCCTATCTCTCTCCTTCGCCCTTCCCTCTTCCACCTTCAACACACTGAATGACCTTGGTCATTAGGGAGCTTCAGTCGTTCAGTTCCTTTCAATATGCCTAAAACGAAAGTCTCATATTTGGGAAGTTGCAAAGTTTTGTTCGCGAGTTCGGTGAAAACATATTCAGTACGGATGGAGTGATATTATTCTGTAAATTGTGTGAGGTAAAAGTTACTGCCGAAAAACGCTTCTCTGTGCAAAACACTGTAATACTGTAAAACATAAGAATTGTGTTACTAGATATTCTGCACTCGAAAATAGGCAACAACTGCTATCCGAAACCCCGACATCAAGTTCACAGTGTTCACAATTTACACAAGATCTCTGCAAGATGATGGTTTCGTCTAACATTCCTTTAAAGAAACTTAATAGCCGAAGTTTCAGACAGTTTTTGAAAAATATATAAAGCATCCTGTTCCCAACGAATCTGCTCTCAGGAAGGACTATCTGAGCCCTTATTATGAAGAGATGTTGGATAAAATAAGGCGTGGCAAGGGAGACAGTAAGATATGGGTTTCAACAGACGAGACCACAGATGTGGATGGAAGATATGTAGCAAATGTGATCGTTGACACGCTGAAGGAAGACCGGCCTGGAGATATATTCCTCCTGACACGTGAAGTGCTAGAGAACACAAACTATTCCACCATTGCAGTTCTCTTCGACAATTCAATGAATCTGTTGTGTCCAAACGGGGCAAAGAGAGAGCACATTTTTCTATTTGTTACTGATGCTGCTCCGTATATGGTGAAGGCAGCCAAGGGACTTAAAATGCTATACCCGAAAATTATACATGTGACATGTCTTGCACATGCCTTGTATAGGGCAGCTGAAGAAGTTAGAAGTAGCTACCCTGAAGTTGATAAATTAATATTGAACTGTAAGAAAGTGTTTGTCAAAGCTCCACTTCGCATTCACAAACCTTAAGGAGAAGCACCTTCACTACCCCTACCTCCCCAGCCAGTTATAACGCGATGGGGGACTTGGCTTGATGCCGCAGTGTACTATTGCAATAACTTAGACGTCGTGGAGAAGATCGTGAAGTCTTTTGATCCTGCAGAATCGTCCTCCATAAAATCCACTCGAGATTTATTTCTAAGCACTACATTAAAAGTGGACCTGGCTTACATAAAGTCCAATTTTAATTCTTTATCTGGAGCAATCACGCAACTGGAAGTTTCAGGTGCAAAACTACGCGATGCACTGGATGTTTAAAGTGCATTGAACAGGAATGAAAGCATGCAAAAGGAACAATAATATCTAGTGTGTAGAAAATTAGAAAATGTACTGGAAAAAATAGCGGACTTGTGTACCTGCGTGGAGTAAGTACATTCTTTGTGGAAACCCTTCACTGCAGATTTCCAGGAATTTAACTCTGTTTAAGTACGCTCCCGTTACATGTGATGTCGAAATAATTTTTTCTCGCTACAAGACGATACTCACCGACAACAGGAGGGGATTCTCATTCAACAATCTTAAGATGCATGTGGTCATAAATTGCAACAATTCTGATAATGGAGACTAGATCAGGTATGAATGTTTCATTCAAAAAACATACGTTTTGTGTATAAATTAAAACTGATTGAATATTAAACAGTGAAAGTAACTGTAGTGTTTGTCTTCCACAGAGTCCGTCCTTGTCTAGGAGTATGCAGTGTACCTTTAACGAGTTCATGAAATATTCATCATTTTAGTTGCTTTTGGGTTAAAGATTTAGAAGAATTAAAACTTTTTAAACTCTAAATTAATTGCAGCCTGTAACAATCATAATAAAATTGTTTCTATGTAACGTAGATGCTATTCATTAAGTCATATTTTGAATTTTATAGGTCATATTTTTATGTTTTTTAGGTCATAAATGCATACCTATTTCATACATTTTTAGGTCATAGAAATCCGCCGCCTAGTCATAACAGAAGAGTAACTTCTGTTTCGACATATATAATGTCATCATCAGCCATAAAATCACAAATATATAAGCAAAGACATAATCTGTAACTGACCATTCACACCATGTGTTATAACAGAAGAGTAACAGCTGATGGTGACATTATATATGTCGAAACCGGTCCCCAAGTTGAATAAAAGGTATTTGTAACAAACACGTACCTAATTAGTATTGAAAAGGTTGAACCTAACAGATATCTTATTGTTGATCTCAGTTCAATACGGAAACATTAATTAAGTTCATATCTTTAAATTTGGCATAGTTATCAAGTCATTATTAAGACATCTTCTCCTGTACTACAAATAAGGGCCGTTTAATTTCGGTGAGCATGTCGTCAGAAAATAATATGTCTGTTAGTTTTAAGGTCAGTTAACCCATTATAATTAGGATAAGCCTGAGTGCAGTTGGGAATTGTAGTGTAGTTATTAAATTATATCTTGCTAGCTTTATTGGTGTGTAATCCTTTTGGTATTTCAGCAGTTAACTTAATGGCAGTTTCCGTTCCTGCCAAAGCATAGTAGATAGATGATTAGTTATCTTGGCAAAGTTAGGGACAGCCATCTCTGTCTTACATGTAACCAGTAACAGAATAAGATTGATAAATAGCCAACTGCAAATCTTAGAAAAGTAACCATTCATAAATTCAGGCTATATAGAACTACTAAACTATAGCAAACAGTAATTAATTATTGCATTAAAACTTATAGAAGTCAAAGAGAATGGACACAATATTACAGAAATGTTGTACAGTTTTGAAGAGAGACAAACAATAAAGTTGTAAAAAAGAGAATTATGAAACAAAGTAGAATTCTAATTATACAGGGTGCGGCAGAAATACCTGACGAATTTCAGACATAAATAACTCAGCAATGCAACAAGCCATTCAAAATTTTGTTGAGCATTTCAAAAGAGCAGGGTTTGCCATTTATGTCACATACAGTAGATTGGAGCGAACTAATGTTCGTATTGGCCACAGCTTTCAAACAGGTGTTATTGTCGTGGTGCACGCGGTCCTGACCTCAGCCTTGGAGAACACGTGCATCGTCTCGTCCGGGCTAGTCAGTCAGCCAGTCACTAGCATGGCGTGGAGTGGTGAACACTGAGGTTTCGAGATTGAGGCTTATTTCAAAAGTGCCGACTCTGTTAACACAACACAGCGTTTCGCAGAAACTTTGGCTTAGGTCGACATTAGAAAGTTCCGAGCAGGAACACCATTCTGTTATGGGTGAACAGTTTGAGTGTGAAAACGAAGTCGCCTGGTAGGCCTCGTAGTATCCGAACACCAGAGACCGTCCGTGCAATGAGACACGCCGTTACACAATCTCCTCAACGTTCCGTGCGTAGGCATTCACAGGCTCTGGGACTCTAGGATCTCACCGTAAGGAGGATTTTACACGCAGACATGAAGTTCCATCTGTACAAAATGGTGAGTGTTCAGAAACTCGGTGAACGTGATTGGGCCAACCGCAGAGTGTGTTGTGAGACCATCCTGGAAGCTGTAGCAGCTGACACCAGTGTCCCGGGAAGTGATGAAGCGCACTTTCATTTGACAGGCTACATTAATAAACAAAATTTTCGCGTACTGGTCCACAACCAATCCTAAGGCTGCTTCTCCACTGAAAACGGCTACGCGTGATTACGAGATCAGGCGACTACGTGCGTACTAGCGCAACTGAACCCAAAGCAAAGATTGTAATAGAACTGCGTCCACTGCAAGCGATCTCGAGCGGCCGACTCACACGATTATAGGCGATAACAGGCGACAAGCGATGGATCCCACTCGAATGGGATTTGCCGCGTGTAGTTGCCTGTACTCCACGGTTCGTGCAAGCATCCGGTTGTCTGTCATCATCATATGCAACATTATTTTTATCATTATTACATTTACATTTGTCATGGATGTAGATAGTGAAAAGTTGATAAGTGCGGTTTTTGAAAGAACACCACTATGGAATATGAAAGATAAACGCTATCATTCCCGAGATATACAACGCAAACTATGGTCAAAGTTTGCAGAGGAAGTGGGTGTCGATTATGTTAAGTACTCTTATTAATTATTTAATTATTTATTTATTTATTTGTTTATTTATTTATTTAATATGCTAGGCTGAGTAGCTCAGAAGGTAGAGCGCCGGCCTTCCGAGCCCAACTTGACAGGTTTGATTCTGACTCAGTCGTGTGGTATTTCAAGGTGCTCAGATACGTCAGCTTCATGTTGGCAGATTTACTGGCACGTAAAAGAACTCGTGCAGGACAAAATTCCTGTACCTCGGCGTCTCCAAAAAACATAAAAATGTAGATATCGGTACATTAAACAAATAAAGTTATTATTGAAAATCTACAGCCTGTTTCCAGTCATTCGACCGGGTCAGGAATAGAATGAAGCCCCAATCTAGCGGCAAGGATAGATGATGTGCCAGCTGCCGAAGCCTGTCACACTCCTCTGGGGCAATGATTAATGAATGACAGATGAAATTACATGATATTGGAGAGTTTTGCTGGAATGAAATATGACAGGGAAAACCGAGTACCCGGAGAAAAACCTGTCCCGCCTCCGCTTTGTTCAGCACAAATCTCACATGGCATGGAGTGACCGGGATTTGCACCACGGAACCCAGCGGTGACAGGCTGGCGCGCTGCCGCCTGAACCACGGAGGCTTTTATAACTTTATTATTATTTATAATATATTATTTTTATGATTTCAATATGGGAACATGTGCAGTTCCTATTGTAATATAAAATGAAAAAGGAAATGAAAAAAGCAAATTTAAGTGGAAACAGTACCTGAGAGAGTATGATTGAAAACAACATTTAGAGACTCTCCAAATTAGATTTAAAGGTTTTATATTTTGGTTAACCCTTTTTACTTTTTCCTTATGGATTGTGTGCTTTTCTTTCATTTTTCTATGTTACACTGATAATTAAATTGCATACTTAATTCAATCTTTGATTCTTTAATAAATATAAATAAATATAAAAAATAAAATAAAAATAAATAAATATCAACACTTTTTAATAACTATTAATATTACTTACCTTAGTCTCAGTGAAACGTTCCAGAGGTGTTATTGTCTACCTGAAGTTTGACATTTTGGCTATTTTTGGCTCTATTTCATTCAAAATATAGTGAAAAGTTTCTGGATGCATCCGATAATAATCAAAGAACTTCTGCGGGACTTTGTGCGATTTTTCCTCCGACGCCTCGTCAGGTAGGGACTCTCCAGAATGTAAACTAACACCTCATCATCCTCTCACAGAATATTTAATACGTTTAATAACTCAACAACGTCCACTACAGAAACACACACAGACCTGTACAGAGTAGAGATGCCGGGCGAATGTAATCGCATGAATCATAGTTGCCTCATCTCGTAATCGCTTGTAGTCACTTCCAGTGGACGAGCAGCCTAAACAGATCCATGAGCGACCTCTCCACAGCAAGCGTGTTAACTGTTTGGTGCGCTGTCGCTGATTTTGGAATTGCAGGCCCTTACTTTTTTGAAGAGGGGGACAGAACTGCAACAGTAACATCAGATCGTTACGTACAGCTGTTACACAACTTCCTGCAGCTGACACTCACTGACTTAGGGAATCCTGCTGTGTGCTTCCAACAAGCAGAATACTGCTCTGGTGTCTGACTTAACAGTGCTCACACACAGCTAGTAGATTCACAACTGCGTCAAACCATGCGGATCATAACTGGTACACTTAGTGCTACACCAACCCAATAGTTACCAGTTCTCAGCAATATACTACCTCCACATATCAGGAGACAGAAGGCCCTTTTTCAGCTATGGACCAGAATGCTGAAGAATGAACATCTACCTGTTCATGAGGATATCAGACTGAAATGCACACGCCTTAAGTCTCGCCAGTCTGCTTGGAAGACTGCCGTGAAGATAACATCCAGCGACTTCAACCCCACCTCTAAATGGTTAACAGAGTGGTCTTTATCCCCACCTCGGGCAATAGTGGATATTAATAACCCATCCACAAAACCGGCAGGCTTCGATCTGCCATGCTGCACCTGGAGTAGACTAAATCGCATGAGATGTGGAGTAGGTAGAACAGCATCTACTTTACACACCTGGGGCTGGTCAGTTTCTCCATGCTGTGATTGTGGGGAGGTTCAACAAACAATGAAACATGTAGCGCAGGAATGTCCACCCCGTGCATTCACTGGCACCATGGAAGACCTCAAGTCAGCAACACCCGAAGCAGTGAAGTGAGTGGTGGGTTTGGACATTCACATTTAGTGAGATGTACATCACTCGCACTCAATGTGTATATACAAACTGTCAGAGTTGATAGGTGGATAGTGATGTAAATATATTGTGTTTTCTTCTTGTTCTTTCAAACTTTGTAAATTGCTTTCTTTGACTGTATAGATATGATAATTTGTTTTTACTTTGTACTCATCTTTCACTGGTTGTGTAAATAGTTTATAGGTTGTCATTATTCATCATATGCCAAATAAAATAAATAAATAGCATGGGTCTGGTTCGAGCGTCTTGGGAGGCTTACCTTCAAAATATTACTATTAGTTTATTAATCTGTAATAGTCCCCATGTGAATACTTTACGGCTTCTAGAAAAAACTTGCAGGATCATGCGATAGTCTGGATCTCCCCTGTCCAACAGATTATCATAAATCAGCTGCTAGAAACCTCAGAGAAAAACTTTGTCAGATTGAGTATAACATTTGCAAAGCATTACTTGTAAAGGGCAAACTAATCAAATTATATAGCAGGGTCACCTTAGCTTATAATTGGATAGCCAACAAGTCAGGACTGCCAGGAAAGCAAATTGGTTTCTTTAAATGTTGAACAGGGAGAGCTGACAAAAATGGACTTGAAAAACCCTCTGAATGGGTTACCTGTCTGAAAATGAATGGCAATATTACAGCAATAAGAGTGGTTTCCAGTTGGTCCTTGGATGGTTCCCAGCAGAGAATTTCAAAAGTGACTGATACGCCCACCAGTACCCAGGGAAACATTTGTAACAGGCAGGAGTCGCACTCCCGAATGCTAGTCATGAGTGAACCACCTGCCCGAAGGCCAATGTAGGGTAAGCATGTCGAGAGACAAGCTTGCTTCAGGCAGCAAAAATTGTAACACAAGTAAGTAGACTTTTTTTTTTTTTTTTTTGCTAGTGGCTTTACGTTTTACCAACACAGATAGGCCTTAAGGCAACGACAATTTAATTGAATGGAAGATATTCTCATAAACTTCAAAAGCATAATTTTACTCCAGTCTAGCTTGAGCAAGCTGCAAGAGAGGACGTACCGCATAGTGCATGCCGTGAAGTACGGTGGAAGTCGAACAGTACCGGGCCGCGATTGGGAGGTGGCAGTGGAAGGTGGTGGTGGTGATTATTGTTTTAAGAGGAAGTACAACTGGGCAACCATCCTCTATATAACACTAATCAGAGAGAAAAAATGGAAGGGGTCCGACACTTCAAAAAATGAAGGTATCGGCCAAAGGAAGACAAGGGCCACGAAGGGCGTGAAAATTAAAGGCTCCCTAGGCCTCCATACGTAATACCGTCGGGGTCGGAAAAGAACAAGAATTGACCGAGGGAGGTCGATAAGGATAGATGAAAGTGAGGAGCATGGCACAAGTAAGTGGAAGCAATGCCAGGACTCAGCTGAGGGCCCCGTGGTCGCCAACCCACGCTCCAAAGTTCAAAGCCCCTGAGGCCCCTTTTAGTCGCCTCTTACAACAGGCAGGGGATACCGTGGGTGTTATTCTACCGCCCCCACCCACAGGGGGTGGTGGCAGTGGAAGCAGGGGAAGAATTCTAAGAATGGCTTGGAGAGAAAAGAAGAGCTGGGAAAGATGGGTGAGGCAGTACTGGTGGCAGCAGTGATAGCTGTGCTTCTGGTCATTGGGGGAAGGGGGTTGGAAATAAACCCCAACTCAAATACCAGCGGCAATTTCAGCTGGGAAGACTTGGTGAATTTAGAAAAAGGATATAAAAATCGGTAATTCTTGGATGTCCATCGTACATAGATTAAAACATACAGACCACAACATAGACACGCAGGTTGAACCTCCTATTACATAATGGTGCAGGCAAGCCACAATACCCGGCTGTGACACATACCTTCCAGAATTCTCACGAGACAGCCAGGGGGCTAGGATATATAGACCAAGGTCAGGAACCACTCTCTGTAGTGTGATTGCTGCCTGGGAGACTGATTACCATGGAGAGGGTAGTTCATTTCGACTATCCAATGTGAGATGAGCCACGAAAGGGCATTGCAGCTCAATGGGCATTATGGATGTGGAAGGGCTGATGACCCTGTTCAATCCCTTAAAACAACAATTGTTTTTGAATTGCTTGTTGAAGATGTTGACACATTTTTCATGTTCTTTGGTGGTTAAAATGTAATGAAAGTGCACAAATCCACGTACTGGCATAAAAAGTGATAAAATACGAATTCTAGATAAAATTTAATGTTGGACTGTTTCAAACCTTGTATAAATTAAATATTATGACATTACAATAAAAGGTAATAGTGCAATACTGATAAAAATTACTGGTCGTGAGAATCACAACATCACTATTGCAGTTTTCCTGCCTTTGACCAAGAATAAATACAAACAACTGTCTTAAGGTTTATTAATGTGAATTTTTATGCCGCATATTTTTGTGGACATTATGGCTTGTCTACTACAATTAGTCTTGCTTCTGAGTCAGGTCATAATGCCTCTTTCTCCCCAAAATGCAGCAAGGGCTGTGGCATTAGTGGAGGATGGGTGCAGTATGCACTATGTGGCAAATGTTATAGGCACATCTTGTTCTAACATGTACAGAACTGTTAAAAGGTACAGGGAGGAAAATATCTACACCAGGAGGCCTGGTTCTGGTTGTAGGAGAAGCATTACTCTGTGCGATGATCGCTTTCCCATAATGCAAGTTCCCCGTGATTGACACACAACAGCTGTAGAGCCCAGAAATCATTTACAGCAAGTACAGGGCACCAACATCAGAGAAAGGGTGGTAAAGAGGAGGAGGATTTATAGTTCTAGAAGCCTGCCACAGGACCTCTGCTTAGACGTGAGCACCATGCCCTTTGGATTTAATTTGCCAACGCCTATCAAAACTGGACTGTGGAACTCAGTCCTGTTTATGGATGAATCCAGATTTTGATTCAGAGCATGGAGAAGGTCCGGGAAATGCTATTCACCTTGTACTTTCTTTGCAAGGTCACTGTTTCCAATGGAGGCTCTACGATGGTCTGAGCTGGGATTGCCACTGATGCGTGCATGCAGCTTGTGCTCGTCGAGAATGGGAGTCTGACAGGAGATGTGAGAGGATCACATGGTGCCTCTTGCACCTGTCATTGTCAAGAACTTTATCCTGATGCATGACAACACTCGCCCATATGTTGCTGTCTATGTACGCGAGTACCTGGATGAAGTCAGAATTGAGCGCACGGTGTGGTCTGCTTGTAGTCCCAGCCTAAACCTGATAGAGTATGTTCACTTTACATGCTAGGAGTTGTTCCCCTGACACAATGGCTCAAATACGGGCTGTGCTGCAGGCAGAATGGGAGCTCATACCACAAGAAAACATTTGAGATTGTATCCTGTGCATGCCTGGTTAAATCACAGTTGTAACTGTGGCTAGAGGTGGTAATAGCCATTACTGAGGCAATGGAAATATGCTGCAAACAAGTGGACAAATAGATTACATACAGTGGAGAGCTCCAGGTTTTGACATTTCCAAATTCATGTTGGTGCACTGTTGTGTTTGTCATGATGAATAATTTTTCTCAATCAATACAATGAAACTTTTCAAATGGGCTACTTAATTTAAGATACATTGTCAGACTGTTGTACTGTCATAATATTTGAATTTTACCAGGTTTCAAATGGACTAACATTAAATTTTGTCTGAAATGCATAGTATTTCGCATTTTTTTTGCTGGTCAGTATAATAATATGGCCTCAGCAACCATGCACAGGCATTTGACGTCATCCAGGCTGCTTGCACATTAACCCTCCATCGGTCGCGCCGTATCCAGAAGGCGCCAACGCTAGTTTTTCGCGCCCTACTTCACAATGCATGCATTTAGCTTCCAGTGTCTTACAATACAGTTGAGAAGTTGTCATTGTTGGTAACATTAGTGTTGGGATACTAAACACTGGCGCCTACCGGATACCACGCGACCTAAACCTTCCGTGTTTTTAGTATAGCCGGTAACCGTCAGTTTTTCGATTTATACAATCCTAGTGACTTGAAATTAATGCACAGTTTACTTACTGATGATAATTTTGACAAAGAGCAACGGGATGAAGAGGACAGTGATACTGACGCTGAAGATCTTCCGGCTGAGAGCAGAGAAGGCAACTCCGATACTCAGGTAAGCGGAGCAGAAGATGAACCTCTTCTCAGGGACATCCTGTTTTATGCAGGGAAAGATGGAAACACAAAATGGGGTAAGCACCCTGAATCTAATCGTAGGAAGAAAATACCCCCACATAATTTGCTCACCAAACTGCCAGGAGTTAATGGTGATGCACGTCACGTAAAAGATGAAGGTGAGTGTTGGAAATTGTTTATAACTGACGAAATGTTACATAATTACAAGTAATGAAAATCATTTTATTTTCCGTATTGAAATAATCTCTATAATAATGTGCTAGGAGTAAGTGATATTCGGGTAAGGGGAGATAAGGAGGAAGAGATAGGAGATTATAAAGTGTACTTGACGGGTGTTAGAAAGGGAAGGGCAGAGTCTGGGGTAGGGCTCTTTATCAGGAATACCATTGCACGCAACATAGTTTCTGTTAGGCACGTAAGTGAGCGAATGATGTGGGTAGATTTGTCAGTGGGAGGAATTAGGACAAGAATTGTGTCCCTGTATTCACCATGTGAGGGTGCAGATGAGGATGAAGTTGACAAGTTTTATGAAGCATTGAGTGACATCGTGGTCAGGGTCAACAGCAAGGATAGAATAGTGCTAATGGGCGATTTCAATGCGAGAGTTGGGAATAGAACTGAAGGATACGAAAGGGTGATTGGTAAATGTGGGGAAGATATGGAAGCTAATGGGAATGGCAAGCGTTTGCTGGACTTCTGTGCTAGTATGGGTTTAGCTGTTACAAATACATTCTTCAAGCATAAGGCTATTCACCGCTACACATGGGAGGCTAGGGGTACCAGATCCATAATAGACTATATCTTAACAGACTTTGAATTCAGGAAATCTTTTAGGAATGTACGAGTTTTTCGGGGATTTTTCGATGATACAGACCATTATCTGATCTGTAGTGAACTAAGTATCTCTAGGCCTAGGGTAGAGAAAGTGAAATCTGTCTGCAAACGAATAAGGGTAGAAAATCTCCAGGATGAGGAAATTAGAAGTACATGGATATGATTAGTGAGAAGTTTCGAACAGTAGACAGTAAGCAGGTTCAGGATATAGAAAGTGAATGGGTGGCATACAGGGATGCTGTAGTAGAAACAGCAAGGGAATGCCTAGGAACAACTGTGTGTAAAGATGGGAAAAGGCGAACATCTTGGTGGAATGATGAAGTGAGAGCAGCCTGTAAACGTAAAAAGAAGGCTTATCAGAAATGGCTCCAAACAAGGGCCGAGGCAGACAGGGATTTGTACGTAGATGAAAGAAACAGAGCGAAAGAAATACTTGTTGAATCCAAAAAGAAGTCATGGGAAGATTTTGGTAATAACCTGGAAAGGCTAGGTCAAGCAGCAGGGAAACCATTCTGGACAGTAATAAAGAATCTTAGGAAGGGAGGGAAAAAGGAAATGAACAGTGTTTTGAGTAATTCAGGTGAACTCATAACAGATCCCAGGGAATCACTGGAGAGGTGGAGGGAATATTTTGAACATCTTCTCAATGTAAAAGGAAATCATCATGGTGGTGTTGCAAACAGTCAAGGTCATGGGGAGGAGGAAAATGATGTTGGTGAAATTATGCTTGAGGAAGTGGAAAGGATAGTAAATAAACTCCATTGTCATAAGGCAGCAGGAATAGATGAAATTAGACCTGAAATGGTGAAGTATAGTGGGAAGGCAGGGATGAAATGGCTTCATAGAGTAGTAAAATTAGCGTGGAGTGTTGGTAAGGTACCTTCAGATTGGACAAAAGCAGTAATTGCACCTATCTATAAGCAAGGGAACAGGAAGGATTGCAACAACTATCGAGGTATTTCATTGATTAGTATACCAGGCAAAGTATTCACAGGCATCTTGGAAGGGAGGGTGCGATCAGTCGTTGAGAGGAAGTTGGATGAAAACCAGTGTGGTTTCAGACCACAGAGAGGCTGTCAGGATCAGATTTTCAGTATGCGCCAGGTAATTGAAAAATGCTACGAGAGGAATAGGCAGTTGTGTTTATGTTTCGTAGATCTAGAGAAAGCATATGACAGGGTACCGAGGGAAAAGATGTTCGCTATACTGGGGGACTATGGAATTAAAGGTAGATTATTAAAATCAATCAAAGGCATTTATGTTGACAATTGGGCTTCAGTGAGAATTGATGGTAGAATGAGTTCTTGGTTCAGGGTACTTACAGGAGTTAGACAAGGCTGTAATCTTTCACCTTTGCTGTTCGTAGTTTACATGGATCATATGCTGAAAGGTATAAAATGGCAGGGAGGGATTCAGTTAGGTGGAAATGTAGTAAGCAGCCTGGCCTATGCTGACGACTTGGTCTTAATGGCAGACTGTGCCGAAAGCCTGCAGTCTAACATCTTGGAACTTGAAAATAGGTGCAATGAGTATGGTATGAAAATTAGCCTCTCGAAGACTAAATTGATGTCAGTAGGTAAGAAATCCAACAGAATTGAATGTCAGATTGGTGATACAAAGCTAGAACAGGTCGATAATTTCAAGTATTTAGGTTGTGTGTTTTCCCAGGATGGTAATATAGTAAGTGAGATTGAATCAAGGTGTAGTAAAGCTAATGCAGTGAGCTCGCAGTTGCGATCAACAGTATTCTGTAAGAAGGAAGTCAGCTCCCAGACGAAACTATCTTTACATCGGTCTGTTTTCAGACCAACTTTGCTTTATGGGAGCGAAAGCTGGGTGGACTCAGGATATCTTATTCATAAGTTAGAAGTAACAGATATGAAAGTAGCAAGAATGATTGCTGGTACAAACAGGTGGGAACAATGGCAGGAGGGAACTCGGAATGAGGAGATAAAGGCTAATTTAGGAATGAACTCGATGGATGAAGCTGTACGCATAAACCGGCTTCGGTGGTGGGGTCATGTGAGGCGAATGGAGGAGGATAGGTTACCTAGGAGAATAATGGACTCTGTTATGGAGGGTAAGAGAAGTAGAGGGAGACCAAGACGACGATGGTTAGACTCTGTTTCTAACGATTTAAAGATAAGAGGTATAGAACTAAATGAGGCCACAACACTAGTTGCAAATCGAGGATTGTGGCGACGTTTAGTAAATTCTCAGAGGCTTGCAGACTGAACGCTGAAAGGCATAACAGTCTATAATGATAATGTATGTATGTATGTATGTATGTATATATATATAATGTAAGAAAATTTATTGGACTCCAACCTATTCAATACATTACAGGATGTTAACATTTTTAGTTAAACATCGTTAAAATGGAGACATGTTTCACCCCCTATGTGGGGCATCATCAGTCATATCAAAGCACCTCAAAATCACACCAGACGTCTGGTTGGGACTTATGAACATAATATGCGAGAGAGAGTACATTAAAACATACTTACAAGGTCTTATCTTAGACGAAATAACAAATTGACTAGTTACACATAGTAAAATACGTTAGTGGTTCTTAATATTAAAACGAGGCCATCACATGTACAGTATAACAATGAAGGTAATTAAAGTCTATTTGATGTTGAGTTCGAAGATAGTTTTACGTAGTATATACAAATGTTGGAAAATAAAGGCTGGAGTCCAATAAATTTTCTTATATTATTAATGTTACATAATGTCGTTCAGTATACGAATCAGTATATAGAACACGTAAAAGAACATTTTCAAAGGGAAAGAGATGCGAAAGTGACTGATATTATTGAAATAAAGGCATTCTTAGGACTTTTTTATTTGGCTGGTACTTTACATGCAAACAAAATAATGCCGGAGGACCTGTGGGGCAGGGACGGCAATGGAATAGAAAAATTCTGTCTTGTTATGAATTTGAAGCATTTTAAATTTTTGCTTCGTTGCTTTCATTTTGATGACAGGGTTACAAGAGAGGAGCATAAGAAGTTAGAAAACTTGGCAGCTATCCAGGAAGTATTTCAATAATTTGTTGAAAACTGTAAGAAAAACTATTCCCTTGGGGAGTTTGTAACAATAGATGAAAAGCTTGAAGCCTTTTGTGGAAGATGCAAGTTTAAGCAGTATATCACATCAAAACCTGCCAAATATGGGATAAAAATATACGCCCTGGTGGATGCAAAATTTTCTATTGTAATAATTTGGAAATTTAGCCAGGGAAACAGCCAGAGAGGTTGTCTCATATCAGTAATAAACCATCAGATGTTGTTAAGCGGTTGGCACAGCCTATCTATAACACAGGTCGTAACATTACGGCAGTTAATTGGTTCACAGACTTTGACTTGAAGAAGAAGAGGAGATTATCTTATGTCGGCACAATTATAAAGAATAAAAGGTGTCTGCCAGCTGAGCTTACGAATGTGAAACAAAGGACAGTAAAGTCATCAATGTTTGGTTTCAATGAACATGCCACTTTAGTCTCCTACGTTCCTAAGAAAAACAGAATTGTCCTACTTGTTTCCAGTCATTATTTAGATGAAGACTCGATTGATGATGAAACTGGAGAAAATGCGAAACCTATATTATGACATGCTACAACAGGACAAAGGGCAGAGTAGATGTCGTGGATAAAATGTGTGGCAGTTACAACGTAGCCCGAAATACCACACGTTGGCCACTAGTTATTTTCTTTGCTATGTTGAATATAGCTTGGCATAAATGCTCAAGTAGTAGTTATTGGGAACGGAATGAATGTTCGTAAGCGGAGACTGTTTCTGAGAACACTATCTGAGCAGTTTGTATCAAAAGAGATTAGGTGGAGGAGCATGAATCCAACAGGTCTCCATTCTACACTGCGTTTCCAACTTGAAAAGTACCGACCTGCAGAGCAAGACAAAGAAGCAATAGCCAATGGAACTACCCTTCCTTCATTTGCTGAAAAGAAACGATGTGACACTTGCAAGCTCGCTAAACCGAAGAGGATCACTAGAATGACAAGGCACAGCTGCAGGAAGTATAAGAAACATTTCTGCCTGGAACATGGAAGAATGATTTGTCATGAATGCTTCGAAAATCTGGACTTGGGAAAATAAAAGGAAAAATGAACAGTTCATTCTGTATTTTTTCTTTAGCTCTGTACTACATTGCATACTTTTCTGTTTTTAAGTTATTATTACCTACTTCAATTTCTGTGAACAAGGTTATGGTGTATCATGATATAGTTCTTTGTTAAGTATATTATTGTGTGTGAAATAAATACTACCTAAGAGATATGACACTGAGCATTCTTGTAATATTTGAAACGAGATAAAACAACCTGCAGGACTTTATTGTTGCTGTTAACAATGGAAATAAGAGTAAAAGGAATGTCAACATTATTTAACTCAATTATATCCAAACGTGTCTACAGTAGAGTTGGGCATTACGATTCTTTTTCCAGAATCGATTCGAACGATTCATTCATACATTACGAATCGATTCTCATGATTCGTTCACGATTCTTTTCCAGTTCTTTCGCGACTCGTTCAAGACGAACGGAGAACGATTCCAAAGATCCATAGATGCGTGAAAGGTTTCTTCACTAGTCACTACTCTGTGTAAATACAAAATATCACGAGCAACATTAAAGTATACTGAATCTCTAATTCAAATTCAATTATTGTGTTTTGTCAAACAAAGTAATTCGTAATACTAGATTTCACCAAAAATTATAAATGAGTAGTTCACGTACCGGTATTTTGAAGTTTCGTGAGCATCAACACGTGCCATAATGTTACATCATCAAAGTATATTCCAGTATTTCTACCGTCATCGAGGGAACAGAAAATGATGGAAACATACATCATGTATCCGCCCGCGGTCTCCACGTTGATTGGAGAATGACTGGGTTACTTCTGAACGCACGGCAACGGCCTCCACGTGTTGATGTGTGGTTGTCTACCGTAGGAACTGTCATTAACTCGCCTGATTGCAGCCAGACTGTTTCCGGATGCCACTGATATCAACATGTAGATGAAATGCCATGCTGATGTGGATTACGAAGCAAATTATATTCACTGTCTGCGAGGAATAAACAACAAGCGAATGACTTATCACATCTGGATTATTTGACATCTCATAAATTTAAATAAATTACGGAAGGTTGATTGATTTGAGGTTATGCCCAAAAGTTAAATACGTAATAAATCATTCACAGCAGCACATAAAAGGAAAATTCACACTTTCAATATTTCAGTGAAAATTAAATTCTATGATGGGAAACATCGTTTTAGAAAAGCCAATATTTAAGAAAATAAAAAAACTGATAAAGGAGAACTTCCAAGTAGGATTCCCCTCTCTCTCTCCTCTCTTTTTTATCTTGTCCCCTTCCCCCCTGTGGGTTGGGGCGGTAGAATAACACCCACGGTATCCCCTGCCTGTCGTAAGAGGAGACTAAAAGGGGCCCCAAGGGCTCTGAACTTTGGAGCGTGGGTTGGCAACCACAGGGCCCTTAGCTGAGTCCTGGCATTGCTTCCACTTACTTATGCCAGGCTCCTCACTTTCATCTCTCCTATCCGACCTCTTTTGGTCAACACTTGTTCTTTTCCGACCCCGACGCTATTAGGTTTGCGAGGGCTAGGGAGTCCTTCATTTTCACGCTCTTCGTGGGCCTTGTCTTCCTTTGGCCGATACCTTCATTCTTCGAAGTGTCAGAACCCTTCTATTTTTTCTCTCTGATTAGTGTTATATAGAGGATGGTTGCCTAGTTGTACTTCCTCTTAAAACAATAATCACCACCACCACCATCTCTCCTCTTTTTCACTGCTGCTCGTATCATTCTGATTAATGGCGAGACTGTCGACAGTGATACCGCACATACCGACCGATCCGCCACCACGTGATGCACAAAGGCATGGTACATTTCAGCTATTGCACTCATCAGAGCTTTATTCATGTCCTGACGGCTACGAGTTTTATTATTACGTCCAACACACCAGGCCCTACACAATCTCTATTGATGCACAGCTTCCATTCAGCCTTCGCGAACGAATGGTGTCTTAAAAGGCTTGGTTTCTCAGAACCGACGCGTGCGAGGTGTGAGGCCCGCCTCGCACAAATCCAGACTACACGAGCTTATGCAAGTGGTTTCTCAAGCTGCGCGGTGCGCAGTGTGCGCAACCTCGCAGTGAGACCTCGCAGCGTTACCGCGCACTGATTCGTCCGGCCAGATTTGTGCGAGGCGACAGCAGTGCAAGGCGACATTGTTTCCGTTCTTGTTTTTACTGTTTTAAGCAACACGATGAGCGTTATGGACGAAGTGGACGAGGAACTGATTAAAGAAGTTCGAATACACCCAGTGTTGTATAACTTACAACACAAGAGCTACAAAAACAACGTTGTGAAAGACAACTTATGGAAAATGATATAACTGAAGTTGGATAGAACAGCTAATAAATTTTGTTAGTTTTATGTATTATACGATGGTCTTGAGAAGGAAAGAGTTCGTAAAAATAGAAACTCCAAAAACGGAGGTACCAGACGATTAATGTTAATTTACTGTCATTTGGAACCTCCGTTCTTTGGATTCTTTGTTTTTTCATTGATGTGGTAGCTGCCTCTGTGGATCGGTGGTAGGGATTAAATAATTAACAGATTTAGAAATGATATATCAACCAATGAATCCACTACTTTAATATCAAATATGCCAATATATATAATTTTACAAAATTTGAGTTCAGTATTGTTCATTTAATAAAATCACGTGTTTTATTTTAATAACGATGTTCATTCCGTTATTATGCTAATTGGCTCACAGAAAAAGTAAACTATAGGTAAACAAATACATGTTTGTCCGTTAGAAAAAAAACTTTCACTCCACCCTATTAGCATAATTTCTTTGTCATATCGATTCTCTCTCTCTGCTACAAAAATCTTTCTTGAAGCTGTCTCTTATTATAGAATTACCTCCGTTGTCAGCTGCCAGAGGAATAATGTTTTCTTCTGTTAATTCCAAATAGCCAATAAAGTGTTAATTTGGGCAAGGAATTCGCTCATTCCGGAGAAGGTTGTGGATGATACAGGCTGACATCACAAGATCATCAACAGTTTCCATTGATACTGCTATAGGGGTGAAGAAAACCCTCCAGTACTGACACATAATCCGCTTCCTCTTCCAACAGTAGCGCACAGGCTGCGGGACAGTGCTGAGCAAGTGATCCGCTTCGCAGCCTGGGAAACCACGAGCCTTGCAGCGTCATTGGGATGAAAGTACGCAACGTCGGCCTTGCACCTCGCATGCGTAGGTTCTGGGAAACCTTTAAGCCTTTAGAGGTTACAGATATAAAATGGCGGGTTAAGCATGAGGGCATGTGTCCCTGGTATTCTCCAATTTGAATTACTTACTTATATTAATTACAATGAATACAAATAGGTTCTTGCATATTTTTGACGTTTTGCATGTAAGATTGCTTATGGTATGAATTGGATAACGAACTACTTTGATGACTCCGCGGAGGTATTCTGCGACAGCATCAACCAACAAACGTTAACATGAGCACGTTGCTCATGATTACAACACGACTGGTTTTCTCGAGGTTTTATTGACATGGATCGACACACTATCTTCAATTTTCTGAAGCCTAGAATCTCTCTAATTGGGATTGTTTTTTTCTTGCCGCTAAACGTAGGATTAAAATAAGCTACATTTAGCGAGAAAAAGCTATGTTGGCAACACTGGTCACGTGATATCTTGAGCAACTCAGTCCTCGGTGGTTTGCCTAGCTTTTGTGCGTGTTTTGTATGTGAGCAAAATGGATTGGAGTAATAGGAAAACAAGTTTTATCTGGAAATACTTTCTAGAGATAAGTCCCGGTCGTGCTAAGTGTGAAATATGTTCCGGTGTTTATTCTTTTAAGGCTGGAACCACCTCAAATTTAACTAGACACTTAAAAACAAAGCATCCTACTGCTGCTATTAGGCCGGAAATGCCGCAGCCCAATACCGAAGAAGGAGTTGTTGAATATAGGTCATCTGTGCCCTCAACATCTGCCATTGGACCTATACCCTCAATATCTACCGAAGAATCATCGCAGCCACCAGCCAAAAGGCAAAAAAACTGGACAGAGCCAAATGAGCGACTTTGTTTACAGACCTCTTCCAGTGTCGGAAAGCAAAATGTTGGACAATATTGAGTTAAAACTTATTGTGAAACAATACCATTCGTTCAGAACAGCTGAACAGCCAGTGTTTAGGGAATTTCTGCATAATTTAAATCCAAATTATGTATTGCCTTCTCGAAAAACTTTATCGAATGCACTTCTCGATTCAACATATAATATTGTTAAAGACAAAATAAAGGCCAGCTTATCCCAGACTACAGCATGCTGCGTGACCACGGACAGTTGGACCTCATGAGCGTCTGAAAGTTGTGTTGCCTTAACTGTTCATTATTTGGATGGAAACTCCAAATTGTGTAGTGCCTTACTGGACTGTTTCGTGTACAACGAAGGCCACAGTGCAGAAAACATTGCGGGTATGCCAGGAATGGGAAATTGACAGTAAAATTGTTGCTGTTGTGTATGACAGTGCACCAAATATGATTGCAGCAGCAAGAAACCTAGGATATCAACACATTCCGTGTTTTGCGCACACTGTAAGTCATATAGTGCAGAACGCTCGAGGGGAAATTAAAGAGCTCAAAACCAAAGTGAAAGATGTGGTAGAATATTTTAAGCGGAGTCCACGTGCTCTTTCTAAATTAAAAGGGATCCAGAAACAAATGGGACTTCCAGAGCAAACTTTTAAGCAAGAGGTGCCTACCAGATGGAATTCCACCTATGCTATGTTTCAAAGTGTGATGAAAAATAGAGAAGCTGTTGTGTCAACTTTGGCGCTAGTGAATCCCGGGTTCATTCTCTCCAGTGAAGATTTTGATGTTTTGGATGAAATGTGCAAAATTCTCAAACCGTTTTTACAGATCACCGAGGATGTAAGCTCTGAGAAACAAGTGACTGTTTCAAACTGATTTTATTTGCTCGGTGCTTAAATAAATATTTTGAGAAAATTGAAAATGTAAATAAACCAAAAGAAATATCATAAGTGGTTGCAAAAATTAAAACCGAACTTGATAAACGGTTCAAAGACATTCAAGACCGAACCATTTTAGCTGAAGGGACCTTGCTCGATCCCAGATTCAAGAAGCAAGCTTCTCTCTCTACTGCAGCGTACAATAAGGCGAAACAATCGCTTATCCAAAAAGCTGCATCTGTGAGAATTTCCTGCGATGAGGTAGTAAGGGAATCAGAGGAGCAACAACGTGGAGAGGACTCAGATGAAGATTTATTGTGGGGAGAGTTCGACTCCAGTGTTAAACATTTCACAAACCCCGTTACGCCGCTGGCTGCCACGATAATATAATAAGTATATTGATGAACCATTGCTGGCAAGGAAGGCGGAACCCTTTAGGGGTAGCAAGAGAAAAGAATGCACACTGACTGACAGAGCAAATGCAACACCAAGAAGGAGTGGTCAGAACTTTATGCCAATTGCAGGGTAGACTGACATCACTGAGGTATGCTCATGATGTGAAATGCGCCGCTGTGCTGCGCACGTAGCGAACGATAAATGGGACACGGCGTTGGCGAATGGCCCACTTCGTACCGTGATTTCTCAGCCGACAGTCATTGTAGAACGTGTTGTCGTGTGCCACAGGACACGTGTATAGCTAAGAATGCCAGGCCGCCGTCAACGGAGGCATTTCCAGCAGACAGACGACTCTACGAGGGGTATGGTGATCGGGCTGAGAAGGGCAGGTTGGTCGCTTCGTCAAATCGCAGCCGATACCCATAGGGATGTGTCCACGGTGCAGCGCCTGTGGCGAAGATGGTTGGCGCAGGGACATGTGGCACGTGTGAGGGGTCCAGGCGCAGCCCGAGTGACGTCAGCACGCGAGGATCGGCGCATCCGCCGTCAAGCGGTGGCAGCCCCGCACGCCACGTCAACCGCCATTCTTCAGCATGTGCAAGACACCCTGGCTGTTCCAATATCGACCAGAACAATTTCCCGTCGATTGGTTGAAGGAGGCCTGCACTCCCGGCGTCCGCTCAGAAGACTACCATTGACTCCACAGCATAGACGTGCACGCCTGGCATGGTGCCGGGCTAGAGCGACTTGGATGAGGGAATGGCGGAACGTCGTGTTCTCCGATGAGTCACGCTTCTGTTCTGTCAGTGATAGTCACCGCAGACGAGTGTGGCGTCGGCGTGGAGAAAGGTCAAATCCGGCAGTAACTGTGGAGCGCCCTACCGCTAGACAACGCGGCATCATGGTTTGGGGCGCTATTGCGTATGATTCCACGTCACCTCTAGTACGTATTCAAGGCACGTTAAATGCCCACCGCTACGTGCAGCATGTGCTGCGGCCGGTGGCACTCCCGTACCTTCAGGGGCTGCCCAATGCTCTGTTTCAGCAGGATAATGCCCGCCCACACACTGCTCGCATCTCCCAACAGGCTCTACGAGGTGTACAGATGCTTCCGTGGCCAGCGTACTCTCCGGATCTCTCACCAATCGAACACGTGTGGGATCTCATTGGATGCCGTTTGCAAACTCTGCCCCAGCCTCGTACGGACGACCAACTGTGGCAAATGGTTGACAGAGAATGGAGAACCATCCCTCAGGACACCATCCGCACTCTTATTGACTCTGTACGTCGACGTGTTTCTGCGTGCATCGCCGCTCGCGGTGGTCCTACATCCTACTGAGTCGATGCCGTGCGCATTGTGTAACCTGCATATCGGTTTGAAATAAACATCAATTATTCTTCCGTGCCGACTCTGTTTTTTCCCCAACTTTCATCCCTTTCGAACCACTCCTCCTTGGTGTTGCATTGTCACTGTCAGTCAGTGTATTACCCAAGGCTGTACCAGCTGTTGTTAAGACGACTGTGTGTTGTTGGTGGTTCTGTTCCGTGTGAGCGTGTTTTTTCCAGAGCTGGAAATACTTTAACTGAGTTGAGACGACGCCTTACGTCCACAAAATTATCGAAGATAGTGTTCCTCAATTATAATTTATAAACTCAAGTGAAATTCCAAGTACATGTTTTGCATCATGTGTCTACTAAATCTTCCAACATAAGGTATGTACTCATTGCTTTCATACATCATTGTTTCGATCTACTGTTATCCCCTTCTACCTGTTCTTTGCTGTACCCTCTAACAGGCGATTCGTTCATCTCAGTCAAACATTATGTAGTTACATCAATATTTTATTTCTTTTACAACGCAGTACGTTGTTGCCGTACAAAATGTTAGGAAATCGTACTTATTATCAGCTGTATTTATTAATGCTCATGTGAAACGATGACAAATAGTCGGCTATGAAACAGTAAATGTAAAACTGATGTTTCATCTCTGTGTTATACATACTGTAGGTGACTTTTACTGTAGGCCGGAAATGCCTTTCTTACAACAGCGTGAAGGCCAGGTCACATAGGTGTTATAAAGATACGTCCTCACCATTACCCTCATCTCACGCATCGCGAACTGCGGGACGGATCGGTAATAGTCGCTGCCAGCTTCGTGCGGAGTTGGCTACAACGACAGACAGTCACCAAATTCAACGATTCACAACAAATCATTTGAACGACGATTCATTTTTACTCGGGCGACTCCAGATTCAACGATTAGTTTGAACGACTACTCATTCATACCGCGAATCGATTCACACGATTCTTTATTTTGAGTCGTTCAAATGAACGATTCGTTCACGAATCGACCCAACTCTAGTCTACAGAAAATGTATTTTTAAAACTAATAACACAATGGTGCCTCCTAGATGCCACACGACTTATCGTGTCGAAATCAGAGCGTGACCGACGGAGGGTTAATGTCGAGATTCTGGTTGATCTCTCTCTTGGATCATCTATAGGCAAGTTTCAATTAATTTTTCCAAATTAATACCATATGTGTCACCAGAGATCTTCTACATGAAGACACAGTGTCAAATGGACTTCTTTCTGTTGTTCAAAAATCCTACTATCTCTGCTGGATTCAAACCTGTGATAATGGAGTCTGGAAGTCGACACTCCACCACTGATCCGCAGAGGGAGCTAAAATATGCTTTAAAATGTTATTTACTAAAGTAACCAATAACAAATATTACTGCAACCTGATAGTGAATTACTGAACCATTAGAATCCATGAGAGTTTATGTACTGTACTTCTGTATAGAAATCTCAATATAAAAGAAAATTTACTGTTGTATAGATGAGAAAACTAGGTAATCTTGATGCAAGACCAAACGTGAATAATTACTGAATAATAATTGGAACAAAGATGAGGGTCATATTTTTGTTACTAAGCTGAGCAGGTCATTGAGAGTATAATATTAAAGGACAGTATTTTTACAAAGAAAACAAACTTTTAAAGCCTGAAATCCAATGCACTTCAAATTAAGTAAAGCTAATATCGCAGATTTCTAGAGTGTCATCTGGAAGTATTTATGTACTACTTTTATTGAAGTCATGCAGGGGCAGTTATGCAGTCACGTGATCTCCTGAATATCAGCGAAAATCAAGCTCAATCATGAAACTAACTACAGAACTAAAATGAAGTTTTAACAATACTTTGCAAAAGGAAATTAAATTATTTTAACATGCAGTTGAACCAAATATTGAAAAACATATACCAATCAATATTAACATCTAAAACAAGAAGCCAAACTACTGCATCAGAGTGAACAATCGCAGTACATTCAAGCAAAATAACAATCATGTAGTGGGTGAAGCTCAGGAAACCATTTAACTGAGACTACTATGATGAGGGAACAAATAATAAAGGTGACCAGTGTATTATCTCCATATGCTACTTTGACACATACAAAGCATGCATTATATAATATTTATGTGCTGGAATTAATGCAATCTATCAGTGGAATAGGCCTTTGGAATGTATCACGAAGAGCCTGAATGTATATCTTCCACCACTCAAGACATGTATATGGTCAGTACTTGTACTTTCTGAAAAGCTCAAAACTTCTTGATTGTCTTGCTTCCTACAAATGTTTCTAGGTTTTATAAAGTTACAAAAATTGAATGCCTCTGCTTCAGCCTTGAAAATATTTTTGGGTTCAGTTGTATTAGGAAGTTAAGAACTCAGTGAGCCAATCCTACAACAGGGCATCTGTTATGTCAGAAACACACTGTGGAATATAGTCGTTGGTGTTTGTGAATGTAAAAATGTTGAATATTTAATATGCTGAAAGTTCATTTTAAGTACAATGTGGTTGTAAAAATTAAATATTAATTGAATTTTCCCACAATGGGTGACTTGCATGCATTCTACACTTGAGAAGGGTAGTAGTGCAAGACCTGTAGGAAAGATCCTTTCCAGCATGAAAAAATATGACTAGGCCACCACAGCTCAACTGGAAACTAGTGGGTTTGGATCACACTGATGTCTGGTTGGGCAGTTGAGTTCTGAACTTAACAATTGAACAAGAGCTAATATGTTGAAATTTTATTTTAAATATGGTAATATTAACAAATTCACAAAATACTAAGAAGGGCTGGAAACAGGAACTGAAGAAGAGGAAGACCCAGGATAACATCCTCAGAGAAAACATTGGTACAGAAAGGTACTAGAATTTTGATAAAAAATGGTAAATGCAACACATTTTGAACACTGCATCTGTATCAAGAATCAAGTGAGCAAAACATGTGGTTGGACATTTCTGTAAATGTAGTGTCATTTCCACTGTTTAAGTTATAATGAATGAGAGTAGCAAAAACAGAATGTGAAAATATAACAACAATGAAGATATTATGAGTAGGGAAGGAATGAAATGTCCAAGAGTTTGATGCATTAAATGGGATGACGATCATGATAATCATCTTTTTCTTCTTCCATATGCCTTGCCCAGTCTCCCGGACGTTAGTGATGAATATGGACAGTGTTCTATCTTCCAAAACGCGCTAGAGTTGTTTGACAGTTCTTATTCCAGTCAAGTTTTAAATATTGAGACAGGATGCTCTTTTTCTGCCTGCTTCTTGCTATCCAATTTTGTCTTTTAAAATGAGATCCCCCTGTGGGTGGGGGTGGTAGAATAACACCACGGTATCCCCTGCCTGTCATAAGAGGCGACTAACAGGGGCGCTCAACTTGGGAGTGTTGGTTGGCAACCACAGGGCCCTTAGCTGAGTCCTGGCATTACTTCCACTTACTTGGTTACTAGTTGTCATCTATCCTATCTGACCACCCTTTGTCAACTCTTGTTCTTTTTTACCCCAAAAGTATTAGGAATCGAAGCCTAGGGAGTCTTTCATTTTCATGCCCTTCGTGGCCCCTGTCTTTCTTTGGCCAATATATTCATTTTTTGAAGAATTGGTTCCCTTTATTTTTTCTCTCTAATTAGTGTTATACAGAGGATGGTTGTACTTCCTCTTAAAACAATAACCACCACCACGACCACCACCACTTTTACAATGAGGTGCAATACTGCATATCTTTCACCATGTAACACATGCTCTGCATTTGATTGTGGTCAGCAGATCTCTTTTATAGTTTGCTCTCTGTTCATTATAGACCTGCTCTATCATAGAGACTTTAGCATTCTTCTATGGAACTACATTTCCAGAGCTTCCAGCCTTTTTATGATGAACATTTTCAAAGTTTTCTTCAAAATTTGAAAAATAGGATATGAGAATTAGCATAAAGGAAATTATGTCATTTAACTCGATTCTAATAGCTCACGGTCTAAACAGGTGCATATGAGGATAAAAGTAAGACAACAGTGATAAGACGGGAAAGGAGCTACAAAAATCAGAGCCAAATATCTCAACATAGTGAAGAAGTTCAAGTAGTAATATAAATAATTTTATGTGGCTATCAGAGGTCGAAATTCTTATGATTAGTCCGACCCAGCCCAGTCTGGCCTATTTATCCAAAATTTTATCTAAAACATGTTGTAAACAAAATTATTCAGTAACCAGAAGTATGAACATTATTATTATTATTATTATTATTATTATTATTATTATTATTATTATTATTATTATTATCGTCATCGAAATTAAGTAGAATTTACAGATTGAAAAATGCCATAAATTAATTTGTTTCTCCTTTTATTACTTCTGGGCCCATGCAGACCTCTAGTGGCTGTTGCTAGCCTGGTGCAGTCCTTGTAAGGTGGACCCTGGTGTCTGTCATGTATAGGAAACTGTGTATTAGTGTGGTGGAGGGTGTTGTATGTAGTATATGATTTGCAGGAATGATGATGTTGACAGCACAAACACCCAATCCTCGAGCCCAAGAAATGCACCATTTACAATAAAAATCTCTTGACCTGGTCAGGAATCGAACCCAGGACTCTAAGGACAGAAGGCCAAAACACTGACCTTTCATTTGCACGATTTAGTGCCAACAATTTCAATCACAAACCTCAGATGGTGAAACTTCATCAGACGTTTTAGAACGGAACCTTGATGTGGTTTTTAACTCGACGATGAGTAGGAACCAAGACTGTGAATTTTAATCTTAATGTTGTATACCACAACTTAATTTTACACTCCTTCATTGTATATTTTCATGTCTTAACTTGCCAATTTGTGGTTTTCTTGGCCAAAGATGACCTCAATGGAGGTTGAATCTAGTCCCAGAATGTTTTAACTTTTTCATTCCTAATAAAGTATTGTTTAGGTGAAACTTTTTTAGCTTCTTTAGCATTTTTAAGTGTATTCATAATTCACTTCATAAAATAAAATAATAATCAATATATATCGCATGGGAGCAGAAATGGGAAGAAAATTAAGTGGTGATGAATGTCACGTTTTCAGTTCTACTACAACAGAACCAATAGCTTCACCAGAGCTGGATGAGATACTTTGCTACTTCTACAGTATTTCCAAAGAGAGCAATCTTTTCCTACAATGTCCATCGCTGCTAGGATGTTCTTAAAATTAAACCAATTCAATTGCCCCTATACCTGTAGAGCATTCTTTCAGCAAATGCAAAAATGCACTTTCCCAAAGAGGTCGAGGCTTAGCGATAAGAATTTTACAAACCATTTATTTCCAATTATTTTGTAAAGTAAATACTAATTATTTGAAATGTGAAAAGTCGCCAAATAAAATACAAATTATGGAAAAACATAATTTTGAAAGTTCCTCCAAGGTATCTAATAATAATAATAATAATAATAATAATAATAATAATAATGTTATTTGCTTTACGTCCCGCTAACTACTCTTTTATGGTTTTCGGAGATGCCGGGATGCCGGAATTTAATCCCGCAGGAGTTCTTTTACGTGCCAGTAAATCTACCGACACAAGGCTGACATATTTGAGCACCTTCAAATACCACCGGACTGAGCCAGGATCGAACCTGCCAAGTTGGGGTCAGAAAGCCAGCGCCTTAACCGCCTGAGCCACTCAGCCCGGCCTTCCAACGTATCATGTTTAGGCCTAGTCTCACTCAGTGATGATGGCCACTCACCATCTCTCTGCTTAAGAAAAGCCCACAAAATAAAGTAATATATTTTCCTTTGCAAACTTTGGTATCATTCCAGTCCCATGCAAAAAAAGTGTCAGTGATTTCCTTAAAACTGGTGTTTTGTCGAGTAATTGTAATTTTATTGATTACTTGTTGAGGAAGTATTTTGTAACTGTAACTTAGTAAAAGATTTCTCAGGTAACTGTAACTATAATTTTCTTGTAGTTATCCCATCACTACTTAGTTCCCAGTGAGGTCAATGAGTTTAACGGTAAGCAATTTTCTCACACTTCCTGTTATTCCTAGGGTCACTTAAGCAATCCTGGTCAGTTTTAGTTTTGGTGGAAAGTTAATGCCAAATGCTAGTGTAGGGCAAATGATACCAGTGTTTGAGTGGAATCGAGCCTGTTCGAAGCAGCTCAAGCAGTCACATGACCGAAGACGGAGTCTGACTCAGGCTACAGCGTGAATGTGCAGATAAGCAAATAGCATATGAAGTGAAACACTGCTCATGCAGGCGTGTATGATGTTAATAACGAAGGTACATAATGTCATATATTATTACAATCAGTCACTGATGAATATGTTGTGGGGAATAAAGGCTGTCCATAAAATAAGAAGGTTAAATTACGATAATATGCTATGAAAATGTCAAGGCATGTATCCGTAACATTCCCCACATATTAATGGAAGTATTTTCTTCCAAGGCAGTACTTGTGTATCTTGTAACAACCATACGTTTCATGGAACATTATGAATGCGGTAATATTATTCTTATGTGGTCATGCTTTAGGCAGCTGAGACAGCTATGTAGCACGGCAAGTGTGGTGCTCCTTCTGTCCACAATGTTGGTGGTTTGAATGCCCTCCTTGGGAAAGAATTACACATTTTGTTCATAAAGAGGAACTTGAGTAAGAAAGGATTAATATCTCATCAATTGTGTACACAAATGTATAAATAATATTATGCAGCAATGTTAACTATCTTACTGCATGAAATATATCAAAATAAAAGTATCCCTTCTGTGACTTGGGATTTCGAGCTATATCTTTACTAAATTTCAAGTCAATCAGTACAGTAGTTTCCGAGCCTATTCAGAACAAACAAATCAGACATCATCTTATTTTTAGTAATAAAATAGGTGTCAACACCTGAAGACAAAATATCATAAATTTTTAGTCTTAACCATTCAAATATGTAACTATTTTGACACTTGTAATGTTAAGCCAGTATATTTTGTTGTCCTTTTGCTGTATTTATATGGCTCAAGCAAAAAAATTTAGTAGACAATTTGTTTATTCTCAGGAGGCATTTGTAACAAATCATAGCACAAACACAAATTCTGTCTCCAAAATACAAATATGGGTCAAAGTGATATTCTGTGCTGAAGAGCAAAGCTCAAACTTGTTTGAACTCTGACATAATCCGTTTGAGCAGCTCAAGCCAGGCTCAATCACATCACTACCAAATGCCCTTCCTGATACCACATGATTTTTCATGAGAAAATTCCGGCCTGGGACTCGCTAGGGTTTAAATCTCAGCCAACAGCTAAGCTACTGTAGTAAATCACATTCCATGGCCCTATGAACAATTAGGATAACTAAATTTGCTATCATATGAAAGAGAATTTTAAAAAGTATATACCAATAGTACAAATAATATGAAGCTTAGGAATGCATCATAAAAATCTACATCATGACACAAAACTAACATTTAAATGTTCACCAATATTAATTTTAATTTTGCAGGGCATGCTGAAGAGCAAAGTCAAGCATATAGTATTTACAATGATTAGTTTTAGATTACCAAGTGCAGTGACATGAGTTCATATCTTTAAGAATCTAAAGGAATTATGGAGAGAAAGAAGAAAAAAATACAGACAGAAATTTTGACTTCTCCATGTGTCATTCAGTAAAAGCCATTTATAATGACTACAAAAGATTTTTCAAGCTCCACAAGTGTAAAGATTATCTTTGTTTACATTCTATTTAACAACTAAGATATTTCCTGAAGCAAGGCACACTGGGTGCTTCAAATCATGACTCGTTAGAAAGTAATGCAAAATTCTTCATATTCGAGCCAACATCATAAGAACTCCTCCACACTAGGAAGTGGTATTTATTTTATTTTTTATTTATTTATTATTTATTTATTTTTAAACAATAATATTTCAGGTTGTTGAACTTTAAGATGACCTATATTGAGATGTGGATAATTTTACAGTCCACAAATATTTGCTCCAATTTGTCCTCTTGAATTCCAACTTGATCTTCACATTGTGATCTTTCCTATTCATAAAGACACCACTCAAACGTGTTTGTCTACTAATGTCATATGTATTTCTAGACTGAGGCTTTAGTCTTGATATTAATGGTTGGGAAATTTAATATTAAGATAAGGGGGAAAAAAAAAAAAAGTTCCTGTCTGGAAAGCTGATCATTAGTGAGATTACACTGAACACTAGAAATGATATACCAATGCAATTAACAGACAAGCAAAAATACCTTAAAAAAACATCACATGGATTTTGTTTTGAGAAATATTTGACATTCAAGCAACACAGACATACACAATGCAATAGCGCTGTTCAAACATGTTCATTCTAGATCAGTCCTCATCACTTTTATCCGTAAGTACAGACTATTTTGTGCCTACAGTGAACTAAGCTCAGTGAATGACAGTGTGTCTATTTCCTGAGGCAAGCAGCATTACCTTCGAGCCAGAGGTTTGATGCAGATGATGGGCTGGTCTAGAGCTTTAGTAGACAGAGGGAATCCTACACAAACAAAAAAAAAAAAAAAAAAAGAACATGCAACATCAATCCACTTTATTAAACTCGACTAGCATGCTGTAGAGGTTCCTCCACATGTTCTACGATGGTAGTTATGAGCTCCTATCAGAGATAAGTCTTTTGGCGACGATGGGATAGGAAAGGCCTAGGAGTTGGAAGGAAGCGGCCGTGGCCTTAATTAATGTATAGCCCCAGCATTTGCCTGGTGTGAAAATGGGAAACCACGGAAAACCATCTTCAGGGCTACCGACAGTGGGATTCAAACCCACTATCTCCCGGATGCAAGCTCACAATAATAATGTAAGAAATTTTCAATACTTGTAATGCAAGCTCACAGCCGCGCACCCCTAACCGCACGGCCAACTCGCCCGGTACAGATAAGACTGAGCAGCTGGAGGGTCATCTCTAAACCTTACTAATGATAACCATTCATTTTATAATTTTGTTTAACTTCTGGGTTAAAGAGACATTAAATTCATTAGCCCAAATGTGAGTGCATGTTAAGTCTGTGTTTTCAACATTTGCATCTGGAACTATTAGGGGCTGAGACTGGGAAATGTACTCGGAGTTCAAGCAAAGTACCTTCCTAGTTTGAGCTAGGCAAAAGACTACACTATTTTAATGTAATTATGCTTTGCTTTCCGTTATTTTGTGTTCCTTGCTCTCTTTCTCCTTGCTTGTAGTTGCAGATGATCAAGCCGACTTATGACTCCAGAGTCTCATCTGTTATACTGACAATGAGCAACATCATGTGCTCAACTATGAAAGACCATAGAGGGGCATAATTCTTTATACAGACCACTGCATAGTAAACAAAATAATGATCAATGAAGTATTAAGAGAAAATAATTTCATATTGTTCTGTATTGAAGTGAGTTCACTAATAAGTTAAAAGAAAGTATAAAATGGTTCAACCTTTCAATACTATTAAAGTAGGAAATGTAAGTTTACATTCCTATTTAATTAAAATTGGTACCGGTTTCGACCATTATTTTTGGTCATCATCAGCCGATAAGTGTAAAACGTTTTGATACGTATTTGATTCTGGACTTCTTCCCATACAGTGCTCTCTAACGCTTATGTCTTATGAACGTTCTTGATCCATGACTTCTTCATGACTGACACGCAGTGCTGATCCTTAAAACAGTGCCTTATAAACTGCAACTGATAAATACGTATTTGATTTTAGACTTTTTTCATAACATTGTGTTATAGTGCTTCATAAACTGCATTTGACAGTATCATGTAACTTACCTGTGTATCTTATTTGTTATTGACTATATTTCAACCCACAGTACTCCCTAAAGATTTTAGTGCTTCACTAACAGCAACCTACAAAATTCTTTATACTTTGCAATTTATTTATCTGTGCATTGTTTTACACTTATTAGTGATCGGCTGATGATGACCAAAAATACGGGTCAAAACCGGTACCAATTTTAATTAAATAGGAATGTAAACTTACATTTCTTATTTTAATAGTATTGAAAGGTTGAACCATTTTACACTTTCTTTTAACTTATCAATGAAGAATTAACAGAACTTATAAAACTTTCAAATTACTACAGTATCTTCATTTTAAAAATTATTCTTAAGATAATATTATTGTTCTTATGTCCCACAAACTGCTTCTGTGTTTCCAAGGACATGGAGAGGTCAGAATTTTTGTTTCGCAGAGTTGCTTGACATACATTGTTACACAGGAGCTCCTTTACATGCCAGTAAATCTACTGACAGAAGGCTGGCGTATTTGAACAGTTTCAGATACCCAGTCTACCAACTTGGGCTCTGAGACACTCAGCCCAGCAATACTAACATACTTTTGGTAGATACAACAAGGGGTTTTAAATGTATTTTTTTGTCCTGATTGAAATTAAAAATCTTGCAGTTTAGCCTCCTTCAACAATGTCACTATTCAGTCCCTACATCATGTCTTTTATAATAATGGAGAGCTATGAAGATCTTTATCCCACTGTACACAGGCTTGCTTCCTTGAGCATTTGTTTAACCATTGGCTTATTTAAAGACACTTGCATCTTCTCTTTATTTGAACTTCAACAGAAATAATACAACATTATAAAATGTCTATACATTTGAGAATCTCTCCAACTATTTTCTTCAAATTTGGTCCACATGAACATTGTCACTAATGGCTTAACAAAAACATCCTCATATTTTTCAAAATGAGTATTTACAAAAGAAAAGCAAAATAAGGCAATTGTTCCTACTTCTTGAAAGCAGAGGTTCTCTTCCAGAGAATGAACCACCATGAGATTTCTAGAAAAATTAAAAATTTTAACTTTTGTAAGAATAGAATTTTTTTCCTGTGACCCTTTCAGTTTTTAATTGTGTGTGGCTATTTTGGTTCATCCTTGAGAATAGCTTTGTCTGAAGAATTCTGGAAACATTTATCATCTAATTAAGTTATCAAATATGAGGTGAAAGAAGTTTAATTCTTTGCTTATTCAATGACCAAGATGATAATGATATTTATTTTACGTCCCACTAACTACTTTTATCATTTTCAGACACAAAGATGGGCCAGAATTTTGTCCTACAGGAGTTCTTTCATGTGCCAGTAAATCTATCGACATAAAGCTAACATATGAACGCCTTCAAATACCACCAAACTGAGCTAGGATTGAACCCACCAACTTGAGCTGAGAAGGTGAGCACTCTACTGCATGAACTACTCGGTGAACCATGGCAGTGAATAATGCAATTTAAATAACAAATGTCACTTGAGGTAATAACAAATGTCACTTGAGGTACAGACAAGTCCACTATTGTGATTGACAAAAATGCAAATCAATGAAGTCAATTTCAAAAGTAAAAAAATCACTAAATTAGGATTACCAAATCTGTAGGAAATGAATATAATCAGAAAAACTGTTCACACAAGGTGATTTGAAGAAAATGAGAAGAAACAACATCATGTACTTGGTTGGAGGAACAGAAATCACAACAATCAATGAACTTTACAAAAGAAAATATTTATAATATCCTCCTATCAATACAAGTCATCTGTTAGATGAAGCAAAGTCTATACATGTTTCAGCCTAATCTCAAGGCCATCTTCAGTAGTAAAACAGTGATTACATAATATACAAACAAATTAAAAATCATAATGATGTAAAGTGACAGTGATCATGATTAGTGAGTTAAAAACACATTGAGGTACAAAGTCCTCTCCTCTAATAGATCACTAATCATGATCACTGTCACTTTACATCATTACGATTTTTAATTTGTTTGTATATTATATAATCACTGTTTTATTGCTGAAGATGGCCTTGAGATTAGGCTGAAACATGTATAGACTTTGCTTCATCTAACAGATTACTTGACTTGTATTGATAGGAGGATTTTATAAATATTTTCTTTTGTAAAGTGATAACCGTCAATATGGAATGAGATTCATAACTTGCAACAATCAATGAAAATGAAAAACTCTTGGGCAAGGAGGAAAGCTCAACAAATACTGATTCTACGTGGTCTTAAATGACCCATTCGCGCAGAAGAAAGGTACCTGAAAGGGGAATGAGCAGTCACCAGTATAAGTTGCACCCCTCTTTGTCACCACCAGCCTCTTGAGAGGGTGGAGGAGCAAATAGAGGATCAGAGCACTCTTTTGTCCTTGTGGTGAGAAATCACCCCAAAAGATAGATAAACTAGCATGATCTGGTCAACAACAACAACAACAACAAAGGAAGGATACGACAACGGAAAATCACTCCAGACCCCTTCCTTAGTCCCACTGGTCGAAATCTATATAAAATGCTAGTTCCTGAGAAGAAATATTCCGGAGTAATGTGCTCACATTCAGATCTCCATGGGGGACACTATTGCAGGAAAACTGTTGATGACAGATTTAAAACGAGGCAGACGAAGATATTTGATTCCAGGATTGAAACTTGGAATGTGTGAACAAAGAATTTAAAAAAGTTAATAATGTTGTTAGTAATAATAATAATATAATAATTATTATTTATTTATTTATTTATTTATTTACAAGGGACTGAGGAAAATCTTCAAAAGACACTTGTGAAAGTTCGGCACTCCACAAGTGTGTGCGATTCTTACTCACTAAAATCCACACACCCGTTTCCCACGATGTGTATCATCACCCTGGAACTGCTCTCGCATTACTTCAGGATGATGCCGTGCTTACTTAGTCTTTAAAACTTCTTCTTTCTTTATTTCTCCTTTAACGGGCGTTCGTACTCTTCCAAATCCCTCTTCTTCTGACAAAGGACATAATAATAAATAATAATAATAACAATTTCATGTGGCTATTTCTAGCTGGGCGCAGTCCTTGTAACGCAGCTAATAATAATAAAGTTCATATATCCCAGTAATTGCAGTTCAAGTCCCTGGAGTATGGTAGTAGTAGTAGTTTTAATAGAAATATTTGAGAAATTATTGTAGACAACCTCGTATTTTTCAGTAGGCCTAATTAAGGACACTTTTATTCTCCGTCCCGTGGAGTAGGGAAAATAATAGTAATCCACCAGCTGTAATAATCGCATAACCACATTTCAGTAGAATTGTAGTGAAGATAAGGTATAATATATTAGATAGTATCTTGCCAGTTATATTCGTGTTTTTCTTCGTGTATGGCAATCAATTTGATACTTAAACATTTAACAAAACGCAGTGTATTTAGATAGTGCCGTATCTTGCCTGCTATATTCATGTTATCTTTCGTGTGTATCTATTAGACCGTAATACTAATAATAATTTGTCTAAGCAATTAGCTTCGTTGGTAATCTTTGAGTACAGTAGTTCTTGCAAATTTCATTTCTGTTGTGCTTAGTAGCAAGTATCGTAATTAGGATACGTCTGAAAGTAGTTTAAAAATTACTGTAGTGTACTGTACAGTAGTATACGAGTAATATCCTATTAGAATTTAGTGTGCTTATTTTATTATTGTAAAATATTTGCGTAGTACTGGTGTAGTAGAGGTACCCGTAGAAACTCTTACTAAATTCCTGTTTTTGTAATTAGGATAGGCTTAATTGCAGTTTGGAATTGTGTAGTTCTTGTGTATTACTTTTGATATTCAGTAATTAACAGCAGTTTTTATCCTGTTAGGGGTTGTAGGATAAAAAATAGAGTACGACTAAGTAGTATTGTAGTGTAGTCGTATATTAATTACCTTATTGTTGTTTACTATCCCAGACAATATATCCCTCCGTTCATTTATTTTTTGCAAATAAGTTATTTTATTTTTAATTTCATTTTTTTTCCGTAAAGAATGGCAAAGGAGCGCGAGTGTACGAACTGTGGGTGTGGCGAGGCGTTGAGGGGTATGAGGGAGGAGTTGGAAAGTTTGAGGGAGATAATTAGGATTCTCACAGAAGACAGGAAGGAAGATAGGACTCCCTCAAACAATGTACAGGGTACAGTAGGTGTACAAGAGGGAGGGGAAGGAAAGGGAGGAGTTGCAGAAGACAGGTGGTCTAATGTTCTAAGGGGAAGGAGATTGCAGGCTAAGGGCTCTATTCAGGATCAGAATTCAGGACAGGTGTCTGTGCGAAATCGCTACGAGTCACTCCACGTAGAACAACAGAGGTAAGATGAGGGACAGGGAACTGTTGCTGAGATGTGTGGAAGTATGAGGAAGGTAAAAGGTACGAAAGGGAAATGTAGAGTAGAGGATAGGAAAAGACAGGTGGAACAGGGTCATGGGAAGGAGAAAAAGGAGGAGGAAGTAGCTTCTGCAGCTATCAGGAAAGATAGGTCTGACCAGGAGGGGAGGGGATCAGATGAGGTGGGTAGGGTTGAGGCTCTGGTCATGGGGAATTCCATCGTTAGACACATGGGGAAAGTGTGTGGAGGAAAGGGAACCAGGGTAGAATGTTATCCAGGAATTAGGTTGAGGCAGATGTTGAGGAAAGTAGAAGAGAGGGAGGAGGGGAAGGAGAAGGTGGTAGTGTTTCACGTTGGTATCAACAACGTAAGGCAAGCTGATATAAGTACCAACATAGTTGGAGATGTGTGGGATCTGGTAAATGCAGCACGGGTGAAGTTTAAGAAAGCGGAGATTGTTATTAGTGGAATACTGTGTAGGAGGGATACTGACTGGAGGGTGATTGGGGATTTAAATGAGACTATGGAGTGGGTATGTGGGAAACTGGGAGTGAAATTTCTAGATCCTAATGGGTGGGTAGTAGATAGGGATCTGCGCTCGGATGACCTTCATTTAAACCACAGTGGTGCGTATAAGTTAGGAAATTTGTTTGGAAGGGTAATAGGGAGGTACATTCAGGGAAACGGGATGGCCTAGGGAGCGGTGATAAGGGAACTGGAAATCAAGTAGGGTAGTCAGCTATGTGGGAAACGACATGGAAAGAAATGTGATTGTAGCGGGAGATCTGAAATTGCCAGATGTCAATTGGGAAGGAAATGCGAATGACAGGAAGCATGACCAACAAATGGCAAATAAGTTAATATGGGAAGGACAGCTGATCCAGAAAGTGATGGAACCAACCAGAGGGAAAAATATCCTGGATGTGGTGCTGATAAAACCAGATGAGCTCTATAGGGAAACTGAAGTAGTAGATGGTATTAGTGATCATGAAGCTGTTTTTGTGGTAGTTAAAAATAAATGTGATAGAAAGGAAGGTCTTAAAAGTAGGACAATTAGGCAGTACCATATGGCTGATAAAGCAGGCATGGTGAGCTTGCATCCGGGAGATCATGGGTTCGAGCCCCACGGTCGGCAGCCCTGAAGATGGTTTTCCGTGGTTTCCCATTTTCACACCAGGCAAATGCTGGGGCTGTACCTTAATTAAGGCCACAGCCGCTTCCTTCCAACTCCTAGGCCTTTCCTGCCCCATCGTCGCCATAAGACCTATCTGTGTCGGTGCGACGTAAAGCAACTAGCATTTAAAAAAAAAAAAAAAAAGCAGGCATGAGGCAGTTTCTAAAAAGTAACTATGATCGGTGGAAAACGGTAAATAAAAATGTAAACAGACTCTGGGATGGGTTTAAAGAAATTGTTGTGGAATGCGAAAACAGGTTTGTACCTTTAAGGGTGGTAAGGAATGGTAAAGGCCCACCTTATTATAATAAAGAAATAAAGAGACTGAGAAGGAGGTGCAGACTGGAAAGAATAGAGTCAGAAATGGCTGTGGAAGTAAGGAGAAATTGAAGGAACTTACTAGAAAATTGAATCTAGCAAAGAAGGCAGCTAAGGATAACATGATGGCAAGCATAATTGGTAGTCATACAAATTTTAGTGAAAAATGTAAGGGTATGTATAGGTATTTTAAGGCAGAAACAGGTTCCAAGGACATTCCAGGAATAATAAATGAACTAAGAGAGTGTGTATGTGAGGATCTTCAAAAGGCAGACGTATTCAGTCAGCAGTATGTAAAGATTGTTGGTTACAAGGATAATGTCGAGATAGAGGAGGAGACTAAGGCCAAAAAAGTAATAAAATTTACATATGATAACAATGACATTTACAATAAGATACATAAGTTGAAAACTAGAAAAGCGGCTGGAATTGATCAGATTTCTGGCGATATACTAAAGACAATGGGTTGGGATATAGTAACATATCTGAAGTACTTATTTGATTATTGTTTGGTCGGAGGAGCTATACCAGATGAATGGAGAGTTGCTATAGTAGCCCCTGTGTATAAAGGAAAGGGTGATAGACATAAAGCTGAAAATTACAGGCCAGTAAGTTTGACATGCATTGTATGTAAGCTTTGGGAAGGCATTCTTTCTGATTATATTAGACATGTTTGTGAAATTAATAACTGCTTCGAAAGAAGGCAATTCGGTTTTAGGAAAGGTTATTCCACTGAAGCTCAACTTGTAGGATTCCAGCAAGATATAGCAGATATCTTGGATTCTGGAAGTCAAATGGACTGTATCGCGATTGACCTGTCTAAAGCATGTGATAGGGTGGATCATGGGAGACTACTGCAAAAGTGAGTGCAATTGGACTAGACAAAAGAGTGACTGAATGGGTTGCTATATTTCTAGAAAATAGATCTCAGAGAATTAGAGTAGGTGAAGCTTTATCTGACCCTGTAATAATTAAGAGGGGAATTCCTCAAGGCAGTATTATCGGACCTTTATGTTTTCTTATATATATAAATGATATGAGTAAAAGAGTGGAATCGGAGGTAAGGCTTTTTTCGGATGACGTTATTCTCTATAGAGTGATAAATAAGTTACAAGATTGTGAGCAACTGCAAAATGACCTTGATAATGTGAGATGTACAGTAGGCAATGGTATGATGATAAACGGGGTTAAAAGTCAGGTTGTGAGTTTCACAAATAGGATAAGTCCTCTCAGTTTTAATTACTGTGTTGATGGGGTGAAAGTTCCTTTTGGGGATCATTGTAAGTATCTAGGTGTTAATATAAGGAAAGATCTTCATTGGGGTAATCACATAAATGGGATTGTAAATAAAGGGTACCGATCTCTGCACATGGTTATGAGGGTGTTTAGGGGTTGTAGTAAGGATGTAAAAGAGAGGGCATATAAGTCTCTGGTAAGACCCCAACTAGAGTATGGTTCCAGTGTATGGGACCCTCACCAGGATTACCTGATTCAAGAACTGGAAAAAATCCAAAGAAAAGCAGCTCGATTTGTTCTGGGTGATTTCCGACAAAAGAGTAGCGTTACAAAAATGTTGCAATGTTTAGGTTGGGAAGAATTGAGAGAAAGAAGAAGAGCTGCTCAACTAAGTGGTATGTTCCGAGCTGTCAGCGGAGAGATGGCGTGGAGTGACATTAGTAGATGAATAAGTTTGAATGGCATTTATAAAAGTAGGAAAGATCACAATATGAAGATAAAGTTGGAATTCAAGAGGACAAACTGGGGCAAATATTCATTTATAGGAAGGGGAGTTAGGGATTGGAATAACTTACCAAGGGAGACGTTCTATAAATTTCCAATTTCTTTGAAATCATTTAGGAAAAGGCTAGGAAAGCAACAGATAGGAAATCTGCCACTTGGACGACTGCCCTAAATGCAGATCAGTATTGATTGCTTGATTGATTGATTGATTGATTGATTGATTGATTGATTGATTGATTGATTGACCCTCCCATGAGGGTGGGTGTCATCTGCCATGTTGTTGTGGTGGAGGATAGTGTTATGTGTGGTGTATGAGTATCAGGGATGTTGGGGACAGGACAAACACCTAGCCCCCGAGCTACTGGAATTAACCAATGAAGGTTAAAATTCCCGACCTAGCCAGGAATTGAACCCGGGACCCTCTGAACCATACAGCCAACGAGTCGGACACGAAGGACATCCTCCACATACACTGCCACCCGATCCCAGGATTCCTGGTTTCGTAGCATCACATAAATAATATTATCTGGTGTCAGTTCTCCCAATTCAGTTTCCTCACATCTTCTCTTTATCATCCAATGGCCGCACACAAAGAAGGTGTGAAATACATCATCGATGTCATCACAGTACATGCATGCTGCATCACTCAGTCCGCCCACTCTGTGTAGGAATTTCCGGAAATATCCATGCCCTGTTAGAAGCTGTGTGAGGTAATAGTTGACTTCACCATGAACCCTTTCAACCCAGATATCGAAGCGTGGTATCAGTCGCTTAGTTCATTTACCCCGAGGGTCACTTTCCCATCTGAGTTGCCATCGCTTCATCTGTTGACTGAAGGCACACTTCGTTGCACATTTCTTTCCCAGCTCTCCTTGGGTACGCCAGATTTCTTGTCGCTCCAGTGCAAGTATAGATCTATTGGGGGCTATTGTTGCCACCGTGAGGATTGCAGGTTCAGAAACCGTGTGGTATGCACATGCAATACATAAAGCTGCTCTCCGTTGTATGGCAGCTATCCTTCTATGATACCAAGCAAATCTCAAGGATTCGGCCCAGATTTCAGAACCATACAAGAACACTTACAGAACCGTTGACAAGGGAAGGCGTCGTTTACAGGATTTCGGACCTTTAATATTTCCCATCCGTCTGTTAAGTGCAGTCATGTATTTTACTGCCTTATCTGTGACTCTCTGAATATGATTCTAAACTGTGAGCTTAAAATCAAATGTCGCTCCCAGATATTTTGTGCTCGTAAACGTTTCAATCACAAAGGGCTGATTGCAGAAACAATGACTAATTTTAAGGCTTAGACGACGTCTATCTAAACAACGTCTAAATTGAGCACGATCTTCCATTGCATAAACAGTGTTCAGACGATGTTTAACTAGACATCGTTTAAAGTTTCAATATTGGTTTGAAAATGGAGACAGAAGTATCTTTCATGCAACTCTTTGCTTGTCGCAACCAATGAAAATCGTCGGTGCGCGCGTCGAACGCCACTCAGCAGTTTGTCCTCCTACACATTCCTAAAATATGGCTAAGCAAGAGCATGACTTGCCCACAGATAAGAGTATCGCTTTTGGTGGAAATTAAATCTCATAATATTATTGACACTAAAGCGACACGCCACCGTACAGGGAAGTGTAGTTTTGATTATAGTGTTGTTACAGTGAGTGAAATCTACTCATAAAAACGGTAGCTTCAACGAAGGGAAGATGAAGCAATAGTGGTGTGTAACCGAGTGTGTTGTACGGGCTATATAGATATAGCTTGCATTCTGGAGATCATAGGTTTGAAACGCATAATTTGGCAGCCCTGAAGATTGTTTTTTGTAGTTTCCCTATTTTACACTAGACAAATACTAGGGCTGTTATTATGGCCACGGCTCTTCTTCCCTAGTCCTCCTCTTTAAACAATAATCACCACCATCACCACCACTCGCCTTTTCCTATCTGATAGTTGCCGAAAACTTATACGATTATATATATAAAAACCACATACAACCTACTTTTTAGTTTTCACTATTATGTGTGTTTACTTGGCAGTAAATATAAGTGAATCCCTCCCGGTTGATGTTTGTGACAGCTGACAGCCCTTTGATGATTGGGACAAGTAATTCTGATATGTGTGTAGTCGAAGTGACCTATAATTCCAACCAAATTACCCTATATATATATTAAAATATATCGGTTGCCAAGAATTATAATCAAGTTGACAGTTACCGGACTGTCCCTTTGTTAGTCTCAAGAAACAAGTCTCTTGAAAAGTGAAACCTTATTTTAAGATCCATCTCCCCGCACATGTCAAACGAATTGCTGCGATTTAGCAGCGAGTGACCCACAGAGAGTCCATCGGACTAACCTTTCTTACCGGAATCGTCTCAACATGGTAATACAAATTACATGTTTCTTGGTACATAACCTCTGATTGTGATTCACTCCTCTCATTTGAGGTTAAACCAGTGCTCTCGGCAATGTTTAAACATGACTGGTTGAACATCAGTTTTAGACAGTATCTAAGTGATAACTGACGTCTTTGCAATGCGGCAGCCATACTTAGGCATTGTTTAACCGTATACATCGTCTAAACACCGTTTCTGCAATCGGCCCTAATTCTCCAGCAGTCATTGGCACAAGATTTTCAATACTTTTTCTCGTCAGAAGAACTATCTCTGTTTTGTATTCTGCTAGTGTTAGCCTGTGACTCATCATCCATTCTTTTATGCGCCGCATCACCTGGTTCAGTTTGATTTGAGCCATCTCAACATTACGAATACTATCGAGGCGGCCACATCATCAGCGTAGCCCACAAGCTTCGTATCCTCTGGCATCTCCAAACATAACAAGCCATCATACATTATGTTCTGAAGATCTGGGCCAAGGATTGATCCCTGCGCTGTCAGTCGTTTTGTCCTTTGTCCATCTTCCGTATCATACAGGAGAGTGCAATCCTTGAATTAGCCTCTCATTATGCGCATAAGATAATGTGGTAACTTGAAAGTTTCTTCAAGAGCTTCCAACATGTCACTCCATCTTGCCAAGTTGAAAGCATTTTTCATATCCAGGGACACAAGAAGTGTCAATTTACAGGAATGATGATTGCCAATTTGTGCTCTTTCTGTTATATTCACCACCTCCCACAATGCATCCATCATAGAGTGCCCTCTCCAAAATCCATGCTGGTGAAGAGATAAATCCCCTGCTAGCTGAACTGCTGAGAGAATTCTGGGCTGCAGAAGTTTCTCCAGGCCTTTTCCATCCATGTCCAACATACATAAAGGTCTATAACCACACGGTTTTCCTTTGCTGATCAAAATCAATCGGGCCATTTTCCATCGGGGACTAAAAACACCCGCTTGCAGGCAGTGATTGTACATATTCAGCAACAGTTCTGGACAGAGTTCTGATATTATCTTTAGCACTTCTGCAGGTATACCATCTGGTCCTGGAGTCTTCTTGTTTCTAAGAGAGCTAATAGCTCTATTCAGCTCTTCTGCTGTGAAGAAGGGTACATCATCCAATTCTTTTTCATCGTCACAGTCAATCCTCTCTGGATGGTCAGGGAATAGATCCACAATTTCTTTAATGGGTTGCGGATCCATGCTCGGGGTTGAAAATGTCCCGTGTTTCTTCATTACAATCTTGTAACCTAGTCCCCATGGATCATCATCTACTTCCTTGCCAATGCCCACCATTTATCGGCTTTACTCTTTCTAATTGCATTGCGGAGTTCCTTCTTCGCTGACTTGTACTCCGCTGAGACTGAGGTATTCTCTGGACTGTCTCTCATCCTCTGAGCCCTGCATCGAAGTTGCAGACAATTCCTTCTCAGTTCAGCAATCTCTTCGGTTCACCAGTACGCTGGGCGCTTGCTATTTCGTGGTCTCTTTCGGGACATTGGGACATTGCATGCTTGCTGGATTAGCTGCATGGTAAGTTCAACACATACACCTGCTGCTTCTTTCCAAAGACTTTAATATTACTTATCTAGACTCACAGAGCACGTGGTAATGTTTACAGTCCCTTGCATATTTTCGATTTGAATCATGCCTGTTAGTGGATCTGTTTTAGTATTATATGTGGCGGAGTGATAATATATTGTCAAATATTTTTCAAGGAATGTGGGAGCTGATACATTACAGTAGTTTCGGCAATATTAGACCTAAGTTAGGCATTACCTGTGGAATGGAAAGATATTCGTGTGCAGCCTTTATTTGTACAGGTTGCTAACGGAAGGGATATGGCATTTCTTTTCACATGTGAGTAGAAATTGAACTGTCATAAAATAACTAATTTACCATAGGGCCTAATCGAGAATCAGACAGGTTATAGGGTTGCTGATTCAGAGAACGCATGGACATGAAATTTAGAATATTTAGGCTTCTTTTTGTTTTTTGTTTGCCTTTTTCCAGTTCATCGGAGATAGTTCTTTAGAACTAAACAGCTGTTCTTAAAAAGGCTTCATATTTTTCATACAAACTGTGTTGCGGTGTTACAAATTTGATAACCTGGGCCTAGAATCCGTAAGATATGATTGATACAACTTGATAAAACCTTTTAATATTAGGTTAAGGTATTGCTTCAAATTATCAATTATCTGAAAAATAATTTATTAGTATCGTATGACTTAATTTCTCCAATTTTTCCCATTTGCTTTATAATAAAAGAATACAATTGCTAATACGTTATTCCAGAAAATTCTGACAATATAAAGTCTAAATAAAGCTCATTACAATCTTGTCAATCCTAGTCTGCAGTAGAAAACGCTAATCAAAATAACTGTTCGCTATGATATTAATCTTTTTGTTTGCAAGTGCTTTACTTTCAGTTTCATCTATTTTATTTTTGGTGTAAATCATGGTGCTCACATTACAGAACAATTAGAACGCACTTTCTCAATGTTTATGTGCTCAGATAATGTTAATTCAGAATGAGTTTGTAAAAGCAGTAAAATTTAAGAAGATAATATTATGAGGAGGGTTTTACATCTTAAATGATACCATTGTTACTTAAGCCTAACCGGGCGAGTTGGCCGTGCGGTTAGGACCGCGCAGCTGTGAGCTTGCATCCGGGATACAGTGGGTTCGAACCCCACTGTCGGCAGCCGTGAAGATGGTTTTCCGTGGTTTCCCATTTTCACACCAGGCAAATGCTGGGGCTGAATTTAATTAAGGCGATGGACTCTTCCTTCTCATTCGTAGGCCTTTCCTTTCCCATCGTCGCGATAAGACCTATCTGTGTCTGTGAGATGTAAAATAAATTGGTAAAAATAAAACTTAAGCCTAAACCACGCAGAGAAATTCAAACTAACCCTAGACATTAATGTCGTTTTAAGAAATACACAATAGAAGACTAGCACTAGTGTAACAAATGTCAGGCAGCATTTACCTAAATCCAAATCATACAATAATGATAACTTCTGGTCATCCAGTTACATTATTTCATATCCAAACCAAACCAAACCCCATGGCACACAACAGGCCCGAAAGGCCATGGCCTACCAAGCGACCACTGCTCAGCCTGAAGGCCTGCAGCATACGAGGTGTCATGTGGTCAGCACAGCGAATCCTCTCGGCCGTTATCTCACCATCAGCCAGGCTGAGTGGCTCAGACGGTTGAGGCGCTGGCCTTCTGACCCCAACTTGGCAGGTTCGATTCTGGCTCAGTCCAGTGGTATTTGAAGCTGCTCAAATACGACAGCCTCGTGTGGGTAGATTTACTTGCACGTAAAATAACTCAGAACTCCTGCGGGACTAAATTCCGGCACCTCGGCGTCTCCGAAAACCGTAAAAAAGTAGTTCGTGGGACATAAAGCAAATAACATTATTATAATATTATTATTATTATTATTATTATCATCATCTCACCGTCAGAGCTCCGCAATTGTAATCACGTAGGCTGAGCGGACCTCGAACCAGCACTCAGATCCAGGTACAATCTCTGACCTGGCCGAGGACTGAACCCGGGGCCTCCGGGTAAGAAGTAGACACGCTACCCCTACACCGCAGAGCTGGCATTTCATATTCAGAAAATGATAAAACATATATCTGATTGTTTTAGAAAGATTTCTGCAGTCATGTACTTTTTAAACAATGTGTTCAGAAATTGAGTAAAATTTGCTGTAGGCCTAATGACTTATCAGAAAGGAATCATAATCTATGTACCTTTCAAAGGAAGATTTTTTTTCACAGATTTCCTTTTCTGATTGAAGATTATTGTTATAGGTACAGGAGTTTGTAAATATTTATGTGTTCTCCAGTCTGCTGAGACACAGGCAATTTTTATCTCACGATATGTAATCATACTTAAGTTGTCGACTGCTTTTTGAACACGTCTCCTTATTTTCAATAAAGCTAAATTGTAGAGTCTAGGTTTCTCAAGAGACAGATTGTCACGTGATCCTCGTCCTTTGAGTCTGGCCTACTTGCCATACGTACAATGTTCAAACACATCAGTTACAAACATGACCCTTATATTAAAGCGAGCGACATGATAATTTTCGAGGTACCGCTAGTGTAGTTTTCAGTCTGCTAAAGTTTCTTTAGATGCGCCACCTATGGGCTATCAAAAGGATTTCTGTAGATTGTTTAGTTTTTATACAGAAATATATTTAAATATTACCACAGTCTTCATACGAAGTATTATGTATATTTATTGCGTGTGTACACGGTAGTCGGTGTAGGCTGTCATTAATTTTGTAGGGCGGCTGTGTTTCATGTGTGCGAAATTTAAGTTAAAGCACAAATTCCATACGATCTCCGCGTCAAGCTGAGGAGCGCCCGCAACATGGCGGTACGCGCATGGACATGTCTTCCCCAGTCAGACGCTTCTGCGCAGCCAGCGGTGTGGGGCCTTGCTTCTTTCCCTCTACAGCCAGAACATTTTTCTGTTATGTTCTCCATTCCATTCTGTATTACAGCAAGAAACTTTTCCTTGTTGATACCGGCTATGTTTCACCTACGCAAGATGTTTCTTACTTGAGGAGCTTCTTGAAGCAGTCGAAAGATGATATATTGGTGAACACTCCCCGTGTAGTTCTTAATCACTTGCCATTCAGTAATCCTAGGCGCAATATCCTTCGATGAGAAGGTTACATCTGGTATTATTCCCTGACATCCTGGCCGTCGAAATGTTGGCACATTTCCAATGTTGTTAACCACCAAACCTGTTCTGGCTGCCATCTCCGTTATATGTCGTCCTCTGGTGTTTGTTTGTGGCATATCCATTCCAACGCTTGAGCATTAAAATCACCAATGAACACTAGTCTGTTTTCCATCCCGCGTAATGCATCCTCAAGGCCATCAAGTTTCATCTGAAAGTTGAGAACATATTCATTTGGCGTAAATTTACAGTGACAATAGTGATTCCCCCAATCTGTACCCAAACAAAACCATCTTCACATCCATGCTATGTTACTGAAAATTTTCCTAGGTCAGGTATCCAAATTGCAGGTGTTCCAAAATTATCCACAAACCACCCTGGATGGTCCCTCTCTTGATATGGTTCGCTAATAATAATGATCTCTGCTTCCATTTCATAAATCAGCTGTGTTGGAAGGTCGTTAGCTGTCTGACTCCTGTGCATGTTTGCTTGAAGGATTCGCACCATGTGCTGTGATTTTTGGCCTTTTCAAGAGCTTCACAGAATATCGTGCATGCACCCGATCCAGGAACATGATTTCGTTTAGCTTCATTGATACCCTTCTCTGTACAAAGCATGCATCGCAGATTATTCTTTTTGCAGTCTACTGCCTTATGACCAGCTTCTCCACACTTAAAACAGAGCTTACTTCTGTCAGGGCCTGTGCAGTTTCTTGCCAGATGTCCATATGATAGGCATAGAAAGCAGTGCGGTAGCATGGTTCTAGTACATACTCTGCAGTATAGCCATCCTATCTTAATTCTTCCTGCTTCCAGTAATTTCTGAGCATCCTCATCTTTAGATTTGAAGATGGCAAGTTTCTGTCCCCAGCTGTTTGGTTTTGTGACTGATATTTTCAGCTCTCCATGAGGATTACCAGATTCTCATCATACAACTTCCTCCACATCTGTAGTGGTAGTAACGCCATCCATGCCTCGAATCTCCAGTGTAGTTCGGGGGATTAAAGCCTTTACATAGCTATCTTGTCCGAGGGCATCCCTCGGAGATTTACTGTTTTCAATCTGTGTTGTCCCCAGCTCCTGTGTTGCGGATAGATCAGATTTCTGCTTCACCGTCTTCCTTCAAAACATCAGCAAAAGTCTTACCGTTCATTGGTTTGATGATTACGGCTTCTGAACAACTCCTTGATTTAGAATAAGGTCGTTTTCCACTCTCGCTAACCGCTGTACCTTCAAGATCATTCCCGGGCGTTTCGTTGGAATATCTTCGTGCTTCCTATCCTTACTCTTCTTCTTGGATAGAATCTTTTCCCACTTTCCTTGGTCTTCCTCCATGTCATGAGTCACTGGTGATGTCCTGGACAGTTCCTTGTTCTCCGTGCCAGTTGATCTCTGCTTCAGTTCTTCTGTAGATTTCTTCCACAACATCCTACATGTTGCTCCAACCTCTAAAGCTTCTTCCAACTTCATGAGGCCATTTTCTGTTTCCATTTTTAGATTCTTAAGAGGAATAGCCATGATGTTCTTCAACAGTGATCTTGCAGTCTCAAGATGCACCTCTTCTCACACTGATTCTCCGTTATCTGCCGACTGATATCATCAATCAGATTTAAGTCAATACTCCTTCCGTTTCCACCATTGTGGACACTTCACCTTGATACTCCAGACAGCTCCACTGTATCACACTGAATCTCTGCTTCTGCCATCATGCCAATGGAGTCTAATTGGCCGTGACTCAAACCGAGGGGATGGTGTCTTGAGTGAGCGCTAGCAGCGCTTGCACTAGAAAGTGATCGTCTATCTACTGCAGTGCTACTTCTGCGTGATTTTGATCTTTGGCAAAATGGCTGTTCATGACAAGATTATTTCACCACAAGCTCTTCAATATTTCACTCGATATTCTGTCATTCCAATTGTAAAATAACCGTACAAATCTGTTTCGGTAAGTACCTTCGCAATATAAACCCACTTTCTTGGGCTACCTTGTAGTTGCGAAGTTCACGCATACTTTCTACAACAACAACAACAACAATAATAATAATAATAATAATAAGACAATCTAGCTCGAGCAAGCGAAGAGCAAGGTCGCGTTGTGCAGTGCGTGCCATGAACATGGTTGGTATTGAGCAGTACCAGGCTGCTATTGGGAGGTGGCAGTGAAAGCAGAGGAAGGAGATCAAGAATGGACTTTTTACTTTTCAAAAGAGAAGAGGTGGTGAAAATGGGTAAAGCGGTTCTGGTATCAAGAATCAAGAATCTTTATTTGCCATTGACCATATACAATGAAATAGGCTTCGTCAACTGATAATAATTTAGTACTTAATATTACTAAGGCTAAATGAACATACTCTTTTTATTAAAACTTAATACTAACATTATGCATTTCTAAGAATTCAGAGGTATTATAAAATGGATTTTCTATTAAGTAGTAGTAGTAGTAATTTATTGAACATTACAGGCTGTTCGCCCAAGATACATGTTCACAGTGCCAGATTACAAGAAACAGAAAAAACCATTAAGATAAACGAAACTAAACCATTATAGACAGATCTATAAACACACCAACTAAATCTACTGAGCGGTCTCTTACATGGGCGGATGACCAGTCCACATGTAAGGGCCAACCCTGCAACCCTATAATAATTCTATTAAGTTGCCACTACATGAGACAGAAAGAACCATTAAAACAAACGAAACTAAACAATTATAAACAGATCTATAAACACTCCAAATAAATCAACTAAGCGGCCTCTTACATGGGCGGATGACCAGTCCACATGTAAGGGCCAACCCTGTAACACTATAATCTAATCCTAAAGTAAAAACAAGAACTAAAATTAAGAACATCTACCGCTACTGCCCGGTCGTGTCATCACCCCTGGTGAGAAGAAGCCGCCCTCCCGATGATGACACGACCGGCCCTAAGAAAGACCCCCACAACTTACCAGATGATCGTGTTTCTCTCACCATTCCATTGCGGCCGGCCACGTAAAGCTGGAGCCGCTCTCTTCCCTACCACTAATCTACTGAACGGTCCCTTACATGGGCGGATGACCAGTCCACATGTAAGGGCCAACCCTGCAACCCTATAATCTAACAACTAACTTGGTGGCCCCCCACACGAGCGGGATACCAGTCTCCATGCAAGGCACCACCTCTAGACTAAATCTGCTAAGTTGCCACCCCATAAAACAGAAATAACCATTAAAGCAAACGAAACTGAACAATTATAAACAGATCTATAAACACATCCCACTTCTCACATTTCTCCCTTCTTTTACATATTTCGGGTGGGCCCGTCCCACCCATTCTTTTACGGTTATATCCTGTTCTCCCTTGCCCCTCATTCCTTACCATCCCCTTTACGGTTGTATCCTGTTCTCCCTTGCCCCTCATTCCTTACCATTCCCTACTATGCGTGAATAGTGAGAGAAACGCACTTGCCTAAATGTACACCTACATCTGCATCCTACCCTGTCAGCATGTCTAATGAAATCATTACTACAAGCTGACGTTTCTAACATTTAAAATGCCAAGTGCCAATCTCCTACTGACCTATTTATGCTATCTACACCACTATTTATATTCCAAGATCTTGCATCATATACAACCTCGTATTTCTTTCATACATTGCTTTTTCACTGCACATAAGAACTTATTCAGGCCGTTGCCGTTTCTCCACTGATTCGCTACCCATATAATAATTTTCTGTTCATCTTTTTGTCTACACATTTCCAGTTGCTTGGTATTTAGAAATTTTTCTCTTAGTTCCTCTGTTCCTATACAGCCACAAAGTAAATGTAAATCATCATTCTTAGCTTTACATAATATACACTGAGAGTTCTCTTTAATTCTGATCCATCCTTTGTTTCTATGCAGCCCCAACAACCACCATAATAACCCACTCTTAACTCTTCCATCTCCAAATCTTATGCTCAAGTTGGAGATCTCGTAGACCTTATAGAATAAGCTGAGCTATGCCCTTTCTCTACATTCTTCCAAGCATTTCTGCATCTGAATGTCTTTAATTTTCATTGTCAGGGCCCTCTGCATTCTGCTATTATTCTCCTTCCATCCCTCTCACCAGATATATCCCATACCCAATCCCTCAACATAACTTTTGATTTTTGCTAACCAACTCTCATCATACATTCCTTCCAGTTCATATCTATATACTTCCTGCACCAGAAAACCGCCACCTCCCCGTCTTAGTCTGGACCAATAATTTAATACTCTTTTGACACAGTTTAACTCAAACTCTCCGCATAAGATTAATGCCCCCACATTAGCTGTACATTGCGGTAGCCTCATAACAGCCTTACTGAAATTATATGTTATTTGATTCAGGCTTACCCTTTTCTTTTCTAATCCCCACAGTTCGACCCCATATAAAGCTCTGCTCAGGACTAGAGATTTCAGTATTAGCCTGAGTATTTTATAGCTTACTCCTGGATACTTGGCTACTAGAATTTTTATTGCTGCGAGGGCTGCTATCCCTCTAAGTTTGCATCTCTTGATGTGGTCTTCTCACCCTCCTTTCTTATTCAGTATCATCCCTAGATATTCTAATCTGTCTACTTCCTCTATTCTTGCTCCCTGTACCAACCATTCCTTTGCTTTTCTTACCCTCCTTCTCTTACTTACAATCATCACCTTCATTTTAGTATAGTTAATTTTCAGCGACCATTTATTTGCGTAATCTGCTAGTTTATCCAGACTTTTCTTCAATCCTCCCCTAGTCAGCGTCATTAGCAAAATATCGTCCGCGAAAATCAGGCCTGGGATCTCCATATTACCTACCGTTGGTACAGCCCACCTTGCCTCACCGTGTTCGTCTAGTATATCATTAATAAACAGAATAAATAATATGGGTGATAGTTTGCATCCTTGTTTGAGCCCCAGCTTACACTCTATCGGATTACTTATTACATTGTCTTCTAGTTTAACGCTATTATATACTCTATGATATAGCGCCTCTATCGCACGTATCATTTTCCTAGAAACGCCCAGCTTCCCTAATTTTTCTATTAACACCTTTCTGCTTACTGTATCAAACGCTTTCTCAAAATCGACCGCTGCCAAAAATATGCTTCCACTTCCCCGTACCGTGTATTTCTCGGCTAACATTTTCACAATCATGATATTATCTATTGTTTGTCTTCCCCTTCTAAATCCTCCCTGGTATTTTGAGATTATACCATTATTTTCAGCCCAGTCCCTTAATCTATTAGCTAAGACTCCTGTGTAAATTTTGCTCAATGTATCTAAAAGAGTTATACCTCGGTAGTTATTAGGTAAATTTCTATTCCCTTTCTTTTTATATATTGGGCATATTATCCCATACTCCCATTCCTTCGGTACCTTCGCCCCGTTGAAAATCTTATTGAATAGCTTAACAATTCCTTCTACCATCGGACCGTATTTACTTATTTGTTTCCAGCATTCATTACTAATACCATTCCTCCCACCCGCTGATTTCAACTTAAGTTTCCCAATCACCCCCTGTACTTCTTCTATCGTAAAATCCCTATCTAGTTCGTGTATACTTACTTCCACATTAGACCATAAGGTCTGTTTTCTTTCCTTATACTCCCAATCGTCCCTTCCTCCTAATAGCTCACCGAAATATGTCACCCATTTTACATAGTCGATATTTCTTTTCTTCAATCCCTTCCCTCCTTTATTGATCATATTTATTCTCTCCCATATTTTTTTCCGTTCGATTATTTCTGCATTCCTTGTTTATTTGCTCTGATTGCTCCTTCAACCATTGTTTCTTCTTATCTGCAATTTTGCTTTTATACTCTTTCCTCAACCTGCAGAATGCTTTACGCTCTTCGCTCCCTCCTTTTGCTCTATACTCTTTTAGCGCTCCCAACGTTGCTTTTCTGAGAGCCTCACATTCCCTGTCATACCAACCCTCCCCTTCCGTTTTTTTCCTTTTGCTGTGCCCGACTGTACGGGTCACTCTCTTCACAGGATACTGCAATAATTCGAGCGCTCTATCTGTGTTGTTTTCCATCAGCGCCTTTTCCCAGCCAATTCTAATTAGATGTATCTCTTTATCCATGAATGTATCTAGTCTTCTCTTTGAGTTCTCTGCCCATATATATTTAGTATAGCCACTACCCCACTCTGTCATGCTTTTTCTCTCTTCCTCTTTTATTTTCCTCTCGCCTCACCAAATTGACCCATACCGGAGCGTGGTGCGATTCAATCCAGTCTTCCACTATTATGTTTTTAATGTAATCTAGCAAGTCCTGTGAGCTCATTACTAAATCAATAACGCTCCCTCCTTGTTCAGTGACATAGGTCATTTTACCTTCTTTGTCCCCCTCCCAAAAGCCATTCAAGATACAGAAACTCCCGACTTCACATAATTCTAAGAGTTTTCTACCATAGTTATTGATTACCTTATCATTACTACTTCTTCCTGCTCCAACTATCAATTCTTCTTCTTTACTATACCTTGGACTTCGCTCGCCTATTCTGGCATTCCAGTCTCCAAGTAATAATATACCGTCCTCCTCATACCTCCCTCTAATGATACCAATTTCTAATAATAATTCTTCAAAGAACTTATCATTTGCATATGGAGATTCCCTGGGGTGACAGTAGGCAAAAGCCAAGCACACGTTTCTCTCTCCCTGCCTCTCTCCCCATATTAAATCTTATCCACATGACCCCTTCAATTTCACTCTCGATATGCTCTATACATTCGTTCAGCTCTTCTTTGACTAATACTACTATTCCTCCTGGCACGCGGCCCATTTTGCTTAATCTCTTCCTTGACTTGTGCCTTACCGTGAATCCTCCCCAAGTTATCTCCCTGCCTACTTCTAGCCATGTTTCTAAAAGTGCTACAATATCAAAGCTTTCTATTAATGTTTTTACTTTTATATTGTCTATCTTACTCAGTACACCTTCAATATTAACAAATCCTATTTTCCAGCCTAGTTACAGCTTTTTCTCCCTACCTTCCAGACCGCCATCTTTAATCTTACTTCTCGTCACCCTCTCACTCTCGGCTTCTACCTCCCTTCCATCATTCCTCGACGGTTTATTGTCATCCTTCTTCTCTTTATCTTCTACACCTTTATTTCTTTTCCCCCATAGGTCTTTCAGGCTCCTGCTTCTTCCCCTGGTCGTAAGGTCTCCCTCTTTCTTATTCCCCTCCAGATCGGTAATCAGAGCACCCTCTTTTCCTTTCGGAACCCTATCTGCTAACACTTCATGAACCTGCACAATTGATCTTTCACTCACACTATCTTGCACTGTACTGATTTCTTGCCTCGTTGCTTCAGCCATGGTTACCACATTTCCTCCCTCCTCTTGAGCGTACTCCTGACTCTCTCTTGGCCGTTTCGAACGTTCCTCTTCCTGTTTCAGCCCTTCCTCCATCCTTTTTAGTTTTGTTACAGACCAAACACGCCACCATACACCATTTGTTACCACTAGCCTTTGATCCTTGATAAATGCTTTAAGGCCTTGATGTTTAGCTCTGCCTAAATGTTTCCGCAGGATTTTTATATTCTCACTCCCTTCTTTTCCCAAGTCTTTGTTTATCCAGATCCTTTCGCCTTGTAGGTTCTTTGCGTTTCTTAACACTATGTCCGCCATTATGGTTGACATCATCTTCACTTTCACTGGTCTCCTACCTTTCACTTTTCCTACTCTTTCGATATCGTCCATATCCACTTCACTGAAGTTAAGTTTCAGCTTATTTTGTACAAGGTCCACCACTTTATATATAAGCTTAACTCTATCTTCATTTCGTTCTTCCTGTAACCCATAGATATATATGCATTTCTTCATCCTTTGTTGGTTAACGAGGCCGAGCTCGTTCTTCAGAAACGTCACTTCCTTTTCCAGATCTTTTACCTGCTCTTTTAGCACTCTCGTTGCTCTCTCATTCTCCTCTATTCTTTTTTTCTGTGGCTCCCCACTGATCCTTGAACCAGGTCTTCATATCTTCAAAACCCTTGGCTTGTTCCTTTTTAAATTCATTAATCAGTGCCTCTCCGGTGTGTGTTTTGACAGCGTCTCCTATCATCTCCTTGATTCTCTCCCAGTCTTCCCAGCTCATGTCAGGGCCTGGATTCGTCTCCACTCCCCCTATAATTAATAGCATAATTATCACCGTTGCTGCCAAGATAACCTCGCCGATCTTCCCCAGTTCTCCATTATTCGCCGCGTGCCCTATCGTCTTCTTCAGCCTGCCCATCCAGCCGCCTATCGCCGCCCGATATTGCTCAATGCCAATCATAGTACTGCGCTTGAGAATACCTTCTTACCTTTGGGGCAGGACCAATACGCGCCACCGCACAAAGTGATTCACTCAGGGGAGAAAATCTGCAGTTGTAATAAGTGCTAACAGACAATCACCGATATTGCAGGCGCTAGCTCACTTTGGGAAGGAGATACACAGCTGCAATACTAGCAAGCAGACGTTCACCCTGGAGAGAAGATCCACAGGTGTAATCTGTGCGGAAAGACATTTACTAGTATCACATAAGTGAATTGTTTGTCTTTTGGCAGGATCTTTGTTCAGATGGTCGATTTGCGGATTGTCGTACTTAACCTCACAGTTTGTCCGGGCCGACGTGTAACCAATATTACGATTCCTATTCCACTTAAATCACTCTGTTCCACTTGCTAACACCTCCTCACAACCATAACGCTTGACAGCATCACGCGAGTCGTCCAAACTTTACACCCTCACTCGAATTTGCTTATATTTCACTTTCATATCACATATCAGACCCTCACCAACATGCAGCACTCCATTGCCCGGGATTTTCTATTAACCAATCATAAATTTTTCTTTTAAAATTACTTAAAGGAGTGGATCGTGCAGAATGTGGTAATTTATTAAATAATTTTAAACAACTGATTTTACGTGAGTGAGCAGTTTTTGACAGCCCGTGAATTAGGATGTTAATGTTTGCTCTGCCCCGAGTATCATGAAGGTGAATGTTTTCCCTAGTACTGTATTCATCTATGTTGTTTTTAACATATGTCAAAGATATATAAATATACAAATTTATAATTGTCAGTATTTTAAACTTAATGAAGAGAGGTCGACAATGGTCAATTGCACCAGTCATACACACTGTTCAGACAACCTTTTTCTTTATTAGAAGAATATTATATACCGTACATAAGAAGAATGTCCCCATAATAACAGTCCATAAGTAATGTGTGACTGGAAGAGACCAAAATATGCTATCCTTAGGTAGTCACTGCTAACAAAATCCCTCATTTTCCATATCAAATAGGCCAGTCATGATCTTTTTTTACAAACATGATCAATGTGTGTTTCCCAGTTCAATTTGGCATCAATATGAAATCCCAAAAGTTTGACTGGCTGACTTTAAATATCTTTGGATAATCCTGGTGTGAGAAATTGAGTTTTATTGTGATTGCACAACAGCCTATTGGATGAAAACCAATGCATTGCAGTTGCAAGAGCTTCCTGTGACATTTGATTCAAAACTGAGATGCTCTGGTGTTTGGTAATTAACGTTGTACCATCTACATACGATATAAGAGCATGACATTTGACATTTTATGGTACATCACTGACTGCCAGAATGAATAAAAATGGACCGAGGACAGAGCCCTGTGGCACACCAGTTGTAACTTTCTTCAAAGTTGAATACCTATTTTTAATTGAGACAAACTGTTATCTGTTATCTGTTATTTAAGTATGACTTAATTATGTTCAGTGAGGGATATTCGACACCATACATCTCAAGCTTTGCAAGTAAAATTTCATGATTTATACAATCAAACTTAGATCATATAACACCAAAGAGATCGCCTGCTTGTTTTCAAAAGCTGTTAATATCTGATTAACAATTTCAAGAACATCAGTAGTAGTACATTTACCTTGCCGAAACTCAAAGTGACAGTCGGACAGGAGATTGTAAGTTTCAAAATAGTTTCCAAGTTGATTGTACAAAAGTGATTCAAATATTTTAGAAATTATTGGAACAATTCAGACTGCACGGTAGTTCTGAAGAAATTCGTTGTCCCCACTTTTAAATACTGGAATCACTTTAGAAATTTTAAGTAGATCAGGAAAAACTCAAAACTCTAAACACTTATTAAAAATAAAAGCTAGAGGTTCAGAAATCAAATGTATTATTCTTTTGATGATGTAATTAGATAACCAATAAAAATCCATACGCTTACAGTTTGATAATTTTAAGCTAACTTTAATTACTTCATCAGATGTGATTTCAACCCAATGGAAAGTGGTTCGGCAGGGGGACTGAGTGTGAAGAAAGTCGCTCGCAGCTGTACCTGTTGCCTTAATTTGATCTCTGATTTCTTTTACAAAGTTTAAGAAATAATTATTCAGTTCTTCCAGATCGAGAAATGTGTCTTGAGTTCGAGAAGGGATGTTTTCTTGTACTATAACATCCCGTGCCGCCTTGCATTTGTTGGGTGCATTCTTAATATATTTTTCACAAGCTAAAGTTTTGGCATGGATAAGTGTTCTTTGATGCTGATGATGCTTGTTGTTTTAAGGGGCCTAACATCGAAGGTCATCGGCCCCAAGTTTTCTTTTATATAACTTTCTACAATTAAGATGAGCTTTATACATGCCATTCTGCTCGGTTCCTCCTTGACAAGAGTTTTTATAAATTCTATACAGCAAAAGCATTCTTTCTCTATACTGAGTCAATTCATCAGTATACCAGTCGAACTTCTTGCTTTTAAGTTTACCATTATGACTAATTTTTACCAGTGGTGAACATAAATGCCACAATTTAACCAATTTATCTAAAAAGTTTCCCAAATACAGTTTCAATATAATTTTCTCCTATTTCAAATTCAAATACAAAGCCCCAGTTAATTTTTTCAGATTTTCAATAAATATGTTAATATAATCGTCACCCTGACTTTTTACCCACATCGGAACAGGTTCATCATTGTAAATTACGTCAGGCTGGTTAAAATATGATATAAGCAAGGGGTCAGGATCTGCAAAACCCCGACCAACAAGTCTAAATTTATACTTTTTTTTTTTTTTTTTTTGCTAGCGGCTTTACGTCGCACCGACACAGATAGGTCTTATGGCGACGATGGGATAGGAAAGGCCTAGGAGTTGGAAGGAAGCGGCCGTGGCCTTAATTAAGGTACAGCCCCAGCATTTGCCTGGTGTGAAAATGGGAAACCACGGAAAACCATTTTCAGGGCTGCCGATAGTGGGATTCGAACCTACTATCTCCCGGATGCAAGCTCACAGCCGCGCGCCTCTACGCGCACGGCCAACTTAAATTTATACAAACCTCTCGAAAAATTTACAATAATATTATCCAAGCATGCATTGTTTACGTGTAGGTAGCTTGTTTGTTCAAGTTAAATTTAGAGTATATAGTAAATTCAGAAAATTTCTAGAAATCTGCCCATCTGAACATGCCATCTCTATGTTAAAATCCCCACAAACGGCAATTTTGGCCTTAAACTTCAAAAAATTTTCCATTACTAATTCAAAATTCTTAAGAAATACATAAGCATCGGCATTTGGAGATCTATACAAACTAACAATTATCAAATTCTGATCAACCAGCTTCACACAACTAAATTCTCACTCTAATTCCACACAATATTGACTTAAATTAATTTTTACAAATTTAAAACAGTCTCTAACTAAGATCCCAGCCCCCCATTTTTCTTTTTACTCCTACAAAACATATCTGCAACAGTATATCCATGGGGCACAAAATATTCTACTTGATTTTCAGAAAGCCAACGTTCAGATACACATATCACATCAACTTTCTCGGTTTGGCAAAAGTGTTCTAATTCTCTAACAACTTATTTCTAATGCATTGGATATTCACTTGCAATAAATTGAGAGATTTACATTTGCTATCCTTCTTTCGGATGCCATTTACCTCTCGGCAACTACTTCTTTGTATCACTCATTACTGGTGGAGATTTGCGGAATACTCAATTTATTGAATGCAGCAGTTTTGAGAGACACTGTTATACAAAATATGGCCTCCGTCTAAACAATTCAGGTAAACGAATGATTGCTAATAATGTTCACGATTTTATTAATCATAAGATATGTACTTTGAAAAATGCAACTTTCTTAGCTTATAATACCTACCTGAAAAGCTAGTAGAAAGAGCCAGCTGTTCTTCAGGCTGGCTCAGTCAACTAGAAAATGTTATGAATTTTAAGAGGCCATGTAAACTAAAACCAGCATCTGTGACCGAATCAGGTCGGTCACCAAATCAAACCATTATCAAAGATAGTTTAGTAAGTAGCCAAGCTCAGGTACGTTATTCTCCTATTCATAAAATACCAGTACATGAAACATCAGGTCAGAAATCTCCACCAGTAATGAGTTTACAAATTTTAACAATATCTGTATTGACTTTGTCCACTACAGTGTTTACACACGGGAGTCTACTCAAATCATGCCTGTGGGGCACGTTCACTACAACGACGTTAGTGTGAGTCAGCTTCCCTACTGTATTTTTAAGTTGTGACCTTACATTCTTGGAGTCGTCGTGAGCTACGTCGTTCATCTCACCGATGATAAGCACTGCATGGCCACTCCCGAAGTTCTTCTATATTTTCCAGGACATTGCTGATAGAAGCTCCTGGATATATTTCTCCGGTTGCTGCTATATTCTCGTCGTTTATCACTCCCGCAATTCCCCTTCCTTGGCTATCACCAAACACAGTTACCTTTTCCTGATTTAGGCCTAGCTGGGTCTTGATTCTGAAATCTAGGCCTATTTTTAACCTCGGCACGGCAAAGGCAGCGGCTTGCGATGATTTGGTTTCACGCGCGTGATCGCTTTCTTCCAGAATTAAATTATTTAGGGCAGAAAACCTATTTCTGATGTTTATTTCTAGAAACTCAGTTGCAGATTTCTTCTTAGCCGGCCACCCATGAACTACTTGACACAACGTGCTCGAGTTTGTTACTGTTACCGTTATATCACTCGAAGAATGGTCAGTCCCGTATGCTAGCAATCGCAGTCTTTCTTTTAATTCTTGATTTTCTACTTTAAGAGCCTTATTGTCCTTTTGTAGAATGTTTATAATTTCTAATACACTTTTGTATTCCTCATCGTTTATTTTCGGTGCTTCATCGTCAACACCAACTACAACATTCCGAACACACTGCTCACAAATCCAGTCAACATTTTCATTCGTTTTTACTTCTCTAGGGCAATTTCCGCACTTATAATGCCACCATCGATCACAGGATCATTGTAAGTACCTTGGTGTTAAGATAAGGAAAGATCTTGATTGGGGTAAGCACTTAATTATAATTGTATATAAAGGGTACAAATCTCTGCACATGGTTATGAGTGTATTTAGGGGTTGTAGTAAGGATGTAAAGGAGAGGGCATATAAGTCTCTGGTAGGACCTCAACTAGAGTATGGTTCCTGTGTATGGGATTGTCACCAGAATTACTTGATTCAAGAACTGGAAAAAATCCAAAGAAAAACATCTCAATTTGTTCTGGATGATTTCCGACAAAAGAGTAGCGTTACAAAAATGTTGCAACGTTTGGGCTGGGAAGGCTTGGGAGAAAGGAGATGAAATGCTCGGCTAAGTGGTATGTTATAGATGTTGATTCCCATAGGGAATCTGAAATATTTGTTCCGAATGAGTAAATTTATAATACCAATATAAATGGTCTGTTATTGGACATTATAAATATTCCAGCTGACTCATTCCTGGTTGCCAGCGTTTTGCCCCCCGTGTGCTAGGCTGGGCTCATTAGTTGGTACCTAGCACACAGTCTCCACGGCATGCACTAGCCATGCGTCTTGGTAGGTGTGCTAGATACCAACTGATGAGCCCAGCCTAGCACATGGGGGCGAGGCACTGGCAGCCGGGAGTGAGTTGGCTGGAGGGTTTAGATATGTCCAAGAACGGACCATTTATATTGGTATTATGAGTGGTATGTTCCAAGCTGACAGTGAAGAGATGGCGTGGAATGACATCAGTAGGCGAATAAGTTTGAGTGTTGTCTTTACACGTAGGAATGATCACAATATGAAGATAAAGTTGGAATTCAAGAGGACAAATTGGGGCAAATATTTATCGAAAGGGGAGTTAGGGAATGGAATAACTTACCATGGGAGTTGTTCAATAAATTTCAATTTCTTTGCAATCATTTAACAAAAGGCTAGGAAAACAACAGACGTGTAATCTGCCACCTGGGCAACTGCCCTAAATGCAGATCAGTAGTGATTGATTGATTGATTGATTGATTGATTGATTGATTGAAAAATGAATCACACAACATTACATTTTTCACTAATCTTCGACATTTTCCGCACTTTTTGTCACATTTTACAATTAATTTACTTGGAGGATAAAACACTACGTCGTCATTACCGGGCGCCATTTTGAATACCCCAGGAGTAGCATGAGTGTTAGCGGTGTTACTGGTCATTGGGGGGGTAGTGGAATTAAACCCAGGCCCAAATACCTGTGGCATGTTCAGTGTGAAAGATTTGGCAGCACTTAAGGTGTTAGTGAGGGAAGTTATTCAAGAAAATTGCCAATGGGACAAGGTGCAAGAAATAAATTATGGAAGAGCAGAGAAAAGAGATAGGGAACGGAAGAAATGGTTAGAAACAAATACAGAAGCAATGAATAACAGAACATGCAAAAAAAAACGCGAAAGAAATTGAGCTATTGAGAGGGAAGGTAAAGCATCTAGAATAGGAGGTGATGATGATGAAGAAGGAAGCAGAGGGATACAGCCAGGAGAGAATGAAGAAAGCTATATTTATATATGGTGTGGAAGAAGGTAAGGAGGAAGGCAAGGTTGACTTAGTTTATAAGGCGGTAGATGTCATACAGAATAGGATGAAGATAAATTTCAGTGAAGTGGAAATAGACGATCGGAGAGAGTGGGCAAGACTAAAGGACAAAGACCAATTAGGGTAAAACTTCTCTCGACCCTAATGGCAGAAGTTGTGCTAAGGAATGGCAGCAATTTACAGGGACAGAAAGTATGGGTAAAAAGAGACATGGGAAAAGAAGGTGGTGAAAGTATGAAAATTTTGAACAGGCATCTTTGGAGAGCAAGACGGAAAGGGCTGAAAGCCCGCATAAGAAGTCAGAGACTAGTGGTGATGATTGGAAGATGGGTTAGAGAGCACTCAGTGTCGAAGCTGAAAGAGATGGACGAGCACGTCATTACCGAGGTGGGAGTGAAGGCAGTACAAGATGGAAGGAAGGAAGGAAGCAGGATCAACTAGGGATGGAGTGGAGGAAAGAGTGGACACCAACCCAGGTGGAAGTGGTCAACGCAGTGTGGATACAGAAGATTTGAGCAGTGAAGTAGTGAGTGAGGGAGAGCCGCAAGATCCGGTAGCGGTCTGAGTGCAGTGGTTTAGAGAGCAGGAAGTAAGTAAGAAGAGTGATCAACAGAAAGGTAATGCAGTTATTAGCAGAGGAAGAAGTAAGAGCCTAAAAGACTTGTTGGGCAAAGTGTGCAAGGGTACAGAGGGTACTGAGGGTAGAAAACGGCAAAGAATGCTAGAAAAAGGAGAAATTGAAACAGGGACTAAGAAGAGGGGAGGAAATTTGGAAGGGAGGGAGGGTAAGTTCTAACTATATTGGAAAATAGGATGTGTGAATATTGAAGGGCTATTAAGCAAATTAGGAAATAATAAGGTTAAGGAAGTAATACAAAGTTTTGATGTTGTGGCACTTTTGGAGACGTGGTTGGAAACAGGGAAAGAGACATCATGGAACGGGTTTGTGGTTAAATATAAATACAGAAGAAGAGAGAGGAATAAGGGTTGCACCCCAGGAGGACTGGTAGTTTTAATCAAGGAAGAAATCAGTGAACTAGTAGAGGATATTCAGACAGACATGCAAGAAGCTATCTGGATGAGATTTAATATGGGGTGGGATGGAGCAATTTTCATCGTGTTAGCGTGTTGTAGGAATAAAAATAGTACAATTAAGTAGTATTTTAGTGTAGTAGTAGCCTATATTAAATAACTTACTATCATGTGTTCTTTGTAAACTTACCTAGACAATATTTCTTTCCTTTCATTTTTATTTAGCACAGAATAAGTTATCTTATTTTTCCTTTTCTTTTCGTTATTTAGTAAAAAATGGCTAAGGAATGCGAGTTTAGGAATTGTGGGTGTGGCCAGGCATTAAGGAGTATGAGGGAGGAGTTGGAGTGCTTGAGGAAGATAATTAGGATTCTCTCAGAGGACAGGAAGGAAAGTAGGCCTCCAATCAATGTACAGGATACAGTAGGTGTAATAGAGGGATTGGAAGGAAATGGGGGAATTGTGGAAGACAGATGGTCTAATGTTTTAAGGGGAAGGAGATTGCAGGCTAAGGGCTCCATTCAGGATCAAAATTCAGGACAGGTGTCGATGAGAAATCCGTACGAGTCACTGCAGGTAGAACAACCGAGGGAAGATGAGGAACAGGGAACTGTTGCCGAGAAGTTTGGAAGTAGGAGAAAGGGAAGAGGTAGGAAAGGGAAATGTGGAGTAGTGGATACGAAAAGACAGGTGGAACAGGGTCATGGGTTGGAGAAAAGGGAGGAGGAAATAGCTTCTGCAGTTGTCAGGAAATATAGGACTGACCAGGAGGGGAGGGGATCAGATGATGTGGGTAGGGTTGAGGCTCTGGTCATGGGGGATTCTATCGTTAGACATGTCGGGAAAGTGTGTGGAGGAAAGGGTACCAGGGTAGAGTGTTATCCAGGAATTAGGTTAAGGCAGATGTTGAGGAAAGTAGAAGAGAAGGAGGAGGAAAAAGAGAAGGTGGTAGTGTTTTACGTTGGTACTAACAACGTAAGACAAGCAGGTATAAGTAGCAACATAGTTTGGGATGTGTGGGATCTGGTAAATGCACCACGGATGAAGTTTAAGGAAGCGGAGATTGTTATCAGTGGAATACTGTGTAGGAGGGATACTGACTGGAAGGTGATTGGGAATTTAAATGAGACTATGGAGTGGGTATGTGGGAAACTGGGAGTGAAATTTCTAGATCCTAATGGGCGGGTAGGAGATAGGGATCTGCGCTCAGATGGCCTTCACTTAAACTGCAGTGGTACATATAAGTTAGGAAATTTGTTTGGAAGGGTTATAGGGAGGTACATTCAGGGAAACAGGGTGCGCTAGGGAGCGGTGTTAAGGGAACAGGGAACTGGAAATCATGTAGGGATGACATAAAACTGTTAGTGCTCAACTGTAGAATTATTGTAAAGAAAAGAATTAATTTAATAGATATATACTAACCAGATATTGTAGTAGGAGTTGAATCATGGCTGAAAAATGATATAATGGATGCAGAAATTTTCTCACGGAACTGGAGGGTGTATCATACAGATAGGATAGGAATGGTAGGAGGGGGAGTATTCATTCTCGTGAAAGAAGAATTTGTAAGCTACGAAAAAGTTAAAGATGACAAGCACGAAATTCTATGGGTAAGGCTCATTTCTAAAGATAATAGACAACTTGATGTACAGACCAGGAAAGGGTAGCGCGCATTATGATTCAGAATTATTTGATAACATAATCAGCTATGTGGGAAGCGATAAGGAAAGGAACGTGATCGTAGCGGGTGATCTCAATTTACCAAATGTCAATTGGGAAGGTAATGCGAACGACAGGAAGTATGACCAACAAATGGCAAATAAGTTAATATGGAAAGGGCACCTGATCGAAAGTGATGGAACCAACTAGAGGGAAGAATATTCTGGATGTGAGCTCTATAGAGAAACCGAAGTAATAGATGGAATTAGTGATCACGAAGCTGTTTTTGTGGTAATTAAAAATAAATGTGAAAGAAAGGAAGGTCTTAAAAGTAGGACTGTTAGGCAGTACCATATGGCTGATAAAACAGGCATGAGGGAGTTCTTAATAAGTAACTATGATCGGTGGAAAACGGTAAATAAAAATGTACACAGACTCTGGGATGGGTTTAAAGCAATTGTTGAGGAATGTAAAAATAGGTTTGTACCTTTAAAGGTGGTAAGGAATGGTAAAGATCCACTATATTATAACAGGGAAGTAAAGAGACTAAGAAGGAGGTGCAGGTTGAAAAGAAATAGAGTTAGAAATGGCTGTGGAAGTAAGGAGAAATTGAAGGAACTTACTAGGAAATTGAATCTAGCAAAGAAGTCAGCTAAGGATAACACGATGGGAAGCATAATTGGTAGCCACACTAATTTTAGTGAAAAATGGAAGAGTATGTATAGGTACTTTAAGGCAGAAACAGACTCCAAGAAGGACATTCCAGGAATAATTCATGAACAAGGGGAGTGTGTATGCGAAGATCTTCAAAAGGCAGAAGTATTCAGTCAGCAGTATGTAAAGATTGTTGGTTACAAGGATAATGTCCAGATAGAGGAGGTGACTAATACTAAAGAAGTATTAAAATTAACCTATGACAGCAATGACATTTACAGTAAGATACAAAAGTTGAAAACTAGAAAAGCAGCTGGAATTGATAAGGTTTCGGGGGATATACTAAAGACAAAGGGTTGGGATATAATACCATATCTGAAGTACTTGTTTGATTATTGTTTACATGAAGGAACTTTGCCAAATGAATGGAGAGTTGCTATAGTAGCCCCTGTATATAAAGGAAAGAGTGATAAACATAAAGCTGAAAATTACAGGCCAGTCAGTTTGACATGCATTGTATGTAAACTTTGGGAAAGCATTCTTTCTGATTATATTCGACATGTTTTCAAAATTAATAACTGGTTTGATAGAAGGCAGTTTGGGTTTAGGAAAGGTTATTCCACTGAAGCCCAACTTGTAGGATTCCAGCAAGATATAGCAGATATCATGGATTCTGGAGGTCAATTGGACTGTATTGCAATTGACTTATCTAAGGCATTTGATAGGGTAGATCATGGGAGACTACTGGCAAAAATGAGTGCCATTGGACTAGAAAAAAGAGTGACTGAATGGGTGGCTCTGTTTCTAGAAAATAGAACTCAGAGAATTAGAGTAGGTGAAGCTTTATCTGTCCCTGTAAAAATTAAGAGGGGAATTCCTCGAGGCAGTATTATTGGACCTTTATATTTTCTTATATATATCAATGATATGTGTAAAGAAGTGGAATCAGAGAAGGCTTTTCGCAGATGATGTTATTCTGTACAGAGTAATACATAAGTACAAGACTGTGAGCAAAATGACCTCGATAATGATTTTCTTATATATATCAATGATATGTGTAAAGAAGTGGAATCAGACATAAGGCTTTTCGCAGATGATGTTATTCTGTACAGAGTAATACCAAGTACAAGATTGTGAGCAAAATGACCTCGATAATGTTGTGAGATGGACAGTAGGCAATGGTATGATGATAAACGGGGATAAAAGTCAGGTTGTGAGTTTCACAAATAGGAAAAATCCTCTCAGTTTTAATTACCGCGTTGATGGGGTGAAAGTTCCCTTTGGGGATCATTGTAAATACCTAGGTATTAATATAAGGAAAGATCTTCATTGGGGTAATCCCATAAATATGATTGTAAATAAAGGGTACAGATCTCTGCACATGTTTATGAGAGTATTTAGGGGTTGTAGTAAGGACGTAAAGGAGAGAGCATATTTGTCTCTGGTGAGACCCCAACTAGAGTATGGTTCCAGTGTATGGGACCCTTACCAGGATTACTTGCTTCAGGAACCGGAAAAAATCCAAAGAAAAGCAGCTCGATTTGTTCTGGGCGATTTGCGACAAAAGAGTAGCGTTACAAAAATGTTGCAAAGTTTGGGCTGGGAAGATTTGGGAGAAAGGAGACGAGCTGCTCGACTAAGTGGTATGTTACATGTAATAAATATCATTTTTGGTCCGTATTGATGATATTAGATTGAAATAATAACATTAAGTTATTTATTAGACCACCTAATCAATACAAAATCGTCTTGTTAGCTAACAAATTTATGTAAATCATCCAAGACGATTTTGTATTGATTAGGTGGTCTAATAAATAACTTAATGTTATTATTTCAATATTATTTCAAGTGGTATGTTCCGAGCTGTCAGTGGAGAGATGGCGTGGGAGGACATCAGTAGACGAATAACTTTGGATGGTGTCTTTAAAAGTAGAAAAGATCACAATATGAAGATAAAGTTGGAATTCAAGAGGACAAATTGGGGCAAATATTTGTTTATAGGAAGGGGAGTTAGGGATTGGAATAACTTGCCAAGGGAGATGTTCAATAAATTTCCAATTTCTTTGCAATCATTTAAGAAAAGGCTAAGAAAACAACAGATAGGGAATCTGACACCTGGGTGACTGCCCTAAATGCAGATCAGTAGTGACTGATTGATAGAGGGAAGGATGAAGAAAATAAGCCTAGCTTTCATATATTGCCATCCTAGGAGTTCCGTATATACAAGTAAACATCTTTTTGAAGATCTATTGGTGGATATTAGTATGATAAGAGATAAGTTTGCTGAAGAGGAAGACATATTGCTATTCGGAGATTGTAATGCGAGAATCAGGGAACAGAGTCCAGTATATAGTAGGGAGGAAGGGAAGCGTATGGTGAAAAGTAGAAGTGAGGATAAAATCATAAACAGCTATGGTGAGAAGCTCTTAGAGGTCTATGCAGCGAGTAACTTATATACTCTGAATGGATGGAAGGAGGGTGACAGTACGGGGAAATTGACTTATGTATTAGAGCAGGGAGATAGTGTGATTGACATAGTACTAAGCTCGGAAAGAGTGTTAGAGGATATCGAAAGGATAGAAGTAGGAGACTGGATTAAATCACACCATCTCCCAGTGTGGGTGGTGTTAAAAAGGGGGGGGGGGGGGGAAGAAGATGTTAAGATAAGGGATTAACTAAGGAGTGGGTATACTAAGTACAAATGGACAGAGAAAGTGGAACGAGACTGGGATATAGAAGTAAAAGAATAATTACACTTACTAAAATATGGATGGGAGGGGGCGTTAGAGGAAAATAATATTGATAAAGCCTTGGAATTGCTGCTACATCCAATCAAGAGGATAGTGCAGATTGAAAAAGGTAGAAGGAGAAAAACTAAAGAGGGAGAAGAATGGTTTAATAAAGAGTGTGAAGGAATGCGAAGGAGGGTTTTGAGAGTGTTAGGAGAGTATAGGAAAAAGGTGGGAGTGCAGAAAGAGAGGCTTTCTGTAAGTTGAGAAAGATTACAAAAAGAAAATCTGTGAGAAAAAAAAAGACTTGGTTAGAAGAACAAATGGAAGCGATAAAGAATGTAGGTTGAACAGTACGGAAAAAGTTTGGGAAAGGATAAACAGAATAAATCAGGGTGGAAGGAGACTAGAGAAAACGAAGGATGTACAATGGGTGAGCTCTTTTAGCAAATTACTTGGGTGGGAGGGGAGGGTGAGGAATGGGTGAGTGAGATGGGGGAAGAAGCAATTTGGAGGAGTTGCAATATACAAACTAGACAAAGAAATTACAAGAGATGAAACGCTAGAAGTGATAAGAGGAATCAGGGGCAGATCGGCGTAGGGGTTGCAATGGTATCAATAATAAGTTTCGGAAAGAAATTAGCAAAAATGGGACAATGATAGAGGGCATAGTAAAATTATTCAATAAGATTTCTGATGAGGGGAAGTACCCTAAGGAGTGGGAAAAAGGGATTGTATGTCCAATATACAAGAAAAATGGTGGCAAGAACAATAAGGATAATTATAGGGGTATATCTCTGTTAGATTCCTTACGTAAAATTTACACAGGGTTGTTAGCGAACAGATTAAGTGAATGGGCCAAAAGAAACGAAGTACTGTCAGATTTCCAAGGGGGATTTAGAAAAAAGAAAAGAACAGTGGACAATATAATGATAGTGAAGACAGTCTTAGAGAAATATATGAGCGTGCCAAAAGGTAAAGTGTATGTAGCGGCAATTGACTTTGAAAAGGCATTTGATAAGGTGAATAGAGGGGCTCTATTTGAGAAATTGGGTAGGTTGGGGGTCTTGGAAAAGATAATACGGGCAGTGGAGGCAATATATAAGGTGGTTAGGTGTTGTGTAAAATTGGGAGACGACAGGTTGAGCAGACCCATAGAGTCTAAGGTGGGTTTAAAGCAAGGGTGTAAATTATCGCCTTTATTGTTTATTTTATTTATTAACGATATCTTGGATGGTCACGGGGAGAACAACTGGGCCGTGCCGGTTATTAATGGGTTGGAGGTACCGGGATTGATCTTTGCAGATGATGTGATATTGATGATTCTAACGGCGGAAGGGATGCAGGAAAGCTTATATGCAGTGTCGGAATTTGCAAATAAATGGGCGCTGATAATTAATGGGAAGAAATCCAAAGACCTAGTCACGCAGGCTCACAAAGCAAGGAAGAAAGATGGGAATTGAATGGTGCAGGGAGAAAGGTTAGAACAAGTAAGAAAGTTGGAATATTTAGGAGTGATTATTAACAGAAAAGGGACTTCGGATGATGATGATCAAATTAGGAGAGCGAGAAGTAAAGGGATGGCCGCCCTAGCCTCAGTCAAAAACCTGTTGGCCATATTTCCGAGTATTAGCTATAAAACCTTGAGGTTAGTTTTAAGATTGGTTGTATTCGGTAGCGTAATGTATGGGGCAGAAGTTTGGGGGTTGGATGAAAAAAGAGTGGAATTAAAGTGAATTATTAGTAATTTTGGTAAGTCGGTGATGCAGCTCCCTCAGTGCACAGCGAATGCAGAGGTTGAATTAATGAGTGGGGAAGATACGGAAGTTGAGTTTGTGAAAAGAAAAGTTAAATTTTGGATGATTTTGAAAAGAGAAGGCGGGAAATTGTTACAAGCCGCATACAAGCAACAACTGAAGAGCATGTATAAGGCATGCTGGCTAGAAAAAATTAAAGGATATTTGGAGAAGATAGGTTTGGGGTACATGTGGGCTGCGGTTTGGTCGAAGATAGAAGCCAGAGGGTGAAAGGTACTTTCCAGGAGAATAGAGATATTGTACCAGGAAAAGTTGTGGGCAAAGGGCATGAGTAGGACCTCAGGGAGTGGAACTTGGTTTTGGAGCCGATACAGAGTAGGATAGACTCGCAGAGCGAATAATAGATGGTTAAAAAATCTTTTTTCAAAACAATTTATTAATTCTTCACCCTGCGATATGATTTTTGATTCAAATCTGGCATTGAAATTAAAAGTTTGAAAGTAATCTTCCTGAATTCTGTTCATGAAAATGGCATAAATACTACTGATTTCAAAGTCTTTCATATGTGAGAATATGAGGTATTGAATTTCCACCTAAAGTCTTTCTAAACCTAAGCACACACTTATAATTGTAAGTTGATATGAGAAATTAAATTTTGGTTAATAGTTTTCAGTTCTCAGTTCGTCAACCTTGATATATAGCACACTTGAAAAGCCTAAAGTCTTTCTACGAGATATGAAACTGAAATTTGAAATTAAATTAATCACTTCTGAGAAATTATGAGAACTCTGAAATATTTGTTCACACGCGGCACTGAAGTTTCCACTGTTCACAAATTAATGAAAGAAAAAAATAAATTTAGTCAGTTTGTTATTACTCACTTATGGCAAGAAATGTTACTATAAAGTCGAAGGATGGACATCTGGACTGTTCCGTGGAGAATCAGGATCGGCGATGTTCCCTTGACACACCATGTTGACGTTCCCGATGAGGTGATGACGGCTGGAACTGGATCATGTAGAATTGCAGCTCGTTAGGGTGATTTTTCGCACACGAAAAATTCACTTAGTGCGAGTAGTTAACACTGACACTGTCATTGACTGTTGAACACTATTTATGGCGTAATTGAAAGAATCACAGTCCTTCCTGTATGAATTACTATTTACAGTCGTTATTGAAACGTTCATAAATGCACAGTTCACACTTGAAAAGGCAAGTCGATAATCACAGTCTTTGAACACAGTCATTAAGTCACTAAGAATTATTTTCTGCTTATCCTGTTATTATAATTTTCACTCAAATTACTGTAAGTCGTATACTGACGTGGCATGAATAAAGGAATATAGTTCAATACTCGGAAAGAAACGAGTTCTGGTGATTCTACACATTAGTTTCTGCAGAAGTTCAAAATCATAAGTCTACACGTAATGACATATTCTGTGAACGTAAAATAGTTAATGTACGCGGGCCGGTCTCTCCTCTGTCTCAATCACACAGCTGTCTACTCGTCCTTGTACTGCTTGCTGGCTGGCTGGCCTTGGCATATATAGATACCAGCGCTGGGAGGGGTAGCATCTCTCTCGGCCATGTGACCGTGATTACGTAATTTCGTTGAAACTTTAAATTATTATAACTCAACAACCATGGGATGAATTAATTCGAAATTCACAGGGATTAACTTTTATGACGTCCGCTATAATTCAGCGTTTGTCCCGTTGAAATTGGTTAAGGTGTTAAAAAGCTGGTAAAAGAAAAATTCTTTCGAGAAATATCTCTAGGGGAGGTGAGCTTCAAGCGACAGGTGACGTCACTTGACTCCGCCTAGTGCACTCGTAGGGTCTGGCACATACTGGAACATTCTTTACATAGATGTTCGTACGTCGGTCGGATCTTTTATGCTGAAGTAATGTTTCTTTCAATTAATATGGACCAGGACCTAGGCTTTCCTGGTACAATATGCAAAGGCAGAGATTATTAGAAGAAATTAGGCTAAGAAGTTCCCTTAGTGTTTTGAATAAAGTATTAGAAGTAACGGGGATAAATATTAGGTATGTTGATAGGCTAAACGGGGGTGGGATGGTGTGGTGGTTGATGGGACTCCACAAGAAGAAGGGGTGGTTAAAGGGTAGAGGTAAGACGGTATGTATCTTATGTGGGGTAGCAAGCGACGATTTTCACTTAATTGGTAATTGTAAAGAAACGAATAAGGTAAGGAATAGTCTATTGAGTGCCAAACATCGTGAATTATTAGATAAGGGCATGAGCAGAATATTATAAGGTGGATTATCAGGCAAAGGGAAGATGGGGGAGAGTTGAACAGGTACTTATGTAAATATGTTGGAAGATAGTCCGCCTAGTCAATACTATCTTCCAAAGCATTGACTAGGCGGACTATCTTCCAACATATTTACTGTTACTAAGTCAATACGGATCCAATCCCGACTATCATGGTCAAGATTATTAATAAAGGTACTTATGTGCCATTAAAAAAGCGTGTGAGAGAAAGTTGAGAGAGGAAGAGGCATAGGATGAATAAGTGGATGTGTAAAGGCTGGAAAGATGGAAGTCATTGAAAAAGGGAAGGTGAGTGTAATGTTCTAAGTTAGGGTGCTGATTTGATTTTGTAACAGTAGGAGACCTTATCGATCATGATACGGCGGGTGATTTTGTAACTGTTGACTAACAGTGTACTGGAATTCAGCCATAGTAGGTCTGGGACAAGAAATGTGAACTTAGTAGATAAGTAGGCAAGGACATGTGCTAATAGTTGATGAAACCTGATGTCGGTGGATTGTGTAACAACGACCTGATATTATTGCTACGTGTAGAATCTAAGGATAGAGTAGGGCTAGATTGGATTTATTTAGGACTGGAATTGTAGGGTATTCAATTATTATTTTATTTTTATGGTAGTTAATTGTGATTATTATTTGTTCATTATTATTATTTTTTTATTATTAACTGTAGTACGTTAGCAGGATGGCACTTAGTTTTATATATGTGGGCATGTGCTGTTTTCTCACTATTTATGTATAGTAAATGGGTAAGGGAGAGGAAGACATACTCTTAAGAGGAATGGGTAGGACGGACCTACCCCAAAGAATGATGGAGATATATGTGGGATGAGGAATGAAAGAGGAAGGGAACAGGACGATAGCGGTTTCAGCCCCACGTGGCTGGCCACAAATGGAATGGTGAGAAAACTGCACTGTCATCTGGTAGGTGTAGCTGTGGTCCTCTTTTGGGCCCCACGGGTAGGGCCGGTCATGCCCATCACTGGGAGGGTGGCCTTTTTTCTCACCAGGGGTGATGGCGCGGCCGGACAGCAGTAGTATTTTTATTTATTTTATTTCTTAACATTAAATGGAGACAATGGACATGGCATGTAGGGACTGAGGATGACTGCTGCGGTGACCCTCCCTTGGGAGTGTCACGTTTCCGGAGTATCTGATGGACCTCATGGCATGCCCAAGGAGTCTCGTGTTTCTTTTCTTTTCTTGTTAGTAGTTTGTAGATGGAAAAGGGCATTGTGAACATGTATTGGGGCTAATCGCCTGTTATGTTCAATAAATACTACTACTATTATAATAATAATAATAATAATAATAATAATAATAATAATGTTATTGGTTTTACATACCATAAACTAATTTTACAGTTTTTGGAGATTTCAAAGTGCCAGAATTTTCTTCTACAGGAGTTCTTTTGCATGACAGTAAATATTCTGACAAATCATTTGAGATATTCAGTCCAGCTGAGAAAGGTAAATTACAGAATGAGGAGGAAATGGAGATACACAATATCAGTATTTTTGGATTATGAGGGTAGAATGGGAAGGAGAGTTTCTGGAATGTATAAGATGATCTACATGGGAGGAGACTACTGGCTTATTGTACAAAAAAAATTGTGAGCAATGGTATAGATACCTTATTTATTCAAGGCCCATGTCAAAAGCAGATGAAGAGGTTGGCAAGATAAATGAACAGATAGAGGCATTTGAAGAAAATGGAAAGGGCCAAACAAGAATGGGAGATGGAATAATATGGTGGGAAGAGGGAGGCTGAGAAATGTAGTTAAAGATTATGGACAAGGACAATGGAACAAAAGGCGGATAGAAGCTCATAGGATTTTGTAGAGCCTTGATCTCTGGATTGCTAACACCTGATTCAGGAATCATAAACGACTAATTCTTCATGGAAGACTCCCAGTGATAAAGCCATTTACCAGATAGATTTAAATTTTTACCATGGGATGTGCCAAAGCTGAAGAAATGTTGAGCAATTAACAAGTAAAATGAAACAATAATTAATATTTAGAAATTTCATGATCCGTATTGAAGTGGGATTACAATATTTAAAAATTAAGAAGGTTCCTCCTATTCAATACAAAGATATTTCTTAATGTGAAAGAATCACATATCGTTCAAATGAGGTACTAGTTTCGGCACCAGATATGTGCCATCATCAGCCACAAAGTCAAATCGGGCAAACACAGTAAAACCCTAAAACAACTTTACACACACTATAACATCTGCATGGATGAATATGAAATATGACTTTAAAACAACTTTAAAAACACACTATAACATATGCACAGATGCATATAAAATAAAATATGGTAGATGATGTTGCATTCCATTTTAAAATCCGTTAAAATGATGATTCCGTTGTTGTATACCCATGGCGGTTTGTCCAGCTTATATATAACTTTAGTTTTCTAAAACTGTTAAATTATGCTGTGAGGTTTATTGTCATATGAAGTTGACACTATGTGTGTTCTGTAGTTGGTTCCGGAAAATAAACGTAAACATGAACTTGGTAAGATCCAAAGAATTAATTCCCACTTCAATATGGGTTGAGGAACCTGGGGAAGAAGTTAGAAGTCGAATTAGGCAAAAGATCGGAAGGAAAGATCAAAAAGAAAAGTCTAGAAAAACCCAGAGAATACTGGAAACGAACACACCTTGAGCAGCCTGAGTGATAGGCGGACAGAGCTGGACTGATGGATGCAATTATAAGGTTAAGGGGCGAGGCGTAAGGGAGGAGAGGGGAGGGGTAGAGGCGGAGCAACTGTCACGGAGCTAAGGAAGGATGTAGTAGTGGGGGTAAATGATGTGGATATGTACTGCGTATGGTTTGAAAGATCGACTTGTTTTTAGGTGGTCTGATATTTCTTAGCCATTTAATTAAGAGATCGTAAAGAATATTAGTTTTCTCGGAAATTTCATTTAAATTATAGTTAGGGTTGAAATACTGATCGCAATGAATGAAACAATTTTCGACGATGTTCATAATTGGCCCTTTGTTTGCTATTTGAAGTATTTCAAAATCATGTTCTATATCAGTAAACTTATGATTAGAGTCGTGAATGTGTTGGCCTATAGCAGAAAACTTGTTATATCTTACCGCGTTGACATGCTCTGAATATCGGGTTACGAAGTTGCGTCCTGTTTGTCCCACGTAGGAGGCGCTGCAGTCAATACACTTGAATCTATAGATTCCAGATTTGGAAAATCTGTTAGAGGTGTTGACTGATGTTGAATTATGTATAATTTCTGAGGTCCTATTATTAGTTCTGAAGAAGATTTTTACGTTATGTTTTCGAAAAACATTGGTGATTTGATGGATACCGTTGTTGAATGTAAAAGTAGATGAAACGTTAGTTATAGGTTTTTCTTTAGTGAGAGTAGTCTTGGGCCGGTGTCTAAATTTATTGATTATCTGTTCTATAAATGATCTGCTGTAACCGTTGAATTTGGCGATTGCTCTTATAGTGTTGAGTTCGCTATTGAGGTCATTTTTAGACATAGGTATCGTGAATGCACGATGAACCATGCTATTATACGCTGCACGTTTGTGTGTTTGAGGGTGTATGGAATCTTGACGAATAGTATTGGCAGTTTGTGTCTGTTTTCTGAAAATTCTATATGAAAGAGCAGATGGATTTCTGAGAATAGTTAAATCCAGAAAATTAATTACTTTATTATTTTCGGACTCAAGTGTAAATTTGATGTGGGGGTCAATATTGTTTAGTTCTTGCAGGGTAGGGGTCGCATTCTTGATTTCTCCATTATAACAAATGTGTCATCAACATATCTGGCCCACATGAGGATGTTTGGAAAAGTATTGCTATTTATTTTTGTATATTCCAGAAAATCTAAATAAATATCCGCTAGAATTCCCGAAGCGGGTGATCCCATAGCCAGGCAATTTTGTTGATAGATGGTTTCATCGAATTTAAAGAAATTATTGTTGATGACCAGTTTCAGAAGAGAAATAAAATCTTGTATTTCTAATTTGCTGAGAGAGCTCTGTTTGTTAAAGTTATCTTCAATAATGGAGAAAAGTTTTTTTTTTTTGCTAGGGGCTTTACGTCGCACCGACACAGATAGGTCTTATGGCGACGATGGGATAGGAAAGGCCTAGGAGTTGGAAGGAAGCGGCCGTGGCCTTAATTAAGGTACAGCCCCAGCATTTGCCTGGTGTGAAAATGGGAAACCACGGAAAACCATCTTCAGGGCTGCCGATAGTGGGATTCGAACCTACTATCTCCCGGATGCAAGCTCACAGCCGCGCGCCTCTACGCGCATGGCCAACTCGCCCGGAGAAAAGTTTGGTTGTGGGTATGCTTGGATACATATTTACTATGTCGAAAGAATGAAGGGTATGGTTGGGTTGTACATTAAATGACTTCATTTTTTTCAACTAGTTCAGTAGTGTTCTTGATGGATTTTTTAGAAAGAAATTGATAGTTCTTAGTTAAAAATCGTTGAACAAATTGCGCAATTTTATATAGGGGGCTGGGTTTATAGTTAATAATAGGCCGGATAGGGACGTCAATTTTATGTATTTTAGGGAGGGCTTTAACTGTGGGTAGACCTGGATTCATATTTAATAGTTTTGATTTTTCTTGATCTGTAAAAAGAAAAGATATATTCTTTAATGTTTGTTTTAACTGTCGCTGTATTTTCTGTGTAGGATCTTTATTGATTATTGTAAACGTGCTGTTGTTAAAAAATTCTTTGGTTTTAGATATGTAATTAGTTTTGTCCATGATAACTGTAGTATTTCCTTTATCCGCTTTTGTGACAATCAGATCGTTATTTTTAATTTTCTTTTTGAGTTCCGCGATTTGTTTATGTTCGGAAGTAAAATTATTGGCATTAGAATTGATAGGGGGATTTCTTTTATTTCCTTTATTAGAACTGAACATCTTATCTAATTTTCTTTCAACTTCAAATCTAATTTCGTCTTGATCTTCTAGCGGCATTTTATTGATTGTAGATTCCGACTCAATCATTAAGTTAGTGACTCTGTTTATTTCGTTCATATTAGGCCAATTATGCTTCGGACCCTTCGCTAAAATGGCAGTTTCTTCCGTGGTTAAAATTACGTTCGAAAGATTGACAACAGGAGGATGGAAGTTCTCGACTGAGTTTCTTTGCAAACTAATTCCTTTGGGCTGAGTTTTTGATGCATTTCTGTTCATTTTTAATGCAGCTAATTTCTTCTCTAACGTAAACTGTTTTTGTGAGAGTATGTCAAACATTTTATTATTAACCTGATTTAGAAATAAATTCCATTGAATGCCAGGAAGCAGATTGGCTGCTTCAAGGTGAGTCTCGTAAAGTTTACTGTTTAAAAACGATTTTTTCTTATATAAAAAACAAAGTTCATGTTTCAACCAAATTTTGTTCGTTTTTTGTTGGGCTTGGACGGAATGTGGTGCGGAACGATATTTTTTGAGCGTTCCTTTCAGAAAGTTCGGTGTTAAATTGTGCATAATACATTGCTTCAAGAAGCTAATATCTTTGCCCAATTTGGCGACTTTAATTTTTAAACCCATATACTGATAGGCTTTTCTTTTTGCCTGGTAGGCATTTCAGAGCATGTCAACGCGGTAAGATATAACAAGTTTTCTGCTATAGGCCAACACATTCACGACTCTAATCATAAGTTTACTGATATAGAACATGATTTTGAAATACTTCAAATAGCAAACAAAGGGCCAATTATGAACATCGTCGAAAATTGTTTCATTCATTGCGATAAGTATTTCAACCCTAACTATAATTTAAATGAAATTTCCGAGAAAACTAATATTCTTTACGATCTCTTAATTAAATGGCTAAGAAATATCAGACCACCTAAAAACAAGTCGATCTTTCAAACCATACGCAGTACATATCCACATCATTTACCCCCACTACTACATCCTTCCTTAGCTCCGTGACAGTTGCTCCGCCTCTACCCCTCCCCTCTCCTCCCTTACGCCTCGCCCCTTAACCTTATAATTGCATCCATCAGTCCAGCTCTGTCCGCCGATCACTCAGGCTGCTCAAGGTGCGTTCGTTTCTAGTATTCTCTGGGTTTTTCTAGACTTTTTTTTTGATATTTCCTTCCGATCTTTTGCCTAATTCGACTTCTAACTTCTTCCCCAGGTTCCTCAACCCATATTGAAGTGGGAATTAATTCTTTGGATCTTACCAAGTTCATATTTACGTTTATTTTCCGGAACCAACTACAGAACACACATAGTGTCAACTTCATATGACAATAAACCTCACAGCATAATTTAACAGTTTTAGAAAACTAAAGTTATATATAAGCTGGACAAACCGCCATGGGTATACAACAACGGAATCATCATTTTAACGGATTTTAAAATGGAATGCAACATCATCTACCATATTTTATTTTATATGCATCTGTGCATATGTTATAGTGTGTTTTTAAAGTTGTTTTAAAGTCATATTTCATATTCATCCATGCAGATGTTATAGTGTGTGTAAAGTTGTTTTAGGGTTTTACTGTGTTTGCCCGATTTGACTTTGTGGCTGATGATGGTCACATATCTGGTGCCGAAACTAGTACCTCATTTGAACGATATGTGATTCTTTCACATTAAGAAATATCTTTGTATTGATTAGGAGGAACCTTCTTAATTTTTAAATATTGTAAACAATAATTAGTTGAGTTTTTTTTTTTTTTGTACGTCGCACCGAAACAGACAGGTCTTATGGCAACGGTGGGATAGGAAAGGCCTGGGAAGTAAACAGCCATGGCCTTAATTACGGTACAGCCCCAGCATTTGCCTGGTGTGAAATGGGAAACCACAGAAAACCATCTTCAGGGCTGCTGACAGTGGGGTTCGAACCCACTGTCTCCTGGATGCAAGCTCACAGCTGCGCGACCCTAACCGCATGGCCAACTCGCCCGGTAACAATAATTAAAAAGTATGGGGCAGAGTATGGATGTATGAGAAGAATGAGTTAGCATCAGGGATGCAATGACACGAGTTTAGAGGAAGAAATCTGAGACAAAGGAACAAGAAGAAATAAGGAATGGATCTCAATAAAATAGATGCAAGGAGAACATGGAAAAATGATTTTTCAGGAGAAGGAAAATGACAGTATAGAAAACTGAACAACATATTAGGAGGGGTACTGACAAGGCCAGAGAGGATCAGATGGAAAGGCAGCATGATGAGTTAGAAAAACAGCTAGAAAAACAAGGCAAAACAGAAAATGTACAGAGAAGCAAAGGGTTGAACAAGATAAACAAGAATGTGACAAAGATAACAATGGACCAACAGCAGTAAAGTGGAAAATGGGAAAAGCAATCTAGGACCTCAAAGGAAGACAATGAGCCGTGATAGAACATGGTAGTCTGAGGAACTGAAGGCTTCGGGGAATTGTCCAATAATTAGAAAGGATAATCAATAAACACAAACATCGCCCAAAAACTACCCTCAAAAAAGAAATAACCAAACCTCTAACATTTTCCACCTTCACGTTCAACAATGATATCTACAAGTTAACCAACATCTTTAAGAAACAAGGCGTTAAAATAGCCTTCAAAACCAACAATAAGAACATGAATGTTTTATACAATACTTCACACATCAACAAGACCAGCAGTTTTTTAAAATCAGGGGTTTATAGGATCAAATGTACCACCTGTAAAAAAAACCTACATCGGGCAAACCGGGAGAAACTTCATTATCAGATACCACGAGCACACTAACGCAATAAAATACAACAAGTTTTCAGCCATCGGCCAACACATGCAAGATTATAACCATAATTTCACCAATATTGAACAAGACATGGACATCCTCGTATTAGCAAACAAGGGCCCTTTACTGAACATAATGGAAAATTACTACATACACCTAGACCAATACTTTAATGCCAGTCACAATCTCAATGAAATCTCAGAGAAACCCAACATACTCTTCGATCTATTTATCACTTTCCTCAGAAACAATAATGCAGCCAACCTAAACTCAATCCTAAATTTAATCAAAGGTACTTTTCCAAGACATTTACACTTTCTCCCGCACCCTTCAGCCCCACCTTAAGCCCTCTTCCTAAGCCATATTTCATTTCAATACAAGAACTTAATGATTTCCATGATTATAATTTTTACAACACCCCATTTATACTTTATTCTTTGTTAAAAACCTCTTAGTATGTATATTCCTTGTATTATTAACTATTACCATAACATCTCATTTCACTTGTTATTCTTTAAAATAATATTGTCTTAGGATTTCGCCACAAATGATCTTTGCTCCAATACGGCTGATGATGACCCCTAGATGGGTCGAAACTAGTACCGTATAATTTTGTAATTTTGTGAATATATTGTATTGAAAAGGTGGAAACATTTACGTTATTATTATTATTACTTATATAATAATTAGACTGACCAATCTAATCAACAGAATGTATGATAATGAGATTTGGCATGAAGATCTCTTTCCCTTTACAGTAGAAGTGCAATACCAAAAATGTAAGGAGTACAGGACAATTAGTTTCATACGTCATATTACCAAGGTTGTGACCAGGCTGGTGCTGTGGAAAAGAAAGATAGCAGAAAATATCAGAGAAGATCAATTTTGTGTCATAAAGGAAAGGGGACCAGCGATGCAAGGGTTTCTGAGGACGATGACAGAGTTTTGGAGGTAAACAGGAAAATATATATAAATACAGTATATGTTTCATTGGTTGGGAAAAAGCATTTGACAGAGTCGATTGGTTTGCTGAAGATGTTGAATGATAATGGTATAGACTGGAAAAACGGAAGACTAATTAAGGAGCTGTATATGAGACAGAAGAGGATAGTTTGAGTTGAAGGAAATGAAACAGAAGAGATTATTATTGGCAGAGGTGTAAAACTGAGATGCATGTCACCAACACTTTTCAGTATACGAGGTATATAAAAAATTAAATGACAAGGTCTTAGAAAAAACAAGAGGATTTGAACTGGAAGGAGAAACAATAAATACTATTACATACACAGATGATCTGGTGGTGCTGACAGAAATAGAAGACCTGAAGGTTATGATGGGGGTTAACATAAAAGTGGGAAAAGAGTTTGGAATGAAGCTGAACACTGGAAAGAAAGAAGTGGTGAGAAGTAGAAAAAAAAAAAGAAGAGGATACTGTTAAATATATTACCAGAGGGACAGGTTAAGTCATTTCAGTATTTAGGAATTTTGACGACTTGGAAAATGGAAGCTGTAACGAAGTAAAAAGAAGAATTTCTATAAGAGAGAGAGCTTTTGGAAGGGTAAAAGGCCAGGAGCATACCAAATGAATTAAGGAAGAGGTTTGCTATGTGGAATGTGGTATCTTATAGTTCTGAAACAAGGATAATCAAAAAACGAAAAGAAAATACTTAAATTTATACGGTTGTGGAGAAGGATGGAAAAAGAGAAATGCATGAACAGAGTAAGGAATGAGGATGCACTGATGACCTGATTAAGAAGCAAAACATAACAGCCTGAGTGGGTCATATACTACAAAAAATTGTCTACTATAGAGGATCAGGGAGGGGAAAATAGAAGGAATTCTAACTGATGTGAAGAAAGGAAGAAGTCACAAACAAATGAAGGAAGATGATTCAGGACCAAGAAAAGGGATGACATCCAGTTGATACATACAGCAGAACCTCGATAATTCGAAATCGGTTAATTCAAAATCCCACGTAATTCGAAGAAGCTCTCATTCCCGGAAACATGAGATACAGTTTTGCATGTTATTTAAATTGTTTAATTCGAAATACGGATAATTCGTAATTCGAAGTACATTGTCGGCCCCATTACCGAAATTCAGACTTTTAATTCGAAACTGCCTTTACATTTTAAAACAATAGTATGTTACAGAGTAATTTCAAATCGAAATTTATCCGCGTCTTAATAGAACACGTGTTCCGGAACGTGGAGGGGTAGCTTTCCGCACTTACACTCACTTCGGTGGGTCTACAGTGCGCTTCATGATTGCCAAGTTGAATGAAATCGGAATTCTTTTGTATTCAACCTTTTAAGGAACGCCGTAATATCACGCAACAGGCAGTGTGCGGAAAAACAGAATGCGCGAACCCCGGCGATGCCGACAGTTGACGAAAAAGCGTGGCTCATATAATAAATTCGTAGGCACCGAACAATACTGTCATTGCCGATGAAACTGCATTGCTTTATTTTAATGCGAGCCCAAACGGTCTTATGGTTTTAAAGGAGAAAGTGCCAACCGGGGAATCGTACAAGGGTCGGGGATGATGGTCATTGTAGTGCGTTGCAATTGCAATGCACATGGAAGCGAGAAACTTTATCCCCCTCGTCATAGAAAAGTTCGATAAGCTAGAATGTTTTAAGGGCGTCGGGCACTTTCCATCCCAGTACAAAGCATCTAAAAATGCAAACAGTACAGATATCCAAAAAATAATGCATTTGCACAGGAGAACCAGCATAATTTATTCTCGTCTTTGAATTGTGTGATTTTTTTTCTTTCGTTGCGTGAGGTTATGTTCGTCGGTGATTTATCCAAGTGCATTATTTGAACATTGTAAATGCACCTTGTTGAATACATTTCGGAAATAGCTTTTCCATGGCATTGGAAAGGTTTAAACTGTGAATCGAGGTGATTGCATGTATTAATGGGTCTTAGAATACTTTGTGACGCGGCAAGTGTTTACATTTCTGAAGTACGAGAGAAGTGCCATGGCGGGAAATTGTACAAGGTTAGAGTCATAGGAAAGTTTGATTTTAAGGGCATCGGATACTTTCTGTGTAAATACAAGCAAATACAGTAGAGACAATACGCGACACAGATTTAGCCTTGCTAAAATGGGAGACAATTCGACGGTGGCGCTCCTAGTGACTTGACCTGAAAAAATCGTGCTATATTCAAATATCAATGGAGATGTATATACGGAAATGGATAAATAAATTACGTCTAGAAAGAAAGTGTTATTGAGATATTAACTTCGAAGTTGCTAAAGCAATTCTGGATAAACGAATGAAGAATTATTTAAAAGGTTATTATTCAAAGACTGAAATTAGACATATAAACAAGATGTGAAATGGACTGCTGTGAAATGACTTGATCTTTCATTTATGCAATACTTTTTTAGCTTTAGCATTCCTGCCTGAACTCTTACGGTTGGATTTGTCTTTTTTCTCATTTAAAGACATTGTATCATCACATTAAGACACTTGTCAATAAAAATATCGGCACATTCCTTACACATATGATGCAATGAATTAACATTTAATAGCTGGACAATTTTTCTCTTAACATGAAGCCTACTAACAGAAAGAAAATCTATAAAATCCCGGTTTTAATCTGGGAAGAGGTATAAAAGAAAGACAAATATGAAAATGTTGTCGATAGTGATGCTTTGAGGAATATTTACGTACAATTAGAGTAAAAATGTAACATATCCTTGGCTGTATAGTCGAGGATTTTTAAAGTCACTGGCCTGGAAATGATCTGAACAGATCTTATAATTCTTATATAAGCGTAACGTCCCTTCTTTCTTGCACACCTTATCCAAATCACTTATGTGACATTTCAAAACCCACAGATTACACCTACAACAACACATCGGTATTGAAGGTTAACTGCTGCACTATACAAAAAAATATGCGTATTACATTTTAAGCCAGTTAAAATATGGGTCGAGCAGGTCAGAAGATTATGAAGTACTATAAAGATCTCTGTCACTGGAAGAATATATATCCAAACACAATATTACATTTTCTTGTCACGAGGGAACCTGAAGAACGACCGCGCATTCTTCTCTACTCCATAGTCACTACAGCCAAACACAGCACATACCTTTCCCCTCATGTTGAGAGGAGATATCAAGGAATGACACATGCTACTATTTAATTATGTCAACTCACTGAAAACGCATAAATAACACCAAAAACTTCACACAAAAATACACGGGCTCTTATGACAGAATCAATAGTTTTCAGGTCTACTCACTACAGAGAGCTCCAATAGCTGTCCCTCGATATCTCACTCAGTGTCGCGTATTGTCTCTACTGTATTTGATACAAGGCATCTAAAATGCATACAGTATAGTACTCCAATGAATAAAGCACTTGCACATGGGAGCCAGCATAGATTTCTCCTCTTTTTTGAATCGTGTTTTTTTTTCTTTCTTTCGTTGCGTGAGGTTATATTTGCCAGTGAGGTATGCAAGTGCATTATTTGAATACTGTAAATGCACATTTTTGGATAAATTTTGGAAATATTTCTTTTTTCATGGCATTTGAAAGGTTTAAACTGAGAATCAAGGTTAACTGCATGCAGTTACGGGCCTTAGAATATTTCGTAACGCGGCAAGGGTTGGTACTTCTGAATTGCGAATTGGCGGTTAATTCGAAATCACGTAATTCGATGTCCGATTTTTGAGTCCCAACGACTTCGAATTAACGAGGTTTTACTGTATCAGTTTGCTGTAAACGTAGTAGGCAGTTTGGTCTATGTTGAAAATTTGGTCTCAATAGCGGACTGTGCTGAAGGTCTGCAAATTAACATCTTGAAGCTCGAAGAGAGGTGCAGTATGTATGATATGGAAATTAGCATTTCCAAGACTAAAGTGATGTCTGTAGGGAAGAAACCTATGAAGTCTGAATGTCATATGGGGAACACAAAACTGGAACATGTAGATCATTTCAAGTACAGTACGCGAACCTTTTCTTGAGCCCTGAGTTCCTTAGTGCTGAATGGGAACTAGGGCTCAAGAAAAGGTTCGCGTATTATACTTAGGACTGTATTCTGGGATTCCCCCCAGGATGGCAGTATACAACTGAATCAACAAGTAGCACAACTCATACAGTGAGCTTGCAATTGTTATCAACAGTATTCAGTAAGAGGGAAGCCAGTTTTCAGATGAAACTATCTTTACACTGTCTGTTTTCAGACCAATTTTACTCTATGGGAGTGGAAGCTGGGTGGACTCAGGATAACTTATTCATAAAATGGAAGTAACGGACATGAAATTAGTGAGAATAACTGCTGGTACTAACAGGTGGGGCAATGGCAGGAATGTACTCAGAATGAGATAAAAGCTAAGTTAGGAATAAACTTCACAGATGAAGCTATATGTATAAACAGGCTTCCATGGTGGAGTTGGTGAGGCAAATGGAAGAGGACACATTATTTACAAATATAATGAATTCAGCCATGGAGGGTAAGAGAAGTAAACGGAGACCAAGGTGAGAGTCAGTTTGTAATGATTTCAAGGTTAAGCGTGCAGAACTAGGCAAGACCAGAGTATTAGTTGCAACTAGTAGATTATGGAGGGACTTTGTTCATTCACAGATGCTTGGAGGCTGGACACTGAAAGGCATAACAGTCTCCAATGTATGTATGTATGTATGTATGTATGTATGTATGTATATTGGTTTTTTATTACTGAAATTAATTCTAAAGGCTCCATTACAGGAGTAATATTTCATGTAAAGGTATTTTTAAATCTATATTCTATCTATATATTTTAAAAAATTTATGAAAACTAAAGTCAGTCAGTCCGGCCATTCTATCCGGTCGATTTCCTTCATTTAAAAAAAAAAAACTGAAAGGTATTCATGCACAGATTTGTCATCAAGTACTATAAATCACTTAACTTCCGCCTTCCTCAAATTATTTGATTTTTCAAATTTTTGTCTTTTTGAAGCAATCATATCTTGGTTCTAATTGAGGTACGGAGTTTGTTTTGGCCTAAGAACACTCAGTGGATCAAGCTCTTTCATTTCAGCTCTTAACTATTCAAATTGGTTGATTTTGAGGCAAGTTATGTGTGCACTTTCAATTTGACATCTCATTTCTTCAACATTTTTTCTCATTGAAGCAATCGTATCCTTCGTTCTAATTGAGGTACGCAGTTCACTTTGGTCTAAAAACACATAGTGGATCAAGCGCTTTCTTTTGAGGTAATAACTACTTAAATTGGTAGATTCTGAGAAAAGTTATGAGTACATTTGTCTCCATGATGAAGATCTTTGAAGGACTTTTTAACAGTTCGGCGTGTACTGTTGTTCTTAGGAATGTTTAATTCAATTTCTTTGTGTGATATATTTTCAAGTGTTTTGTTGACATAATATTACATTCTATTACCACAGCAGTTCACGTGCTTTATTTCATTAACTCGAAACTTTGCAAATACATCCGTGAAGATAGTAACGAACAACACCATACTTTGTACATTACGGGCGGAGCCAGCGGGAAATTGCTAGTAAATATTATATGTTTACATGACTGCAAGATGGAATACATACAAATAATGCTAATCTATTATTTAGTTAGACATAATCTTGTCCCCTACACTAGTTATGAATTTTAAGAATTTATCTTTATATTTACTTATAAGTCTGTTTTGATTTACTCGAGAATTCTCTGCCTTAACTATCACTCTGAATAACATGTCCCTTTCTTGATCTATTAGCTTACATTCGAAAATATGGTCTATCATTTGTTGCCTATAGTACAAGGACACATTGGGTTGTCTATAATTATGAACCTGTATAAATACAGGGTCTTTATTTATGCTTGGCAGGGACTTTATCGCTCGAACTTGGCCGCCAATGACAGGCTGATACTGGCCGCTGGCACGCACGTTCACCAGCACGTCTGCAGTTGCTGAGAGCTGAGCTCCGAGATAGTAGGGTGTTCAATGAAGCTATTGCGTACTGTATGTTGTATTGTATAATGTTTTATTGTGATTGTGTACAGTGCTGTAATATATGTGAAATATTTGTTACGTGAACGCATATATCTGCAAAATACTTACATTAACTGGAGAATATCGTGCGCTAGAACAAGACAAAAGTTTCGAGCAAAATTTCCAGGGAGACCCATTCCTATCAATCGGACAATAAAACAACTGGCCAAGAGATTCAAACCTACAGGTTCAGTAAACAATAAAAATAGACGTAAAGGTCGTTATCTCCTTTCTGAAGCGTGTTTGGTACGAGGATCATAAGCAAAAATCTGTGGCCCCCTCGTAGGCCAGATTTAACGGCATGTGATTTTATTTGTGGGGAATGTTAAAAAATGTAGTTTATGGGAACAACCCTCACACACTAGATGAACTTAAAGACGATATAAGAGTTGCAATTGCATCCATCAGTGCTGAAGAACTTGGTAGAGTAACCGAAAACTTCAATAGGAGATCCTGATTATTTTGGCAGCGCATGGGGAACATTTTCAGCATAAACTGTAAAAATGGTGAGTAAAATGCATGATAATGATTTTGAGCACCATATTCTGCAGTACATATGCACACGCAGTAGCTGGCAACTGAACCGTATCCAGCGGCCAAGGTCGAGCTAGAAAGTCCCTGCCAAGCATAAATAAAGACCCTGTCTGACTTGATATGACCCTGTCCTGCTAACATAGTTGTTAAATATGGATTTAAACCTAACTTTTACCAAGCAAGTGGCCGTGTGGTTTGGGTCATGCAGCTACCAGCTTGCATTCAAGGGACAGAGGGTTCGATCCCACTGTCGGCGGCCATGAAGATGGTTTTCCGTGGTTTCCCATTTTCACATCAGTAAAATGCTGGGGTTGTACCTTCATTAAGGCTGCTTTCTTCCCACTCCTAGCCATTTCCTATCCCATTATCATAATAAGACCTAACTGTGTTGGTGCAATGTAATGCAGATTGTAAATAAAAATTTAACTTTAGTTTCAGTCTGTCATGTATGTTTGGAAAGGATGATTTTGTGATACTGCATTCAGGGGTTTTAAATAAAACTTTTCCATAGCATTTATATCCTGTAAAAGTGTTCATTAAATTAACAATTCAGAGCTCAGAGAAACAAAGCATGAGAAAGGGTACAACTTCAATGAACCATTCAGTTCATACGTAGAGAATGGAATGGTTTGCAAAATACAGAAATTATATGGGGTACCAAACATACAAAATTATCTTTTGTATATATGCATTATTTACGTAGGCTGTGTACAGAACAGCAATATCATATATCAAGGGAGGGAGAAACAACAAAATTGAAAAAACATTAAACTAAAACTAAGTTTACTCATAATTATAACTGCAGAGAAATATCTCTGTATTTTAAATATCATAATTTTGCAAAATGTTCTCTGCTTCAGTTCAGGAGCTCATAACTACAAGAAAATGAAACTACAACTAAACTACACAGGAAACGAACCAACATTTGTACTTACCTCCGAGCCTCTTCATATTTTATCTGCTGCTTCAAAAAGACAGCATTCTTCAGCAGTTCTTGAATATTATTGAAATTTTCCTCAGCTCCTTCCATTGACTTCACAGCACTGTAACAATAATATTGGTACTGTGATTATTGAAAAGCTTCAGGAACACTGGATGATGATAACAAATTTAATACTCTGGATTATTTTGCTATTTGATGAAGACATTGTGCTGCCAGATGAAAGTGACAAGGAAATATAGTAGACTCACAATTAACCATGTTCTGATTAACCAATTAACATACATATTTTGTGTACCAATGTGGTGCTAGGCAGTGAGTTCAGGAAAACCTTTCTCAATAGGTGTTTGATACACTATAAATGTAAAGAAATAAGTTTATTTTTTACACTATTCAGCATACCAGTTATATTCTTCTTTGTTACAAATCCTATAACAATGATGGAAATTTCTCATGTTTCTGTATTCTGCAATAACAAAAAAATGCTGGGGCAGTTTCAGTTTATAGGCCACAGCCGATTCCTTCCACCTACTTACTCAATTTCATTCACCATCATTCATTTCATCTCCATTAACTCCTGAACTGATGTTGGTGTCAGGAAGGGCATCCAGCCAGCCATATAATGTCATCTCAACTCGTTCCTGACCCCGTGTCAAGGAACGGAACTAAGGAGTAGTCATACATACTGTAATAACAAGATTGCTTTAATCAATGATACTTTTAATTTATTCGCTCATCTCCTTGATCGTGACTGAAAATATCCTCTCCACATTAGCAGTATGGCTATGAAGGTATAAGTAATACTCAGCTCTTTTCAGTAGTTCTTAAAACTGCCTGGAAGATTTGCACGATTGAAAAACACATCTACTTAGCATCACCTTGCTTATATCTGTAACTGTCAACTTCTTCTTCTGCATCTAATTCTTTCTGCACATACTGTTTCAAGCATACTGACTGGTCAACTAATAATCATGTGATGTCCTTGATCACAAATTTATTAATTTTTTAAAATTTACAATTTGCTTTACATCACACTAACACAGATGTGTGTTATGGTGATGATGGGATAGGAAAGGGCTAAGAGTGCGAAGGAAGCAACCTTGGACTTAATTAAAGTAATAATAACAATAACAGTGTGTGGCCTCCGGGGAGGCCTGGTGCAGGTCTTTTGATTTGATGCCCGTGGTCGACTTGTGCATCGTGATGAGGATGAAATGAAGATGAAGACATCACATATACCCAGTTCCTGTGCCAAGCAAACTAACCAATTATGGTTAAAATTCCCAACCCTTCCAAAAATCAAACGTGGACCTCTGTGATCAAAGGCCAGCACCCAAACCACTTAGCCATGGAGCTGGACTTAATTACAGTACAACTCCAGTATTTGTCAGGTGTGAAAATGAAAAACCATGGAAAATCATCTTCAGGGCTGCTGATAGTGGGGTGTGAATTCACTGTCACATATAAATTCAACAGACTTTTTGATGTTTTCCCCAATGGAAGACCTCATCTGACATCATCCACTTGAAACAATTTTTGTTGTATCTGTATTGTTGATGGCTATGACAAATGTGTTTCATGATAAGTTTCATCTCTAAGTGTTTATACTGAAGTTCTAAATTTTATTTAGTAATTTCTTTACATTAAATTGTAAAAATTAACATCCAATTTGTGAGTACGAGTATTTTCTCCACTTTTGTTTTTTAGGAGTAATGTACCTGTTATTGATACTTTGATCTTCTTCCATAGGCTCTGCAGTTTCTGAATTTGTTTACATTCATCTATGTATCATCTAGATTTTAACATATCCTTTCTTGAACAACTTGCATTGTGTTTGTTGAAACATCAGTGACTGAGTGTTATTCATAAAAATTACTTTGAAAGTGATGATTAATATATAGTGGTGTTTAAGTTTTAGTGAGCTTATTTTCTTGCCCTCTATACTTCACTTGCCCAGAGAATAAACTCAGATAACCTCAACATTAGTGTTAGTTTCTCCTTTTCATGCAGGTGTGCTGATATTACATTGTCCTTGTGTGGCATAATCAGTCATTGGATCTTGCCCTATCTCTTCGAGTCACACATGCCCCATAATCTCCTGTGATATACTTTTGTCTACATTCCATGAGTGCCAGTTCACTGAATAAGCAAAAGCATCAATTACATGGCATTTTAACACTACTGTAGGTGCAGACTTGTGGCTTTTCTTTTAGACTGACTTTTATTCTCTTAAAACTTATGTTCTCTAAGCAAAGCCTTTCATTACCAGTGTGTCACAAATGTGAGGGCTTTCAAGGAAATCAATAACTTTTTGACGGACTACACACATAAGAAAGAAGCCTAGATGGACAGTAGCATCTTGGATTGCTGGTTCTGATCTTCGTTTTTCCTGTGTATGGAAAGAATTGCCCTTTAAAGCAATTCTGTTAAAAAGGCACCATGTTACACAAATTTAGTTAATCTCATTTCTGATGATGGTCATATTCTTTAGAAGGATTTGTCAACACACCGTCACTCATGCAACTGTTGGTCTGAAGTCTAGTCCTATCACTGAAGCAGTATTACTCAGCTAATGTTGTCAAACACCTTGTGGAAGACAATTCTGTTATCGCAGAAAAGTTGCATTGTATCGGATACAATCTACAGCTTTTATAGAGCCTGGGGTAACATTAAGTACATAATCAGCAACATACTCTTGGAACCAAATAAGGTTTAACACCTCCACAAATGGACATTATCGACTTCGAAGATGGAGAGACCAACAGCAGCCATGTAGTTTTGACTGACCCTCTGAAAGAAATTCCTGGCTGTAAGGATAAATGTAGCAGAAACATTAACGAGATGCTGAGCAGTGACCACTGTGAACCAGGCTTTCAAGTTCCTAAATTATGCCATCAATGTAAGTAGAATGTGCACAATGAAAAAAAGACACTCGGAATGAGGAAGAAGCAGTGGAGGATTCTACAAGGATCTCGCCAAAACTAATGCAACCCATTTTCCTTTATAAATCCAAATTTTTTCAACACTTTGTTGTTAATATAATACACTGAAGCACCCTTACTGCTTGTATTCAAATTTAGTTCAACCAGTTCCCATGTATAGTGCAGTTATAGCACTCGTCCAAGATGGCTGCTGCACTTGATGTCAGCCATGATGATGATGATGATGATTATGATTATTATTATTATTATTATTATTATTATTATTATTATTATTATTATTATTATTATTATTATTATTCAGTATTTAAAGGGCCTAACATCTAGGTCATAGCACCCTTAATGTCCATCAAAGGCAATGTGCTGTTATAGAGTTGTACAGTATCATTTGAAGTAATTCCACATACTGTATATCAGTTGAATATATTTGTAAGTAGTACAGGAGATATTGTAAGTAGAATTTTGTAAACAATGTAAATTTATTAAGGATGAGCTGTGTGTTTAATAGAAAAAATTGTTAGCGTAAATTATATAATATTGTATCATAGGAAAATTTTATTCTCTTGTTAATTTAATATTTAGTGCTTGACAATAATGTATTTTAGTGTACCATTTGCCACCGAGGTAGACACCTCATTTGCAAATAAAGAGATTTGACTTGACTTGAGTTCCTGTGTTGTGAGAAGGAGATCATGGGGAACATACACAAGAGGTTGAAACAAGCCTATGGAAATGATTCTGTTGATCAGTAGTGGCGGTTGGGAATTAAAAGTGTGGGGGCAAAAACACACAGACAATAAACAGTACCCGGGTTTGTGGGATACAGCGGGCGTATATATACATCAAAACAGAAAAAGAAAAGCTACAAAAGAGTAAGGTTTTTTATGCTCTCATACGAATTTCGAGTAAGAGTTAAAGGCTGACAGTTTACCAATGTAAGTGCAGTAACAATAGCTTTCTTTGAGATTTTGATTCAATACTATACAATAAAACTTTCATCAAAGGAACTATATTACACATTTAATACAATTAAAAAGAAGTACGGTGTGATTATACAATTAAAATCATTCAGTATTTGACTACACACTAAGAAACTTACAGACACTAAAGAGAGTGCCAGACTGACAAATGCGCGCGGCAAGCGGGTGAACCATTCCAAATACTTTAATACACCAATACCAGACAGCTCTATCTCAACAGCATTTTGTTGAGTGCCAACAGCGACGGTGGTGACATCTAGCATGTTGGTGTGACTGCATATTTGTCAATGCCACAGCTGAGAGGAATGCATCTACACTTATTGGAAATAATTTTGTTAAAATAATTGAACAATCATAATAATTAAGAATGAAATTTTAAATTTGAAATGCCTCCTTCATAAACCTCTAAACTAGCATTATGTTAGTCATGCCTTTCGCTATGTCTTAACAATTAAAAGCAGAATTTGTTCGAGGATCCATCCAGCCTCTGGGAGGAGTATTTAACAAACTACTCTCTCCTCTTCTTTCCAGCCTTTTTCCAATTACCTGGTACAGCACGTTGTATGGACTTAGCCTAGTTTTGCGGCTGGATGTCCTTCCTAACACCACTCATATGTGGAGGGATATATGGTATATTCACTACTGCGTATTTCTGTGGTTGTTTTTCGTGTGATGTCTTGTATATATTTGAAGATGCATATGAATACGAACAGAAACCCGTAGCCAATGATCTACAGTAATTAACAGACATGATGAAAATCTCTGACTCAGTCGGGAATTGTACCAGGGCCCTCTGAACCTAAGGCCAGAACGCTGACCATTCCGTGGTGGTGATTATTGTTTTAAGAGGAAGTACAACTGGCCAACCGTCTTCTATTAACACTAATCAGAAGGGATATGGAAGAGGTCGATCACTCTGAAGAATGATGATGATATAAAAAATAAAGAAAGGCCACAAAGCACTAACCATTCAGCCAAAGTGCCAGAGGGGGCAGATAACTTAACAACATCTGTGATTTATTAAGATTTCAAGGAAAGAGAAGCAGCTTGGTCCATTATTTTGAATTCTTCTTCTTCTTCTTCTTCTTATTTTTCTTCTTTGGTACGGCCAATCTTCCCGAACTCACCTCACGCTGCTATCTCGCTCTTTCTGTAATTCAAATTTTTTGTGTTACCTCTGATGACAGAAATACATAATCTGTAAATATATAATAGATACTGGGGTCACATAAGCAAACTATGATGTTCCTGACAAGGTAGAAGTGTTCAGAATTTCTTAAAGTCTCTTTCACAAATTTATGCATAAAGAATTACCACGTCCACCTCTGTGGTGTGGTGGTCAGTGTGATTAGCTGTCACCCTCCAGAGGCCCAGGTGGATTCCCGGCTCTGCCACGGAATTTGAAAAGTGGTATGAGGGCTGGAACGGGGTCCACTCAGCCTCGGGAGGTCAACTGAGTAGAGGTGGGCTCGATTCCCACCTCAGCCATACTCGAAGTTGTTTTCCGTGGTTTCCCACTTCTTCTCCAGGAAAACGCCCGGATGGTATCTAACTTAAGGCCACGACTGCTTCCTTACCTCTTCCTTATCTATCCCTTCCAATCTTCCCATTCCCCCCACAAGGCCCATGTTCAGCATAGCAGGTGAAGCCGCCTGGGCGAGGTACTGGTCACACTCCTCAGTTGTATCCCCCGACCCAAAGTCTGATGCTCCAGGACACTGCCCTTGAGGCAGTAGAAGTGGGATCCCTCACTGAGTCCGAGGGAAAAACCAACCTTGGAGGGTAAAGAGATTAAGAAAGAAGAATTATCATACACACATATTAAATTAATCTGACTGGTGCTCAAGCCTATGCCAATAATACACTGAAATAATTTTCTTACGCCAGGCTGAGTGGCTCAGATAGTTGAGACGCCGGCCTGTTGATCCAAATTTGACAGGTTCGATCCTTGCTCAGTCGGTATTTGAAGGTGCTTAAATATATCAGCCTAATTTACTGGCATATAAAAGAATTCTTGCGGGACTAAATTCCGGCACTTTGGTGTCTCCGAAAACTGTAAAAGTAGTTAGTGGGCGGTAAAAAAAAACATCATTATTATTATTATTATTATTTTGTAAGAGTTTAAAAAAAAAAAAAAAAAAAAAAAAGCTGACTGGATTCGAAACCCATGGCCTTCAGTTTCAGGACTACCGCTATAACCATTACGCTACAGGCCCCCCAAGTTTACGATTGTGAAATTTATGATACTGTTTAACAACGTGGATCCTCAAGTTTGTTAATATTAATGGTTTTACGTCCCACTAATATTTCAGTAGAGTATTTGATTGATTTCTTAATATAAGGGGCATAGAATGTAACTTCAACACAGATGCAAGGTCATTACTTTTTTAAATACTTGCAGTGTTTATCAGTTCCCATGCCTTTATCTTGCTGGGTAATTTGTTCAGCGCATAACACTTTTCCTGGAATACAACTGCAGTGTGATATTATTTAGTGACAAACACTGATACATTATAAACAACACGCCAGTGCACCAAGAATTATACAGATGGCAATATGTTATTGAAGAGTAGGTAGCAGCACTATCAACTTTCTCGCTGAAAACCACAAGATGTCCAGTTTGTCGTATTAAAGTATTTGATCATACCTCAATGTCCATGACCTTACCGAAAAGTATACCCCTCCTACTCTTCGTCACAGCGCATGCAAAATCTCTACTACTTGCTGTGGCATTATACAAATCGATTAGTCGGTACGAACAATATTTTGTGCGTATTTCTGCTAATAATTGAGTTAATAATTAAAGGAGAAAGTGGCGGGGGTGGGGGGGGAGGACTGTCCCTCTTCGCCCCCCTTAATAACTGCTACTGCTGTTGAACACAGTATACTAAGTTGCTGCACGCAGAGATTATTATGGAACAATAGACATGATAAAATAAATTCAAGATCTTCTCGAAGCAGAGCAAACATCTGACAATTCACAGTGATGTAGAGTTTGAGGGATGTTCCACCATTCAACACATTACAACAATTTAATTAAATTATAAGAAGACCGGTTTCGACTCCCATGGAGTCATCATCAGTTCTTGGTAAAAATTAAATTAAGAGAAAATCTGATAACAATCATCATAATGAAAAATTCTTGCACCTATAGGTGGTTGCATGGAAATACATCATTGAGTTGATAGATATAACCTTGAAATGCAACATACACTTGGTAAGGAGAACTTGGTGCTTAGAAAGTTCCCAGTTCTGGCTCTAACAGTCTTGTGTTTATAGAACTCGGAAGACTGGAATTACATGTACTGGATTGAAAATCATTACAAAACACAATAAGGACACTTATAATGGTGTGGAAAACTTGGCTCTCTAAGAGCATTCTTGGATTTGACAGTCCTGTTTCTGTCTGAAAAAGATTGGATGAAATACACAATGAAGCAAAATGTATAAATACATAGATCTAGTCTAAACTGTTGCGCGTTCATGTACGCGGAACACTGGGAACACTTGTATTGTGTGATCACACACTCGTTCAAATGAAAACACTTATAACCATATGAAATATTGGCATTACTAGAACATTTATGGGTTTGACTGTCCTGCTTTCCCTGACTAAACTAGTGAAATAAATATACATTGAATGTTAAAGATAAACTACTTGGTATGTAAAGTTCTGGTTTTTGATTACAAAAATTGTCAGATAAACTACTTGGTATGTAAAGTTCTGGTTTTTTATTACAAAAATTGTCATGTGTTCGTGGAACACAGATTAGAACTGCTGGTCCAGCTTCTGTCTGCTGGAAACTAATGCATTAACGCAGTTGAAATTAATTGATTGAAAGTTTATACACCAATGTGAAACACTTGGCACTTTAATATTCTTGGGTCTGAGTAAAATATCGTTGTATGTTTACACAACTTGGCATAGACTTGTCGAGCGGTCTTGTCACAATGAACCAGAATATGTGAACCTTTTTAAAAAAATATAAAAACAGAAAACAAAGACTTGTTGACTATTACCACCACACATGAACTTATTAGTAGAATTAAGCTGGTTGAAAAGCTGGGGGAACATCCTTTAATATGGAACACTTGCTATTGTAGTTGTAACTGTCGTTGCTATTGTTGTTGTAGTATGGTGATGGTATGGCCTTGGCTTATGGAGACGTGCATTGAAGGTGTCTGAGGAAAAACAGAAAGACAGAATGAGAAACTGTTGTGTGTGTGTTCGAGTTAAAATGAAATGTTTTGTTTTTTTTTAATTTACTCACTCCGTATCCTCTCGTGCTGACCAGCCGTTTGGAGAGTGGGTTGCGATCTGTTGAACTGTGCTTGTTTGTGTGTGTGTGTATGTGTGTGCATGTGTGCGTGCGTGCATGCGTGTGGTTCTACTGTTGGTTGGGAGAGGGGGGGGAGGTGTGGCTTGCTTTGGGTTGGTTGAGGTGTGGAAGGGGTGTGTGAGAGAAGGGCGGGAGGGAGTGCTTTGTTGTCGAACCGTTCTGTCTACATAAGTCTTGATGATGAGGGGGAGAATGGCCTCGTAAAGAATGTTTGTTTTTTCGGAGGATTCGTTCAGATTATGATTAAAATTAACTTGTTGGTCTAATGATTTGTAAAATATTTCTTTGATATTGAGTAGGGGTCCCTTTTCCATGGTTTCCATGGTTTCAATAATTTGGATGTCTTTATCTGTCGGAGAATTTATGATTGGATTCGTGCATGTGTAGACCCATGGCTGAATGTCTGTTATGTTTAACTGCATTAATGTGTTCGGTGTACCTGGTGTTAAAGTTCCGTCCTGTCTGCCCAATGTAGCTTGCTGTACAAGTTTGGCACTGTAATCTGTAGATGCCTGATTTGCCAAATTTGTCCAATTTATTCACGGTCCCTGGAATGTGGAAATGAGAATGATTGTGTTGGTTGTTTTGAATGCTATTTTTACCCCATGTTTCTTAAATAGATTTGTTATTTGGAAAAATGAATCGTTGTTGAAGGTAAAAATTGAAAAGCTGTCTTTTTGTTTATTTTCTTTGATAAGAGTAGATTTAGGTTTGTTTTGGATTTCAGAAATAATTTGGTCGATGAACCTTTTGTTGTATCCATGGGAAAGAGCGATTGTTCTGATGGTGTCTAGTTCCTCTTTTAGGTTGGAGCGAGTTAATGGAATATTAAAAGCCCTGTGGACTAAGCTATAGTAGGCTGCTTTTTTGTGGGAGCTGGGTGGATTGAGTGTTGTTTTATAGTGCTGATAGTTTGCGTAGGTTTCCTGTAAATGTCGTAAGTGAGTGAGTGTTGATTTCTTGTGACTTAAGTCTAGAAAATTTAGAGAATGGTTAGACTCTGTTTCAATTGTGAATTGTATATGGGGATTCAGTTTGTTCAACTCTTCAAGAATGGTTAAGCTGTTGGTGTGTCTGCCATCCATAATTGTGAAGGTGTCATCGACAATCCTGGTCCAGAAGAAAATGTGTTTCATTTTGCTGATGTGTGTATGTTCTAGGTGGTCTAGGTAAATGTCAGCCATGATGCCCGATGCGAGTGATCCCCATTTTGTTAATATATTATTCCGTTAAAAACAAAAAAAGTTACTGTTAAAAGTAAACTTAACCAGACTGATGAATTCTTCTATTTCAAGTTTACTCAGTTTACTATTGAACCGTTCTGTTCATTGGTGCAATTATATTAATTTGAGTATTGGATATTGGAATAATACTAGGCCACCCACGAAGCCGATGTCTTACAGTATATGTCATAAAGGGGTCCAGAAGAAGCGTTCTTTTGTGAAGTGAGCGCGCGTCATTATGAGAAATCTCCAGAACCCATTAATAGAAGTTATGTCCCAAGCGAAGCCTCTTGATGAAGCTTGGGGACGCTCTTCCAGTTCCCGGCTAAACTTATTCTAGGAGGGAAGAATGAAATAAATTAATATCTTTGGTTACAGAAGAGTTGCATGGGATTTGAGGCAAGAATTGCAACCTGTATTATATCTGCTTTATTTTGATAGGCATTAGGGCTGCATTAATTAATGCATTCGCTAAGTTGCGCTCATGATAATTAATGCGGGAAAATTTTCCCGGGCACGCTAAGATTGCACGCAGCCAAGTGGCTTGATGACGCCACCCGGAATTATAAATTAAGGCCGCCAGGGCATATCAGAGTCATTCGTAGACCGAGAGGCTGCAGGAACGAATCGTCATACGGCGTGTTGGTACTGAGAACAACGCTTTGTCTTCAAGCTACAACGACGACCTGTACTGCTATTTCTGCAAAGATGTAAGTAATCAACTTGAATATCCAGATGAATTGAAGATTTTATCTGTGAGATTATGCTATGGGGAGATGAGGTACTGCTTATAAGAGACTAGTGAACTAGGAGCTTCATATTTCGGGGAGGTCAAAGTATGACGGACGAAATGCTAGTATTAATATTGGCTCAGGTTAGGAATTCTAAAACTAGATGTTGTCCGTGTGATGGGGTGAGAGAACAGTGACGGAGAGTAGTTAAGAAACTCTTGTGTACCAGGTTAAAACTCTGAACGAGACTTGGTCCGTGTAACGTGTGAGACACGTTAGTAGTGAAGACAGGCATCAAGTTTGGACAGTCTGTAATATATGAATTTATTTTCAGTTACCCCAGCATCAAGTCAGAACGAGTGTTTGACAGCATCATTCCAAAGAAGCCACAACCAGGAGCTGAAGCCAACACAACAACGGGTATCGAGCCAGGAACATTGGGAGCACCTGACCAGCACAACATCGAAGAGGACACCTTCCGACTACAGAGGGAGCTGTACGAAGACGCCACACCAGCAAGAATGTCTCCAAATGGTCAACAGTATCTGATGCAAGCCCGGCAGTCTATCAGAATGTGGTAGATCCAGTGGTCCACAGGGATGGCCGCTCCGCTATGTCTTCTATTTTAAGGTCAGAGCTTTCCAATTCTGTTTCAAGCATGTCATTGAAATTTAGATAGGAATATGGGGACCGTCAGTCAGCATATTTGTGTTAATAGGAGAGTTTCCCTTGTAATATAGAGCTAGGCCTCAAACTCGAACCCCGTACTTTAAGGTAGATGTTATTGGTAGAGTCGTTGTTAACGAATTTATAGTTCATTTTGATTGCGTTATTTTGAAGTACATGTTTGTGTAAGGGTCTGATCGAACTCAGTTGGGCATAGGAGGTTAGTTTACAGATAGGTACTTTTATTAGATCATATTCAGGCATTTGTTTCTGCAGACGTAGAAGTGTATAATTATGACCAAGTCGTGACCAGTAATTCACCCAGATTCATTGATAGAGCGAGCGAGTCCAGATATTTAAGAGATTTGAGCCCCTAAGAGGCAAAAGTAAGATTTGCAGTCGGCCTGAGAGAGCCCAACCATTGAGAGTTTATTGAATATATTTTGGAAATGCCTAGTATGGCAATGTGATGATCGCGTAAGGATTAGTGTTTTGTAGCACCAGGAGTTAGCCTATGAGAGGCATATGTACGAGGAGCGAGAGTGCTGAAGTATGGAGACAAGGGCAGATAGCCCAGGTATATTTAAATGAGGGCTTTAACAGCTGACGACGTGATGTGTTCTTTGAAAGGCAAGACTTTAGCCAGTCTTCCCGTTTGAGCTCGTAAATTAGGGGCTGCCGCAAGGGGTGGGGTGAGAATGGAGGTCATTGAGCTTGACGTCACAGGCGGGTGTGTTGGTCGTCTGCAGTATTTCAAGTATGCCAGAGGGGAAGAAACGACCTTCTTGTTTTGAAAGCAGAGAGAGAGATTTGTTTTATGTCCTACGTGTTTTACGTAAGATTTTAACACTGGCCCATTTTATACTGACACCCTTGGATGTGTTGATTGGATCTTTGATATTGTTTGCTTAGGTATCTTGGACACCTTACCTGTCATAGGACTAGGGTTCGTGACCGTGTCAGGTCATTGTAAATTTTGTGGTGATTTTGTTTGCACCGGGGTTCGATGGCGCGAGGCTTTGTAAATTTTTTTTAAGGGAATCATTGTTTTTGTGTCATTAAGCGGATATCCATCTTTCTAAACTTCGTGGCTTACACTATGGTTACATGCTTGTTGCAGATTCACGTGTTTTTGTGAAGGCAGTGAAATGATAGTCCTCGGCTCAGCGTCATTTTTCCATCTCATATTGAAATGATCTTTTACTTGTAAATAATTCAATTTTATGTAATAAATCCCTATTTGTTAAACTTGGAATGCAGCGGTGTTTTCTGTTAGATATTTTATTTTAAATTTTTATTTAGTCGAATTCTTACCTGTGGAGGCACATGTCCTAGTGTTTTATCTTTATGTTGCCCCATTATACCCATGTTATCCTGAGAAGAGCGCTCTACCGGCTGATTGAAGAGGACAGTGTTCAGGTAAGACTATGTGCACCAGCTCACGTCTGTGAGAGTTCGTTCACTACTGTACTCTGGGTTCGAGACCGGCTTTCGCCTGGACTGAACTTAATAGTGCAGTAGGGCACATAGTATTTATGGCGCAAGCCATCGTGGGGCCTCGATATTGCTGTAATGAGGGCTACCCAGACAGTGTAAACAGAGCGCCATAGTATTTATGGCGCCGAGCAACGTGGTGGCCGAAATTCCGTAAAGGAGCCATAGCACCATTGTATAAATGGCAATAGCCATCGTGTTGGCCGAATTTTCGTAAAGGGCTAACCATAGCGCCATCGTATTAATGACGACGAGTAACGAATGGCCCGATATTTCAGTAAAAGGGACCATAGCGCCTTTGTCTTTATTGTGAACTTGGTGTGGATAACGGAGGACCCGATATTGCAGTAAGGAGGGTCATACAGCTTATTTTATTATGCCGTCAGGTGATGCTTGATATTTGTGTAAACGAGCTCACACAACCAAGTGGTATTTTGTTGATTTTCCCCATAAAATAGGGCTATAGGTCATAATGTGTGTCTATAAAGGCAGGACCTGATATTTTGGGTAAATAAAGGTCGTGCAAGGCGTGATTTCAGGCATATGTTATGACAGCTGCATTCGATTAGGTGTTATGCAGGTATACCAAGTTTGGTCGGTGATTTGTACTGTTAGCTTGGTGATATATTTGGAGTAGGTTGTTAAACTTGTGAGGTTGAATGACTGCCAGTTCAGAGAGGTATTTAGTGAGGTTCTGTCTTTGATCTTACCATTTGTTTATGAAATTGCTGGTGATGGTGTTTAGCGAGGATGTGCTGATTTTGTGGTTTCATTGAAGCGATGGATGATATTCGTGCGGGGATTTGACCTGCAAGGTGTTATGTTTTACAGGTGTATAATCGGATAGCTTGGATTTTTGCATGTGGTAGTTTTAGCTGTTTTTTATGTCATGTGTTGGAGAATTTTATGTTTGTGTTGTATATATGTTTTGTATCATAGTGTTGTACTGACGGTTACCCTATGTTTGAATGACATGATATTAGATTGAGGTAGCCAATGTAGGCTTTGAAAGTTCGAGAGTTTAGCAGTAGGAACCTTTTGATAAATTAGAAAGTGTAGGAAATTTATAGTATTTGAAATTTAATCGAGGACATACGGAGCGGCTTTTCCGCCGGACTTTATAACCAGTGAGTTGAATGTCGGTAGACATGGGAGAGGTGCTGAGGCACCTGAGCGAACAGCTTGTGGCGCTTAGAGAGGATGTAGGAGCTATTAAAGGACAACAGACTACGCTTAGAGAGGATGTAGGAGCGATTAAAGGACAAACGGATAGGAATAGTGAGCTGTTCACGGAACAGTGTGCTAAAAGCGAAGTACAGTTTGCGGCGCTTGGTGAGCGTTTGAACGACCAAGTCAGTGCACAATTTAAAGAACAGGAAATTAGGAACTCAGAACAAGTAAAAGAACTGAAGGAACACTTGACCGAACGATTAGTAATCACCGAAACACGGGTAGCTAACCAAATAACTGAGCTAAGGGAGCACACTAGCATTCGTTTGGAGCAGTTGGCCTCTGAAAATGAAGCGACTAGGGAAACCATAGCAGAATTAGATACCAAAATAGAAAATGTACGGCTGTGCTGTGTTACCACGACCGAGAAGTTAAGTCAACAGATGGAAGAATCGCACAGAACGGTAGAGAAGCAAATTCAGGAAGTAAAGAATAGTATCGAGGGGATAGAACAGCGCATGGAAGAAAAAGATAAGGAGACTCAGTCCGAACTAGGAACATTTAGAGAAAACTTAGTGGCAGTCGTAGTCCGTATGGATCATACTCAAGAAGAACTAGTCAGAATAGAAGAAAAACTAGAGGCTAGGACTCAAGAAGTGGTAGACAAATATGAAAGGACGACCGAGAAAAATAAGGCTAAAATTGCTGGACTAGAACTGGATTTACGACAGACTAGGAAGGAAGTCAGCACGGAGGTCCAGGGTTTGAAGAAGTGCCGTGAGCAGGAACAACGGACAACTGAGAAACGTATACTAGGGTTAGAACATGAAATGGAGAATATACGTGATCAGTTGGACCAGTTAAAAATTGAGGAAGACAACGGAGTAAAGAAGCGAAAACTGAGTAGGACTCATAGCCCGATGGAACGCCAATATGGAGATGACAGCCTGAATGAAAGTCAGGAAGAGGGACATGAGATACTAGGAGAATCATTTAGGGCTAAACCAAGAATAGGAAATTCAACCCTATTCAGTCAAGACAGTGTATTCCCGGGTTACCATTGGATTAGGGCACCCGAGGAGAAACCGAAGAAATTTGAGGGGAATGGAGAGGTCACACCCCGTTCATTCTTGAAAGAGTTAGAGACCTACATGGAAGAAGGACAGATACCACCTGAGCGCAGACTACGCACGGCAGAAAAGTATCTTGGAGGGATTGCTGGAGCTTGGTTTAAAGCGTTTGGGCAATCATTTAGGAATTATGATGAGTTTAAACGAGCATTCCTGAATAAATTCTGGAATCAGGGACATCAGCTGGCGCTCAGAATGGAGCTATACGCACGAAGATATGCGAATAGTACACCCACTAGACTAAGCGAGTTCTTCATCTCCCAGTATTTACGTTTGCAAGAGCTAGATCATCAGCCTGAAGAGTTGGAAATCGTCACAACCATTATCAGACAGCTGCCTGTAGAGGTACAGAGGGCTCTTATCGCGGCTAATGTAACGACGGCGGTAGCAGCGGAAGAAATGCTTAGGCTCTGGGACCAAACGTCTGCACTACATCAACCACGGATACGGGCCATAGAGACTGTCCATAATGTAAACATACAGGCAGAAGAGCAGATGGAAGAAAGAGGCCACAAGGAATGTCAAAATTCCGGCACTCAAACACCTACCCGGAGGGAGCGAGATGAAGAAAATCTGAAACCCAGAGGAGATATGAACTGGCGACCTCGAAGATGGAGCACATGGCAGGAGGAACCGGACCGATGGAAAGGGCAAGAACACCGAAGAAATTCATTCGAACAGCGGCGGAATGACCGGCCGTACTGGAGACGAGACGGTGAACGTTACAACTCTAGAAGCAACCGCCAGCGATGGAATGGAAACCGAGCGAGATACGACAGGCAAAGGGAGAGTTCACTGCGCCCGAGAAATGGTGAGAGACAAGACGGCGTCTACCACTCAAGAGGGAGAGAGTCGGGGGAGATGTCAACGCGCGACACATGGCAAGAAGCGATTCGGAATCACAGTGCTGCTAACTCTCCTGGAGCTGCGAGCTTGGCATACCAAGAATTTCATAATGGCGCCAGGCCGAGGGGTCTCAACCCAAATGCACCTAGCTTTGCCGAGATCGAGAGAGAGGATAAAAAAAAACGAGAAATTTAGTGCCAGGAGATAGAATATTTCGCGAGGATGCCGGTTGGATGACTATAGCTATTCATAATTGGGTTACCACTCCTGATGATCTATTAGAGGATCCGAATAAAAGTAATTTGCCCCGACCGAAAGAATTACCTGTAATTTATACCAGAATTCACGGTTTAAACGTACGCTGTCTGGCTGACACTGGAGCCACGGTCAGTGTAGTATCACAGGCCTTAGTTTCGGACATTCAAAGTAGAGTTCGTATCCCGTCTATACCAATTTCAAAGGTCAAAATTAAAGGGATTATACCTGACAAAGTAACGTCCTGTAAGGAGCAGGTATTACTTGACATCCAGATTGGAGATTTACTGGTGTCCCATCCATGTATTGTGCTGCCTAAAATGGAATACAATCTTATATTAGGAGCCGATTTCTTAAGAGAATATGAAGCTGTAATCGACATGGGTACGAACTCTATCCTGTTAAAATTAAATGGTCACCAGGAACGAGTAGAATTAAACCAGAACCAGGATTACCAACCCGGGGAACGTATTTGGACAATGGACATGCAGACGGAAGAACTTCATTCAGAAAGGTGGCTACAGGATCACGAGGAAATTATTCCTGAGTTCGAGATTATGGTATCCGAATTGGAAGAACAGCGAGAGAAAGAAAAATTTCTAGAACTATTGCCGAGTAAAATCGAAGAAGCAAAGATTAGTCCGGAAGACAAGGGACGGCTGCAGGAGTTATTGATGAGGCATGAGACGGTCTTTGGTTCGAGGCCTGGAAAGATCCCAAATTACCAATACAAATTATGTGTAAATAACTGGGAGCCTTTCAAACAGCGACCATATCCAATTCCAGAGAAGATGTTACCCCAGGTCCGGGAGGTAATCGAAGACATGGAGAGGAACGGGATAATCGCCAAGTCCCCGAGTCCGTTTTTGAATCCGTTATGTGCAGTGCCCAAGGCGAATGGAACGGTGCGCGTGTGCCTTGACGCACGATCCTTGAACCAACGCCTAGTCCCCGAGTATGAGAGACCTCCAAACCTTAAGGATATTCTCAAGAAGTTCGGAGATATGGAATTTTTCAGTACGGTAGACATGACCTCAAGCTTTCACCATATCGTCTTGGATCCAAGTACAAATATGCTTACTGGATTTTTATTTGACAACCAGACGTATATTTTCCTACGTCTTCCATTTGGCCTAGTCTCAAGTTGAGCTGCTTTGATAAGGGCACTGGAATCGAACCTCAGTCCCGAGGTAAAAGAGTTTACTATTCGGTATATCGACGATATTTTAATCTGCACAAAAACCCTGGAAGAACACATGGAAAAATTGAATTTACTATTTCAGGACCTCGAGAGATGCAATTTCAAGGTTAATTTTGAAAAATCACACTTCTGTCAGCGCAGGGTATTGTTCCTGGGGCATGTTGTCGATGGCCAAGGCATTCGACCCAACCCAGCTAAAATTGCGGCGATACAAAATTTTCCTAGGCCGATCAAGATTAAACATGTTAGGCAGTTCTTGGGCTTAACGAACTTTTTCTCCAATCATTGTCCCGGTTACACGGATACAGTGGCGCCTCTTCAAGATTTGTTGAAGACCAATAATAGATGGAAATGGGGAGAAGAGCAAGAAAAAGCTTTTGTAAACACTAAGGTACTTTTAGAAAATTCTGTAAAATTGGGATACCCTAGCTTCGATAGGAAGTTCATCATACAGACGGACGCTTCTGCAGTTGGAGTCGGAGCAGTGCTGTACCAGGAAACACCTGAGAGGGAGCATAAAATCTCATATTTGGCTTTCATGAGTAGAAAATTACGCGGACACGAGTTGAAATACACGACCACCGAGTTGGAGATGTTAGCCATAGTTACGGCCTTAGCTCACTGGAGAAAGTATGTGTACGGATTCCCAGTAGTGATTAGAACTGATCACAAAGCACTTACCTTCATTCTTAAGACGGACATGGCTAATGCACGGGTCAGTAGATGGGCACTTTACGTCCAGCAGTTCGACCTCACGGTAGAACATTGCCCAGGGAAACTGAACATACTAGCTGACGCGTTGAGCAGAAATCCTAATCCGGAGGAACTTACAATACACCTAACTCTGTTAGACCAAGAGGATCAAAATATACTGGAGAGACTGCGGAATATTCATGAGGAGCAGGAAAATTACCCAGAGACCGGACGGCTAATCCAGTACTTTCGGAAAGAACTCCAACCCGGGACTCCACAGTACGCTGAAGCGGAGCGCAAAGCGGTAAATTACCACTACTTTAACAACATTTTGCATAAATTTGTGGATGAAAATCATACGAAATTTAGAATTGTGGTACCTCCGCGACTACAGATTGACTTGATATGGATAGCTCATCACTCTACAGGACATTCAGGAATTGATAAAGTGGTAGCAACACTGCAGGAAACTTTCGTGTGGCCTAAAATGAGGTCGATGGTACAGAAAATCCTGCGTACCTGCGACATTTGTCAGAGGGTGAAACCAAATCCGTACCTTTTAAAGCAACCGCCACGACCACTGATACCTACGGGACCACGTAAATTATTCGCAATAGACTTCTTCGGTCCCTTACCCTCTGCTACTAGGGGCTTAAAGTACATCCTTGTCTGTATGGACGTCTTCAGTAAATTTGTTACATTATGCCCTATTCAAAAGGCGAACACTCGTTCAACGCTATCGCGGATCAAAAGAAAGATAATACCTATTATGGGTAAGCCTGAGAGTATCTTAAGTGATCATGGGAGCCAATTCACTGCTGCAGGGTTTAAGCGTGAACTAGAAAGACTAGGGATCAAGCATGTCTTATCCAGCATCAGACATCCGCAAGCTAACCCGAGTGAACGTATCATGAGGGAGATATCCAAGTATTGCAGGATATACTGCCCTAGAGAACATTATAAGTGGAACACTGTAGTGCCCATTATTACAGAGTGTATTAACACAACTAGACACGAATCGACCGGTATGATTCCAGCATGGATTCACAATAATGAGCTGCCTAAACGTCCTTGGGAAAATGTAATTCCGTGCCCTAGGGATCCTCAACTAGCTCAAGAGATATGTGTTAATAACGTGGCAGAACACTTAAAAGCACAGGCTGAGAAGCGGCTGCAAAGAACTAGGAATAAAAAATTTCATAGACCTTTACAAGTGGGCGAGTTAGTGTTAGTTAAGACACCCACTGTCTCTAACCCTACAGAGAGATACTACCATAAGTTCGCGGAGCTATACACTGGACCGTATAGAATAATTCATAGTTATGAAAATAACTCATACAAGGTACAAAGCTTGGACGCTACAGTGACTAAGGTCTTTAACTCATCAAACCTTAAGCCCTTTTTCCAACCCGGCCAATATCAATTAGACAATCTAGAAGAAGAAGAAGAAGAAGAAGGAGGCGAAGAAGAGGAAGAAGAACCTGAGGACGAAGAGACCGAAAATATTGCCAGAGAGGAGGTTATCATTCCGGAAGAAGATGGAAATGACAGCGAAGAAGAACAACCAGAGATACCCAATGGTGAAGAAGAAGAAGAAGAAGTGAATATGATTTCTCCAGGCAACCAGAAACAGCGAGCTGAGCAGCGCAAAGAAACGGAGTGTCAAGACTGCGAGAGTAACCACCGGAGATTTCTAGCTCTGCTGGATGCCTATTACCAAGTTAGGAAGGATAGGGAGGCTATCATGTCTGTAGCTGAAGATAGTCCCATGCCCTGAAGTTTGGAATATTGACAGCAGATATAATTGCAATGAGAAATTGATCTTGGAATTTGGGAAAATAAAATTCTTCACAAAATTTTATTTTGTCGTTCACGGGGGGCTATGAACCGTTCTGTTCATTGGTGCAATTATATTAATTTGAGTATTGGATATTGGAATAATACTAGGCCACCCACGAAGCCGATGTCTTACAGTATATGTCATAAAGGGGTCCAGAAGAAGCGTTCTTTTGTGAAGTGAGCGCGCGTCATTATGAGAAATCTCCAGAACCCATTAATAGAAGTTATGTCCCAAGCGAAGCCTCTTGATGAAGCTTGGGGACGCTCTTCCAGTTCCCGGCTAAACTTATTCTAGGAGGGAAGAATGAAATAAATTAATATCTTTGGTTACAGAAGAGTTGCATGGGATTTGAGGCAAGAATTGCAACCTGTATTATATCTGCTTTATTTTGATAGGCATTAGGGCTGCATTAATTAATGCATTCGCTAAGTTGCGCTCATGATAATTAATGCGGGAAAATTTTCCCGGGCACGCTAAGATTGCACGCAGCCAAGTGGCTTGATGACGCCACCCGGAATTATAAATTAAGGCCGCCAGGGCATATCAGAGTCATTCGTAGACCGAGAGGCTGCAGGAACGAATCGTCATACGGCGTGTTGGTACTGAGAACAACGCTTTGTCTTCAAGCTACGACGACGACCTGTACTGCTATTTCTGCAAAGATGTAAGTAATCAACTTGAATATCCAGATGAATTGAAGATTTTATCTGTGAGATTATGCTATGGGGAGATGAGGTACTGCTTATAAGAGACTAGTGAACTAGGAGCTTCATATTTCGGGGAGGTCAAAGTATGACGGACGAAATGCTAGTATTAATATTGGCTCAGGTTAGGAATTCTAAAACTAGATGTTGTCCGTGTGATGGGGTGAGAGAACAGTGACGGAGAGTAGTTAAGAAACTCTTGTGTACCAGGTTAAAACTCTGAACGAGACTTGGTCCGTGTAACGTGTGAGACACGTTAGTAGTGAAGACAGGCATCAAGTTTGGACAGTCTGTAATATATGAATTTATTTTCAGTTACCCCAGCATCAAGTCAGAACGAGTGTTTGACAGCATCATTCCAAAGAAGCCACAACCAGGAGCTGAAGCCAACACAACAACGGGTATCGAGCCAGGAACATTGGGAGCACCTGACCAGCACAACATCGAAGAGGACACCTTCCGACTACAGAGGGAGCTGTACGAAGACGCCACACCAGCAAGAATGTCTCCAAATGGTCAACAGTATCTGATGCAAGCCCGGCAGTCTATCAGAATGTGGTAGATCCAGTGGTCCACAGGGATGGCCGCTCCGCTATGTCTTCTATTTTAAGGTCAGAGCTTTCCAATTCTGTTTCAAGCATGTCATTGAAATTTAGATAGGAATATGGGGACCGTCAGTCAGCATATTTGTGTTAATAGGAGAGTTTCCCTTGTAATATAGAGCTAGGCCTCAAACTCGAACCCCGTACTTTAAGGTAGATGTTATTGGTAGAGTCGTTGTTAACGAATTTATAGTTCATTTTGATTGCGTTATTTTGAAGTACATGTTTGTGTAAGGGTCTGATCGAACTCAGTTGGGCATAGGAGGTTAGTTTACAGATAGGTACTTTTATTAGATCATATTCAGGCATTTGTTTCTGCAGACGTAGAAGTGTATAATTATGACCAAGTCGTGACCAGTAATTCACCCAGATTCATTGATAGAGCGAGCGAGTCCAGATATTTAAGAGATTTGAGCCCCTAAGAGGCAAAAGTAAGATTTGCAGTCGGCCTGAGAGAGCCCAACCATTGAGAGTTTATTGAATATATTTTGGAAATGCCTAGTATGGCAATGTGATGATCGCGTAAGGATTAGTGTTTTGTAGCACCAGGAGTTAGCCTATGAGAGGCATATGTACGAGGAGCGAGAGTGCTGAAGTATGGAGACAAGGGCAGATAGCCCAGGTATATTTAAATGAGGGCTTTAACAGCTGACGACGTGATGTGTTCTTTGAAAGGCAAGACTTTAGCCAGTCTTCCCGTTTGAGCTCGTAAATTAGGGGCTGCCGCAAGGGGTGGGGTGAGAATGGAGGTCATTGAGCTTGACGTCACAGGCGGGTGTGTTGGTCGTCTGCAGTATTTCAAGTATGCCAGAGGGGAAGAAACGACCTTCTTGTTTTGAAAGCAGAGAGAGAGATTTGTTTTATGTCCTACGTGTTTTACGTAAGATTTTAACACTGGCCCATTTTATACTGACACCCTTGGATGTGTTGATTGGATCTTTGATATTGTTTGCTTAGGTATCTTGGACACCTTACCTGTCATAGGACTAGGGTTCGTGACCGTGTCAGGTCATTGTAAATTTTGTGGTGATTTTGTTTGCACCGGGGTTCGATGGCGCGAGGCTTTGTAAATTTTTTTTAAGGGAATCATTGTTTTTGTGTCATTAAGCGGATATCCATCTTTCTAAACTTCGTGGCTTACACTATGGTTACATGCTTGTTGCAGATTCACGTGTTTTTGTGAAGGCAGTGAAATGATAGTCCTCGGCTCAGCGTCATTTTTCCATCTCATATTGAAATGATCTTTTACTTGTAAATAATTCAATTTTATGTAATAAATCCCTATTTGTTAAACTTGGAATGCAGCGGTGTTTTCTGTTAGATATTTTATTTTAAATTTTTATTTAGTCGAATTCTTACCTGTGGAGGCACATGTCCTAGTGTTTTATCTTTATGTTGCCCCATTATACCCATGTTATCCTGAGAAGAGCGCTCTACCGGCTGATTGAAGAGGACAGTGTTCAGGTAAGACTATGTGCACCAGCTCACGTCTGTGAGAGTTCGTTCACTACTGTACTCTGGGTTCGAGACCGGCTTTCGCCTGGACTGAACTTAATAGTGCAGTAGGGCACACTATGTTGGTTCAAGTTATGTTGTATGATGGAAATGGTCTCATCTAATGGAATGCTAGGGTACATATTCTTAATGTCAAAAGATGCTAGTGAATGGTAAGACTGAATTTTGATGTTTTTGGTGTTGTTGCAAAATTCTATTGTGTTTTTAATGGAAGTTTTTGCTTGTTGGACATAGTGTTTTTTAAGGAATTTTTGGATGAATTGGGCTAGTTTGTAGGTAGGGCTGGGTCTGAAATTTATTATTGGTCTTATCGGGGTGTTTTCTTTATGAATTTTTGGGAGTGCTCGTGCTGTTGTAAGTTTGGGGTTCATGTTAATTAATTTACTGGCATCTTGTTCACTGAGGATGAATGAAGTGTTCTTAAGTAAGAGTTTCAGGTTTTTTTGGATTTTTTGCGTGGGGTCTTTTTTGATTTTTTGTAATTTCCTTCTTGAAAAAAGTTGGTGGTTTTTTTGGATGTAGTCTTCTTTGTCTAATATGACTGTGGTATTTCCTTTGTCCTAGTTACAGAAACTGAACACGCAATTAGTAAAATCCCCACACAACAACAAGAAGAAATGAGATATGAAGCCAGAAAAAGGTTAACAAAACTAATCAACAACAAAAAAAAAATTTAAAAAAAAAAACCTAACAATAGCATCAACCATCAGCAACAAATTGAACAGTTAAAAGAAAAAAAAAAATCCAACAATCTCATAGTTACACAAGCAGCGACAACAGTTACAACTACAATAGCAAGTATTCCATATTGAAGGATGTTCCCCAAGCTCTTCAACCAGCTTAATTCTACTAAGTTCATGTGTGGTGGTAATAGTCAAGTCTTTCTTTTCTGTTTTTATATATTTTTTTAAAAGGTTCACATATTCTGGTTCATTGTGACAAGACCGCTCGACAAGTCTATGCCAAGTTGTGTAAACATACGATATTTTACTCAGACCCAAGAATATTAAAGTGCCAAGTGTTTCACATTGGTGTATAAACTTTCAATCAATTAATTTCAACTGCGTTAATGCATGAGTTTCCAGCAGACAGAAGCAGGACCACCAGTTCTAATCTGTTTTCCACGAACACATGACAATTTTTGTAATCAAAAACCAGAACTTTAAATACCAAGTAGTTTATCTTTAACATTCAATGTATATTTATTTCACTAGTTTAGTCAGGGAAAGCAGGACAGTCAAACCCATAAATGTTCTAGTAACGCCAATATTTCATATGGTTATAAGTGTTTTCATTTGAACGAGTGTGTGATCAAACAATACAAGTGTTCCCAGTGTTCCGTGTACATGAACATGCAACAGTTTAGACTAGATCTATGTATTTATACATTTTGCTTCATTGTGTATTTCATCCAATCTTTTTCAGACAGAAACAGCACTGTCAAATCCAAGAATGCTCTTAGAGAGCCAAGTTTTCCACACCATTATAAGTGTCCTTATTGTGTTTTGTAATGATTTTTAATCTAGTACATGTAATTCCAGTCTTCCGAGTTCTATGAACACAAGACTGTTGGAGCCAGAACTGGGAACTTTCTACGCTCCAAGTTCTCCTTGCCAAGTGTATGCTGCATTTCAAGGTTATATCTATCAACTCAATGATGTATTTCCATACAACCACCTATAGGTGCAAGGATTTTTCGTTATGATGATTGTTATCAGATTTTCCCTTAATTTAATTTTTACCAAGAACTGATGATGACTCCATGGGAGTCGAAACTGGTCTTCTTATAATTTAATAGATTGTTGCAATGTGTTGAATGGTGGAACATCCCTCAAACTGTACTTTATTGATTAAACATCAACACGGAAATGAAGGTCGTAACTTATGATAATTTACAGTGAAATAACAACATGGTTATGGACAACAAACAACTATCTATGAGCTAAATGTTGCACCAAACGGGACTTGAGGAAGCATACTGAAACAGATGGGGTTGGAAAAGTTTTGTTCTGGATGAACTCCAAGGATGTTGACACCTGCCTATAAAGAAACAAGATATACTGTGTGCAGCAAACTCTTGACACCAATGAGAATAGTCGGGATGACTTAATTTAAGAACTGTCATGAGAAATGATACACTGCTGCATTATGTCGATCAAAAGGTTAAATCCACTGCAATACATTCTTTGCAACAGTCATCTCACTGCAGAGTTGGAATCAAAGGTGAACATGACTGTAAGGAGATAAGATTTCTGACCGACTTTAAGCATTGTTGGGAGGCAATACAACAGCTGCACTGAAATAATCACCTCTTATTTTAGCCAATGAAGCACTAAACAACAACAACAACAACAACAACTGCAAAATTATGGCAATTTTAAAGACATGATACTGTATAGGCTTTTGGGCTTATGCCGTGTCAAGAAAATAAAGTGAAATTCTTAACGTTTCACAAGGAACTGTGCTCTGCATCCTCAGAAGAAATCTCTACTCTCCATGAGAAAGGCTTCTTAAACAATGACACTTTAAATTTGGAACGTTATAATAGAAGTGGAAAATAGTACGTTCATTCGCCACCAGATGGCCCCCAGGATGTGGCAACGCTAGCGTTCGAAGCGGAAGCTCACCGAACCATCACAATCAGTCTAAGCTGTTCACGTAACGTGTTTGAATAACACATGACATTGGCAGGTGTATGGCATAGACACAAGCCTGGAATGAAACATTTGGCGATGAGGAACGTATGAATTTGGAAAACACCGAGATGAAATAACAATAGTGAAGGGACCGGGAAGGGAACTACCTACGTAAATTCTTAATGGCTGGCAATCAGGTATTACTTAATTGATAGCCGGAGTCCCTGTTGAAATTGTTAGGATTTCTACGTATTTCCACAGCTTCCCGTATAATCCTGGATCTGTAGTGTCTAGTGTGGGTAAGAGCTTGAGCATCTTGGAACATGTCATCATGACCCAACAACAGAGCGTGCTCAGCTATGACCGATTTGTCTGGTTGGTTGAGACGAATATTACGTTCATGTTCTTTGATAGGGGTACCAATGGACCGGCATGTTTGGTCGATGTATACCTTGCCACAAGTACAGGAAATTTCGTATACCCCAGGATGTAAAAGTGGGGACAATTTGTCCTTGGTTTTACTCAGACTGTGACCAATTTTAGTGGCAGTGCCAAACACGGTTTTTATATTGTGTTTGCGGAGGACCTTGGCAATTCGATCTGTGGTCTTGTGAATGTAAGGCAAGTAGGCAGTTCCCTTTACTTCTTCCTTCTGTGAGCTTTGCTTGGTCGTTTCTCTGGGATGTAGGGCTCTATGAATCTGCAAATCGCTGTAACCATTACCCTTGAACGTGACTTTGTGCGTGTCTATCTCCACCTGGATATATGATGGCTCACAGATTCGTCTCGCCCTCTTGGTGAGTGTTGTGATTTTTTTTTTTTTTTTTTTTTTTTGCAGTTGCTTTAAGTCGCACCGACTCAGATAGGTCTTATGGCAACGATGGGACAGGGAAGGGCTAGGAGTGGGAAGGAAGCGGCCGTGGCCTTAATTAAGGTACAGCCCCAGCATTTGCCTGGTGTGAAAATGGGAAACCACAGAAAACCATTTTCAGGGCCACCGACAGTGGGGTTCGAACCTACTATCTCCCGAATACTGGATACCGGCCGCACTTAAGCGACTGCAGCTATCGAGCTCGGTGAGTATTGTGAGAATGCCTTGTTTTTGTGCTGGATGGTGGTGAGAATCTGCATGAAGATAGCGATTTGTGTGGGTAGGCTTACGATAGACGCTATGTCCTAGGGAGCCGTCCGGTTTCTTTCTTACTAGAACATCCAAGAAAGGAAGGCATCTGTCAGACTCCATCTCCATAGTGAATTTTATTGACGGATGTTGCTGATTTAGGTGGTTTAGGAATAGATGAAGTTTCTCAGGACCTTCTGTCCAGACCACAATACATCATCAACATACCTCCACCATATCATATGCTTGACGGGCGCCAAAGTAATAGCCTCCTCCTCAAAATGCTCCATAAAGAAATTAGCCACTACGGGTGAAAGTGGACTTCCCATAGCCACTCCGTCCGTCTGTTTGTAAAAATCCAGCCATTAAGAATTTATGTACGTAGTTCCCTTCCCGGTCCCTTCACTATTGTTATTTTGTCTCAGTGTTTTCCAAATTCGCACATTCCTCGTCGCCAGATGTTTCATTCCAGACTTGTGTCTATGCCATACACCTGCCAATGTCATGTGTTACGCAAACATGTTATGTGAACCGCTTTGACTGATTGTGATGGTTCGGTCAGCTTCCGCTTCGAACGCTAGCATTGCCACATCCTGGGGGGGCCATCTGGTGGCGAATGAACATACCATCTTCCACTTCTATTACAACGTTCCAAATTTGAAGTGTCATTGTTTAAGAAGCCTTTCTCGTTGGCAGTCGAGGACGCAGAGCACAGTACCCTGCAAAACGTTAAGAATTTCACCTTATTTTCTTGACACGGCATAAGCCCAAAAGCCTATACAGTATCATGTCTTTAAGTACGGGCCGTGAAAGCATTAATGACAACATATGAATATTTTATTTACCAACAAAAGAGGTAGAATAGAACTAAATAGACAGCAAAGAACAAAAAAAAAAACCTTTCCATTATGCTTCATAGATCAAAATATTTCTATATGCTTAGATCTCTTCTGACAGTTAATAATTTAAAAAAAGCATTTTGCCATAAATCTAGTCTCTAACCTTCATAGATGATACACATTTCCCAACAAGCTTTCTTACTCTTTCACGTAACACTTTAGACTTAAGAATGAAGACATTTAAAAGCAATATGGTTGACTGCTGTAGGAAGTTGATAATAACGCTTCAAAAACCAGCAAAGATCACATTCGGTTACTTCGATTTCTTTGATCCACTAAGGGGACTGTTTCTGGTGAGATGTGCGGAAAAATACTGGTTCCATTGCTGCAGTCAGAATTCTATTAGTTAAGGAATGAACAAGATCATCAACAGACTGTGCAATTACAAATATCTTGCTTTTTTTTTAAATAGAGGTTGACTATGAAACTATTCTAAGAAATAAATAGACAAGATGGTCCACCTTTTCAATACAATACAATACAAGGTGAACGAAAAATGCTGCACTTGGAGGTCAGCATGCGTTTCCTCATCCCATTGCAAGACAAAAGATTCTATGGCCAAATCGAATCGGGTGCTGTTGGAAAACAAGACTAAAATGAAACACTGTCACATCCTGCAGCGCACTGGAATGTAATAGAGAAACATGCATCATCCCGCTCTACAGTACCCACCGTCGCAGCTCACTGAGTAGACGGCTGGGTTATCAAACCCTCATGAACCATGGAGCTACGGCTCAAATCTACGTCAGGTTGGATTTTTTCTTTTGTGTGTGTGACATCAGGTCCCTAGTTCCTGTCCTGTAACTGCGTTTGTAAGCATGACATCCTGTTGTCACATGACATTAGTCGAACACATGACAGTGTGATCCATTCAACTGAATGCATGAGTCTACTAACCACGCAGTGCACAATCATAACTGCTCCTGCCAAGTGCATGTAGGGCGGCTTCCTGATGGAGTACACAAACGGCGAATACGTCGATATGCTTTTAGTGTTGGGTGAATCCAATAACCAAGCTTCTGCTGCTGCTCGTGAGTATGCAGCATGGTACCCTCAAAGACGCCATCCTGATAATGTTTTTCGTCGCCTTGAGCAACGCCTGCAGGAAACTGATAAACTTTGTCCACAAGTAGTGGATAGACGTTATCCAAGGACTAGACGTACTCCACAAACAGAGGACGATATGCTTGAAGCCATTCACCAATCACCTCGGCAAAGTACCCGTGATATTACAAGGCAGTTCCAGGTATCTCAAACACTGGTTGTTGATGTGTTGCACGGCGAAAAACTGCATCCATATCATTACACGTTAATTCAACACCAGCAGCCAGAAGACCGCATTCAACGAGTATAGTTCTGTAAATGGCTTTTGCAACAAGTTGAAGATAACGAACATTTTATAAAGAATGTGATATGGAGTGATGAATGTAGATTCACTCGGGAAGGTATTTTCAACCATCACAACAGCCATTATGGGTCTGACCACAACCCACATGTCACCCGTGAACGTGGCTTTCAGGCACGCTTTGGCATAAACCTGTGGGCTGGAATCGTTGGAGGAGAGCGTTTAGGCTCTTAACTATTGCCGCACAAGTTGAATGCGCCCCGCTATCGTATGTTTCTGGGCAATACTTTGCCTGACGCTTTAGAAAACGTTCCACTTGGTGTTCAGCGACAGCAATGGTTTCAGCATGATGGTGCACCACCACACTTTGGAATGACTGTGTGTAACTGTTTAAATAAAGCATTTCCAGGGAAATGGATTGGTCGCGGAGGTCCACTGTTCTGGCCTCCACGTTTCCTGGACCTTAATCAACTAGATTTTTATTTGTGGGGACACTTAAAGGAACATGCTTATAGTACTCCACCCATGGATGTTCAAAACCTAATAGCTCGCGTGCATGCTGCATCGGCAATGGTGGATGCAGGTGTGTTGCATAGGGTCAGGCAAAGTATGTTCCAGCAAGTAGCGAAGTGTTTGCAAATGCAAGGTGGTCGCTTTGAACATCTGCTGTGAAGTGAACGTTGCTCGTAAGTGTACACACCCTGGCTCTGTGAAGATAAGGCTGGACGTCACACGTACACTATGGAATTATTGTGTGTAGCATAATGGGCAATCAAGTGTAGCCTACCTACTGTACTGTATTGTGTTCCCTTGTACCACACTGGAAAGAGACAATGTTACTGTATCCACTATTATGTTCTACGTACTGGATTTATTTGTGCCATGGACAAAACAAAGGGGTCGTTTACGTCTGTAAGAAGTTCATGTCATGTTTGAATGTGAGACAGCTCTGGCAGAGCACCGAGTTAATGCGATCTGTGCTTGGCCACGCTGCATGCCGTTACTGCGTTGCCAGAGCCTCGTTTCTTAACTCTCATTTCTATTAAACCTATAGGCACCATGCATGCCGCTCTGGCGGCCAGGCGAAGAATAACACGTGAGGCAGACTCCAGACTCGCAGTAGCTGTTCTGTTATGACTGGGCGTGTAGTTACTCTGATGATAATGGCAGAGAAAAGGAGCTCAATTAAACGCAATTTTTGTGTTGTTGGATGTTCCAATACTTATGCAAATATGGGAAGTGAAGTACAATTTTATTGTTTTCCAAAACGAGTGATAGAAGTGGACCAAAGGAGGGGATGGATACAAGCAGTTAACCGAACGAAGTAAGTAGGCCTACACATACGTACTGCACATGTTTGCAATAAGTTCAATTGATCTGATTAAATTTAATTTTGGTTTTAATTTTTAGCACTGATGGATCACTTTGGCAACCTACGACTTACTCAAGAATATGTAGGGCACATTTCATCAGAAACAGTAGATCTGGACACCCATTAAGTCCAGCCTATGTTCCAACAATATTTCCGGATGAATACAAGAAGAGGAATGTGTCGCCGGGACCCAGCTTACAGCGCTTTCACAGACAACTCAAGCGATTAAAAAAGGAAGAATCAGAACGGAAAGTTTTCAAGAACAGTTTGCCCAAGTAACATAACCAAAGATGCATCGGTGGGAACAGATGCATCTGATTTTCATTGTTCAGACTTCATGTTTTTTTGTTCAATAAATGAAAACGACGTAAATACACAAGCATGTATTCCACTTAATTTCGGTCTGGGAGGGGACATTACGAAACATGATCAAATGTGTGGAACGGAAGATGATCATGCAGACATCAAGGGTCCAGGTTTCCAAGGCTACAGTTCCATAAGGAACGATACACAAATGCACGATTTTAACAGGAGTGAACTTCAACTTCTTTGTCTTGCTGCTTGCGTTATTACTGTAACGTTTCAAAATTATGTAAAGAAACGAGATTATTGATTTTCCAAGTGAAAATGAAAAACGGACTGTCCTATTCTGCTTTGAAGAGTGCTATTCGGTGTTCACAGGACAACAATTTCAGTATTGTTAATAATAATAATAATAATAATAATAATAATAATAATAATAATAACAACAACAATGTTATTTACTTTACATCCCTCCAACTACTTTTACGTTTTCAACAAGGTGCCGGAATTAAGTCCCGCAGGAGTTCTTTTACGAGCCAGTAAGTCTACCAACATGAGGCTGTCGTATTTGAGCACCTTCAGATACCACTGGACTGAGCCTGGATCGAACCTGCCAAGTTGGGGTCAGAAGGCCAGCATCTCAACCGCCTGAGCCACTCAGCCTGGCTCACGTATTTTTACGACCATGCTTATGCAACTGGCACTGGGTACGAAACATTGCATATTCTGGCCTAGTAAGGAAAGTGTTTAAGAAACAATGCCTCCATCATTTAAGAGAAATTATGGTAATTGTCGAGTCATTATTGACTGCACGGAATTTAAGGTTGAACAGCCTCCCCAAGTAGATCAGAGAGTGCATTTCTATTCTTAGTACAAGGGTTGCTACACTGCAAAAGTTTTAACTGCAATCATGCCTAGTGATCTAAATGTTACAGTGGAAGAGCTAGCAATTCATTCATAACCGAACCGACAGTGGTTTATTAACTTTCCTTCAACCTGACTGATAAAGATTTTCCTGGCATCAGAATTAACTTATCTGGCCGCGGTGTCGTAATCGTGACACCACCGTTCTTACATGACGGGAGATTGACAGCTAAGGAAGTTGAGAGTACTTACAATATTGCGAGTGTTAGAATTCACGTAGAAAGGTGTATTCAAAGTATCAAATTGTACAATATATTACAGAAATTGCCAACAGAACTTTTTCCACACGTGGATGACATCGTGCATATGTGTTGCGTGTTAACAAATTTGCAAGCTTCAATAATTAAAGAATAGTTTGAGAATTGTTCTACCATCAGTTTGTTTTATATATTCTTTGTTTACATTTTGATCTGTTCAATGTTCAACAAGCAAGAATTAACAAATAAATACTTTATTATTATTATTATTATTATTATTATTATTATTATTATTATTATTATTATGAATACCGCTAATTTTTGTCAATTGAAATTATTGAAATAGAACTCTGTCATATTGGTGAGACATTCCCCGAGATACTTATTGTCTTGATAAATACGTATTGTCAACTGTTATGCTTTGCTATATACATATAGATCACATTTTCCCAAGCCACTTACCTACAACAGTATTTGTATTTGTGTGTAATACATATGACTTGTCTTTAATGTACAGGATTTTATTTTGCTCGTCAAAGTAAAGATAACGTACTCGCTCATTTCCTGACTCATCTATTATTGGTTTATCTTTACAGGAAGATGGACAATTAACTTCTAACACTGTCAGCTACATTTCTTTTGAGAACTATGCCATATGGAGATCCACAAATCCAAGATTGTTTCTTGTGGATTATTAACCCACATCGAATAACACGAACACCAAATGAACTTCCATAGCATTCTATTGTTCACTTTCCATTTCACTTCCGTAAGAAAGATTGTTAAAAGCAGCTCCCCCAATTGGAAATTCAGTTACAAATGCGAGAGCTAAAGTATCAAAGTTATGTCGCCTAGTTTTGATCCGATGTGCTTTTGTGCTAGCAGATATTTTTATCTTTCTTTCTTGAAACAATCGAGGGCTTCCTTATTGAGATAGAGTGTACAGGGAGATTTTAATTATATGATCTGTATCAACCTGCACTTTGCTGTTAGAAACATTTCGTCACTCACAATGCGAAAGGTGTATTTGTCTGGCAAGCGCACGTCGTTAGAGACTTGTAAATGTAATAGCTGTGTCAAAATTTCCTCACATTCTTCTCTCTCCACATCATTCACTACCCTGTCTATCAATGAGGTGACTATGGCCCTGCACGATTGTTCGATCTCAGTACTTGCTTCTGCTCAAAGCATTGTACACAGACTGCATGTGTTTTAAAATATCCTCAGTTAATTCAAGGGGGGAAGAGATATCTCCAAAGTCTTTTTACCGAACAGTTCTTCTACGCGTTTGCCTTTTCTACATTTTTCTGTTGACATTGTTTTCGGGCTCGGTTTTTCCCATTTCGAGAGCGGTCTGTTTTGAAGGCAACACTTCAATTATTTATATAATACACTACCGCAGCTACCGGTATGTGTTTGCAAGTTTCCCTGGTGCCAGCAGGAACATTCGCTGCTAGAAACATTATGATTCTGGTCAACCTGAACACAAAATAAAACAACTTAGCAAACACGCATTAAGTAATCCTTACTAAATAAACTTTACAAATTTTTAACTAACTACACCTTGCCTACCTCAAGTTTCACGATATAAGGCAGCAAAGTGACAGATGTTTGTCGGGTGACTTTTCCTGTGATGTATCCGAAACCATTCGAAATGAACTCTTCAACGCCGTTCACGTGGCCACTGACAACAAGGTTTCTTCCTTTACTGGATAATGATTCACTTAGATCCCCAAATTGAATCATTTTAAACCCGCATCTTGTTCGAATGTTGCACATCTTGTACCGAGACTCTGGCACTACGCCTCACCTCTTGTTTCAGAACGGGCCACTATGTAGCGCTAGTAGTAGCATTTCGATCTATCTGCACGTTGCCTAATGGTGGGACTAGGTTTTGCAAGATAAACTTTTGTCGTGAATTTCCGACGAGGAAACGCATGCCGACCTCAACGTGCAGCATTTTTTGTTCACCCTGTATATCAAGTAAATAATATTACATGAGTCTTGGGGCTAGTTTCAGCCACTTACTGGCCATCTTCAGCTGAAATAAAATTGAACAGATTGTGTGATAACTAAAACATATGTATAAAAGACAAAGACACTGTCGCAGGAATAATTATAACATTAAAATACATATAAAACAAAAATTAAGGTTGTGATCATCTTGTCATAATATGAGGTCTTTAAGTAGAGTAAGGACCTCAGGCAAGGAAGTAAATCTGGAAATGATAGCCAGAATTAGGAATGAGTAATAAACAGAAAATAAATTAAAAAGGAGATAAATATTATCTATGAGACTAACTGCTATAGTGAAAGGTACAGTATATGTAATGTCTGATGTGGAACATACATTGACATGCTGGAGGAAGCAGGCAAGTCATCAAAACAAGTACTGACCTGTTGTAGGAAGCAGGCAATGGAAACAAAGGAGATAGGGAGAGGAGGGGAGGGGGGTAAAGAAAGGAGGGGAAGGGGGTAGGAGGGAAGTGGGGAGGGAGGGGAGAAGGAGTGAAGGGGTGTCTAAGGTGGGGCTGAAGGATGTCGAAAGAAAAGAAAGAATTCTTTTTATCTGAGACACGATTACAACAGATAGGAATTAAAACATACATACATCATCATTATAGACTGTTATGCCTTTCAGCCTTCAGTCTGCAAGCCTCTGTGAATTTACTAAGCATCGCCACAATCCTCTATTTGCAACTAGTTCTGTGGCCTCATTTCGTTCTATACCTCTTATCCTTAAATCATTAGAAACCGAGTCTAACCATCATCGTCTTGGTCTCCCTCTACTCCTCGTACCCTCCATAACACAGTCCAATATTCTCCTACGTAACCTATCCTCCTCCATTCGTCTCACATGACTCCACCACCGAAGCTGGTTTATGCGTACAGTTTCATCCATCGAGTTAATTCCTAACTTAGCCTTTATCTCCTCGTTTCGAGTACCCTCCTGCCTCATTCCCACCTGTTTGTACCAGCAATCATTCTTGCTACTTTCATGTCTATTACTTCTAACTTATGAATAAGATATTCTGAGTCCACACAGCTTTCACTCTCGTAAAGTAAAGTTGGTCTGAAAACAGACCGATGTAAAGATAGTTTCATCCAGGAACTGACTTCCTTCTTACAGAACACAGTTGATCGCAACTGTGAGCTCACTGCATTAGCTTTACTACACCTTGATTCAATCTCACTTACTATTACCATCCAGGGAGAACACACAACCTAAAAACTTAAAATTATCTACCTGTTCCAGCTTTGTATCACAAATCCGACATTCAATTCTGTTGAATTTCTTACCTACTGGCATCAATTTAGTCTTCGAGAGGCTAATTTTCAAACCATACTCATTGCACCTATTTTCAAGTTCCAAGATATTAGACTGCAGGCTTTCGGCACAATCTGCCATTAAGACCAAGTCATCAGCATAGGCTAGACTGCTTACTACATTTCCACCTAACTGAATCCCTCCCTGCCATTTTATACCTTTCAGCAGATGATCCATGTAAACTACGAACAGCAAAGGTGAAAGATTACAGCCTTGTCTAACTCCTGTAAGTACCCTGAACCAAGAACTCATTCTACCATCAACTCTCACTGCAGCCAAATTGTCAACATAAATGCCTTTGATTGATTTTAATAATCTACCCTTAATTCCATAGTCCCCCAGTATGGCAAACATCTTGGTACCCTGTCATATGCTTTCTCTAGATCTACGAAACATAAACACAACTGTCTATTCCTCTCGTAACACTTTTCAATTACCTGGCGCATACTGAAAATCTGATCCTGACAGCCTCTGTGGTCTGAAACCACACTGGTTTTCATCCAACCACTGATCGCACCCTCCCTTCCAAGATGACAGTGAATACTTTGCCTGGTATACTAATCAATGAGGAATTAAAAGGTCAAATAAAAAGTTTGATTTCTCTGAAATGTCATCAACATTGAAGTTAGGATTGAAAAGCTGTTCCAGATGGATAAAACAACTTTCCATAATATTTAGCAGGGGGCCTTTATCTATAATTTTTAGAATTTTCATGTCTTGATTGATATTAGTGAACTTATGGTTAGTATCACCCATGTGCTGTCCCATGGCCGAAAATATTTTGTATTTCAGGGCGTTAGCATGCTCTAAGTGTTTAAGACATTAGTTACTGCACCTTTATCTAGTTTTATACATTGATTCCCCTCTTCGCTCACCCGGTCATGAGGCACAACACATTAACATAGTTACATAGTAAAAAGACATTGCTACATGATTTCAAGGCATCATGTTTTGCAAACAGAATGGTATAACATTTTCCTAGGGTTCAAAATTGTGTGCAAAATGTGCTCACTGAACATTAGTACCATACAGTACGCCTGCAGGGGAATAGCACCCCTATAACCATGTGCATATTAGCTGGGCTGCAGCAAACTATATTGGAAGGGACTGGTGAATCACACTGTATAAGAAAGCATAAAGGTCCAATAATTTTGCCTTGTGGAAATCCCTTCTTAATCACTACAGAATCAGATAATGCTACATCTAATCTAATTCTCAGAGTTCTATTTTCTAGAAATTTAGCTACCCTTCCATCACTCTTTTGTACAGTTTGATAGCCCTCACTTTCATCAGTAGCCTCTCATAATCTACCCTATGTGTCATCATCATCATTTCATTTGCATCACGACGTGCAGGTCGCCTACGGGTGTCAAATCAAAAGCCCTGCATCTGGCGAGCCGAACTTGTCCGCGGACACTCCCAGCACTAAAAGCCATATGCCATTTCATTTCATCTAGCGTATCAAAAGCCTTGAATAGGTTAGTAGCGATATAGTCCACTGAACTCCTGAATCTAAAATAACTCCTATATCTTGCTGGAATCCTGCAAGTCAAACCTCACTGCAATAACCTTTCCTAAACCTGAACTTCCTTCTATCAAACCAGTTAGTAATTTGGCAAAAACATTCCTAATATAATCAGAAAGAACGCTTTCCTGGAGTTTACACACAACATATGTCAAGTTCACTGGCCTGTAATTATCCACTTTATGTTTATTATCGTAACCATTCTTTTGTACGCTTGGACTACTATAGCAGCAACTTTCCATTCATTTTATATAGCTCCTTCATGCAAACAGTAATCCAACAGGTACTTCAGAAATGGTACTATATCCCAACCCACTGCTTTTAGTATGACCCCAGAAATCTTATCTATTCCAGGTGCTTTTGTAGTTTTCAATGTGTGTATCTTTTTGCAAATATCTTTCTTATCATAGGTAAATTTTAGTATTTCAGTAGGATTTTTTTTTACAATTTGCTTTACTTTGCACCGACACAGTTAGGTGTATGGCAACGATGGAACAGGAGAGGGCTAGGAGTGGGGAAGGAAGCGGCCATGGCCTTAATTAAGGTACAGCCGCAGCATTTGCCTGGTGTGAAAATGGGGAAAACCATCTCCAGGGCTGCTGACAGTGGGGTTCGAACCCAGTGTCTCCCAAATGCAAGCTCACAGCTGTGCGATCTTAACCGCACAGCCAACTCGCTCGGTTTTCACTAGTATTAGTCAACCCCTCTACGTGGGCATTATCCTTATATCCAACTATTTAGACAGGGCCAACTAAATACTTCTGCCTTCTATAAATTCTCACATATACACTCCCCTTGTTTATTAATGGTTCCAAGAATGTCGTTACTGGAACCTATTTCTGTTTTAAAGTACCTATGCATATACTGTAGTTCCATGTTTCATTAAAATTAATCTGACTGCCAAGTATGCTTGCTAACGTGTTATCCTTTGCTGACCTCTCTGTTAAATTCAATTTCCTGGTAATTCCTTCCATTTCTCCATACTTCCACACACATTCCTAACTATTTCTTTCAAACCTGCACCTCCTCCTTAATATCTTTACTGCTCTGTTATAATATAGCAGGTCTTAACTATTCCTTACTACTTTTAAAGATACATAGATATTTTCACCCTCCTCAACATCATCATCATCATCATCATCATTTCCCCTTATCCAGCTCCTGCCGGGTCAGGGTACTTCTCCATCTTCCTCTTTCCTTCTACCATTTCTCTTCCATGATCTCGTCCCAGTCTAAATTTTGTCTTCTTATGCTGCTATTCACTGATTCAATCCATCTTGTTCTAGGTCTTCCTCTTGTTCTCTTGCCCTCGCACTTTGCCTCCAGCATCTGTCTTGGAATTCTATTCTCCTCCATCCTCTGTTTATTCTTTTCAACTCTCTCATTTAGCTTTCCTATCCCAACTTCCTTCCTAACAATTTTTCACTCTGATTTTCCTTGTCTTTCCTATCAGACTTCTTAGGAATTTCATCTCACTGGCTCGAATTCTACTCTCTTGCCTACTAGTCAAAGTCCACATCTCAGCTGCGTAAATTAGTACGGATACATAGTACATTTTTTACATTATCTCTTTACTTTTCCTTAGCACTACTTTGCTCCAAACAAGTTTTCTTACACTTTGGTAGAATGCATTACTCTGCTGTATCCTCCTGCTAATCTCCATGTCCACCCTAGCATTTTGCATTAATTCACTTCCTATGTATTTAAAGCTGTCCACAATTTCCAGGCTCCGGCTTCCAATTTTCACAGTGCCCTTTCCTTGCCTTTCCCCTCTCGATATCACCATTGCGCCCTTACTGTGTCCAATAACGGTGTAAATAAAATTCTCCGACTACCCAGATGATCTCAGGGTATATTTACTGTAAAATCCCAAAAAGTGGTGCTACTGCCTATAATTCATGATCCTACATTTCCGATGGACGTCTCCATCCCTTCGCACCTAATTTATCGCTTTAGAAAGATAAGAATTGCAACACATACTTATCAGTAAACTATTCTACCATTTCAACCTATAAATAAATATATTACACATATTTAATCTTAACCAACTAGTTTATTAACATAATAATATGCTTAGGAAAGAGAAAATCATATTAATGTTTTGTTTCATTCTTCAAAATTCCAAATGTATATCATAAGAGTCTCTTTATGTACATATCAGTTCTCTAATAATGATCACTTGCAGTCTTGACATGAGCTAACTCTGCATTTCCATTCATAGAACTGATGATTGAACTCTTCTTTCATCGTAACATGTCTGCAGATATTTATATTGAAAATTATTAAAATCATTTCTAAAGAAACACATATTTTCTGTCTTTAAGCTTTTAACTTTGTTTCTGACCAACTAAATTGTTCTTCTGCCACTATCAATAATGGTTGAATGACTCGCTAAGCTTGCTATTTTCTACTGCCATGCATAATCCTGGCACCTACTGGCCTAACCAGACAGCATTTAATTATTTAAATAGCATCATATAACCTCATGAAACCATTATCTATGACTGAATTCTAATTATTTTAGTTCTTAATTAATCACAACTCTCAATTAATATTCTAAGTTCTACCTTCAATGAAATGATATTCGCCTCTTAAATTGATTCATTCCTTTTAATCAATTGGATAGCTCAATTACAACTATACATAGATACATATTCCACATCGTTCCATCTTAAGCGATAGGTCAGCGAACGAGGCTTCTCCACCACCTGCGGTCTCTGAACTTCTCTCCTTTTTCGATGCTTTCCCAAGTATGTCCTCGCTGATGAATGTCAATCTTCACTATGTCCCTGTACCTAAGTCTTGGTCGCCCTCTTGGTCTTTGTCTTCAAGTGATGCCTCTATAGTTGAAACATTTCTTTCTATCTTCTTTCTTGAAAACTGGAATTATGATGCCTGTTTTCCAATCGACTGGTATGTCCCCTTCCTTCCAGATCTCACACGAAAGAGTCTGTAGATCCAATGTTTTCCAGAAATGCCCATAGCCTTGATCATTTCTCCATTAATTTCATCAGCACCAGCTGATTTTCCAGTTTTGATGTATTTCCAGGCATATTCTAAATCACTTCATGTTAAGTCTAACCTCTTGTCAGAGGCAGAATTGCATGAGATAGTATAGTTGAGAGCTCAAGAGATGAGTTTCGCTAGGAATGTGGCCGGGAATGCGTTAGCCCTCGCTTCTCCCCTCGTCCCTGGCTTCTCGTCACCAAGCTTGAGTATGTACTTGCGTTTCTGAAAACGTTGGCCCTCGCAGTCGCAGTGTCCTCAGGTGGTCTCTTCCTGCAAGGCACTCGATTTTAGTACGTCGCAGGTGGGTAGCATTATTCATCTATTAATAGACTACATCTGACCAGCAAAATATCAAGATAAGGCAGTTTCCAACTAATAGTAATCTAGGTTACTTTCCACTGACACTGGGAATTTATGCCATCTTCGATTTTATCACAGGCAGAGTCCATCCTCAAGGTGCAAATTGAAAGAGCTTCTGTTATTATGTTTTATTTTAATATATATACTGTATTTATTATAATAATATTTTTCACATACTTTTACAAAATGATCGCCAACATCCGATGACGGTTACAGCACTAGAAGAAGACAATACTTATTTCCTCTACTTCAAATGCAGTAAGTTACATGAAGTGAGCTACAGGCAGGTCAATTTCGTTGGTCAGTGAGCCGAGTTACGAATGCATTCTCTCTCACACACATCCCGGCGTGTTCATTATGTGAAGATGATGATGATAATAATAATAATAATAATATAATAATAATAATAATAATAATAATAATAATAATAATAATAATAATAATGAACCATATTAAACATGTAGTAATAGATACAAGAAAAGCATTCATATCAAAAATAGCAATAAATGATTACTCTGTCCCCAGTTCCAGGTGATCCGGAACTTAGGGATGGGAGTATTCTATTCTACTATTCTGTATAACAATGTTCCCGGTTGTGCGTCAGGAATTCTGCCCCGCAAGGGTTATTTTACGTGTAGATAAAGTTGTCGTCACGACGCTGAGTTCAGCATCTTCAAATACCATTGCACTTAGCCGAGATCAAACCCACCAACTTAAGCTCCGAAAGCCAGTGCTGTACCGTCTGAAAAGGGTGAGAGAGGAAGGAATTTATTCATTATTCGATGATTTAGTTTAGTGAAGAACTCAATTTTATAGAAATTTATTTAATCACAAAATATTTATAAAAAGACTGTAGGGCTAATGAGCTTCATCAATCCTTGTGTCCCTATGTCACTTTTCTTGATGATACACAAAACTATGAAATAAAATAACATTTAAAACAATAAACTGTAGGCCTAAATTAGCTTCATCTATCCCTGTGTCCCTATGTATCTTTTCTTGATACACAAAACTATGAAAAAAAATAACAGTTAAAACAACAGACTGTAGGCCTAAATTAGGCTCATCAATCCTTGTGTCCCTATGTCACTTTTCTTGATGATACACAGAATAATGAAATAAAATAACATTAAAAACAATATTTCCTGAGGTGGAGACGAATTTAAAGTAACGTTTCTACATGAACGAATTACCAGAAACTGTACAAAGAAGCGTTTGAAGAGCATCTTCGATGGGTCACTCACTGTCTGTTAGGGGATAAGCAAGTTCAGATTCGGACGAGGAAAACTGGTCATCACTTGATTCATTAGAGTCACTATCCCGAGATATGATGAATTCTTCGAGCGCGTCTTCCATCAGTCCATCATTCTGCCCGTACTCTTTCCCACTGTTACGAACGTGAGAACAATATCTTTCCCAGTCTTCTTTGCTAATAGAAGAAATTGCAGTTCTCGTTACGGCTTCGAGCTTTGTCATGGAAATGTCCCCGGTAACAATGCTTTCCAGTACAATCCTCTTTGCTTTCACCCAAGCCAGTTCAATGGCATTAAACTCGCACATGTAAAGCGGCAAACAAATTACGTCATACCCATCTGACCTTAAAAGCTCATCAATCCAGAAGATTTTCTCGGGACTTTTATTAATTTCACTCAAATGGAAGAGTTCCGATTTTCTCATGTCCTCACCATATGGCACATTGTTCCTTTCCAGCCAGCTTTTCATTTCCTTCTTAACAGCATACTTCGTGGGGGGTTTGTTCTGTTGCACACAATGATACAAAGCATTATCTAACACTATAACGCTGTTCTTAGGGAGGTTAGGCCACAGCTTCTCATGAATCCACTTCTCAAAATTCTCTGCGTTCATCTGGCCATGATAATCTCCTGACGATTTCCCGGCCTTAAAAACAAGCAACGCTCCTTCCAGGAACCCATCTTCACATCCCGCGTGTAGAATTATTAAGCTGTTCGATGAACTTCTGTTGGTCATAACACCAGGTTGATTGTCACTTTGCCAACACTTATTAAATGTTAAATTATTATCTACCCATGTTTCACCTACATAAACAATGTAATGCTGCATAGCTCTTAAATATCTACAACGCTAACTGACTATGTTTGGGCACTCCACCAAAATTTTTCTGAAATTCTGACACTTCTTCCACTTAAATCCCATATTTCTTAAAATTCGCCTCAAGGTATGAACGCTCCACGGAAATTTGATTTTCTCCTTGATGGCACTCAAAAGCTTGGGGCATGTAGGCACTTTCTTCTGGACTACATGAAAGTCTTGAATTACTTCTCTTATTACCCCTCTGTTAAACCCATCACACTGCACTTTTCTTTCTTCGAGCTGTGGGCGATGCTTCCCTGGTGTTCATAGTGACGCATCGCCAGCTGCCGTACTTTCCTTGTGAATTCTACTCACTGTGATGACTGAAATGCCTGTGTAATTAGATACACGCAAATTAGTTTGCCTCAGTAAGTGTTTCAGTTGCCCTCCTCGTGCCTGATCACATTCTTGGATAACATGTCTGATAACCTCCCTAGCTTCGCTGTGGATAGTGGATAGCAGGGTTCCATAATAGTAATACAAAGTAGCACTATAATAACGTAAATGTTTTATGACACAGTTACGTAAGCCTCAATATATAAATCGCTGTTCAACACTTAACAATACACAGACAAGATCTACGCTACCGAACTGTTCAACTGGCCACTTGTATCATCAAAGGAAGATTGGCTGCTGGCTGACGATACTTTTAGGAAGAGCCATAGCCGAGACAACAGAGAGAGACAGCTGTTCCCCCGTGTCCCACCTCACGTCCCACTAGTCTTCTCTTGAGCTGGCATATACCGGTACTATTTTTTTTTTTTTGTGTCGGCTGCATGCAATTCACATTTAGCAATTCGTCAAAGTAAGTCCTCCAAGTCTCTTTAATCTTATCATCTTGAGTGATCAAATTTTCATTATCATCTCTTGGGTATTTGGAGCGTTCTGTATCTCTTTTTCTATTTTTCATCATTCCATATAACATTTTCTTATAACCATTAACATCCTCTTTCAATTCATCACTCCACTTGTTCAACCCCTTTCCTCATTCTTCTATAACAACCTGCTTTGCTTGTTTTTTTAGCAACCCTGTATAGTTCCTTATTATGGTCAGTCCGGTCCTTGTAATATTTTCTGAACATGTTGTTCTTGTACAGGACAGCAGTTCTTGTTCTGTCATTCCACCATGGAGTTTCCTTCCATCTTCTTGTGCCACTGGTTCGGCCACATACCTTCTCAGTTATCAATACTAGATTTTCTTTCAGACCCTTCCATTCCTCCTCAACTGTTCTTTCATCTGTCTTTGGTAGTACTGTTTTGATGTTTTCTTGGAATTCTATTATTCTATCATTGTCCTTCAGCTTTCAAGTCTTGAGTTTCTTTACCTGTGTGGTTCTTACTTCTTTTAACTTGTTAAACCTGTAGTATCCAATGAGGAGTCTATGATCACTTTCCAGAGAGACGCTAGGAATCACTTTTACTTCTAACAGTCTATTTTGTAGTTCTTTCTCTATCAAAAAGTAGTCTATAAGAGATTCACTTTTTTCATCCCATCCATATCTTGTGACCTTATGGCTTTTTTGTTTTTGATACCATGAGTTCCCTATAACAAGGGTGTTCCTCAGACAGAGATCAAGGAGTCTAGTTCCTTCCAGGTTTCGTGGACCCCATCCATGTGCTCCTAGAATACTTTCATATCCATCTCTTACAGTTCCTACTTGAGCATTCATATACCCTATGATAATCGTTCCATTTCCTCTTATTCTTTCCTCTATTGTCTACAAAATGTTCTCTTTTTTTTTATTCATCTTCACAACCAGCCTGTGGTGCATAGCACTGAATGATGTTGATGTTCTGGGAAGAATCCAATTTCAGCATTATGTGAAGAATCCGATCAGAAACAAATTTTATTTCCACTACATGATCTTTCATTTGATGATCCATAACAACACCAACTCCATTTTTTGTTTGATCTCCACCTGACCAGAATAGATGATATCCCTCTCTGAGTTCCTTTGATCCTTTTCCCTTCCACTTGGTTTCACTGAAACCCAGTATGTTTATGTTCCTTGTTTTCATTAAGTCTACACATTCCTCTATTTTGTCAGTTAGTGTCAAAATGTTTAACATGGCAATTTTGATTACAGTCTCATATCGAGTTTTGTGTGTTCTCCTCTTTGGTTGTGAAAGAGCATCGGGTATCGAACCGTCATTAATATCATTACCAAGGAGGGAACTATAGCCATTACTCTGGTGATTACAATATTTCCCTCTGAGGCCTCATTTAGTTTAGAAAGCAATTCCAAATTATTCAGAAGCTGACTTGCTGGGCCTATCATTTCCGAAGATTTTTCTGTCAGGGTCATCTCCCTTAGCCTTTAACCCTTTCAAGGTCAGATTTTCTAAACGCTCACATACCCCACAATTTAGGTTTTTACAAGCACATAAATAAATCTCTCTATAAATAGCAAAACACACTCATTGGACATTATATTCACAAAAATCGATAAAATACAGACGAATGAAATAAAAAACAACAATATCACATCATTTTCCTGCTTAAAAGTTTTTTTGTATGATATTCCTCAAAGCATGGGGCTGGGCACAAACCAGTATTCTTCTAAGCTATGTTTGTTTACATGACCCATTAGCATACTTATTGCTAAAAATAAATACATTTCTTCGACAGTAATATCAGTACAACTAAGGTTAAGTTATGAGTAGGTTCCCACCTTCCAATACTTATCAATTTCTATATAATAGGCTTATTAATTACATAATATAAACCATATAATCTCTAGTACATGTTTCGTTCCGATTATGGAACATCTTCAGCTAAAATTTGATAAAATGGCAAGACAATTAAAATACATTGATGTTGTGATGATACAAAAGCTAAAAGATATGATAAAATGGCTCGAAGGTTAAAAACATATGATAATGATGATGAGATAAAGTTCATTCATGTTGGTTAAAAATTCAACAAGTCAGTGTTCAAATGACTAAAAACGGCGATAAGGTTCTTCTTCATGTTGGAGACGTGTACATTTTGTTGATCTTGAAGATAAATTGAAGAAATACAAGATTTTCTTATATGTATTTATCGGGGGAACTCTTGATAAAATAACCGTAGTTGAAGTTGAGTTTTGGTAGGATTATTGAAATGAGTCTAAAACGAGAAAAGAATGAGTAAAATAGAAAATATTTTAAGGAGAAAACCTTGTTAAAAATGTATGTTCGCGAGAATGAAGGATAATGGAGTTGATTACCTTATAGTCAGTCTTGTCGTATTTAACGTCCTCCCTTATGCCGTATTGTTAACTGACTGAGTCCTGTGTACGTGTGTAAGGTATTTGCGGTGGGCGGGGAGTATTGGAACGAGAGGTAAGTGACGTGAGGAGAGCGGGTGAAATGTTGTGTAGGGTGGAGCTAACTGAGGAGTGGCGTTGTGATAGGTTAGGGGAAACGGAAGGAAAGGTAGGGGGACAATTATGTAGGGTGGAGCTAATCGGAAGGAGGTGTGTTGGTTGTTTGTTGGGATTCTTTTTGATGGTTTTTCTAGATGAATCTAAATTGGTAGCCTCTTCTAATAATATATTTATATTTTCCGTAATTTCGTTAACATTCTGGTTGGGATTTCGCTTCTGATCAATTTCAATATAGATATTTTCAAGGATATTCATTAATTTACCTTTGTTTAGCGTTCGTAGAATGGTTAAGTCCCTTTCTATCGATGTAAAATTGTGTTTATATTCGGTCATGTGAAGACTCATGGCCGAGTACTTCCTGTGTTTTTCGGCATTAATATGTTCTTGATATCTTACTGAGAAATTACGGCCTGTTTGTCCGATATAAGAATTGGCACAATTTGAGCATTTAAGCCTATATATCCCGGAATTTAAATATTTGTTATTACTTGCAATGCTTTGATGATTGAAAATTAAACGTTGATTGTTGTTATTGGTGCGAAAAGCAATTTTGAAATTGAATTTCTTAAAAATGTTAGTAATCTGGTAAATATTCCCGTTATTATAAGTAAAGGTGGCGAAGTTCTTCTTTTTATGTTCTTTTACTAGCTGCGTTTGAGGTTTATTCTTCATTTTATTCATTAATCTATCTATGTAGTGTTTTGTGTATCCGTTGCTTATCGCTATTTTGTAAATGAGATTAATTTCTTTTTGGAGGTCGTTTTTGGACAAGGGAATGTTAAAGGCTCTATTTAACATACTTAAAAAGGCACATAAAAGGAGTTCCTTTTTAAGTATGTTAAATAGAGCCTTTAACATTCCCTTGTCCAAAAACGACCTCCAAAAAGAAATTAATCTCATTTACAAAATAGCGATAAGCAACGGATACACAAAACACTACATAGATAGATTAATGAATAAAATGAAGAATAAACCTCAAACGCAGCTAGTAAAAGAACATAAAAAGAAGAACTTCGCCACCTTTACTTATAATAACGGGAATATTTACCAGATTACTAACATTTTTAAGAAATTCAATTTCAAAATTGCTTTTCGCACCAATAACAACAATCAACGTTTAATTTTCAATCATCAAAGCATTGCAAGTAATAACAAATATTTAAATTCCGGGATATATAGGCTTAAATGCTCAAATTGTGCCAATTCTTATATCGGACAAACAGGCCGTAATTTCTCAGTAAGATATCAAGAACATATTAATGCCGAAAAACACAGGAAGTACTCGGCCATGAGTCTTCACATGACCGAATATAAACACAATTTTACATCGATAGAAAGGGACTTAACCATTCTACGAACGCTAAACAAAGGTAAATTAATGAATATCCTTGAAAATATCTATATTGAAATTGATCAGAAGCGAAATCCCAACCAGAATGTTAACGAAATTACGGAAAATATAAATATATTATTAGAAGAGGCTACCAATTTAGATTCATCTAGAAAAACCATCAAAAAGAATCCCAACAAACAACCAACACACCTCCTTCCGATTAGCTCCACCCTACATAATTGTCCCCCTACCTTTCCTTCCGTTTCCCCTAACCTATCACAACGCCACTCCTCAGTTAGCTCCACCCTACACAACATTTCACCCGCTCTCCTCACGTCACTTACCTCTCGTTCCAATACTCCCCGCCCACCGCAAATACCTTACACACGTACACAGGACTCAGTCAGTTAACAATACGGCATAAGGGAGGACGTTAAATACGACAAGACTGACTATAAGGTAATCAACTCCATTATCCTTCATTCTCGCGAACATACATTTTTAACAAGGTTTTCTCCTTAAAATATTTTCTATTTCACTCATTCTTTTCTCGTTTCAGACTCATTTCAATAATCCTACCAAAACTCAACTTCAACTACGGTTATTTTATCAAGAGTTCCCCCGATAAATACATATAAGAAAATCTTGTATTTCTTCAATTTATCTTCAAGATCAACAAAATGTACACGTCTCCAACATGAAGAAGAACCTTATCGCCGTTTTTAGTCATTTGAACACTGACTTGTTGAATTTTTAACCAACATGAATGAACTTTATCTCATCATCATTATCATATGTTTTTAACCTTCGAGCCATTTTATCATATCTTTTAGCTTTTGTATCATCACAACATCAATGTATTTTAATTGTCTTGCCATTTTATCAAATTTTAGCTGAAGATGTTCCATAATCGGAACGAAACATGTACTAGAGATTATATGGTTTATATTATGTAATTAATAAGCCTATTATATAGAAATTGATAAGTATTGGAAGGTGGGAACCTACTCATAACTTAACCTTAGTTGTGCTGAGCCAATACGGAATAAATATGAGATTTATAAGCAGTAATATCAGTCCATTTTGACGCTTGCGATGTGGGAGAAATGACCTAATTATTCTTTACGTATTGCGAGTGATACTAGTTTGTTTCTATGACTCTTTTTTCCACTAAGGTATATGGAAAAATTATTTTGAAAATGTCTAGTTCTAGAGAGTTTTCAGTCAAAGATTGGTCCTGGATTCTGACAAGATCAGGCTTATAGCCAAAATCAGTAGGTAAAAATTTATTATTACCCGTTTCCTTTTCCCAGACCCGGTGATCAGCTGATACATTTCGTTTCTGCCTCTTCGCGGTAGCTGGTTGTTATTCTTCATCATTGTCACTTACACCTTCATCGTCAACAGTTGAAACTTCGGGTACAATATCGTCAACACTTTATAAATCACTTTCACACAAATCTGAACCCTAACTTTCATCATTCATTAATATTTCAAACACTTTTTCATCACCCTTCAAAACTTCCGCATGCCTGCGAGCAGGCATGTTTATCAGACCGCACTGACTCACAAGAGTGGTAGACATTCACATGAAAAATTAAAGTTAGCAGTGCTCCCAAAGAGAATATAAATTAGCGCAAGCTTCCATAATATAGCCGATAGATGGCAGACACGACAAATTCTTCAATCATTGCTGAAAGTCAAAGAGAAGCAAACATATGATGCTTGGAAGTTCGACATGCAATATATTGCGCCGTAACTGCTGGGGCACTTCCTGCGAGATGCAATATATTGCGCCATGACCCGGAAAGAGTTAACAGTCCCCTATTAACCTGCAAGGCAGCAGGCCCTGAGCCAGTTCTCAGGGATCAGATATTGCCTCTTCTGCCAGATCCACCATACCAGCGATTTTCACTTCCGCCTTCACTGCCGTTGAAGTCTTCACCCGTATCCCTGGGCATGGGTTCCATGTTACATCCCACGGGACTGGGTCCCCGACTGAACTCAGCCATCCTATCACTTCGGCCTACTGAAGTGTAGGGTGCCCACCCCCGCGATGTGGACGTGCCAGACAGGAATTACTCACGTGGAGAAATAGGGAAGGTGACCCTATCTCCCTTGAGCCGACTCCCGTGTACGTTTTCCCTTCTAGTCCTGTTTTGTTTCTGCATTGACAAAGAATAACTCATACATCAACGCCGAGCCACAAGAAAATGTGAAAGTGATTTAGAAAATCGGTATATAGAGTCGGGTAAGAAGAAACTACAGTCTAAGCCATAAACAATTTTACTGACCCTGGATAAAATTGTAGTTTAGGGGTAGGTGCCTAAAATTTAATTTTTAAATTCCTATGTTATTGGTCCTATAGAAAAGTACTATATAACAAAAGTTATAGAGAATACAATTTCCGATCATTTATGTTTTATTCAGTTTTACCGTACCGACTATAAGAGTTCTGTTGTTAATGTCGTCCTCCAGTGTCCTTCCCCAATCTGAAATGTTCATCTTTACGATTTCCATCCAGTGGGTTCTTGGTCTTCCCACTATCCATTTTCCTGCCACGTGATTCTCCAAGTTAACATAAGCTGTCCTTGTTGGATCCATCCTCATTACATGCCCAAACCACCTCAATTTGCACATGCTGACCTGATCTAACAATACCGTCTCAATCCCAGCTTCCTTTCTAACCATTTCATTCCTTAACTTGTCCAGTTTTGTTTCTTGAATTGTGGACCTAAGGAACTTCATCTCAGATGCCTGCAACCTTGATGAGTCCTTCTTAGCGAGGGTGCAGGTTTTGATACCATAGGTTAAGACTGATATGAGGTACTAGCTTTGATTTTGTTGGTACTTTGGGATCCCAGAGGAGTGTTTGTACTTGCTGATAAAAGTGAGAGCTCTTCTGTACTCTATTTGCCACCTCCTTTGTGGTTAATATATCTCCAGATATTACAGTTACACTGTCAAGGTGTGTAAAGTTTTCCATACTTTCTAGCGGATGGTTTCCTAGCATGATGTTCGCTGGTCATCCCTGTCTGTTTATTGCCATCACTGCTGTTTTGGATTTGCTTATCTTAAGATTGAATTTCTGGAGCTTAATCTTTCACTCATTGAGTCTCACCTGTACTTGTTCCTCAGTTTCTCCCCACATCATAACATCATCAGCAAAAGCCATTCAAGGAAAACCATAAACAGATCTTCACCTTTTCCCCCACATTTATCCATTAACATGTGGACATTGAAGATTAGGTCTGTTATGGCCCTGTTAGGCCTGAAGCCATACTGTTCCTCTTCTAATTGTGGCTCAAAGATGACTCACAATCTGTTGTCTTAAGATTTTTTCAAGAACCGTACGCCCATGAGAAAGAGTTTTATTCCCCGGTAGTTGGAGCATTTTCAGCAATTTCAGGGGAATAATGACACCCTTGCTCCAATCAGGAGGTATCTTGCCATCTTTCCAAACTGCATTGAGCACCCTTTGTAGCAACTGTAAACCCTGGACTTCTCCTGCTTTAATTATGCCCATGCCGATTTCATTGATTCCTAAGGATTTCCCTTGCAACATCTTCTCAAGGGCTGCTTATGTTTCTGCCTATGTAAAGGGAGGTTCCTATTTGTAGGTTTCAACAGCTGGTTCTTTTGTTCTCTGATCTGCTTCTCTCCTGTTCGATAGGTGATCAAAATGATTCCTTAGAAACTCTTTGATGTCCTCTTCTTTCCTGGCCAGGTTTCCATTGGAATCTCAATTGCTTTGATGAATTCAACTGAATTCCTTGTGTTTCTGATAACTCTGAACAATAATTTCATATTGCCTAGTGTTGTCTTCCTCCAGTTTTTGAGTAAATTTCTTACAGCTCTTTATCTTCTCCTCTTCTACTACTCGTTTAACTCTCAGTGTCTTGTCACAGTAAACTTGTTAGAGGTCTCTGATCTTCCCCTCATCCCTTACCTGTTCTGGCACGGATTTCTCTCTATCTCGTTCTTTTTGTGTTATTTTCCTTTCCTTTATTGTGGATCTTACTCTTTCATTCCACCAGGATGTCCCTTTTTCCCTAACTCTCGCACTTGTCTTCCCGCAAACCTCTGTTGCTTCTTTTTATCAATGTGTTTTTAAATCTTGTCCACTCTACCTCACCACTCTCCACTTCTCCTGTAGGCAGTTGTCCTCTTATACAGTCCTGATAGTCGGTCCTCTTTGCAGTCTGTTGTAGTTTCCACACCTTAATCTTAGGTAATTTCCTGTTTGTTATCTTTGGTACATTAATGCTTTTCAGATCTTTTAATAATAACTAGTGGTCACTATCGAGGTTCTCACTTGGAATTATCTTGACATCAGTCACAAGTCTACTTCTTTCTTTATCTGTAATGACATAGTCAATGACTGTCTTGCTCTGTTCATCCCAGCTGTAACTGATAAGCTTGTGACCAACTCTTTTGTTGGACCAACTGTTTTTTACTACCAAATAGTTTCTTATGCAGAAGCAGGGGCAGCCATACCTTATGTGCTGAAGTGCTGCAGCACATTGTCTATTTGAAAAATAAATTACTTGAATAATGTTATCTACAATCAAATACAGTGCAATGAAAAAGACGCCAGCCAAAGAATAACAAATCATTCAACTCTCCTCACAACCACGTAACTAGTCGTGCGCTCCACGCCGGGTGCTGGCTGTGCAGATCACAGCTCAGTGCAAAGAGAATGTGTGGCTCAACGCGGCTCAGCGAGAATTTCTAAGCCTTTTGCCAGAGAGCAGGAACTCCGCCTTTTGCGCATGCGTGCCTTACTTCTTCGATAGGCTGTGGAAGGACAGCCAAGACATCACTTCACAGCGAGTCTTTGTTCGACCACATAGAGGCAGCACTGGTCACACCAGCATTTCGACAGAAATGAGAACGTGGCAGGTGACTCAGCGGTAGTATTTAAGAGTGGATCGCTCAAAGCAATTGGGAAACAAAATACTGTAGAAAAATCCATCAGCTGCAGGTCTTTTAATACTCCCAACTTGCCTACTCCATAGCCACATTTGTAAATCGATGAACTAAAAATTTGTACTTTTTATGTTGTCAAAATAAGGACATGATATTGTGATGTCCTATAATTACAAAGTGTCAACTTTATAAATTTTACTAAGTAAACTCGTGTCCTCATCCCGAGGCAGCGCAGCTCTGTTCAGGTAGACCCTCAATGGAGGTGAGCTGCATGTACCATTTTAACCACATACCAGCCCTCCTGCCATTCTTAAATTTCTGGCAGTACCGGGAATCGAACCCGGGCCCCCTGAGGATGGCAACTAATTACACTAACCGTTACACTACGGAAGCGGACATAAATTTCACTGTAACAACATAACATGTAATTTTGCATTACGACGTTGCTAATTTTATTTCAATGATTTTTATAACGTTGCGAACTTCTGTGCGCACGCACACCAAGTGTTCCTGAGTTCGTGAAAGTTTTGTGATTGCACATGTTATTGTGTGTTTAATTAGTTTTGTATGAGGAATGTGTATATGTGTTGGGGTTGTTTGCATGTTTGTTCAGTGTGAAAACTTGGAGAGCCTCTTGAAAACCGCATATGTTTCTAAATATTTTTATTTTTGGACGGGTGATGGGGAGTCTGCCTCTGTGGTATAGTGGTTAGTGTGATTAGCTGCCACCCCCCCCGGATGTCCGGGTTCGATTCCCGGCTCTGCCACGAAATTTGAAAAGTGGTACGAGGGCTGGAACGGGGTCCACTCAGCCTCGGGAGGTCATGTGAGTAGAGGCGGGTTCGATTCCCACCTCAGTCATCCTGGAAGTGGTTTTCCGTGGTTCCCCACTTCTTCTCCATGCAAATGCCGGGATGGTACCTAACTTAAGGCCACGGCTGCTTCCTTCCGTCCTTCTTCCTTGTCCATCCCTTCCAATCTTCCGATCCCCCCCACAAGGCCCCTGTTCAGCATAGCAGGTGAGGCCGTCTGGGCGAGGTACTAGTCATCCTCCCCAGTTGTATCCCCCGATCCAGAGTGTGAAGCTCCAGGACATTGCCCTTGAGGCGGTAGAGGTGGGATCCCTTGCTGAGTCTGAGGGAAAAACCAACCCTGGAGGGTAAACAGATAAAGAAGAAGAAGATGGAGGATGGGTTACAGCACACAACTGATTTTCTGCACCAGCCGCCACTGTGCAGAAGTCTAGGAGATGTTCTCCTTCTGAATTCCTTCTCCCATGGCCATGTGATCCCATCACCTTCTCATAGCCATTCTTGTTTGTCCCGAGCTCTGCGTTGAGATCCCTAATGATCTCATGGTCTCTTTTAGGTCTTCAAGAAACTTGTTCTTTTCATCTTGATTGCAACCCATCTGAGGGGCATACACTTGCACCAGTGTTAGCTTCTCTGTCCCTAGGTGAACTGTTGCCTTTGTAATACTCTCATTGAAGTACTGGATCTCTGTAATACCGTCTTAACTTTTTTGCCAATATGATCCTACTCCATTTCTCATCTCTCTGCTGTTACCATTCCAGTAGAAGGTGTATTTCTTCCTCAACTCTTTCTTCCCTCTATCCTTCCATTCAGTTTCACTCAGTCCTAGGATTGATATTTACCTTCTCTCCATGATGTCCACTAACTCTTCACATTTCCCAGTAAAACTCAGTACATTAATTGTTCCTATTTGAGTGTCTTGTAGTTTGAAAATTTTAAATACTGGCAGTTGTCTGCTCCATGTGTCAGCACAAACTTAAGAAAAAAAAGTGAATAAACAAATTCTTTGGATTCTGAAGAAGAAAGTAAATTGGTCCTCAATGCTTGTGTTCAAAATTCTGACCACCACCTTCAACACAAGCTTCCAGTCTGCCATGTAAAGTTTTTGATACACAAGTTCTAGCATTTCATCAGAAATTTCACCTCCGGCAGCAGTAATACATCATTTCGTATCATCTGGTGTAGTCGGTATGTTCTTGTAACGAGTGTGTCGTTTAGCTTTCCCCAGAGAAAAGAAATATAAAGTTGTCAAATCTGGTGAATGGGCTTGCCAAAGTACAGGTCATCTTCGTCCAAGCCAACAATCTGAAAACAATCTGTGAAGACAAGCTGTAGTACGTCGTGGATTATACGCAGAACAGCCATCGTGGTAATACATATTCCTCCCAGTCTGCAGTGGAACGTCTTCTCACATTTGTGGAAGTTGATCTCTTAGGAGGTTGAGATGATTTTTAGAATTTAATGTTCTTTCTATAAAAGAAGGGCCTAAGAGATAGTGATTCACTGTTCCACACCACACATTTAAACTCCATGGATGCTGACATTCCACCCGATGAAGCCAATGGTGTTGTTTACGGACCAATAGTGCATGTTTCAGAGGTTTAGTTGACCCTGATTTGTAAATGATGCTTCATCACTTAACAAGATACATGATAAATCTCATGTATCTTGTCTTAACGCGATTGCATGGAAACTAACGTGGAGATCTACAGCAATAGCAGCTAGAACGTTCATGTCACCCTCTTCTGCGGTCACTAATTTGTTTGTTACGTTTTCAAGGTGTTATTTACTACCAGTTTCACATAATTGATTGAAGAGGTTCACAAATAATTGTTAAGATGGATTACATCTATTCAGTATTGCGATACTGTTTTGTGTACAGAGCACAAGATTCTTCCTACATTCTCCATACACTGTTAACATGTCAGCTTTTTCAGCATTAGTAAATTCCATCTTCCACCACATCCTAGTTTTTAAACTATTACAGAGTAACTGACAAGGAAGTCACAATGCAATCAGTGTACTGTGAAGGAAACAAACATAGGAACATCATAGCCTCGTAACTAAGTAGTTGAATGGAGCAGACAACTGTCTATATTTACAATTTTCAAACTACAATAGCTCGTAAACTACTTGTATTAGAATCCATTTTAAAAAAACAACACACAGACATTGTAATTGACTCTACTTTTATTTTGGTAATGTCAATAGGCATTGTTCCATTTGAAAAAAAAAGCTTTCTAAAATAAACACAAGTTCTAATACTGTAATTATTAAAATCTGTGTATGAGCTACACTAATGAGCCCTTGGTTACACATCATTTCTGTGAAAACACCACATCAATAACACCTATTTGAGAAATATTTGGGTTGCAAATTTTAGGAGATTCACCCTGTATAACCTTTAAGGGGTTAATTATCATACTTGATTTACAACCAGTTTTACTCACCCCACAGCATATTCAACATCATAGCATCGCCCTTGAAGTTCATGATGCAACTTGGTAACCTCCACTCTTTTCTCTACCATGGGAGGGAGAGCTTTCCGCACATGTTCCTGCAGGCGGTAGAAGGCAAGAGAAGGTTCATTTGCCACAATGTGCATGTTCTCTGATATTCTTTCCGTCGCTATAAGAAAAGACCAAATAAAAAATAAGATCTAAAATAGAGCTATGTAAAATATATTTGCAAATAGGGCAGCCAAAGTGAGCGACTAGCTAACAGGATCCTATTAAATGTAAGAGAGACTGGATAAAACATTGTCTCTGTTGTTTAACGGAACAATTTCTTACATTACCGGTAATATAAATCCTCTAGGTAACAAAGTGTGATGCTTGCTGGAACACCAACCTGCTTGGGAAAAGTTGGGGATGTCTTTCGGTGTCTACTATCCAAGATGATTGATATTTGAGTTAAACAGCCTGCAAGATTACTCACTACAAATATGTTGTGTGTAGGCTAATATTTTAATAGCCAATTGTTTGCTACATATGAGTGCTGGAATTTGGGAGTGGTGATAGCCTATAGAGCGTTCCAATCTTAAATTGCAGTACAGCAGTAATGGGATAATTCCGTCTCTTTCCTTCTCCCATGTTTTGCGGGTAGCGCTGTACTACTCTAATGCAGCGGGTTTGCCAAATATCCGTAAATTAGAATGTTATCGGTTAAAATGGGTGAATATCGTGTTATGAACAGAATTTTAAGGCACATTTGATGCCGTTAACAAAAAAATGTAAAAAAATAATTTAGTGTGAAAATGGTAATATAATGGAAAGTTACGTCAAATGCAAAAATCTTCATTGCATAGAACTTATCATGTCATAATTCCTATTTTATATTCATTATTTTCCTAATTTTTTCACTGCTTGTGAAGAAACATTTCAGCTCGATGTAGATAGGTTTATTTTTAAACTTAAGTGATAACAAAATGCAGCATATGCATTTATTTTCTGTCATGTTCAGGGATTTTTATGTGCAGACACGAAAAAGTCAGTCGCTGGCCAGCGTCTTCCCTATTGAATTTGCATGGGGTGTCAAAGCGAGGCAAATGGACTTTAGATATGGAAGTTATTTTTAAAACAATCCCGAAGTTCTTATCTTGCTTAGTTCTTAATTTCTGACAGGAAGAATGTCTTCTTGAATTTTGGTTTTGCGCCTGACTCGGCTGTCTGTCTGTCTGTCTGTCTGTCTGTCTGTCTGTCTGTAGTACCGGTAGTGATCTCCCAAACATGCGTTTTTAACATTTCCAGACAGTCGCATGCAGTGCAGTGCTCATTTTGTCAGTAGTATGTATAATAGTGATTAAATACATGTCAGTGGCATATGTACAATTCTTGAGGGCAAGTGTATTTTGTTTGTGTGGTTCGGGAGTTCGTGCTCGTGCGTGGGGATCTTAGTTCGAAGAAAAGTGCAGAAGGATCATGGCGTGGTTAAAGCGAATCAAATGGTCTTCGGATAGGAAGTTATTTTTAAATCATACCTCAAGTCCTTACCTCGTTATCTCTTAATTTATGACAGGGAGAACGTCTTGTATGTTTACGTTTCACGAGTGACTCAGCTGGCTGGCCAGTAATGATCTCCCAAACATTGAGCTTTTAAATATACTGACAGCCGTGTGCAGTGGTGTTCATTTAATCAGTATTATAAGATTGATTAAGTAAAGATCAGTGATAAATGTATAGTTCTTGAGGACAAGTGGATTATGTTTGTTGTGTTTGTGTAGTCTGTTGAGTTGAGTTGTGAGTTCATGCTCGTGCGGGGGGTTCTTAGATCGAAGATAAAGTGCAGAAGGATGTACAATGGATCGTCAAATTAAAAAGAAACGTTCCGTAGGTAAACTCAGGGGAAAGGAACGCAATATTATAATGAGTGTCCTGGATTATTTCTTAAAGACTATGAATGTGACTAGTGCAGTCAGCGAAATAGCTGAAGCTACAGGTTGTTCCGAAAGAACAATCTATGCTATAAGGAAGGAACACACACATGGTCCTTTGCGAACTCCCACAAAAAAGAGAAGGACGGCAGAAAAATGCAAGGACAATTAAATATGATGAAATTATGCGTAGTGGAGTGCGTCGGGTAATTTACTCTCTTTTATTTGCTAACATCCCACAGACACTGAACGTGATTTTGAGTCGGGTAAATGGAGAAGATTCTTTGCCACGATTTTCCAAAACTACTTTGTATCGCTTCTTACATGATATAGGCTTCCGCTATTTAAGACGGGGTAATAAAGCAGCTTTCATTGAAACCGATGAAATTACTAATTGGAGGCACAGATATCTCAGGGAGATAAAATGTTTGAGGGCACAAAATAAAGCTATAATTTACACAGATGAATCGTGGGTAAATATTGGGCAGACAGTGACAAAAGAATGGAAGGATACGACAGTGAAAAGTGCACGGCAGGCCGCCATTGAAGAGGTGAGTTCGGGACTTAGGCCACCGAAAAGCTGAGGACCGCGATTCGCCTTAATCCACGCAGGTAATGAACATGGTTTTTTTCCAAATGCTGAACTAACATTTTTATGCCATAAAAACACGGCGGATGCCCACAAGGAAATGACTGGTGAATTTTACGAGAAGTGGTTTACGGAACAACTGTTGCCGAACACTCCCGAAGGTGCCGTGATTGTGCTGGATAATGCCGCTTATCATTCCCGTAAGTTGGAACCTTTGCCGGTGACTTCTTGGCGAAAAAATGACATCGTACAGTGGTTACGTAAAAAGCAAATATTTTTTGAGGACGGGATGCTCAAGCGAGAATTGTTGCACATCGCTTCTCAGCATAGAGCTCTATATAATAAGCAGAGAATAGATGAAATGGCAAAAGTGGCAGGTCGGCAGGTTCTACGTCTCCCGCCTTATCACTGCGAGTTAAACCCTATTGAGATGGTGTGGTCCCAGGTGTAAAACTACATCCGGTATCATAACGTATCATTCAAGAAAAATGATATGGAAAATTTAATAACCGTTGCATATAAGAACATTACAGTGGACAATTGGGCAAATTACGTGAACGAAGTAAAGAAAAATGAAGGAGATTTGTGGAAAGCAGACGAATTACAGGACGATGTCGACGATGAACAGTTTTTAATAAGACTTTCTTCATCGTCCGGATCATCCTCAAGTTCATCTCCCGAACCCAGTTCGTCCAAAGCGGGAGCATCAGGCCTTGCAGTAATGATAGAAGTTGTACGTCCATTATCTGAGAGCAACAACAGTGATTAAGGTATGTTGTATTTATTTTACCATGCTACAAATATCAATTTATGAATGAATTAACTTAAAATTACAAAATTATAAACGAAAAATGTGGAACTGTGACGCACTGTTTGAGTCACACTCGAGCGTGATCTTCACGAGTCAATTTCGCAACAGCGCGCTCCATCTACGCTGTACTGCAATTTAACCTGGATCCGCCCAAGATTGAATTTTTTGAGAATAAAATTGTAACTTTTAGCGTTGGATACAGTGCGCGCGGTTACAATAATAAGAGTCCAAGAAGACTGTGTAGTTTGCCGTGCCATATATGGCACGCTGGGCGGATTCAGGTTAAGGTTGGAACGCTCTATACCTCTTTTTTCCCTGAATTAAGAAAAAAAGGATATACTGTATTTCCAGATAAATAGCCTGCAAGATCACCTGAAACAATGTCTTGTGTGTAGGCTATTATTTTAATATCCAATTGTTTGCTACTTTGAGTGTTGGTATTTGAGAGCAGTCTTCTTTTTTTTTCTTTTTCTCCTACACAATAAATCTAAAGCAGTCCATTTGAGAGTTGTAAGTGATGAAACAGGTACTGTCAACAATTTTAAATATTCAAAGAGCTTCGTTTTCTCTGTCAATACCATAAAACAGAAAACCAGCAACCGTATACAAGGAACCGTTCAGTTCTACCACTCAATTCATCAAATGCTTTGGGGGATGAAATATTTTCACTACTTCCAAGTTCACCCTGTACAAAACATATCCTGTAACAATCTTGACTTATGGACCACAAACAGGCCTGGCAAACCTAAAAATGTCAGGGTAAAAAAAAAAAACAAGAGTTGACCAAGGGAGGTCAGAGATAGGAAAGATGAAAGTGAGGAGACTGGCACAAGTGGAAGCAATGCCAGATTCAGTTATGGGAACCATGGTTACCAACCCATGCTTTGAAGTAGAGAGCCCCTGGTCCCCCTTTAAGTTGCCTCTTACAACAGGCATGTACTGTTGATGCATTCTACCACCCCCACCAACAGGGGACCATACAAGAAAGATCTGTCAGATCTGGTGACTACCGAAAGCTAAGCGAGTAATCTGCAACAGAATATCCTGTCTTAAAGTTCAGCCCAGCAAACCAGCAGGAGAGAAAATGCATCCAGTTTCAAGAATAAAAAGATTTTGTTAAGAAGGAAGCCATACTTTCCAGTGTCAACTCAGTTAAATGTAACTTAAAAGCTTTCCAGTCTGTCGAACACACAAGTTAAATATAAATATTATACTACAATATACCTGTAAAAAAAAAAAAGTACATTATTAAACAAGGAATAAACATACACACTATTAAACAAAGAACAACAAGTTTCGTTCTTGAAAGAACATCATCAGTTTCTAACAAGTTACATTCAAATATTTAGAATATTTATGTTTACTTCTGTTTAATACTTAGGAACTTGAAATCTGGAACTTATCTTAATGATGTTCTCCTTTGTCTCTACTCCAGCATTTACTGCAGTAAATGCAACATAGTTTCTGTTAGGCAAGTACTGTATATGAATGAATGATATGGGCAGATTTGGCAGTTGAAGGAATTAGGACAAGAATTGTCTCAGTGTATTCACCATATGAGGGTGCAGATGAGGAGGAAGTTATCAAGTTTTATGAAACACTGAGTGACATCATAGAGTCAACAGCAAGGACATGATAGTGCTAATGGGCAATTTCAATGTGAGAGTTGGAAACAGAACTGACAGATATGAGAAGGCGATGGATAAAATTGGGGAAGATATCGAAGCTAACAGGAATGGGAAGTGTTAACTGGACTTCTGTGCGAGTATGGGATTAGCAGTTACGAATACATTCTTCAAGCATAAGGCTATTCACTGCTACACATGGAAGGGTAGGGATATCACATGCATTATAGGCTATGTTTTTTGTTGTTGTTTTTTGCTAGCTGCCTTACGTCGCACCAACAGAGATAGGCCTTATGGCGACAATGGGACAGGAAAGGACTAGGAATGGGAAGGAAGCAGCCGTGGCCTGAATTAAGGTACAGCCCCAGCATTTGCCTAGTGTGAAAATGGGAAACCACGGAAAACCATCTTCAGGCTGCCGACAGTGGGGTTCAAACCCATTACCTCCCGGATTGCAAGCTCGCAGCTGCGTGCTCCTAACCGCACGGCCAACTCACCTGGTACTATACCTGTTACCAAGCTTTTAGGAAAACGCAGACTACAATGGTTTGAACATGTTTTCACGATGGGCAGAACGAAAATAGCAAGGAATTACTTTGACAGAGAAGTGAAAGGGGAGAGGCCAGTTGGGAGGCCAAGGAATCGATGGAGAGACACAGTGAAATCTGAGATCAGTAAGAGGAATGCCAAGTGGGAGGACATACAGGAACAGAAACTGTACTTTGATAGGAAGAAGAAGCGAGCGCTTGTACACCATACCCGGGAAACTGGAGCTGGAAAAAGATGATGATCATCATCATAACAGACTTTAAATGTAGGAAATCTGTTAAGAATCTGCAAGTATTCAGGGGATCTTTTGATGATACATGTTAAGCCTTGGGCACCCCTTCCCCCCCCCCCGCTAGTGTTATTTGACAGAAGTAGGCTATGTGCCAACACAGGGTCTCACCCTCTCCCTACCTTATCATCACCATCATCACCATTACAAACCCAGGCATGAAAGTTGCCCACAAGCATCAACTAGAATCACCACCACCACCACCACCACCACTTGGTAATGCACAGAGATCCACGATCCTAATATTATGAGAATTTGAGTCCATTGTTTTGATAGGCCCACTGCTTTCTTCTTCACGGTCTTTATGTCCATCATTTTCAAAAACAATTTCTTTTGAAACTTTAGCATTACTCCCTTCTTTTTTTCTTACACTTATTTTCTTCTTTCAGAGCGTTGTCCTGGCTGATGTTCTTTGTTCTTTTAGTATTTATTGTACTTCTTCAGACAAAAGCACTTTTCCAGGACAGTTTCTAAAAATTGGTGATACCAGTTAAACTATGCACTGTCTTTCTTACTTCCCTAGGGCACAATGGGGTAATTTGGGTACAGTATAAGTTACAATTTAATGAATAAAGCTTTACCTAATCTTCATATATACATGCCAATTAAGTATGTATTGTCTACTTTGTACATCCACAAATTCACTGCAGTAACTTAGTACCTCAGTATGAAGATACAGAGGTCCATCAAACTGATCCTGATGATCAATCAAATCAAATAGAATATAATATATTTATTTATCACCTACAGGATGTCCCAATTACAGATGATGTAATAGAAAATTAAATAAAAAATTAAATTAAGTAATTAAATTTAAAAAAATAAATAACATACATACAAATATACATATACATACAAGCAGATATAAATCTTCACATGTTTTATACAGATTATTCACGTAATTTACAAAATTATAACGTTCCATCCTTGAGAAGAACTTTACGAATTGCAGTGGAAGGGTGGTGAAAAATGTCGAGTGACCCTTCCAGCTGATTTATTGTCCTAAGGGCTTGCATGAGCCAAGAATTTTCATGCGCAACCGTCCTACATTTCGACATTCGTTGAATGGAAGGAAAGTTAAATTCATCATTATATTTCATGCAGACAATGCTGAATATAACACAGCTGTTGATTTGTGTAGTTTTCTGCACAGTAGCAAAAACCTTTTACCAGGTCCTAAACACCCAGCTACTGAGTATTATGAGGCCAGGAAAAAAAAAACCATAGGCTCGCTAGTAGAAATAAAACTTTTAGTAAATCCTCCAATTCTAAACAGGCATCAAAAACAGCTCATGAGAAATTCAGAAGCAAATATAATTATGATCTTACTCAATACAACTTTCATAACCAATGTAGGAAGGCAGAAAGACACGTTCTCGAACCATCATCCAAATCTTGTGAAATCAAAATTCCAGAAATATTTGATGAGTTTGAAAAGGCTTTCTCAGTTTACAAAAGAAAGAAAGAAAGAAAGAAAGAATTACCCTCCTAAAATCACTGAAACTAAATGTATCCAGTTAAACGTTTTATTTAGTAGCATCATTTCCAATGAAGATAATGCTAAAACAACATGCTACACAAATGCGGACACAGCTCCAGGGCCTGGCTGGGTTCTCGTAAGAGTAATTAAGGATGTAACAGCTTGTGAAATAATAGCTATGACTGCTACTAGAAGGGAAAGTACCAACCTGTTTTAAAATGGCTAGGACAATAATTCTATTGCATAAGAAGGACAAAAGTAACATTCGGTCAAACTGAAGACCTATTACCATTTACTCTATCGTTAGGAGCGTAATAGAAATAGTTTTAGATAGTAAATTGAGTTCTTTTGTCAATTTCAGTGAACATCAGAGGGGTTTGTGTAGTCAATCAGGGACCCTTGTAAATACATCCATTCTTGCAGGGCTGTTGAAGTCAACAAAGGAGAGAAATCACGATACAACAATAGTCTTTACTGATATAACAAAAACATTTGATAGCTTAGGACACACACATTTAAAATCAACACTATTCACAGAAGGAATTCCAACTAAACTAAGAAATCTAACAATAGAACTGCAAACTGGTAACACTATGCAAGTATACACACACAAAGGAAAAACTACTCATAAATCCATCTGTATATAAAAAGTTGTCATGAAAGGTTCTCTCTCCCATCACCAATGTTACACAATCTGACCACTAATTATGTTTTTAATGAATTAGTTGAGGAAGGCCTCACATCAAAATAGGGTGTATAACTCATGTCTAATTTGCCTTCACTTACTATAAAAGGGTTCGCTGATAATACGGTTATCACTGAAAAGAATCTAGAGGCAGCATGTGAACTAACCTGCATAGTTTTATGGCTGTTTTGAGAGATAGGCTAGGAAATAAACTCCAAAAATTGTGTTGGAGTCAGTGGCGAAGCATGCTAGTATCCACTGTTACCACTGGTAACAGTTTGAAACTATAAAAATGAAATATTATTTAATATTAATATTTTTGTTTCTTCACCTGGACGTGTCGCGAGAACTCTATTGCAGCAGTTTGCCACCGTTAAAGCTCAGCGAGAGGCTGTTACCACTCCATGCAGTGGTTACGCTTTGAATCTCTTCTATTGTACCTACGATAAGCAGGGCCCCTTTCCCTTTGACACTGAGATGTACCCTGCTATATTCTCCGGTCATGTTACCACAGTGGAAAGTGGAAACAAAAGCTTATAACGTCGGTGCTAGCTGTTCTGTCCGTTCGTTCTGCCGCACTCAACAGTGCATTGTTATATTATTGTGTTATTGTTTTCTATTATAATATGATGTGACTTCTCTTGTCAAAGTGTGAATTTATATTTAGTTTATGTTAGGTAAGGATAGCCTATAGGACTGCACAACGTATTAAACATTAAAATGAGTGTTGTCACTGCCACCTCAAAAATAAGCGAGTTGGCGGGCCCAGAATGTTCATGCATAATGAAATAGGCCATTTTCATTAAGAACTTTTGAACAAAAGAAAAACATAATTCAAAAAGGTAAACCCATGCCTTCTCTCAAAAATGTATTCAAGTAATCGAAAAGAACAGTACGATATTTTCATAACTAACTGTACTGTTGGCCATGCATTCTATTTTCCTTCGAAAATAATACTTGGAATAAAGACGGTGTGGACAATTTAGATAGGTTAATTCAGAGTTTTAAAGAGACGCCATGAGGTGTCTCAAGCACACATCAACGCTGTTGCCGATATGATTCAGTTCAGAAGGTCCAGAATAGAGTTCTGTTTAAGTACAACTTACAGAAAGAAAGTTGACGAGCATAATAAACTAGTAAAAAAATAAGATATATATTGACAGCACTTTAATAGATAATGTGTGTTTTCTTTCAAAGCAAGGATTACCTTTCAGGGGTCATCAAGAAACTAAAGAATCCGATAACAGAGGTAATTACAGGGAGTTACGAGGGGGAGGGTCAAATATAAACGGGATTTTATCTTTTTATTTAAATTCATTTATTGAAAAACACAAGGCAATTACAATTTATTTTTCCACATAGCTTCCTGCTTTGGGAATGCATTTGTCCCATCATATGGGCAGCCCTCTGATGCATTCATCGTAAAAAGAACAGGGTCGTGTCACCAGCCATTTGCACAAGAAGTCTTCCAAACTCTCGTCATCTTCAAACCGTTGCCCTCCTAGGGCTTCTTTAAGCGGTCCGAACAAATGGAAATCGCAGGCGATAAGTCCGGGCTGTAATGAGGATGATCAAGTGTAGTCCAGTGCATTTCCTGTAGCTTGGAGACAGAGCTGTAGTATGGGCCCGCGCATTGTCGCACTGTCGCATTGCGATGATTGCTTGACAGCTCCCATAACTGATTCTGACTTGTTCTGCAATTTCTGATACGATCGTCGTCAATAATGTTTTTAACTTCATGAATGTTTTTGTTTGTAATGCTGGTCCAAAGACAGCGATCGTATTGCTGATTTTCCACGCAGTCTTGTCCTTTTGTGAACTTTTTATGCCAGGCAAACACACACATCCCTGAGAATGTTTGATTATAAGTTACGAAATTGATGGTAATGTTTGATCACCAAACTGTGCAGTCAATCTCCAGCAAATTTCCGCTGCTGTAACTCCTTCACGAGCAAGAAATGTTATAATTATGCATTGGGCATTGGAGGGGTGCACCTGTTGCTCCGACGTCATGAGCGTTACTGACGAAACGGCGGGAAATATCTAACACTATGCTCTTTCCACTCCTAACAGTCCCGCCTAAGCATAGCAGAAGCGCAGGGAGAGTCCTACCACCTGTTGACGTTCAGGAACAAAAATCCTGTTTATATTTTATCAACCTTCGTACTTGCATTAATTGCTAAGAAAGATGCTTATTTCAGCACCACTTAGAAACACCTACAGTTTTCTCAGGACTTTCATCTGATATACAAAATATTATTGAAGCCATAGTTACTTTGATGACCAGCGAAATTAAAGACAAGGTTAAGAAAGCAAACTTTATTTCCATTATTTTGGAGGAAAGTACAGACGTTTCTAACAGAGCACAGCTTCTGACTGTATTTAGATATGTTAGTCCTGAAGCCGAAATTCAAGAGAGATTTTGGAGATTCAGTGATGTAAGCGGTGACCGTTCTGCTGTTTCTCTCTCTAAACATCTCTTTGGAGTGTTACAAGAATTTCAGTGTGGTGAAAAGTTAGTAGCAGAAACATTTGATGGTGCAGCAGTGATGGCAGGACAGCACAGTGAGTTGCAGATGTTAGTCAGGGATAAATACACTGACTGACAGAGCAAATGCAACACCAAGAAGGAGTGGTCAGAACTTTATGCCAATTGCAGGGTAGACTGACGTCACTGAGGTATGCTCATGATGTGAAATGCGCCGCTGTGCTGCGCACGTAGCGAACGATAAATGGGACACGGCGTTGGCGAATGGCCCACTTCGTACCGTGATTTCTCAGCCGACAGTCATTGTAGAACGTGTTGTCGTGTGCCACAGGACACGTGTATAGCTAAGAATGCCAGGCCGCCATCAACGGAGGCATTTCCAGCAGACAGACGACTTTACTAGGGGTATGGTGATCGGGGTGATCGGGCTGAGAAGGGCAGGTTGGTCGCTTCGTCAAATCGCAGCCGATACCCATAGGGATGTGTCCACAGTGTAGCGCCTGTGGCGAAGATGGTTGGCGCAGGGACATGTGGCACGTGCGAGGGGTCCAGGCGCAGCCCAAGTGACGTCAGCACGCGAGGATCGGCGCATCCGCCGCCAAGCGGTGGCAGCCCCGCACGCCACGTCAACCGCCATTCTTCAGCATGTGCAAGACACCCTGGCTGTTCCAATATCGACCAGAACAATTTCCCGTCGATTGGTTGAAGGAGGCCTGCACTCCCGGCGTCCGCTCAGAAGACTACCATTGACTCCACAGCATAGACGTGCACGCCTGGCATGGTGCCGGGTCAAACTGACTTGGATGAGGGAATGGCGGAACGTCGTGTTCTCCGATGAGTCACGCTTCTGTTCTGTCAGTGATAGTCACTGCAGACGAGTGTGGCGTCGGCGTGGAGAAAGGTCAAATCCGGCAGTAACTGTGGAGCGCCCTACCGCTAGACAACGCGGCATCATGGTTTGGGGCGCTATTGCGTATGATTCCACGTCACCTCTAGTGCGTATTCAAGGCACGTTAAATGCCCACCGCTACGTGCAGCATGTGCTGCGGCCGGTGGCACTCCCGTACCTTCAGGGCCTGCCCAATGCTCTGTTTCAGCAGGATAATGCCCGCCCACACACTGCTCGCATCTCCCAACAGGCTCTACGAGGTGTACAGATGCTTCCGTGGCCAGCGTACTCTCCGGATCTCTCACCAATTGAACACGTGTGGGATCTCATTGGACGCCGTTTGCAAACTCTGCCCCAGCCTCGTACGGACGACCAACTGTGGCAAATGGTTGACAGAGAATGGAGAACCATCCCTCAGGACACCATCCGCACTCTTATTGACTCTGTACCTCGACGTGTTTCTCCGTGCATCGCCGCTCGCGGTGGTCCTACATCCTACTGAGTCGATGCCGTGCGCATTGTGTAACCTGCATATCGGTTTGAAATAAACATTAATTATTCGTCTGTGCCGTCTCTGTTTTTTCCCCAACTTTCATCCCTTTCGAACCACTCCTTCTTGGTGTTGCATTTGCTCTGTCAGTCAGTGTATGACCAGACTATATTTTTTCACTGCTATGGTCATAAGCTCAACTTGGTATTACAACAATCTGTTAACCACATCAAGGAATGCAAAGTATTCTTTCAGACCTTGTCCAGGTTAGCAGGGGTTTTTCATCACCCCCTAAAAGGGCTACAGCTCTTGACAAAGTAATACAGAAACGATTACCAACAGTAGCACCTAACCAATGGATATATGCTGGTAGGCTCGTTGAAGTTGGGTCGTCTCTCTATACCTATCTCCTTGAATTCTTCAGAGAAATGAAAGATAACACAGATGAATGGGACGATGGAACGAGAATTCAGGCTAAGGATTACTATGTTACCCTGAACGACTTTGATTTCTATTTCCTATTAAAGTTATTTGCTGAAGCACTTCCTCAATCTGATGTTTTATATCAGATCCTTCAGAAGAAAATATGTGATATTGCCTTCTGCTCCAAAGAGATCCAGCAATTTAAAGTGCTTTTGCAGACAACCATTAAATATTTTTGAAATTATGTGGTCAAAGTTGCAAGACAATGAAGGGAGGCAAGTTTACCCTCAAAAGTGCCAGAGAATTGATTTTATAGGAACTAAGAAAACACTGTATCTCTGATTGTATTTGGATATAATTGACATCATATCCGTGCAACTATCAGATAGATTTTTCTGATATTAACAAGCTGGAGCTCCTTCAGTTAATTGATATAGACCAGTTCAACAATTTCACGAAGGAGTTCCCATACAGTGCCTATCAGACATTAGTGAAGACCTATGGACAAAATTTTGACTGCATGAAACTTAAAAGTGAACTGTGTGTCCTCTGCACGAAGCCCGACCTTGTGAAAAGTAATGCATGGGACCTCTACCATTATTTGCACACCAGTGGTCTTAAAAAAGCATATCCAGAAGCAACGAAATTGATTGACCTCATTCTCACCATCCCGGCAACTAACGCTTCCGCTGAAAGAAGCTTCTCAGCCTTAAAATTGATACACATCTTCCAAAGAAATTCACACGTACACGACAGGCTCTCTGCACTTTCTTTGATTGCGACTGAGAAGAAATTTCTGAGTGACTTTATACAGAGGCCTAAATTCTACGATGCTGTGAGATATTTTTGATGCTTAACATGCCGTTGTATCGACCTGAAGTACAAATAGGAAATACCAAGGTAAGCCTTGAAGCTCTCTTAGAAATTAATTTTAAACTTTATGTTTATGAGTGCATGAGAAGCCTGCCGTATGTTTTTCATGTAAACTATTTTCAATTAGTGCATGATCGAGACTTCTAGTTTCTATGATGTTGATGCTCACTAGTGTTCAATATAGTATGTGCCATTTCAGCATTTTCAAATGATGTTATCTTATACAAAAGTAATATCAATTATCAAGTCTTTCACTTTTATGAAATGACATTTGTACTTACTTACTTACCGTAAACTGGGGTTACTTTGTGACAGTTGAGACAATATTAAATAGTGTGAGCCTCCCCTTATAACTTTTGGACTGGCCTTGCGCCCTAGAATATCTGTGTCAATTGACTGCTCGGCAATATACCGTTTTAAGCTAACGTATCCAGCGCGCCATTGTTCTGGCTCCGTGTGGTTGCGCGTACTGCGCATGCGCCCGCCGGTTTCCAAGAAACTTGCTTCTTCCTCGCGTCTGACGCGAGAGCCAGTTCGCTTGAGTCAGCCATGATGAGCGCTTGTGTATTTGTGCGCTGTGCCATGGAGAGGTGGATTACCAGAAAACCGCCGTGATACCTCCATTAACGGGGATTTCCCCCCATGGAACTAGTTGGAGACCTCCTGCTATTTCCTCTGATCATATTTTTGGATTTATATTTCGTCTGGATACTTCCCAACGAGGTCTGGTTGCTGGGCGTGTGACTGCATTCTCCGTCAACAATGGTCAGGTTTAAATTCCTCTCATTTCTTCACCACCAAAGGTATGTACCAGTGTTTGAAACATTTTAAGCGTCGTCCAGAAGAGGATTTTGATATTTTCGAAGATTGCAGGAAAAATAATAATAATAATAATAATAATAATGGTTTGAACTTCGTCGTTAAATTGGTACCTATTTGGCGTGCGCAGTTGTGAAAATCTGAAAAACAGTTTCGGCAACTAATCACAGTAATGTGGAAGGTTCAAAGTGAACTGAATTGGGATTATTAATTTAAAATTTAAATGAGTTCTTTTTGGCACTTTAAATTGTAACTTTCCTTGTGAACCAAGGTACAGTCTCCAAGGTAGCGGGCTTTACCTTCTTCGGCTTTCTGTTTGCTTCCCTGTGTTTGTTTTCCAATTCGTTTGGTATGTTTTCTTCTCCCCTCCCCCTTCTGGGGTTTTTGGTGAATTAAATTTTCTCTAGCCTGTTTTCCTCCTTGTTTTTGGAGGCGTTGTTTTTGTTTGGGGGTTACCTTGGCAACGTGGGTGTGGATTGTTGTCGGGTTTGAATGTTGTCTGGCGCATAGAGCCTGTGTGGATCTTGAATTATATATTTCTGAGTTGAGTGTATCGTTTTCTGTTTTAAATGTTAACTAATTAATTTTGACCACCCTTTAAAGTTGTGTTACATTTTCTTGTCCCGGGTGGTGGGGTACTTTTACGTAAAATTCTGTATGTCTTGGAAACTGTCCTTGGTGGAAACTGAACGTTTTTAATTTTGGTAGTCATGAGAAGCGGCCGCGTTGAAGATCCATTTTATTGAAAACTTGTTAACTGAGTATGATATTTTTTTTTTAATTAATCAACTATCCATGATCGATCACATTTTCATTTCAAGGTAGTATTTATGTATGGAAGTCAATTGGTTTTCCGTTGTTTTCTGATCACATTTTATTAGGTACGGAGGTCATCCTTTTCTTTTCTTTGTTGTTTTCATAAAAATTTCAATTTATTATCTGTTAAAGAGTATTTATTTACCATTAATTGTTAATTACTAATGAATTAATCTTTCTTTTAAACCATACCTGGGTATATTCTGATTTATTTTATTGATTGTTAATTTCTTTTCCACTTTTCAACTTTACGTTGAATTTATTTACATTTTGGCTTTACTTCTTAAAATAAACATAGGTTTTATCAACTTAATGATTTGGTTTGTTACCTACAATTTGCCCTTCAATTAAAATTCTTTAACCTTTTTGAGTGCTGGTTTTCATTCGCCACGTTCGGTGGAACGCTGTCACCGATTTTCTTGTGTATTTACTTCCACGGCCTTAAGTCGTCTTCCTCCGCTGCTTCCGGTAAGTGTGGTAACTTCATTCTTTGGTTATTTCTTTGGTTTCTTGTTTTTTATTGTGCTTGAACCTTTGTTGTCGTTCTTCTTGTGCTCATCATTCTCCCTCGTGTTCGCTATAACTCCCATTTTGGGGCGGACACGCTAGCAACCTTCTCACCAGGGTCTCTATCTATCTCTCTCTCTCTCTCTCTCTCTGTCCTTTTTCCTCTCTCTTCTACTCTCACCCTGGTGGGTAAGGTTATTGACCTCATCATCCCTAGGTCGTACCGGGGACCTAGAGGGTGGTGAACGGTGAGACATTTTTGACGATTTCTTCAATATAATCAGAATAATATCATTATGTATTAAGGTTTTTCTATGTTGTCGTATCCTTCCATCCTTTATTCATGTTTTGAAATAATTTTTATATGTGTATTTACATTTAATCACTTAATATTTCAAGAACAACTTGTCACAATGTTACCCCGTTAGGTGGGGTTACTTTGTGACACCATCTTTTTACCACTGTATTTCCATGTTTGGTGCAGATGTCACAAAGTTACCCCCATTAAGTCGTTACTTAAGACTCTGGCTAAATATAAAAGGAGAATCTCTTTCATAACCATGATAATACAACACACAGTGTATTTTTTAAACCCTCAGATATAACCACTTGAAATATCTGCATCACTCAAGAGTGAATAGTTTACAAACTGTTTACTTTTTGCTGTGTTTTGTTAGTTCTGGAATGTCATAGATTTCAAGTTTTCTCCTTTGTATGGTTGGACTTATTTTACACTATAGTTTGTCATCTGCATACTATATTTCATCCTTGATATCCGCCCACATCACGGTGCTATCCATAGCATTGACAACTGCACCTTGATTGTATACTTTCATTGCGATTCCTGAACAGTACAGTTACGCGTGTCCCAACAATCTTATCATCGGATTCCAAGATACGATTTTCACGAATAGGAAGTTCTTCAGAGTCAAATTCTTCTCCATGCAATGAGTTGTCTTTTGACTCAGTACAGATGTCATCATTGTCATTTTTACTTGAATTCTCGTTTTGGGTGTCTTTAATGTTCTTTGAGGGACAGTTCCCGTCGGTCCCACTACAGCTAGGAATCTCGTCTACAGTGTCAAAATCTGAAGCTGTCATACCTCTTCCAGATGGCACATCTATACATCTCCCTTTTCTTCAGCCATTATTTGTTACATTACCTCTTTTGAGATTCAGATGCTCATTGAAACTTACAGCTTGTTTCACAGCATCAATTTCTACATCCATTGCCCTGTTATACATGTGCTTTAGCACTTCTTCCTGGCTTAGAGGGCAAATACTACATTTCCTGTATCAAGAACGTAGATTATTCAGACTATTTTCAACTAGTTCTCAATTAGATCTTAACAAGAGATGGACATTCTTGCTTCAGTATAGTGAAACATCGTTTACAGACTCCACATTATTAAAAAAAAACTAATTTTAGAACACTGGGGTTACTTTGTGGCAGAGTCATTGTTGTCATAAAGTTACCCCTTAAACTTGTCCTATTTATTTTATTTTAACACAAATAACTGAAAGAAAGCTCAAAGCAACATGAGAATCGCGCATTTTTATCAGGAAACATGAAATTAAGATTTCCACTAACTTTGATGTGTGTGCGTCATTAACGTTTTCTGTTGCCGACAAAAGTTTCCCGCTATTCACAAAATCAGGTGCTCAGTACAATACACCAAAAGGCTCTCTGTTGCCAACAGTCCAACACTTCGGACATTATCATTGTACACACAGGTAGCAGCATTATTGAGGAGTGAAAACATAGTATTCATTGTCAGACCATCGATGCATATCCCGCGAAATATGAAATTACTATTTGCGCGCACCTGTCACAAAGTAACCCCAGTTTACGGTACTTACATAATCAATCCGGTCCTCTTGTACCATAAGGTGTCGAGGATACGAGAGATCTCCATCTACTCCTATCAGTAGTCAGGTATATCTCTCGTTTTGACTTTTCATGAAAATTATTTCAGGCATGTGAGATATGGGACCACAGTACCTATACGGCAGTGAGGGGGCTGCCCTCTTTTGGTCTCTGCCCCTGCCATGCTGCGGCTTCAGAACTGATGGTATTCTCATTCCCTACTCCCTGAGACAAAGATTTTCTTCCTTCAGGACCTACAGCTAAAGGTCTGTCATTTAGTCTGGCCCCTCACCCTCGACCTTACTGGCAAGGGTGACCCTGCCAGGAGTCGAAGCTCCTGCCGGCATCGCTCTTGGGATCACTGAGGCACGCAAGCCTCCCCACCACATCAAAGTACCAGATCATGGGTGAGGTTTGTACTGGTCATAAAAATGCTGCGGTGCGAGCGACAATATATTCTCAGAAGGAGTGTGGTAACACTTTTCAAAACGTCATGCATTGCCACTGGTTGAAGTGTATTTTTAAAAGGGAAGACTTGTTGAAAGGAGCTTGTTAGTTGAAGAAAACATGATGATTAACACTGTTAAACAAGGTGAATAGTTTCACTACCATTGTCGCCATGAGACCTGTCTGTATCAGAGCAACATAAAGCCACTAGCAAGAAGAAAAAAGTTTCACTACCTTGGCATTCCCTTCACCGATACGATTTAATTCTAATGTAAATTCAGTTATGAGAAATCTACACCGAAAATGAGATGTGCTTACGTCTTCTCCGTTATTTAAGCCTTATCAGAAATATGTTATGAATACCGTGATATATCCTGCACTTATCTATCCATTTCAGACTGCTCAACTGACATGTATAACCTCTTCAGGTCTAGGTCTCTTCAAAGCGTAGTGGTAAGCAGCTCTCCAAACAACAATGAATGTAATGTTCTAATCAAAGCTGTCGTTGCATATTTTTAAGCTTGTCAGGAGCCATTACAGGAAATTTCAACTTGTCTATGTTCTTTGAACATAGCTAATGATGATAGAATTATTAATCAATGTAATAGCCTTAATGATACAAGGAAAAGTCAAGAATTTCAAGACCATGGAATGACTGTCTGGTACTCTCTACCTCACAAAGGTATAAGAGTATCTTTATAAGGAATACACACCTGCCAATAATTGGATGAAACATAATGAAGGCCTCTCCCGTAGTGAATAGTGGGATGCAATTCAAATGACAGCTAATGTCACTGCAGTAGGAACAGAGCCAGGTAGATCTCTGGACAGTAACCTCCGTCGATGTTGTCACACAGAGAAAGAAACACTGTCCCATGTCCTGGGATCATGCCCGCATAGTTATATACTAAGAAATCATCAGCACCATCAAGTAACATCTTTAATAACAGATGAAGTACAGAGTAAAGTTGGTTTTTTTTTGGCTATTTGCTTTATGTTGCACCGACACAGATAGGTCTTATGGTGACGATGGGATAGGAAAGGCCTAGGAATGGGAAGGAAGCGGCCGTGGCCTTAATTAAGGTACAGCCCCAGCATTTACCTGGTGTGAAAATGAGAAACCACGGAAAACCATCTTCAGGGCTGCCGACGGTGGGGTTCGAACCCACTATCTCCCGATTACTGGATACTGGCCGCACTTAAGCGACTGCAGCTATAGAACTCAGTGATGAAAGGTTATACCGTTCGTGAAGAAGTTCATGGCATATCATCAGATGGCAGCACTGGCTGCATAGACATGATTGCTCTTCAAAATAGCAAGACAAAAGGCTATATAATAGACTAGTGATGGGCAGTCTGAGACGAGGTCTCGAGATTTCTCGAGACTAGCGCAGGCATTATTTCTCGCGAGAAATTTCGAGAAATCTCGAGAGCGTTGTCCCCACAATGTGCGGCGAGCAGCGTGTCGTAGGCCTGCAGGTAGTCGGAGCTGAATGTTGTTTGTTCCGAATATGCGAATAACCCACGGGCCTTCTCATTTTCGTAATTACGTGTCAACAAGTGGCTAGGGCGTTCGTTTATACCGAGGTCTATTTTGACGAAGTATAACATAATTATAAAGGATACGCATTCGGGCATTGTATGCACTGGTAGGTACACGAATGAGTGGTTTAAGTACAGAACCTGACGGCTACTGTAGGTACACGTAACTGGATACTAGAGGCGTGCATTATTCGAACTCGAGACGAGGCAAGACGCGCCTTGCTGCATATGCAACCACCATTACGCACGAGTGGAATGTGCAATCTAAATTGCTATAGAGTATTCGCGTCATAATTAGGTAGGTACTTCGATATATGACAGTGCAATGTCGAACTTCAACATGCAGTGCTTTCATAGGATTTTGACAAAATTTATCGTCACACACGTTTCCATGTGAGAACTGCTGATGATAACTATCAAGCTTACACTCGTAGTTACTGGGACGTCGCACAGCTCGCAGCACTCGAGAATCGGTCTCGAGAGCGTTGCCCATCACCCGTTACACATTCCACTCCTCTGTAATGGGGGTTGCATATGTAGCAAAGCACATCTTCCCCATCTCAGGTTCGAATAATGCACGCCTCTAGTATCCTAGTAGGTGTAGATCCTATCTACAGTTATTCACAAAGTATGCATTGTTATTCACCTAAGATGCCTACCCCAAATAAGTCGTGAACAGTGTAAGATACTGACATTCTGTTTCCACTTTAGTTAATGGTATTAAGGGGTTCATAGTTGAACATGCAGTACTTTTCCAGGCATTTGACAAAATGTATGGGCTCACACGTTTTCATAAGAGAACGTTATTTCACGCAATAACTGCCAATGATATACTGTCAAGTTTACAGTCGTACTTACTGGTACATCGCACAGCTTGCGCTACAGGAGGATCGGTCTCGGGATTCTCGCGAGAGTCTCGAGATATGCGACGTCAGTCTCGAGAGTCTCGAGCGAGATCGTTGCCCATCACTATAATAGACCCAACCATTAGGTTTGAGCAGCATAAAGGCCAACCGGAAGAAGTAGATACTGAGAGAAAGAAAAATTACATTCCGACAGTTCTCTTCTACAAAAATAATTACCACCTACAAGAAATAAAATTGATTGGGCAGATGCTCTGATGCTCGCAGCATGTTGCATGGTACCAACATTCTTCATGCAGTTCTGGAAGAAGTTTGGCTTACCAAAAACTGAAATACAAGAACTGTGCTTAATGTAATCTGTAGTTCATCCCACCTTTACAGTCAGAAATACCCAGCAGTTTACAATGTATAGAAATACCCAGCAGTTTACAATGTATTTACACAGACTATAACTTATAATTATGTATGCCTATATTCTATACTGTATTGGTTCACTTTGTCCAGAGTGGCAACCTGTAAATTTAGGAAGTTAATGGTTCCAATAAATCATCATTCTCTCTCTTGCCTATAATGCAGTGTTAAAAACCTTGTACTGGTCATACTGATATTGCCTGGAAAAACATTAGTTATTACAGGGGACACTCTCAACCAGCCTGCTCAGGACTGGACCCTTAGTTGGATAACAAAAGGACTGGTTAAACTGACATTACAATCCATCTACTTCTAGTACTATAATTTAAGATTGTACAATTTGTTTTATGTTGCATGGAAACAGATAGGTCTTGTAGCGACAATGGGATAGGAATAGGAAGGAAGTGGCTGTGGCCTTTATTGATTTATAGATTGTTTTACACAATATTTTGTAACATATTAGGCCTTTTTTTTTTAAAGCATCCGCTTTTGTAAGCGACAAGTAATAAGGAACAAGGTTCATCTTGTCAGTGAGCAGGGCGGGGTGGAAGACAGCACAGGTGCTCGTGACCACGGGAAACTGAAAGCAGTACTATTCACTTGGGTTGGCCGGTTAACCTGAGGCCATTTCAGAGGGCATCCATTGTATGAGAATCAGCAAGCAAAGATTGCATATAAACATAGAGCTGAACAGGAAGATGAACATTCCATCACATTACCGTGCCAGTGTTACAACAAAAGGGCACGGTTTTACCACCAAGTCAGGAATCTAGTATGAGAAAACAAATTCTTAATGATCCAAAATGAATAAGGAATTTATCAGACCTACATCTTATCAATACATGGAATTGAAACTTGTACCATCAATAGCAGAATAAAATAGCAGAATCAAGCTGTAGAAATGAAGTTCCTGACATCAACAGTCCATAAAACAGGAAGAGAAAAAAATCCATCAATAGATACATAGGAAACTTTCAATCTGTGAAACCATTAAGGGTGAAATATTTTGGACATGTAAAGAGAATGAATCAAAATAGAGTAGTAAGAGGATAGTTTGAAAATGAATTGGAAGGCAATGGACCAAGAACCCAACTAAATAAAAGATGCATCAGTTAAATAAAGCAGAAGTTGGTACCGGATGGAATAGTGTGAAGTCCAAGGGGAAGTAATGTAATTATAGTCGCAGTTACCAAATTAGGCGGGTGAAGAAAACTGTGCTGTTGTCAGATATGACAACGGCGAAGCGACAGATGGTCAAGAGTCGCTTACCTCTGAGCACGGATTGGCAACGCTGATCGTGCAGTGCTGTCTAGTTGAAGACAGTCCACTCCGGCCACCTTCTTGTCATGCAGCTGTTGAGCTCGCACCATGAATGCAAGTAAAGATGGATAGTGAATGTGTTCATCCTGGTGTTTCTTCGGGTCTGTTAACTGAAGAGGACGAAGTATGTGTGAGAAAGAAACAAGTAACTCCTCTGAAATGTTGACAGCTGGAAAGGCTTTAGAAGAAGGATTTAGCCAGCCAAATAAAATCAGCAACTGTGATTATATTGCAATACGTGCAGAAGTTGCCCGACTCACATTTTTTGCAGACTGAATTTCAAGTAAAGCCAAGAAGTGACTGAAGTAATGTGTAATGTTAGTATTCATTCCGTCCAGAGATGTGTTAATGAAGCATAATATTTACCCATCCAAAAAGTATTTTCATCTCCAAGGAAAAACTATCTAAGGGAGAAAATAAACTTAGTGTGCTTAGTGATTTTAATTGCAATGTAGTTAGGCAAACTGGGCTAGAATTTTATTACTGTGGTGAATTCCCTACAGCGGAAAAAGTGCATATAATGCTAAAAGAGAAATTTAGATATAGTGGAAGAGTATGTTCAGTGCAACGAGTGCTGCTCAATTTAGGCTTTCAAATACAAGAGGGCTAACAATGGAAGAACATTTCTGCTAGAAAGACAGGACATTGTCATAGCACCTGCACGATATGAGAAAAATGTATGACGTGAGAAACATGAGAAACACCTGAGGCAACGTATTTATTTAGACGAGATTTGGGTTAATCAGCCGCACAGTAAACAGTACATTTGGCAACATTCAGATAAGAGTGATGGATTTGAAGATGGCCACTGGCAAAGGTGGAAGACTGATTGTGTGCCACACAGGTGGTATTAAAGGTTTTATACCCCAGTGTAAGAGGGTGTTCCTGTCCAAGTAGAATGGTACAGACTACCACTCAGAAATGAACCAGGCATCTTTTAAAAAGTGTTTCATAGAAGACCGTCTATTAAGTCTGGAAGAGCTTCCGTAATAGTTATGGATAATGCTCCGTATCATTCAAACTTACTTGAAAAAGTACCCAATACAAGCTGGAAGAAGAAAGAAATTCAAAGAGTGGTTGCTGAAGAGAAATATACCTTTTAGTGAACAAGAAACTCAGGCTGAACTTTCAGAAAAAGTTGCTCCGTTCAAAGTAGCAAAGTACGAGCTTCATAAATTAGCTCTCTCTTGGAGCCATGAAATAGTAAGGTTTCCACCCTACCACTGCCAATACAACCTAACTGAACTGATCTGGGCTCAAGTCAAAAGAGAAGTGGCAGACAGGATCAAGACCTTCAAAATAAAAGATGTAGAAATACTCAAGTCAGAAGAAGTTATTTTATTTTTCCTTTTCTTTTCATTATTCCATAAAGAATGGCTAAGGAGTGCAAGTGTAGGGACCATGGGTGTGGCCAGGTATTAAGGAGTATGAGGGAGGAGTTGGTGAGTTTGAGAGAGATAATTAGGATTCTCTCAGAAGACAGGAAGGAAGGAAGGTATGCCTCCGTCAATCAAAGTATAGGATACAGTAGGTATAAAAGAGGGATGGTAAGGACAGGGGGGAATCGTAGAAGACACGTGGGCTAATGTTTTAAGGGGAAGGAGATTGCAAGCTAAGGGCTCTATTCAGGATCAGAATGTAGGATAGGTGCCTGTGAGAAATCGGTGCAAGTCACTGCAGGTAGAACAACAGAAGGAAGATGAGGAACAGGGAACGGTTGCTGAGTAGTGTGGAAGTAAGAGGAAGGGAAAAGGTAGGAAAGGGAAATGTAGAGTATAGGACAGGAAAAGACAGGTGAAACAGGCCCATGGAGGGGAGAAAAGGGAGGATGAAGCAGCTTCTGCAGCTGTCAGGGAAGACAGGGCTGACCAGGAGAGGAGGGGATCAAATTAGGTGGGTAGAGTTGAGGCTCTGGTCATGGGGGATTCAATTGTTAGACATTTAGGGAAAAAGTGTGGAGGAAAGGGAACCAGGGTAGAGTGTTATCTAGGAATTAGATTGAGGCAGATGTTGAGGAAAGTAGAAAAGAAAGAGCAGGGAAAGGAGAAGGTGGTAGTGTTTCAAGTTGGTGCCAACAACGTAAGACAAGCAGGTATAAATACACCATAGTTGGGGATGTGTGGGATCTGGTAAATGCAGCACGGGTGAAGTTTAAGGCAGTGGAGATTGTTATCAGTGGAATGCTGTGTAGGAGAGATACTGACTGGAAGGTGATTGGGGATTTTAATGAGACGATGGAGTGGGTATGTGGGAAACTGGGAGTGAGATTTCTAGATCCTAATGGGTGGGTAAGAGATAGGGATCTGCGCTCAGATGGCCTTCACTAACCGCAGTAGTACGTATAAGTTTGGAAATTTGTATAGAAGGGTAATAGGGAGGTACATTCAGGGAAACGGGGTGGTCTAGGGAGCAGTGATAAGGGTACAGGAATCTGGAAGTCAAGTATAGATGACAAAAATATGTTAGTGTTGAACTGTAATAGTATTGTATACAGAAAGGAATAGAATTAATTTAAGGGGGGAGACCTCGCTTAACACGGGAAAAATAGGCCAATATTTATTCGATTGTTATGTATGCTACAAACGTTGTTGACAAATGCTGCACATATCCCAGTGTTGGCGTGCTTCAGAGCAATCAGAAGCAACTTCAATAATGTCAAAATTCTAATTATAACATTTTAAAATAAAATGTTCAAAATTTCCCACCTTTTGAACAATATATCACAGTTTCCTTTGTAACTCTCTTCCTGTTTCACGAATAATTAAGATTTTTTCACAGTTTCGTCCCATAGAGTTGTACTACAATTTGTACCTCATTCAGATCAATAGGATTTAAATTAGATTTTATAATACATTTTAATTTAAAAACAATTAATATTTTCTGGTGCTCGGAATAAAAACGTGACAAAAATCCAAATCAGAGTCTATGTTAATGATTGAGGTTCATTTTTGTAGCTGGAGGTTTGATACACACTTTAAAAAAGAAAAAGTACGAAAATTCTTATAAATTTGGAAATTATAAGGGAAACAGTGATATATTGTTAAAAAGGCGAGAAATTTCAAACATTTTTTTTTTACATTATTTAAATTATTAACATTCTGACATTATTGAAGTTGTTTCTGGTTGCCAGGAAGCATGCCAATACTGGGATATGTGCAGCAATTGTCAACAACAATTGTAGCATATTTAACAATCAAATGAATATTAACATTTTATTCCTTTGTTACGCATGGTCTCCCCCCCTTAATAGATAATACTTACCAGATATTGTAATAGGAGTTGAATCATAGATGAGAAATTATGTAATGGATGTAGAAATTTTTTAATGGAACTGGAGTGTGTTATAATAATTGTAAATTAAAAAAAAAAAAAAAACAATAAGATAAACCACCTTTCCAATACTTATCAAACCTTATATTTAGGATTAGCAAATGTACCCGTGCTTCGCTACGGTATTCTGCATTGTATACGAATATTGAAGTAAATACTGTACATGCAGTAAATAAGATTGTTTTAAAATTGCATGTGTCTCAGCGTTATCTGGGAAACAGCATGGAGAGGTCCCCATACGTTGTTTCCCATGTAAAGCGTTTGTTACGGATTTGTGATGATAACAGGAGGCTCACTTGCCTACTGCCATTCAAAATTGAGTTGAGAAGTTTACATTACAATTGCAGGCCCCATTGCTTACTACGCGGTTACAATCGATTTGCGGAGTTTTCGTTACAATGGCAGACCCCCTTTCCTACATCCAGACATATTACAGTTGAGGAGTTTTTATTATAATGGCAGGAAACTTCCCTACAACCAGTCAAAATTGAGTTGCGCAGTTATCATTAAAATGACAGGCCCCTTTTCTCACTACCAGCCAGCTTACTGCCAGTCACACCAAGTTGGTGAGTTTCCATCAAAATATCAGGCTACTATGCCTAATACCAGTCACATTTTAGATGGGTATATTTGTTTATAATTGCGGGCACGCTTGCCTACAGCCAAAAACAATCGGGTAAGGGGAGTTTTGAACAAAATTGCATGCTCCCCTGCCTTCTGCAAATCAAATCGAGAAGTGAATTATTCATTACAATGGTAGGCCTTCCTTATTAATGCCAGTTACACAGGAATTGGAAAAGGACCCCATTCCTACTGCCAGTCAAAGTCGGTGTGGGGAGTACCGATTACAATACCAGACACACCCTTTCTCGATCACTACAAAATCGACATCAGTGAATATATGTATAGATCGACATACGAAAGTATTGGCTTGTTTACAATATTGCAGACCTTCATATACAGATTAACTGCTGCTAAACGGTACATCATATCGAGAAAGGATTGTATCATAAGACGCCGGATTTAGCGGCCTAAATGGCTGGTCTTATGATATCTCATCTATTCATGGGTCAGATTGAGTTAGAAATGTTGAATAGGGTAAAATTTGTGTAAGATTATCTCACATTGCATTGCTCTTAGGATAATTAAGTGACAGCTACATACATAGCATTTGGCTCACATATGGCTACTGGGTGGGCCAATTTTCATGTAGAGTTTGATGATTCTATCTTTCCTATAAGTGATGGAAAGTATGAATTATCTATGTGAAAAGTCCAAATTTACGTAACATCGAGAAATAGAGAAAATCAAACGTAAAAGGGATACAGATACGACAGAAAGTCATAAGACCAAGCTTGTAGATCACTCCAAATTGAACGGGGATTGTGCCATCCGTTATGTGATAAGACTTCCCAAAGGTCTGCACCATCATTAAAATTGCCTCCATATTTTGATATTCTTCGGGGATAAAAAGGGAAAAATTTAAAGATCTTGGAAGTTTTACTTCCATTACAGTCTAAAACGTATAATTTTGCCAAATTTCCATATCCTTCTTTGACTGGGAGATTATGCCGCAATCTGGATTTTCAGTGAGGAGGGTAAAAATGAGGACTTTCAAGAAACTAAACCAAAAAAATATGCAGATGGTCATTATTACCCCTTAAACGTGTAGCTGTATGAAAATTTCGCCAAAATAGTCAGTGTACAAGCACACAGTCGTAACGATTTTATTTACATAGATAAGGAATCTGCTCCACGTGCAACACCTTTTGGGCTATATCCGCTGGACTTAGCCTGAAAAACGAACCATTCATGATATCTCGCTTATTAATCCTCCTGTAGAAAAAATGCATGAAAAAAAAGTTTTAGAAATGGATTTCCATCAAGTTTGGTCTATTTCCAGTCAGGTTGGTCTTGTACTGTATATATTGTATAAGAGTAAAATCACTATTTCGGTTCCCTATAAACCGTCAGTCCATTCCGGGAACATGAAATGTTATTGACCATTAACACCTACTATTGGACAGGTGGATGCTAAATATAAAGTTTGACTCGAATATCTTCAGTAGTTTTCAAGTTGTAAGAAATACGCTTTACATGCACCCGCTCTTGAGTTAAGTCCGGTGGGACTTATACCAGAAAATGGTCCATTAATGATATCTCCCTTATTAATCCTCGTATTGAAATGATGCACATGAGGAAAAAGGCTTAGAAATTAATTTCCATTAAGGCAGATAAATTTACAATAAGTTTGGTTGTGTATATTTTGTGGGAATGCAAAATCACAGTTTTGAATATGTATAAACCCCCACTCAGTTCAGGGATTTAGAAACAATATTTGCCCTAAATCCTACCCAAGGACAGGTGGATTCTACATATCAAGTTTGGTGGAAATATATCCAGTAGTTTCCAAGTTATAGACAAACAGACACCAAAACTCAATATATGCAGATGGTCATTATTACACCTGAAACGGATAACTGTACGGAAATTTTGCCAAAATAGCCTATGAACAGACACACTCTAGAAGTGCAGACCTCTATTTTAAGAGTTACTGCTTTGAAACTGTACGACTATCTACAAACGGACTTCACCATCAGACGCCTCTTTCAGTGCTCTACATGGTTGGTCCTATGACATCTTCTCGTATCTCCTATATTTATGGGGTAGATTGAGTTAGAGTCATTGAATGGGGTGAAATTTTGTACAGTTTTCACATGCTACTTTATGATACTCAAGTAACAGCTAGAATCATAAAATTTGGCTATCACATGGCCACTGGTCATGTCAATGTGCATGCCGAATGTCATGATTTTACCTTTCCTATAAGTGTGCCAAATGATAACATATACATGTAAAAGTACAAAATCAACTTTAAATCGAGAAATACAGCTCTATTTAATGTATTAGGGATAGAAATACGACGAAAAGTCATAGGACTAAAGTTGTAGATCTCTCCAAAATGAATCACCATTTGCTTTCTGACTTGTGATACGACTTACCGATTAGCCACCAATTACCGCGAAACGAAGGTCTTCACCGTCGCTAAAATTGCATCCACATTTCGGAATTTTCCTGGGCCAAACGTTATACATTTGCAAAGCTTAGAATATTTCCTCAAAGGAAAAAGTGTCCAGCTTTCGGGATTAGCACTCGCACACATACGGGGTAATTAAGGAAGAAAATAATACAGTTTAGAAAGTTGAAATTAATAGAAGATGGATTATAACTGAGGACAGCCGGATGACGACAAATATGTAAATACCAAGTGAATGTATTGGAAAATCAAATGCCCCTCAATAAATTATGCCGGTGTGAGTTATGGATATAAGAAAGCAGTAACTGGAGAGAAATTTAAGCGCAGGGATTCTTAGGTAATCAGATAAGAAGATGAATATTTGTGTTATTACTTAAGCTATTCGAGGACAGTTATAACCTCCAATGATATTCCGCCAATATCCCGCAGAATAGCCGACTCTCTTGCTTTCTACCCAAGGAACAACCACGAATTTAAAGGAATGATGAGGAAAATGGCAATACGTTACTTCCCTCCTGGTAAGCAGTCAGAGACGTTGCCATGGTAACCTATATATTCGTTGTCGGTCTATCAGTCACTCAATGCAGAGCATGGTATCGGCAGAAAATAGTAAATTTCTCCGTCATTTGAAGAGTAAGGTAAATTATTAACATGACAAAAGTTGTTTATTGTACCTCAATGCCGCGCATTTAAAACTAGCGCCTAATGAACTCCTCTATTGGTAAAACAGTGAAACAAACTATACCTACTTAGAAATTTAATCAGAAGATGTCACCACTAAAATATCGAGTAATTTTTTTATTGTACTGTTTCCTAACCTGAGTGAATTTACGCATGTTTGGTTTGACATTCATCAAGAAGTTTGGACATTCTTCCACAGAGGACACCACTAAAAACTATGTTCATGCACCCTGGTACGAGGTATAAGAAGTTATCATTCAAAGAAGTTTTGTATTCATAAGTTTTTTTTTTCTGATTGATGTGCATTTATTTTTGGGTTGGCAATATTTCCTTTTTATTTCCGCCAGTTTTGAATCTAGCCAATCCCAAATTTCTATAATTAATTTTCAACCTATCACAGTCTTCTTCTTTGATTTTGAGTGTAACTTTTAAATTGACCAATAAAATTGATGGGTGTGGCTGGTTTATTCGTAAAAAATCTCAAACCTTCCCTGACGGTTTTTAAACTGCGGCTTTGCACGTCTCTTGGCCACTTGATCGTCATCTTATTGAGTGTGTGTGTCCAAGCAGGAGGCGGGCGGCCTCTTTCATCAGTCAGCAGTACATCTACAAGGTAATGGTATATCCGCAGTTTAACCCCAGGGAAAGGTCCGAATCTTTAACTATGTAACCAAATTTTCTAAAATGTAAATATTCTTTCGCCTAATGTGAAAACTTCGTAAACTCTTTAACTGTAAATCGGGGATAGAGAGTGAATTGCCCTCTCGAGCTCTCCTTCATCTTGGTTTGAGGTGACTACGTTTATAACTATTTTTCATTCTGTAATGTGGTAAATTACTTCCGATACGAGTCACCTCAGTAGTTTGGGAATAGTCCCTGTTTCACCGGCCTAGTGCCCTTTAGGTTTTTAAGTTTTCACTATCTTGGAGCACTGTACGTCTCCATTCAATTTCTGTTTCGGGCCATCTACTTAACCTGTTCTTTTCCGCACAGGCCCTGTAGGTTGGGTACTAGATACCCCTGTATAACATTACCTTTCAATTTGTAAGTTGTGCCTTGATGGCGAGTGATGGTAATTTTCTGATACTGCCTTGAATAGGCTAGAAAAAACTGACAGCCTGTTAGCTCTTTTTCAATTTTGTGATTGTAACGAGTGCCTCTGGAAGGCTAAGACATTGAATTTTGGGAGCAAGTGCTCCATGAATTAGGGGTATTTTAGCCCTTGAGTAAATTTGTGCTCTTTGTAAATTTGAGCTTGTAGCTCAGGAAATGTAAAGCTAGGGGCTTAAAGCCCAAGGAGTTCAGGTTCTGAATCTAGGATTTTTTCCCAATCTTGTTTAATGTTTGCTACTTGTACCTGTAAAAATAGTTAAATTTTGAGTTTTGAAAATATAACCTTCAGTTTAAGCTTTTAATTAATTTTGACATTGTAGTTAGACCCATTCACCCCAGCATCTTCTTTAACATCTTTCTGCTCCACGGGTAATCCCGTAACAAGGGTAGCAGAGCGTGGTTGAATGGGTCTCAATTAAGCCCTTTTTGATGGCTAAACATAGCATTCGGATCAAACTCTAAGAATTTTCTCAGTCGCTGGAATTTTTTTTTGTAAATTTGTAAATTTTATCTCATCATGTCCGGCCCTCGCGAAGTCCTCCATCCCGGCTACTTGCGCAAGGAGGAATTAATTTATGAATTAATTATTAGGAATGTTCAATCTGGAGGCACAGTTGCGGCAGATACCACCAAACTTAAGGAATCCCTTGAATTACCAATTTGTGTCCCAACTTTGGGAGAGTAGGAAATTGATGAGGCTCTCTCCACTATCACTGATAACACCACTGAGTTAGCATCTGTAGTTATTTTGAAGTAAGTGATTCATCTCCTAATCAACTTAAGAGAGTGCAGGCAAGACTGTTCCATTTTTATAACAGGGTGAGCGATCTATTGTCTCTAAAAATAAAGGAAGATCATGGTGAGGAGGCAAGTAATCTTGTTGAACACCTTTCTAAAATGTCTAATAAAGTTAGTCAGTTGTTAACAGGGGCAACTGCTCCCTAAACCGACCAAAGCCAATGTGGTAAACATTGTAGGTGATGAGGATTCTTCCAAAAATGTAGAAAGCAGAAAATCTGGAGCTACTCAACAAACATCTGCTCCATCGGAAACCATGTCGGATCGTCGCACATCAATTACACCCTTCTTTTTAAACAATAATGTGTCTGAAGCTTCTTCACCCCCTAGGCGTTACCAGTAGTTTGCCTCATCCATTGGCTATGTTACTTAGGGGAATTACTAAGTTTTCTATTAATTCTACTAATGATGTCATTTCATTTTTAAGATTCTTAGTTGAATTTCAAGATCACGCTCTAGTGTTTTCTCTTGCTCCTTCTCAAATTCTTCAAATTATTTACCCTTACTCCACAGGTGTCCTCTCGGACAAAATAGTCGGAGCAATAGCTGAACAATCTTTTATAGAAGACTTCCACGCACATTTGCTGGCTAATTTCATTCCGGCATGAGCCATGTCTTCCTTAATTCAAACGTACTATTGCAGAGTACAGCGACTGGATGAAAATCTCGCAGACTTCATCCAGGACATTACGTTCTACACCAGGGTATTCACTCTTCATTTCCTTGAAGATCAAATTGTGCAGACCATTTCCCCACCCTATAGGTGATTTCTGTGTTTCGCGTCACGTCCTCAAACTTTTGCAGAATTAGAAGCTATGGCGGTCTCAGCCGAAGGAGTTAGGTATGCCGACATCTTACGAGTCGCTAAGGAGCCCCCTCCTTCTTCGAGTAACTTTCGGCCTCAACCTCGCCTAACTTTCACCACCCACAAATGCTATGCTTGTGGGTCGACAGATCATCTGCGTAACAAGTGCCCTTCGATTAAATTCAGTGGGACAAAGAATGGGGCAGGGTCATCGCAAGGATGTTTCAAGTGTGGATCCTTTAATCACCTCGCCAAAAGTTGCCCTAATGCCAATAGCACCCCCTCCTGCTCAACTTCTGGTGCAACCCCCACAAACTCCAACAATCGAAAGTGACTAGTGTCATCGGCTGAGTCAGCAGGGTCATTTTTCCAAGGCTCAGCCCCCGTTAAACCCAGCGAAAGCTTGGGTAAGGATAAGAGTTCTTCTAATGTATCATTTGATGGTCCTAAAGAATGCCTCAGGATTGCGGCGGAGACCCCCGCACTTGTACCTTTTCTCAAAATTGAGTTGAACAATGAACCGGTCACTGCTCTATTAGACTCTGGGAGTGTTTGTTCTATAATTTCGGCTGAGTGGTATTCCGAATTAAAGTCTGTCTGTAAGTTTTCTGATTATTGTTTATATTCGGTTCAATGCATTTCAGCTAATTCCTCTCCATTAGAAATTTTAGGTTTCATCTCTGCCAAAATTCGTATTTCTAAATTCACCTGGAAAGTAAAACTGTTTGTAGCTAAGCACTTGTCTTGCCCTATAATGTTAGGAGCAGACTTCATGTCTCATACCGGTCTGGTGCTCGACATTCAGAGCAAGTCGTGCACTTTCAAATTTGCCAATAATTGTAAAATTCCTTTGCTTAAGTGTAATTCTGTGTCATGTTCATCCGTTTTGCCTGCCCAGGATGAGATGTTGTTAGACCTTACACATCTACCTGAGGAGCAGGCTGATAGTATTCGTCAACTGTGTCAGTCGTTCCCTGATACTCTTGGTGTTACCAACCTTACTGAATACAAGATTGAGGTTATGGATTCGATCCCGGTTAGATTTCCACCTTATAGGCTATCTCCCCCTAAAATGAAGGCTCTCAAGGAGATCATCGATCAGATGTTAAAGGACGGGATTATTTGACCCTTCAAGTCGGCTTATTCATCGCCCATCTTCCTGGTGCCGAAACCCCAAGGTGACTTCCGGCCTGTGATAGATTATAGGGCGTTAAATCGGAAAGTGGTATTACAATCTGTGCCTCTTCCCGACCTTCACTCTTGTTTTTCATGGTTTCAGAAAGCTAAGTTTTTCACCATCTTAGACCTCAATCAGGCGTACAATCAGATCCCTCTAGCTGAAGAATCGAAACATCTAACAGCTTTTACCACGGATTGGAACTTGTATGAGTACAACTGCGTGCCTTTCGGGCTCCCCACTGGGGCAGCTGTGCTCACGAGACTGCTAGATAGGGTCTTCTCCGACATCAAATTTGAATACTTGTATCATTATCTTGATGATGTCGTCGTGTTTTCTGAGACCTTTGAAGAACACCTTGATCAGGAAGTGCTCAATCGCCTTTGTAAGGCTGGGTTGACTGTGAAGTTATCTAAGGTAGCTTCTGCTAAACCTTCCACGTCATTCCTAGGGCATGTTGTGTCGCCCGATGGTGTTTCTATCAATCATTCTAGGACACAGACCATCCGTGATTTCAAACCACCTAAGGACATCAAAGGTATTGCCAGGTTCATAGGCATGGTGAATTTCTTCAGGAAATGTATTCCGAACTTCGCTAATAGAGCAGCGCCCTCGAACTTACTCCGTAGGAAATGCGTCAAATTTGAGTGGGGACCGTCTCAACAAGCCGGTTTCGAAGATCTGAAATTAGCTCTCTGTAATGCCCCGGTCCTTGCTATGCCTGATTTTTCCAAGAAATTCATTGTCCGAACTGACGCCTCATCATTGGCGGTGGCTGCTGTCCTTCTTCAGGAAACAGAACTCGGAAGGCGACCCATTGCCTATGCGTCCAGGACATTATCAGCCCAGGAGGCTAAATATTCAATCTATGAACTTGAGGGTTTGGCAGTCTTATTTGTATTAGAGAAGTTCCGCCTCTATCTGGAACACGTCAAGTTCGACCTGAAAACTGATAATCAAGCCTTAAGTTGGGTCTTAGCTAGGCCGCGTCGTACTGGTCGCATAGCCCGTTGGGCCATTAGGATTTCTGCGTTCCAATTTGATGTAAGACATATCAGATGATCTGAAAATGTTGTTGCGGATGGACTAAGCCGCATGTTTGTTCATAATGTGGAGACCGCCGAACAGGATGATAGTTCTTCTCTTCCCACGCCCATACCTTCGGGCGTTAATGCCATTCTAACTGATGCCCCCATGTTGTTCAGGTATATTGAAAAATATCAACGTGAATATCCTGTGCTGGCCCCTATTATTGAAACCCTTTCTTCTGGGGAACATGTCCCTTATGTGTTGAGGAACGGGGTTTAGTGTTCCCAGTCGAGGCATGATCAGAAGATGAAAGTAGTGGTTCCAGCTTTGCTTGTACCTATGATCTTCAAGTACTATCATGAGACCCCATTAGGGGGGCATTTAGGCATCTTCGAAACTCGGGGAAAAAATCCAAGAGATGTTCATTTGGAAAGGTATGGACGGTGAAATTCGTGAATTGGTAAAAGCTTGTAAATCTTACTTGCTTAGTATGCCCACCTTGTCCACTAAGCTAGGTCTATTATCTTCTCATCAAGCTTCGCGCCCCATGGAACGCCTCTATATAGACTACGTCGGACCCTTCCCCCAATCAAAGGGGAACGCCAACAAGTTCATTTTAATGCATGTAGATGGTTTCACAAGATTTTCCTGGCTATTTCCGACTAAGCTGGCTACCACTCAGTCCACCATTTCTTATTTAAATACCATCTTTGCTTCTTTTGGTTCTTGTCAATATATAGTTTCTGATAATGCTAAAGCCTTCACGGAACCTCTTCTGTAAATTCTGTTTTGATCTGTCCATTTCACATGTAGCTACTTCAGCGCATTATCCTCAACCATCTCTGGCTGAGCGGGTGAATCGTAATCTTAGATCGGCTCTCATCGCATTTCATCATGAAGATCGTTCCAGGTGGGAGAGATTTATCTCCCGTATGCAGTTATCAGACTGTGCCTCTTATAAGGGCTTCTGATAAGTTCACCTGCATACATCCCAGCGTCAGTGGGTAGGGTCTGACACATCCCACTCTGATGAGTCTCGTGCCAGACCTAAGACGAAACGCTGGTTAATAGAGCAAACGCCTGAAAAGCCTTACATCTCTTATATTTTTGACATTTTGACAGGCTCTATTGGTGAAAAGTATCTAATTCCCTCCATGGGAATTTAGAATTTTCCATACGTCCCTGCTGTCGTGACCTACCTGTCCTGCGAGATGTTCTAGTAGGTTGGTCACCAGGCAGTTGGATGTTGTCATATTACCTGTCCTGCCGAGCGGAAAGAAGAGAGATAATTGTAGGTGTGACACTGTCCTGTAACTCCCGAAATAAAAGATAAAATAACTTCTCTGTCCTTTATTAGACAGGACGATTAACTCTACTATATACAATATATTTACAAGTTTGATTATGCCGATCTGAAGAGAGAGCTTGTTTCACGCGCCTACCCTACGCCTACGCGAAATATCCGAATACTGCCCTGCGGCACGTATGACAATTTTAATGATACGAATAACTGCTTGAAAGAGCCTGGCCCTGAGAGTACGAATCACTGGTCGAGAGAGAGCCCCGTGCCATCTTGGCTTAGGGTTATATCTGCTCTCTTAGAAGCAAAGGTCGATCCCTTCCCACTACCTTACGGGTTGGGTCTTATAGGCGTTACTAAGCTACTCAACCTAGTAGGTGGCGCCCTCAACTAATTCTCAAATAATTATCCCAGTACGTACTGCCCTCAGAGCACTACGTCTCTATCCTACCTTGCACTTCTTGTTTCCTTGTCTTTCTTAAGTGCAACTGTACTGGCTCTGTCCCTTTGTCGGCCGTCAGCGAGCCGCCTGGCTCGCATACCAACTCTGTCTGTCAATAACAAACAAGCAAGCTTCTGATCTTGTCAACATGTTTTCGTAGGCGCATTTCACAAGCTCTCTGACTAAGGCTCTCCACTACTTAACTGAAAAGCTTCCTTCTTCTTTCTAATTATTAAATCTAACTATAATTACCATGCAAATATTCTGATAGTACAAGGTGTCCTGTATTACTGATTATTACTCTCATATTAGTTTATTTCCCTTGACACCTTGAGATCGAATTTCGGCTGCGAATCCCCGCTGCCGTTCATCTGACAGCCTGCCGGTTCGAGCCCCTGAGGAGGTCGGTACACGACACTGCATTGGTTGGCCTTTGCTTTGAATTCGGCAGTTCATGAGTCCCATAAGTTCACTCCAGCTTCTTTGATGTTTAAATTTGTGCCTAACACGCCGCTCTCTAACCTTTGGTCACTTACTGATATCCTTCCAGAGACAATAGATCCCGATAATATTAGGGATACCGGGCGAGTTGGCCGTGCGCGTAGAGGCGCGCGGCTGTGAGCTTGCATCCGGGAGATAGTAGGTTCGAATCCCACTATCGGCAGCCCTGAAGATGGTTTTCCGTGGTTTCCCATTTTCATACCAGGCAAAAGCTGGGGCTGTACCTTAATTAAGGCCACGGCCGCTTCCTTCCAACTCCTAGGCCTTTCCTATCCCATCGTCGCCATAAGACCTATCTGTGTCGGTGCGACGTAAAGCCCCTAGCAAAAAAAAAATAAATAAAATATTAGGGATCTATGGAAGAAAGCTAAGCACAACCTGATGGTTTCTCATGAAAAGGTTAGGGAAAGATATGATCTTGAACGGAGGCCCACCAATTTAAAAGTCAGAGATCAAGTCATGGTCAGGAACTTTGTTCCCGCGGGCAAGCTTGCTCCCAGATTTAATGGGCCGTGCGTCATTTTGATTTTTTTGACTACTCCCGTTACATTATTAGTGAGCAATCCAGCCATGGAGAGGATCATTAGAGTGTACCTCTCACAAGTAAAACCTGTTTAATGGCAGTACCTTGTTGCCACTAAAATTTAGCAGGAGCCTTGAAGGTTATATGGTTTTATTTCTTTATGTGTATGATTTGTACGTACGATCTTCCCCTCCGGTTTTCCTGCCAACAATTCTTTAGTGGCCATTACCAAGCCCCCGTCTCCTGCATCTCCGCACTATTGACACTAAAGCACCTTCCACGCCGCCCGCCCCTCAGCATCACCAAAATAAAGATCGTACCCTCTAAGCTCAAGTCTCCAACTACACTTTTCTGTCGCCTAGATCTTACTGTTTCAGTGCCCCCTCAGCCGTTCGCCACCATACTGCAACTGAAATGGGGTACTGGCCCACTCTACACCCGTGAGGACTCCTTGTGAACGGCGCGCCGGAGTCCAGCTCCCGGCAAAGGCGGAACTGCGGTGACCCTACCGCCAACTCATCTGGGGACTGCACATATACTTATAATCTGCAGCGACCATCACCACGACTACCCCTCTCATAGTAGCAGGAGAGACGTATCTGAGGGTACTTGAAGGGTCCGGGCGACCTCAACTGGATATCGGCAGAGGCAGCAGGACTTGCCGTCAAATTTATCAACGTGTATTTTATATTCTACTACAACAAAGACACTCTAAGGCTGGAGTTAAACTACCGTCTACCTATCAATTTAAAAAAAAACCTTAGAAAATTTTTCTCTTCAACTGAAAATGTTTTCTCAAAATTCTTCTGTGTCACCCCAAGGAGAGACTTTTGGAGGGGGAGGACTGTACCGGAAGGTAACCTCAATGCCGCACGTTTGAAACTAGCGCCTAAATGAACTCCTCTATTGGTAATACAGTGAAACTGAAACTATACCTACTTAGAAATTTAATCAGAAGATGTCACCACTAAAATAGAGTAATTTTTTTATTGTACTGTTTCCTAACCTGAGTGAATTTCCGCTTGTTTTGTTCGACATTCATCAAGAAGTTTGGACATTCTTCCACAGAGGACACCACTAAAAACTATGTTCATGCACCCTGGTGCGAGGTATAAAAAGTTAACATTCAAAGAAGTTTTGTATTCATAAGTTTTCTTTCTGATTGATGTTCATTTATTTTTGGGTTGGCAATATTTCCTTTTTATTTCCGCCAGTTTTGAATCTAGCCAATCCCAAATTTCTGTAATTAATTTTCAACCTATCACAGTCTTCTTCTTTGATTTTGAGTGTAACTTTTAAATTGACCAATAAAATTGAGAGGGTGCGACTGGTTTATTCGTGAAAGATCTCGAACCTTCCCTGACGGTTTTTAAACTGCGGCTTTGCACGTCTCTTGGCCACTTGATCGTCATCTTATTGAGTGTGTGTGTCAAAGCTGGAGGCCTCTTTCATCAGTCAGCAGTACATCTACAAGGTAATGGTATCTCCGCAGTTTAACCCCAGGGAAAGGTCCGAATCTTTAACTATGTAACCAACTTTTCTAAAATGTAAATCTTCTTTTGGCTAATGTAAAAACTTCATAAACTCTAACTGTAAATCGGGGATAGAGAGTGAATTGCCCTCTCGAGCTCCCCTTCATCTTGGTTTGAGGTGACTACGTTTATAACTATTTTTCATTCTGTAATGTGGTAAATTACTTCCGATACGAGTCACCTCAGTAGTTTGGGAATAGTCCCTGTTTCACCGGCCTAGTGCCCTTTAGGTTTTTAAGTTTTCACTATCTTGGAGCACTGTACATCTCCATTCAATTCTGTTTCGGGCCATCTACTTAACCTGTTCTTTTCCGCAAAGGCCCTGTAGTTTGGCTACTAGATACCCCTGTATAACATTACCTTTCAATTTGTAAGTTGTGCCTTGATGGCGAGTGATGGTAATTTTCTGATATTGCCTTGAATAGTCTAGAAAAAACTGACAGCCTGTTAGCTCCTTTTCCATTTTGTGATTGTAACGAGTGCCTCTGGAAGGCTAGACATTGTATTTTGGGAGCAAGTGCTCCATGAATTAGGGGGATTTCTGCCATTGAGTAAATTTGTGCTCTTTATAAATTTGAGCTTGTAGCTCAGGAAATGTAAAGCTAGGGGCTTAAAGCCCTAGGTGTTAAGGTTCTGAATCTTGGATTTTTTCCCAATCTTGTTTAATGTTTGCTACTTGTACCTGTAAAATTAGTTAAATTTCGAGTTTTGAAAATATAACCTTCAGTTTAAGCTTTTAATAAATTTTGACATTATAGTTAGACCCATTCACCCCAGCACCGTCTTTAACCTCTTTCTGCTCCACGGGTAACCCCGTAACATTGATAATGAAGAGACATTTCACAAACGGTCCACACAGTTTACAGAAAATCAATAGTATAAGAGAAAATGGAGGAAAACCGTTGTGGTTTTCCTACAAAAGCCCCGTCTATTCAAAGATTTTAAAATGATATGCATATCGAAACCCTCCCCGGGATGAGTATACTCTAAATATGAAGTCTGGTTGAGATCTATCCAGCCGTTTTGACGTGATGGTCGAACAAACAGACAAGAAAAATACAAACCACCGATTCGGTCTTGAGTTGACCTCATTCGGATGAATAGGTGAAAAATTGGCAAAACACAAGAAATTACAGACAGCGGACTTCCTACAACTTTATTTATATAGATAGAATAATTACAACTGGTGTTATAAGTTGAGACGTGTTTTGCTCAACTGTCGTAAGCATCTTCAGCCATTATAAACTTAACCTAAAATTTGGTCAGGGCCCCAAACCTAGTGACTTAAAGTATAACAGTTCTCTAAGAACTAATGTTCTCATTAGTGACAATCAATAACCGTATAATTAGTATATAAGCTCCTAACAATTTCACATAATTAAGATAACACTACATTCATAATGACTGAGGTTAAAATATGTCAAATTACATACACTGATAATAAAGTAAATTATATTAGATTTTACATTGCTATCAGTCAATCACTGAAGAACTGCTTTACAATACTAAAAATCATTTTTATTTTTCGTTGAATGAAGTATAAAGTAAAATTAAAATAGTTACAAGTTAACTCTCATTCTATTGCATAGAAAATGAGAGTCAGGTGCAAAAAAAAAATCACTTAATAGTTAGCTGACTAGTGTAATAGTTTACAACACAGACTTAATCACACCTGAAACTGCATGTGTGTGTAGAGGCAAGTATCCAAATTTCCTTTAATGATAAGTTAAAGCCAATATAGGTGTCCTCGAGTTTCTACTGGGAGTTCAACAAAGTCTTAGATGGAGAATAAAACGCAATGAGTGTGTATTGTAGTCCCTTATGTTGGAAGAGAAAGTCACCTTAGCCGCTCGAGGAGGCGATTTAAAATTATTAATTTTTCGTGATGATAAAAGCGACGGTATCTGTTCGTATAACGGATTTTTGTTCTCATGTACGTCATTCAAATTTTTGTTTGCATTAATACTCTGGTCCAAACCTATGTAAATATTTTTGTAATTGCTCATCAGGTTCCCTTTGCTCACTTTTTTAAAATGGTCAAGTCTCTGTTTATGTCAGTGTACTGGTGATCAATATCTCCCATATGGACACTCATAGCAGAATACTTCTTGTATCTGTTGGCACTGACATGTTCAAGATAACTAGTTTCAAAACTCCTACCTGTTTGTCCCACGTACGTGACAAAACATTGATCGCACTTGAGATTCCTGAATCTAAGAAATTATCTTTATTGTAATTTACACTATTATGGTTATAAAATATATGACCACCGTTGTTCTTCATTGAAAATGAGACTTGACAGTCGTGTTTCTTAAATAATTTTGTGATTTGAAAAATCCCTGGGTTTGTAAAAGTCACGTACTTTGAACTCTTGCGATTCTCTGGTGTTAGTTTTATGTTGTTCTTTCTTTTTACTTATAATTTTATTGATGGTATTAACACTGAATACAGTGGCTTCATAGAGTAATTAATGCAATATGGAAGGATAGGAAAGTCCCAGATGATTGGAAAAAGGGAATAATAATACCTCTCTTCAAAAAAGGAAGCCGGAAGAAATGTAGCAATTATAGAGGGATCACTTTATTGTCTCATGGTTTGAAAATATTTGAGAAAATACTTGAAAAAAGGCTAAGGAAAATAATAGAACCACAACTACGGGAAGAACAATATGGATTCAGAGAACACCGATCAACTACCGATCTCATATTTGCACTAGAATACTGTTAGAAAAGCATTGGGAGAAGGGCAAAGACTTAACACTAGTGTTTTTGGATCTCGAAAAAGCATTTGATAGTGTTCCAAGGAAGACTATATGGGAATGTTTAGGAAAGAAAAATGTACCCAAAGGGCTTATCCAGAAAGTTGCTTTACGAAGACTGCTGCAGTTGCGTACAGATAGGAAACGGTAATTCTGATTGATTCCAAACCACTAAAGGAGTGCAACAAGGCAGTACCCTTTCACCATTACTTTTTATCACTGTCATGGATGAAGTCATGAAAGAAATTAAGCAGAAGAACAATATGGACATCAATGCTTGCAGATGATGTAGTAATTTGGGGAAATACAGAGAAAGAAGTCCAAGAGAGGCTGAACAAACATTTGAAAGCACACGGATTAACAATAAATAAATCGAAAACTGTTACTATGTCTGTCAACAGGCAGAAGAAGAAAGGAAAAATAATGCTGGAAGGTACACAACTGGAAACAGTAGACCAATATAAATATATTGGGTGCATCATTTCAAGTGATAACATAATACAGCATGAGATTAACAACTGCATTCAAAAATCAGCTCAGTTTTACCATCAAGTTCGGAACCTCCTCTGGAACGAACAAGTTCCCTTAAGATCAAAGCAGATTCTATTTCAATCATACTTCACCCCCATAATAACATATGGCCTAGAAACCTGCACAACAACCCAACAAGTGGACAGCAAACTACAAGCCGCAGAAATGAAGTTCCTATGAACTATGGTACAGAAGACAAAAAGGGACAGGGTAAGGAATGAAAGAATAAGGGAGCAAGCTGGTGTGTACCCATCCCTGAATGAAAAAGTGACAAGGGCCTGTTTGAAATGGTTTGGCCATGTCAAACGAATGGACGATGGAAGGACAGCAAAACAATGGCTACACACAGTCATGGCCAGAAAACGACCGGTAGGAAGACCTAGGAAGAGGTGGCTGGACCAAGTGAAAGAGGACATAGGAACAAGAGGAATCAGCTGGGATGTCGTCTTGAGAGAAGAGTGGTACATGGACAGACAGAAGTGGAGAGTGCTCGTAAACCACACCCGGGCAACTGGAGTGGAAAACTGATGATGATGATGATGAACACTGAATCCATTCATAATGGCTATCTTCTGTATGTACCATAATTCTTTTTCTCTTTCCGTATGAGACAGAGATAAATTGAAGGCTCAATAAACCATACTGAAATAAGCAGCCCTCTTATGACTCCCAGGATGTAAAGAATCATTTTGAATGGTCACGGGAGTAAATGTATCCTTTCTATATACTTTGTAAGAGAACTTGCAAGGTTCCCTCTTAATGGTCATATGCAAGAAATTAAAAGTTTTCAAGTGCAAATTTTATTCTTTCATCTAATGAATTTAAAAATTGTAAGATATTGTTACTATTGTTATAGCACTTATCTAGTATTACAAAAGTTATCGTCCACGAATCGTGTCCAAAAATCCAAACCTTGAATATGTCCAATCATTTTGCGCTGTTCTAGATGGTCTAAATAAATATTAGCTAGGATACCCGAGGCTGGAGCTCCCACTGGTAATCCCTCTTGACTATAAATAGTGTTGCTGAACGTAAAATAGTAGTATTTTGTGAGGAACTCTAGAATTTTCATGAATTGCTCAATCTCTAACTTCCCTAGATAATCTTGACTAGTGTCCAAGGACAAGTTCGGCTCGCCAGATGCAGGTCTTTCAATTTGACACCTGCGCATCGTGATGGGGATGAAATGATGAAGACGATACACACACCCGGCCCCCATGCCAGCAAAATTAACCAATTAAGGTTAAAAATTCCCGACCCTGCCAGGAATCGAACCCACGATCCCTTTGACCAAAGGCCAGCACGCTAACCCTTTAGACATGGAGCCGGACACCTTGACTAGTTAAATTTGTTCTAATAATAGCCTATATATTGTTCTACTGATTGGGATATTTGCATACATATTAGTTATGCCATAAGAACATAAGTAATGATGTGGTAGAAGTTTGAAACTTTCCAAACTTTTACAGAAATCTACTGAATTTCTTATTATTGACTTATTGTGAAACGTACAGTTGTTAGAAAGAAATCTGTGTATAAATTTGGAGATTTTATACGTAGGACTGTTCTTACAGTTAATAATAGGTCTAACAGGTACTCCTACTTTATGGATTTTTGGCAATGCTCTTGCCGTAGGTAACCTGGGGTTCATATTTATCATCTTCTGAATTTTATCTTCATTGAGAATGAACACAGAATTTTTTAAACTTTTTTGTATCCTGGCTGTGAGGTCTTTAGTGAATCTGGAAAACAACTCATCAGAGAAAACTTTTCTATTTTTTTGATGTAATCTTTTCTATCCAATATGACTATGCAATTACCCTTATCTGCCTTAGACATGATATCATTGTCTTATTTTATTCCTAAGATCGTTGTTACATTTTACCTTGTCTAATGGAATATTGGTTTTAAGCTAACTAACCAAGGGAGTCTTTTCTTTACTTTGTTCCTAAAATAGTTTTGAGGTGTATTGATTGACTGGATCATTACAAAAATGTTGCAAAGTTTGGGTTGAGAAGACTTGGAAGAAAGGAGATGAGCTACTCGACTAAGTAGTATGTACATTAAATCAATAAAAGTAAATTTCCACATTTTGATACTTATATTTGCTTTAAGCAAATTAATTATTTGTAGTGCATATTCCTTGGGAACATCTTCAGCTATGATGCATTGTATGGGTGAAATTACAAAGAATTCTTTTCTCTCAAAAAACATCATAAAGAGTACCTTGTTATGCTTAAAAACTATATGAATTTAAAAAAGATAAAAATAATTACTGTAAAATCTGTGAGGAGGGTTGCGTGGGGCAGTGAAATGGGAACAGAAATGGATATACCTATGTTCTTTTAAATACTAGATTCCCTTGTGCAGATTTTAATACAGACTAATACAAAAGCAATCATCCATTTCTTTTTCACTGCAGATTTTAGGGAAGCTCTTTTCATAATAACAGCAAAAATAGCCATCAGCTTCAGGGATCCCACAATAAACAGAATTCAAGAGACTCATCATTATAAAACTAAATCAAACGGCAACATTCACCTTGGAAAAGAGCAGCTAAAGAGAACACTTCTGTAAAAAACGGAACATAGACAAAAAAATATTTTTCAAAAACTTTTTATTAATAAACAAGTGGGAAACACACACATCACAGTGAACAAAAGTGCTGGAAACCAAAATTTTTTAAAAACATCTGTTCAAATTAATAGAAATGGTTTTTAAATAGAGTAGAACACAGGTCCATTTCCCTTCCCATTTCACTGTCCCACTCAACCTTCCTCATCATCATCATCGACCAACTCCAGTTTCCTAGGTGTGGTATACGAGCCCCTTCCATTTTGTTCTGTCCATGAACCAGTCTTCGTTCACAATCCACTCCCAATCCTGACCTCGCTCCTCTACATCCTTCTTCACTAAGTCTGTCCATTTTTCTCTGGGTCTGCCCACCGCTCTCTTTCCCCTGATTTCTCTTTCATACTCCTTTCTTGCAGACCTGTTGGCACTCATTCTTTTCACATGACCAAACTACTTCAGTCTTGCCTTCTGGATTAAGGAGTCTTCTAGTCCTATGTCTTCTCTGACTTCTTCATTCCTGATTTTATCCCTCCTGGTCTTCTGGATCATTGTGCGTAGGAACTTCATTTCTGCTGCTTGGAGTTTCTAGTTGTCCTTTCTTGTTAATGTATGTGAGGATAGGGGTGTAGTATGATTTATACAGTGTCATCTTGGTTTTGAGTGGTACTTGTTTATCCCATAGTAGCTGTCTTACTTGGAGATAGAAATGTATTGCTTTGCTGATTCAACTGTTTACTTCATATTTAGCTAAGTTATCCTTGGACATTATAGTACCCAAGTACTTAAATTCTGTGACACTGTCCAGCTTAGTGCCATTTAGCATGATTTCTGGCTGATTGTCGCCCTTCTGTACCTTCAACACCACCGTTTTAGCCTTGTTGATGTTTAATCCATATCTCTCAAACTCCTGACTCCACCCCTGCAGACTCTCTTCTACATCTTTCTCTGAGTTACCCCAAATTACTACATCATCTGCAAATGCAAATGCTTTTAAGTCTTGTTGCCCCTTTTCTTTTAGCACCTTTAATATGGTTTCCATTACAATGATAAATAATAGGGGCAACAAAGCACTACCTTGTAGTACTCCCCTTTTTGTCTCAAACCAGTCTGACAGTCCAGAACCAACTTGTACACAGCTTCTGGTTTTCTCGTAAAGCACCTTAACTTTTGAAATTAGACAGTTTCGAACTTCAAGCTTTCTCAGGCACTCCCAAATAAGCTCCCTTGGTATGCTGTCATAGGTCTTTTCGATGTCAAGGAACAGTAGATATAAAGGCTTCTCTTTTTCCCAATGTTTTTCCATCAGCATCCTCACAGCAAATATAAGATCTGTTGTTGATCTTCCAGGCCTAAAGCCATATTGTTCCTCTTGTAAAAGTGGTTCTACAATTTCTCATAGTCTATTCTCTATAATTATTTACAGAATTTTTAGTCCACGAGACAGTAGAGTGATGCCACGGTAGTTGGTACAATTCCATCTGCTGCCTTTCTTGAATATAGGTACAATTATACCTTTATTCCAGTCTTCTGGGATGGTATTTTTCTGCCATACTACATTTAGGAGTCTATATAGCCTTTGGATTGCTGGGGTTCCTCCTGCTCTTAACATGTCCACACTTACTATAATCTATTAGTTTCATGGTCCGTATTGATAGTTCAAGTACACGTATGAAGGACGAGTTCTCCACCTAATCAATACTTTATTTCACATAGTGTCAATGATTTACATAAAAACAGTACCGGTTTCGACCCGTAAATAGGTCATCTTCAGCTGTTAGAGAACTTAATACCGTAGCGACTATACAGAATAAACAATACTAAAATTAAAACTAAACAAGAATGCCATTAAATAAACATGATACCACTATTCTAAAATTACTTAATATTTACATATATACATATGGTACAGTTTTGGGGTTAAGGGTGTTATTTTCAAATATTACATATATTGAGGCTGGAATCGGATACAGTTCTTGGAGTTGATCGCTATTTGCTTTATGTCGCACCGACACAGATAGGTCTTATGGCGAGGATGGGATAGGAAAGGCCTAGGAAGTGGAAGGAAGCGGCCGTGGCCTTAATTAAGGTACTGCCCCGACATTTGCCTGGTGTGAAAATGGGAAACCACAGAAAACCATCTTCAGGGCTGCCGACAGCGGGGCTCGAAACCAATATCTCCTGATTACTGGATACTGAATGGAAATTCTAAGTTCCCAAGGAGGGCATTAGATATTTTTCCACTAATAGAGCATATCAAAAATTGTATAAAAATTTAGATGTATGGCTCTTCAGGCGTTTGCTCTATTAACCAGCATTTTGTCTTAGGTCTGACACTAGACTCTTCAGAGTGGGATGTGTCAGACCCTACCCACTGATGCTGGGGTGTATGCAGGTGAACTTATCAGAAGCCTTTTATGTGGCACAGTCTGATAACTGTATACGGGAGATAAAACTCCACAATGGAATTAATGCCCGTCTAGCAATTCCAAATGGAAATTCTAAGTTTACTGGATACTGGCCACACTTAAGCAACTGCAGCTATCGAGCTCGGTTGAAGTTGATCAGGTATCACTGGTATTCAGATGTCAGGTTATCTGTGTTAAAGCCACTATTATGTCCAACGGTTTATGAGATCTTTGAAGTGCATTGTTGTGCCGAAAATATTTGGGGGTGTCGTGTTCCTTAGAATACGAGGTTCAGGGACCAGTTCACGGACACATAGCTTATACCCAGTTATATCACTGCTGAAAAATACGTTAGTGAGTGCCACTATTCTAAAAAATACTTAAAATATATACATATGGTACAGTTATGGGGTTGAAGGGTTTCACACTAGCCCCATGATTACAACATATTACAAAAGTTCCGTTTGCTGAGGTTGAAATTGGATACAATTCTTGGGGTTTATGGAGAATCATTGACATACTGGTGTCAGGCTCAGATATCCAATGTTAAATGTCAGTCCAACGGTTATTCAAGGTGCATTGTTGGACCGCAAATATGCGGGGACGTCGTATTCATTAGAATGAGAGGTTTAATAACCTGTTTACAGGTACATAGATCTTATTCAGTCTATATCAATGATAAAAAACAAGCTACTTTATATTAGACTTCCTTATTGAGGTTTACGTTGCTGTGCGTGACATATTGAAATCAGTGAAAGCTAGTTGTGGGTGCTCCTCTCTTCATACTTGCATTCCCTCATATAATTTTAGAAAATCTGAGAAAGAAGAAAAGGAAGGTAGGTATTAGAATGACATCTGAATATTTTGTTTTTTATTTTTATATGTTGCTGCTTTAATGAGATTCATAACTTGCAATTAAATGGGGCACTCAAACAGGACGTCTGGGTCGTAAAAACACTTCTCTTAACCTGTTCCTTACTGTCTGGTCAGACACCATGACTTCCCTGACCCTCATGGGGTCTTGTTGCAGTTCTCTGGCAGTTGCTGAATGACGCCGCAACACACATATGGTCAGATATCGGTCATCCTGTGGGGTTGTCATGCAACCACGACCTTGTCCAACCTTCCTTGTGAACTGGCCTGTCTCACTGTAGCAATTCCACAAGCAGTCAATAACCGACGGAGAGACATTGAGATCCACAGCAACACGATGAAAAGTCCATCCTTCCTGGATCAAAGTTATGGCCCTTGCGACTTGAACCTTGTTAAAATGTCTTGTGGTACGTGCTGGTTTATGTACAACGTGCTCAAATGACCATAGTAGTCTGTGTACCTCACGACACATGGACGCACCGCTATTCACTTGGTTTTGAGGGGTCACCTGAAGTTTAATGCATGGCTACGTCTACAGAAAGAGTATAACATTGATTTGACATATCCTGAGTAGCTAAGGTCTTAAGGTAATCTGTACCACCATTGAAACCCTATCTACCAAATTAACGTACACATACCAGATGTTACAAAAATTGTTCCCCTAATTTTTTTGAACTGTGTTTTTTTAAGCATAACAAGGTACTTTTTATAATGTTTTCTGAGTGAAAAAGAAAAATTCTTTGCAATTTCACTTATGCAATGTAACATAGCTGAAGATGTTCCTAAGGAATGAAACATGTACTATAGATAATTAATTTCCTTAAAGAAAATAATGAGTATCAAAAAGGTAGAAATTTACTTTTATTGATTTAATATAAATAAGATTTGATACGGGAAATGAAGCTGATTTCTTAAAATAAGTGGTATCTTCCGAGCTGTCAGTGGAGAGATCGCATGGAATGACATTAGTAGACGAATAAATTTGAGTGGTTTCTTTAAAAGTAGGAAAGATCACAATGTGAAGATAAAATTGGAATTCAAGAGGACAAATTGGTGCAAATATTCATAAGGGAAATTAGGGATTGGAATAACTTACAAAGGGAGATGTTCAATAAATTTCCAATTTCTTTGAAATCATTTAAGAAAAGGCTAGGAAAACAACTGCTAGGGAATTGCCACCTGGGCGACTGACCTAAATGCAGATCAATAGTGTGATTGACTGAAGCCATTGACCATGTGACTGCTGCAGATTGGGAAAAGTGCTTCAATCACACAGAAAATCTTCAAGCAGACGATTGGGCCAAGAAAATAGGAAGGGTATAAAGAATGGAGCCATTCATTATCAGTGTGAATGACAACTCTACAGATAGTGAGATGAGTGAACACAGTGACTAAGAAACTATAGACTGCCTTGAAGTTAGAAACCGATTCTTAATACGTATCCTTTAAAGTAGTTATTTTTCTGTATCACACAGTCCAATATATAGTATTCAAATATTTAAAGCTATGTTGTAAATCATACACAAATATTTTAATACACCTGATACAGATTAATATGTAACCCAAAAGTATTTACCGTATCCTGTCCTATGCTGGCATGCGCGACGCGAACGACCTCAACTAGAGACAATATTGTATGTTAGCTTTCTGGGCCATTCTTAAGAATTACTTCAAGTGGCTTATATGGAAAATAATTATACTTCTGAAATTAGCAGGCTTTTCTGAAGCTTCTGGTATAATTTATTTTGGAACCTTGTATGAGGTAACACCAGGAGCTTGGGAGAGAAAACACTGCCTCGCGCTCCGTAATTATATGTTCTGTTAGATATTTCTTTGTCAGTTGCTCCATAACCTTGACAACATCATAATTTCTCTGACCTACCTAATTTGGTGGCCGCGACTTTAGGCAGAGATGGAGAGAACTGCATCTGGGTGACAAGAGATGGTTGAATGATGATCGATATTAGACATGAAGCTAATTAAAAACTTTAACAACCTAGTTACATTCAGAGAATGTTTGCTGCTCTTAAGAATCATGGGACAACAATGACAGCTGTATAAGCAGACCACATGGATTACCCAAAATTATTTTCTAAAAACAAACATTCCCACAAAGAAAGATTGGATAAACTATACAAATGTTCTCAAGTTAACAAACTAGAAATAAATACTGCTCAAACAACAGTAATGAAGTTTAGGAAGAACTGGTGGAGAACAGGTCATTTCCTACAAGTACCTGAAATTAACACAGAGAATAACGGGAAGCCTACATTTAACAAAGAAGAAAGATGTGCAATGGTACCCAACACCATTTTTTGTATTAGAAAATTAGAGTTGTCACTAGGTATTTGTCTCTTCCATACTAAGACTGCACCTATACCAAGTTGTTCGATCAGCAAGATATGGTTAAACTTCACACCTGCAGCAACATTTAATGCTGCATAAGAGCCCTGTGTCCATCTAAAACAGTGATGATTATAATAATGTTATTGTTTTTACGTCCCACTACTTTTTAATGGTTTTTGGAGACGCTGAGGTGCCAGAATTTTTTCCTGTAGGACTTCTTTTACGTGTCAGTACATCTAACGACCCGGGGCTGACATATTTGAGCACCTTCAAATACCACCGCGGAGTGAGCTAGGACTGAACCTGCCAAGTTGAGGTCAGAAGGCCAGCGCCTCAACCGTCTGAGCCACTCAGTCCGTAAACAATAATGATGAGGCTTGTATTTCTTCTATTAATAGGAGACACCAACTTCTTATTCTTCTTCTTCTTCTTTTTCTTCTTCTTCAGAAACTTAGTTCTATGTAACAAACTATCAGGAACAACAACTTATGCTCACACAAAGGAGAGGGAACAAAAGGCACAACATGTGGATGCAGATTTTTTCTGATTCCTGCTATGAACACGAATGGAAATAACTTAACTTTGTTCTGTAGTAAATCTTCACAACAGGAACACAAGCCCACAGGTTTCATTTCAGAATTTATGACCAAAGAAGTTATTACAACGAATCACCTCGATACTCCTGCACACTCTGCGGAATGCATTGTTGGCAATATCACACGCTAGGTTTTATGCAAACGATAAAAATTTCACATGATCATTTTCTTTAATGTACACAGTGTGTTTCATAAATCTTATTATCAACTACTAGATGAAATATAACATTTAGTAAATTATTCTTCAAAGCCAACATTAAATCCTTCCACTAACTGCAAAAGGTGTAGGATTAGCTAGTCTTATTTCATGACACGATGCTGTAGATATGTGCAAATTCAATTCTCAAGATTGCCAATTTAATCCTGAGGTTAGAAGACTGGACACCCTATACTGGAAATGGTGTGATTAATTTTGGAATAATATATGATAAACTAACCCCACCAACCTGGAGCCATTGTTATGAGAAGGCAGGCTTTGCCTGTCAAGTCGGGACGAAGGACAAGTCATAGAGGAGTAACACCTGATATAGACAAGAGATTCTCAAAGGAAACCTGAAATATTTTTCCCAAATGAGTAAATTTATAATAGCTTTTTACCAACTCATGAGCCCAACTTAGCACACTGGGACAAAATGCTGGCAACCAGGAACGAGTTAGCTGGAAAATTTATAATGTCCAATAACAGACCAATTATCCTGGAATAACACCTCTTTAGAAAAATCTTAGTCCAGTTGGCCCAGTTATCAGCACCTTGGAAGGGCCCCAGGGTTACAAGTGAAATCTGATCAACGGTCTTAAAGGCAGAAGAGGAATCTCGCTCCCAACGGCTGAGAGAGCGGAAGAACCTAGTGGAGTAAACCATGAAAAACAATCCTCGTAGCATCTGTTCTCCAGGTTAGGGGCGGCTACAGCGGATGTCTGTTCCCCAGGTCAGGGGCAGCCTCAATTACATGCAGAAGGCAATGGGAAACCACTGCACTATTTAATCCCAAGTTAAGCAACCATGATGTTGTCATAGCAAGATGTATCATTTACTGATCATTAGGCATGGAACCCAAGATTCAGCAGGGGAAGGAACGAAGCTTCCCAGTTTGTCATTAAGTGAAATCCTCGCAATACCGAGTCAATGAAAATTCGAACGTGGAATGTGAGAACGTTGCTGGAAGCAGATGGAAGAAGCTAAAATTGTCATGAATGAAAGAAAACCAGATATTCTGGGTTTATGTGAAATAAGATGGCCAGAAAATGATGAATCTACAGTGATGACTTTAGAATGATCTATAGTGGTAGTACAAATGGAGGCAGTAATGGAGTAGTACTGCTAATCAGATGTAACTGGGCAAGAAATGAGATGAACACCTATCATGTTAATGAGAGGATTCTGGTTACAACAATCAAAAAATTCCAGAAACCTGTTTATTGTTTAAATGTACTTTCCAACATCAAACAGCTCAAATGAAGAAATAGCAGAAATGTATGAGAACATTGAAGTAATATCAAATCTGATGAAGGAATCAGATAATGTCATAATCATGGGAGATATTAATGCTATTGTTGGAATACAACCAGGCCGAGAAGGAATTGGGAAGTTTGGTCTAGATGTCAGGAACAAACAGGGGAGAGGTTACTAGACTTCTGGATCAGTACAATATGATTGTAACAAACACCTTATTTGACGTTCCATTACGCAGGAGATACACCTGGAAAGTACCGGGTGACACTGCCTGTTATCAAAATGATTATATCCTTGTCAAGAGAAGATATTGCAATCAAATCAAAACAAGTCACGGCTATCATGGGATAGAGCTTGACAGTGGCTATTGCCTAGTTATGGCCAAATGCAGTATCCAACTGAAAAGAATCGATCACCAAATAGCGAAAACTTTGGATTTAGCCAAGTTAAGAGACCATCGAACTATGGACGTTTATGTACCGGTAAAAAAAGAATTAACCAAAGGATGTGAAGAATTGGAATGGGATACTATAAAGGAAGGTTTGCTAGGTGTAGCTCATGAAACACTGGAAACTAGAAGATCGGAACCAAAAAAACGCGGATTACCAGATAAATATTTAATATGATAGTGAAGAGTACAGGAGAGGGAACATGAGGAACATGACAGAAAGCCAAGAACAATACAGAAAAGTCAAAAATCAGATTACAACTCTGTGTAGAAGAGCAAAAGAAGTGTGAATGCTTGAGGTAACTGAGAATATCAGAAAAGATATTGCTGAAGGAAGGACAGACATAGTGTATAGGAGCATTACGATATTAAACTGGAAACCTAAAGTGAAAAGCTCTGTGGTAAGAAATAAAAATGGGAAAATATTAACAGATAATGATGACATCAGTGCATGGTGGAGGAATATCTTGAACAACTGTATGAAGGAGAAAATGTGCTGTATGATCTAAGGTGTATTTAACCAGAACATGAAGTAGTCAATGATAATAAAGGTCCTACAATCTCAAGGAGGGAGTTTGAATCAGCACAATTACATGAAAATAAAGCTACCGGTCCAGATAAGATACCTGGAGAACTGCTACACAATATGGCTGAGAAATTGAAATTGAAAGAACTTCTAGGCATGTCAAGAAAATAAGGTGAAAATCTTGACAGGGCATAAGCCCAAAAGCCTATACAGTATCCTGTCTAAGTACGGGCCATGAAAGCATCAAATGCAACATGAAAGAACTTCTGTTTGCCATGAAATGCAGATGCTATGATGAAGGTGAAATTCCAGAAGACTTCATCAAAAGCAAAAACGGTTATGATACCAAAGAAGGGAAGTAATGTAAAATGTTCTCATCACAAAATCATAACTCACCTCTCTTATACATCCAAAATACTACTATCAATAATTAAAAACACAATAAAAAACAAATTAAATTTACAAATTGATCAGGACCAGGCTTTAGGACAGGGAAGGGAACAAGAGAAGCCATCTTAGCTCTCCGAACAATATTTGAGTGGAGTGGAATTGGCTTTACATCGCACCGACACACATAGGTTTTATGGCGCCGAGGGGATAGGAAAGGCCTAGGAGTTGGAAGAAAGCGGCCGTGGCCTTAATTAAGGTAGTACAGCCCCAGCATTTGCCTGGTATGAAAATGGGAAACCACGGAAAACTACCTCAGGGCTGTCGACAGTGGGGCTCAAACCCACTATCTCCCAGATGCAAGCTCACAGCTGCGCACCCCTAACCGCACCGCCAAATCTCTTGGTAACAATATTAGAAAGGAGGTTGGAGATGAATAGGCACACCTATCTAGCGTTTGTAGATACTGAAAAGGCTTTTGATAATGTGAGTTGGTTACATGGTACAAGTCTCATTATGATAGCCGTATTGGAGTACAGAATGTAAAAGTTTCAAACAAATTTATTTAAAAACCACCATAACTTTCACAATGTGAGTTGGGACAAACTGTTTAAAATTCTTAAAGCTACAGGTTTGGATAGGGAAGACAGGAGGATGTTTCTGGGACTCTGTGAAGGACAGACCACAATGGTAGATTTCGGAGGAAGCATCCAGATAGCAAAAATCAGGAAAGGTGTAAGGCAGGGTTGCTCTCCCTCTCTCTCTCACCATACCTTTTTAACGTATTCATTGAAGAAGCCATAAATAAGTTTAAGGCAAATACTAAAGGAGTAAACGGCCGGGCTGAGTAGCTCAGACGGTTGAGGCGCTGGCCTTCTGACCCCAACGTGGCAGGTTCGATCCTGGCTCAGTCCGGTGGTATTTGAAGGTGCTCAAATATGCCAGCCTCGTGTCCGGTAGATTTACTGGCACGTAAAAGAACTCCTGCGGGACTAAATTCCGGCACCTCGGCGTCTCCGAAAACCATAAAAGAGTAGTTAGTGGGATCTAAAACAAATAGCATTATTATTATTAAATTAAAGGAGTAAACGAAAATGGGCACCATATCCAAAGCATCTGATTTGCAGATGACACAGCAATTGTAGCACTCTGAGAAAGAGTTGTCTAAGATGCTGAATGTATTGTCATCAGCATTGTCAGACACACACTTAACATTTATGTTACGAAGACCAAGATATTAGTTGTGAGTAAACATCCTGAATGAATTCACACTAACACTAAGCTTACTGACAAGATAGTGGAACAAGTCACCAGTTTCCCTTATCTAGGAAGCCTGATCACCAATCAATCAATCACTACTGATCTGCATTTAGGGCAGTCGCCCAGGTGGCAGATTTTTTTTTTTTTTTTTTTGGTATGGGCTTTACGTCGCACCGACACAGATAGGTCTTATGGCGACGATGGGATAGGAAAGGCCTAGGAGTTGGAAGGAAGCGGCCGTGGTCTTAATTAAGGTACAGCCCCAGCATTTGCCTGGTGTGAAAATGGGAAACCACGGAAAACCATCTTCAGGGCTGCCGATAGTGGGATTTGAACCTACTATCTTCCGGATGCCAGCTCACAGCCGCACTCCTCTACGCGCACGGCCAACTCGCCCGGTGGTGGCAGATTCCCTATCTGTTGTTTTCCTAGCCTTTTCTTCAATGATCACAAAGTAATTGGTAAATTATTGAACATTTCCCTTGGTAAGTTATTCCAATCCCTAACTCCCCTTCCTATAAACGAATATTCGCCCCAATTTGTCCTCTTGAATTCCAACCTTATCTTCATACTGTATTGTGATCCTTCCTACTTTTAAAGACACCACTCAAACTTATTCGTCTACTGATGTCCTCCCACGCCATCTCTCCTCTGACACCTCGGGACATACCATTTAATCAAGCAGCTCGTCTCCTTTCTCCCAAGTCTTCCCAGCCCAAACTTTGCAACAGTTTTGTAACGCTACTCTTTTGTCGGAAATCACCCAGAACAAATCGAGCTGCTTTTCTTTGGATTTTTTTCCAGTTCTTGAATCAAATAATCCTGGTGAGGGTCCCATACACTGGAACCTACTCTAGTTGGGGTCTTACCAGAGACTTATATGCCCTCTCCTTTACATCCTTACTACAACCCCTAAATACACTCATAACCATGTGCAGAGATCTGTACCCTTTATTAACAATCATATTTATGTGATTACCCCCAATGAAGGTCTTTTCTTATGTTAACACCTAGGTACTTATAATGATCCACAAAACTTTTACCCCATCAACGCAGTAATTAAAATTGAGAGGACTTTTCCTATTTGTGAAACTCACAACCTAATTTTAACCCCGTTTATCATCATACCATTGTCCACCGTCCATCTCACAACACTATCGAGGTCACCCTGCAGCCACTCACAATCTTGTAACTTATTTATTACTCTGTACAGATTAACATAATCTGCAAACAGCCTTAACTCTGATTCCACTTCTTTACACATATCATTGATATATATAAGAAAACATAAAGGTCCAATAATACTGCCTCGAGGAATTCCCCTCTTAAATATTACAGGGTCAGATAAAGCTTCGCTTACTCTAATTCTCTGAGTTCTATTTTCTAGAAATATAGCCACCCATTCAGTCACTCTTTTTTCTAGTCCAATTGCACTCATTTTTGCCAGTTGTCTTCCATGATCTACTTTATCAAATGCCTTAGATAGGTCAATCGCAATACAGTCCATTTGGCCTCCTGAATCCAGGATATCAGCTGTAACTTGCTGAAATCCTACAAGCTGAGCTTCAGTCGAATAACTTTCCTAAACCCAAACTGCCTTCTGTCAAACCAGTTATTAATTTTGCAAACATGTCTAATATAATCAGAAAGAATGCTTTCCCATAGCTTACTACGTACATACAATGCATATCAGACTGGCCTGTAATTTTCCGCTTTATGTCTATCACCCTTTCCTTTACAAACAGGGGCTACTATAGCAACTCTCCATTCATTTGCTATAGCTCCTTCAAACAAACAATAATCAAATAAGTATTTCAGATATGGTACTATATCCCAACCCATTACCTTTAGTATATCCCCAGAAATCTTATCAATTCCAGCAGCTTTTCTAGTTTTCAACTTTTGTATCTTACTGTAAATGTCATTGTTATCATAGGTAAATTTTAATACTTCTTTAGTGTTACTCACATCCCCTATCTGGACATTATCCTTGTAACCAACAATCCTTACATACTGCTGACTGAATACTTCTGCCTTTTGAAGATCCTCGCATACACACTCCCCTTGTTCATTAAGGATTCCTGGAATGGCCTTATTTGAACCTGTTTCTGCCTTCAAGTACCTATACATACTCTTCCATTTTTCACTAAAATTTGTATGACCACCAATTACCAATTATGCTTGCCATCATGTTATCCTTAACTGACTTCTCTGCTAGATTCAATTTCCTAGTAAGTTCCTTCAATTTCTCCTTACTTCCATAACCATTTCTAACTATTTCTTTCCTGTCTGCACCTCCTCCTTAGTCTCTCTACTTCTGTTATAATATAGTAGATCCTTACCATTTCTTACCACCTTTAAAGGAACACACCTATTTTCACATACCTCAACAATTGCTTCAAAGCCATCCCAGAGTCTGTTTACATTTTTATTTACCATTTTCCAGCGATCATAGTTACTCTTTAAAAACTCCCTCATGCCTGTTTTATCAGCCATATGGTACTGCATAATAGTCCTAATTTTAATAGGTTCCTTCCTTCCACATTTATTTTTAACTATGACAAAAACAGCTTCATGATCACTAATACCATCTATTACTTCGGTTTCTCTATAGAGCTCATTGGGTTTTATCAGCACCACATTCAAAATATTCTTCCCTCTAGTTGGTTCCATCACTTTCTGAATCAGTTGCCCTTCCCATATTAACTTATTTGACATTTGTTGGTCATGCTTCCTGTCGTTTGGATTACCTTCCCAACTGACATTTGGTAAACAGATCACCTGCTACTATCACATTCCTTTCCATTACATTTCCAACATAGATGATTATCTTATCAAATAATACTGAATTAGCACCAGCGCTACCCTTTCCCAGTCTGTACACTCCAAAGACATCAAGTTGCCTATTATCTTTAGAGAAGAGCCTGACACCCAGAATTTCATGTTTTTCATCCTTAACGTTTTCGTAGCTTACAAATTCTTCTTCACCAGAATGAATACTCCCCCTCCTACCATTCCTATCCTATCTCTACGATACACACTCCAGTTCCGTGAGAATATCTCTGCATCCATTATATCATTTCTCAGCCATGATTCAACTCCTCTTACAATATCTGGTAAGTAGGCTATATATCTATTAAATTACTTAATTCGATTCCTTTGTTTACAATGCTTCTACAGTTGAACACTAACATTTTTATGTCATCCCTACTTGATTTCCAGTTCCCTGTTCGCTTAACACCGCTCCCTAGGCCACCCCGTTTCCCTGAATGTACCTGCCTATAACCCTTCTAAACAAGTTTCCTAACTTATATGTACCACTGCGGTTTAAGTGAAGGCCATCTGGACGCAGATCCCTGTCTCCTACCCACCCATTAGGATCTAGAAATCTCACTCCCAGTTTCCCACATACCCACTCCATAGTCTCATTTAAATCCCCAATCACCTTCCAGTCCGTATCCCACCTACAGAGTATTCCACTCATAACAATCTCCGCTTCCTTAAACTACATTTACCAGATCGCACACATCCCCAACTATGTTGGTACTTATACCTGCTTGCCTTACATTGTTAGTACCAACGTGAAACACTACCACCTTCTCCTTTCCCTCTTCCTTCTCTTCTACTTTCCTCAACATCTGCCTCAACCTAATTCCTGGATAACACTCTACCATGGTTCCCTTTCCTCCACACACTTTCTCCACATGTCTAACGATGGAATCCCCCATGACCAGAACCTCAACCCTACCCACCTCATTTGATCCCCTCCTGGTCAGCCCTATCTTCTCTCACTGCTGCAGAAGCTACTTCCTCCTCCCTCTTCTCCCTCCCATGATCCTGTTTGAACTGTCTTTTCCTTTCCACTACACTACATTTCCCTTTCCTACCTTTTCCCTTCCTCCTACTTCCACACATCTCAGCAACAGTTCCCTGTTCCCCATCTTCCCTCGGTTGTTCTACCTGCAGTGACTCGTAGCGATTTCTAACAGACACCTGTCCTGAATTCTGATCCTGAACAGAGCCCTTAGCCTGCAATCTCCTTCCCCTGAAAACATTGGACCACCTGTCTTCTACAATTCCCCCATTTCTTTCCCATCCCTCCTTTACACCTACTGTATCCTGTACATTTTTTGAGGGAGGCCGACTTTCCTTGCTGTCCTCTGAGAGAATCCTAATAATCTCCCTCAAACTCTCCAACTCCTCCCTCATACTCCTTAATGCCTGGCCACACCCACAGTTCCTACAGTTGCACTGCTTAGCCATTATTTACGGAATAATGGGAAGAAAAGGAAAAATAAAATAACTTATTCTGTGCAAATAAAAATGAAAGGAAAGAAATATTGCCTATAAAAATGAAAGGAAAGAAATATTGTCTAGGATAGTTCACAAAAATCACACAAAAACAAGGTAGGCCTAATTAATATAAGCTACTACTACACTACAATACTACCGGTACTTAGTTGTACGAATTTTTTTCTACAACACCCTAACAGAATTAATATTGCTGTTAATTACTGAAAACCGAAAGTAATACACAATAATTAGGTCTACACAATTCTAAACTGCAGTTAAGTCTGCCCTAATTACTGCAACAGAATGACGACAGGTGTAGCAAAGAAATCAAAAGGCAAATAGCAATGGCCAAACAGGCATTTATTAATTAGAGAAATCTTATCAACAGTACAAATTTAGATTTTGGAATTAGGAAGAAATTTGTGATTTCTTTTGTATGGAGTGTACTATTGTATGGCCGTGAATCTTGGACAATTAGAGATCAGAATTGCAAACAACTGGAAGCATTTGAGATGTGGGTGTGGAGACAAATGCTAAGGATTAAATGGATTGAAAAGAGAACAAACAAGAGCATTCTGCAAGAAATCCATGGGAAGACAGAACTGATGTTAATGATACAAAGAAGAAGAGCTAAATTCACTGGCCACCTTTTTAGACACAATGCCTTTCTTACCAATCAGCTGGAAGGAAAAAATCACGGAGAAGAAACGCCGAGAACGACCTCAAATCTCCAAGATGTCACTCTCAAGATTGGCATATGAACCAGCTTCAGAGACATTCCTATTGGAAGATCTGAAAACCAGATTGCAGCTCCTACCTACAAAGCAAAACGGGGAACTTCTTCAGGAGAGACAATGCAAACGAGCAGCAACTGATCTAGATTTTTACTCAACAGATGTCATGTTTAACTAAAATCTGGCTGGACCAAATAATGACGTGAGAAATGCCTTAGCTACACTGCGTGGATCAGGCGGTTAAGGTGCTGGCCTTCTGACCCAACTCGGCAGAATCGATCCTGGCTCATCAGTATTTGAAGATGCTCAAATACGTTAGCCTCCTGTCGGTAGATTTACTGCCACCTAAAAGAACACATGTGGGACTAAATTCCGGCAACTCGGAGATTACAAAAGGTAATTAATTAGACATAAATACAAATAACATTATTATTAGAGTGCCGTAAACAACTTCACAAGATACGGCTTTCATCATAAAATACGCATTCAAACGGCTTATCACAAGCTATCTCTGCAATGCGTGCTTGTCGTGTAAAAGACCTCTAAACGTTACCACATTATTGTAATCAGAAAAATAACTATATAGGCTACTCTTTCTACTATATGGCCTCACTTAAGAAATATGGTAATCGTACCAATTTATATTTCACTAACCTTTTTTAACTTTAACCTCCAATTCAGGATCAGAAGGTACTGGAGCTGCCATTATTTTTCTCACGGAGGGGGGACTAAGAACAATAGTATTCACTTCACTATTCAAGTGTCAAACCCTTTAGTACGAAGACAAAATCGTATACCATTTTCCTTCGTTTCTAACCTCACTGAATTCATTATATACCAGTCCAATTGCTCATAATTCTACTACTACAAATGATGGGAATAAGACTGAAAAATACTATTCAAGATTACGTCTCGGAATGTTAACTATTAATATTACATTTAATAACTAACTGTTCATCTAATATTAAGTTGATAACGTAATGTTTTTTTTTTTTTTTTTTTTTTTTTTTTTTTTTTTTTTTTTTGTGAAGTTGATTTGGGCTCGTTATTTCACCCAGACACAATACTGTATTATATTTGTATAGTACGCGCACTTTTTCTTGAGCCCTAGTTCCCATTCGTTACTATGGAGATCCGGGCTCAAGATAAAGTGCGCGTATAGTACTAGTTCTACACGCGGACACAATTCCAATAAAGTAGTACACCAATGCAGTTCACAATTTGTTCCGTTGCCTACGCTATAACACAAGGCCTTGAAATGCACTACTGAAAACGGGTGCCATCTTAGTTCACCGTTCAGCCACTAGGATCGCGCTCTTGCCCCCTTTGTTCGCATGGCCGTGTGTGTCTATAAGTAAATTATATCCTAAATAAAGAGAGCTGAATGTTGTAGGTGTCTACAGTTTTAAAACTTACCTACTCAGGGGCTTCTTATCGAGTTTCAAAACTTTCTCACTTTTACTGGAGTGGCTCGAAGCAATGTTGTCTAATAAAGGTCTCAGAAATTTTTGGAGTAGAAAAAGAGGTAGTTTGTCGTCTTTACACTCTCTACACTTAATTTCACTGATGAACCTGGCTTTCAGAAAAAACGTACACATTTTTAGTAACTGTCGTCGGGGTAAATACTGCACAGCAGAGGTGACAAATTCCGTCATGCGCTGCAGAAGAGCCACAAACGATGATTTCGGGTGTCTGAAGGCTCCTCGAACTTGAAAACGAATAAGACACAATGTTGGACTTTCGCTAGCTGGAGAAGTGGTATGTTCTAAATAGCCTTCACAGTTTGTTTATTCTTCTGCCACACGCACTAAGTATCCTGCTACCATAGCTAGAGAAATACCAGGTATTGTAGCTGTTGAATCTGAAACAAATTAATCATATTTATGTACTAGCGAACACTTAAATAAAAACGTATTGTTCACACAGATCTGATGTAATTTACCTTGCAAGGGTTTTGTAATGATAGACATTACGTGTTCAGGAAGCTACGGAATTTGCACATCATCGCGACTTTCATTCCTTCTATATCTTTCATCCATCTGGCACATACTTGGTTGTAGTAAACTGGTTCGTACATTGCGGATCTTATTTTCATCCCTCAGCTCAACATTGCCATGTTTTGATCCCGCAATAATTCCTGTATGGAGCGTTGTTTCGATTGCGTTAAGGCATGACCTTGCGTCCGTTGTGTCATTGTATCCCGCTTTGCGTCGTAGGTGGCTAAAGAAAAGCTCGATATCATCGCTTGTTAGATTCCTCGTCAAGACATAATAAAAATTTATACTTATGAGGTATTTTACGCAGGCCACAGTGGATTGGGTAGTCAAGACCAACGCCTGATACGTTTCCCTCGTGAATCTTTTCTCTTTCTCTGGATGTATTTGAATGTTCTTGATGTATGACAGGAAATCATTTATTAACAAACTGAGGCGTTCATCTTCAATGCTGAATAATGAGAGTTTGTTCTCATTCCTAGAATATGTCCCATAGGAGGTGTTGCAGACATCTTGGGCATCGAACCACTTCATAAAATGCTCCATGAAAGAAATTGTTTCTTTTAAACTGTTCCTGTCTTTAATGCTCTCTGGACAAACCACCTCCATACTCTTCAAACCAACGATTGTTTCAGGGGAAAATACAATTTTGGCTCTTGCTACATTCATTTTCTCCAAATTTGTAGGGTACCGGTAAACTACTTTTCTGGTTAGTTTCCTCACCGGCTTCATATTCGAAGACTTCTGGAGTTTGAAAATACCTCTCAAATGATCGCTGGTCACGATAGCATTGTTTACAAAAAAAGTCTCGTGACAAATGTTGGGATCGCACGTTTTTTATGACGTGACTGGGATCGAAACTTAGGAACAGAGGCCTAGTTTCATCAGCTGGATGTCGTATCTCATGCGTAATGCTTCCTCCACATAATGTTTCGAACATCGAAACATTTACCTGAGAATTGTCAGTCACAATTCTGATCACTCTGAAACCACACTCTTCAACAGCATTTAACGCATCCAAGGTTAATTTTGCAAGTTGTGAGCCCGTAACGGATGAAGTGAAATAGAAAGACACCGGTATTCTGTAATATGTTGATAGTCCCTTGAACAAAATGCAGAGTAGTTTATTGGCCAACCTATCTTCGATTCCAAGAGCGTCAATGTCAATGTCATTCAGTCCAATAAACATATCTAATTTCCTGTCATACATAAGTCTCGGCTTTATGGACATTTCATCTATTATAAGGGAACCAACCTTTTCGTTATGGTTCACTAACGACAGTTTTTCTGCCAGTAATCGGGCTTTAGTTAGCGAAGATATGCCCGTTTCCCGTTTTGAGTATCCAACATACGATTTCAACGTTCTTGGATGAGGAAGATGCAAAATATCGAGTGTTCTGAGAAGCCGATAACCAGTTGGCGACCTTGAAGATAATAGCACACAAATTTTAACTAGTCTCCTGGTATTTACATTTCTTTTTTCCAAACCTCTGAAGTTGTTCTAACAAAAAGTTTGCTTTCATATTACCTCCCTCAGCTTCCTTCTGAATTTTAGAAACTCAACTTGCAAGATTTCCGGGATCCTTCTTTACCTTACTAAGTTCTGCTTCCAAGTCACGATTTTTTACGCGCAACATCTTAATAATTGTCACGTGCTTTCTATTTCTTCTGATCTCCTTCCTTAATTTCCTGGTAATGTATTTTGGTACTGTTGATTTTAGGGCGGGAGAAAACTGTGTACCTACTGTTGTGGTGCCCACATTTATCAGGCCAGATTCTCCAGTATTATCAGGCACAGGAGAATCCGATTGTTCCACAGATTTTCTCTTATTTCTTATATACTCATTTTCACTGTCCGTTTTTCAAGCTGTCTTTTCTTAGGAGCTTTCCTACATTTTAAAGTGACTTGTTTGTGTTTGGGGAACTCGGTAAAAACTGAAGGGACTTTATTAGGCAGGAGTGTCGTTTTAGATGTAATTATACTAAAGTCTTCTTCTCTGAAGTGTTTACTGCACACCCTCGATTTTTCTGTAGGAACCCAGAGAGATCCCGGTTTGTCTCCTCTGCGAGATATAGCAAAAATCCATCGTTCTTTTAAAGCACTATTCACTGGAAACTTTTGAAATGAAATTCCACTACCTTTAAATTGTCGTGAATGACAATAAGGAACACAGCAATAAACCATGATTGAAACTGCGAGAGCTTATTATCACAAGAATACACACATTCATAAACAACTCAATACACACGTTTAAAGGCGCAAACCTGGTAAACAGGGGGCAATGTAGCGATCCTAGCGGCCCGCAATGAACTGCAGTGTGACCACTTCTATAGCGTTTTACGGGCTCTATTTCTAGGCCTTGTATTATAGCGTAGGCAACGATTTGTTCTGAGTACGAAATACTTCTTCTTCTTTTTCTTCTTCTTGAAAGGTGTGGTTGGACTCATGTATTATCGTCCAGTCACGAAAACATTAATTACTTCAACACTGACACATGTATCACTCATATTGTACGTTAAAAATGTAATTGATAGAAAAACATACCATAGGAGTCACACAAGAAACGATGATGGCATATAAGACAGAGGTTAAAGTGATTTATATCCCACCAAAATTATGATAAACATTTTGCAATGGAAGAGTGAGCATAAAGAGACTGTCAGAGGGTTATAATACAATATGTGCATCATCAAGAAACTGATTTATGCTGTTAACAAGAGCAGGAGTTAGAGAGGGTAATAAACACGAAATACTTGTGGGGAAGGGGATGCCCATGTTAAGCAAAGAGGATAGGAAGCGTTGGCGGGGAACATCAAAAGCAGGACATTGTAACAGGAGGTGATTACTGTCACTATCAGACAAGCCACAAGCACAGGAAATTGGGGGAGGAATATGAAAACGATTTTTATATTGGGGAGTAAGGGCATGATTAAACCGTAGACGTATAATAGATGTGATATGGCGCCGAGAGTACGTACCATAATAAAACCACGGTTTAGGAGGAATAACAGGTTGTAATTGATGATAAAAACGTCCCTATTCTCGTGACGTTTCATTTCAATCGGACTGCCAATGTCGATATGCTATATCCCGCACTTCATGAATGAGATCAGAAGGGGGGATCGCAAGAAAAAGAGGGGGAGATTGTTGTGATGCTCGTTTAGCTGCCTGATCAGCAGTCTCATTCCCCATGATACCAGAGTGACTGGGAGAGTTATATAAACACCAGAACGAGTAAGGATATATAAGAGATACTTAACGCTATATAAGTACCAATTAGGGGAAGAAAGAGGCGAGCATAAGGCATGCAGAACATTTTGTGCATCCGTGAAAATCGTAACCTTATCATAAGCATGTGATCTGATGGTAATGAGGGCTTGTCGAATAGCAAACAATTCGGTGGTAAAAACAGAAAAGGCAGAAGGGAGGGATAACTCAGAGAGAGTATACGGTTGGGGGATATAAAAGGCTGCTCAAACGCCGTGTGCTGATTTTGATCCGTCAGTATAAATACTTACTTCCCTTATGTAGAGGGAAAGTCAAATACGTTTAGTTGCAAGAGAGGAAAGAGGAGTAGAATGTGTTAGACAAGAAAATGATTCAGAAAAAGATATAATTACTTGAGGACAAAAGGACTGACTGTCATAAGGGATAGAGTATAAAGGCAATGTGAGTAAACGGAGGAGCTCAACTTCTCTTGGTATAAGAGAACGAAATGCGGTATATAAAGCAGGGACACGATTTCCACGGGGAGATTTGGAAGAATAATAAGAATGTAAAAGTCGTAGTTTGGGGATAAGCTGAGACCGGGTGACAGTAAAATGTTTGAGGACATACTTAGCGGCTATGGTCTGTCGCCGAATCTTTAAAGGCTGTTCACCGGCTTCTATTAATAAGGCATTGGTTGGTGTAGTTTTAAGTGCTCCTAAACAGACACGTAGTGCGCGGTATTGTATTGTATTGTATTTAAACGTGCAAGGGTTGTAGCAGAAGCGGTGTCGATAAAAAGAGCACAATCATCTAGTAAGGATCGAATAGTTGCTCTGTAAAGGAGAATAGCTTAGCGGGGTCAGCGCCCCAACTTCGACGGGTGATCGTACGTAATATAGAAATAAAACGATCAGTTTTACGTTGAAGAGAGACCACATAAGGAGTCCACGATAATTTGTGGTCCAATATGACTCCAAGGTAGGGATGCTGATTGACAAAGGGGATGGTAAGACGATCAAGAAGGAGAGGAGAACGGTTAGGTGCGCGAGTATGGGTAAAAAGGATTGCAGCACATTTGGAAGGCGAGAGTCAGAAGCCATGTTCATGTAACCAGAGAGCAACCTCATGAAGGACACACTCTATTTTTCTCCTACACACATCAACACTATCATGTGATACGTATAAAACATAGTCGTCTGCGTAAGCTATAACTCGTGCGTTCTTTGTAATTATACGTTCTAAATCTCGCATATAAAGCGCAAAGAGGATACCGCTTAGTATATCACCCTGTGGGACTCAATGCGAAACGTGTCTTCCTGGAAACGGGGGCAAGGGGGATTTGAGAATGAGAGTACGAGAAGTATACAGGCGTTCTAATAGAGAAATTAAAGCAGAGGGAAAGCCAAGCGAATCAAGGCAAGACTAAAATAGGTGTAAAGGAAGTGAATCATAAGCTCCTTGAATATCAAGGAAAACGGTAATAGTGCTATGTTTACGATGTCTAGCTAGTAGGAGATCAGTCAACAAAATATTGAGTGGATCTTGTGTGCTACGTCCTTTAAAAGAGGTATACTGATATTTAGGAAGGATTTGATGTTTCTCCATAACCCAGAGAAGACGCTGTAGTAGAATTTTTTGAAAAAGTTTCCTAACACAGGAACTTAAAACAATGCCACGATAACTTAAAGGAGAAGAGGGATCTTTCCCAGGTTTAAGAATTGGGACTAAATGAAAGTTGTTCCACTGTGTCGGTACCTGTAAGGTGAGAAGGATATTATTAAAAAGAGAAAGTAAAACACGAAGACCGGTATGGGGTAAAAGTCGGAGCATAGTGTAAGTGATACTATCAGGACCAGGAGATGAACTACGAACTGCTTGTAAAACGGACTGTAATTCGGACAGTTGGATGGGTTGGAGTAAAACAGAAAATTGGGGGGATATGGGACGGAAGGAAGAAAAGGGGGGCGGAATTGTGAAGTCAGGTGTTACAGTATATACAGTTGTATACAGTATATAGAAAAGAAAGAAGGACATTAGGCAGAATAATCGAATGCGCAGGGTGCACAGAAGTAACACGGGTGAGCGCGCGAATGGCGTTCCAAAGGGATGTTGCAGATACGCGGTGATTAAGAGAGGAGATGAAGGCTTTCCAAGACTCGCGTCTCTTTGCATTAAATATGCGTTTGATACATTCATTATGGCGTTTCAATGTTAAATAATTAGCTAGCGTCATATTCTTACGATACAATTTAAATAAAGCTGTTCGCCGCAGTATTAACTTGTGACATTCGTCGTCCCACCAATGTATTTTCTGATAAGGACAGGGACAGAGGGAGGGGATAAATTTGCATGGATGAAAAGTCTCAACATATGAGGAGAGAATGCGTTGAAGGGTAGGATAGTCTAAGGTATTGGGAGTGTATTGAAGGAAATGGGTGTGAAGGAAACTACAATACGATTGTTTATCAAAATTTCGGAAAGACCTAATATTACTGAGCTGGGAGGGTGGGGATGAGGAAAAGGGTGGTTTACAAACACCAAAAGAAATAAGAATAGGGAAATGTTCACTCAGATGAGTGTCACGGAGTGTATGCCACACGGTATTAGGAGTCATGTGGTCATGGCAGAGCGAAAGATCAACAGCACTAGGGGGTGAACCAGGAGGGGTGAGTCGAGTTGGGGACCCGTCATTTAAAAGGGTAAAGTGATGGGATTGAGATGCCGTAAGAAAATTTGTCCCTTTAGATGTATCTTTAGAACTACCCCAGGCAGTATGGGAACAATTAAAATCACCAAAGAGAAAAACATTGTCAATGGAATCAAAATGGGTAAGGAAGTGGGACCAGCGAGAGGTAGAGATATAAACATCAGGAGGACAATACACATCGATGAAATATATATTTCGCACGATAATACCTAAAGCAAGAGTATTTGGAATGCAATGCGTCAGAGGAAAGGGGATGTATGGAATAGACTTATGAATAAAAATTGCAAGGCCTTCACTTCCATTAGTATCAAGGCGTTCGACACGAAACTCAGGAAGATGAAAAAGGGTGTCTGCATAAAACCACGTTTCTTGTATTATAATGATGTTAGCACATGTTTCCTGAATTAATAGTTGAAGTTCATGTTTTTTATGAAAAAGACTTCTAGCGTTCCACTGCAAAACGCGTATCATATAGGGTAAGGATATGAGCGATGCGATCTCGTAGTTTATAAATTACCGGTGAAATGGGAGACTCTCCTCCCACATTCTGAAGAAGCAAGAATAAGATTTGTTGGATTTCTTGATGTACTTGGTTTCTTTTCATTAACAGTTGCGAGTCGTGGGATCGGGGCGGGTAACTAGGACCCGAAGTAGAGGGAGGTGGTGTTGTGGGAAGAGAAGATGGTGATGTAGCAGGTGGAGGAGAAGATAATGGAACCCGGCCCGTAGAACCAGGGTCAGGGCGTACCAAGGCAAGATAACCAGCTCTATCATAACCCGGAGTCAAAGGCGGAGGGGCAGATTTCTGGATTACTTGTGTAAATTTACGTTTTCTAGAAAAATCTTGAACAGGGGAAGAAGAGACTTGTTCTGGTACCAGGGGGGGGGGGAATCCTGGGGGTGTTGAGACGGATGTTAATGAGGGAGGGAAGTCTTGTTCTTAGCATCTTGAAATGAGATATGTTCCGTGCTCATGACCTTCTTTATCTCTTGTTGATATTTGTGTTCCGGACAAGTTATTGCTCCCGTTGGATGTGGGCCTTTGCAAGTACGAAGTACTTGAAGATTGAGGGAAGTAGACCATGCAGCGGACTCACAAAATGGTTTCAAAACACTTGAAGTAGTTCATGAAAAGACGTGTCACCTAGACAACTGAGAGTGAGGAAATATGTATACAAGACTAGGAAATGAAATGTCGTATGGCTTTTATTGCCGGGATATCCCAGGACGGGTTCGGCTCGCCAGGTGCAGGTCTTTCTAGTTGACTCCCGAAGGCGACCTGCGCGTCATGATGAGGATGAAATGATGATGAAGACAACACATACACCCAGCCCCCGTGCCATTGGAATTAAGGTTAAAATCCCTGACCCGGCCGGGATTCGAACCCGGGACCCTCTGAACCGAAGGCCAGTACGCTGGCCGTTCAGCCACCGACTCGGACACAAGACTAGGAGATATAGGAAAAGCACAGGGACACAAGGTATATTAATTTTCACGCTAGAGTGGCCGATCTCAGCGACTTCTACAAAACATACATACCGGGCCAACATATAAGGGATAAGCAGGGGAGGGCAGTGGAACGACGGAGGGGTGGATATATGTGAGAGTGTGGGACTTTGGACAGATGGAAAGAAATTTCTGAGCAACGTATATGGGGGATGTAGAGAGCGCAAAATGTCATTGAAATCGTAAACAAAAGATTAAGAGGTGCGACAGTGTGTTGATGTGAACATCAATGAAAATGTATACGCGATCGGTGGAGGGGGAGATGAGAATAAACGGTAGCTATGTGTCTTGGTTGAAGAAGAATGTCAGTCAGAAGACTACTTCTTCTTTTTCTAATTCCCTAATAAGTTAGTGGGCGTGGGCGGCTATGTTGCCACAAACGTTGCCAACGAGATACACCAACACCTCCTAGATATAAGGCCTCACAACTGTTCTGGGAATGTACTGTGACGTCAGCATCGGCAGGCAAGTTTGAACCATTTCAGTAATAACACAGCAATGAGTCTGGCCATGTAACGCTGAAATTAGGAGAGTTTTAATTCGTTTAATGGTGCCAATTGCTAATACCGTTGTACATAATGGTACTGATGTGTTGGGTACTCAACTGTAAGGAGAAATGCTACAGTGATAACGAAGTGCATGCGTTAAGTTTCCGAAAGACGAGGTTATGCGGCAGATTTATTTACGTGCAATTCCAAGACAAAACTACAGATTTACTAATAACTCAGTGGTGAGTAACTATTATTATTACATTCTCACACAATCATAATGAGCATAGGCCTATGACGTATTTAACTACACGCAACAGCTGGTGATATGTAGGCATATTTACTCTTCAATGATATAAGGTTATGTTAGCTCACTATCATGGAATACATTATTTCAACGGTATAACTTTTTATTATTATTATTATTATTATTATTATTATTATTATTATTATTATTATTATTATTATTATTATTATTATTATTTATTATTATTATTATTATTATTATTATTATTATTATTATTATTATACGCATTAAAACATACCACCTACAAGAGCTGCTAGTGTAGGCCGATTCACTCCGTAAATGCATGAATTTCGCTCACGGTGATACATTATTTTAAGGTATGCCACAGACATTTCAAAGTCGGTGATATTTTATGGGAAATAACTGGTATTGATCGTCAGGAAAAACTTTTAACTACTCCTCTTCCAAGACCATGACTGCCCATCGTATTTATCGTCACATTCTTGCAGGTGAAGAGAAGAACCAGGCAAAAAAGTAGAATAGAAAGAGAAGCAATAAACAGAGCCATTGAAGATAGTACATATCTCATACCGTACACAGAATTTCAATCCACAATCTTACACAGCTGAAAAGTATAATAAACATGTTGTTACCTGATGGTTGTTGTACTGTGATGAAGGGAAATTAAGTAATTTTTCTGTACGTCGATACATCAAGGCAATTATACTACATAGCATATGTAATCATCTAATAGGACATGGCCTTTATTCTAAACGGGTTTTATTAAACTATAAAATATTTCTAATGTATATGTGAAGAAAATTACTAATACAAATGCGGTATATTCTTTAGTTACAAAACATCATAGCTGCATTACAAGGAATGAGTGTAACAATGTGTAGAAAGATTCAAGAAATAAGTTAATTCTAGTCCTAGTTGGTGAATTGAACACCGAGGATGATGTCCCCACAGTTAATTTAATAGTCGCAGTTAAAACATTTATTGGTTCATAAAGGAGTATGTGTATGATTTTCTTGTTATTTGTTCAACCTTCTGCTTGATCTCTCCTCATGTTTACAAATTTACGGCCGACCCCGTGGTGAAGGGATATAATGCCTGCCTCTTACCCGGAGGCCCCGAGTTCGATTCCCGGCCAAGTCAGGGATTGTTACCTAGATCTGAGGGCTGGTTCGAGGTCGACTCAGCCTACGTGATTACATTTGCGAGCTATTGTACGGTGAGATAGCGGCCCTGGTCTAGAAAGCCAAGAATAACGGTCGAGAGGATTCGTCCTGCCGAACACAAAACACCTCGTAATCTGCAGGCCTTCGGGCTGAGCAGGGCCAAGGCCAAGCACTTCAGGGCTGTTGCGCCGTGCGATTTTTACAAATTTATGAGACATAGAAGCAATTTAATGTTGCCACATGTCAGTACTTTTAAAAGAGTAGGCTCCGGTCTGAACGGTAGTCCAATATTAGGACAGAAACTTACATACTTTCTCGAATACATAAAACATAAAGTTCAAGGTTTCGAACAGAATGACAAATTGGTAACATCGATGGTAGGTGAAATTCTCATTAAACCTTACATGAACTTCAAGGGAGGAAACATTGTAGGCTCATGTGCAAATACTGTCAGTGATGCTACGTCAGCTTAGATGTTAGGCCTATGCTAATATTATACGTGCTAGTTTTCTTTTAAGATCATGTAATGCCTATTTAAATTGTAATATATTTGTAACATCCTGTTGTGCTGTTAACGATTCGGCCTAAGTAAGTTAACATTGCAAGATGCTGTCGTGTTTTACAACTGTTTGCTGCTTACCTTTAATGGCAGAGTCACTAAAATACGGTAATAATGACAGTATAATTCAGTATACTTTAACATTTAAACGCTATTTGTTAGTAAATAAATTATTCCATTGGCAAAAAATATTAAAATCATGTCTGTGTTTAACCATGTTCCGCGTTTCTCTGCATTGCCACCGCCTCCGTAGCGTGACGTCACCACGCTGTTGTTAGGCCTTATTATCTAGGAGGTGTTGGATACACAAGGCCAGGAAATACAGCACACTAGACTCGTCCTCAAGATACTTCCGAGAAGTGCCGCTAGAATTCTCTTTACTGAACTGTCTCGCCCGCTCATTGCAACACGTTCGAATATGAAAAACTATAAAAATTCATTAAAAACTAGTAATTTCAGAAGGCAGCAAACAGATATGAGATCAAAGATAGACCAAGAGCAATTGTTTGACTTATTTTCTACAACGTATTTCTTACAATATGCTTAAACGAAATAAGTAATTCACGAAAGAAGCAGAGAAATCTTATAGCGAGTTTGTCACTACTTACAGATTACTTTAATTGTGCCTCAGAGTATACGATAAGCGAATCGAGATTGCGGTCATAAATAACTTTGGGTTTAATCGTCCTTTCACCAATTATCAGCGATCCAATCTTTTCCTCCGCACATATGATATTTTGACATTCGTATGGAAGACGCTGTTTGGTGAGCGATGTTATGTCCGTTACGCAAATATTTAGCGTCGTTTCAACGTATTTCTCTTTTTTTCGTAAAATTAAATTTGTGTTCCCCTCTGTGGTGTAGTGGTTAGTGTGATTAACTGGCACCCCCGGAGGTCCGGGTTCGATTCCCGGCCCTGCCACGAAATTTGAAAAGTGGTACGAGGGCTGTAATGGGGTCCACTTAGCCTCGGGAGGTCAACTGAGTAGAGGTGGGTTCGATTCCCACCTCAGCCACCCTCGAAGTGATTTTCCGTGGTTTCCCAATTCTCCTCCAGGCAAATGCCAGGATAATACCTAACTTAAGGCCACGGCCGCTTCCTTCCCTCTTCTCTGCCTGTCTTTTCCAATCTTCCCATCCCTCCACAAGGCCCCTGTTCAGCATAGAATGGTGAGGCTGCCTGGGCGAGGTACTGGTCACCCTCCCCAGCTGTATTCCCCGACCCAAAGTCTGGTGCTCCAGGACACTACCCTTGAGGCGGTAGAGGTGGGATTCCTCGCTGAGTCTGAGGGGAAAACCGACCCTGGAAGGTAAACTGATGAAGAAAGAAGAAAATTAAATTCGTTCTAACAGGAATAAAGCTCCTAAATGACCAATTTTAGCATGTTTTTCAATTTGGTTTGCTTTTTGGTCAAGTTTAGATACCGTAAAACTTTTTTCTGATTTCATTACCCGTATCCTACTTTTCAATTTACATATTAATTTCTGTAATGAGGTATTTCATTTTCTCATCCGTGTATTTTTTAGATTTAACAGATGGAGGTACTCGTAGACTTTCCTTGATATAGGAACGAGACTTTTACTCCTTTTTCTATTGTGGCTGACGTATGAAGATATGGTACGTTCATCGTTATCTGAATCGGAACTTTTACTAAATTTTGATGGCAATACATTATTTTTGGGAGCTGGACGCTTCCTGCATTTGACATTTTCCTGTTTGTGAACAGGATACACAATGAAAACAGAAGGAAGTTTAATTGATATGCTTACATTGAAATCTGTTTTATGAGAAGAATTGCTAGGTACCTAAAGAGATCCTACTATATCACCTTGCGTAGAAATAGTTTACTTTCATTTCTCCCTTAAACCGCATTCGTAAAGGAAACTATGGAACGTAAATTTTCATGCATACAGAGAGGTACACAACAGTGCACCTTCTTCTCAACCTCATAGACACTCACCGACAGAAACAATATTCACAATAAATTGCACAAAATCAACACAACATCACAATTACTCCGCATATCACAATGTTAAAGTCCGCCAAGAACAGAACAGAAACCTGACATCTAGCGGCCAAAGTGTGAACACGGTCGGGCTGCTCTTTCAGCGACAAATTAGTAGCTATGTCCCGGCCTTGTATATCTCGTAGGCAACGCAACAACACAATTTTCAATTTGGCTAGATCATCATCCAATATATGCTAGAAAAAGTTTTTTAAAATAAGACAAATTTGTATAGCACTGCTGACCAGGTAAAGAGAATGAAATTGTTCTTTGTCCTGTTCAATTAGCAAAGTACTATAACACCAAACCATGGATATTGAATTATGTATACTGAGCTAGTCCTGATAGGTGTAGGTGGTGGTGCTTATTGTCATTTAAATGGAAGTACAATTCAGGTATTTGATTGTCGATAATTTCCAGTAGTCTTTCATTTAGAACTTTCGTGAACATCTTGAACGTAGCACTTACTAATACCACTCCCCAGTATGAGTCCAGGCATGTAGTAAGTTACTTCCTTTCCCTTTATAGAGAATCTTCATTGTTGCTGTTCTCCTGCTCTCGGGTATCTGTACATAGAAGAAAGGACAGCGGCAGCAATCAGAGCAATATGCTACATAAAGAATATCAGGAACCTATCTATCAGCATGGGGACGGCACTATGTAGAAGTACAATAGTCCCGATCATCACCTACAGCATACAGGTCATCTGGGAAAAGTTAAAAATAGGTTAATTGACTAAAATTGAAAAGGTGAATACGATGTATTTATACATGAAAAGGGCAATGGCAGTATGGAAAACAGCCCCCTCACGACTTCTATAAGAGATGATGGCAGAAACCTACTTCATAGAGGACATCGGGATTCAACACCACCTACCATCAACAGGACCATATCAAGAGCTACTAAGGAACTGAAATAAGAAAAGAAGAAATACAGCTGGAATTCTACAGCTCGCCTGCTATGGCGGAGAAGTCCTGCACCAGAGAAAAACAGAAGCAAAGACATATCATAGCCAGACTTTCAGTACACGGCTTTCACTACAAGCTGAGTATTAACAAGCGATTTCAAAAACCAAACGTAGATTGCGTGCGTGTGTGTGTGTGCGTGTGTGTGCGTGTGTGTGTGCGTGCGTGTGTGTGTGTGTGTGTGTTGTGCGACACAAAATGTGACACATACCATATACTAAAGTGCACGAAAGAACGAAGTCGATCGGAGACTACAGTAAGGACTAAGATGCTCAACTGAGCGCACATTCTTCTTATTATTATTAAAAGGAAGTACAACAAAATACAGTAGAGACCTCACGCGACACTGCGAGATATCGAGGGACAGCGATTAGAGTTCTGTCTAGCGGAATGACCTGGGAGTTACTGATTCTGTCATAAGAGCACGTGTATTTGTTTGTGAAGTTCTTGGCGTTATTTATGCGCTTGCATTAAGGTGAGATAAGTAAATAGTAGCGTGTGTCATTCCTTTATATCTCCTCTCAATATGAGTGGAAAGATATGTGCTGTGTTTGGCTGCAATGACTATGAAGTGCAGAAAGATGCGCGGTCTTTCTTCCGTTTCCCTCCTGACAAGAAAATGTAAGTAAATATTGTGTTTGCATAGATATTCTTCCAGTTATAAAGAGATCTGTATAGTACTTCCAACATTTCTGACCTACGCGATCAATATTTTAACTGGTTTAAAATATAATCGCATTTTATTGTATAGTGCAGCAGTTAACCTTCAATACCGATGTGTTGATGTAAGTGTGATCTGTGGGTTTTGATTTAATTGAAGAAAATTCATATGCATATGAGCGTGGCTGGTTGTGTTCCAAGTTACCCCATTTGGAATGACGTAATGCGTTGTCAAACACTGAAGGAAATAAGGGTGATTTAAGAAATGTACATATTTTGTTGAAACAATATGACGATGCAAATTTGTTTTACCCTAATGTAATGGCAAGTATTGCTTATAGGGAAATTTTGAATGTTCTTGAGGGTAAATTTATAGATAGTTTTCTGTTAGTAGGCTTCAAGTTAAAAGGAAAATTGTCCAGCTCTTAAATATAAATTCATTGAATCACGTGTGTAAGGAATGTGCCTATATTATTATTGACAAGTGCCTTAATGTGATGATACAATGCTTTTAAACGAGAAAAAAAGACAAATATAGCCTTGAATGTTCAAGTAGGAATACTAAAGCTAAAAAAGTAATGCATAAATGAAAGATCAAGCCCTTTCGTAGCAGTCCACTTCACATCCTGGTTATATGTCTATTTCCAGTCTTTAAATAAAAACATGTTAAATAAATTTTTATTTATTTATCCAGAATACCGGGCGAGTTGGCTGTGCTTGTAGAGGCGCGCGGCTGTGAGCTTGCATCCGGGAGATAGTAGGTTCGAATCCCACTATCGGCAGCCCTGAAAATGGTATTCCGTGGTTTCCCATTTTCACACCAGGCAAATGCTGGGGCTGTACCTTAATTAAGGCCACGGCCGCTTCCTTCCAACTCCTAGGCCTTTCCTATCCCATCGTCGTCATAACACCTATCTGTGTCGGTGCGACGTAAAGCCCCTAGCAAAAAAATTATCCAGAATTGCTTTAGCAACTTTGAAGTTAATATCTTAGTAACACCTTCTTTCTAGACGTAATTTCTTTATCCATTTCCGTATATGCATTTCCATGGATATTTGAATTTAGCGCTAGTTTGCAGGTCACGCCACTAGGACCTTGCGAAAAGTCTCCCATTTTAACAAGGCTAAATCCGGAAGTGTCGCGTATTGTCTCTACTGCATATGGAACAAGTGAGCAACCGTCCTTTATAAAATACCAATTAGAGAGAAAATGTGGAAGGGGCCTGACACTTTGAAAAATTAGGAAGTCGGCCAAAGAAAGACTAGGACCACGTAGGGCGTGAAATTGAAAGACTTCCTAGGCCTCGTGACTTAATACCGTCGGGGACGGAAAAGAACAAGAGTTGACCAAGGGAGGTCGAATGGGATAGATGAAAGTGAGGAGCCCGGCACAAATGAGGACGTTTTTTGAGGTGATCGGACGATAGTAAAACTGAAGTATGTGAAGGAATGTCATAATACTCATAACATTACATCATAAAGGAACATGCCACGATCCCGCTGGACCAGTGGTGAGCCACCTAATATTATCATAGCTAGTTTCGCTGTAACCATCACGTCATACAAGGCACAGGCCAACGGGCTAGAGAGAGTACTATAGAGTGGCTAACATGACTGCAACAGCGCTCTGGGTGGTACCAAGGCGAAATAGTGATACCATAGTCTAAGCGCCATCCATATACTTCCTCCGCTTACAGTGCGTTACTTATAATAAATTAGATCGAAGAAATTAACTGCATAAATTATGCTCTGGACGTGTGGGGCTCGCAATTCCATAAATTGTAGATAACACACAAAGGATATATCATATTTCAAATAAGTTTTTTTAGTAAAGTAGGCCTACACATTTGGCGATTAGCAGAATTGCGTTTCCTGTGCTTGTAACACAATCTGGCATGTGTAAAGCAGACCTACTTTTATTTACTTGTAAGAACTGGCCAAACAGAGAAACACAATGAACGGTTTGCTGTCTGGATGAATGGCTCAGACGGTAGAGCGCTAGTTTTCTGAGGCTACGTTGGCAGATTTGGTATTCTGAAGGTGCACAGTTCGTTACCCTTGTTTCAGTAGGTTTACCTACCCGTAAAGTAACACCGGCAGGACAATACTCTGGCACCTCAGATTCTCCGAAAAATGTAATAAGTAGTTGGTAGGGCGAAAAACCAATAACATCATTTATTATTAAATTGTTGCATACAGAGAACAGTACACGGCATAAATATAATAGTGGACAATAATGATACAAGACGCTTACTGATCAACGCCACACCTACAATATTTTAAATTTCCTAGTCACCTCATACGCTCTGCCTACGATGCGGAATAATATGAGGACCCACAGTCCTATATCACCACCACTACTAAGCGAGTTGACTACGTGGTTCGCGGCATATAGCTCTTAGTGCTTTCAAATCCCACTGTCGAAAGCCCTGATGTCTGGTTTTCCGTGGATCCTATTTTCACATCAGGCAAATGCGGGACCTGCTCTACTTTAAGGCCACTGCCACTTCCTCCACAAGCCTAGCCTTGTCCAAACCCATACTAGCCATAAGACGATTATGAGTGGGTGCAACATAAGGCTAATTAAATGAATCGGCATTTCCATAATCTTCGTTCAAAAACGTGGAAGTGAGTTATTCAGGTAAGTATACGATTTAAGATCATTAACACAAGAAGGGCTGTCCTATTTTTAAACAATTGTTTTAAATTATTTATCCTAGAACTTCTTGTTCTTATTAATATTAATATGGGACACTTTATTACACCAATGTTCACTTCGAACCTACGGCTCGTAAATTTTATTTTTTATTGGTTTTACATCCCCCTTACTACTTTCTCGGAGACGGAGAGGTACCGGAATGTTGTCCATCAGGAGCTTTCTTCCGTGTCAGTAAATCTAGCGACACGAGGCTGACGAATTTGAGCACCTTCAAATACCACCGGATTGAATAAGGATCGAACCTGTCAAGATGGAGCGAGAAGGCCAAGTACCTCAACCGTCTGAGCCACTCAGCCTAGCGACATTACTATTATTATTATTATTATTATTATTATTACTATTATTATTATTTTGTGTACGGCTACTCGGCTGAATGATCACCGTGGTGGTCTTCGGTTCAGAGGGCGACGGATTTGACCGCGTCGAGGATTTTAACTGGGTAGTCAATAGTTAATTTCTCCGAATCGGGGACTGGATAACCATCCTCACCTACACACAACAGAACATACTACAAACCGCCACAGAAGCACTCAATAGTGAATACATCATTCCTCCTGAGGTTGGCGTCATGAAGGGCGTCCGGACATAAAAAGGACAGAATTCTACAGAATGCCGATTCCCGGTAACTGAGAAGAGCGTAGGAAATGTTGTTATTATTATTATTATTATTATTATTATTATTATTATTATTATTATTATTATTATTATTATTATTATTATTCAAGTGATAGGCTATAAATTATTTGTCTATGTTGTTAGGTATATTTTTTTTTTAGGTTTCTGTTCTATATTTTAATTCTCTGTAAGTAGGGCTAAATTTGTCTAATGGCAATATATTGGGATTTCTGTTGTACTTCCTGGAAATCTGTTAATTTATATTCTTTATACACTAAACGTAAGTATGTAGCCTGTATCTCAAGCCTCCGTGGTTCAGGCGGCAGCGTGCTGGCCTCTGGATACCGGACACTCCATGTGAGATTTGTGCTGGGCAAAACGGATGCAAGACAGGATTTTTCTCCGGGTAGTCCGGTTTTCCCTGTCATCTTTCATTCCAGCAACACTCTCATTGTCTCAGGCGAGTGCGACAGGCTTCGGCAGCCGGCACATTTCCGATCCTTGTCGCTAGATGGGGCTTTATTCATTCGACTCCTGATCCGGTCGAATGATTGGAAACAGGCTGTGGATATTCATTTTCATGTAGCCTTTATCTCGTAGTTTTAATAGCCTTTTGAAAAGATATTATGCATCTTTGAGTGATTTCCTAATTAAGAAAACTATGAAACGGTATTTAAGCCTACAGTCTATCTACAGGCTGTTAATTTTACTCCTGCTTTATCACCACACCCCACTTGTTTTGATCGCTTAGAATATGGCAAATGCAGAGATAAAGTAGATTCAAATATGGCGGCCCAATTGTCACTCTTTCAAGCTCGTTGCCACAGACATATAGAAAATAGACTGGCAGCGCTCTATCTCGTATCATTGGTGCTAGGGAAGCCGGAAACTTGCAGTCGCCGCCATCTTACTTCACTACACATCTACTGTAAACATGTGTGTTATCGTGTTATGAGCAGTTTTGGTTTATACTGTTTTTATGTATATTTTGCATTAATTATTCGGCAAACTACTGTGTGGCAGAATGGTGAATACCTGCGTAGTGTTTTGGTGTGGTTGTTCGTATTCACGAAATAAGATGGAAGGAAATTAGAATGTCAATACACCGGTAAGTGCTTTACATTTTCTCATATACACTTGTTATCTAGTTATTAATGCAATTAAATCAACTATTAAATATGCCTAATTCTGTAGGGGACAAAGATCACTTCCTTCCGATGTTCATTTGTTGGCGTTAGTCCCCTTGTGACGGAGTAATAATGATAACAACACCTAATGATAATATTAATGGAAATTGTACAACACTGGTTATAGGAAAAAAAATTTGTTTTGCTTATGTTAGTAATTGAATAATAGTAGTCTCGGTCAAACAATCACTACTGATCTGCATTTAGGGCAGTCGATCAGGTGGCAACCAACGGCTGTAGTCGTGTTGAAACACCGGATCCTGTGAGATCTCGTAAGTTAAGCAACATTGGGCGTGCTAAAGATTTGGATGGGTTGCCACGCGCTGTTGGTTGTGGTAAGGGAATGGAAGAGCGGAAAGGAACTGACCACCCTACCGTACGTAAACTCCGGCTCAGGCACACCTCTGCGGAGCCTCGGACCTGCCTTCAGGCAGAATACAACCTTTCCTTACCTTACCCAGGTGGCAGATTCCTTATCAGTTGTTTTCCTACAATTTTCTGAAATTATTGTGAATAAATTGGAAATTTATTGAACCACCTCCCTGGGTAAGTTATTCCAATCCCTAACTCCCCTTCTTATAATCAAATATTTAACGCAATTAGTCCTCTTGAATTCCAACTTTCCTTCACATTGTGATATTTCCTACTTTTGAAGAAAGCACTTAAACTTATTCGTCTACTAATGTCATGCCACGCCATCTCTCCACTGGCTGCTCAAAACATACCACTTAGTCGAACAGCTCGTCTTCTATCTTCACAGCCCAAACATTTCAAGATTTTTGTAACGCTAATCTTTTGTTGAAAATCACCCAGAGCAAATAGAGCAGCTGTTTTTTTCGGATTTATTCCAGTTCTTGATCAAGTAATCCTTTTGAGGGTCCCATACACTGAAACCATACTCTAGTTGGGGTCTTACCAGAGATTTATATGCCCTCTACTTTACATACTTACTACAATCCCTAAACACCATCATAAGCATGTGCAAAGATCTATACACTTTATTTACAATCCCATGTGGTAAAATCTGACCAAACTCAATCAACCACTATAAAAGATATACGGAATTAATAGCCTCTAGTTACTGAAACTAAATACATCACTAATACACATATTTAAAAGTATGTTTTAAAGATGTCAAAAATTATGTTAAAATTAGAGTGGATGGATTAGAGTAATCTAGCATAAGTTGAAATATGTGTTAAGTTTATTATAACAGAATATTATTAATACCGTATATCTCAGAATTCGTGGTAGAGATTTTTTCAATTCGCTACAATGTGATACTTGTAAGGAAGTAGTTGTACAAAAAGAACATTCCTATCCATTCACTTCCTTTAAGAATAAGGGGCATCTGTAGGCCTATGTTCCTATGAAAGACGTTGTTCACGGGTGAAAACTTCCTGAGATCAAAGCATGTATTGCAGATTGTACATTTGCTGCAGTTAACAGTCGCTGAACGTCAGGCGGAAATTGTTTAATTATAGCTCGTACCATTTCTAGTTCTGTCGATGGTGAATCTAGTTCTTTTAGACGGTGGAATTGCATAGTAAAGTAATCTGAAAAGCAACTTGGTCCACCGAGAGAGTATTTTTTTGAGTATAGCTCCAACCTAACATTCTGTTGAACGTCTATGCCCCAGAATCTCTCTAAAACGCCTGTTTAAATCCGGTATAATCCTCGAAAACATATCTGAACGCCTTATACCATATCAGCGTCCAGGTGACGTTCTACCGCTTTGAGTTGTCTTTCAGGCATTATCTTCGCCTCACGGAAATACTCTTCAATTTCTCGGATAAAACCTCGAGGAGTCATTCCAGACTTAATGTTCCCAGTAAACTTCTTCGGTCTATCCTCATTAGTGCGGATCACATTAATTATCTGGGTACCATTTCCGGTATGCGTGACGCTGTTCTCGCTACCATCAGTATTGCATATTGGTATCTCAAATTGGTAATCTATTTCGGTCTTCCTTTCGTTATCCGCTGACGATGATTTTTCTAAGGTCGTCAGTACGAGCTTCTTCGTCGTTTCGCTGTCAATTTTCATGTTCTGAATATCCTTTTGTACGTTCTCAAGCTCATCGTTCAATTTCTTTATTTGCTGACCAGTCAGTGTTCGGTTTTTATCTGACTCGTCGATGATTAACTGGAACTTGCTACTGATGTCTTCCTTTGCTGTATTCATTTCCTCATGAACACCCCTGTTAACTTCCTCAATATCTTCAAATATCTTTTTGAAGTTGTCTTCCCAGCTGGTGCTCGATTCAACGATCTTTCCTTGTATAATTACTACTTTCTCCTTTAACTCATTTAGATCGCGGTCAATCTGTGCTTGGATATCTTTCACGTTCACCTTCAGCTCGGCCTTAAGTTCGGCTAACCTTTCATTGACTTCTTTCCTGTTTTCGTTTATGACCGTTGTAACTTCATTCCTCAAATTTTTCATGTCCTCTTGTATGTCAGCCTGTATCTCGGACATCCGCGACCCCATTACCTTCGAATTCTGCTGGACTATTTCAGAAACGATACGTTGGTTCTCTCTGATTTCCCTGTTGGTCGCCTCCTGCCTTCCCTGATTCTCTTTCCTCATTTCTACTGCCATTGTCTCCTGTGCTTCTCTTATTTCTTTTGCCGTTGTCTCTTGTGATTCTCTCATTTCTTTCGCCGTTGTTTCTTGCAATTCTCTCATTTCTTTTAGAGCGACTTCCTGTTATTCTTGCGCTTTCGTTACCCTTCCTGCCAATTCTTCTAACAGTGCCTTGACTTGTGCCACCGACGCCATTTTTAATGTTATGGTAACCGAACAGTAAATGTCTTTATTCTCCTACCGTTCCTCAAATGTCACCTACCTAACTCTATTCGCTATCCGATAAGTATATCGGTTGACTATTTAGGCCCTGATGGACCCGAACCCGTACCGAAATGACTGATAGCTACCGCAATAAACATGAATGAACAAACAATCTGATCCTTGATTAACCGACACAACCTTCCAATTTCTCATTTGCCTAACTGAACCTTTGCTATCATTATCCCGTTGCTTTCTTTTCAGACCCCACTATTGGTTAGCCAAAAACTATAACTTTTCCTATGTGACCGTTCGTGGGACGCCTAGTTCGAAGTTGATAATAAATTTCATAATGCGCTCGACTAGAATTCAGTGGTTTACATGATCCTCCACTCAGGGCATGGCCCTTCCGAAAGAAAGCGATCACATCCTATCAATAATTAACCTGGTAATGATCTAACATCAGTCTCAGAATAATGAGTTCACTTAAATTAGGCATAAATGAAAATTGCAATGAGAAATTGGAAGTATAATAATTTTATTAAAATGAAATTAACTGACTACAATTGAACAACTGAATATGCAACGTAAAATAAATTATCCTTGTGCATCTCTTATCGCACCGCATTAAAAGAATCAAGTCCATCTTGAAAAATAATTGTCAGTCAGTAAATTAAATTCTCATCATTACACAACACTGATTCACTTAAATAAATGTAAATTAATATAATGGAAAATCAGCAATTTCAGTTTCTATTCATTCATCTTGTTTGTTCATTCGCTGACGCATTTATTAGACGAACCTGTCCTCCCTGCTCTACTTTTCCTATTACTTCATTATAACCTTCTAACTAATTGAATAATAACTTGAATTTTCTAACGGCGCATGATAAACACAGAAAATCCTTCAAATACATAATAATAGTTTCATTGCTCCATAAATAAATAACTGCATGTCTCCATCCAACCAACGGCATCATATGGCTGTACCTGAAATAAAGTACTAAGTACTGTTATAAATAAGTGAACGATCAAATGCCGGACGATCTGCGTTGCATCGGCTCCACTCCAACCTGCTGGAAAATACTTCTACAGCGCCAACTTATTACATCTAGCAATAGTACAAGTTGATCTACTGTACAGATGACAATACTCCCACAAGCTAATTATCGTTCGAGTAGCTTGTCGAAGATCCCACTCGTGTGTTCGTAAAATACATTCCGCTATCCATGTGATACCAAATTAAACTCAAGTCAGCTCGTATGCCTAACCAATCTCTTCGAAAAGCATTCAATCAACGCTACGAAATTCGCTCATCTAATAAAATCAAACATACGCGGCGGAAATACCTCTCAATGACACTGTCTCAACCATTGGCCATATCAAAGAATTAAATTACTACCGCAATTCACCACTCAATAAATCATTCTCTAATTATACCGTTAACTATACCTTTAGATGACCCTACATATTTTACGCCACACAATGTCCACCACATAACGAAAATATTCATCATTTCCTACATAAATGAGCTAAAATATCTTTGAAGAGCTTCACTATTATTCATACAACCATCACTGAATCGATCCACAAAACACATCACAACACTCCGCGGAATTTTTCATATTACAAGATCACCACATCAAATATCTCATACATCGGTACTTCAAACTTACCTGTGGCATTCAAGATCACACTCGCTTCACAACTGTTCCACTAACACGGGAAACAACGCAGGAAAGTTCGCCTAACCCTAATATTCACCGACGGAATACATTATTCTAATATACGCAGTAGCATTATATGACGTTAAACCAACACCGTTAGCTCGTTAGAACATTCAAGTTATTTCACTTTATATCACCTGTGTGACATTTTAAAAGATCTACTTCTACTATAAGCATCCACAAGTAAACAAGAAGGGCAAGGTTCGACTACTCATCTGACTTCCTCGCTTCTCCACAGGTATTGGTCGTCAGGTTATTTTTTCAGCCATCTCATTCATCTCGGCAGAGTGCGGATCCACCAGGATCCTACTGGTTTACTCGAACATCTCCTCTATATGGACTTTCTTATTCACAAATATAGACAACATCTTGGGTTCAATCTGAAACTCGAACAAAATAATTAGAGCGAATTCATACAGATTTACAAGTCCATTGTTATCGATTAATACTGGCCTGTATAAATTGGTGTCGCTCAATGCTATATTTAGTTTATCAAACGTTATTTAGGCCTCAACTTCTTAAATTTTAAAGACTTTAACTCGCATACAAGAGCTGTGCTCACTATTTGCTTCTCGATCTTTTTCTGCTACTCAAAAATTAACATTGAAACAAATTCTAACTTCATTATTTACAATAATAATAATGAGGCTGCTTTCCATGAACCACATAACTATGATCCTGACTTCTTTACATATGATTTTGACATTTGAGGAAACGTTATCACGGAGATTCACAAAGGAACACACGCTACTATTATCTATTCTTCTCCACTTGAAGTACATCACACCACACGCCTGTTAGATAATTAACTGTATGTAATTCCGGCTCAATCCATGGCCTCCTTGACGTCTGTAATACTTGATGTAATGTCTGGCCTTTCTTCTTCTTCTCAGCTGTTACTGCAAATATTTATTGATACCCGCTTGCGACTACACTGTTTTCATGCGGTCCGATGTATACCACGGGGTTCTGAGCTTGATCTACCGATTCTCTTCCATAAGATCTACCATCAATTCGCGAGTTGTGTCGGCTCATATATTACGAATATATATAAGTTCGCCGTGCATCAACAATTTATCTTACATCTATGCCGTCCATATACATTTATCATAATTATGACCTTCAATGACTCCCTGACATGTAATTACACGTCATTGGAAGGTCATACTATATACAGCTGAAGATGGCCACTAAGTGGCCGAACCATGTTCTGTGTGTGCTAATGTATTTTTAATTTTGCCCAATGCAAAAAATAAAGTATAGATTAGGTGTTTTAAATTAATTTATTGATTGTACTCATCGATACGGTCATGAAGTGGACGACTTTCAATAAGCCAAGGGAAGCAGTAAAAAATTAAATACCTGGAATAAGAATCCACACATATTAACAGATCTGTAAGTTGAGTCAAAGCAGAGAACCACGCATGGAAAAGTATGAATCTTTTTAAAGTACCATTTAAATGATACGAAATACATTTCATAGCTCTGCCTCTCTTCATCCCTTTAACCAAGAATCAATAAAGGCTCCAGCACAGAACCCTGAGCCACACCAATTGAGATCACCTTTACATTACTCTGAGTATTTTTATATGTTACAATCTGCTCCCAATTAGAGAGGTAATCTCCAAATATTCCAATACAATACCTGTAATGCCTGCTTCTTCTAATATTTATGTAATAGAATTTAGTTGAGAGATTGAGAATTGCGTGGAACAGCTGTTGCACTCCACGAGGAAGGTTGATCACATTGCGCGCAAGGTTAGATTGGTTCCTACTGGAACTGGGAGTATTTCTCATAGCACAGCAAGATTCATTGTATTACAAGAACGTCGAACAAACCTTATCAATATTTAACTTCTGTTTTGGAATCATTGGACATTGTGCAAGCAAGATTTGCTATGCGCCAATGTTGAATTTTATATCTCCATCTGAAGACACATTCCAAAATTTAGAAACCCAATAGAAGCATTTGGATTTTGCTTTAAATACCAACGTATTACATTTTTAAATGTGCCATTTTAGAATGTTCACAACAGAGGTTATTTTATTAATTTTGCAATAATTGTATGATAAATATTCTTATGGTTTAATTGTTTAAGACATAAAATCAAAATTTTATTTTGTCACTGATAAACATAACAACATTACATCTATAACAGTTCAGTGGTTCACCATTTTATATGTACATCATTCCATCACATATTCAATTCTTTATTTTATATTCATTCCACCGTGTACTTTTGCTTTAGGAGTTTGGCATATCCATATGCATCTTGTCCAGCCTGATGATGACCCCCACGGGGTCGAAACTAGTACTTCGTAACAAAATTGTAATGTTCCTATAGACATTGCAATTATTGTAAATGTATTGAGTAGGTGGATTAAACCTTTGTACTTTATTTTATGTGTGATTAAACTTAACAGCTCTGAAGTCAACCATGGGCAAAAGGGCCTAACTTTCTTTTTTATTTTTGGACTTTCATTTTAAATAGTCAGTACTTTCTTTGAAATATTTAATTAATTCATCTGTTATATCAGAGCTATCATCATCATTTATACTTAATGGTGTTTGCAAACATGTATTATAGATCGAACATGTTATTTTGTAGGTTGCATTACATAATTGACATAATTTTATCATAATTTGCATATACGGTTTTTCACTCTTGTCTGTCATTCCACCACCATCCCATTCTTCTAGATCCTCTCTCACTTCTCCACATTATTTTACTTTATCACTATGTCTTTTACTGTTGTAATTTGGCTAGGCTGATGATGGTCCACAGTGGACCGAAACTAGTACCTATAATATCATTGTAATGTTTTTGTAAAACATCAAATGATTTTTTAGTATTGAGAAGGTGGAATATTAAAATTTTGTATTTACTTTAAGCATAATTTCTTTGTGTATTCATTTTGGGTGTAATATTAATATCCAATATTAATAAATTGTGAACACTCAGATCATTTATTATGTTACATAGTTTATATTTGCGGACTCTGTTTACGTAAAAATGATCTATAAGTGTGATAGTTATCAATGAAATTGTAGTAAGAAATACAGTGTTACATGAAATCTTATTATAACACCCAAAGGGATTCTGAAGCTCGGTAGGTATATGACTCTATTCTAATTTTTTAATATTAAAGTCACCAACAGTAATACAAAAGGTTTTACCACCTTTATTCCAAATGTCTTCTAAGGATATTTTAAAATCTTTGGAGAACTTGGTATGAGGTTTATAAACTGCCGCTAAGTGAATGTCATTCACAAAGACTTCTATCTCGATTTATAATATACTATATGAACTAGCATTACTGTTAATAGATAATATTACATTAGACTTATACGGTACCTTTATATAAATGGCAATCTCATTGTATTTTAGGTATGCGAACTTCATTTTAAAGATGATGAGATTGAAAGATCCACGAGCATGTTCGATAAAAAGAACGGGAGGTTACAGACTGCCCCTTTGTCAAACCCCAGATTGGTGAAAGGTTAGTTCATAATTCCTAGATAGAACACAATGATGTTTTAGACATATTCTTTGTTTCTTAATAGAATGCCAGTTTCAGTACAACTGTGTAACAATTAATTTTAAACATTATAGATGTGAAGTTCCATCACAGTTTCCAAACTGCCCTCAATATCTCTCTGGAACCACTACTGCCTCCCGTGAAAATCCAGAAAACAGGCGGCGTAGAGTGGCAAACCAGTGTTTAGAAAATGCTGTTACTGACAGTTTACGTACATATAGTGAACATGCTGAGGCAGTAACATTTAAATACTTTGAGGAATTAAAGCTGAAAGTGAATGACATTACATTAAATACTTAACGGGACTTGCTCAAGAAAGAATTAGGTTTATATTTCATTTTAATGAAAGAGGAACCCATCCCTCATATTTCTTGTTGTTTTAAATTACACAAGATTTACATGCTTCATTATTTGTCAATAATGTAGAAGTTAAACGCTGTAAAGGGGTATCATTGCCCAAGCATGTTAAGAATCTCACAGAAATAGAAACATTAATACAGAATGTACATTCTCTGAATGTATCATCTACTATGTCTAGCAGCCAGGATTTAGAAGAAACTTTGACTGTTCTTGATGGTTTATTGCAGCACTTAGAAAATAAGTTTCCTGAGAAGAAAAATATGTTGAATTTCTAAAAAGAACAGTTATTCGTGTTACCTAAGAAGAGGGTGAAGAATGATTCCTGGGAGTTAATGGTATTTTCTTCATTAGCTCATTCAATTTCTCCCCATTGTTAAAAATTTATTCGAGAATCTGGTAATTTAACTTTTCTTGCTCCATGTGCGTTGCAAATAATATGCTCAAAGTTTGTAACAAACCCTCTGCAGGCAAAGAATGACAATTATCTGCTCTATATGAAGAGTAAATTTCCATTACTCTCTCCAGAAGAAAAATTAGTGCTATTGTCAATGGATGAGGTTCATATCAAACACCAGTTAGATTTCAAACAGGGCAGGGTAGTAGGTACTGCGACGAACAGTGATGAATGTGCCACAAGTGCATATGTTTTCATGGTCCATAGTGTACTTCATGCAGCTAGCAATATATTGATCAATAATTTTGTAAAGGCCTTCAATGATGGTGCTAAATCAAAAACTCTCGCCCAGCATAAAAGAAGAAAACTAATGCAGTGAATTATAGTGTTTAGTGCTGTTTATGACAATCATTTTATAAATAGAGTACAGGCTGCTTTTAGTGTAAGAACTATGACTAAATTTAAAAGCAGACAACTAGTTTGTAAATTAAATTATCTGATATGTTTCTGTAAATGCTCTACGCAACTGTCAGTAATTGGTATTTTAAACTTCTACACTGATGTCTATGCCATGTAGGCCTCTACTGGACTTCATGCATTGATAAGGTAATTATAGTATGATTGAGTGTGCATGCCAGTTTTTAGTTGGTGTGTTTTAAGTAGTTCATGTTTTAGTGGTAAGTTTGTGTCATGTACTGTATTTTGTTATTGAGGCAAATGTGTGGAGTCATTGACTGTGCATACCATTCTTATAGTTGGCGTGTTTTAAGAAGCTGCTTTTCTTGTTTAGAAATTGCTTTATAAACATCTTAGCCTATGAATTCATCAGTACCTACTGTAAAATCTATGGGTTACTAATTATTTCACTTTTCTCTTGAACAGAGTATGAATATTTTGGAAACAACCAAACGAAGTATAGGGATAGCCGGGTACTTAATTGCGTGAAATTTCGTTATTAAAACATTGGTTGTTTTTGCCGAATAAACCTTACGTTAAAAATAATCAGTGATACATCTTACATGTTTTGGTACGTTAACTGCTCGGTAAAAATAAAAATTGAACTTTAGATTCGAACTGAAATAATCCGGTCGAAGTGTTTAAGTTGCGAATGGCATGGCATACGTCCATGGCCCGTTCTCGGCCTTAGCGCTGTGACGTCACGAATCTTATTGCGAGGCCTTCTCTATAGGTGGTGTTGGTATAACCAACACCTCCTAGATAATAAGGCCTCCCAACAGCGCTGTGACGTCACGCTACGGAGGCGATCGCAATCCAAAGAAACGCACAGCATGGTCACACACAAACATGATTTTAATACTTTGAGCTTGTGGAATAACTTACTTACCAAAAAATAAAGTTTAAATTTTAAAGGACATTGAATTATATTGCCATTATTGCCGTATCTTAGAGACTCTGTCATTAAAGATAAACAACACACGGCAGCATTTTACAATGTTAAATTACTCTAGGCTGACTTGCTAACACACAGAACTGAAATTCTATATAATCCTATAAGTCTAGTTTTCTCCCTTCTCTTACTTAAAATTTCCCACCCAAGTTCCTCTAACATTTTTGATACACTATTCTTTCTCCTGAAATCCCCTGTTACAAATCTTGCTGCTTTCCTCTGCTCACTATCTATTTCTTTTATTAGGTATTCTTGGTGAGGATCCCAAACACTGTTTGCATATTCCAATAATGGACGAACCATACTTAAGTAACTTTTTCTTTTAATTCTTTGTTGCATTCTTTAAGTAGCCTCATTATGACTTGTAACGATCTGTATGCTTTCGCAACAATGTCATAAACATGACACTTCCAGTGCAAATTACTTTCAAATCTCACATCTAAGTATATGCACTTGCCATCTTTGCGGATAACTACCTCATCCAAGGTATATTCAAATTCAGTTTTAAAGCTCCTGTTTGTAAATGTTGTAACAGTCGAATTGCCTCCATTAACCTTCATATTATTTTCTTCAACCGACTGTTGGATAGTTTCAAGGTCCCTTTCTAATTCTGAACAATCCTCAATGTTATTTATTTCCCTATAAACAATTATATCATCTGCATACAATCTTATTTTTGATGTTATATTGTTCCCTAAATTATTTGCGTATATTAAGAAAAGTAACGGACCGATTATACTACCCTGTGCGATTCCATTCCAAACTTTCTCTTCCTGTGATATATTATTTCCTACTTTGACTTTCTGAACCTTTGAATTTAGAAAACTTCTTATCCAACGTATAACCCTTACGTCCAATCCTATTCCCTCCAATTCCTTTAATAATATTCCATGTTCCACTCTATCAAAGGCTTTGGAAACATATATGGCTATGCAATCTAACTGCTCTCCTGAATCCAACTGATCTGATATATCCTGCTGAAATCCCACCAGTTGTGCCTCATAAGAACATTTCTTTCTAAATCCATACTGGCTCCTCATGAACCAATTTTTATCATCACATATCCCTCTGATGTACTTTGATATTAAACTCTCCAGTATTTTACAAACTATACTGGTCAGGCTGATTGGTCTGTTGTTCTCTGGTTTCCTTTTATCACCCTTTCCTTTATAAATTGGTATTATTATAGATTCCTTCCATTCTTTTGGTATTACACTATTATTTATGACATAGTCAAAGATAAATTTTAAATAAGGCACTATGTACCACCCCATTGTCTTTAATACCTCCCCAGTAATTTGATCACTTCCTGCTGCTTTTCCTTGCTGAAGCAGTTGGATTTTTCTGAAAATATCTTCATTTATGAATGAGAAGCTTCTTGTTTCCTTATGTGTCTCTCCCTCACTATCTTCTGTTACTGTTTCCAACTCCTGACAATCTTCTACTGAATTCCTGAATTCCCTACTAAATAGATTTGCTTTCTCAGTATATTTTGATCAGTGTTCATCCCCTTCTCCCACCATTGTAGGAATTTGGATCCCTTTTCCTTTTTGATTCCTAATATATGAATACATATTTTTCCATTTCCCTTTGTGGTCATTACCCTCTTGAAGTATGCCATTCATATATTTGTCTTTTTCTTCCTTTTTCACTGTATTCAGATCCCTCATTAGCTGTTTTCTAGAGTCTCTATTCTCCCTACCCTCTTTGATTTTCCTGTTTACTATTCTACATTTTTTAAAATTTCCTTATTTCCCTTGTATAATAAACAGGGTCGGAGGTCATTTCACCCTTCTTAACAGGTACAAATCTCTTCTCTCCTTCCCAAATTATTCCTTTAAATTTAGCCCAAAGTATATCCACATTACTCCCTTCACTTATCCAACAACTGAATTGTGATTTAAGGTAGGTCCCAATTTCATCGACTTTAGTTTTTCTGTATAATTTCTTGTCTTGTGTGACCCTCTTATTAAGCATTTTTGGTACAAGTCCTACATCCATTATTACAGCCTTATGGTCACCTATTCCTTCAATTACCTGTTTTATCAACAATTTCCCATAGTTTAACCAAGAATACATCTAGCAAGTTGTTGAAACGAGTCGGTTCTTGTACTACTTGTGTAAATCCTCCCTCCCAAATTAACTTATTTGCCAGTTTCTGTTCATGGGCTTCACTTGCAGCTCAATTCCATTCAACTTCAGGCAAGTTTAGATCTCCCCCAATTATTACCATATCATTATTATTGTTTTTATGAGTATAATCTATTATTTTCTCAAATATTTCCATGTCTCTTTCCTCTCTTCCAGGCTGATATGTTCCTATAATTCCCACCTCCCTCATATTATCACAAACTAATTTTATCCCTAATATTTCATCCCTTTCATCGGTAAACCATTCATGTGAACAATAAGTTTCCTTCACCAGAATAAACACCCCCCACCCTTTTTACCTCCTCGGTGTCTACGATAGACTGTATACCCTTCTGGAAATACATCTATATTACCCACCCCTTCTCTCAACCATGATTCTACTCCTATCACCACATCAGTCTCATAAGATTCCATCAATGTACTGAATTTTATTTGTTTATTTACTACACTCTGACAGTTTACCAAGAGCAATCTCAGACCCCCTTCCTCCCTAAAACTTGACTGTTGTAATTGGGTAACATTTGACTCATGAGTTGAGAACATCCCTGGAACCCAGATCTTTGTACATAGATATTGATGTAAGGATCTGGGTTTTCTGACAAGTTTCCCTGTATATGCCAATTTAGTGGTATGGGTTTTCTTAAGTGCATATTAGTTTGCAAATCTCTGTTCATAATTGTAACAATTTGTCTTCAGAGAGTTGCTTTTCCATTACCATTCAAATGTAACCCATGTCTAGTGAACATTTGCCTGCCAAGACCTAAAGTATCTACTACATAGACATTTCTAAAACTCCTACTTTATCTCTTGATTTTTATATTTACATTAACGTACAGCTTTGTTCACACACGAATCTTCTATAAGGTCATACCTGGGTGGCACATTAACTACAATTACTTTTGATTCAGGTAGTTCCGAAATCTTACCTCTGAGGGTCGTAATTAGTTCCTCACCCTCATTTGCAGTAATGTCATTTGTACCACTCACAATCACCACGTAGTTGTCCTCTAACACAGGATCACAACTTGAAAGGACGTCTTCAGTTTTGGCACCTGGTTTTATTAGTCCTAAAACCTCAGTTTCTGGATTATGCAGCTCATCCTTGATGCCTTCTGCCATACCCCGCCCTTGACTGTCTGCGTAGAGATGAATTTTTGGCGATCTTCACTTCGGGTTGGTTTTCTTCTTCTGTAGGTTACCTTCACTGGATTTAAAATTATTCGGAAAACTTGATGTGTCTTCATCTGGAACTTGTTGCAATGACTGAAATCTATTTTGGCACTGCAAAGATTTTTTTCCCGGTTTTAAGTTCACGGCGATCTTTCTTCTCCACTGTTTTCTTTATCTTCCAGTTTATTTATTCTGTCCTTTAAGCTTTCATTTTCAGTTTCAAGTTTCAGAGCACATAAGTCTTCTTGTTGTACTCCTAAAATGTTAGGCATGGATTCGTAAGTCTCTCTTTCTTGTCGTTCTACCTTACTATCAGTTTGTTTACACTCGGGACACACCCACACACTTTCTTCAATATCAGATCTATTTACAATATTTGCACAAAAATGGTACCATTCATCACACTTACGACGCGGATTTGTTTACCGATTCTAATCTCGCGCTAGTAAGGTTAAGTTGGTAGCACTGAGGTTGAGGCCCGTGCAGATAGCAGCACTGAGGTTAGCGATACGTTGTTGTCTGTCAAAAAGCACGTAACTGTCAAAAAAGTACGTGGATTTCTTTACCAATTCAAATCTTGCGCTAGTTAGGTTTAGTTGGCAGCACTGAGGTTTAGGCCAGTCAAGATGGTAGCAGAGAGGTTAGCGATGCGTTGTTGTCGATGATGGCTGTCAAAAAGCATGTGGCTTTGTTTACCAATTCAAATTTCCCGCGGGAGGAGGAGCGAGCCCCTGGGAGTCCTCCCGGAAGGAGGAGGTGGAACGGGCCCCTGGGAAGGCCCCTCGGGAGGAGGAGGTGGAGCGGGCCCCTGGGAGCCGGAGGTGGAAGTGGCCGCCGAACCATCCAATTATACTACTCCTGTATGTATAAACCCCGTAGATACAACAAAAAATTTATTTTTTTATTCTTTATTGTTATTATTTTTCTCCAGATCACAGTAACCAAATACCCATTCGATCCACTGAATGAGAAAAATAACAATGTTCAACCTAAGCCACCAATTCCACAAACAGAAATTGACAAAACACACTACTAATGAAATAATAATACCATAAATAAATAATAATAAACAGAAATAGACAGAACAAACTACCAATAAAAATAATACTACCCGCAATAAATGATAATAGTAGTGTTCATCCCAAACGTACTCCTTAGACATGCCATGAAGCCCGTCGGATACCCCGGAAACGCGACCCCTAAAGATAAGGTCACGACAGTAGTCATCCTCGGTACCTTCATGCCACGTCCATCGTCTCCCCTAAATACTCCTTCTACCGTCCGGCCGCGTCATCACCCCTGGTGAGAAGAAGGCCGCCCTTCCGATGATGACACGACCGGCTCTATCCGTGAGGTCCTAATGAAGGCCTCACCAACCCTACCAGATGACAGTGCTTTTTTTCTCACCATTCCGCTGCGGCCATGCCCGTGAAACTGGAGCCGCTCTCCTCCCGTCTATCTCATATCTCCCTTCTTTGACATATTTGGAGTGGGCCCGTCCCACCCATCTTTTTACGGGTATGTCCTGCCCTCCCTTACCCATCCTTCCTTACCAGCTCCCACTATGCTTGAATAGTGAGACAAAAGCACCTGCTCTACTGTATACAACCCACTATCCATAATATTAATTATAGTAATAATAATAATATTAATAATAACAATTTATATAATAATAATACAACATATTCATAGTATTAATAATAATAATAACACAAACAATAATAATAATCATCATAATATCAATACTACTACTACTACTACTACTACTACTAATAATAATAATAATAATAATAATACTATAATAATAATAGGAGTAAAACTGTTAGCTGTATCAGTCACTGTCTCAAGGTTCTTAGCATACTCTTCACGTGTCCTTATGTACTCAGCACTTTCGTCACAATCATTGTTCGCTGACCTACTCCCGATCGATACCAAAACAGCAACATTCAGCATTTCCATTCCAACCCGCCATAACATAAACAAGGAGACCCTGCCTTTATGAAATCACATATCAATTACCCAACTCCACATGCTTAACAATGTACTCCACACCTATACTCTCCTTCCCATTCAATTTTATCATACTCTCTCCTTACATTGCCTAAGCACTGCTTATTACTCACTCTTCCCCTCAACCTACATGCCTATTCCAATCATACCCTCTTGTCCACCCTCTAACTCACCCTCTTTCATTCTGCTCTCACAGGACTTTTTTACCGCACATAAATACCTGTTCAACTCACCCCGCTTTCCCACTGCTTAATAATCAATCTCAGAATTGATTGCTCGTCCCCTTTTCCCAATAGTTTCTTATGCTCGGCACTCAGTATTCTTTGCCTTATCTTACTCATTTCTTCACAGTCACTTAATAAGTGAAAATCATCATTTACTGCCCCGCAAAGTATACACACAGTCTTGTCCCTCCCTTGCAGCTACCCCTTATTCCTATGCAATCGTAAGAGCCAGCATATCATACCTTTTAGACCTGTCAATGAATCTAATATTCATCTCTGCTATCTCCTCTATTTATGTCAAAACATTCAGCGAATTTCTCAGTCTACTTTCCCCCAATAATTTCTGCCTCTTAATATCTCTAATCCTCCTCTCAAGGATCTTCATCCCTCTAATTTCTGTCTTCGTCCATACCTCCCCCCACAGGTGTCCTAATCCTATCATCTCCAAAAATCCCTTAATATTTTCTAGCCATCCGCCCTTATACATGCTCTTACATTGCTGTTCATACGCTGCCTGTAAAACCCTCCCACTTCCTGTCTTTTTAAATTCATCCAGTATCTAACTATTCTTTTCATACCCTCGGATTCTAAATCCTCCCCACACATTAATTCCGCCCCTGTATTTGCTGTGCACCTCGGCAAACCCATTACTATTTTACCAAAACTACTAATAATATTTCTTAATCCCCTCTTCTCTCATCCAACCCGCAAACTTCTGCGCCGTACAATACCCTCCCAAAAATAACCGATCTTAACACTAGCCTCAAGGTGTTATAACTAATTCCCGGTTATTTGGCTATCAACTTTCTGACTGAGGCTAGGGCTGCCAATCCTCTGTTTTTCATCCTTCTAATCTGATTTTCCACGTTCCATTACTGTTAAAAATAACTCCTAAATATTCCAACTTCCTTCCTTGTTCCAATCTTTCTCCCTGGAGTATCCATTTCCCTTCCATCTTTCTTCCTTTGTTTCCCTGAACTACTAATATTTTAGATTTATTACCATTAATATTCAAGCCCCATTTCTTCGCAAACAGCGACACTGCATTTAAAGCTCTATTCATCCCCGCTGAAGTTAGTCATCAACATCACGTCATCAGCAAATATCAGTCCCGGTACCTCCAGGCCATTAATTACCGGCACAGCCCAATTGTTTGCCCCATGCCCCTCCAGAATATCGTTAATAAATAAAATAAATAATATTGGCGATAGCTTGCACACTTGTTTTAAACCCACCCTGGACTCTAAGGGTCTACTCAGTCTCTCATCTCCCAATTTTACACAAAACCTGACAACCCTATATATTCCCTCTACTGCCCTCAACATCTTGTCTGAAATCCCCAGCCTACCTAATTTCTCTAATAGGGCCTCTCTATTCACCATATCAAACGCTTTCTCAAAATCTATTGCTGCCACATAAACCGTACTTCTAGTCATACTCTTGTACTTTTCTAAAACAGTTATATTCATTATATTATCCACTGTTCTCTTCTTTTTCCTAAATCCCCCTTGAAAATCTGTCAATCTTTCATTTTCTTCCGCCCACCCGCTTAATCTGTTCGCGAACAACCCAGTGTATATTTTACTTAAGGAGTCTAACAGAGATATTCCTCTATAATTGTTCACACTGTTCCTACTACCCTTACATTTATATATTGGGCATACAATTCCTATTTCCCATTCCTTCGGGTACTTACCTCCCTCATAGATTTTATTAAATAATATAACTATGCCCTCTATCATAGTCTCATTTTGCTGATTTCTTTCCAAAACTTGTTATTTATCCCATTACATCCCCCGGCCGACTTTCCTCTAACTCTGCTTATCACTCTCAGGATTTCCTCCCTTGTAATTTCCTTGTCCAGTTCATAAATTGCCACTCTCCTATTCCTCCAAATTACTTCATCCCCCGCCCTTCTCCATCTTTCTTCCCCCTTCTCCCCCTGTAATTCATCAAAGTACCTCACCCATTGAACTTCCTCAATACTTGCTCTCTCTATATTCCTTCCACCTTTAATTATTCTATTAATCTTTTCCCATACTCTCTCAAAGTTGTTAGACTTGCAATCCTTATTTATGGTTTCAATTTGTTCCTCTAACCACGCCTTTTTTACCTCACAAATTTTCTTTTTATACTCCTTCCTCATATTTCACAAAATCTCCCTTTCTGCGCTCCCACCTTTCTTTCTGTATTCTCCTAACGCGCCCAGCACTTTTCTCTGCATTTCTTCACACTCTCTGTTAAACCATGCTTCTCCCTCTTTCTTATTTCTCTTTCCACATTCCGCCTTCTTCGCTATCATCTTTATAGGATGTAGCAGCAATTCCAAGGCTATATCAATATTATTCTCCTCTAACGCACCTTCCCACCCATATTTCAGAAATTGTACTTCCTCTTTTACTACCCTATTCCAAACCCTTCCCACTTCCTCCGTCCATTTATACTTATTATATCTACTCCCGTGTTTATCCTTCGTCTCAGCTTTCTTCCGTGTACCCTTCTCTTCCCCTCTTCTCAACATATCCCACACTGGGAAATGGTGTGATTCAATCCAGTCTCCTACTTCCATTCTTACAATATCCTCAGTCACTCCTTCCGAACTTAATGTCATATCTATCACATTACCACCCTTCTCAGTAACATATGTCAAATTCCCGTTACTGTCACCCTCCATCCATCCATTCAGGATATGCAAATTCCCCACTGCGCACATCTCTAGGAGCTTTTCCCCATAACTGTTTATAATTTTATCCTCACTCCTTCTACTCTTCCACATACACAATCCATCCTCCCAACTATATACTGGGCTCTGTTCCCCTATTCTCGCATTCCAATCCCCGAATAACATGTCCTCTTCTCCTGGAAACTTTCCTCTTATCCTACTAATGTCCACCAATAACTCATAAAAAATATTTGTTTGCATATGTTGAACTACTGGGATGGCAGTAAACGAAAGTTAGATTTATTATCTTCCCCTTTCCTTCAACCCCTCCCATACTCAAACCATATAGTTTCTTTCATATCCGTCTCTATATCCTCTACCAAATCACTAATTTCTTCCCTTATTAAAACTATCATCCCTCCTGGGGAGCGGCCCTTATTCCTCTCCTTTCTTCTATATGTATATTTTATCACAAACCCCTTCCATGAAATCTCCCTCCCTGTATCCAGCCACGTCTCCAAGGGTGCCACAACATCGAAACTTTCTATTACTTCCCGGAATTTCTTATTCCCTAATTTATTCATTACTCCGTCAATATTCAAACATCCTATTTTCCAATATAGTTATAACTTTCCCTCCCTCCCTTCTGAGTCTCCCCCTCTATTCTTGCTCCTTGTATTTATTCCCCAGATGTCTTTTAAACTCTTACTTCTTCCTTTACTCATAATTGCTTTTCCTTCCTGCTGATCAGTCTTCTCGGTACCTTTGTTGCTCACTACACCACTACACTCTGCACTCCCAGTTTCTTGCTGCTCACTCTCCCTGCCCCCTTCACGCGCTGGCTCTTCTATCTCCACACGGCACTGTCCGTCCCCTGTTCCCTCCTTGTCGGTGTTCATACACTCACTTCCACTTAGCACCTCTCCCTATCTCTCTTCGCACTTTTCACTAATACTTTCGATAATTACACTTCTACCATCCTCCTCTTCTTCATTTTCAATATCTTTCACTTGTCTGTCCTCCCCACTATTCTCTACACTTCTCTTTGCCTCTTCGTCTTGTTTCATCGTCATATCTAGGTCCATCAGTCCATCCACCGAGCAGATTTTACTCCAGTTGTTGCCTGACACCACTAGTTCCTGTCCTCTGATGATTGCTCTCAACCCCTGCTGCCTGGCTCGTATCCTATGTTTTCTAAGGATTCTTTCGTTCTTCCTCGCTTCAGTTCCCATGTCCCTCTTTATCTATATTTTTTCCCTCCGCAAGTTATCTGCATTACCAACCACTATAACAGCCATCAATGTAGAAAATAGTTGCACTTTGATAGGCCTATTACCTCTAAATCTTCTCACTCTCTGCACATCATCTATGTCCACTTGACTGAAATTTATTTTCATTTTCCCTTGAATTAGGTCCACTACTTTAAAACTTATACTCGTCTTATCTTCCTTCTTCTCCTCTTGCACGCCGTATATAAATAGGTATTTATTTCTACGATTTCGAGTGTTAGTAACTACTTCGGCTTTGAATTTCGCCATCTCCTCTTCTAATCGCCCTATTTTCTCTCTTAATGCTGAACCTTCTGCGCCATTCTTCCTCACCTGCGAAGCTGTGTCTTCTGCCTTTTCTTGGAACCACCCCTTTAATTTTTCAAACTCCCTCGTTTGTTCCCGGATCATGTTTTTGATTTGCTCAAAGGGAAAGGTCTCCGCGACCACATCCTTTACGATTTTTCTAATTGCTTCCATGTCCTCCCAGCTCATTTCCCCTGGAAATCGGACCTGGGTTCAGTTCTACCCCACCAATCCAAAGCAATATCATAATCACCGCCGCAGATAGCATTAATTCTCCTATTTTTTCCAATTCTATTTTACATCCTCTTGTCTTCACTTCTTCTTTCTTCTTTCTTCCCTCCCATCCTCCTATGCTCGCCCTGTACTGCTTCACACCAATCATTGCCTGTAAGCACCTCACTGCCTTCCTGCACTCCGTACTTACACTGCCTTCTCCCACTCCAGGGACCCACCACTAAATACGTCCGCACTCACCAGTGGCTCAAGCTGAACTGAAAAAAAATATTTAAACAGGTTCAGTTGTTTCTCAGAAAAGTGCAGGCCCTACTTGTGCAGAACTTTCACAGTACAATGTACTTCGCTCATGTTCATTATTATTATTATTATTATTATTATTATTATTATTATTATTATTATTATTATTATTATTATTATTGTTCCGAGATATCTGTGGAACAGCAGAGGTGAAAGAAGGTGCTGGGTGGAACAGGTCTCAACTACGAAATTAAAGTTAATTTAAAATTTAACAAAGGTTATATTTTCTTTTCAAGATCAAGAAATAACAAGTATAACAGGTACTCAGTAGCATATCAACAAATTAAGAATGTACAATTGCAATTTGTTAATGGATTTGGGCTTCGAGCCCCCAGACACGCAATCCTTGAGCAATGAGCCCAACTTTACCTATGTACAAAGTTCAACAAAGGGGTAGAAAACCCCAATCATACCAAGGAGCACTAGCTCCCAAGTACCCAGTTAAGCCTGCTCGAGGCACACAGAAACCTAATTTAAGAAAGAGCAACCCGCTCTCAAAGTTCAAGCCTATTCAAAGGCCACACCAAACTCCACCTTCCAGCTGCCCTCAGGGCACATACGAACAGGGGTAATGATACCCAACCTCCTGAGGCCTATTCAGTAAAGAAACAGGTCAATTACATGGCCCAAAATTCTGATTTGAATGGAGCCGTAACTTGCACTACTAAAACTTTTTTAAAACCTACTTGGCACTAGGCCGCATACACAAGGGCTAATCCCATACTAAAGAGGTGACTTATATAAGAAGACTTTATTACATTAAGAAAGGAAGAAACGGTTGTGAAAACAAAGTCACCTCAAAACAATAGGATTGGGAGCTCGAGAGGGTTAGCACTCTCTATCCCAATTTATAGTTAAAGAGACGAAGTTTTACCAATTGTATATTACTTTTTAAGGATGGGTTACATGAGAAACGTTTGGAACCTGCCCCGAGGGTTAAACTGCTGAGCTAGCAATAAATAAAGTTATTAAACGGCCATTACCTTGTGGATGAACTGCTGCCCGAAGAAAGAGGCGCTTCCCGCCCCCTGCTACATAATCACACTAGGGAAGAGGTTACTGAAGTGGCCAGGAGACCAGAAAATCAGCAGTTTATACACCCTCGTGGAAAATTCGAGACGTTTCATGAATGATTACAACCCGCCCACAAAATGTTATTGGATAATGGCAAAAACTAATGCACCAGACGAAGAAGAAACGCCTTTTTGGTGGAAAATTAATTACAGTAATTCCTTATTGGTCAAATTCAAAACTGGCGGAAAGAGAAGGGTTATACTGCCAACCCAAACAATGACTGAAAGAAATTTAACAAAGAACAAACTTATGAATAGCAAATTTCTTCAAAATATGTTCCTTCACTTCGCACTAGGGTGCACAATAGTAGTTCTTAAGTAGTGCCATCTAGAAGAGAATGTTCACACTTCTTACTACAGAGAAAAAAAACAAATCGAAACCGACATAGTTCAGAACACTTCAAAATTTACAGTAAAGACATCTTCTGAGAAACCTTAGAATTAATGTGGTTGTTAAAATTCAGGCTTTCTCCAGTAGAGGAGTTTCAACTGGCGCAATGTTTGAATTAGCGGCGTTGAGGTGTACCGCCCGGTACAATTATTATTATTATTACCGTGGTTTGGTAGATCAGCAGAGGTGAAAGAAGGTGCCGGTGTGAATGGGTCTAACTACTTGTCAACAAAGAATTTAAACTGAAATGGAAGGTTGTCTTTTCGAAAAGCAAGAAGTTAACACAAATTCTCACTTAGTGAGGTAACAATTACATAGCAAATTATAAACATGACTTTAGAAAAATTCAAGACTTCAAATCCTTAACACACTTGGGCTACCAGCGCTTAGTTTTAAAATCTTTGAACTTCCAGATCAAACTTTACAGAGGAATACTGTGTAGGAGGGATACTGACTTGAGGGTGATTGGGGATTTAAATGAAACTATAGAGTGGGTATGTGGGATACTGGGAGTGAAATTTCTAGATCCTAATGGGTGGGTAGGAGATTGGGATCTGCGCTCAGATGGCCTTCATTTAAACCGCATTGGTACGTATAAGTTAGGAAATTTGTTTGGAAGGGTAATAGGGAGGTACATTCAGGGAAACGGGATGGCCTAGGGAGCGGTGATAAGGGAACAGGGAACTGGAAATCAAGTAGGGATGACATAAAATTGTTAGTGTTGAACTGTAGAAGTATTGTAAAGAAAGGAATAGAATTAAGTAATTTAATAGATATATATTTACCAGATATTGTAATAGGATTTGAATCATGGCTGAGAAATGATATAATGGATGCAGAAATTTTCTCACGGCACTGGAGTGTGTATCGTAGAGATAGGATAGGAATGGTGGGAGGGGGAGTGTTCATTCTGGTGAAAGAAAAATTTGTAAGCTACGAAAAAGTTAAAGATGAGACACATGAAATTCTAGGTGTAAGGCTCATTTCTAAAGATGATAGGCAACTTGATATATTTGGAGTGTACAGATCGGGAAAGGGTAGCACTGACGCGGATTCGGAATTATTTGATAGGATAGTCAGCTATGTGGGAAACGACATGGAAAGAAATGTGATTGTAGCGGGAGATCTGAACTTGCCAGATGTCAATTGGGAAGGAAATGCGAACGACAGGAAGCATGACCAACAAATGGCAAATAAGTTAATATGGGAAGGACAGCTGATTCAGAAAGTGATGGAACCAACCAGAGGGAAAAATATCCTGGATGTCGTGCTGATAACACCAGATGAGCTCTATAGGGAAACTGAAGTAATAGATGGTATTAGTGATTTTTGTGGTAGTTTAAAATAAATGTGATAGAAAGGAAGGTCTTAAAAGTAGGACTGTTAGGCAGTACCATATGACTGATAAAGCAGGCATGAGGCAGTTTCTAAAAATTAACTATGATCGGTGGAAAACGATAAATAAAAATGTAAACAGACTCTGGGATGGGTTTAAAGAAATTGTTGAGGAATGCGAAAACAGGTTTGTACCTTTAAGGGTGGTAAGGAATGGTAAATACCCACCTTATTATAATAGAGAAATAAAGAGACTAAAAAGGAGGTCCAGACTGGAAAGATATAGAGTTAGAAATGGTTGTGGAAGTAAGGAGAAATTGAAGGAACTTACTAGAAAAATGAATCTAGCAAAGAAGGCAGCTAAGGACAACGTGATGGCAAGCATAATTGGCAGTCATACAAATTTTAGTGAAAAATGGAAGGGTATGTATAGGTATTTTAAGGCAGAAACAGGTTCCAAGAAGGACATTCCAGGAATAATTAATGAACAAGGGGAGTGTGTATGTGAAGATCTTCAAAAGGCGGAAGTATTCAGTCAGCAGTATGTAAATATTGTTGGTTTCAAGGATAATGTCGAGATAGAGGAGGAGACTAAGGCCAAAAAAGTAATAAAATTTACATATGATAACAATGACATTTACAATAAGATACAAAAGTTGAAAACTAGAAAAGCGGCTGGAATTGATCAGATTTCTGGGGATATACTAAAGACAATGGGTTGGGATATAGTACCATATCTGAAGTACTTATTTGATTATTGTTTGGTTGGAGGTGCTATTCCAGATGAATGGAGAGTTGCTATAGTAGCCCCTGTGTATAAAGGAAAGGGTGATAGACATAAAGCTGAAAATTACAGGCCAGTAAGTTTGACATGCATTGTATGTAAGCTTTGGGAAGGCATTCTTTCTGATTATATTAGACATGTTTGTGAAATTAATAACTGGTTCGATAGAAGGCAATTCGGTTTTAGGAAAGATCATTCCACTGAAGCTCAACTTGTAGGATTCCAGCAAGATATAGCAGATATCTTGGATTCTGGAAGTCAGATGGACTGTATCGCGATTGACCTGTCTAAAGAATTTGACAGGGTGGATCATGGGAGTCTACTGGCAAAAATGGGTGCAATTGGACTAGACAAAAGAGTGACTGAATGGGTTGCTATATTTCTAGAAAATAGATCTCAGAGAGTTAGAGTAGGTGAAGTTTTGTCTGACCCTGTAATAGTTGAGAGGGGAGTTCCTCAGAGCAGTGTTATCGGACCTTTATGTTTTCTTATATATATAAATGATATGAGTAAAGGAGTGGAAGCGGAGGGAAGGCTTTTTGCGGATGATGTTATTCTCTATAGAGTGATAAATAAGTTACAAGATTGTGAGCAACTGCAACGTGACCTCGAAAATGTTGTGAGATGGACAGCAGGCAATGGTATGTTGATAAACGGGGTTAAAAGTCAGGTTGTGAGTTTCACAAATAGGAAAAGTCCTCTCAGTTTTAATTACTGCGTTGATGGGGTGAAAGTTCCCTTTGGGGATCATTGTAAGTATCTAGGTGTTAATATAAGGAAAGATCTTCATTGGGGTAATCACATAAATGGGATTGTTAATAAAGGGTACAGATCTCTGCACATGGTTATGATGGCGTTTATAGGTTGTAGTAAGGATGTAAAGGAGAGGGCATATAAGTCTCTGGTAAGACCCCAACTAGAGTATGGTTCCAGTGTATGGGACCCTCACCAGGATTACCTGATACAGGAACTGGAAAAAATCCAAAGAAAAGCAGCTCGATTTGTTCTGAGTGATTTCCGACAAAAGAGTAGCGTTACAAAAATGTTGCAATGTTTGGGTTGGGAAGAATTGAGAGAAAGAGGAAGAGCTGCTCGACTAAGTGGTATGTTCCGAGCTGTCAGCGGAGAGTTCGCGTGGAATGACATTAGTAGACGAATAAGTTTGAATGGCGTTTATAAAAGTAGGAAAGATCACAATATGAAGATAAAGTTGGAATTCAAGAGGACAAACTGGGGCAAATATTCATTTATACGAAGGGGAGTTAGGGATTGGAATAACTTACCAAGGGAGATGTTCAATAAATTTCCAATTTTTTAAAAATCGTTTCGGAAAAGGCTAGGAAAGCAACAGATGGGGTATCTGCCACCTGGGCGACTACCCTAAATGCAGATCAGTATTGATTGATTGATTGATTGATTTGTTTATTGATTGATTGATTGATTGATCCCCAGAAATCTGATCAATTCCAGCCACGTTTCTAGTTTTCAACTTTTGTATCTTATTGTAAATGTCATTGTTATCATATGTTACTTCTTTGTAGTGTTGGCTACTGAATGCATGATTCGAAGCAGTGTATCGATTCATTCAAGTGTCCGAGTGAATCGATTCACAGGAAAGGCGAGCTCACGGCACACGATTCAGCTTAATCCCAGCGGACAGTGCTGAGTGGCCCACTCACTGGACGTTGACGGGGAGCCGAGCTTCCGCTGCAGCGAGACAGTGTATCATGGCACATCGAAAGAATCGTGAACGAGCGCGGCTCAGTGAGACACATGATACACACGGCTCCTTATCGGTTCACTGGACACGCGGAGAGCCGAGCTTCCGCTGCAGCGAGGCATACAGTGAATCATGGCACATCGAAAGAATCGTGAACGAACGCGGCTCAGTGAGACATGATACACACGGCTCCTTATCGGCTCACTGGACACGCGGAGAGCCGAGCCCCCGCTGCAGCGAGACATACAGTGAGCCATGCTAGACTGAAAGAATCGTATGCTATAATGGACTCTCGAACTCAGCTCATTTGAAAATAATACTCATTTGCATTCACTGTCCTCTTCTTACAGGGAATTTTAAATAATAGATGGATTTATTTGCAGTGTTAAAAAGGTAGTCACAACATAATTCTGAAGTAGCTAGTAAGTAGGTATGCTATTAGGTTATACTATTTATTAGTTTAATGAATCTTAGTATTATAACTTAGTTGACATTTGACAATTAAACTCGACTCTAGCCTGCCCTATGACTATGAGTCATGCTCATGAGTCATGACCACTCAAAAGTACCTGTTTTATATTGGGAAGAACGGCTCAGTATTTTCTCAGTTCATATGTCACATCGGTGCACAAGACTTCAATCATATGTGGACAGACGCAATAACAGTATGTTGAATCAGAAAACCAGCGGGCTACTGTACATCTCGGGTAGCCTATACAAAATATGACGATTAAAAAAATCCTCAGCTGATAGAAAAATACTTAAAAAAAAGACTGAGCGAGTTGTCGTGCGGTTAATATCGCGTGGCTATGCGCTTGCATTCGGGGGATGGTGGGTTCGAATCCCAACGTCGGCAGCCGTTAAGATGGTTTTTCCGCAGTTTCCCCATTTTCACACCAGGAAATGCTGGGACTGTACCTTAATTCAGGCCATGGCTGCTACCTTCCTAACCTTTCCCACCCTGCGTCGCCGGAAACCTTCGATGTATTAGAGTAACTAGCATTTTTTTCTAAGAAAGGAGTTCATAGTATGAAGACCAGATGGCAGCTGCGAGCACTGAATGCTGTTGCTGCTGTCTTACCAGCACATACTACACAGATGCAGTAGGAGCGGTGACCAATGAGCCGTGAATCGGATCACTGTATCGATTCAGTAACGTGAACGGAATCAAATGAATCGATTCAGTAAAATGAATCGAATATCCCATCACTACTTCTTTGGCCTTAGTCTCCTCCTCTATCTCGACATTATCCTTGTAACCAACAATCTTTACATACTGCTGACTGAATACTTCTGCCTTTTGAAGATCCTCACATACACACTCCCCTTGTTCAATAATTATTCCTGGAATGTCCTTCTTGGAACCTGTTTCTGCCTTAAAATACCTATACATAACCTTCCATTTTTCACTAAAATTCGCATGACTGCCAATTATGCTTGCCATCATGTTATCCTTAGCTTCCTTCTTTGCTAGATTCAATTTTCTAGTAAGTTTCTTCAATTTCTCCTTACTTCCACTGCCATTTCTAACTCTATTTCTTTCCAGTCTGCACCTCCTTCTTAGTCTCTTTATTTCTCTATTATAGTAAGGTGGGTCTTTACCATTCCTTACCACCCTTAATGGTACAAACCTGTTTTCGCATTCTTCAACAATTTCTTTAAACCCATCCCAGAGTCTGTTTACATTTTTATTTACCGTTTTCCACCGATCATAATTACTTTTTAGAAACTGCCTCATGCCTGCTTTATCAGCCATATGGTACTGCCTAACAGTCCTACTTTTAAGACCTTCCTTTCTTTCACATTTATTTTTAACTACCACAAAAACAGCTTCATGATCACTAAAACCATCTATTACTTCAGTTTCCCTATAGAGCTCATCTGGTTTTATCAGCACCACATCCAGGATATTTTTCCCTCTGGTTGGTTCCACCACTTTCTGAATCAGCTGTCCTTCCCATATTAACTTATTTGGCATTTGTTGGTCATGCTTCCTGTCGTTCGCATTTCCTTCCCAATTGACATCTGGCAAATTCAGATCTCCCGCTACAATCACATTTCTTTCCATGTCGTTTCCCACATAGCTGACTATCCTATCAAATAATTCCCAATCCGCGTCAGTGCTACCCTTTCCCGATCTGTACACTCCAAATATATCAAGTTGCCTATTATCTTTAGAAATGAGCCTTACACCTAGAATTTCATGTGTCTCATCTTTAACTTTTTCGTAGCTTACAAATTCTTCTTTCACCAGAATGAACACTCCCCCTCCCACCCTTCCTATCCTATCTCTACGATACACACTCCAGTGCCGTGAGAAAATTTCTGCATCCATTATATCATTTCTCAGCCATCATTCAACTCCTATTACAATATCTGGTAAATATATATCTAATAAATTAATTCTATTCCTTTCCTTACAATACTTCTACAGTTCAACACTAACAATTTTATGTCACCCCTACTTGATTTCCAGTTCCCTGTTCCCTTATCACCGCTCCCTAGGCCATCCCGTTTCCCTGAATGTACCTCCCTATTACCCTTCGAAACAAATTTCCTAACTTATACGTACCACTGCGGTTTAAATGAAGGCCATCTGAGCGCAGATCCCTATCTCCTACCCACCCATTAGGATCTAGAAATTTCACTCCCAGTTTCCCACATACCCATTCCATAGTCTCATTTAAATCCCGAATCACCCTCCAGTCAGTATCCCTTCTACACAGTATTCCACTAATAACAAATTGCGCTTTCTTAAACTTCACCCGTGCTGCATTTACCAGATCCCACACATCTCCAAATATGTTGGTACTTATATCAGCTTGCCTTACGTTGTTGGTACCAAAGTGAAACACTACCACCTTCTCCTTCCCCTCCTCCCTCTCTTCTACTTTCCTCAACATCTGCCTCAACCTAATTCCTGGATAACACTCTACCTGGTACCCTTTCCTCCACACACTTTCCCCACGTGTCTAACGGTGGAATCCCCCATGACCAGAGCCTCAACCCTACCCACCTCATTTGATCCCCTCCCCTCCTGGTCAGCCCTACCTTTCCTGATAGCTGCAGAAGCTACTTCCTACTCCCTTTTCTCCTTCCCATGACCCTGTTCCACCTGTCTTTTCCTATCCTCTACTCTACGTTTTTCTTTCCTACCTTTTCCCTTCCTCCTACTTCCACACGTCTCACCAACAGTTCCCTGTCCCTCATCTTCCCTCTGTTGTTCTGCCTGGAGTGACTCGTACCGATTTCGCACAGACACCTGTCTTGAATTCTGATCCTGAATAGAGCCCTTAGCCTGCAATCTCCTTCCCCTTAGAACATTAGACCACCTGTCTTCTGCAACTCCTCCCTTTCCTTCCCTTCCCTCTTGTACACGTACTGTAACCTGTACATTGTTTGAGGGAGTCCTATCTTCCTTCCTGTCTTCTGCGAGCATCCTAATTATCTCCCTCAAACTTTCCAACTCCTCCCTCATACTCCTCAATGTTACTGTTACAACATTTACAAACAGGAGCTTTAAAACTGAATTTGAATATACTTTGGATGAGGTAGTTATCCCAAAAGATGGTAAGTGCAAATATTTATGTGTGAGATTTGGAAGTAATTTGCACTGGAAGGGTCATGTTGATGACATTGTTGGGAAAGCATACAGATCGTTACTTGTCATAATGAGGCTACTTAAATGATGCAACAAAGAATTAAAAGAGAAAAGTTACTTAAGTATGGTTCGTCCATTATTGGAATATGCAAACAGTGTTTGGGATCCTCACCAAGAGTACCTAAAAAAAGAAATAGATAGTGTGCAGAGGAAAGCAGCAAGATTTGTAACAGGGTTTTTCAGGAGAAAGAGTAGTGTATCAAAAATGTTAAAGGAACTTGGGTGGGAAACTTTAAGTAAGAGAAGGGAGAAAACTATTCTTATAGGATTATATAGAGCCTATACAGGAGAAGAACCATGGGGAGATATCCGTGAGAGGCTTCAGTTGGAAAATAATTATACCGGCAGGACTGATCACAAATATAAAATTAGAAGGAATCTTAACAGAAGCGATTGTGGTAAATTTTCATTCATTAGGATGGGCGTGAAAGAGTGGAACAGTTTACCAGGGGTAGTGTTTGATCCTTTTCCAAAAATCTGTACAGATATTCAAGAAGAGAATAAACAGGAACAAAGAAAATAAATGAAATGTTGGAGGGCATTCGACTAGTGCATGTTAATGTAAATACAAAATGTGTGGGAATAAATTAATTCCATCCCCTGGTCTAAGGAGTTTGGACAGCCAAAGTAGGGGACTGCCTGTAGGGGTGAAGTACAGTGGGGACTTCGATGGCCTTGGGACCGCTACGGTAGCTGTGAAGGCTCTTCAGGAACTCTGAAAAGTAGTGGCAAAAGGTGCTCTGGTTAAGACGCAGCAGGGCGTTGTGCTACTTAGGTTCCAGAATGGGTGAAAGAATAATAAGTAAATAAATGCAATGTAAATTTTAATCTTATACCAATGTATTGTATCATTTGAAGTAATGCCACATACTGTATTATATTATAAGTTAAATTTTGTAAACTCTATAAATTTATTAATGATGAGCTGTATGTTTAATCGAAAAATTGTTAGCGTAAATTGTATATTATTGTATTATTGGAAGATTTCCTTCTTGTTAATTTAATACTTAGTGCTTGACAATAATGTATTTTAGTGTACCATTTGTCACCGAGGTAGACACCTCATTTGGAAATAAAGAGATTTTGATTTGATTTGATTTGGTTGCAGCGAAGTGCAGTATTTTATTGAGAAAACATAAAGCGTACGGTTCGAAGAAATGGTGTTTGAATAACTTGCACATTGCAGATTTGCTTTCAACATTCAAAGAGAAGACTAATCAACTGAGCAGTGAGGGTACTGGATGGGAAAATATCAAGAACAGCTTAATGACAGCCGCTTCAGGAATGTTGGGTAAAAGAAAATTGAAACCAAAAAACCCTTGGATGACTCAAGAAATTTTAGATCTCATTGAACAGAGCAACAAAATGAGAGGCAGGGATTTTGAAAAATGAAGAGCATTAAAAAGGTAATAACAGACAAGTGTCGCTTAGCAAAAGACAGCTGGATTAATGAAATTGGCGGGGACATTGAAAAATATTTAAAAGCAGGGACATCTGATAAGGCATATTTGAAAATAGAATATTTGCAGAACAAGAAAATAACCAGAAATAATGTGGTTAAAAACAAAGCAGGAAAGGTTCTTTTTGAAAATGAGAAAGTAGGTGACCGCTCGAAGCAATGTATTAAAGATCTATATGAAGGTCCGGAAATAGATAACATTCGGGTTTATGTAGAGGATGAGAGACTGATTGAGGTAGACAGGAAAGGCCCACCAATTACAAAAAGTGAGTTTAATATGGGTCTACACTTCTTAAAGGATAAAAAACCGTAGAAGTTGATAACATTTCAGCAGAGCTCCTAAAGAACTGTGGAGACATCATGAAAAAGAGATTGTTTGATATCATTACAAACTGCCACGAAGAAGGAGGCATACCACCTGATTTCATAACGAGCCGTACAATTATACTCCAAAAGAAAGGAAATGCCTAGCCCTGTTCAGATTATAGAAAAGTATCCAATCTATCCCATGCTTCTAAAATCATACTGATAATACTTAAAGGTCGAATCAGTAGGAAATTTGAACAGAATTTAGATGGCGACCAATATGGCTTCAGAGCAGGGAAGGGTAGTAGATAAGCAATTCTAGCTCTGCGTCAAATTCTGGAGAGAAGACTGGAAGTTAACAGGAAAACTTATGTAACTTGCGTGGATTTAGAGAAAGATTTCGACAAGGTTGACTGGAAGTTATTATTTCAAACTCTGAGAACGTTGGTTCTTGATTGGAAGGACAGATTTTTGCTTTTTGACCTGTATAGGGTCCAAAGCACAGAAATAAACATCAATGGAACGCCAAAAGAAGCAAAAATTAGAAGAGGAGTGCGGAAAGTCGGTCCCTTATCTGTTTAATATTTTCATAGAATTCGCTATTAGAACACTAATAGGAAAAACTAAAGGGATAGATTTTAATGCTAAACAATTTCATAGTATTCGCTTTGCAGATGATATTGCATTGATAGCTGAATAATAGCACAAAATGACTAGGGTGTTCGGTATACTAAACAACACGTTGGAGAAGTTCAGGCTAAAAATAAACACAAAGAAAACGAAAATGATGGTCGTTGAAAAGAAGAAGACTGAATTGAAGACAAACATTAAATTAGGCTGTGAAAAAATAGATCAGGTTAAAGAATTTTGTTATCTGGATATTGTTATTACAAATGATAATCAGTGCCTTACATAAGTCAAAAGAAGAATTCCTATGGGAAAACATGTGTTTCAATGCAGGAAAAATCTATTGCTAAATAAGCACATAGGAATTGAAACCAGGAAGAAATTTGTTAAAACCTTTGATTGGAGTGTGCTAACTTACGGTTGTGAGACCTGGACTTTGGGAAAGCTAACACAGTCAATACTAGCATCTGCTGATATGTGGTTCTGGAGAAGACTGACAGGGACGAGTTGGACAGAAAAAAAGACTAATATCCAAATCTTGAATGACGTTAATGAGAAATGGACCTTAATTTATTCAATAGAGCAGGGGAAAGCTACATTTCTTGGACACGTCCTACGACATGACACCTTTCTCCAGAATGTCTTCGAAGGAAAGGTCGTCGGGGAAAAGTCGAGAGGAATACCATGTCTCTCATAGCTTAGGAACATAATCACTCAGCTGGGGTTTGCTTCCTATGTCACTATGAAAAGGACTGCTGAAGACCGTGGGATGTGGCTGCAGTGAGAAGGCTTAGCCTTTAGATAATGAAGGGATGGATGGATTGTGATCATTATTTCTTTTAAGAAACATCACTCAAACTTATTCGTTTACTATTATCTGCGCCCTTTTTGGCGATAGATTTACACCCTAGTGCTGAATCGGTCGACTTCGGTTATCTTCGAGATTCGTTTTGCAACCTTTGAAACACAAACCAAGAATCGCTTATCATCGCTGTGCGATATCTGGCGTACTCGTACTGTTATTGTTTACACAGCAAAGCCAAACTATAGAATTCATGCTAGGAACACGTTTCGCATCGTGAAATGTTATATAGTATTATATATTGTGTGTGTGACACAGTTGTTGGCGTAAGATAATAAAGGTTTAGAAAATTCATATCGACCGATCATATTATCGATTCAATTCAGATTACATTTCCATTCAGTTGGCAGTATTACCGAAACCGGCAGCAAATACCTTAATATGACAATACCGGGCAGCTTGCTGTTTTCAGCGAGAAAGTCGATAGTGCTGCTACCTACATGGCTTGGTGTGACCAACTCTTCAATAACATATCGTCGCTCCCGAAGAATAATGACGCAACTGCACAATTTGATCAAATGGATTTTCGTGGCCGTCTGGGTTCAGAAATACGTAGCGCACACGTGTGAATATCGTTCGAACTGTACCGTAGTTATGCTCTAGGCCGCTAGAGGGCAATTGCGTCCTTGTAGAAATCTTAGCTGTTTGTGATGGTGGTGGTGGTTATTATTGTTTTAAGAGGAAGTACAACTGGGCAACCATCCTCTATATAACACTAATCAGAGAGAAAAATAGAAGGGATCCGATACTTCGAAAAATGAAGATATCGGCCAAAGGAAGACAAGGGCCACGAAGGGCGTGAAAATGAAAGACCCGCTAGCCCTCGCAAACCTAATGGCGTCGGGGTCGGAAAAGAACAAGAGTTGACCAAGGGAGGTCGGATATGATAGATGAAAGTGAGGAGCCTGGCACAAGTAGGTGGAAGCAATGCCAGGACTCAGCTGAGGGCCCCGTGGTCGCCAACCCACGCTCCAAAGTTCAGAGCCCCTGGGACCCCTTTTAGTCGCCTTTTACGATAGGCAGGGGATACCGTGGGTTTTATTCTACCGCCCCCGCCCACAGGGGGTTAGCTGTTTGTGACCGCACTTCAGAGCAATATCGCCTTATGTCTCAGTTCTGTCTTTAACTTCGCGAGTGATCCTTCGTGTCCGTTGGAACAATGACGTAAGTGTGATTCCTGGTCGAAACTTCATTGGTTTAGAAGCTCATTACACTTGACAGTTTTGTTTTTTATTACTTTCAGTGTTTATAGTTTGTATTTCAGTCATCCTATTTCGTTAGCAGAATGGTACCAAGACGTAGGGTCTTTTTCTTCCTGATACTACTGACAAACTTCGTTACATATTGATCAGTTTCAGAAGAACAATGACGCATTTGCAGAAAAGGGGTCATTTTGGGCGAAAATAAAGTAATCATTTTGAAAACATTTCTGTATCCTGTAATGCGCTTGTCTATGTTACAATTTTCCCTGGTTACAATTTCCTACAAAATTAATTTTTGACGTTATTGAATCTTAACGAAAGATAAATCGTTTTTTTGCGTCTCCTGTACAATTGTAGTTTTGACAGTTATGTCATTGTTCTTCCGGAGCGACAATATTGCCATCTGTACGATTCTTGGCGCACTGCCGCGTTGTTTATAATCACCGTTTATAATGTTTGTCACTAAATAATCTTACATTGCTGTTATATTCCAACAAAGGTGTTATGCGCTGAACAAATTACCCAGCAAGATAATGGGCATGGGAACTGATAAGGACGGCAAGTATTAAAAAAAAGTAATGACCTCGCATCTGTGTTGATGTTACATTCTATGCCCCTTATATTAAGAAAATCAATGAAATATTCCACTGATATGTTGGTGGGACGTAAAACCAATAATATTAACAAATATGAAACTCTAGTATACTCAAACTTGATGGTCCACATTGTTAAACACTACCGGGTACCATAAATTTCACAATCGAAAACTTGTGGGTCTGTAGCGTAATATCGCGGTAGTCTTCAAGTTGAATCCAGTCACCTTTTGTTTACTGTAAGAAAATAATAATAATAATAATAATAATAATAATAATAATAATAATAATAATAATAATAATAATAATAATAATAATAATAATAATAATAATAATTTTCTTTACGTCCCACTAAGTACCTTTACGGTTTTCTGAGACGCCGAGGTGCCGGAATATAGCCCTGCACGAATTATTTTACATGCCAGTAAATTTACCTACACGAGACTGACGTATTTGAGCACCTTCAAGTACCACCGGACTGAGCCAAGATCGAACCTACCAAATTTGGATCAGAAGGGCATCGCATCAAGCGTCTGAGCCACTCAGCCCCGCATAAGAAAGTTATTTCAATGAATTATTAGCATAGGCTTGAGCACCAGTCCAACTAATTTAATACGTATGTATGGTAATTCTTCATGCATAAATTTGTGAAAGAGACTTTAGGAAATTCTGAACACTTCCTTCTTGTCGGGATCATCGTAGTTCACTCACGTAACCCCAATATGTTTTATATGTATTTCTGTCTTCAGAGGTAAAACAGAAAATTCAAAGTATAACAAAAGCGAGATAGCAGCGTAATGTGAGGTCTCCTTTAGAGGTCGGGAAGTTCGGTCGTACCGAAGAATAAGAATAAGAAGTCAAAATAATGGACCAACATTCCTGTTCCTTAATTACGGCTTCTCTTTCCCAAAATCTTAAAAATCTTGGATGTTGTTAAGTCATCTGCCCCCTCTGGCGGTTCGGCTGAATGGTTAGAGCTTTGTGGCCCTTCTCTTTCTTTTTATGATACCTTCATTCTTCGGTGTGTTGGACCTCTTCCATTTCCCCTCTGATTAGTGTAAATAGAGGATGGCTGGCGAGTTTTACTTCCTCTTAAAATAATCACCACCACGGAATTGTCATCGTACTGACCTTCGGTTCAGAGGGCCGTGGCACGATTCCCGGCTGAGTCGGAGAATTTAATCACGTCTGTTAATTCCTGTAGTTCGGGGATTAGGGGTTTGTGTTCGTATTCATACGGATCTTCAAGCATATACAACATATACGAAAAACAACCACAGAAACACGCAATAGTGAGTACGGTATATATCCCTCCACATATTATTGCTGTTAGGAAAGGCATCCGGCAGGAAAACGAGGCAACGTCCATACGAAGTGCTGTGCTAGGTAATTCAGAAAAGGCTAGAAAGAAGAGGAGAGAGTAGTTGTTGAATATTTTCCCTAGAGGCTGGGTGGTTCCTAAAACAAATTCTGCTTTATAATTGCTTTATAATTGTTAATTGTTAAGACGTAGAGAAAGGCACGACTAACATAATGCTCGTTTGGAGGTTTATGAAGGAGGCATTACATTTTTCTAAATTTCATTCTTAATTATTATGATTATTCAATTATTTAAAAAAAAAAAAATATTTCCAATGAGTGTAGTGCAACTGTAGCATAGACTAGTATGCAGTTCACATCAACATGCTAGATGTCACCACCATCGCTGTTCGCACTCCACTCAATGTTGTTGAGATAGAGGTGTCCGGTATTAGTATGATCCGGCAGTACTCCCTTCTTACTCCTCAGCCGAGTACAAAAATCTATCACTAAAAAGTGCGCGTACAATATGTTGGGCGGTGAATTAATTCGCATCATGAATGTTCTATTTATAGCTTTTTAAACAAAATGTTTGATATAAACTCATTGAATTGTTTACAGGTTGGACTTTCTGCAATTCATAGTTTTGTACTACTCTATGAACAGTTGTAAAACTCTTTGGTTGTCATTATTCGGCATAGGATTTGTATGTACCTCGTATTCTGTAGTCTGTACGTCTGTAGTAAATGGTAAACATGGCTGTGGATACAGTTCGAGAAAAAGCTTTACACGATTATAGAAAGAAACTTTTAGAACACAAGGAAGTTGAAAGTCGTTTGAAGGAGAGTAAGTATAAGATACGACTTAATTTCTCTAAATTCTGCTGACACTTGGTTATTGAAGGACTGCAGATTCATTGTGTATATTACATATCCTAAAAACATACCGTGTGGTTTATTCGTTGCCAGTTGTATTATATTGTTAAGATGTAGTTTGCATTTTAAGGCGAAGATCTACGTGAATAATGTTAATTTTTACAATTTTTCAGTGAGGGAGCAGTTGAAGGAACTCACAAAACAGTATGACAAGTCGGAGAACGATCTGAAAGCCCTGCAAAGTGTTGGACAGGTAGACGACTGTGATTTTCTTTATATTTAATTTTAACTTGAACATTTGACCATTGCTTGACCTTAGAAAATAATTGCATAAAAAGCTAATAGCTGTGCTATACCGGGCATAACCTAGCTAAGGACACTGATGGGTATGTTTGAGTCATCAGTCCATAGACTGGTTTGATGCAGCCTCAATGTCACCCTATTATGTGCTAAGCTTTGAATTTGTACGTGAGTATTGCATCCTACATCTGCTCTAATCTGCTTGTCATATTCATACCTTGGTTTACCCCTACTGTTCTTACCACCTATAGAGCGTTCCAACCTTAAATTGCAGTACAGCGTAGATGGAGCCCGCTGTTGCGAAATCGACTCGTGAAGATCACGCTCGAGTGTGACTCAAACAGGGGGTCACAGGTCCACATTTTTCGTTTGTAATTTTGTAATTTTAAGTTCATTCATTCATAAATTAATATTTGTAGTATGGTAAAATAAATACAACATACCTTAATCACTGGCGTTGCTCTCAGACATTGGATGTACACATTCTAACATTTCTGCAAGGCCTGATGTTCCCGCTTTGGATGAAACGGGTTCGGGAGATGAACTTGAGGATGATCCGGACGATGACGAAAGTCGTATTAAAAACTTTTCATCGTCGACATCGTCCTGTAATTTGCCTGCTTTAAACAAAACCCTTTCATTTTTCTTTACTTCGTTCACGTAATTTGCCCAATTGTCTTACGTTTTTATGGCATAAAAATTTTAGTTCAGCATTTGGAACAAAACCATGTTCATTACCCGCGTGGACTAAGGCAAATCACGGTCCTCGGCTTTTCGGTGGCCTAAATCCTGAACTCACCCCTTCAAAAGCGGCCTGCCGTGCACTTTTCACTGTCGTATCCTTCCATTCTCTTGTCACTGTCTGCCCAATATTTACCCACGATTCATCTGTGTAAATTATAGCTTTATTTTGTGCCCTCAAACGTTTTATCTCCCTGAAATATCTGTGCCTTCAATTAATAATTTCATCGGTTTCAGTGAAAGCTGCTTTATTACCCCGTCTTAAATAACGGAAGCCTATATCATGTAAGAAGTGATACAACGTAGTTTTGGAAAATCGTGGCAAAGAATCTTCTCCATTTACGCGACTCAAAATCACGTTCAATGTCGGTGGTATGTTAGCAAATAAAAGAGAGTTAACCACCCGACTTCTAACAATTTCATCATATTTAATTTTTCTGTCGTCCTTCTCTTTTTTTTTTTTCTCGAGAGTTCGCAAAGGACCATGTGTGTGCTCCTTCCTTATAGCATACGTAGATTGTTCTTTCGGAACAACCTGTAGCTTTAGCTGTTTCACTGATTGTACTGCTCATATTCATAGTCTTTAAAAAAATAATCCAGGACACACATTACAATATTGCGTTCTTTTCCCCTGAGTTTACCTACGGAACGTTTCTTTTTAATTTGACGATCCATTATACATCCTTCTGCACTTTTTCTTCGAACTAAGAACTATACATACGAGCACGAACTGACAAATACACAAACTACACAAACACAATCCACTTGTCCTCAAGAACTATACATTTATCACTGATCTTGTCCGGCTCCATGGCTAAATGGTTAGCGTGCTGGCCTTTGGTCCAGAGGGCCCCGGGTTCGATTCCCGGCCGGGTCCGGGATTTTAACCTTCATTGGTTAATTCCAAAGGCTCGGGGGCTGGGTGTGTGTGTGCCGTCTTCAGCATTAGAATTCATCACAGGTAGGGAACCCATTCTTATAGACGCGCAGGTCGCCTATGCGGCGTCAACACTGGAAAGACCTGCACTTGGCCTCTTAGGAGGCCACACGCCATTAAATATTATATATATATCACTGATCTTTATTTAATTAATCTTACTGATTAAATGAACACCACTGCACACGGCTGCCAGTATATTTAAAAGCTCAGCCAGCCGAGTCACTCGTGAAACGTAAACAAACGAGACGTTCTACCTGTAATAAATTAAGAGATAACGAGATAGGGACTTGAGGTATGATTTAAAAATAACTTCCATATTCTAAGAGCGTTTGCTTTGCTTTAACCACGCCATGATCCTTCTGCACATTTTCTTCGAAATTAGATCCCCACGCACGAGCACGAACTCACGAACCACACAAACGAAATACACTTTCCCTCAAGAATTGTGCATATGTCACTGATATGTATTTAATCACTATTATACATACTACTGACGAAATGAACACTGAACTGCATGCGACTGTCAGGAAATGTTAAACGCTTATGTTTGGGAGATCACTACCGGTACTTCAGCCAGCCAGACAGCTAGCCGAGTCACGCGCGAAACCAAAATTCAAGGAGATATTCTTCCTGTCCCAAATTAATAACTAAGCAAGATAGGAACTTCGGGATTGTTTTAAAAATAACTTCCATATCTGAAGACCATTTGCCTCGCTTTGACCCTTCATGCAAATTCAATAGGAAAGACGCTGGCCAGCGACTGACTTTTTCGTGCCTGTACATACAATTCCCTGAACATGACTGAAAATAAACGCATATACTGCATTTTGTTATCATTTAAATTTAAAAATAAGCTTATCTACATCGAGCTGAAATGTTTCTTTACCAGCAGTGAAAAAATTAGGAAAATAATGAATATAAAATAGGAGTTATGGCATGATAAGTTCTATGCAATGAAGATTCTGCATTTGGCAAAATTTTCCATTATATTACCATTTTCACACTAAATTATTTTTTTACATTTTTTTTGTTAACGGCATCAAATGCGCCTTGAAATTCTGTACATAACACGATATTCACCCATTTTAACCCATAACATTCTGATTCACGGATATTTGGCAAACCCGCTGCATTAGAGTAGGACAGCGCTACCTGCAAAACATGGGAGAAGGAAAGAGACGGGATTATCCCATTACGGCTGTACTGCAATTTAAGGTTGGAACGCTCTATACACTGCCTTCAAAAACCAACTGAACAAGTCATGAGTGTCTTAAGATGTGCCCCATTATTCTATCTCTTCTCGTCAAATTTAGCCAAATCGATCTCCTATCACCAATTTGATTCAGTATCTCTTCATTCGTGATTCGATCTATCCATCTCACCTTCAGCATTCTTCTGTAACACCACATTTCAAAAGCTTCTATTCCCTTTCTTTCTGAACTAGTTATCGTCCATGGGGTCCGGTACACAATCCCGCTATCTCCAATTCGGGTCGCAGAAATTTTTTAACCTAAAGGGCGAATTCTAGCATGTACCAAAGAGGAACTTAGATGCGAAAATTAGGATTTTTTGGAATTTGTAAGCAATTATTGAATGCCAATATGTGCCAAGCGCTACGACTCTCTTGCCAGGGTAGCCATGTTTATGACGTCATAGTTCATGCCTTCAACCTGTGGAAGGTCAGCCATGATGAAATTATAATGTCATGAGCCAACATCTGACATTTAAATGTACATACAAACACCAAAGAAGCACCCTATGGGTTACAGCAGAAAATGAACACTTCACATATAAATCAAAATTAACCATTAAAATACTGGAATTTAATAACAAAGGAAGAAAACATCAGAGATTGCTTCGATACCGCTTGAGCACCCGATCAGTATGGGGCAATTTACGGACACGGGTGCATATTTAGGAATCAGAAATGCATGTACGAACTATATGAAACGATACGTAACGCAGAGATGAGGAGACATTCTTCCTTTATGCTTGCCAGGACCCACCAACTCACCCAAAAAAATGTTATTTCCCACACAGAACACAGAGGCTACATTACATGGCAAGTTCACACAGTAGCAAGAATAAGAAGTAGGGGGTTCAAATCATACTCACAGAAGGTTATTTATTTATTTATCCATTGCACGTACTGCCGGCTTAGTCAATGAACCCAGCCAGCATTACGTTGAAAGCACTCGGGGTTAGGTTCATCTCGCTGTGATATGCAATTCAACATGTAAAAAGCACATAAAACCACCTTGAATGTATGAATCATTCCGTAATTAACTAAATAATACCATGCAATGTGCATATACAAGCCATTAATTAAACAAATATGATAACTTGATTGACAGTAATGGCATAACTATCACGACCAGGTGGTAATTGTTGCAGGCAGGTAACCGCTTCGCCATTGTCAATCTACACATGCGCACGAGAAGGACCAATCTAACGAACGTGACTACTTGGCGATTGCCTTCAACCCCTAACGCCAGTACTTCTCTGTTTATTGCTATTTGCTTTACGTTGCACCGACACAGATATGTCTTATGGCAATGATATTTCTAAAGACTTTATTTATTGAGGACGAAAGTAATTCATATTATTACATTTGTACTTACACATTGCACAACCGTTATTTGCCATCGTTACACATTTATTTCAATATACCATTACGAGCTACGCATATGCGTATATATAGATGAACCCTACCTCATAAGCACCGTGGATGTCACGCCCCCTTCCTGCCATGAGGAAAGCTTGGCGGCACTTGCTTACTTCACATTCTAGCAGGTGTACCACGTGTGCTGTATATAGAGGGACAGGGGGTGGTGTGTGACGTCACGATCATTTTTCTTGTCCACAGTGAAATGTTAAATAATTAAATCAGGCGTGCATGCGCAGTAGCAAAATTTCGGACTTAGTTTTCGGATATTAACTCGCTGTCTCTAACACCCTATGGTGTCAGGTATGACGTCATCACCCCTCTGTCACCAAGTAAACATGGTCACCATGTCCTATATAGTGTCCTCTTCTGTGTTCTATATGTCAGGTAATAGTACAAAAACCTGGTATTTTCGCACCTCTACTTCTTCCTTGTACCCTAATGAACATATGTAGTAACATATGACGGCGCCTAGAAGTGAACTGGAGATAGCGGTATTGTGTACCGTGTTTCACTTCCCTACAGTGCCACGCTCCAGATTAGTCTTTATAAATATCTTTTAAGAAATATGTTTGAAGTGAGCAAATTTCTTTTCTTAAGAAAGCTCTTCCTTGCTGGTGCTAATCTGCATTTTATGTCCTCCTTACTTCTGCCATCTTTAGTTATTTTACTACCCAAGTAACAATATCATCTACTTTCCTTAAGACTTAATTTCCTAATTTAATATTTCCTGCATCACCTGTCTTCGTTCCACTGCACTCCATTACTTTTGTTTTGGACTTATTAATTTTCATCTTGTACTCCTTACCCAAGACTTCATCCATATTATTCAGCAGCTTCTCTGGATCTTCTGCAGTCTCAGATAAAATAACAATATCATCGGGAAGTCGCAAGGTTTTGATTTCCTCTCCTTGGATTGTGACTCCTTTCCTGCATTCCTCCTTAATTTCCTTTACGGCCTGTTCTATGTAAACATTGAAAACCGGGGGGGGGGGGGGGGGGGGACGACGACAAACTGCAGCCTTGCCTCACTCCTTTCTGTATTGCAGCTTCATTTTCAAAGCCCTCGATTCTTATCACTGCAGGCTGATTTTTATACAGATTGTAGATAATTCATTCTCGGTATCTGAGCCCCAGGAGCTCTGAACTTTGGAGCGTGGGTTGACGACCACGGGGCCCTTAGCTGAGTCCTGGCATATTTCCACTTACATGTGCCAGGCTCCTCACTTTCATCTATCCTATTCGACCTCTTTTGGTCAACTCTTGTTCTTTTCCGACCCCGACGCCATTAGGTATGCGAGGGCTAGGGAGTCTTTCATTTTCACGCCCTTTGTGGCCATTGTCTTCCTTTGGCCGATATCTTCATTTTTCAAAGTGTCGGTTCCCTTCCACTTTTTCCCTCTGATTAGTGTTATTTAGAGGATGGTTGCCTAGTTGTACTTCCTCTTAAAACAATCACCACCACCACCATCACCACCACTTTTCGGTATCTGATCCCAATCACTTCAGAATCTTAAATAGCTTGGTCCAATCAACATTTTCAAATTCCTCTTCTAGATCTATGAATACCATGTACATGGGCTTTTCCTTCTTAATTCAGTCGTCTAAGATCAGGTGTAAAGTCAGGATTGCTTCATGTGTTCCTACATTTCTTCTGAAGCCAAATTGATCTTCTCCCAACTCAGCTTCTATTTGTGTTTCCATTCTTCTGTAAATAATACGTGTTAAAATTTTGCAGGCATGAGTTACTAAACTAATGGTGCGGTAATTTTCGCAGTTGTCAGCACCGGCTTTCTTGGGAATAGGTATAACAACGTTCTGGCGAAAATCGGATGGCACTTCTCCTGTGTCATACATCTTACACACTAAATGGAACAACCTTGCCATGCTGGTTTCTCCTAAGGCAGTTAGTAATTCAGAGGGAATGTCATAAATTCCAGGTGCCTTGTTCCTATTTAGGTCTCTCACAGTTCTGTCAAATTCTGACCTCAAAATGGGGTCTCCCATTTCATCAACATCTACAGCCTCCTCTTGTTCCAGAACCAAATCATCTACATCTGTACCTTGGTACAACTGTTGGATATGTTCCCACCATCTTTCTGCTTTGTCTTCTTTCCATCTGAGCTCTTAATATTCATACACCTAGATTTCCTTTCTCCTAAGATTTCCTTGATTTTCCTGTATACAGCATTTAACTTTCCTAGGACCATGCAACCTTTAACATCCTTGCACTTCTCCTTCAGCCATTCTTCCTTAGCTACCTTGCACTTTCTATCCACTTTGTAACTGGGCCCATGGGAGTAATACACATATATTATGTATAATAGTGCCACTGGAAAATCTAAGAATAGTTTCCCTCGAGTAGTAAGATTTATGCAGTGGAGTAACAATCAAATTAAGAATGGAGGCCGTGGACTTAGAAATCTCCAACGAGCATTGCAGAGTTACAAGACATTGGGCAAAGGGAGTATGCTACATAACCTGGAAAGTTAAAGAGAAATATACGAAGGAATAAGGGACATAAGTGAAAATAGATCAGAAACCAGTAGAAGATTTAAAAATAGATATATATATATATATATTGAAACAATAAATCGAACATCTGACAATTTACATGAAATGAGAACTATATAAATATAAAATTTTCCCAACCACTTACACGGATTACAAATTCATATATCAACAACAACAACAACAAAAAAAGAGATAAGATATGCAAGAGAAAGAAAGGAAAAAAGAGAAGATGCCGCAGGAAAGGAAAAGGGCAAACAAGGAAAGAATGAATACTGCGATAAAAAGAGAAATAGAGACCGACAAGAAAGGGAAGATGTTCAGTTAGCAAATTCGAGTACACCAGCAGAAAGAATTATCTGAACAAAATGCGAATACAATATCCAAGTCACCACTACTTCTGTTATCCCACAGATTAACACTAGGTAACGTAGTTCTACAGCCGAGTAATCACCATATCGTTTCATAGAACCAGTTTCACAATATCCTGAAGCACTGAACGAATAGAAGTACGTGTACAATAGAAGTCGCACAGTTGCCAATACACCACACGCACATTTCAAAAGAAAGTTGTTACGAAAGGTCGTGAATGAAAAGTTTTAAATCCAAGAAGGGCAAGTGAAATTTCGGCCTGGAAATGCCATGCTCCCAGCTTAATTTTGCAGGCAAAGTCTATCCCAATGCGATTAAAAGTATTTACAGTAAAGAAATCAGTTTGTCATACCTCATCTTGAAACAAATTGAACTGCCCGCACATGAAGTCCTCTGGCCATATATAATTAAGGACGAAGTTGACGTAGAATGGTGCTCCCTCCACACAGGCCTAAGTCCATCTCAATGTTTCCAGAGGAAGGCCAGGTATTTATAGTGTGGAGTAGAATGAAAAATATATCTGGAAGATTCCAGAGATTAGTGAAGCATGCGCGAATAAACCAGGCGGTCACATGACTTCAGGCGGCAAAAAGGAAGTTAGTTTATCGAAGATGGTGAAGATGAATAGAGTAAAGTTCATGCAAGGTATGAAGTATGCAAGTTCCAGTTGGAGAAAAATGCAGTTATATCATGATGAGGGTAAGTCCATACTAATCGTAGAAAAAAGGTTATGTGCGTGGCGAGTTTCATAACAGTAGTTGCTGATGAAGTGAAGAGTCCGTTACAACTTCAATCTTTAATCGACCGAGCTCGATAGCTGCAGTCGCTTAAGTGCGGCCAGTATCCAGTATTCGGGAGATAGTAGGTTCGAACCCCACTGTCGGCAGCCCTGAAAATGGTTTACTGTGGTTTCCCATTTTCACACCAGGCAAATGCTGGGGTTGTACCTTAAGGCCACGGCCGCTTCCTTCCCACTCCTAGCCCTTTCCTGTCCCATCGTCGCCGTAAGACCTATCTATGTCGGTGCGACGTAAAACAACTAGCAAAAAAAAAAATCTTTAATCGCCTGTAGGCTATTCTTTTCTGCCCTCCTCATTTCTAGCATTCTTGTATTCTTGCCTTTCATCAATTAGGTTTAGTATCTGCTGAGTTATCCACTGATTCTTAGCTGATCTTTTCTTCCTTCCTAACATTTCTTCAGCAGCCCTACTGACTTCATCTTTCATGATCATCCACTCTTCCTCTTTTGTGTTTCCTTCAGCCTTTTCATTTATTCCTTGTGCAAAATGTTCTTTGAAACAATCCCCTCACACTCTTCTTTCAACTTGTCTAGATCCCATCTCCTTGCATTCCTTCCTTTCTTCAATTTCTTCAACTTCAGATGGCATTTCATGACCAACAAGTTGTGGTCAGTGTCTAAATCTGCTCCTGGGAAAGTTTGCAATCCAACACCTGGTTTCGAATCGCTGGCTAATCATAATGAAGTCTATTTGACCTTCCAGTGTCTCCAGGTCTCGTCCACATATACAGCCGTCGTTTGTGGTGTTTGAACCAAGAATTGGCAAGGACTACATCATGATCAGTGCACCGTCTTCCTCTTTCGTTCTTTTGTCCCAATCCGAATTCTCCTACTGTATTACCTTCTCTTCCTTGGCCTACCACTGCATTCCAGTCCCCCATCACAGTTATATTCTTGTCACCTTTTACATATTGTATTAAGTCTTCTAACTTTTCATATATATTATTTCAATTTCCTCATCTGCTGAACTAGTAAGCATATAGACTTGCACTATTGTGGTGGGCGTTGGTTTGGTGTCTATCTTGACGACGGTAATCCTTTCACTATGCTGGTCGTAGTAGCTTACCCGCTGCCCTATTTTTTAAAATTCATTATTAAACCAACTCCTGCATTTCCCCTGTTGGATTTTGTGCTGATAATTCTGTAGCTGCCTAACCAATAATCCTGCTCCTCCTGCCAGCGTACTTCACTTATACCAACTACATCTAACTTTAGTCTTTCCATTTCCCTCCATTCCACGCTCCGACTAGCAGAGTGTCAGTATCCATCTTTCTGATGATCGCCACCTTTCGTGTAGTCCTCACCCGGAGATCCGAATAAGGGACTAGTTTACCTCCGGAATATTTTACCCGGAGGAAGCCATCATCAGTACATCATTCATACAGAGAGAGCTGCATGTCCTCAGGAGTTAGTTTTGGCTGTAGTTTCCCGTTGCTTTCAGTCGTGTAGCAGTTTCAACACAGCTAAGCCATGTTGAGCATTATTACAAGGCCATATCAGTCAATCATCTAGAGTTCTGCCCTTGCAACTTCCAAAAGACTGTTACCTCCCTTTCGATGAACAATTCATTAGCCTGGTCTCTCGACGGATACCCATCCGATATAGTTTCACTTGCGGCTGGGCTATCTGCTTCATTGGGACATGCAAGGCTCCTCACCGGGAAGGGTAGCCCTGGATTAAGCATGGAACACACTTCAGAACACTGAATGCTCCAGGGAATTTTTATTTCGCCGTAATTTTGTAGTCGCAACCCCTGTAGTCTCCTACTAGGGATGGAATTAGCAGTTATTTTTGGTTAATGGTTATAACTGGAGCGGTTACCCATAAATACTCGTTAACGGTTAAAAATAACTTCTATTACAAGAGCGGCCTGTTGTTAAAGGTTTCTAATATTCACTGTGCTAAGGAAATAAGGTGCCGGCCAGGTCAGCGATTTTCAACTGCATCTGAAGGTTTGTTTTGAAAGGTTCACAGCTTACACTTGAGGAGCTATCTGACAGTGAGATGACGGCTTCAGTCAAGAAAGCCGAGAATAACGGCCCAGTGAATTTGTTGCGCTGACCATGCGTCATATCATAATCTGCAGGCATTTGCTGCGATGAGTGCTCGCTTTTACTAGGCCAAAGGTACTTTACAATGGCGAAAAATGAGAGTATCCTCCTATTCAATACATCATATATTCCGTCATTAGACGGAGCAAACAAATTCAGACATGTTTTGGCTCGCGTGAGCCATCTTCAGAGAAAAAATTAGGGGGGTTGGAATAATTTACATAATATAAGTTGAAAAAATGCTAAAAAACATAATAAGAGCAAATGAAAAAACAAACAAAAGAGAGCCTAGACGGAAACAAAATTAGCATAAATATACAATATTTACATCAATATGCAGAGCAAATAAGTCTTATGGTCTTATGGTGACGAGGGGATAGGAATGGGCTAGGAGTGGGAAGGATCGACCATGGTCTTAATTAAGTTACAGCCCCACCATTTGCATGGTGTGAAAATAGGAAACCATGGAAAACTATCTTCAGGGCTGCCAACAGTGGGATTCAAATCCACTATCTTCCAGATAGCTGTGAGCCAACTCGTCCGGTAGTCATAATTGTTTTTTATGTAAATACAACTCTGCCGACAGATACTTCTCGCACTGAAAAATGCATGAAGTCGATCAGTTTTAAAATAACAATAAGTTACCTCCAAATAACACAAGAGTAGTGTAAATGAATTAAAATTCCTTGCTGAAATAGAAAAGTTACGACAAGTACTTAACAGGAATATGGAAGAGAAATGCAACGAAAATTTAAATCGTCATAATTTAAAAATAATGTTAATTACAAGCTGATATATATAACTTACATAAATACTGGTTACTGGTAGCAAGTACGGCGGCTTTGCCTTCTTCATAATTCCCGTAATGCTAAAAATACGTATTTTCGAGCCAATACTGGTTAGTAAAATACAGATTACTCTAGGCAGTTACTGGTAGCGTGTACGACCCTGCGCTGCCCTGGTTAGTCGAGTACACACAAGTATTGCCGAGCTGCTGTTATTCAGTATAACTGGATACTATATTAAAATATTGGTTACCGGAGGCAGTTACTGGTAACGATTACGGCTGCACACTGCCCTCGTTAAGAGTACACACGAGCATTGGCGAGCCTATGTTATTTCAGTAACTGGGTCCAGACGCGTACTGGTTAAAGATGTTAAGTTATTTATTTACTGTCTGTAACGTCTTCAAGATAGACGCAAGTAGGCTGAGTTAAGCTTCATAACTTCCTCCTACGTAATAGCCTCTCCATTTTACAACAGATATTCACAAACTACCCTACATAATAACAGATTACTGTACTCTAAAATTAATTTAAAAGAAACATTTAAATAACTATTAAGATAAAAGCTGAATTAAGTGCTGACTGGGAACTTTAGGTTTTAACAATAATTTAAAAATACAACTGAATTTTACCCTAAATAATATGAGTAGATACCGTACTGTAATTGAATGCAAAACACAAGCTTATCAACTGTATGTCCGACCCTAGTTCCGTTTCTCTACGGGGTCAGGTTTGAAGTGAAATGAAGCTTTGTAGCCAGTTTTTATTCTGGTGAAAGAAGAATTTGTAGGCTAGGGAAAAGTTAAAGATGACAATCATGAAATAATGAAATTCTGGGTGTAAGGCTCATCTCTAAAGATAATAGGCAACTTGATGTCTTTTGGAGTGTACAGACCGGGAAAGGGTAGCACAGACGCTGGTTCAGAATTATTTGATAAGATAATCAGCTATGTGGGGAACGATAAGGAAAGGAACGTGATTGTAGCGGGTGATCTGTTTGCAAGTAATCAGCTTTATTTTCCGTATCAAATTCTAATCACAGAGACTTACAGTAATTGAAAATCTTCCACCTTTTTGATACTTTTTATTTGTTTTTTATCATATTAATTAATTATAAACAGTACATGTTTCGTTCTCACTTGAGAACAGCTTCAGCTGTTGTTAAGCTTAAGTGAATCGCTAAGTTTCTGAGTACATTATTTTCAGGGACATTGTTTCTCTTAATAACTATTTGAATACAAATCAAATTAAAATGTTAACACAATGTGGTGGTTAATGGGTTGATGAAATAAGACAGAATGAATACATAGATAGCCTACTTACAAAAACTATATCTATTCATTGGAATAGTTGGTAAAAGTGTCAATTCTGTTGCACTAAAAATATCTGTCTACCAGTTAAAAGGTTTTGTTTAAAAAAATGATTGACTTCTTGACACTGTTCTACTTATTGTTGACTGTTCATTTCTTTCACTCTTTCCAGGTTGGCTGTTGTTTATTGTGAGCTTGCTTAATGTGCCCTAAATTAAGTCTAATGCGGAACTATGAAGCTGATTGCCGTTCACTTCTTAGGACAAATAGAGGGTCTCAATTTATGGATACGCTTTGTAGACGACACTTTTGTAGTAATAGATCGAAGAGTGAACAACAGTGAAGATATCCTCAATAAATTAAATACACTGGATTTTAGAATAAAGTTTACAGTAGAAAAAGAAAAAGGTTCCATAAATTTTTTAGACATAAATATAACACGGAAAAGGAAGAGTTTGTCTTCAAGATACACAGAAAACCTACTTTTACTCCCATTACAATAAAGAACTACTCATTGCATCCGGAATCACAAAAAAGGTCAGCTTACTACAGTTACATATATACAGCATTTAATATACCCCTTACACACACGGAACGAAAAAAGAACTGCTCTTTATCCGTAAACAAGCCCAGTACAACGTATTTGAACTAAATATGGTAAACAAAATAATCAGAAAATTCAAACAGAAGTTACAAACTAATCTAACACCCGAAATAAAAAAGAGAGATAAATATGCCAAGTTCACGTTCAACAACCCTAACTTATATACAGTAACGAATTTGTTTAGAAAATATAATTATAAGATCGCGTATTCAACCAGTAATAATACAAAGCAAAAATTCTTTAATTACAATAGTAATTCCCTAGGAAAAAACATTCATAATCAGGAGTTTATAAATTGAAGTGTCATCAATGTGAAAAAACTTATGTTGGGCAAACAGGGCGCAGTTTTACTGTAAGATACTTAGAGTATGTCAATGCTGAAAGGCATAAAAAAAAAAAATTCACGATGGGCCAACACGTGAGTACAACCGGACATCAGTTCACCACTATAGAGCAGGATTTAACTATATTACATAAAATAAACAAAGGAGCTCTTCTAAATACATTAGAAAATCTATATAGTTATTTAGAACAAAAAAGTAATCAGGACAATAACCTGAATGATACAATTGACAATAGGAACCCTATATTTGAAGGGATATTATCAAGTCTTGAAACTTTAGGCAAAAGAAACAACACAGACAGTAGAAGGATGAATAAGAACGAGCCTTCGCCATTTTGTACATTCACTCCCCCCACCCCTTCTGAAGCCGAAGCCGTGACAGTAAGCGACACACCTCCTCCCCTTTCTGCAGCCTTGCCTTCCCGGAAGGAGGAGCAAACAACAGAACACACACACCATTATTATACAAGACACAAAGTAGCTTCAAACGTAGCCCCTCCAGGGTCACGGTAGAATTGGAGTTTAACAACAGTAAGGTATGGAACCATTTTATACATTAAGTTATTATGTTAAGACACATGTTTTTCATTATAAAAACAAATCCCTATTTTCCTCATTTCATTTCAGAAATTGAGACGGAGCTCCCTTCTCAAAAAGTGAACAGCAATCAGCTTCATAGTTCCGCATTAGACTCAATTTAGGGCACATTAAGCAAGCTCAAAATAAACAACAGCCAACCTGGAAGCAGTGAAAGAAATGAACAGTCAACAATAAGTAGAACAGTGTCAAGAAGTCAATCTTTTTTAACTTTTAACTGGAACACAAACAGATATTTTTAGTGCAACAGAGTTGAAACTTTTAACAGCTATTCCAATGAATAGATATAGTTTTTTTTAAGTAGGCTATCTATGTATTCATCCTGTCTCATTTCATCAACCCATTAACCCCCACATTGTTTTAACATCATTTTGATTTGTATTCAAATAGTTTTCTAAGAGAAACAATGTACCTGAAAATAATGTACTCAGAAACTTAGCGATTCACCTAAGCTTAACAACAGCTGAAGCTGTTCTCAAGTGAGAATGAAACATGTAATGTTTATAATTAATTAATTTGCTAAAAAGCAAATAAAAAGTATCAAAAAGGGGGAAGATTTTCAATTACTGTAAGTCTCTGTGATCTCAGTTTACCAAATGTCAATTGGGAAGGTAATGCGAACGACAGGAAGCATGGCCAACAAATGGCAAATAATTTTGTATGGGAAGGGCATCTGATTCAGAAATTGATGGAACCATTTAGAGGGAAGAATATTCTGGATGTGGTGCTGGTAGAACCAGATGAGCTCTATAGAGGAACCGAAGTAATAGATGGTATTAGTGATCACAAAGCTGTTTATGTGGTTGTTAAAAATAAATGTGAAAGAAAGGAGGAGATTAAAATTAGGATTATTAGGCAGTACCATTTGGCTTATAAAACAGGTATGGGGTTTTTTTTTAAAAAGTAACTATGATTGGTGGAGAATGGCAAATAAAAATGTAAACTTCGTCGCCATAAGACCTATCTGTGTCGGTGCGACGTAAAGCCCCTAGCAAAAAAAAAATAAAATAAAATGTAAACACTCTAGGATGGGTTTAAAGCAATTGTTGAGGAATGTGAAAATAGGTTTGTACCTTTAAAAGTGGTAAGGAATGGTAAAGATCCACTAAATTGCGACCATGTCAGCACACTTGCCCTGGGATGGACATCAGCACGAGCCCTCTACACGCAAGATCTTGACGGGTTCTTCTCGTTATGGGGCTACTTCAGAGAATTGCGACGCCACAGCTAGCTAGGGTGGTTGGTTGGTGCATGGTTATGATGCTTCGCATCCCCGATCTCGAATGGTGGTGAACTACATCGATTACACGGTGTCGAGTTGGGAATCCTATTGGGCGACCAAGATTTCAGGTCTAAAATATGAAGTCTTAATTCAATTACATGAATTGCTTATGTTACACGGCTTTAAATCCATCGATATCCTGTTGATATTCCCTATTATTGTAGATCATATGATGCTCGCATCGAAGTTTTACTAACGTTGGCATTAATTTATGATTTATCATGAAAATGGGGTTGCAACTAATTCACAATAATATGGGTGCTTACAGCTAAATAATAATGAAGAGAATTGAGATATTCTGGATTGGATCATGTTTATTCAAGATAGAACTCCTAACTAGATTAAGACGAAACCAAGGTGTGCGTTAACATCCCAAACATATATCTATTGCAGTCACAACCAATCGTTTATCTAAATTTGGTTCAATGTAATGCAGTGATAGTGTTGCGTAATTTTCATATCATAAAATCTAATCGTGGATACGAACACCAGTTCACGATGATTAATGTTTTCCTATAGCTTGACAAACATTGAGATCTCATTGAATGTAATCTCTCTGAGTGAAATAACCTACGTGACAATACTCATTACTGATTGTGTTGTCGTTGATACATATGTGTCAGACTCAATACCATACATGTCGTATCTATTAAGAATTTTTACATTTATTTTCATCAGTTTGGTCCAGATAATAATGCTTTTTCATGGATCGACTGAAATAAAATGACATTAAATGATGGCGACTACATCCTAAGTAAATTGTGTTGTTCTGAAGACGCTCGCATCAACGCGAAAATAAATGCAGAACAGTCCTCACACATACCTTCGAGGATCTATCTAACCTAACAAACAATGGATGATATGGATAATGAAATGACATGATACAATATCAACATAGCATAATCACATTCAAATGGCAGTCAAAGCATCACATGATATCTAATCTATGTACTAATTAACTAGTATGTCCAGGAAGTGCTACTCTTAACCTATACAAGATATCATGGTACACATCCTTGTGGTTGTGTGTGTGGTGAATTTCATAAATGTCGCAAGTACACTGCTTCAAAACCAGTCGTAAAGCATGAACAAATGTGGTGTGGAACTCCAATACGGTAATCATGATGTCGTGATAACGAATCATTCCATAATAGTCAACGCAGCTTCGTAGTTAATAATCATCACCATCATAACCCCAATATAAACCCCTGCATATGTGACATATATATCTGTTAAGCCGCATGACCTCTACACACCTCACACATGAACGATTAGTGCTTTGTGATGGATTATTTAGTGAACTATCAGTACATCACACACAAATTCTGTTAATCTTAATACATAGCACATCTCAACACAGGGACAAGTTATATACACTCAAACTTACCACTAGTTTCAGTCACCTATTACAGTATTACTAAGCACTGACTTATCTATCATGACAAATATCAACGTTGCTGTCGCTTAATATTCATTTGGCATGCACATTATCGCTTATAGATTCATATAATGTCGTTTCATATATTATCACCATGTGCATCTCCATACCCTGGTCTGCAAGTCAGTAAACCACCAGATTATTATAATGCTTTTTCCTGGTAGATTTCATTTAATTTCTTAGTAGTAAGATGTAATTTTATAGTGGTAAGTGATGTCCTGAGGTAGTTTGTTGAAAACGTGGGGGTAAGCACACAATAAGCATTTTGATATATTGAATTATTTTGGCATTTAGCGATCTATATACACTTTTTACAATGAGATATTGGAATCTACACGGTAATATGTGCGTGTGTGATTGTTTATTGAAGCGAGTCGACTTCGATGTTGTTCATATCAATTTGTATCATAACTGCTGGTTGATTAATGATATGCAAGCATATGTGACACGTGTTGGTTTTATAATTTATGCATATCTGTATTGTGAAGAAAATGCTAGCTACACACAGGTAATGGTTATGTGGTTTGTTGCGTGTGATGTTGTAAGTGAGCGTTGCGAATCGAGTGTTGAATTATCAGTTAAGTATTAATCACGGCATGGTTTCTAAGGATAATTAAGCAATTATGCCATATCGTGGCATTATGAGAAGAGAGGAAATCCTCCCTGTAACCACGCCATTGCCACGGCTGGAGCTCGCTTTCACAACTTAGTCTTGCATATTGTTAAAGAAATACATCTTCCAAACCGTCGTATTACTCTCAAGCAGATCAGACCTGAAACAATCTAGTATTAGATCAAGTTTACACAATACCATTATTATGCTCAGCAATAACATACACTCCGTACTGTAAATAACTCTTTACAAGACACCGACTTGAAATCCTTATATGCGTCGTTGATTTTATGCAATGACTTGGCTTTCATACAACTTCCAATATTTACTCAAAATTTGTCAGTTATGACACGGTTTTAAGATACCTGACGTGTATTACAATTCCTTTCCAATACTCTGACAATATACACTTACAAATACTTTTGTAAAATCTTCTTAAATCAACAACCACCATTTCAAGCTTCACACACACACCGACAACAAGCCAACAACAATGACAATGATCCACATTCAGCCTTCTCATTATAACAAAGACATGGAACAGAAGTATTCTAACTTAGATATAACATTTCATTTCAAAGATCATATCATTACTAATCAATACATAGGTGTCGCCACCATCACACTTACAAATTATTGACATTTTATCTTATGTAATACTAAACTATTTGTATTCCCTTCGGTTTTGTCTCGTGCAATACATATAACTACATACTACTTAAAATTAACCTTATGTGCCTAGAATTGTACATCCTCGCGCTCAAAAATGAATATGAAGTCCATTCTTTCACTTTCTTGCGTTCGCAAAATGTATAGATGAACACAGGTCTTGACCGTTCCAGCGCCATGTTCTCGGGTCTTGAGTCCTGCATGGCAGTCGTGCTGTCGCCCTCGTTCCACATGGAAATGGCACAGTATTATAACAGAGATGTAAAGAGACTAATGGCCGGTTTCTGGAATGACAGTTATCTGTAGATGCGTAGTTATCAGTGACTTAACATGGTGATATGTTTAAAACGAGTTTCCGAAACAACAGTTATCGGCTTCTTCACAGTTATCTGCGCAACGACTGGTAACTGCAGCTAGTGCTGTAGTTACCTCTATGTTAGAACTGATTCCAACATATACCGCTATGATTCGCCACTCGTACAAGGTCTTATATTAGTTTTTTCAACATTAATACGTGATAATGAACTGGTTATAATATATTTACAGTCATTCATTGTAGTTTTAGCGTGCTTGGGTGTGCTGGAGTCGACATTATTTTGGTACATTTACTTCCACGTTATCACTGGCTTTTAGTCACTGATTCCACTTAAATGGTGTCATCTGTCCCTGTCATCTGTTTAGGTTATAGTCTTCTCGGAGTATGACGCCTCTAATGTAGATGTATCTTGCAATACGGGAAATGAATCGTCAAATAAAATAGAACTCGAATCAAATGGATTTTCATCAGGTTCAAATTTTATTGATATTCCTGTGTACAGTAGAATTAATGTTAAGATCTCTTTCCTCAGGCTTTGATTCCTGTGTCCCACCAGCAGTTAGTTAACACCCAGTCTGAAATTATGGAATATTTACATTTGTATTAAATAATAAATATCTTAGGTACCGGTATGCAAGCCTGCTGAATAATATCGATTTTTCATTGCTTTTTTAATGTTATTATATTCTTTAACTGGTGACGTGAGGTCTCATAGACTCCTATTAAACATAAAATACCTGGGCTTAATTAAAAATCTTGCAGGGAGCTGTAGGTTATGTCATCTTATCTGTGTTAACACACTTCACACCCTAGGTCGGGGTTAGCTCGCTAGGGTCGATTGAAATTCTCAAGTGGACTTCACGTCAGCAGTTACGAGAGTATTTTTGTCAATGAATGTTGCGTGTTCAGTGTAAGTAATAAAACATCTCAAATTACTAGTCCGTTGCAGTTATTATGAACTACAAATTCTCAGTTCGAGGAGTACATTAGGGAACTACAGTACTGATGATAAATTGAGTGATATGGCTATTTTCTTTTGGCTGTTGGAGATCGCAGATTGTAATGCTTTCGTGTTGTCCAAGTTGTGCCATGAAAGCCGGAGGAAAAAAATGGAATTCTTGAAGGGTTTGGCATCTGATCAGGTGAAATTACATGTCAAAGAAGAATGATAAATGAGTGAGTTCCCAGAGAGATACGAACGGGAATAAGCAACATTTTGTACGTAAGACTCGGCGTTGAGATACGGAAGAAAACCTGAAGAAACAGCAATTTTACCGTACATATCCAGCATCCTTGAAGATAAAAACGGCATATTCGTGTTTTAAGTAGTAGTTTTCGGTTTGTTTGCAATCTACAAAAAAATCTGCAACAGTTGCAGTGGGAACAAATGGATATCGCACCTTCAGTGCCGGAATGATAGGTTCCAAAGTGTGCTGTACGTTTTCATTTATGGATTTTTTCGTTTACGCTTGTGTTCTGGATCAGTGAAAAGTGATCTGTTTGGAAATTGCTGTGTATTTTTATAATTTTACTGACAACGATCAAGGTGAAATTTAGACGATGACTGCGTACTGTGAATAAGAAAGAACGGGGAGTATATGTTTGCATTATTTGATCGTACATTCTGTATATTCATATTATGAGAGATTATTACATGCTAATCAGATTGATTGAGATGACTGTGTACATATTTGCTAACCATTTTTCATTGTAGAAAACTTCTGTTAGTAAAAGTAACTAGATATTACCAAAATAACCCTAAAATCATTGCGTAGAGACATCTATTGGAGGACGACAGATACTAAACATGACGATAACTGCACTGTTTATTACCAGGGCTTATAAATCTGGATTTAAGTTTCCAGAAACTCGTTAAAGTTAACAGCGCAGTTAAAGTTACAAGCGCATTTAGGTAATTCACAGGTAACTGTGGTGTACCAGAAACCGGCCATAAGAAGGAGGTGCAGGTTGGAAAGCTGCGTTCTTCGTCGACCCACGAGCCGAGTGATCCACCGTTTAGGGTTGTTTTCCTTCATTTTTCGATCGTTCCTTCCACGGTGGGTGACGAGAACGTTGCAGACGACAGAAGCTACACTTGCTCGGCCAGCAGCATCGAGGAGAATGTCAGCCCGACCACTCCAGCCACCAGCTTATCGGCAATGTCAGCTGCCCTGGCCAGAGTTAGAGATGACTGGAAATGAGAAATTGTCCCTGTAATAATTAAGAGGGGAATTCCTCAAGGTAGTATTACTGGACCTTTATGTTTTCTTATATATATATCAATGATATGTGTAAAGAAGTGGAATCAGAGATAAGGCTTTTTTGCATATGATGTTATTCTGTACAGAGTAATAAATAAGTTACAAGATTGTGAGCAACTGAAAAATGATCTCGATATTGTGAGATGGACAGTAGGCAATGGTATGAGTTTAAACAGGGTTAAAGGTCATGTTGTGAGTTTCACAAATAGGAAAGAAACGATGAAAAAGGAAAAGACATGAAAGTCAGAGTGAAACGTGTGTGGCTTGCCACTCAGCAATTAACGAGAACTTAGACGGTCAAAATAGCTTAAACGAGGTAAGGCAAAGTGCAAGGGAACACGAAAGGAGCATATTGCAAATATAAATAATCAATTAATAGTAAATAACAGTGTATAAAGGTAAATACAAGATCAAAATCTAGAGACGGCCGAGGTGAAATTAGTGAGGTTAAGTAAGACGAGAAACAGATCACCCACGTGAAAAGAAAACATTAGTGAAACACTGCAGGAGAAACAAACAGATCGCCCACCTGAAGAGAAAATCTTAGTGAATCACTCGGGGTGAAAAATCTCGTGTGTTTCGTGGGTGGTGGAAGATTTTAATGCATACAAAAAAGAGAAAACGTAGATGCATGTAGTGAATCACATGAGGAAGAGACCGCATACTTGCATCAAGGGTGGAGGAAAGTTCGGCCTACACTGGAAAGAGTTGCACATAGCGAATCACAAGGGTAAGAGACTGCATACATGCTTCGAAGGCGAAAGAAAGTTTGATTCGCACCGGAGAGACAAAGTATAGATGCAGGAAGAGTGAACTGGTGTTGGAATACTCACAAGGGGAAAGGTAACCACTACTACGAGCTCTGCGCAAAGGCGCTCAACAAACAAATGCGGAGAAACATACGAGAATTGGCTATGCCAAACACGAGACTTACAATAATAAAAATTCTCCACCATTTTGATCCTTTTATTTGCTTTTTAGCAAATTAATTAATTAATTACAAACGGTACCTATTTTGTTCTTATTTAAGAACCCAAAAGAAACACGCACCCTTTAGGTACCACTATGATACACAAAAAAGAATTAATCGAATATGGCTAAAAAAACGAAATAAAATAGGAAGAAAGCATTTCTCAATGGTAAAATGTATTTGGCACATCTCCAACGTCCAACACAACTGTTGCCCTTGGAGTGGGATTCTTTTCAAAGATTCGCCCATAAACAAATGGATATCATTTTAAGCAAAAAACAATAAACCCTTAATAATAAATTATTATCGTTAAAAAATGCCAAGTCAAATGAACAAATGGGCAAGGCTCAACTCTTTAAATTCAGAAACAGATTATAATGAATACCCCTCTCCCATTAAGAACATTTCTAAAGTCAATCTCAGTGAGGAGGAAAAGAAAACGCTAAGTCAAGACCCTAATTTCAATTGGATAGGAAAGAACAAAGAAAAAGAGCAAAAAACCACCATTGCAGAAGTCAAAACGGCTATACAAAAACTCCCCAACCAAGTTCAAAATGACGTCAGACACGAGGTGTCTGTTAGGTCATCAGCCCAGAGGCTGGTCGGATCCTCGAATAGCATCACCAAAGGCTATGCAGTTATAGGGAAACCACAAAAACCAATGGCAGTACCAAAATGAGGCGTACTAGGGAAGATGAGGAGTGGGGTAGTTTGCCATTGCTTTCCTCACTGGGCCAGACAGTGCTGTTGTAGCACAACTAACCCTATGAGCAACCCCTTTCATGACACTCAGACACACTGGTTGTGCTCTGAATGTCATTAATCAGCACCAGCCATACCCCAGCAGCTTCCATATTGTCACAGCCATGGATGAGACTGGGACTTCAGTGGAAGCTAAACTTTACTCTGGCCTGTGCCAAGAGATGGATGCAAGAGTACTGTATCTATCAAGAAATGACAGCAGGCAGAGTAACGAGGTAAGAAAGAAAATTCCATACCTTGTAAAAGGCTTAAAAGTTTCCCATAGTAGAAATAAACCCACTTTAAGTTTATCACGTAAAATAAAACCAGAAGAAATAGTAATTAGCAAAGTTGATAAGGGGGGAAACAATTTAGATAAGGAGGAATATATTATGAAAACAAAATTTTTTTTCAGCGATAGCACTTTTTCAGAAATAGATCGAGACCCTATGATTAGTACTCAGAAAAGGTTGAAAACAATACTTAAAAAAAACACAACCTTCATTTTAAGTGAACAAGATGTCCAGAAACTGATTAATATGAATCCCGGTCTTCCAACTGCAAGGGCCTTACCCAAGTTACATAAAGAAGGAATACACATAAGACCAGTTATAAACTTCTGCAGCAGTCCTACTTATAAAACATCGCAATACATACATTCCTAACCAATCATTACTTTTTTACAACAAAACACCAAAAAATTTCTGTAGATTTTTGCAAAGTACTTAAGAATTTTAAACTAACACATTATCAAGTAACATGCTCCTTTGACATCAAGGACATGTATACAAATATTCCAGTGGTTGAAACAATAAAAATTATTAGGAAGAATCTAATAGAACACAAGCAACTCAGCCTACCAGAAATAGAAGATTTCATTAATATACTCAAATTTGTTACGAAACACAGTTATTTCACTTTCATTAAGAAGATATATAGACAGGAAGGTCTTCCTATGGGAACTCCCGCTTCGGGCATTTTAGCCAATATTTATCTAGATTATCTCGAAAAATAGACAAATAGAGGTTCTCAATTTATAGATACGCTTTGTAGACGACACTTGTAGTAATAGATTGTAGAATGAACAACTGATAATATCCTCAATAAATTAAATACATTGGTTTCTAGAGTAAAGTTTACAGTAGAAGAAGAAAAAGAAGGTTCCATAAATTTTTTAGACATAAATATAACACGGGATAAGGGCCTTACCCAGTGGAAGGTTGGGTATCCAACCCCAGCGGGAAACTGGGTCGGCGAGCCGATCAGTGCGGGAGGATCACCAATCCGTCATTGAAGCAGGCGTGGTGATTATGCTTCATACCCTTTAAGTCAATCATGATGAGTGGCATTAACGTTAAATCTTCCGGAGGTAAATTAGCCCCACAGTCGGATCTCCGGGTGGGTGCAACTTTGATGTCCGAAGCATTAAGAAATGTTGGAAAGAATTCACAGATATTCCAGATCTGTACATACAACTGTCGTTCTCTATTAGGCAATGACAGACTAGAAGAGATCGAGAAAGAACTTACAAAAATCAACTGGAGTATTGTTGGTTTAAGCGAAGTGCGCCGTAAAGGGGAAGACTGTTTCCGTTTGAAATCTGGCAACTTGTTCTATTTTTGTGGTGATCCGGAAGGGAAATTCAATGGAGTTGGCTTTTTAATTAACAAGAACATTGCTGATAGAGTATCAATTTTAGAAGGATCTTCCAGCAGAGTAGCTCGAATGGTCCTTAAGTTGTCGAATAAATACAAATTGCAGATCGTTCAGGTGTATGCTCCCACTTCAAGCCATCCAGACGAAGAAATTGAGTCCTTTTATGAAAGCCTTGATAACACCTGCAAAAAGGGAAGTGATTGCCACTTCCAGATGGTTATTGGAGACTTTAATGCAAAAGTCGGTACCAAGAAACAAGGTGACACTGTGGTGGGTAAATATGGAATTGATGACCGAAATGATAGAGGTGAGAGATTAGTCCAGTTTGCTGAATACACCAATATGTCCATCATGAATACATTCTTTAAGAAACATCCTGAACGAAAATGGACGTGGAGGAGCCCTAACTTCAGTGTAAAAAATGAGATTGACTTTATTCTGTCGAATAGACCGCATATTGTAAAAGACGTATCAGTGTTAAACCGATTCAGCACTGGGAGTGATCACCGTCTTGTGAGAGCAAGAGTTGAACTTAATGTAAGATATGAAAGGAACAAACTCATAAGAAGGAAGAGCAACAGAATCAATCTCAAAAACCTAGAAAACAATTCGGAATCATTCCGGGCAGCTCTTCAAAGTAAGTACCATGTAACAAAGGCTGAAGATCTAGCAGAAATGATTGTTTCGTGTGCTCAAGAAATCGGGGGCATATGTAAGGAAAGTGACCAACCAAAGAAATTCAGTGACAAAACTAAAACCCTGCTAAAGCGAAGGAGAGAAAAGAAAATTCAGACTGATCGTGACATGATAGAATATTCTGAAATATGTAAGGCAGTACGAAGAGAAATGAAAACTGACTTACAGAAATTCAGGGAAGACACTTTAAGAACAAGCTTAGAGAGCAAGACGAGTTTCAAGACAGCCAAACGAAAACTCATAATCGGTAAAAAGCAGCTAATTGCTCTAGATGGAAATGATGGTCGAATTACTGAAAAGGAGGAAGTTTTGAAATTCATCAGAGACTTTTATTGCAATCTGTATAGCAAACCAAAGGAAGCCCTGAATGGACCTAAACTAAATGATATTTCTAATGTTCCAGATATTCTCCCTTCGGAAGTCAAGTGTGCTTTAGATAGTATGAAAAAGGGAACTGCGCCGGGTGATGATGAGCTTTGTGTGGACATCCTGAAACTCACAGGGGAGGAGACAATAAATCACTTGGCAAAAATATTCACTTCCTGTGTGCACTCGGCTTCAATTCCAACATCATGGAACAAAGCAAAGATCATACTGATACATAAGAAAGGAAATATTCACAGTATCAAAAATTATCGTCCTATCAGCTTGCTCTCTATTTTGTATAAACTTTTTACAAAGATCTTGTTAAATCGAATCAGTTTCATCCTTGACTCAGCCCAACCTATTGAACAAGCAGGTTTCCGTAGTAATTTTAGCACAATAGACCACATACTGACTGTAAGAGAAGTGATAAGCAGAGCAAATGAATATCATTTGCCTCTCTGCATTGCCTTTGTTGATTTTGAAAAGGCATTTGACTCTGTCAGCCATACAGCTGTCATGCAAGCTTTACATGAGCAAGGAGTGGAAGCAGCTTACATCCAAGTGCTCAACAATATCTATGAGACTTCTTCAGCTTTCGTTAATATCGGTAAATCAACCCCAGAATTCCCCATCAACAGAGGTGTCAAACAAGGTGATCCCATCTCCCCGAAACTATTCTCAGCGGTCCTAGAGATGGCTATGTCTAAGCTGAGCTGGGAAGAAAAGGGAATTAGAATTAATGGGAAAAGGCTAAATAACTTGAGATTTGCAGATGATATTGCTTTACTGGCAAACGACTTCGAAGAGCTCCAGACCTTAATTACAGATCTTGCATTAGAATGTCAGTTGATTGGCCTAAGCATAAACCTTTCCAAAACAAAAGTTATGTCCAACGAATGGGTTCAAGCTGGAAATGTGAATATTAAGAACATGCCATTAGAAGAGGTCAGTGATTACATCTACCTTGGCCAGATTATAAATATGACAGGTGATATAAGACCAGAAATCTATAGGCGCATCAAGCTCGGATGGCAAGCATTTGGAAGGAATTCTTCAGTATTAAGATCAAAAATGCCAGCAAATCTGAAGAAAACAGTATTTGACCAATGCATCCTTCCTGTGCTGACTTATGGCTGTGAGACTTGGACTCTGAACGAATTCACAAAAGGGAAACTTCGGACCGCGCAGAGAGCCATGGAAAGGTCAATGCTAGGCTATACAAAGAAAGATAGGAAAAGAGCTGATGACATCCGGTCTGTTACAAAGGTTAAAGACATCTTAGAGAGAGTACGCTCCTTAAAATGGCAGTGGGCTGGCCATGTTGCACGAAGAAATGATGATAGATGGACAAAACTAGTGCTGGAGTGGAGTCCGAGAGAACATCGAAGGCCTAGAGGAAGACCACCGGACAGATGGGACAAAGATATCAAGAAGATCGCTGGTACCACTTGGATGAGATCTGCCCAAGACCGTTCTACTTGGAGAAGACTGTTGAAGGCCTACCTATACCCACGACTTAAAGAGGCCACATCATTTTAATGATTGAAATGGCTGATTGTATTGTATTGTATTGTATAAGGAGGAGTTTGTTTTCAAGATACACAGAAAACCCACTTTTACTCCTATTACAATAAAGAACTACTTATTGCATCCAGAATCACAAAAAAGGTTGGCTTACTACAGTTACATATATAGAGCATTTAACCTTTTAAGTGCTGAGTTACCAGTTGACTGTTTAGTACCTCATTGCTGAGTTTTTTCATTCGTATGTAAAAAAATTTGTAGGAGAGAAAACAAAATTACACTTATGTTCCTATGCGTGCATTATCTTTATACAAAGAAAAGAGCCCAAAATAATATTATTTCCTAAAATCTGTACGCAAGCAGTACATGTAGAAGTATATAAGTTGATATTTTAAAGTACTTTCCACACCTGGAATGTGGTGATAGTTAAATGTTTTCTACTGGTTGTTTGTGATGCCAATTTGTTCAACTACCTACACCACTGGCACAAAAGTTTCTAAAAAATCAATGATTTTTGGGCTGTCATCAAACACTACTTGGCCCTCGGAGCCTGTCACAGTTACCTGAAACTCTGGTGAAGAAAAGTAATCCATCCGCCACAAAATTAGCGATAACATACCTTTTGTACTCAGTGTTTTTCTTCTTTCGTTTAAAAGGAGGCTCTGCTTCTCTCTCACATATAATATTTTCGGCACTCTCTCTCACTCTCACTTTCAAAATCGCTTAACAGTTCCTTAAAATGACGCTTAACAATTCCTTAAAATGATTATCTCCATCACCGCTTTCTGCTGTCGTTAATAACTGAAAGATTCTGTGATCCGAAATAACATCACTGAAAGAGCAACTAAATTGTTGTTGTTTGCCATGTTTGTTTACATCACAGATGAACTCCACAGACGTCTACAAAAAGCTCTGTAAGTTACTTCCCGAAGCTATAATCTCTGATCAGTTAGTTCTACATATTGCCTAACAGATGGCAGAACATGTGAGAGATCAAATTCGCACTCGAAAGTGAACCGCGAAAGTCAAAAAAAGTAAAATTCTCGCGCACCGACTATAGACGGGCGTAGCACTGGTGGACTGGCCGCGTCAGCCCGTCTATAGGCGGGCGTACCACTCATCGGGTTAATATACCCCTCACACACACACGGAACGAGAAAAAGAACTGCTCTTTATCCGTAAACAAACCCAGTACAATAGCTTTGGGCTAATTGTGGTAAACAAAATAATTAGATAATTCAAACAGAAGTTTCACACTAATCTAACACCAGAAATAAAAAAAGGATAAATACACCAAGTTTACGTACAGCAATCCTAACTTATATACAGTAATGAATTGTTCAGAAAACATAACTTTAAGATTGCGTCTTCAACCAGTAATAATTCAAAGCAAAAATTCTTTAATTACAATAGCGTTAATTCCCTAGGAAAAACAAACATTCAGAATCAGGAGTTTACAAATTGAAATGTCATCGATGTGAAAAACTTATGTTGAGAAAACATGGCGAAGTTTTATGGTAAGATACTTAGAACATGTCAATGCTGAAAGGCACAAAATAATTTCCGCGATGGGCCAACATGAGTACAACCGGACATCAGTTCACAACTATAGAGCAGGATTTGACAATATTACGCAAAATAAACAAAAGAGCTCTTCTAATTACATTAGAAAATTTATATATTAGAACAAAAAAGTAATCAGGACAATAACCTGAATGATATAATTGACAACAGGAACCCTTTATTCGAAGGGATATTGTCAAATCTTGAAACATTGGCAAAATAAACAACACAGACAAAAAAAGGAAGAATAAGAACGAGCCTCCGCCATCTCGTACATCCACTCACCCCACTCCTTCCAAAGCCGAAGCCGTGACTGTAAGTGACACGCCTCCTCCCCTCTCCACAGCCTTGCCTCCCCCAAAGGAGGAACAAGCATTAGAACACACACATCATTATTACACAAGATGTAAGGCTGCTTGAAACGTAGGATTTTGACAACAGTAATGTATGAAACCATTTTATACACTAAGTTTCCTTGTAAAGACACATTTTCATCATAAAGCAAATCCCCATTTTATTACATTTCAGAATATGAGAAAGCCCCCTTCATAATTAGCAAACGGCAATCAGCTTCAAGGTTCCGCAATTAACCCAATTTAAGATATATTAAGACAACTTGGAAGGAGTGAAAGAAGTGAACACTCAACAATATTTAGAACAGTGTCAAGGAGTCATACATTTTATCAAAAACTTTTCACTGGAAGACAAGCAGAATATTTTAATGTAACAGTACTGGAAACTTTTTAACAACTATTCAAATGAATAGAAATAGTTTTTAAAGTAGGCTATCTATAAGTGTATCCATTCCATCTCATTTCACTAACCCATTTAACCACCACATTTTTCAATTTCATTTTAATTCAATTTATATTTAAGTAGTTTTTAAGGGGAACAAGGTACCTGATAATAATGTACTTAAAAACTTAGTAATTCATCTGAGTGATATAACAGCTGAAGATGTTCTTAAATAAGAACAAAACATGTACTGTTTGTAATTAATTAATTTGCTAAAAAAGCAAATAAAAGTATCAAAAGGTGGAGGATTTTTATTATTGTAAGTCTCTGTGAATAGAATTTGATGCGGAAAGTGAAGCTGATTTCTTGCAATGCCACACAAGACCGATAACAACACGTGAGGAATGCAACTCACAACTGAGAGAAGAAAAGATAATCACATGCAATTTTAACTGCAAGACACGATACCACGTGGAATGCATGGGTATTTCTGTGTCAGCTTGTAATGTGCTGAAAACCAAGAACAACTACTTTTTCTGGTTCTGCCCAAAATTTAGGCACCAACTCGTTACATACGGCATAAAAACAGCACCACCCGAAGAAGACGAAACAAGACTCGCTATCTTAGAAAACAAGGAAATATGCTCAGAAATGAGGAATGAGATGACTGAACTAAGGACTACTATTGACTCACTCAGCGAAACCCTATTAAATAAACTAGCTCTCATGCTTGAAGTACAAGTAAAACAATCAGAAATTCTGACAGATCAGAACAACCAAACAGTTAAAACTACCCAAAACACAGAGGAGCATCAACCATTGTATTCGGAGGTGACCCAAACACACAACGCAACACACCAGCAACCCAGCTCTCTCAACCATCATCATGATGATACCGATCAGGCCGTTATAATGTTAAGGGGAGCAACTAATACTCACGACACAAGTACTGGATTCAAACGCTGACAACTAGGGAAAGGAACAGGCAAGGAAACCAGTAACCTGAGAGCCGCAGAACAAATGGCGTGGTTCTACATAGGGAGACTTGACAACAATACTACCGAAGAAGACATTAGGAATCATCTGATAGAAGGTGGCGTAGAAGACATACGAGAGATCACACCCTTAAGTTCAAGACGACAGAACAAATCCTTCAGAATCGCAGTCCCATTCACCAAAAAGGAAACGATAGACAACCCAAATTTTTGGCCCAAAAGGGTGACTTTTTGCCCCTACGAGTTCCACTAGGAAACCAAACAGCCCCATTAGCAGGAACTATGCCGGCATACCATCTGCAGACCACGCAGACTCCACGGCGGGAACTGACAGCACGAACACAAAGACTATGCGGAAGGCCTGAAATCACTACTATCCATAGGCACAAGCACCAAATGGGACACATACAACATCGTGACGCTCACAAAGACCTTCACCATTGAAGAAGCGGAATTGACAAATTCTATGGTGCGCACATTTTAGCAAGACAGGGAAGGAGAGGACGACCCGAGGGAGGGGTAAGCTGCTTCGTGAAGCCGCACCTTCAACCAGTGAGGACGGTCCTAAAAACACAGACCACAATGGCTGTAAACACCCCACCCCCCCCTTTTACAGAAAGAGAGCACATAATAAAAGGTACATATAAAACATGTAATGATTTAATAATCCAAAATAACAAACCTGAAAGAATAACGTCAGCCTATGATACACCAGGAAAAACATTTTAAATTTCAACAACACATGGCTACGCAGGATAACCAACATGACTAGAGAAAGGATGTTTGGGAAGCAGGCCGGGAAACCCTACAGAGGACGAGATCTTTCGTGACGTTGTAGGGAAAGAAACGTGAGAGCCTTAACTTTTAGTCTCATTTACTCAACATATAGAATTTAAACAAGGTATAAAGAACACTAATTAAAAGGATAACATTATCAATTAAGAAAAGGTTAAATCGAACCACGAGGTTCCTATCGGTGGTTCTTCAGAAAATGAAATGCACAATATTACAATTACATTTAAGAAGGTGAGCATAACTTCGACGATTAAATTTACAAGGAAAATTTAACAGGGAATATCACATAATTACAAACATCTTACAAGGCAAATCAAAAAGAGTTTACAGAGAAAGAAAAATCAGAAATTTAAATTTAGCGCAGAGGCCTTTAGAGATGCAGTTCTCTCCTAATACACATCAGTGAGGGATGAATAGCTCAACAGGTGTACACTAAATTGATGCAGTATTACTGGAGGCAACTCGGAAGGAAAAATTAAAATTTACATTTACATAAAAGGAATTGCCTCCAAAACGAAGGACATGCCTTGCTGACGAACTAAGGCATTACAAAACCAAAACGGTGAGAACCAGGGTCTAAGGTAAACACCGAACAAATGAATTTACATTTGAAATTAACACTTGAGAAAAGAAAACATGCTTATCCCGGGATGACTGGAGCCATACGAAAACCAAAGACGCTGAACAGACCTTGCCCCTGCTAAGGAGCCAAAAGGCCGGAAATTGAGAAATACTCAGCCAATCAGGGAAGCTACCTATGATTCGACCCGAAGTTTCACCAATACAATTTATTACAATGCTAAAAAGAGAAAGATGTTCCACCTATTCAATACAATAATATTGTTGCACGAATTAATGTTGCAACATATTTAATACTGGCAGAAGTACCCGATCTTTGTACAGGTTATCAGAAACTGGCTTTAGTTACTCATAATATCGGTGTGTGTGACTTCATTAGATATTTATATCACTGGTGTATTTACTTAAGTACGTATAAATTATTTGTCATGTTTGGAATTATAGTGTATCTTCTTCTTTTCTTCATGGGGGCCTCTAAATATTAGTTCCTAATTATCGTTGACCTCTAAGATCTTTTGCTACCATGTTTTTCCTTCATTCCCACCTAGATATACCTGCTCCCTTCACAAAGCTGCAGGTTTAGTGTAAGTATACTTCCGCTAGATAGTACCACAAATATAAATATTATTGAATGTATTTGTTTGATCTGACATTTTGTAACTATTACAAATGATCAAGGAAATATGTGATGCATAAAAGAAACTACTATAATTATCGAGAATTATAAATCTCAGGGCTTGTCACTAATGTCGCACATCATGCAATGAATCTGAGTATAAATGTTGAGAAACTTTTTCAAGTCATGGGCTGACAATTGTGTACAGTATATAGGTTGTTTTCATGATTACAATGATCGTAAAAGTGGACAAACATATTAGCACTAATAACATTAGTGATCCTACTACTCCATGATTTGATAGAAAATAGTTTAAACTATAGGTAACAGACTCCGCAAAATGCTAAAACCTAAGCCAGTACGTAAAAACGGAGGCCCATTGGCAACTGCTGGTCGCTGTACTACGGAGATCTCCGGGACTATTATTTTTATACTTCACTCCCTTTCCATCCTAGTCGAAAGGAGTGCTGTGAGCGTCTTACACAACAGTTTATTTTTTCCAGATAGTAAGTCATATGTGTATCAATTTTGTTTGGTAGCTGTGCCCAAACGTAGCTGCTGTAGAATCCTGGAGCTGACGTTGCCGTTATGGCCGTTCGTTTCTTTATCCGATTCCTAGAGTAGGGTAGTGTGGTTCCAATATCTTCATAACAGTTGGTTTTAGGGCCTTAAAACATGGTTTTTGGGCCCGAAGAGTTTACAGAGTTTTGTTCTTTGCATCAAGGTGCTTAAAACCTATTATTTTAATGTTTTTATATATCCCCCGTCGCCCTCCCCCCCCTCCCCCCATCGAATGGTTTTGAAAATAAAATACAGCCCATGTTACTTACTGGCAATGTAGCTTTCTATAGGTGAAGTCATTTTTAAAATCGGTTCAGTAGTTTTTGAGTCTATCCATTACAAACAAATATACAAATTTTTTCTCTTTATAATGTTAGTATAGAATTATAGATTACATCCCTACACATATGTTTGCCGTGAGGAAGGGCATCCAGCCATAAAACAGGGTCAAATCCACATGTGCGACACAGTTCGCACCCGCAACCCCACGGGTGTGGGTAAAGCGATAGTAGAAGAAGAAGAAGATACTCATTTTTAAAATTCACCCACTTTTTTATTCTTTTCACACCCTTCAGTGGATTTTCCAAAAAGAGTGTGTTCATTTTTAAAGGAGATTCCAAGTACCAATTTTAAAGTCTGTAACATCTTCATTTTTTGAGATATATGTATCCTCATATAAATAATTCAACTCCTTCCTCACTTCTTTTCACACACCCCCACCCCCCTTAAGTGGATTTTCTGAAAACGAATTTGTGTGTTTTTATTTTTAAAAGGGATTCCAAATATCAGTTTTCATGTCTGTAACATGTTAGGTTTTTGTGATTTATTGTAGATAATTTCGCTGCTGTAGAATCCTGGAGCTGACGTTGCCATGGTTACGGCAGTTCATTACTTTATCTGATTCCTAGAGTAGGGGTAGTGTGGTGCCAGTATCTCCGTAATGGTTGGTTTTAGGGCCCATAGGGCTTACAGAGTTTTGTTCTTTGCGTCAAGAGGATTAAATTGAGCTTTGTCTCGTCCTTGTACAACAAATTCGATATTTTGCCTGTATTAGCCTATTATTTTTATAACTCCCCCCCCCACCCCCCCGTGCTCCCCACCTCGAATTGTTTTGAAAATAAAATATAGCCCATGTTACTCACTGGCAATGTAACTTTCTATAGGTGAAGTAAGAATTTTTAAAATCGTTTCAGTAGTTTTTGAACCTATTCGTTACAAATAAACAAATTTTTCCTCTTTATAATATTAGTTTAGATGTTATGGGACCGGTTTCGACATATGTCCATGTCATCATCAGCCAACACAAAAATGGCAAGAAGTCAACACAATTGTAACACTTATGACTCTTGAATTAGAAGTTCATGTAGAGGTTCTTGAGCACTCTTGCAAGAGCAAGAACCTGTACATGAACTCCTATTTTTAATTCAAGAAAAATGTCGTAAGTGTTACAATTGAGTTGACTTCTTGCCATTTTTGTGTCGGCTGATGATGACATGGACATATGTCAAAACCGGTCCCGTAACATATTAAATATGTTGCTACATTAATTCGTGCAACAATTTTATTGTATTGAATAGGTGGAACATCTTTCTCTTTTTAGCATTGTAATTATTCAATACGATTCAGTGATGAAGTTTTAAACTTTAAATACAATTTAGTGTTGTTTTCGCCAATAGCATTACAGCACCATATATGGTAATGTGGGAAATATATTTTAGAGGTTTCGATTCTGAAACTCGACGATTTTGTGATCGAAGCCTCCACGTGGCAACTACAATGTGATACAAAAAATGGGTTACAACAAACATATTACTGGAGATCTCCAATATCAATGTCTTCCAACACTCATAATGGCTATTAAATATCTACAGTTCAGTCTTTCCTGTAAGTCCTGAAAATTCAAAAAAAGAATCTTCAATTGAATTCTTCAAAAATATCAGTTCTTTAGTTTCTTTCAATGACGGTTTCATGACAAGTCAAGAATTAAATTACTCCAACTATGAACTCACTACTGGCGACAATGGCAGTATCAACTAAACTCATCAATATAATAGTAGCCTACTTCAAACCAAGCACATGTGCCGAAAATATAATCGACAGCCTTGGTGAAGCCATTGAAGCATTTAATGCCAACAAATCTTTAATGGTAACCGGTGACTTCAACTGCCAAATCGACAAAAGATGTACGAAGACGGACAGCGTAATTGATTTCCTAACAGACTACGGCCTAAGACTAGTCAACTCGGAATTGAAGTATACATACATTGCGCATAACGGGAAGAGCACGAATGACCTGGTATTTATCAGCAACGAAGGGATTGAAGAAGTGGAACAAAGGGTTGGCTCCAACACAATCAGAAAGCATATGCCAGTTCAAACCTATTTCCAACTGAATACGGAAAAGCATATAGAACACCCAGAAACACAAGTAGGACACTCCAGGAACATAGATGAGGAGCTCTGGAAGGCGGAAAAGGAAGCAATACCGGAAATAAAGGAAAAAATAGAACAAGGAAATCTAGGCGAAGCCATGACTATACTACAAAACATTCTTTTGTCATCAACAGCCAAACCACACAACCAAAGAATAGCTAAAAGATGGTTCAGTAGCAAATGCTACAAGGCAAGGCAAATTACACTGAAATCCCTACATGAAGCCAGATCCAGAAACAACCAATACTACCTCCAGAAGTATGCAGAAATAAGAAGGAAATACAAAGAGCTAATACGGAACAAAAAAAAAACTATAGTCAAAAGGAAGAGAGAAAGCTGATCGATGAAGCAGAGGAAAAACCCTACAGGATACTTAAACAAAACTGCATCTAAAAATTCTGCAGTCAAACAGCAGCAATAGACGGAACATTTCCAGGAACTATTCGGAAATAAAACATCGTATGAATTATAAATAAAGGACATACCCATACACACAGTACAACCTATCACAACAGACGAAGTGAAGAAATGTGTAATGGACTCAGTCAGTCTGCAGGCCCGGATGGGATTCACAATGAACACCTAAAAAGAACACTGACAGACATCATAGATCCACTGACTCCGGTATTTAATGAATGCATGAAAAGAAAAACAATACCCAGCATATGGAGAAAGGCAAAAGTAATCACGCTATACAAAGGAAAAGGCAGCAAGAACGACCCCAGTTCATACAGGGGGATAGCACTGGAGTGTAATATCTTCAAGCTCTTCTCAAAGATCATACTACATCGCATACGACCAAGAATAGCACGAGAGATACCACCAAGCCAGTACGGGTTCATGAAAGGCAAATCGACCTTACAGGCCATCGAAGAAATCATAGTTGAAATAGACAGCACACTAACACAAACAGCCAGCCCACTGTACGCCATTTTCATCGACTACGCAAAAGCATGTGACAGCATTGACAGAAAAATACAAAAACTTGAGAAAGCACTACCCGACTTGCATCACGAACGGGAGATAATAAAGGCCATATACTTAACGCAAACCAGGTGGAAATCTACAATGGAACCTCCACCATGCCCGCCCTAACGCAGACGAGGAGTCCTGCAAGGAGACCCAATAAGCCCTATACTATTGAACCATTTAATTTGCGACCTTTTCCGATGCCTCTGTCTTATGTTGTTGCGCCACGTTGGGCGAACAAATTTTACTGCACCCTATGGGTCAGGGTAACCACAGTAATTCCCAACTAGTCAGTTATATATATATATCTCAGGGTATCCATGCCTCCAGAAAAATGGTTAATTTTTCTATGTCTAGTTTAACGTGTGTTCGAAGAGAAATAACGGTATCATACGCGGTTCAGAATTACGTAACTCAACGCCCAGTAGTAGTTTTCGTGAACGTAAAGTTCAGTCAACCTTAAAATTAATATATGTTTGCACAACGAGGATCTTACTTACTAAGTACAACTATTGATTACCAGTATTAATGAAAACTCACTTCATTATATAAAAAACTAATCAAGAAACACATTTATTAAATTGTCAAGATTCGCAAAAGAAATGGTTAATGTCAGATATGGTTCATAAGCTTTCAATTATCAATCTAATAAATAAATATTTTAATTAGTGAATCAAATATTTAAGGTCAGCGCTGCCTAATTCCTAAACTAAGTTTACATCTTAATATTCTAGGTCACGTATTCCTGAAATGAATTATCTTCCCTTTAAAAATTACATTTGGTCACTTAAGTATATTACATCACAGTCTTCAGATCACGGTCAAAGTTCGGTATATCAATAAATTATTTCATCACTCCCGGTGTTAATTATATACCTTCATCGAAAAATACAACCACAACACTGTTCAAGTTACCGCAGAAATGACCTGAATTTGAATAATGTATTCTGAATATAAATATCAGTGACCTAAGTTACATTGAAAATTATCTGAGTTCGTTGGTGCAGACGTCAGTGAAGAAAATGAAATATTGAATGACGCACTAAGTTTCTCGGTCCAACTGCCACTTAAATTACGGCTCCTAACTAAGTATTTGCTCTAATAATATTTCATATTAACAAAACATCGATGATATCCTACGTAAATGTCAAATAATTTCCCTACTCTAGCTAAATAATTTCTTATGTATCGTATTCCAGCTCGATATACATACAGCCAATAAGCATTTATCATATATAGGTGTGCTAATGCCTACACAAGGATATTTTAACACTACATTATCATACTACTTGCATACCAGCTTGTTCTTCCATGCAATTTCCATTCATTCAGAATATGATATAATCATGTATTCATTTACCCATCACCGGTTGTTATTATTGTCAAACCACTTTCACACTTCATTAAAATATACGTATTATTATTGTCCATACCTTGCTATGGTTCCTCCCTGGGGCATACTTATATTCTGTAATCGCATTACATGTGCTCCAACATCGCACATAAAATATATCATATACGCTTTACTTCCTGTTAATCTGCGCAATATATCAATTAAAATACTATACACACTTCCATTATCTTACTATTAACCTTGAATTCAACCCATATTTAATTCTTTTAACATTCACAATTACCGCGTTTAACCTCCAATATTAATTAAACACAACGATATGTATCTCATCATTAGCGCAGAACTCGTTCCTCAAAACGCATTTTTTTGTTATACAATTCCATATATAACCCCAAATTCAGTTTCTTTCCTTTCAATAAAGTCACACAGCAAAGAGTATGGTAACTTAATTTAACCAATTCAACATGCGTCCCTCTGTGACGTAACTGGGTTTGACTACTACTACATCACTCGTGGATCTTTCTAACTAACCGGGATTCTTTGAAAACAGCTGTTACACTATGTCGTATTTTTAAATCCTCTCACTCTGCTCATGGAAGCACGCAAGTAAATCGGCTCTCCGTTTAAGCGAATTTTGTAGGTGAACGGAAGTAGTGTGTGGTGTGTAAAAGTGCAGATCTGTGGAACGTGTGCCAGGGTTCAAGTTGAGACCAGTTTTTAATCGATATTGTTGTGTATATCAGCATAATATTAAAAATGGGCCGTCATCCTAATAAAGCTAGCAGCGGTAGTGCCAGCGGTGGTGCCAACGAAATCGAACAGGCGGTGAGAAAGGTACTGGACGAGGCCGTGCTCTCCGAACGCTTCGTGGAAAGTATTGTAAGTGCAGTGGCAAGACAGGTGACGGAAATTGTGGTGAAAGAACTTGAGCGTAGTCTCCAGTTCAATGCTGAATTGGTGAATGACCTAAACAAAAAACTCGAGTGCCGCGAAAGAGAAATAAAAAATCTCAAAGAAGAAGTTGAGGCGAAGTGCGACTCCCTTGAACAGTATCAAAGGAGGTCAAGTTTACGTCTGTTTGGTATTGATGAAAGTGAGGGTGAGAACACAGACGACATTGTTGTGAGCCTCTGCAATAAACTGGACGCCAAGGTAACCAAAAGTGACATTGACAGGAGCCACAGAGTAGGACCGAAGGTGCCAGGAAAACCTCGACCCATCATTGTGAAGTTCGCGTCCTTCCGCTCCAGGCAAGAGGTTTTCACACGGAAGCGCCAACTGTGAAAGGAACACCTACCACGATACGAGAAGACTTGACTGCAACTCGTCTAGCAATTCTGAAGGCAGCCATCACTGTTCATGGACTAAGGAACACTTGGACTGATCACGGGGATATCATAATTAAGTTGGCAGATGGTACAAGGCGTCGTATCAACCGCATGTGTGATATTCCTAGATTGTAATCTGCAAACATCACCACATCAGTACAGAACTACATTCGCTTTTAATGTGAGTACCGAAATATTGTCTTCCCTTGCTTTCATAGTAGGAATTCACTACAGTTAAGTTTCACTTTCTCTTTCTCCTCTCTCTCTCTCTCTCTCTCTCTCTCTCTTTCTTTCTCTCTCCTCCCTCCCATTCATCAATCTCCCATAACACACTTCCTATCACATCTTTTACTATATCAGGTATCTGTTTTCCAAGTATAACATCGCTAGTTAGAACCCTCTAATTTAAAATTAGATTCATTTGTGTGATTTACCTTGTATAATCTGTTTGTAGTGCGTTCTGTCATTGTTATTAGCTTTGCACTGTCTTTTATTTCTCCAGTGATCAGTATTGCTTGAACTGTATTTAACCGTAGTCCTCCCGTTAGTACTGTTTTAGTTTTAATTTTCTGTTCCGAAGTTGGCATACCTTTTAACACAACAAGGGCATGCTTCTGACGACAGCAGGTCTAAGCGCATTCCTTTAATTCCATCCCCTTGCTCCCCTCTTCCGTTAACCGCTCCCTTCACTCACATAGGTGCTACAGCAAACCCAGGTCCTATTTCAGCCGCTACTATCTTGAAGGAAACCGTGGACCAATTTCCAAGAGCTCTTAATGTTTGCCACTGTAATGTGCAGTCTTTGCTCTCCCAAACGCGCATGGATGAAATGCATAACCTGTTTTCTACGCGCCAGTTCCATGCAATTCTTATGTCTGAAACGTGGCTGAGCAGCAAATGCCCCAGTTCAGCTGTTGACATAGACGGGTACGTCCTTCTACGAAATGACCGCGAGGGGAAAGGCGGTGGGGGGGTGGCTGCTTATGTTGCCAGAGACCTCAACCCTCAAGTAATTAGCCATTCACCTTCACAGTATGAACGTAAACCAGAGTTTTTGTTTATAGAGATAACACTGTCTAGAACGAAATGCTTGCTAGGAGTAGTTTACAAGCCTCCGAAAGTAGGGTATTTGACCGACCTTGAGACTGAAATACTAAACCTTCTGCCAGACTATGAACACGTTATTGTAATGGGCGACTTCAACACAAATTTGTTAGACAGTACCGCAGCTTCAACTCGACAGTTTCGTAACATTTTCGAAGCATGTAACATGACAATTTTACCTCTCGGACCAACCCACCACACTAATAGCAGTCACACCCTTCTCGATCTAATAATAACAAACAATTCAGCGAAAGTCCTGCAACATGGGCAGACATCAGCCCCGGGGCTATCTGGACATGACATAATCTACCTGCCCTACCAATTACATACTCCGAAACCAAGGTCGAAAATATTATCATTCAGGGACCTCAGACGAATTGACGCAGATAAATTAGAAGAAGATGCTCTTTCCGTGCCATGGATGGAGATAAATCGTGCCAATAATCTACAGGAAATGGTCTCAACATTTAATAACCTAGTAACGCAACTCTACGATCGGCACGCCCCAGTGTGTACGGGAAAAGGTTCCAGAGCTCCTAAGCCGTGGATAAATGACGAAATTCGCCACTTAATGGCTAAACGAGACGCTGCTCATAGACGATACAAGCACTACCCAACGGAAGTGAACCACCAGACTTATAAAACACTGCGTAATAAAACGACCTCTAAAATTCGAAGCGCTAGACTACGTTACGCCCATAACTTGATTAGACCTGACGTACGCCCTGCGACGATGTGGAAATCTATGAAATATTTTGGTATCAATAACCAGAAATCTAACGATGAACTAAATGTTAACGTAGATGAATTAAACGACCATATCATCTCGCCAACGGGAATTAATCCGGTCGTAAAGGAGAAAACTATTAATACATATGATAATACGCCATCTCCACAGAGAGATCAATTTTACTTCAGTCACGTCACACCGCAAGAAGTGATTGACTCAATAAAACGCATCAAGACCAGGGCTAGGGGCGTAGATAATATAGGCCATGAAATGCTCATGAAAATTCTCCACCACATCATTTATCCATTGGTGAATATTTTTAATTACTCTGCAACAGGGGACTTATCCGGAAATATGGAAAATGGCCATAGTTCGCCCGCTTCCAAAAATAAGACTTGCGAAGGACGTCGGTGACTATCGGCCGATTAGCATCTTATGCATATTGTCAAAAGTTTTAGAATTCATAGTTCACAAGCAAATTACCGACTATCTTATTCAACACAATCTTCTTGATATCCACCAGTCCGGTTTTAGACCGAAACACAGCACCTGCAGTGCATTAACACATGTGACTGATGACATAAGGCAAGCTATGGACAACAAACAACTGACAGTTCTAGCGTTATTGGACTTTAGTAAAGCTTTCGATACTGTTGACAGGGACATACTTATATCCAAATTAAATAGTTTAAATTTCTCCGCGAGTGCGCTCCAGTGGATCAGATCCTATCTCACCGGTCGCCAGCAGTGTGTACTTATCAACAATGAATATTCAAATTGGCGTATGGTCGACGTAGGAATACAACAAGGATCTGTACTGGGCCCCCTATTTTTCTCTTTGTATATAAATGGCATATCTTCCGGATTAAAACACTGTAAATACCACTTATACGCTGATGACCTACAGATATATATACACAGCAAACCCGAAAACCTACACACAGAAACACGTCACTTGAATGAAGACTTGATGACCATAGATATATGGGCCAGAAATCACGGTTTAAAATTAAACCCATCAAAATCCCAGGCAATAATTATTGGTTACCCTAAATTACTTTGCAAGCTCAATCGAACAGCGTTACCACAGTTGTCCATAAGTGGTACTCCCATACAATATAGCCATAATGTAAGAAATCTTGGCATAATATTTGACGAACATCTGTCCTGGTCTGCCCAAACTATATCTGTGTGTAGGAAAATATACGGAACACTGCGCTGTCTCAGTAAATTCAAATTAACTTTCCCTTTTAAACTAAAGAAAATTCTTGTTGAATCACTCGTATTACCTCATTTTGATTATTGCGACATAGTTTACAACAACCTAGGAGTAGACTGGGGAAGGAAATTACAGTGCGCTCAGAATGCCTGTGTAAGATTTATCTGTGGACTTCGTTACGCTGACCATGTCACACCGTCTTACACGCGGCTCGGGTGGCTTCGCCTGCAAGAACGACGCACACTTCATACTCTTTGCTTCTTGCATACTATTCTTAAAAGTTCTCAACCAGCCTATCTCCGTGATCGAATGAAGCTCCTCTCCACAGACCATAACAAAAATACTCGATCCTGCAGCACCATGTGTTTATCCCTTCCTGTACACAGAACAGCAATCTACACGAAGTCATTCACCATTACCGCAGCCCGACAATGGAATCTCTTACCAGTGGACGTCAGAAGCATGTCCAGCAGCTTAGCTTTTAAACATGCCTGTGTCGAAATACTAGGTAAACATGCATGAATCATCAAATTATGACCTGAAAACACCTACTCCTACCGCCTCTTCATCATCATTTCCCTCTTCCTTTCACAGATATTCTTCTTCTTCCTCTTCTTCTACTTCTTACTAATCCTTCTCTTCACCTCTCAACTGAAGGCGATATTTCGGTGTACTGTAGAAATGTATATATTTTCTAAACTTTTTCTTAAGTAGTTGTTATAGTACTCATTATTCATAATGATATTCTTAGTACTCATTATTCATAATTATATTCTTAGTATTCATTATTCATAGCTATATTCTTAGTACTCATTATTCATAATTATACTCTTAGTACTCATTATTCATAATTATATTCTGCACTTTACATACGATTTATATTATATAGATGACATGATATATTTGTTTTTTTTAAGTGTGGTTACTTTTGTTAATGGTATTACTGTTACTATTGTCCGTATTATCATATTATTGTCATCAGTAGTTATTATTAAGTGTTCTAGGTTAAGACTGGTTAAGTGTAAGAAAGGGAGTACATCCCTAACTTTGCCAGGATAAATAAAACATATTACTTACATATTACTTACTTACTTCATCCTTGGATAAAATAATGTAGTAAACACGTTACCATTCCGTGATAAAATATCGTCTTAAATATTTCACACTGCACTTTCTCATATTCACAGCACACTTAATTATCTCACGCTTAGGCTATTCAGATCTATTGTATATACTGGTAATACTCTACATAAGAAATTATGCTACTTAATACTATTACTTAGCTCGCCATTCAATATCTCGGGCCTTAGTTGCTCCTAGGTGTGGTCGTAGTCCTTGGATCGGGAACTGGTCAGGATCTCCACCACTGGTATCTCAGGTAGAGTGACCTCCTCCACACGGGTCGGGTGGTTTTAACGGCCAAGATATCTCCCTCCAGGTTGGTCTATGCCGATTTAGCAAGCCATCATCTGTTCAGCAACACAGTAGACAATACGTGTTGATTCTGAAAAATATAAATTCGTCATGGTTCTGCGTAGAATATTTATATTTTATGGTGATTGCTTCTTATTTTAGGTTTTCCTTGCGATTATTTTCACTAAATGTGGCTCAATGTCGAGCTCTCACGTCTCAATCAAACGACTTTGCGTCTAAGTATCTGGACGTATTTTTTTAAAAGCTTCAGGATTTTATTCCTTTTTTATAGTATTACGACGTTTATCTATTCGATTCGCTCAATATTTCCTTCTTCTCAGCTTAATACTTCACGCTAAATATTGCCAATCTCGCTTATTTCTGAGAGTAATGTTCGGAACGTCTTGTCTTCACCACGTCAATTTTTTAAGTCGGTTTTTATAATAATCTGTTTGATCCTTCTTATTTTTTTAAAAAACAATTCTATCGATTCTACACCATTGTACACGTCCTTCATAGTGGTAGGTTTAAGTTAGTCATGGCCTCCTAGCATACATCAATATCGATATCCTATTATATATTTCTTTGCCTTGTCTGGCCTCTACCTTCCGTAGGCGCCATTTTTAATACGTCCAGTAAATGCATCGGGTACACTATAAAACCTGATGACATCCAACATCATAAACATACTGGAGACCAAAAGGGTCAAACTAATAATGTACGCAGATGACATGGCGCTGATATCCAGGGATCCTACGTATATACAGACTGCATTCAATAACCTCAGAGCATGAGCGGATAAAAACTCGTTAACCATCAACAGTGCTAAGACAAAAGTTATGAAATTTAGAAGGGGAGGAAAACTGGCAACATATGACATTTTCCGTAACAGAAATGAACAACCCGAGATCGTGTCATCATTTAAAAACCTGGGTATCACATTGCAGACCACAGGCTCAACCTTTACACTGCACATAAAGGAAAAAGCAATCAAAGCAATGTACGAGATCCCCAAGCCGCAGAACCTCTCAGTGAACACTGCAATGGCACTGTTCAAGCTTAAAGTTGGCCACGGTAGTTACGTATGGGATACAATTAATATGGCACAAACTAACTGTTGCAAACATGAAAAGAATTGAAAATATAAAGGCCAGGTACTTGAAATGGATCCTATAGATCTCAAATTTTACAGGGAATCGAATGGCAGACGAAACATTCTTTCTGGAAGACATCAAACAAATGTTCGGGCTACCAGACACCGCCGCATCGACTGCCGTCCTTGAAGAAAGGCAACAGAAAGCCCAGCAGACACCTGAAGGTTTCTACAAAACTGAAGTAATGAAGAACAGTGAATGGAAGGGCCCAAACTACAAACTACGCCATGTATACACACACTTCGGTGTCCACGGATTCCATGGGAAAATATGCCTAACCACCAGATTTTACGCCCCAAACGAAGAATTTATCTGCCGTCTCTGCGGAATGACCCGTCCTAGGTACCACCTGATGAACTGTACTGAACAAACACAATGCATCAGCACACTTGCCAAGGACTGGTAAAAAAAAAAAAAAAAAAAAAAAAAAATGATGTACCAAAAGAAAATTATGACAAATTGTAACCTTTAACACATATGTGCACATTGTGTTTAATTTCAATTAGGAAAAGTCCTCTCAGTTTTAATTACTGCGCTGATGGGTTGAAAGTTCCCTTTGGGAATCATTGTAAGTACCTAGGTCTCAATGTCAGGAAAGATCTTCATTGGGGTAATCACATAAGTATGATTGTAAATAAAGGGTACAGATCTTTGCACATGGTGATGAGGGTATTTGGGGGTTGTAGTAAGGATGTACAGGAGAGGGTATGATGCAAGTCTCTGGTAAGGCCCCCAACTAGAGTATGGTTCCAGTGTATGGGACCCTCACCAGGATTACTTGATTCAAGAACTGGACAAAATCCAAAGAAAAGCAGCTCGATTTGTTCTGGGTGATTTCCGACAAAAGAGTATCATTACAAAAATGTTTCTAAGTTTGGGCTGGGAAGACTTGGGAGAAAGGAGACGAGCTGCTCGACTAAGTGGTATGTAATAGATAAGGAAAATGTTCCACCGATCAATACATTTATTGTGGATGAATTATTACACTAGTACCAGTTTCGACCTATCTTGGCCATCATCAGCTAGCACACAAATTTACAGTCATTGGATAAATTACAAAGAAGTTACTTAAGAGCATCCGGATGTCTGATAAAAAATGGAAGTAAAATATATTGCAGTATGTTGCGTTAAATTAGCTCTGATTAAAAGTAGTGATGGTTAGAATAAACTAAAACCTATTGATTGAGCATGGACATGAGTGCATAAACACATTAAAATATATATGCCACATCATAAGACACTAAAAATATATAGCACATTAAACACATTAAAACATGGTATATTTTAAAAACGTCTATTAAAATTTGAGTTCATGTTGCGTTGCATTCATTCTTCAATCCTCTTGTAGTTCTTGTGTTGATTAAGTTGAATATCGGGAATGTTCTATGGTTGATATACTTTGCATTGGTATGTTATGAGAACTCTTGTCAGTAAAAATTCTGAAAATTAAGTTGATGTAGCAAGATAGGTTTTAATATCAGAGTAGTTGGTGGTGACACTTCTCTCATCTATGTACGTTATATGGTCGTGTCTGTAAAGAAAAGCTAATATGAGTATAGCGTATGTATGAAGGAATGCCTGGATGTATGTGTGAAATGAAAAAAGTACTTACTGTTGTTGCTGTGGAGGTTGTGTACCGATATGTTTGGATATTTGTTGTGCTCTGCTGCGAGTATGTCTGGGGCTCATGTGAGCTGTGTGGATGGATGTTGGTGGAGGGGATGGAGGAGTGGCTATTGTGAAGGTAGGGGCGGGGTTAGGTTTGTGATTCGTCGGTTTGTTATGACGTGTGTTTACTAATTTGAGATAGTAGTCGTTTTTTATTGCAGGAATGACTTTGTCAAAAATGATACTGGTTTTCTCTGTAATGTCATTAATGTTATGATTGGGGTTAGCGTATTGATCCAAAGTAATATAGAAATCTTCGGTTATGTTGAGCAGGGGGCCCTTAGAGTTTATGTTTAATATCATCATGTCATTATTGATGTCTGTGAAGTTGTGCTTAGATTCTTCTACATGTTGGCCTATTGATGAGAAATGGTTGTGCTTTACTGCATTTACATGTTCATTATAACGGACGGTGAAGTTTCTACCTGTACGTCCAATGTAGCTTGTGTCACAGTTGTTACACTTGATGCGGTAGACACCTGATTGGTTGTATTTATTATTATTATTGACTGTTTTGGTGTTGTGTATAGTGTTGGTGCTGTTGTGTGTGGTTTTGAATGCTATTTTCAGGTTGTGCTTCTTAAAGATATTAGTTATAGTATATATATTGGTGTTGTTGAAGGTAAATAGAACATAATCTTTTTTCGGTTTGGCTGTTTTGATTAATTTAGTTTTAGGTTGGGATTTTATTTTGTGGATGATTTTGTTGACCATTTCTTTGCTGTATCCATTGTATTTGGCTATGTCGTGGATTAATTTTAATTCATTATTTCGATCTTCTATTGTCATTGGGATATTGAAAGCTCTATGTATCATACTATAATAGGCTGCTTTTTTATGTGTGTTGGGATGAACGGAGTCATTCTTTATGGTATTTAAGGTGTGTGTGGGTTTCCTATAGATCTTGTAAGATAAGTGAGTGTCATGTCTGGTTATTGTTAAGTCCAAGTAATTCAAGGTACGGTTATTTTCTGTTTCTTTAGTGAATTTACTTTGGGGGGTCTAAATTGTTAAGATTGTCTAGTACAGTATCTGCATCAGTGAATCTATTATCTATAATTACAAAGATATCGACAAATCTACACCAATAATATATATTATCTATTTTATGAATTGACATGTGTTCTAGGTGGTCGATATATATTTCTGCTAATATTCCGGAAGCAGGAGATCCCATTAGTAATCCTTGTTGCTGATATATGGTATCATGAAATTTGAAGTAGTTATTGTTTAAGGCGAATTTAAGCAGAATCACGAATTCTGAATAATGAATAATGAACATGTAAATGCAGTAAAGCACAACCATTTCTCATCAATAGGCCAACATGTAGAAGAATCTAAGCACAACTTCACAGACATCAATAATGACATGATGATATTAAACATAAACTCTAAGGGCCCCCTGCTCAACATAACCGAAGATTTCTATATTACTTTGGATCAATATGCTAACCCCAATTATAACATTAATGACATTACAGAGAAAACCAGTATCATTTTTGACGAAGTCATTCCTGCAGTAAAAAACGACTACTATCTCAAATTAGTAAACACACGTCATAACAAACCGACGAATCACAAACCTAACCCCGCCCCTACCTTCACAATAGCCACTCCTCCATCCCCTCCACCAACATCCATCCACACAGCTCACATGAGCCCCAGACGTACTCGCAGCAGAGCACAACAAATATCCAAACATATCGGTACACAACCTCCACAGCAACAACAGTAAGTACTTTTTTCATTTCACACATACATCCAGGCATTTCTTCATACATACGCTATACTCATATTAGCTTTTCTTTACAGACACGACCATATAACGTACATAGATGAGAGAAGTGTCACCACCAACTACTCTGATATTAAAACCTATCTTGCTACATCAACTTAATTTTCAAATTTTTACTGACAAGAGTTCTCATAACATACCAATGCAAAGTATATCAACCATAGAACATTCCCGATATTCAACTTAATCAACACAAGAACTACAAGAGGATTGAAGAATGAATGCAACGCAACATGAACTCAAATTTTAATAGACGTTTTTAAAATATACCATGTTTTAATGTGTTTAATGTGCTATATATTTTTAGTGTCTTATGATGTGGCATATATATTTTAATGTGTTTATGCACTCATGTCCATGCTCAATCAATAGGTTTTAGTTTATTCTAACCATCACTACTTTTAATCAGAGCTAATTTAACGCAACATACTGCAATATATTTTACTTCCATTTTTTATCAGACATCCGGATGCTCTTAAGTAACTTCTTTGTAATTTATCCAATGACTGTAAATTTGTGTGCTAGCTGATGATGGCCAAGATAGGTCGAAACCGGTACTAGTGTAATAATTCATCCACAATAAATGTATTGATCGGTGGAACATTTTTCTTATCTATTACATTGAATCCAATCAATACGGAATATGAAACTTATAAATAATAATAAGTGGTATGTTGCAAGTGATAAATATCATTCTTGATCCGTATTGAAGATACTATACTGTAGGATGCTAATTAGTTTATTAATAATATCACCTACTCAATTCACTAAATATGTTAATATAAATCTTTGTAATTACATTTCCTAACATTTCAAATAGTGTAGTGTCAGAGTTTCAAGTCGGACCTCTGCTGATGGACCCTGTTATATGCCTTACACAGCTAGTAATCCACAGTCAACGGCTGATATGTTGTTATTCATATTAATACTGAGCATTGTTTTTCTCGTTAGACTGCTCCTACTGTAAATATGTTAATGTTAATTCTTAGTAATTATCATTTAAATATAAATCAGGTACATAATTTAACCTTGAGGAGGTACAGTGACTGATGCTGCCTTCTATGAAAGGCGAAACATGTCTCACATTCGTATGGTAATAATGAAAATTCCTAATTGTTTAAAATTATAATGTATTGAATAGGTGATATTATTAATAAACTAATTAGCATCCTACGGTAAGTGGTATGTTCCGAGCTGTCAGTGGAGAGATGGTGTGGAATGGCATCAGTAGATTAATAAGTTTGAGTGGTGTCTTTTTAGGAAAGATCACAATATGAAGATAAAGTTGGAATTCAAGAGGACAAATTGGGGCCAATATTCGTTTGTAGGAAGGGGAGTTAGGGATTGAAATAACTTACCAAGGGAGATGTACAGTAAATTTCCAATTTCTTTGCAATCATTTAAGAAAAGGCTAGGAAAACAACAGATAAGGAATAGAACCAGCTTTTGGGCAGTTAGGCCGTGTGTGTTCGGCCCAAATGGCATGTCTGGGCGAAACTCTGCAAACGCACACAGCCTAACCAACCAAAAGCTGGTTCTATTCCTGTGATTGTAAGATCTGCGGCCGTGAAAGCCATTTTTAGTAACAGATAGGGAATCTGCCGCCTGGGCGACTGCCCTCAATGCAGATCAGGATTAATTGATTGATTGATTGATTGATTGATTGATTGATTGATTGATTTTATTCAGGGTGCCAGCCTGAACATTTAGACTGAATATTTGATGATATATGTTCTGGTATATCTCATGAGGGTTTTCATAGTCCCAGAAGTGATTGTTACAGTAGATGAAGATGCCATTTTGTGTAAAAGTGGCCTTATCAGTTACCAACATAAGTGCTGAAAATTCTGTAGCACAGCCTAGTGGTAGCAAAACATTTCGTAGAGTGGAAAGTCTTTGTACTTGTTAAAGTGATATATATATATATATATATACACATTTATTCTCACTGACAAAAAAAGTTAAGCACCCAAAAGTAGAGTAGGGAATGAAATGAAACTTCACGTGTTGAGAGGTTGTGTGATCTTATGTCAGTGATCACATAAATCAAGTGAAACGTGCAATGAAGTTGGCAGTATGAGCACTATTGTCGCGACCACCAAATTAGGCGGGTGAGAGAAATTACGCTGTTGCCAAGGTTATGCAGCAACTGGGGAAGAAATGTCTAACTGAACACACAGTTTTGGAGCGCGAGGCAGATTGTTCTCTCTCAAGCTCCTGATGTTACTTCATACAATGTTTCAAAACAAATTATACTACAAGCTTCAGGAAAGACTGCTGATTTCAGTGGTATAACTATTTTTCATATAAACCACTTTAAATAATTATTAAAAATAAAATTTTGAACGAGTAAATTTAAATCCATAGAATCCTGTATTGAAAATTTCAGTGAGTGGCAGAGTTTTTATTTCTTTAGCCATTTAGCCAATAAAATTTAGTCTGCGGGAAAAATGTAAAAAATTGCCTGACTTATATTTTTTATCTGAAACATATTTCTGTGAGTCTTGTAGTTTTCCTGGAAAATGGCTCAGAAAGCGATCATGTAAATGTCGCTTAGGTGAGGCAGTTCGGTTCGCGCACGACAGCACAGGGTGCAGGACGTAAATACTTTCGGATTACATATTAATCTGTATCAGTTTTATTACATTACAACTTTAAATATTTGAATACTGCATATTGGACTGAGTAATATAGAAAAATAACTACTTTAAAGAATAGGTTTACATTAATTTACGATTAATTAAAAATCGGTTTCTAGCTACAAGGCAGTTGAAGATTTCTTAGCCAATGTCATCACTCATCTCACTGTCGAGTCGTCATTTATATTGATGACGAATGGCTCCAATCTTTCGTCCCTTACTATTTCCTTGGCCCAATTGTCTGCTTGAAGATTTTCTGGGCTATTGAAGCAATTTTCCCAGTCTGCAACAGTCACACGGTCGATGGTTTCTGACGTGTCTTTTTCTACGACCTTTATTTTGAATGTCTTGTTCCTCTCTGCCACTTCTCTCTTGACTTGAGCACCAAGTAATTTCATTGGGTTGTATTGACAATGGTAGGGTGGCAACCTTACTACCTCACGGCCCCAAGAGAGAGCTAATTCATCAAGTTTTACCTTGGAGATGAAAGTACCTTTTGTTTGGGTGAATATTTCGCTTCATTAACACATCTCTGCACTGAACAAAGGCTAACATTACACACTGTTGCAGTCAATTCTTGACTTTTCCTGAAATTCACAGTATGCAAAATATTTTATTCGGCCAACTTCTGCACGTATTGCAATACATTCACTATTACGGATTTTGTCTGGCTGACTAAATCCTTCTTCTTAAGCCCTTCCAACCGACAACGCTTCAGAGGAGTTTCTTGTTCGTTTCTTGCACTTACTTCGTCCTCTTCAGATGATAGACCCGAAGAAACATCAGGATGAACACATTCACTATCCATCTTTAACAGCACTTACGGTGCGAGCTCAGCAACTGCATGACAGGTAATGACTCTGGTTAAGGTTGTCTGGAGCAGATGGGCTTCAACTAGTTGAGTTGATCTGGGAGTTGGTATCCTTTTCTGTGTAAACACTGATATAATTTAAACCATTGATGAAGTCTGAATAACATATCTACACTTTACATCAAGAATGTTGTGGTTGATGGTGAACTATTTTGTCGTTTCTAAAACAGCCATTGTTTTTTAGTTGATCTGGGAGTTGGTATCCTTTTCTGTGTAGACGAGCAACTTGACTGATATTCATGTTTGTTCAATAGTAATATGGGTCAAGATTTATGTAGCTTTAAGGGGAACATTCATACTTTGAATAGGTTTTCCTTATCAGTGTAGTCATCTACTGTTTAATTAGTTTGGAGGTAAATGTCTGAAAAGAAAATAATTTAAAGTAAATAATTGAGAATATAAGGGAAGCAAGAAGATCAAGATATGTATAGCTATATGAGACTCACCCCTATGTTGTTCGTAAGTTACGTGCACTTGGTACGGATACCAACACCAGACTTATTGTTAAGAGGGAGCAGGAGTATAGCTTATGATGGCAGAGATTGGAGGAGGGATGTGTGAGGAGAGGCGGGTGAGGGGCGAGTATGTAGATTTGAACTGATTGGTGGACTTAACATGTCTTTTGTTTTTTCCTTTTATACTTTGTGTATATAGGAATGAGAATATTGAATAGAATGTTAGATTTTTCATTAATTTCATTGATATTCTGGTTAGGGTTAAGGTATTGTTCTAAATGTATGTAACAATTCTCCAATATGTTGAGCATGGTGCCCTTCTTATTTACTTTTAAAATGCTTAGATCTTGATCAATTGATGTAAAATTATGTTTTGAGTCTGTCATGTGCTGTGCTATGGCAGAGAAAAGATTGTATCTTGAAGCATTGACATGTTCCATGTGTCTTATTGAGAAATTACATCCTGTTTGCCCAATGTACGTACTCTCACAGCTATTACATTGCAGTTTGTAGACACCTGATTGAGAAAACTTATTAGTTTGATTGACAGTACGTGTGTTAAAGTAATTGGTTAAATTATTATTATCAAGAAGAGTTTTAGCTGGATTTTAGGCTCAACATTTTGCAAAATTTCTGTGACTTCCCTGAAATTTCCTTTAATCTGTGTGACTTGGCATAGAGTGAATATTACTTCTTGAATTCATGTTATCACATTCTGCAATTTTTGTGCTGAAATTTCTTACATGAAGTATTAATTTCTTACAGATTGTTGGTGAAGTTCTGAAACAGCTAACTGAAGAGAAATGTGAGTAGATAATATTAATGCTGATCTTTTGCGACTGTACATATTTGAGAAAGCATGATCCTTATGAGAGGGACTGAGTTTTATTACTATTACACAGCCATGATGATACTGAGAAATGGACTGATATTTGTAAGGAATATTGAAATTGCATGGGCTAGGCCGCCACCATTAATGAAATGAAGTGTGAATGTAGAAGAAATTATCCATGCGTGTAGAGTTTCTAACATTTTGCGAGTCACTGCACCCAGAAATTTTAAAAAGGTCTGCTGTCCTGCGTTTGGGGCTGATATTTACCATATAATCCCGAACACCTCCCGCCACCGAATATGACCCGTACCATAAATTTGAGACGGCAAAATACGGAAAAAAATAAAAAATTAAATTACTTTCATACCTATTTAATTTTCTTCAAATATACCACAAATATAAATTCAAACAGCTTACAATTAATAAAATCATCACAAAAATTGTAAATAAAATTGTCCAATACTCACATCATTCACAATTCACCGTCGTCATTTGAAGTTTCACCATAGGAACTTTAGTCGCTGGCATCTTTCCACAAATAGTCGTCCTCACTACCTTCCACTGAATTTGAAATTCCACATTTCTTAAAGCTTTTGGAACTAGATCATTGGGAATGCGCGCCAATGCAGTCTTGATCCAGCTGCATATTAGTCCCACTTCAGGCCTCTTCACTTGTCCGGTTGGTGTTAACGTGTGATCACCATCAGACATCCATTTGGTGTACAACTTTTTCATTGCAGTTTTGAAAGGCTGGTTGACGCACACATCCAACTGCTGTAGAATAGAAGTGAGTCCTCTGGGAGTTATCGCAAGATTGGTTTTTCCTTTCCTCATATCTTTTACGGCGTCAGTTGTATGACCTCGGTAACTGTCCAGCACAAGCACGTTTTGTTTTTGTAACAAAACTCCCGGGCGACATTGCCAAACGCACTTCACCCAGTCCTCAAGTAATGCACTGTCCATCCAGCCGGACTCGTGTTCTAACAATAACACCGGACAGCACGTTTCCTTTCGGAAGTGTTTTCCTTTTCAGAACCACATATGGAGGGAGTTTGGTTCCATCCGCTAATACGCACAACATTACCATGCATCGTTGGTTTTCATTACCACCTGTTCTGATGGTTACAATTTTAGAACCCTTTGTATCCACTGTATTTTCCAACGGCATTTCAAAATACAGGTGTCTTGGTCAGCATTCCCAATTTGCGACAGGAAATAAGAATTTTGCTTCCTCAAATGAATGTGACACTGAAAGGCCGTTAATTTTTCTTCACACGCCCCAGGGAGACGACGTGAAATAGACATACGTCTCTGAATGCACAATCTCTCTCTCTCTCTCTCCATCTGTGACTTGCACTAAAACCCTGTGTTTTGAGTTCTTTTGAGATCTCTTACTGCTTTCAATTGACACATTTCACTAGAAACACTATATCCTAAGTCATGTTTTTCTATCACAAATTTGTTGAGTCGTTCTTCAATTTCCGGAAACACTTCATTCTGCCTGCAAAACACTCTGTGATTGCCATTACTTTTTTGAAGTTTTTCCTTCTTCTTCTTCTGCCAATCATGAATGCACGATTCATCAATATCGTGCCTTCTGCCAACGTCACGATTTCCATATATTTCAGCTTCGCTTACAACTTCAAGTTTCTCACACACAGTAAATGACCGCAGACGCCGTTTTGAATCCATCGCTTACCTTCGAGACAGTACTTTGACTGGACAGATACGGAACTCGAATGTGAGCGAGATAGACTTCCGTAACCAACAGCCTCGACTCTCACGAAGTGTGATATCCCGCGAGATCACCTATTCACGCACCCAGGATGTCAGCAACACTTGTGTAACAAATGACGATTGAACATCCACAGCAGCGGCTTTCATATTTACCGCATATTTACTCATTCTTTGATTTACCATATTTCATTACCTAAACATTTTGCGTTTACATGCCACTGTAACCGTATTGAGAAAAAATCGATCTACGTTTTCTAGAACGCAACTAAAACACAATAAGACCTGAATGCCCATTTACATGTGGTAAATTGAGTACGGTAACCATATTCAAATCTATTTTAATACTCCATGTAAACGTAGTAAATATTTACGAGAATGAACGACTTGAATACGACCTGCACCCGAGATTTAGAACCAATATTTTGGGGAAAAAAGTGCGGGTGGTATTCAGGATTATACGGTACATTCTTTGCCACTGAACAACAATGGTGACCATTTTCTCTGAAGGTCTGTAGTGGACTGAGGCTGTACACTTCTGCTATATTTGACTGTGGCACAGTGTTCTCTGCACAATCTAGAATTTAGCTTTATTGAGGGTTTTGGCATGTGTAACTCATAATCCTCTAAGACCACCGTCCAATAACAGCCTTACAATTCAAGAGAGGAAGGACATAAAACACTGGTCTGGAACATAAATATAACATAAATACATCCCACTAATATTACTTTTAAGGCTTTCCAAGATTTTGGAGCTTATGGGCCCCAGGACCTATGTGCAGTGTTCTCCCCAGAAATGCTATGTAATGTGGAATGCTATGTAAAATATGAATTTGATAACATTTCCGTTTATTCCCCTCAGCACATTTACAATATCAGACAAGTAACCATTAACTGTAAATTTGAACTATATTAGTGTTATCACAAACAAAACATAAGAGTATTTTGAACTGCTAGGGTTCTACTGCATGTTCATAATCATGTAACACCAGGGCTTACCTATTGGCTGCCGTGGAGTGCCATACGAGTTTGCAACATCATGTGATAAAGACGTAGATTCCCATAGGGAACCTGAAATTTTTGTCCCGAATGAGTAAATTTATAATACCAATATTGTTGGTCCGTTATTGGACATTATAAATTTTCCAGCTAACTCATTCCTGGTTGCCAGCATTTCACCCCAGTGTGCTAAGTTGGGCTCATCATTTGGTAAATAGTACACCTACCAATACATATGGCTAGTGCATTCTGTGGAGGCCATTGTGTAGGCTAGTATTTGTTGTTTAATGTTGTATATCATAATATTCTGAATAGAATTTACCTTGTAATAAATGTGGATTGGTGTTCATTCTTTTCAAGTATGGTGTTGCTAGTATTAGTGTTCCCATGCTTTTTAAAGAAAAAATGCCTTCATGTTTCGTTCATAGTTGCAAGTCCAGTTACAAACAAATGGTAAGCATGTTTTTCAGAGCCCGTTAAGGCAGAGGAGGACTTGCGAAGTGGATGAAATTGATTGCTAAAAAGGATGAACGGGGACTTTGGTGTTGTTACTTTGTTTGCGATTGTCATATTTCTGGTGACTTAAGATGCATTTATTACTTACGGAAAAACAGGTTGAATTATCTAGACAGAAATGGACTGTAAAACCCAGAGTAAGACCTCCTTTTTCCTTCCATATTTATTGAAATACCTTTCTTAGGTTACAAAGGCAAGGGATTCATCAAGAAAAAGACAGCATGAGCAAATTAATATTGAAGCTAGACGAAATTGGAACTGTGTACCGAGGGTCATTCTGATGCAAGTTATCACCCATAAGAGAAATTCAATGAGTCACTAGCCAGAGAAACAATAAGTCCGGTTTCTTGGCTGAATGGTCAGTATTTTGGTCCTCAATTTAGAAGGCCCCAGGTTGGATTCCCAGCTGGGTCAAGTTTTTATTTGTTTGGTTTATTCCTCTAGCTCCAGGGCTGGTGTTTGTGACCATCTGCAGTTAACGAGCACATGTCCAGCTCCATGGCTAAATGGTTAGCATGCTGGCCTTTGGTCACAGGGGTTCAGGTTTTGATTCCCAGCAGGGTTGGGAATTTTAACCATAATTTGTTAATTTCCCTGCACGGGGACTGGGTGTATGTGTTGTCTTCGTCATCATTTCATCCTCATCACGACCCGCAGGTCGCCTACGGGAGTCAAATCAAATACCTGCATCAGGCCTCTTCGGAGGCCACACACCATTATTATTATTATTATTATTATTATTATTATTATTATACCGATTACATCACATTACCAACCATCTCAGAAACAGCAATAGCAAATACACCGCTGTACGTTGTGTTGGCATCAGGAAGGGTAAAACTGGACCAAATACGTATCTAGTGGTGACCCCAATAAATTGGTATTAAACTCAGAGAAAAGTAACAAGAGAAACAACATAAGCATTTTTCAGCTTTCCCAGTTATTTCCGGGGTTGCTGCAGCTACTCTGGCTAGTTTTGGTTTTCGCCAGCCTTCTGGGTGGGAAGTCAGCAGCTAAGCCACCGAGCTAATCTCGCCTCCCCAGCAAGATAATATCTAGCTTTAAAAAAAAAAAAAAGTGAGTAGGTTAAGTAATATTGCTGTGTTCAGCTGTAGAAAGATCTTCAGGCAGCTCAAGCTTAAGTATTTTAACAAGAAAGTGAACTTAAGGATACCAAACACCAGCTGTCAGGACAGTCTAACTTAAGCAGAAAACAAACAAAATTGTAGATACAGTGATTAGATGTAATTTTAAGAATAACACAGGTGTGCATTATGAGAGTGAGTTTCTTCTTGACTGCCCTGTACTGAATATAAAATCACCAGTCAGTTGCTGGAATATTTAACGATTTTCTTCCATAACCCAGAGAAAGTTACCTTGTTTTTTGTCGTGGGCAGGCTAGCTGATTTCTAACAGTTTAGGCGGCTAATTAGTTTTAGTGAAAATAGCTTACATTGTCTGAGTGGCAGGAGTGTATCATACAAACAAGGTCGAGGTCAGTATCCCTTAGCTATTTGTTTACCATAAATCTTTATATTTTGTTAATTTTGTCTCACATTTCATAGAAGCAAGGATGTTTGTTAGTGGCCACAGATCCAGAATAAAATAGGAAAAGTAGAAACATTATAAAAGTAAAGTGGAAACAGCACTTTTTTGTGCTCTTGCAAAATGGTTAAAACGTTGGAGCTTCTCTGAGAATTTTTAGAAATGTGGTAAGTTGTGTATGTATGTGGTGGTGAGAGTGATTATTGTTTTGAGGATGAACAACTCGACAGCTACCTTCTTTAACACCAATATGAAGGAAATAGTGAGGTGTGACACTTTGAAGAATGAAGGTATTGGCACAAGGAGGGTAGGGCCACGAGGATTTGAAAATGAAGACTCCTAGGCCTTGCAAACCCAATACCATCACTGTCGGAAAAGAACAAGATTTGACCAAGGGAAGTTAGGTAGGGAGGATGAGGGCAACGAGCCTGACACAAGTAAGTGGAAGCAATGGCAGACTTAGCTATTGGACCCATGGTTGCCAATCCACACTCCCAAGATGGATGCCCCTGGGTCTCCTTTTAATAACCTTTTATGACATGCAAGGAATACCATGGTTGTATTCTACTGCCTGCGTTCACAGGGGATTTATGTATGTAATGGGCTTTCTTCTTGCGTGAGAAAGTGCCAATGGTGTGAATTTGTTTAAGGTGGATCCCAATTTGCAAGGAAGAGACCCACACACTGATCTCAGAGCCAAATCCAAGATCTTAAATGGAAATGCCAGACTCAAATCAGAGAAATGAACAGTTGGTGGCAACAGAAAGTTCAAGAACTTCAAAGGTTGTCCAATGCAAGAGTCCTGCGAAACTTATATGCAGCAATGTATGGACCAATTTGTTCTTCAATAGGAACTCTAAAATCAGCCAACAATGCTGCCATCTTTACTGATAGCTAGGACATCTTGAAGCACTGGAAATAACACTTCTGCCCTTTTAAATCACAATGCTACCACTGGTGAACATTTCCTCCTTGATATGCTACAACAGCCTCTCTCAGCCATAAACAGCAGTCTCACTATCATACCAGGAATTCTGTAAGGCTCTTAACAAACTGTAACTCTGGAAAACATCTGGACCAGTCCAATGGAATTGATTCAATGTGGGGGCTTATCCTGAAAGAAAAGGCTCTTCACACTAATCCATTTAATCTGGGAAACTCGGCAAGGACCTGGTGATCATAAGAATGCTACTATTATCACCATATTGAAGAAAGATGATTGCTGTGTATGTGGCTCCATTGTATATTCCTGCTATCCGTAGCTGGCAAACGTCTTGCAAGGATTGTACTTAGTCATATCCAGGTTATCAGAGAAGATTCTTCCCGAGTTTCAGTGTGTTTTCCATGCCTCAAGAGGCACTATTGACATAATTTCCTGTACATGGCAACTCCAAGAAAAATGCAGAGAATGTTAGCAACCTCTTTACTTAGTGGTTTATGATCTGGGAAAGGCCTTTGACTCTGTCCTGAAGCCTGCTATGTGGGCTGTGTTGAGAGACTTTAGTTGCCCTCAGCTGTAAGCTCGTATTCAGGAGATAGTTCGTTTGAACCCCACTGTCGGCAGCCGTGAAGATGGTATTCCGGGGTTTCCCTTTTTTAAATCCTTCCCACTCTTAGCCCTTTCCTATGCCATCATCGCCATAAGACCTATCTGTGTCGGTGCGATGCAAAGCTCTCCATCCACGAACCTACTACGGTGGCGTAGCAGAGGGAGAGTTGATACTCCCAGGTGGTGGATAGGGGGGTCGTAACCGGCTTGCCGGCGGACTTGAGGGAAATAAAATACTTCTCGCAGACCAAACACACTACCCCCTGCGGGTGGGGGACGCGCATGTAAAAATGCACCCGCGGTATCCCCTGCCTGTCATAAGAGGCAACCAAGGGATGATCAAATTAGAACCATGAGACTACTTGTAATTAGTACTATCATGCAGGTAACACCATGGGTTGCATATACTTGCGCGTAATACCACTATGTTAGGTACGCAATAGGTTTGTGATTAGTAGCGACAGTGTGTGAATCAGGATGAGGGTCTTACAGTACCTGTGTGATTCGTACCCCTATATGAGCAACACCATGGTTCTACCTTGCCTATGCTTAGTTTCCCTTATGTGAGGAATACCACGGGATATTTCGGGTCCCTGTGGTTAGTCCACTTATGTGAAGAACGCCATAGGTTTGCGTTGCCTGTAAATAGCGCCGCAATGTGTGAAACATCATCGGTCTGTGTTACACGTGCGCATTACACTGCCTGTGAATAGTACCATAATGTGTGGAATACCGCAAGTCTACGCTACTTTTGATTAGTATCGTCAAATGACAAATAACATGGTACTACTTTCCTAGCGATAAGTACCATTATGAGGTGCCGATGACCTGGATTTTGACCCTGTTTTGACTACATGCATAATCGATTCAGCATCGTGCTGTAGAAGCAGTCCCTTTGTCAGTAGTACTATTGTTTTGTGCCAGCTTCTTTGCACTGTGGGTCGGTTCCACTGATCGTTTTAAATTCATATCCATCCATTCATTCTTCGTCCTCACGCTTTGAATTCTGGTCAGTGGAGGATTTTGGACTTTAAATTTGTCACATTTCGTCTCATTCCATACTATTAGGGGCCGATGACCTTGATGTTAGGCCCATTTAAACAAGCCTCATCATCATCATCAAAGCTCTCCATGTCTGGTGAGGTTCTCTATCAGACAGAATATATCTGATGATTTTCCTATCACATGGATTGAAGCAAGGGTGTGTACTTACCCCAACACTCGCTCTGTACATGGCTGCTATGATTTGTGATGCATCATGTGCCAACCCTTCTGGCATTGATTTAAGGTATTGCCTTCATGGAAGTGTCTCCAGCTTGACCAGACTTCGTTCACATCGCTTAACTCATGATCAGGATACCTGAACTGCAGTATGCTGATGACCATGCATCACCTGCTCTTACACCTGAGGAGCTACAGCAGTCAGTCAATAGTTTCAAAAGGGCATATGATCATTTTAGCCTCACCATCAATACACAAAATACCAAGAATCTTGTCCAACCTGTCCCAGGAACTAGTCTTGCAGAGACGTGACTCTGGAACAAGTAGAACACTAATCTTACCTTGGGAGCATCTTATCTACTGTAAACGATGCACCTCAGAAGAGGATGTGGAAAATAGACTCCATGCTGCTTATAAGGCATTTGGTCAGCTATCCAACTGAGTTGTTTGGAATAAAGATCTAACATTTCATTCCCAACTAATGATCAATAAAGCATTTATTATTACGTTACTCTGTGGATGTGAAACCTGGACCCTGTACCACCGTGACATCAAGATACTCATGAGTTTTCATCAACAGAAACTTAATTCCATCTTAAATATCAAATGGGAGAATGTTGTCTCTAATCTTGCAATTCTTGAGGAAGCAGGCATGAACAGTTTTTTGCTAGGGGCTTTGTCGCACCGACACAGATAGGTCTTTTGGTGACGTGATGAACAGTTTAGAAGTCTTTATGATTGGCCACTAGCTTCGGTGGACTGTGCATGTCCGCCCTATGAGCAACACCAGGCTTCCTCATCAATTCCTGTATGATGAACTTCCGTCAGGCACAGGTCCCCATGTTGCACCTCTGAAGAATTAAGACCCACTTAAAAAGACTGTGCTGGTCACAAACATCAACCTTCAAATCTGAGACAACTTGCCTAGGATCAGTTGCTTTGGCATCAAACCACCTATACTCTGAACTATTTGAGCAAGAGCATCGCGAGTATGAATAGGCTAACTGCCAGATATGTTTACTTCGTTAGCTTCAGCCTCGTCCTCCATATATCGAGCACAGTCTGTATGAATACATATTTCATGCTAGAAGTGGCTTGCTCAGTCATCAGAGGTACAAGCATAAAAAGCATTGAGTAGATTGCATGCAGGAGAAATGGTATACTACCAAGCAAGTGGCGACACTGTTTGGGTCACGTAGTTGTCAGCTTGTATTTGGGAGATAATGGGTTCGAACCCCACTTCCAGTTGTCCATGGTTTACCATTTTCATACGTGGCAAATGTACCTTACTGAAGCCTACAGTTGTTCTTCCCACTCCTAGCTCTTTTCTGTCTCATCGTTGCCACAGGACCTATCTGTGGCGGTGCAGCGTAAAGCAAATTGTAATAGAAATAAAGAAAAATCATGTATTGGAACACAAGTAACAATCAACGGTAATGTATGTAATATTCTAATTCTTACTTAACATATGGATATTTAGGGGCCTTTTAACAGGGCATCCTTGTATTTAAAGGTTTTTCTTTGTTAGATCTTGCTTTGTTTTTAATGTTTCCTTCATATCAATATTCTTTAAAAAAATGTATTTGTGTCAGAAATGAGATATAGTACATAGTAGGCCTACATACAGAAGCATATCATCTTTCAAAATGTATCTGTCATAATTATGGATGTTGTGTAATGTAGCTGTATCTACCAAGCTGCACTTTACTGCTTCAGCTTTGCACATCGCAGTCGGAGTGAGAGACATCTCGCAGGAGAACACGTGGACTACATGAGATATTGCACTTCCTTCCTCTCTTCTATACAGTATGGTATTGCATTGTGTCTTAATCTCTGAATATACTATACAGAATTTTACCTTGTTCATATTTCTTTTGCAGTTATTGTAAAAGCCACAAATGGGCCGCGTTACGTTGTGGGATGTCGACGGCAGCTGGACAAACTGAAATTGAAATCTGGGACACGTGTAGCTCTTGATATGACCACCTTAACTATAATGCGGTACCTGCCTCGTGAAGTAGATCCTCTGGTGTACAATATGTCTCACGAGGATCCTGGAGATGTAACATACTCCGCAATTGGTGGTTTAAATGAGCAAATTCGAGAACTGAGAGAGGTTTGTAGAGATTGTCTTTTACTGTTTTCATTTTTGTCGTTGCCCTTTCTGCTCTTCTCTAGTTCCGCACTGCCTTGTCCTGTGTATCATATTTTCATACTTCACATAAATTAAAATGAAAAAGCACAAATATTTTATATAAAACAAATTTTAAGTTTTACTGTCTGTTACCAACTTTGTCAAAGTGCTCAAATATTTGGTTCTAATGGTGCAAATGTTGGGTAGTATTGATGTATGATCACTAGGACCCAGAAGCTCATGCATTCACTTTTTTTTCGTAGGGGTTAGGTGTATATCAACTGGGTCATGTGCTGATTTCCCGCTTCCATACGTCAGAAATCACTAAACTCTAAGTCCTGAAAGGACTAGATTTAGGCTGTGATCATTCTCCAACAAAATTTTCCCTGGATGTTATCCCTGAAAAAATAACCTTTACAAGCAAGCACCACAGCAAAGTTCAAGATAGAGGTTATTAAAAACAATGAAAACTTGAAAAAAGAAACAGAACAATTAGATCCACAAAATTTGATAAAATTTCAAGCAGGACTCTTAAAAACAGCCAAGAACATAGCACCACTCACAATAACAAGAAAAAACCCATGGTGGACAGATGAATGTGACAAGTTAATTCAACTTGCGCAACAAACATGGCATAATTGGTCATGCAATAAAACTCCAGCCACTTTTCAAGAACTTCAATATGTTAGAAGGGTAGTTACAAAATCAATAAGGAAAATTTGTAAGCAAGTGAGGATATAAAATTGCCATTTGTAGAAGATAACTTTAAAGAATATAATTAAGGCATTATTATAGAACTTTCAAACAAAAGTAAACCAAATATCCCTCCCCCCCCCCCCCCATCACTCCATTTTGCGCATGAAAATGGAGAAACAGCTTATACCATTGATGATAACTGTAAAATCCTCGCAGCATACTTTTCCAAATTACTTAACAGTGAAATTCCTTTGGAAAAGTTTCAGTTCACTTTTTATCAAAATAATGATTCAACCCCACTGACTGCCCAAGAAATTAGAGAAACCATTCAGTCTTTTAAAAATAACAAGGCCTCAGGAGAAGATCAAATAACTACAGAACTTCAGAAAAATGCAGGGAAGAAATTCATCAAAAAACTTCAAAAAAATTGTTGGACATTTGGCAATCTGAAAGGATTGCCAATTGTTGGAAACTGGCAATAATACACCCCATACACATAAAAGGAAGTAAAACTGATCCCATTTTCACTTATGAAAAAACTAAATTTATGACACACATCAAAACTGCTCCACCTGAACTTACCATTGATAAGACTAAGGAATTTAAGTACTTAGGTGAATGGATCACTGAAAATGGCAATGAAACTAAATCTTCAAGCTTTCAGAAAATGAAAGAATGTTTATAATAAAAAATGTTTGTCCTCGAACAGTAAAATTTGTCATTACACAATGATCAAACCTGAAGTACGTTGTGCTTCAGAAACACTCAGTTTGCATCATAAAAATTTAAAGGAACGATTAAAAGTTAAAGAAAGGAAAATCATGAGAAAAATCTTAGAGCCAAAAATTAAAAATGGAATACATTACCTCAAACCCAACTTGGAAATATATTTCAAAATATCTAAACTTACTGATACAATGAGACTGTGACAAATTCAGTTTGTAAGCCGTTTGGAAAGAATGAGTAACAACAGGCTTACTTATCGAATACACAAATTTTTGCAAATCAAACGTACAAGATCAAAATGGTATAAGCAAGTAGAAAAAGACCTCACTGAATTAGGATCACCAAATCTGCAGGATAGGAATATAAACAGGAACATTTTTCACACACGGGGATTTGAGAAAGACGGAAGAAACCAACACGACATACTTGGCCGGAGGAACAGAAATCTCAACAATCGATGTAAATGTAGAACTATTTGGCAGGAAGGAAAGCTCAACAAATTACGCGTGGTCCTAAGTGACCCATTTGTGCAGAAGGACAAGACGTATGCTTATACATTGTCCGTCTTACTAATAAAAAGTCCTTATACAGTTTTTTAACACGTGTATAATTATACAGTGAATAAACCCTGTATAAGTTTTATATTTTTCTTACTAATAAACGTGGTATACGCATTGTATTACTGTACAACACGTATACACTCGTTCCAAGGCGTAGGAATCTCTTCCTGCAGTTCACTGGCGTTTTTCGCACGTTCACCGCCTTTATAATCACTCCTGCTGGTTATGTACGAGCAAATCTTTCCGGAAAGTCACGCAGTTGCACGGCATATCGAAAAGGCAGTGGCAACAAAAAGTGAAACAGCTGGAAATTGGCTTATACTGATATCAATATTTCTTCAGCTTGCTTGTGTAATGAACGCCAAAAAATAAATGGAAAAGCTTAAGAAAAGATCAATAGCTCCTAACTGGGATAGTACGGAAAACATATTCAATTGTAATTGAATCGGCGAGTTGAAAAGTGTACACATTCCAAAATCCTTACTTTTCAGTAGAAAGGAAAACCTGTTTTGTAGCTAAAAGAAAGATTTGATCAAAAAGTTTCTATTAGGCATTTATACATCATTTTTCTGTGTATTCAAGTACAAAGTATGGAAATCATATTACACACGGTTTTCAAGTTATACCATTTTTTATGTTGAGGAATATGTCCCTTTTTATACTCAAATTTGAGAAAGATCTTTGTAGAGGCAGATACTGTATAATACAGTAAACTCGCAATTTCAAAAGTCTATTAAGCAGTAACACATTATTAGCCCTACACAAAAATACGCCCAACCCTCATTTCTTTTATCGTTATTCATTGTCGTTCTGTGAGACAGCTGAAAATGGGCTTATATTAATATCAATATTTCTTCAGCTTGCTTGTGTAATGAATGCCAAAAAAGAAATGGAAAAGCTCAAGAAAAGATGAATTGCTACTGTCTATATAGTACAGAAAATGTAAACAATTGTAATTGAATCGGCGAGTTAAAAAGGGTACGGTACACATTCCAAAATCCTTACTTTTCAGGAGAAAGGAAAAACTGTTTTATAGCTTAAAAGAAAGGTTTGATCAAAAAAGTTTCTATTAGGCATTTATACATCATATTGCTGCGTATTCAACTACAAAGTATGGAAATCATATTATGTACGGTTTTCAAGTTATACCTTTTTTTATGTCGATGATTATGTCCCGTTTTATACTCAAATTTGAGAAAGATCTTTGTAGAGGCAGATAATGTCGTTGTTGTTGTTTTTGTTTGAGTCATCAGTCCATAGACTGGTTTGATGCAGCCCTCCATGCCACCCTATCCTGTGCTAACCTTTTCATTTCTACGTAACTATTGCATCCTACATCTGCTCTAATCTGCTTGTCATATTCATACCTTGGTCTACCCCTACCATTCTTACCACCTACACTTCCTTCAAAAACCAACTGAACAAGTTCTGGGTGTCTTAAGATGTGTCCTATCATTCTATCTCTTCTTCTCGTCAAATTTAGCCAAATCGATCTCCTCTCACCAATTCGATTCAGTATCTCTTCATTCGTGATTCGATCTATCCATCTCACCTTCAGCATTCTTCTGTAACACCACATTTCATAAGCTTCTATTCTCTTTCTTTCTGAGCTAGTTATCGTCCATGTTTCACTTCCATACAATGCCACGCTCCACACGAAAGTCTTCAAAAACATCTTTCTAATTCCGATATCAATGTTTGAAGTGAGCAAATTTCTTTTCTTAAGAAAGCTCTTCAGGGTGTACACTTGTATGGAAAACCTGGGAAACAGGGAAATGGCAGGGAATTAGATAATTAATGGGAAAACCTGGAAATGTCAGGGAATTCAGGAAAAATTGGAAATTCATTCTTCTGCCAGATAAAATTGACATACCGTATTTATCTGTGTAATACAAACATATTTTTCAGTTTTTATGACATTAATCTAGGGCATGTCTTTTATGCCAGGAATAAATTTTAATGAAAAAGTGTGATCTCGAATGTGAAGTAATCTATAATATCAATAGCTATATGATTGATCGATCGAATTTTCAATGTTTTGATCTGCTTACTATTGAATATTCTGTGTTGTTGGAGAATGGTGAGCTTGATGAATTAGACCTATATTGCATTCTCAGTTTTTTCCAGTAATGTTTCCAGGCTCTGAAACAGCTTCGAAAGTTCAACTGCACAGAACAAAAGTTGCATATACAATCACTCATGGTTTGGCTCTCTATTTCCATAAACAAGTTCTTGAGATGGGTAGTAAGTGCACACATTTCACCATTGGGTTTGACGAGTCACTGAATAAAGTTTCTCAGATAGGCCAAATGGAACTTGTAGTTCATTGTCAATCCTGATACTAATGAAGTATGCACTTCTTATTTTGATTCCATGTTTCTTGGTCACTCTACCTCCTCAGATTTGTTAATGGTGTTTTGCAAGCACAGCAAAGACCGTATCTAAAAAAATTACTAATTTCAGTGGATGGTCCAAATGTTAATAAAATGTTCTTTCAGGATTTTGGTAATTTATTAGATGATCTAGATGTTCCTATTTTGTTGAACATTGGATCTTGTGGCTTGCATAGTGTGCACAATTCATATAAAATGGCAGTAAAAGAAACCCAGTGGAATATTGCAGAATTTCTTCGTGCTCTTCACTTCTTGTTTTGCTACGCTCCTGCAAGTCGTGCTGATTCTATACATTATTCAGGTTCAAACGTATTTCCTTCGAAATATTGTGCTATAAGATGGCTTGAAAATTTTCAAGTCATTGAACATGCTATAGATATCCTACCTAATGTCGAAAAATATGTGGAAGGAACAAACAGAGACAAGAAAATCCCAAGCTGTAACAGCTTCAAAATAGTATAAACTTCACTTAAAGTAAGGTTCTTAAGGCCAAGTTGTCATTTTTATTATCACTTGTTGGAGATTTGGAACCATTCCTAAAAGTTTCAGACAGGTCTCCCATTTACATCACTCCTTTATGAATCTTTCATTGATGATAAATATCATGACAAGGTTTGTAAAGTCTGAGACACTGCAGTCTTCAGAAGATCTCCTAAAACGTATTTAGACAGGAAGGAAAATCTTCTGCTTGCATCTACAATTGACATAGGTTATGCTGCTAAAGCAGCACTTCGTGGCAATCCTGGATTAAATGATAGAGATATATTAGTGTTTTGCACAGATTGTCTAAGAGGAATGGTAGCTTTGTGCAAATAGTTACTGGAAAGGTCACCGCTGGCATATCGTCGTCGTCATCTGCAGTTTCCAGCTGTTGGCCGTATCTGCTCACCGCTAGCATACAAACTGACTAAATTAATTTCTTGTTTCGATCCAAGTGTAGCCAAGTAGCCTCTAAGCAGCAGACTGCTAAGGATAGCTTTAAATGCCTTTGTTGAAAACAAATGGATCTCGGGTAATGAAGCCGTTCATGTACAAAGGGAGTTCACTTCTGTTTGTGAGAATGATACTTTGAAAGAAGTGAATTCTTTGTATTCTAAAGACGAGAGGTTAGATCACTTTTGGCTCCGCACTGTTCTTCCAATAGTAAATTTGAAAACAGAAAAGTTGGCTTCATTTCTCAAAATGATACTAATATTGTTTCATGGAAATGCTTCACTTGAATGTGGTTTTCCTGTTAATAAAGAAATTATAGTAGGGAACATGCTACAAGTATCCCTTGTAGCACAAAGAATAATATATTATTCTATCCCAAACCCTGGTGGAATTGAAAAGGTCTCCATTAATAACATGCTCCATGCTGCAAGGAGTGCTCATGCTTTGTACATTCAAAATCTAAAGGAGAAACGTGAAATATTGGTAGTAGAAGATTCTTTGCAAAAAATAAGAGAAAGGCCACTTTGTTGCCGAAGGAATTAGAAGAAAAGAAGTGGAGGGTGATGGCAGAAGCTCGAGTCGTTGATGGCTACAAAGAAGTTTCTTCGCTGAAGCAGTAATGGTAATACATTTAAAAAAAACTTAAAGTGAATTTAATCAGACTAAATTAAACTTCCAAGTTTTAATATGCACATTAATTGCTCATTTATTTTTTTGGATGTTATTACTGACACTTCCTTTATAATTATGTTTTTTGTCATGTGTCAGGAAAAAAACTAGTTTTTATGTCTGGAAAACAGGGAAATGTCAGGGAATTTTAAAATCTGAATTTGGTGGACACCCTGGCTCTTCCTTGCTTGTGCTAGTCTGCATTTTAAGTCCTCCTTACTTCTGCCATCGTTAGTTATTTTACTACCCAAGTAACAATATTCATCTACTTCCTTTAAGACTTCGTTTCCTAATCTAATATTTCCTACATCACCTGCCTTCGTTTGACTACACTCCATTACTTTTGTTTTGGACTTATTTATTTTCATCTTGTACTCCTTACCCAAGACTTCATCCATACCATTCAGCAACTTCTCGAGATCTTCTGCAGTCTCAGATAAAATAACAATATCATCAGCAAGTCTCAAGGTTTTGATTTCCTCTCCTTGGACTGTGATTCCCTTTCCAAATGTCTCTTTGATTTGCTTTACTGCCTGTTCTATGTAAACATTGAAAAGGAGAGGGGACAAACTGCAACCTTGCCTCTCTCCTTTCTGGATTGCTGCTTCTTTTTCAAACCCCTTGATTCTTATCACTGCAGACTGATTTTTATACAGATTGTAGATAATTCTTCGTTCTCGGTATCTGATACCTATCATCTTTAGAATCATAAATAGCTTGATCTAATCAACATTATCGAATGCCTTTTCTAGATCTACGAATGCCATGTACGTGGGCTTGTCCTTCTTGATTGGATCCTCTAAGATCAGACGTAAAGTCAGGATTGCTTCACGTGTTCCTACATTTCTTCTGAAGCCAAATTGATCTTCTCCCAACTCAGCTTCAACTTGTTTTTCCATTCTTCTGTAAATAATACGTGTTAAAATTTTGCAGGCATGAGATACTAAACTAATGGTGCGGTAGTTTCCACACCTGTCAGCACCGGCTTTCTTGGGAATAGGTATAACAACATTCTGCCGAAAATCGGATGGGACTTCTCCTGTCTCATACATGGTTTTCCGTGCTTTCCCATTTTCACACCAGGCAAATGCTGGGGCTGTACCTTAATTAAGGCCACGGCCGCTTCCTTCCAACTCCTAGGCCTTTCCTATCCCATCGTCGCCATAAGACCTATCTGTGTCAGCGCGACGTAAAACCCCTAGCAAAAAAAAAAAAATTGATACCTTCCAGTGTCTCCAGGTCTCATCCACGTATACAGCCGTCGTTTGTGGTGTTTGAATCAAGTATTGGCAAGGACTAAATTATGATCAGTGCAGAATCCAACCAGCCGACTTCCTTTTTCGTTCCTTTGTCCCAATCCAAATTCTCCTACTGTACTAGCTTCTCTTCCTTGGCCTACCACTGCATTCCAGTCTCCCATCACAATTAGATTCTCGTCACCTTTTACATATTGTATTAAATCTTCTATCTCCTCACATATTCTTTCAATTTCTTCATCATCCGCTGAACAAGTAGGCATATAGACCTGCACTATTGTGGTGGGCATTGGTTTGGTGTCTATCTTGACGACAATAATTCTTTCACTATGCTGGTCGTAGTAGCTTACCCGCTGCCCTATTTTCTTATTCATTATTAAACCAACTCCTGCATTTCCCCTGTTTGATTTCGTGTTGATAATTCGGTAGTCGCCTGACCAAAAATCTTGTTCTTCCTGCCAACGTACTTCACTTATACCAACTACATCTAACTTTAGCCTATCCATCTCCCTTTTCAGATTCTCTAACCTACCACAACGATTCAAACTTCTAACATTCCACGCTCCGACTCGCAGAATGTCAGTATCCATCTTCCTCCCCACCCGGAGATCCGAATGGGGGACTAGTTTACCTCCGGAATATTTTACCCGGGAGGAAGCCATCATCAGTATATCATTCATAGAGAGCTGCATGTCCTCGGAAGGTAGTTACGGCTGTAGTTTCCCGTTGCTTTCAGCCGTGTAGCAGTATCAACACAGCTAAGCCATGTTGAGTATTATTACAAGGCCGTATCGGTCGATCATCTAGACTGCCGCCCTTGCAACTACCGAAAGGCTGCTACCCCCCTTTCGATGAACCATTCGTTAGTCTGGTCTCTCAACAGATACCTATCCGATATGGTTGCACCTGCGGCTCGGCTATCTGCATCATTGGGACACGCAAGCCTCCCCACCGCGGCAAGGTCACGTGGTTCGCAGAGGAATGTATAATACAGTAAACTCGCAATTTCAAAAGTCTATTAAGCAGGAACACATTATTACACAAAAATACGCCCAACCATCATTTCTTTTATCGTTATTCATTGTCATTCCGTGAGACAGCTAGCTGGAAATAGGCTTATATTGATATCAACATTTCTTCAGCTTGCTTGTGTAATGAACGCCAAAAACGAAATGGAAAAGCTTAAGAAAATATCAAAAGCTCCTATATGGGATATTTCGGGAAAAAACGTAAGCAATTGTAATTGAATTGGCAAGTTGAAAAGGGTACGGTACACATTCCAAAATCCTTACTTTTCAGGAGAAAGGAAAAACTGTTTCCTAGCTTAAAAGAAAGGTTTGATCCAAAAAGTTTCTATTAGGCACTTATACATCATATTTCTGCGTATTAAACTACAATGTATGGAAATCATATTACGTTACCATTTTTTATGTCGAGGAATATGTGCCTTTTTAGGGTACTCAAATTTGATAAAGGTCTTTGTAGAGGCAGATAATGTATAATAAACTCGCAATTTCAAAAGTCTATTAAGCAATAGCACATTATTACACAAAAATACGCCTAACCATAATTTCTTTTATAGTCATTCATTGTCATTCCGTCTCTTTAAAGTGTTTTACTTTACGAAGATGTCTAGCCTCCATAACCTCTGAATGGTGTATGTCTTCTATGTTTAAAATACCGTGAAGATCATCAACATTATCGCCCATTCTTTCAATGTGTGTTCAATGTTATATGGATAAGTCAAATATTTCACCACTATCATATTACTGTAGACAATTAATACCACAAAAATAAACTGCTCACTCGTTTCTTTTTCCGCTACTTGCTGCTGTAGAGCGCTTATACAAGGGTACTGGTCTGTATAAGCATTTCAATGAACAACTATACCAGATGTATACACAGGAGGCTTATACGCGGTTTATTAGTAACGAATTTGACATAAACGGTGTATAAACCTTGTATAAATGTTATACACCGTTTATTAGTAAGATGGTGTGTATATAATTAACGGAATATTTTTACTGGGCTGAGTAACTCAGGCGGTTGACCCCAACATGGCCGGTTCGATTCTGGCTCAGTCCGGTGCTCAAATACATCAGTCCCGTGTCATTACATTTACGACACGTAAAAGAATTCCTGCAAGACTAAATTCCAGCACCTCGGTGTCTCCGAAAGCCATTAACATGAGATAATGGAATTTTCAGTTGTTTGAATGTGATTTTATTGTGCATGTAACTGCATATTTTCATGATTTTCTTTTGTGTCACGTTTTCAATATTTTAATTCCCATGTAGCATATTTTTAACTAGTTTTAAGGTTCTCTAATTTTTTCCATCTGGACAATTCAGTTGGCAGCAACATTGTGTGGGATGATGAAACTCATCATGTGCAGAGAAATGTTGCTGATTTCATATGGTGAATCCCCTGTTGCATCATCCTTGCATGTTTTGCGCAAGGCTGGGAAGCCCGTAGCTTGCTCAGATGGTGATGTGAACTGGCTGCGTGCTAGACAAATTAAGTTATGCATATGATGTGTGTGTTAAAAGTGAAACCTTTATACAAATTCTGTTAATTATACTGAAATATGCGGAAGACACGATTTCTGAAAATGGGGATGAGGATAACAATTACACACTAAGTAAACATGATGATTCTGGCGCTTCAGGCTAGTAAATGTAGAAAATGAGCTAATTTCAAATTGGTGTGAAGTGTAACGTTGTTTTATATCTCTTCCTTGAAGTGGGTTCTGTAATACTATTTTATACCGCTTCCTAAAAATGTGGGTATTTCCCATATACCTACAGCAACTTGATGCAACCCAGTCGTCAAACAAAGAACAGTGGGAATGCAAATTCCTGGTTGTAAATAAGGATACCGGTGCCAATTGACTAATTGGATTAGAATCTGCATTAGCGTGTTCCAGTAGATGTGCCCACAAAGTCAAATTTCAAAATATTAACCGAACTGGCATCCACAGCTGCGTCAGATTTTTTTTTGTTTATAAAACATATTATTTTCATAAATTTATATTAAAATTGCTGCACTATTATGATAATTAAAACTCATTTTTGTGTAGAAGAAAGTGTGATCTTTCTATGCATTCCAAAAGTTATAATCATATCTTACCCCAGCATTGAAAAATTTTCACAAACCATTAAAAATCCTGCGATTTTTGGAGGGTAGTACATTCAAATAGGGCCGCCTCCAATGTGTTAATTAATTTACAGCAGCAGTTTTCAGATGACTTAATATCTACAGACAATAGGGTACTGTTTTGTGGAGCATGTCAGAAAAATATAGAGTGAGAAGCAGCAGGTGGCCGTGGAGAATGTATTAGCCAAGGATATTGCCTGTGGTCTTTATAGGATTACTTTTAAATGATGTATTCTTCAGCATAATAGGGTTGTGATTGTGGTTATTTATATTGATTTTTATACGATACTATGTTATCTGTGTGTTCGTCAGTATATTTTTTGATATAATCTTTTCAAATTGAATGTGTGTACATCTTCAGTCTGGGAAGCCATATTTGTTTATTTACTTATAGTGCTTAGTTACCATAGCACTTGAATGATCAGCTGGTGATCACGTAAGTAAGGTTAACTGAAGTTTATATACCTCTGCTGACACATCATGCATTGAGATGGATGATTCAAACAGAAGTAATGTTTCAGCTAATGACAAAAGTAATTCCTCTCAGCCTGTGTGTAACCATTGCGGGCAACTGTTTAAGTCCACTCGGGGGGTCAATATTCATATCTCAAAAGCACATCCGAATGAGCACCGAACACGGCTAGTGAATAGACAGACAGCTGGGGAATCGAACCACCAAGTAAATACTGAAATAAATTTAGGAACATCTGTAGAACAAGTGCATGAATCTAGAAAAGAAATAAAACAACAAAACACACATAACTCGTACTACCAAGAGCAAATGGTAATATGGAGGGAAAGGCTACAAGGTGACATCAATGATTCTGAATTTTTCTTACTTGTAGAAGACTTCCTAAAGAGTCTGTCCACTGCAATTGATATTTTTCCTGGGCCTAAACACCCAGCAAGGAAATCGTATGTTAATACGGAAAAAGGATATAAACAAAGTTCAAATCCGCAAAGGTCCGCTAATAGGGATAGAGAAAAAAGACGAAGTAAATATTTATATCAGTTGACTCAATTTCAGTTCCACAATCAACGTAGGAAAGCAGTTAGAACTGTCCTTCATGAAAACAATGAAAGATGTCCGATTAATTCGCAACATGTATATGGCTATTTCCATGAAATATTAGGACATGAAAATAATTCAGTGAGAGAAAATTATCCCCCAAAAGTGAGTGAAGCTACACAAACGGTTTACAATGACACGTTTAATGATGTTATATCTAAAGATGAAATACAGTTCGTAACAAGTAGAATTGCGGTGGACACTTCACCTGGACCAGATTACGTCATCGTTACAGCTATTAAAAGTGACATCGCTTCCGAGATAATTGCCACAATGGCCACTCGTATGCTTCAAACAGGACAGGTACCACCGTGTCTTAGAAAGGCAAGAACCGTTCTTATACACAAGGGAGGTGACCCTGATGACATTGCAAACTGGAGACCAATCACAATATTTTCTGTTGTTAAGAGAGTAATTGAGCGAGCTCTTGATAAACGCCTGAGAGAATACGTTGGTTTTAATCCACAACAACGGGGATTCATATCTTCAGCCGGTACACCTATCAATACTTCTACACTCGATTCGGTTTTAAATTCCGCGAAACTGAACAAAACTGATCTAACAGTGATTTTTCTAGACGTCAGAAAGGCGTTTGACAACATTGGGCACCTTCATTTACATGAGACCTTGAGGACATTAGGAATACCTGAGAAATTAAAGGAACTAATAGTTAATCTCCAGACAGGAAACACTACAAAAATAGAAACTGTAACTGGAAAGACAGCCACCTTAAGCCTAAAAACGGGTGTTATGCAGGGATCACCTCTTTCTCCTTGTCTCTACAATCTAGCAACAGATCATATTTTAAACGAACTAACTGAAGACTCTCTCACAAGCCACTATGGATTTTCTTTAGTACCACATCTTCTACCTTTAACGATCATGGGTTTCGCTGATGACTTGGCTGTCATAGGAAATAGTCGAAGAGCAGCACTTGAGCTCTCGAATATAGTCACGAGGAGCTTTCATGAAATAGGGTTTTATATCAACCCAATGAAATCTACAGCAATCTGCATCGAACGCGGAAAGTTAATCGAAGACCCAGCTGAATTTAAGAGCTATGATATATCGAGTTTGCGACGTGGGGAAACAATCCGCTATCTGGGAGTTAACTTTTCAAATGAAATAATTTTTCAACCTACACAGAAGCTTAAAAAATTACGGAATAAAATGGAGAAATTGTTTTCTTATCCACTATTACAGGCTGACCAGAAATTTAAAGTAATAAACACAGTTATATGCCCATCTCTCATATACCCATTCCAAACTATCAAGCCAGAGAAGATTCCGAAAAAGTTCCTTGCTGATACAGACATACTAATTCGAAGTGGTCGGAAATTCTTCAAATACCTGCAGACATTCCTAATGGAATGGTCTACACTGAGAAAAAATATAAGGGGTTGGGACTCTTCTGCGCCACTTGGGAAGCTCATCTTCAGCACATTAACTTCTGTAAGGTACTATTAAGCTCAGGTGACGAATACATCCGTGCTACAAGAAATCTGAAAGAAGAAATAACTCTCTCACTACAATCCCTCAGTGTCCCTCCATCTGACAATTTGCTGCATCCATGCCTAGAAATGATAGATGCCAGGAAAGTGAGAAGAGTACTGAGAGAAAGGGCATTCAGTGAGTGGTGTAACTTGCAGCAGAAAGGAAGAGGTGTATGTTTGTACAATGAATATACTCCTGCCAACTCCTGGATTCGAGACCATCAAGGCTTATCATGTAGTGAATGGCATGAAGCAATTAAGATGACAGCAAACATTTCAGCAGTTAGATTGGTACCAGGAAGATCTCGGAACGATTCCCTTTGTAGGCGCTGCCTCAAGGAGATTGAAACTCTTGCTCATGTTCTGGGATCTTGTCCTCATGGTGAACTTTTAAGGAATACGAGTCATCATAACATTCGCTCGTTAATTGCGGCAACGCTAAAAGACCATGGTTTCCAGGTATTTGAAGAAGTTCATGGCTTAGCGGACAACGGAAGCCACAGAAGGATTGACATCATTGCTTTCAAGAATAAGAAGAGAGGTTACATTATCGACCCCACAATTCGCTTTGAAAGCCGTAAGTCACAGCCCTCAGATGTTAACCTAGAGAAAAGGAATATTTACTTACCAACAATTCCTTACTACAGGGAGAAATACCAGATAGAGGAAATCAACATAGTAGGTCTGATGATTGGAGCAAGGGGAACGATTCCCGCTTTTGCCGCTAATTTCTGGAAACAAATGTCTATGCCAGTTACAGCATTACGGCAGATTGCCATCATAGCCTTAAGGGGCTCACTGATAATTCTAAGAAATCACTGTTACAATTAGGTTACCTTCAACATTTATCAAGTACAGTATATCTATTTATCTCCTAAAAATAAATGTAAAAGTATACTTTGTCGCAAGGCAGCCTCTGCATGAGAGGAAGTATTTCATAAAATAAAATAAAAATTCAGCATAATAACACAGCTAGATATATGGAGAATTTAACCAGAAAACTTTCAAATAAAGAAGCTGATTGAAGGCAATAAGTAGACCATTTAGAGAGTAGGGAAGCATTTTTAGCTGCCGATGTTCGATTGTGTAAGATTAATAATCCCAATTTAAAGATTTTCCTTGCCAGATACTCTCGACAACATGTGCCTGAAAAAAGTACGGTACATTTCATAAGATGTATGTAGGGCCTTCTTAAAATAATGTAATCTCATATTTGCAGAATCAAGTAGTGGAACTCAAGCTGTTTTAAAAGATCCCATTTTTGTTAATAATAATGGTCTATGGCCTCAGCTACTGTGTGCGGGCATATTAATTTGACATGTGGGCAGCCTGCATATCAATTCCCACATTCCATTTTACACTACCAGATGATAGAGTTAACAGCATTTATGTTGGGTGATCTATAGCTGAGTTTTAATTCATTTTGTTGGGTTATTCTGTCACTATACATTCGCAGTGTCTTTTTAAAATTTGTTGTGTTGAATTTACTGTATATTGGATCTTTTTTATTTATATTGTGGCGGTCTCTCTGCCATGCCAATTCCAAGTTGGAAAGAGCAAGTTAGTTTGGATCCGGCCGCAAGCGATTGCACAGAGTTATTTACCCCTCCTGCTTGCCTGCAGAGGTAATCAGTCAGAATGATTCAGGAGCCCAAGGCCAGTCACTCTCTACATCACTCCATCTTCCTGGAGGCCTGCAACGATACTAAAAAGACCTGGAAAATAAATCTAGATCATTCTGTATCAAGAAAACTCTGGAGTTTCCTTTTGGGCAGCAGACCTCGAGCTCTGGCAACCAGCGAGTGCTGTCAATATTGTGTGTGAATGTACTGTTATGGAGTACTGTGACTGTACAGCAGAGCAGAGTGTGTGAGACCACTGCTGTGTAGTACTGATGGTATTCGTGAGAGTACAGCCATGAAATTGTCAGTCTGTCAGTTGTCACACATTCAAGTGAGTGTTTGGTCTGTCTTGGAGTTGAGTCTCATTCTATCCAGTGGTGTGGTTGCAATTGGATCCCTCCTTGTTGGTTCAGCGAGAATTGCAGGTTACATTGAACGAGGACTGTTAGTGTGTACGATCGACGAAGAGTGCTGTGGTCATTCTGACAGACAGTAGACGACATGAAATATTGCATAATTGTGTTTTTCATAACTGGAACTAGTGTGATTGTGTTAACTTGTAAGTGCGACTGAGTTGGTGTGGGTTGAGAGAGCACAAACTGTTAATCAGTGTCTATGTTGTAGTTAGTAAATCTTGGTTGTACACATTAAACAGTATCAGTTTTGTTTTTCTTTCTTACCCCCGTCACATTACAGTATTAACAAACTGCTAATTTTCAAAAAGAAATGAAAAAGAAGTTATTGGAGCAACAGTTCTAATTCATTCAAAGTATCAATCATCCCTATTCAGGACAAAGTTGACATCAGTTAGACGATCCTGAAGTCCTTCATGCATGGCTCTTTCCGTAGTCTCTCTTGTTTGATCTTCCATAGTACTGTTAAAATTAATTGAAGGTGCTGAATAATCCTTCTAAATAGCCCTAATTGATCTTGCACTTGACGAAATCCTAACTCTAAAATCCTTCCTATTGCCTGCATCTTAACACTCAAGCTTGCACCACATCGTTGCAATTGGTTCCTATATTTTAGTGATTTGAGGTATTTGAAACCATTTCTTTTCAATTTCAATTCAGTTAATTTATAACTGTTAGGTTCTTCAGTCTGTCAAAACTAATTTATGAATAAATATAGATTTAGGTTCTTCAGTCTGTCAAAACTGATTTATGAATAAGTAAATTTAGATTAGCAATATACTGACTGCTTTCCTAAGAAAATAATTTAAGTCACCATTTGCATAGATTGTAACAAAATTTTGAAATTGTATCTGTTGGAGGTCTGTTGAAGATGAAACAATCTCAGAAATTACATACTATTTTATTTCTATGGACACAAAATGTGTTAAATTCTTCTTATGCTTAGGGGAGTCACAACACTGTTGTACACTAATACGCTCTTGAACTGATACCTTGCCTTCACACACTCTCAGAACACTTGGTTTTAGGCAAGTAAAACTATCTCTAACAAAGAAAACCGTGCATACGATAGCAGGGTGTACAGCTGGCAATCAGAGGTTAGGGGGGGTACCAACCAGCATTCGTCAGCACACTGGGTAGAGAACAGAAGAGTGAGAGGGAAGATGGTGTGACGTCGTCGGTACACAATTAGCGTGCTGTCTGCCTCGTGTGTTGAGCGGACTGAAGCAGACCTCTTTCCACCTTTCCTCCTGCCTGCACATACGTACGTCTATGCTGTTCAGTGTTAATGAAAGACCTAATTCCTAATTCTTCCAGCTGACCAAGATGTCGCAGCAAGTTAACACCCTCACTGTACAACGTGACGTCACATTTAAACCTAGGAAGAATTGAGAAGTACAGTCTTGTTTCCCATCCCTAGCTGAGAGGAATAGCAGTCTATAAATATATGTGCATAAGAAACAAAAGTTTTCAATACCTTCATGCCTGACTTTCATAATATGAAACTTTGTGACATTTCAATGCTTTATGATAGTATTGGAACTCTTAAATATTGTTACGAATGAAGGACTAACTGTTTTATCTAATTTAATGTAGGATAGCTCATTTAGTCCACATACAATTATATCTGAGAATGGATGATAACAGTTCCCTAATTAGTGGCTACTTACAAAGTTTTTCCTCCACTGCACTACAGGTCCTCAGTTCTGGTATTTACCCATCAATAATCTTGATAGACAGCTTACTTTTCGCTTTGCTTTGCACGCTTAGTCACTCCTCTCTGCAGTTTCATGCATGCAGGTTCAAACACACAGTCCATTAACAATCACGACACGCGACGACTGTTCCTTGGCTCGACTCCAGAGAAGTCTGACACTCGCACAATCACTTCACATGGCCGCTCCTCTCAATGAGGAACTCGGCACATATTGTAAGACAATAACACACCACCACACCGCTAAACTACAGCGACCACACTACTCTCCTTCATACGGCTACAATACACTCGGTGACCGAGCGAGTTGACCATGCTGTTAGGGTCTTGCAGCTATGAGCTTGCATTTGGGAGATAGTGGGTTCGAACCCTACTGTCGGCAGCCCTGAAGATGGTTTTCTGTGGCTTCTCATTTTCACACTTGGCAAATGTTTGGCTGTACCTTAATTAAGGCCACAGCCACTTCCTTCCAAATCCTAGCCCTATCCTATCCCATTGTTGCCGTAAGATTTATCTGTGTTGGTGCAGTGTAAAATAAAACTTGGCAACGACAACCACAATGAGTACTACTAGTGCTTACTCACTCCAGCAGCAGCAGCAACAACAACAGCTACTGCTGTCCAGCTCCACAACATAGTGACGACAGCAACAACACTCCAACACTACTGTTGTCCATCTCCAATTCCCATGTTCGTGGCTAGCCTCCATTTTATATTCCTGGTGATGTACTTGAATCTTCACGATGCGGCTAGAGAAGGAACATTCTCGTTTCACGTTCCAGAAGGCCCATGGGGAAATCAGATGAAAGCTCGTTATAGAGAGAGGCCACCTGGGAGGTCTACAGCATGAGTTACTCATCTCTTCCAGGAAATACCAATGGGGGCTACGGTAGGGCCGATGACCACTCAAGCACGTAACTGTATTGATTTTTCTTTAACACTCATGCAGATTTCTACAAAATTAGATCAAAATTGCAATAAATCTATTTTGATTTCTATGTATCGGTAATTGGTCTTTTAGTGGAAATTATAAAGTGGGGCCACCTATTAAATACAGTATGAACTATTTATTAAGAATTGTATTGTATTGAATAGGTGAATCCAGAAATAAAATACTTTCGAGAATTTTGTACATATATTGTAAGTCAATGTGGAACCTAGATAAAGTTCATTTCTTGCAGGTGGTAACTAGTACACCTACCACAGTGCATGGCTACACTGAGTCAAAATTGACACATTAGGGAGAAACACTGGCAACCAAGAATGAGTTAGATGGAAAATCCATAATTTCCAATAGCTGACCAGTTATATTCGAGTACTCTTAAGTCCAAATTTGCAGGTTCGATCGTGGCTCAGTCCAGTGGTATTTGAAGGTGCTCAAATACATCAGCCTCATGTTGTTAAATTTACTGGCACGTAAAATAACTCCTGTGGGACTAAAATCCGGTATCTCGGCATCTCCAAAAACTGTAAAAGTAGTTAGTGAGGCATAAAGCCAATATTTAAAGAAAATATTAGAATCATGAATTTACTCATTCAGGACAAATATTTTGAGTTTGCTATGGGAATCAAAATTGTAAAATCTGTTTTATCAAAATCATGTTGGGCATAGGAATTGATGGTGAGAACAAACACATATATAGGATGTATGACAGAATCGTTATTAAGTTTGGGTAAATAACAGCTAAATGTATTCTAACACCAGCAGGAGTTAATGTTTCATTGATCATTTGCATGAACATCATGGAAAAGTTGTATGTCCATAGAATAATAGGTATTTATATCATGTTTTTATTTGCAGGTAATTGAGCTACCTCTTTTAAATCCTGAATTGTTCCAAAGAGTGGGGATCACACCACCCAAGGGTTGTTTGTTATATGGACCTCCTGGCACTGGGAAAACTCTCCTAGCTAGAGCTGTAGCTAGTCAGCTTGATGCTAATTTCCTCAAAGTGAGTATTTTTCCCATTGCAGCATGTTACAGTTTTTATTGTATTTTAATCATCATGTGACAGTTGTTATGATTACACCTATCTACATGGTATCAAGTGATTGAAAACAGATGTGTGTTATGGTGATCCTAGAACGGTTGCCTTTTTTTTTTTTTTTTTCTATTAACAGTTTCTTCGGCGGGACAAAGTTTACTACAAAGATTTATTGCTGAAAACATTGTATGTGCAGTAGGTACTGAGCATCATTGGAGGGAAATTTAGCAGTAATCTTTTAGGTTGATTCAACTGCTCCTGCTAAGTCACCATTTTCTAACCTTGGAAATGTTGTACATCCCTGACTCTTGTATTTCCTGAACTGTTCTCAGTTTCTCTGTTGTGATTGCAGTTTTAGTTGAAGTCTTACAGTGTCTAGCTTGTGAACAGTCCTAATCTTTTTTGATGCATTTTTAGAAATTGTGTAATGCTTAACTCTTTCTTTACGTAGCCTTTCACTGCAGCAGTCTACCTTTGTCAATTTGGCATTTTCCTGCTAGTGCTCACCCCAGTGAGTGCACCTCTTGGGCATGTGTTGAGAATATCGTTGAAGTCAAAGCTGCAATTATTAGGACTATATTTATTTGAGCTAAAATCCCCTTGGGAGTGGCGACGCTGTTGTAACAATAGCCTAAATATGCATTATGGTAAATAAGGAGAGGCAATGAAGTACCATAAACACGCTGACCTGGCAGGAGCTGGACTGCTTCATTTTGTGTTCATTTGTCAGCATCTTCTGAACCCACTGGTTGCACATTCTGTAGTCCAATTTTTCTGATGCACTTTTGTAAATAACTGACCTTAAAACATGTAGAAAGTGAAGTATGTTTAGGATATTATGAATTGTCTGTTTGCACGAAGGGTGGTGTTAGCCTTAAGCACAATGTTGTCGTTGATGAGGGTTGACCGATCAGGATGTGGGTCATCATGAATGTTCTCCCAAGCTTCCTTGAATGAACTCTATGGACTTTTCCACCATTCATAGCTTTGGGGCTCCCGTACACATCAGTCTCTTCCAGTAGCACATTCTTCATACACGGTGGGCAGTTCGATTGTCTTAACGAGTTCCGTTGTGCACTACAAAGCAACACCACAGTATCAATATGGCAACAAGTGCACATTTATGCTCAAGGGATGCCATGAGTCTGTATGCATGCACAAAAGAACAAGCTTGCAGAATTTTAAAAGATGTAGACAACTGTTCCCGAATTATTACTAGTAATGAAAAATGTTCCAAAAGTAAGAAACAGCCTTCGTATTTATGCTCTGTAGCTGGCTATATTGCACTAGTGAGAAACCATGACCATGAGTATGAAATAACAATGTGGATATTCTGTAAGTGATGTGCCAAGTGATAGTTCAGTAGAAAATAACAGTAATTATGATCATCAAGCTTTAGTTTGCATTTGGAAGATATTGGGTTTTATTCCCACTGTTGTCAGCTTTGGATATTCCAGATCCTATGACTTTGGGGAGATTACTCAATTCGTAGATTGTTCAAAGTGCTCCAATGTGAAACAGTCACAATAGCTTTATCACTGACTGTAATGACATTTCCAAGTTGTTTCCACAGAGCAGTTTGGATGGTGAAATAGATGCTCAAGTTCTTAACTACACCACAGTCACATTAAGCATTCTGTGTATAACCCCATCTTTTGAGTGTAATCTTGGTTCTTGGCATTTCAGTTCTTATTCTGTTAAAGGTCTTCCAGACAGACCAAGGTTGTGAAGTACGTAATAGTTTTTGCAGTTGGCTGATTCCAGGCAGATATTGTGGACTTTTGCTAGCAGAATTGCTTCCTAAGAATGTTTCGTGTGGCCGGAACTGCTTAGTGTTGTTATTATTAACAAAACTTCTCCATGACCTTAGACTTTGTAGTATGAGCATCTCTCACAATGAAGAAATATTGGATGTTTGAGATTCTAGAGAAGAGTAGTACTGAGAGTGAGTGCATCAGAAAACATGCCTCGATCATTGTATAGAACAATTAGTTCTGTCCCAAAAAGTGAAGGGAAAAAATATTATACACACTCTAGACGAGACATTCTTCTTCTTCTTCTTCTTCTTCTTATTATTATTATTATTATTATTATTATTATTATTATTATTATTATTATTATTATTATTAACAATAGATTATCTTAAAAAACAAAACAGTAACAATTAAGATGGTAAAAGATCAGTAAAAGGTCTAATGGGAGGGTGTTTTCAATTAAAGAAAGAAAAGAAGGCAGCATCTCTCATAATGAAGAAATATTGGGCTGATAGGAAATCAAAAAAATTGTATGTATAATTGACTACATTGGTCCAATGTAGGCCATAAAATGTAAAATAAATTATCATCATACATATCATTTATGCACTTCGGTGGATGATTAACACTTGTCTGTCTTGTTGGATTTTCAGTACTCCTTCATCGTGATGGAGAATGCAGTTCTTTGCTCTTCACACCATTTTGCACCAGTTCTAACTCTTTCCAAAAGTTCTATGTGATCTTCTGGTGCTGGTCATTCGAGAGAGAGGGATGACTAAAACATGACAGTGCTTCTTCACAGAAAGGGGAAGATTTTCAGATTTAGAGAGCACAGCTCTGCATTTAATCTCACATCTCAGGCAATATTTACCCCCAGAATTTTGATGTGGGTCAAGGGTCTTTTGTAGAAATTTCCTTTCTTTTATTTGGACCTTTTCCGTCTCATTGTGAGGGAGGACCATGCACTTGGTGACATATAGGAGTTTGGGACATGCCATTGTGGTGTAATGGCTGTACATTTATGATACATTAATTTCCAGAGAGTCTATACTGAGCTCCCCTGTGCTGTTATTTGCGAACAAAGCTGTCACCGGACACGCTGATGGGGTCAGAGTAACGTGTAGAAGTAGGCCAACTCAAAGTTGCTTGATCTTTTCCTCTTATGTTATGTAACCTAATCAGGATTCATAACAATTCTTATCACAAGGCCCCATCCAGCAGTTAGCGGTGATAATGGCGGTATTTGACCTGCCATGAGATCGATCTGGACTGATCAGTGAGTTTACAGAGGTGGAAAACTGTTTTTGTGTCATATGTTTGTCCTGATATTTCAAGACTTCTTTCTCTTATGCATTAAAGGAAGTAATTTCTCCAAGACACTTAAAAATTGCAACATTTGATTTTTCCAGATTTGGCTTTGAGAAATGTGGTGGTATTGTGGCAATCAGACACTGTTACTTCAGATTTTTTCTGAAGGTATTACTACTACTACTATTACTGTTCCTGTGGTTTCCATTGAAGAAATATTTGTCTTATATTTTTCTTCTCTTTCCTCAGGTAGTTTCCAGTGCAATTGTTGACAAGTACATTGGTGAAAGTGCAAGGTTGATACGAGAGATGTTTAATTATGCCCGTGACCATCAGCCTTGTATAATTTTTATGGATGAAATCGATGCCATAGGTATAGTATTGAATTTGTATCACTCTAAAACTTCTCACATGTAAACCAAACAGTGTTAGTATAAACAATATACTGGCACTTTGCATGCATGCAGTGATGATTTTCTACATTCAGTCTTCAAGCTTCTGTGAGTGAACTCTGCAGTGTTCGATTTGCATGTAGCACTATAGCCTCATTGAGTTTTAACATAGCTTGAAATCATTTGAAGCTGAGCGTAATGGTGCCTTGGCCTCCCTCTGCTTCTCTTATCCTTCATGGCTGAGTCCATTATTCTCCTAGGTATATCCTCCTCTCATGAACATTCCACCAAAGCTGGAAATAAGTTTCATTTAGTTGGTTACTGTTTGGAAGCTCTATAAAAGACTATATCTAAATAAACAATATATTAAACTATATGGTGATTCTGTGGATATTATAACTATTGGATATTGTCACCTTTCAATCTGGAACAAACAGGGTCATAAAACAAGTTCCAAAGGTCTGAAATCTCATTTACCGAGCTGGATAGCTGCAGTCGCTTTAAGTGCGGCCATTATTCAGTATTCAGGAGATAGTGGGTTCGAACTCCACTGTCAGCAGCCCTGACGATGGTTTTGCGTGGTTTCCCATTTTCGCACCAAGCAAATGCTGTACCTTAATTAAGGCCACGGCCACTTCCTTCCCATTCCCAGCCACTTCCTATCCCATCGTCGCCATGAGACCTATCTGTGTTGGTGCACGTAAAGCAACTTGCAAAAAAAGAAAGAAAAGAAAACAGAAAATAAGAAGTCTCATTTCACTCACTATAAATCTGGTGTCAGAACACATGTAGGTCTACTGTATGTGAAATAAATAACTACTTTATGAAAGATAATATTGATTACATTGTGGTTTTGTTTTTATTTCTGAAATTACAGGTGGACGAAGGTTTTCGGAAGGTACATCTGCAGATCGTGAGATTCAGCGTACTCTCATGGAGTTGCTGAACCAGATGGATGGCTTCGACTCTCTTGGTCAGGTAAGATTAATTTGGCTTAGGTAATTAATTTGGGCTTATTCTTTATCAAACTACCGTACTCGCGCAAATTTTCTGCACGTATTTTCTTCCGGAATGTATTGAATAAAAACTGGGGTGCGTGCATTATTTGAAGTCGGGTTGCTTCACCTCAAATAGCGATCCTCTCATACTATACGTTGGGCAGGCAACCTGCTTATCAGAATTGTCCTGTGGTTTGCTTACCTTCCACTGATATTTGTAATCGATTAGATTCTAGATTCATTTATGTATTGTAATTAGTCTACTGTGTTGTTGGCCACACAGTCTGAGGTTGGACAACGCTATTTACTTAACAGAACTGAGGCTTGGAAGATGGCAACGTCAAGGCTTATTGTTCTGGTGATGACGATGAATAGAAGTACAGGAGCATGCACTTACTGCTTTGATTTTAATATTTTATTGCAGATATTAACATTGAGTACATAAAAATTGTACATCACTTTTTTCCTTGCAATTGTTGGCACTTTTAATGTATTATAAATTTATTTTAAGTGTTACCTAATGACCTTGTCAAAATACTTATTGAAACAGGCTGTGGATTCTCATTTTCACTATACTTATTATAATAACAATGTATAGGCAAGTGTATTTAGTCCATAGGGCTATCTCTGTTGAGAGGCAGTGGCATAATAAATAAAATATATTTATTTTTATTTTTCCACTTATCAATTACTTACCTTAGCCCATAACATAGAAATTCAGGAATTTTGTTAAACAAGTGTATTAGAACTCTGGTTCCACTGTGTAACGCACACATGTTGTACCTCTAATGTTCTTGTACTTTTTTGTAATTGCTTCATTAGACTAATTTGTTATCCACTTTTTGGATACATGGGACTATTTAATGTTTTTCATACATATAGGTCATTTTAAGGCCTTTTTTTATTTTTGTTGATTTTGTCTTTTAAATTTTCTCACGTCTAGATAGATATGATTTATTTTAATTGGCAAAGTTAGGGACACGTGTCCCTGTCTTACACTTAACCAGTGAAATACATAATTAACATAAAAATATATAACATACTGAATAAATGAAAAGAGACAAACAAATTACTACAGTGCTATGCTATCCTGCTGTACATAAAAATAACTATTAAAATGCACAATATAAATTAACGTTTTGCTTCCTACGAAGAAATTAACATACAACAAAGAATGAATTACAATTTCAATAATAATAATAATATAGATAAACCTACTACTGTATATGGTACCACAGGTACCAAAATTGGTATAACAATATGAAATATATGTTTCTACCTGTATACTGAAGTGTTGATTAGGTGGAGCATCTGCCCGAATTTCCTTAAGGTACAGTGAAACCTCGTTAGTACGTTTCTGCAGGGAGCGAAAAAAATCATGTTAAGTGGGAAAACATACTATCAAATATCCCATTAAAAACTATCCAACAGGGAGATGGTATCACTTTACTCATTAGTACATTTTACATTGTGTATGTAGTATTTCAGGAGATAAAGGAGAACACTAAAAAGTGTGAAAAAGTCAAGAGAGCAAATGTCAATAATTCTCTACTGGAGCCTGTTGAAGTAACAAAAGACTATTAAAAGGTGTGAAAAATGTGGAAGAACAGATATGACATTCGCATATGGGCTCATAGAAGTAGCTACAGTACCTATATATTATAGCAGATTACTTTCTTCCTAAAACAATTGTATAATGAATTGTTAGTTGAAGCCTTAGGTTTCTGACCAGTGGGTAATTAAACACTGTTTTTTGGTCACTTTGTTAGAGCATGAATTTCTCAGGAGGTTATACTCACTATACGCGATTAGGCCGCCATCTTGAACACGAAACTTCGGCAGTACTCATTATTGGTTTGGACAGACTCACTGGTGAATAATAAAAATGTGCCAACTGTCAAACTAGCAGTTTGTATTTTTGTGCGAATGCTATGTATACCGATTTACCATTGCCTGCATCTTTACATAACTTTTTAATGGGATAGGCCTACATTATATGGAAGCCTTGTTAGTTAACGGCACCCACAAATGACCTGTCGAAGATCTGCTATTGCTGCACTATAGACGTATTTTAATTTCAGTCATACCACACTGATTCAAATCATCTTATCACAAGAACAGTTATTGGCATTACCTTCAATTTGTGTTGAGTGGTAAAAAGAAGTGAAATGATTATTTGTCGCGTGACAGCCTACTTTCGGACTAATAGGATAATTGTGAGAAGTTCAGTAGCACGGTGGATACGGTATCTGTCTTTTGATAGCGTAGCTATGGATAAGAAATGGGTCGTGAAACCACTCACTAATGAAGAAATTAATATCCTTCTGGAAGTAAGTAGGAATACACATCTTAAGCGCATAGAGTTGGTGTGAACTTCAAAACTAGCACCTTCTACTTTGAACACTATTGTGAGCAACCGATACAAAATTGAAAATGTGTATAAGCATCATAGGAACGGAAAGAGAAAACGAGTGCACGAAGGGAAGTTTCAGAGTTGGAAAGAGTGATTTTGAATAAATAAATTTCTAACTCCTGATTTGAATGTGAAATAGGCTACAAGCACAATCAAGTGCACTGGGTTATTCAACAATCTCACTGACAACAAAGACCTTTCCATAGAACAAAGAACATAGAACAAAAAATAAACCACTTTTCCCTTTGAGAAAATCAAATGATCATAGATATGTCTCTCGGTCATGACCATCCACCAACGGCTGCACGGTTGCTAGAGTTACACTTCTGTTACACATTTTGTGGCGGTAACTTCCATGATGCATAATTTTGGATGACTCGCTGCCATAAGCCATGTATGTCAACAGGACAGCTTTGAAAAAAAAGCGCGTGAAAACTGAATTCGGGGCTCCTAGCTGCAGTGGAATCTATTACTGTGCTTTAACTTAGCACTGTCCTGTCTTCTTCTAATGTAAAGTCTTTGCTGCAAATCAAATGCCACAAAACTCAACTTTACCGAAGCTAACAGCTTGCCCCTCAATGGCGCATTATGCTTGGTGTTCGAGAATCCAAAGTAATTTCCTCTTACCGTGAAACTTTCTCTGACCGACCTGTGATGAGGGCTCTTATCTCTGTTGGAAATCACATTCCGTACACAAGAGATGACAAAGAATATTTTCAGGTCTGGGGAATGTATGATCGTACCAGGCAGTAAAGACGAAAAATCACGACGTGTTAAGTGAGCTACTTTTTATACAGATTTAATACGATGGCTGTCGTGACTTCTAATTTACGACGTGCTAAGTGGGAAAACGTGTTAATGGGGAACGTACTGTACCAGTAAAAGATTAAGATTTATTTTCAACGTAAGCATGGAATAATTCTCAGGGCTAAACTGGATGAATATTAGCTAGGGCTTGGTACAGGAGGCAGGGTCCTATCTACAAGAGAAGTTTGAATCTGATTTGATAAGTGTTTATTCATGTAATACATATTAAATTGCACATCACCTCATGGTAGATACGGGTTGTCTTCCACATTGTCCTTTAAATGGCCCGGGTCTCGAGCTCACCAGACCGCAGTGGCTGGAACACGTTCCAGAAGATGCCCAAGTACTCCGTCAAGATGAGGACTGACCATCCAGGTTAGTTGTATGGAATACGCCTCAAATTCCCGATGCTCAGGATGACCTCCGATAGTTTCTGACGATGTTGCAGGTAATCACATTACCCAAGTACAATGAGGTTGATAGAATCAATGCCCACAAAACTACGAAAATGTGTTCTTCGTCACTCGCAGAATTTATAAGTCAAAGTTCATGAAAACCTTGAATAATTAGTTTTCTCACCACTAGTAAAATCACTAGTCAGTGTTCATAAAGACTTTCAAGAATTCACAATTTAACACTCATGGAAATGACAAGTCCATGTTCATGAAGACTTTCAATAATGTTATAGTTCATCAATGGCAAAAATCACAAGTCTATGCTCATGAAAACTTCGAATAAATTTAGAGTCCATCACTGGTAAATATTACAAGTCCCATTTATAAAGACTTAGAAGAATCCGTTCCTCAACACTTGTAAATATTACAAGTCCCATTTATAAAGACTTAGAAGAATTCGTTCCTCAACACTTGTAAATATTACAAGTCCCATTTATAAAGACTTAAAAGAATTCGTTCCTCAACACTCGTAAATATTACAAGTCCCATTTATAAAGACTTAGAAGAATTCGTTCCTCAACACTCGTAAATATTACAAGTCCCATTTATAAAGACTTAGAAGAATTCGTTCCTCAACACTCGTAAATAAAGACTTTGAGGAAATTCAGAGTTCCTCAGTGAGACTATAACCACACGAAGATAGCCTCAGACTATTATGGCAGCGAGTAGAGCCACGCTGACTACTCGACTGACTGACTGACTGACTGACTGACTGACTGACTGAGATATCAGGCTGTATTGAGCCCTCCTTATATTCGGTTTGGGGACATCTACGTCACATATGCCGTGAAGCTGGTTATTTCCTGAATCCCTCGACGGATTTTCTTGAAATTCAAGCATTGCGACGTTTATGTGATTCCCTTTAAAATGACATGTTGCTCAAGTCGCTACCATAATTATTATGGGAGTTTAAAATTTTTTCTCTGTCAAATGTTCGGGAAGGTGTGACGCTTGAATCTAGAACATACGAGTTCAGGCCAGCTGCACATGGCATGACAGGCGGGTGATCTAACTAGCCCCTACAGCTACGTCACACATACAGCTGTCCTCAGCTTGCTCGCTCGTCCCGCTGAATGTAAACAAACCAGGCTTGCACGGAGTAATACGCGTGATGATTAAATTAACTTTAAAAAAATATGCATGTACAGGTCGTAACCGGTGCAGTACTAACAAGGTTTCACTGTATTGTCTATATCAGTACGGAATGAAAATCATTAATTAGATGGCTGTGTAGTTCGACTGCATGACTATTAGCTTGCTTCGGGAAATAGAGAGTTCACCTCACTATTGACAAACCTGGAAATGATTTTCCATGGTTTCTCATTTGTACACCAGGCAAATCCTAGTTGCACCTGAAGGCCATAGTTGCTCCCTTCCCAGTCCACTGTCCATTGTTAGAGTTGGTGCAACGTTAAACCACTAGGGGGGGGGGAATGCAAGCTTTAAAAATATTGTAACGAATAAAACTCCATCTTTTTCATTACTCTAATTTATTTCAGAATGACCTAATAGAGGCACACACACAATTCTAACCAGTTAGAATGGCCACACTGTATTTATTTGATGCTTTATTTCGCGAGAGTTTCGTCCTTCGCTTTCATGTATCGTGTTTCCCACTCATCACAGCAGCATGTGCGCTTTATACAGCTGGGGATTCGGGGCTCCAATCGCCCTGCGTGCTAGTGTCTCAGTTAATCGGGACGAAAGAATGAGTTTGTTATTGTGTTGTTCGCACGCTGTTGACATCGTTTCTGTGCGTAGTTTCAGCGGATTTATAGGCCACATGTTTTTTCTTGCATTTTTATTCTTCCCCCACTCTGTCATATGTTAAAATTGTATGGGACATATTGAAATTTTTTGTCAGTGGTAGTTTTGAGTATTTAAATGCATAATTTTAATGAGTTGAATGTTGTCTTGGGGACAGTTTCTGGTATTTTCTCTTCTCGTTATGGCCAAAAAACAAACGTTATCTCCTAGTGTTCAAATATACCTATAAATGTCCATTAATTTTACTGTCTGATAAAGGAAACTACCATATTTTCTTGCATAATTAATGCTCTTGCATAATTAATGCACCCCAGTATTTTTGAGTCCAAAGTAGAGAAAAAGAAATGTTCATGTATTTTACGCACCCACAACTTCGAAAATCCATCATGCAGCTCTAGATGACTTTCAGAATAAAAATGTCAACTGCTCAAGTAGCAGGCTTCCTATTGTGAAAGCGGGCATTCCAAATACAGGGCAACATGCTGTTATTAGCCGGCAGGAAATCCCACTGCACTAACTCAGTGAGAGAATCAGCCCAGAAGTGACTAGTGACGCTCTTTTCCAGTCTGATAGTAATATATTTTACCAGTGTTTCAGGTACGGAACATTCTGTGATCTTAAAATTGTTTGTTAGTCCACAGTATTCGAATAATACTGCATCGTGCAAACTCAAGGTGATCAGTTACGCCAAAACATATGGGAATAGGGCAGCGGGCAGTAAGTATTCAGTGTACAAATGCAACGTGCGCTACCGCAGTAACAGGGAAGTGCAATCAATCACTACTGATCTGCATTTAGGGCAGTCGCCCAGGTGGCAGATTCCCTATCTGTTGTTTTCCTAGCCTTTTCTTAAATGATCGCAAAGAAATTGGAAAATTATTGAACATTTCCCTTGGTAAGTTATTCCAATCCCTAACTCCCCTTCCTATAAACGAATATTTGCTCCAATTTGTCCTCTTGAATTTATCTTTATCTTCATATTGTGATCTTTCCTTCTTTTAAAGACACCACTCAAACTTATTCGTCTACTGATGTCCTCCCACGCCATCTCTCCACTGACAGCTTGGAACATACCACTTAATCGAGCAGCTCATCTCCTTTCTCCCAAGTCTTCCCAGTCCAAACTTTGCAACTTTTTTGTAACGCTACTCTTTTGTCAGAAATCACCCAGAACAAATCGAGCTGCTTTTCTTTGGATTTTGTCCAGTTCTTGAATCAAGTAATCCTGGTGAGGGTCCCATACACTGGAACCATACTCTAATTGGGGTCTTACCAGAGAATTATGTGCCCTCTCCTTTATATCATTACTACAACCCTTAAATACCCTCATAACCATGTGCAGGGATCTGTACCCTTTATTAACAATCTTATTTGTGATTACCCCAATGAAGGTCTTTTCTTATATTAACACCTAGGTACTTAAAATGATCCCCAAAAGGAACTTTGACCCCATCAACACAGTAATTAAAACAGAGGACTTTTCCTATTTGTGAAACTCACAACCTGACTTTTAACCCCGTATGTTATCATACCACCGTCCATCTTGCAACACTATCGAGGTCACCCTGCAGCTTATTTATTACTCTGTACAGATTAATATAATCTGCAAACAGCCTTATCTCTGATTCCACTTCTTTACGCATATCATTGATATGTATAAGAAAACATAAAGGTCCAATAATACTGCCTTGTGGAATTCCCCTCCTAATTATTACAGGGTCAGATAAAGCTTCGGCTACTCTAATTCTCTGAGTTCTATTTTCTAGAAATATAGCCACCCATTCAGTCACACTTTTTTCTAGTCCAATAGCACTTATTTTTGCCAGTAGTCTTCCATGATCTACTCTCTCAAATGCCTTAGATAGGTCAATTGCAATACAGTCCATTTGGCCTCCTGAATCCAGGATATCTGCTATATCTTGCTGAAATCCTACAAGCTGAGCTTCAGTGGAATAACCTTTCCGAAACCCAAACTGCCTTCCGTCAAACTAGTTATTAATTTCGCAAACATGTCTAATATAATCAGAAAGAATGCTTTCCCAAAGCTTACATACAATGCATGTCGAACTGACTGGCATGTAATTTTCAGCTTTATGTCTATTACCCTTTCCTTTATACACAGGGGTTACTATAGCAACTCTCCATTCATTTGGTATAGCTCCTTCAACCAAACAATAATCAAATAAGTATTTCAAATATGGTACTCTATCCCAACCCATTGTCTTTAGTATATCCCCAGAAATCTTACCAATTCCAGCTGCTTTTCTAGTTTTCAACTTTTGTATCTTACTGTAAATGTCATCATAACTTCTTTAGTATTAGTCACCTCCTCTATCTGGACATTATCCTTGTAACCAACATTTACATACTGGTGACTGAATACTTCTGCCTTTTGAAGATCCTTGCATACACACTCCCCTTGTTCATTAATGATCCCTGGAATGTACTTCTTTTTCTGCCTTAAAGTACCTATACATACCCTTCCATTTTTCACTAAAATTTGTATGACCCCCAATTATGCTTGCGATCATGTTATCCTTAGCTGACTTCTTTGCTAGATTCAATTTCCTAGTAAGTTCCTTCAATTTCTCCTTACTTCCATTACCATTTCTAACTTTCATTCCAACCTGCACCTCCTTCTTAGTCTCTTTACCGTTAAAGGTACAAACCTGTTTTCACATTCGTCAACAATTGCTTTAAACCCATCCCAGAGTCTGTTTACATTTTTATTTACCCTTTTCCAGCGATCATAGTTACCTTTTTTAAACTCCCTCATGCCTGTTTTATCAGCCATATGGTACTGCCTAATAGTCCTAATTTTAATACCTTTCTTTCACATTTATTTTTAACTACGACAAAAACAGCTTCGTGATCACTAATACCATCTATTACTTCGGTTTCTCTATAGAGCTCATCTGGTTTTATCAGCACAACATCCAAAATATTCTTCCCTCTAGTTGGTTCCATCACTTTCTGAATCAGCTGCCCTACCCATACTAACTTATTTGCCATTTGTTCATGCTTCCTGTCGTTCGCATTACCTTCCCAATTGACATTTGGTAAATTGAGATCACCCGCTACAATCATGTTCCTTTCCTTATCGTTTCCCACATTGCTGATTATCTTATCAAATACTTCTGAATTAGCTTCAGCGCTACCCTTTTCCAGTCTGTACACTCCAAAGACATCAATTTGCCTATTATCTTTAGAGATGAGTGTTACACCCAGAATTTCATGTTTTTCATCCTTAACTTTTCCGTAGCTTACAAATTCTTCTTTCACCAGAATGAATACTCCCCCTCCTACCATTCCTATCCTGTCTCGACGATACACACTCCAGTTCCGTGAGAATATTTCTGCATCCATTATCATTTCTCAGCCATGATTCAACTCCTATTACTATATCTGGTAAGTATATATCTATTAAATTACTTAATCCTATTCCTTTCTTTACAGTACTTCTACAGTTGGGCACCAACATTTTTATGTCACCCCTACTTAATTCCCAGTTGTTGTTGTTATTATTATTATTATTATTAAAGCGTCTTTATTGTGGCGAAGTTAGGGCTCCCGGCCCTTTCTTACACTTAACCACTTCATGTATATACAATGTATATTTTACATAAAATTTAAACATATGAAATCTTTACAACCTAAAGTATAACTAAAGCAACTAAAGTATCACTAACTAAACTAAGGTGAGTAAAGTATAACTAAATTATATACAGGAACACATTGCAATAAACAACCATATTCACTCTCATTCATGCATCCCATTCACACTCAAGAAAGACTGGAAGTGCTTAAAAGATGACGCTGGCAAAGGATTTTAGATTTTGTCTTAGATTTAGCTTCCCTGATGTCATTGGGGAGTTCATTCCACCAGCTAGTGGCGGTGATAGTGAACGATCTGTTGTAGGTTGCGGTTCGATGCACAGGAATTTCTAGCGTACAGCCTGACCGGGTATTGAACAGATGCAGGGAACTAAGGTAGCGAAATCTGGTGGATAGGTAAGGAGGAGTGTTTTCAGAAAGCACTTGATACACCAAAGTAGTTGCGTGGAGTCTACGTCTGTCATTCAGTCGTAACCAAGATAATTGTGTATAGAATGGGGATACATGGGCGTATGGTTGTATGTCGAATGCATACCTGATGCATGCATTTTGGGCACGTTGCAGCCTCATGCTTTGCTCGTTATTGATATCAATAAAAACTGTATCACAGTATTCGAGAATTGGAAACAAAAGTGATTGAATGAGCTTTATTTTCAAGGACCGAGAAAATATATTTTTAAACCGCTTCAGAGGATGCAGGCTTTGATATACCTTTTGGCACACTTTCATCACATGTTGCGACCAGTTCAATGTTTCGCTTATAGCCACACCAAGATTCATAACTGTTTCACAAAATGGAATAATGGTATTGTTTAGTGCTACAGGAGGAATTTCGTATTGTTTTAAGACGTGTAAGTTTTTTGAAGTACCAATGATTATTGCTTGCGTTTTAAGAGGATTAATTTTGAGATTGTTACTCAATGCAAAATTACTTATGAGACTTAAATCAGCATTAACTTTTTCTACAGCACTCTGAATTTTATCAGTTCTTGAGTGGTAGTAGATCTGCAGATCATCAGCATAAAGATGATACTTGCAAGGTGTAATCGATTTGGCAACATCGTGTAAGTAAATTGCAAACAGCAATGGTCCAAGTACAGACCCTTGGGGGACACCGAGGGGTTTGTTAAGCCACTCAGATCTGCTATTATTTACTTTGACACACTGACGGCGATTTTTGAGGTACGAACTGAAAAAGTTTATTGCCGTCTTGCTGAAATTTAATGAATCCAATTTTGAAAGTAGCAGTTGAGGAACAACAGTATCAAAAGCACTAGAAAAATCAAGTAGAACCAGTACAGTCACTTGTCGAGTGTCCATTGCCTGTCGGATATCATCAGTTACTTTCAGTAGGGCAGTCGTTGTGCTGTGTCCTTTCTTGAAACCAGATTGGTAAGGGTCAAGCAGTGAGAAGTTAGTCAAGTAAGTGAGGATTTGTTCGTGTACCAAGCGTTCTAGTACTTTGGAAAGGGGTGGGAGAATGGATATAGGGCGATAATCTGATGGTAAACTAGGAGAATTCTTCTTAGGAATAGGAATGACGATACCGTGCTTCCACACAGTTGGGAATACTCCCTGTACAAGGCAATGATTAAATATATGCATCAGAATAGGTAATATGGCACCAATAATATTTTTTATGAAAGATAATGGTATGTCGTCATTACCCGGAGCATCAGACTTGAGGGAGTAAATTACACGCTTCACATCGTTCGCCCCAACTTTTTTGAAAATGAATTTTACTTGATTTACTCGGGAATGAGCATTTATGGCGTTAATATCATCAGTTAATATCATCAGTTCCCTGTTCGCTTAACACCGCTCCCTAGGCCACCCCGTTTCCCTGAATGTACCTGCCTATAACACTTCTAAATAAGTTTCCTAACTTATATGTACCACTGCGGTTTAAGTGAAGGCCATCTGAGCGCGGATCCCTGTCTCCTACCCACCCATTAGGATCTAGAAATCTCACTCCCAGTTCCCCACATACCCACTCCATAGTCTCATTTAAATCCCCAATCACCTTCCAATCAGTATCCGTCCTACACAATATTCCACTGATAACAATCTCTGCTTCCTTAAACTTCATCCATGCTGCATTTACCATATCCCACACATCCCCAACCTAGTTTAGTACTTATACCTGCTTGCCTTACGTTGTTAGTACCAACGTGAAACACTACCACCTTCTCTTTTCCCTCTTCCTTCTCTTCTACTTTCTTCAACATCTGCCTCAACCTGATTCCTGGATAACACTCTACCCTGGTTCCCTTTCCTCCACGCACTTTCCCCACATGTCTAACGATAGAATCCCCCATGACCAGAGCCTCAACCCTACCCATCTCTTTTGAACCCCTCCCCTCCTGGTCACCCCTATCTTCTCTCACTGCTGCAGAAGCTATTTCCACCTCCCTTTTCTCCCTCTCATGACCCTGTTCCACCTGTCTTTTCCTTTCCACTACACTACATTTCCCTTTCCTACCTTTTCCCTTCCTCCTACTTCCAAAGTTCTCGGCAACAGTTGTGTGTTCCTCATCTTTGCTCGGTTGTTCTACCTGCAGTGACTCGTACCGATTTCTCACAGACGCCTGTCCTGAATTCTGATCCGGAACAGAGCCCTTAGTCTGCAGTCTGCTTCCCCTTAAAACATTACACCACCTGTCTTCTACAATTCCCCCATTTCCTCCCCATCCCTCCTATACACCTACTGTATTCTGTGCACTTTGCGGACCAAAAAGCGGCAAGTTTCCGCAAGTAGAGGAGGATCTGTATGATTTTGTTATGCAACGTTCGATAAGCTTCTCACGAAATTCTGTATTTAAAAAAATGTGAAATAGCCGCTGGACATAGAAACAGTGTCTCGGATTTGAAGCTTAGCTGAGGCTTGATTAATGATATGTAGAGAAATGGACTTCCTCTTCGACATAGAACAATATTATGCCCAGAAATGACTAATTTCAACCATTTTCATCACTTTGTGATTGAGAAACGTAAAGTGAAGGAATATTTGATTTACCAAATAGGAACTGCAGGTCAGATGCCAATCACTTTCCATGTGCAACAAAATCGAACAATCTTTTCTATAAGAAATCAATATCAAGTGTTATCGTATGCGCTTCCGGAAGTGAAAAACTGCAATGCTTGCTGTAACAGCTGGTGGCAGAAAGCTTGCACCTTACATTGTTCCAAAACAAAAAACAATGCCTAAAGCAAAATTTCCGCAAGTGATCCACTTTCTTATTCAGGAAAAAGAGTGGATGGTCACATCACTCGTACAAGATTGGATGTGAACGGTTTGGGGTAATCTAGCAGGTTCCCTCCTTTGATGCCCGGCCCTTCTCGTGTTGGACAGTTTTCTTTTCTTGCTGGTATGTCATTGTTATGACATTACATGAATTGTACTTTTATTAGTTCATGTTTATTTCACTTCAGGTCGTATTGTCAGCTCGTAACGGGAAGAATATTTTCCAGTTTCGGTATTTCAAACCCACGTGTCTAACCTGATGTGCTCTTATTTGACTTTTCAGAGAAAATCTCACGCCGGAATTTTACGCCAAATGACGATAACCGCAAATGAGTTGAACCATTTATGTTCATATTATATTTGATGTATCTGTTAAATGTAAATGAATTGTAAATAATTTTTAAATATCTGAATTCCTTGAATAATTTTTCTCATCCGAAGTTTTCGCATGTTTTCTTTTGTCAAAAAATGCGTTAATTACGCTAGAAAATATGGTATTTTGCATTTTGTTGCATATGTCGGTGTGACAAATATTCATATGTGTCATACATCGGAATGATTATGTACATTTCCTTGTAACCATTTTTATGTTTTCTTAGTTTAAGATTTTAAATTTAATGGTCAATTCACATTGTAATTGTAGATATGTATGCCTTTTACCCTGACCTTTGTCCACCTAGACCATGGTGGAATATATGTGGTGAAATCCAAGAATTAAAAAAATCTTCCTATTTTTGGTTTCTAAAAGTTGGCAGGTATGTGAAGGGCTGTTGCATGTTCTCGGGCGGGCTGGTAAGTTCCCTGAGCTGGCTTAGTCATCCCCTTTCAGGTAATACTGAAGGGGCTGCGACAAGGCTGACAGTCGCTTGAGCACGTAACAATATATACATTCTAAAGGAAATTAAATAACATGGAGATAAAACAGGCAGAAATAGTTTCGATTATTAAATGGATGAATGGACGGGAGTCAACACCGCGAATTTCAAACTAAATGAAATGAAAGGAAAGAAATATCAAAGACCCAGGTTACAGTGAATGGTTAAGAAAGACGTAAGGCTATGAACTAGGATACTAAGTAGAGAGATAGAATAAAATGTAGAGGAGATCCCAACCCAGCCATATCAGATTAAGTTGTTGGTGATGAGGAGGAGGCAAATTGTACTATTCTGGTGGCTGCATCAGTGTTTTGAATGTGGTGGAATGATTGTCCATTAAAACTGAACATATTTTGGTCAGGGTAATTAAACTGTAAATACCCTTGCCTTTTTCTTACCTAGTTTGCTGTTTGCCTTGTGTGTGTTATCAAATTCCCTCTTACATGGTCAGTAGTTGCTTTCCACCTGTTTCTTCAACTTGAGCTATATGTAAATACACATCAAAGACAAAAGAGCTGGAAACATGTTTCATCAGGATTGAAACCTGAATCCTCTTTTACTGCTCCTGTGATGTACTAAAATTGTCATCTTGGATGATTTGGTATATGAGAGAATACTGTAGAGTAGTCTGATGTTGAAGAATCAGTTGCTGGAATGATCTCTGGGTTATAGGCTAAGCTAAGCAATTGATAAGTGGAAAATAAAAATAGGTAACATTTTATTTATTATGGTACTGCCTCTCAACAAAGATAGTTCTAAGGACTAAATACACTTGCCTATACATTGTTATTATAATAAGTATAGTGAAAATCCACAGCCTGTTTCAATAACTATTCAGTACTGGCCGTAAGTATTTTGACAAACAATTAAATTGCTCTGCTCTTGTTTATTTACATGGTGTACAACACAAATAATTTGACCATTTCTACACCAAACCAAACTATTACAGTCATACAAACGAAAATGTATAACACAAACAATTATGCTATAGTAATACTCCTAAAAGGAAAAATAAACTGCTTAACTTTGATAGGAAAAGATTGTATGATCCTAATTCAGTCATTAATAATCGAACATACTTTCAGAAATCCACAACACTTAGGTGATAGATTGGGAACCACTATTAACGAACTAAAAGCCATAGCAGAGGAAGTTGCTCCCATTAAAAACAAAAACAAAAAAAAAACATGCTTGGTGGAATGAAGAGCGTGATACAGCAATACTACACAGGCATAAAGCCTGGTTGAATGATCAATAACGTAAGTAAGTATTATTGCAGTGTCATAATCATTATGGGCCACCTTTCCATTCTTATATTTCATCAGAAGAGTAGGGGAGTATAATTTTTTTGGTATTATTTAAATGTCCTATAATAGTCTCTTTTATTTCAAGTGGAAGCTTCATCAACGGATTTTAATGTTTCCTTCTGATAATTTCTTTTAACTCTCCTGATTTCTTTAGCCATTAATTGTGTAGCGTTGATTAGTTCTTCTCTGTGTTTTGTTGTTGATTACTTATTGCGGTCACTCTGAGAAACGCAAAATCTAAAGTTAGGTTCAGAAATGAAATCTCTGAACAATTTTAAATTCATACTGGTCTTTGACAGGGAATTGGATTATCCCCATTCATGTTTGTGTGTTGGAAAAAATTATGCGTGAATGGGGTAAGGTATGTCCTTCGACTGTTAAGAATGGAAGAAATATTAGACTAAATTGTCTTGCATTTGCTGATATGGTGCTATTATTAAATAGTATGGAAGAAGCAAAATTTCAAGTAGAGGAACTAGGAAGATTAGCAGCAAAGGTTGGGTTGAAAATATTTTTTGAGAGAAAATGATGCCATCCTCCAAAGTTGACACTCCACATATTATATTAAATAATACTCAGAAAATAAATTTAAATATCTTGGTGTAATTGTCACTTGGAATGCTAATGAAAAAGCATCCATAGATAATAGAACTCTAAAATTGAGACGAGCACAACAAATCACATGGCCGAGTTACAAAAAAAGTCTCTTTCAATTAATGCTAAATTTTGCCGTTATAACTCTTGTCATCAAACCAGAAGCAACGTATGCAAGTGAAACATTATTTGAACTAAGTGCCCATGCAACAACAGACAAACTGTAGAAAGTGAATAGAAGAATTCTCCGGACAATTATTAATAAAAAACATAAGGTTGAGCCCAGTGGAGACTTTTACTCAATTCAGTAATTTACAAGGAAAGTGAATCAATTTTCGATACGATGAGGAAACAGAGGATTGCATTTTTTGGACACACATACCATTTGCCATATTTTAGACTCCTAAAACAGTGTTTTGATTTCTTTGGAATAGTAAAACAAAAAACACTTTGGTTTAAAGAAATACAGTTGGATTTGGATGAATTGAAAAATACTACAGAACAAATTGAAAATAGAGAAGAGAAGAAGATTGCAAACAACAAATATACAAAACTCTCTCTTAAAACATCAAAACGTAAGCAGTATGTTATATCAGCAGAAGAAAGGGCTGCAAGATCATCTAGAATGAAATTTTGGGAAGAGAAGAAATTATCAAGTGTTAAAAATGAACGTATTTTTTAAAGATTTTATTGTATAAGGTTGATTTTGGTGCTCCAACATGGGCATAAACAGTGTAAATAAATATTAATTTTGTTGCTATTTCTTTTACATCGCACCGACACATGTAGGTTTTATGGCGATGAAGGGATAGGAAAGGCCTAAGATTGGGAAGGAAATGGCCGTGGCCTTAATTAAGGTACAGCCCCAGCATTTGCCTGGTGTGAAAATGGGAAACCACGGAAAACCATTTTCAGGGTTGCCGACAGCAGGGTTCGAACCCACTATATCCTGGATGCAAACTCACAGCCGCGTGCCCCTAACTGCACGGCCAACTCTCCCGGTAAAAAATATATATATAGTAATACATGGAGACCATAAATATTTTGACACATAACTAAGCAGAGAAACCATTCCAGAAGTTCATGATGTACTTTGTATCATATAGTGTTTAGTCAGATAGCCATGTGCTTATACAGCTGCTGTACATAGAGTTCGCATTGACTCCACCAGTTTCTCAAGGCATGAGACAGGAATTTTGGACCATTCTTCATTTAAAGCTTTGAAATATGCCTCCTTATTTGTGCATGTTTTGCATTTAACACACCTTTTGAGTTCGTCCTATAAATGTTCAGTTGGGTTAAGGCTTTGACTTGGCTAATCAATAACCCTGACTCTCTTTGTGCTGAGACATGTTTTGACAAACTTGGAGGTATACCATATAATCCCGAATACCACCCACCACCGAATGAGGCCTGCACCCTAAATTTGAGACGGCAACATACGGAAAAATATAACAATTCACATAACTTACATACCTATATAATTTTCTTCAAATGTAGCACAAATATAAATTCAAACAGCTTACAATTAATAAAATCATCACAAAAATTGTAAATAAAATCGGTCCAATACTCAGATCATTCAGTCATCTGAAGTTTCACCATAGGAACTTTCGTCGCTGACATCTTTCCACAAATGCACGTCCTCACTACCGTCCACTAAATTTGAAATTCCACATTTTATAAGCTTTTGGACACTAGATTGTTGGGAATGCACGCCCATGCGGTCTTGATCCAGCTGCATATTAGTGCCACTTCAGGCCTCTTCACTCGTCCAGTGTGTTAACGTGTGATCACCATCAGACATCCATTCGGTGTACAACTGTTTCATTGCAGTTTTGAAAGGCCAGTTCACACACACTTCCAACGGTTGTAGAATAGAAGCGAGTCCTCCGGGAATTATCGCAAGATCGGTTTTTCCTTTCCTCATCATATCTTTTACGGCGTCAGTTGTATGTCCTCGGTAACTGTCCAACACAGGCATGTTTCGTTTTTGTAACAAAACTCCCGGGTGACATTGCCAAATGCAGTCCTCAACTAACGCACTCTCCATCCAGCCGGACTCGTGTTCTAACATTAACACCGGATGGCAAGTTTCCTTTCGGAAGTGTTTTTCTTTTCAGAACCACATGTGGAGGGAATTTTGTTCCATCCGCTAATATGCACAATATTACCGTGCTTTGTTGCCTTTCGTTACCATCTGTTCTGATGTTTACACTTTTAGAACCCTTCGTATCCACTGTATTTTCTAACGGCATTTCAAAATAGACAGGTGTCTGGTCAGCATTCCCAATTTGCGACAGCAAATAAGAATTTCGTTTCTTCAAATGAATAATGTGACGCTGAAAGGCCGTTAATTTTTCTTCATACGCCCCAGGGAGACGTTGTGAAATACACGTATGTCCCCGAATGTACAATCCCTTTCTTCGATAAAAGTTTCAGATCCATCCGCGGCTTGCAGTAAAACCCTGTCTTTTGAGAACTCTAGTGCTTTCAATTGTCACATTTCACTTAAAAACACCCTATCCTCACTCACGTTTTTCTGTCACAGATTTGTGGAGTTCTTCAATTTCCGGAAACACTGCACTCCTCCCGCAGAATGTTCTGCGATCGCCGTTACATTTTAGAAGTTTTTCCTTCTTCCGCCAATCACGAATGTAGGATTCATCATTATCCTTCTTTCTGCCAACTGTACGATTTCCATATATTTCAGCTTCACTTACAGCTTTAAGTTACACACAGTAAATGACTGCAGACGCAATTTTGAATCCATCGCTTACTATCGAGACAGCACTTTCACAGGACAGATACGGAACTCAAATGTGAGCGAGGTAGACTTCCGTAACCAGCAGTCTCGACTCTCGCAAAGAACGATATCCTGCGAGATCAGCTATTCGCGCACCCAGCATGCTAGCAACACTTGTGAAACAAATGACGATCGAGCATCTGCAGCAGTGGCTTTCATATTTACTGCATATTTACCCATATTCTTCGGCTTTTCGTTACCTTACATTTCGTGTTTACATGCGTTTACAGTATTGAGAAAAATCGATCTTGTCTTCTAGAATGCAACTAAAACACAATAAGACCTGAATGCCCGTTTACATAAGACCTGAATGCCAGTTTATGTGTGGTATATTTAGTATGGTAACCGTATTCAAATCAATTTCAATACTCCATGTAAACGTAGTAAATATTTACGAGAATGAACGGCTTAAATACGACCCGCACCCAAGATTTAGAACCAATATTTTGGGGGGGAAAAGTGCGGGTGGTATTCAGGATTATACGGTATTTAGGATCGTTGTCATACTGATACAACCACCCACGAGGCGTGTTTTGTTTAGTATACAGTACCATATGTTGTCCAGTGATCTTACTATATATACAAATTGATCCATGATGCCTTCAGTTTTTACCAATGAACCAATTCCAGTTCTAGGAAAGTAGTCCCAAGCCATTACATGACCACCATTTTTTATTGTGGAATACAAGAAAGTTTATGCCAAGTTGTGTACCAGAGAATCCTGCAATACTTTGGTCACATTATGAGAAGAGAGGATAACAACCTGGAAAAATTAATTGTCCATGGAAAAGTTTCTGGCACAAGGACGGGTTGCAAAAAGATGGGTTGATCAAGTAAGAGAGATCATGAATTTACCATGGAGAATTATTATCCGGAAAACGCAAGTACGTGCAGAATGGTATCAGCTTATAAATGAATTTTGATAACTTCAGGTGACACCCTGGAGATAAAGATATTTTTACCTAATGCATGGATTTTCGTGAAACTTCGTGGGAATGTCACCCACATAAAAGTAGAGATATCACGAACATTTCTTTCATATACAATTAATAGTTTTTCCAAAATAATTTTTTTTGAAATTTTTAATTCCATTTTGTTCATGAAATTTAATTAACATGTTAATGTAAAATCGTAATTAGGTTGATAATACTTTTAAAAGCACTACGTATTGATTTTTCTGTACATAATTTATATAAGGAGAGATATCATGCTAAAGTTTGTGTAATTTTTACAGTCTAAAATTTCGGACTTAAAAATCCCTACTGCTTGAAAAATTTTGCAATAAAAAATTCCATATGCAAGTTTCTTAATATAGCTGTGATACATATAGCATACAAATTTTGTTACATTTGGCGGAATATTATGGGAGAAAAATTGGATTTTAATGAAAAATTACAGTTGGCAAACAAAGCTTTATTACAATGATAAATTGTTTGAATTCAGCAGAATAACTTTGTGACAAGAGAAATGAAACTCAATCCTTTCACTTTCAGTCATTAAAAAAATTTCACCAAAATGACCAAAATATTGATTTTTATCTCCGGTGTGTCGCCTTAATTTTATGTCGTACCAGCCCACCGGTGACCCGTTGCTGCCTTTAATTATCAGTTCGTGTCACCGGTGACCTGACGAATTTGACTTTGGTTAGTCCCTGCTATGACATCCAAAACAATGCTGGAGCACTTGTTGTGTACGTTATTGTTGAGGAGACATTGCGATGTATTTACCTCTGTGGCAGTTTTCCGATTCAAGAAGTGTTTGACCCAGAAATGACCCCGAAATAAATGTTTGTTTGTCATTCATTGATCTGTTTTTATGAGAATATGATAGGTGTATGTTAATTATTTCATATTATGCTTAGTAACAAAATATCACAAAAGACAGGGCTGTATGTAGGGTCATCATCATATACTGGAGAGAAATCACCATCACTGTCATCACTTGTTTCAAGTCATGAGCAGTTGTCCGGAATCCAGTGCCGTCCTAAACCTCTTCCTTTTCTGTGCCACTGGTGTGTCAGAATGAGAAGGCTCCACGCTTAAAAAAAAAAAAAGGGTGTGAACTTGCTTGTAAACATTATCTGCGGAAGATAATAAACATATCAATAACTTCCCCAATAAATAAAAATCGGAAAACTTATATCCGCTTACCTGAGAGCAGTGTAGAAAGGAATAGGTTAAACGAGATGTCAGAAGAGTGGTACTCCTGGTATTAAACAACAATCTGCCATCTGACGGCAGCAACGTTGTGGGCTTCATTCACCGTAACCCCGCAAGTGATTCCCGCATAAAAATTTAGGTTAGACAACAATCCGAACACGCGGTGACCCGAAGTGATGTGAATGGAAGATGCAAAAAAATTCCTTTGGGTCACCGGTGGGCCGATCGAAACCAGCAGTATGCCTCGATCCTTTACTTCAGTAGGAACACTATGTTGCCATTAGTTATCGGAAATTTGTAACTAGGATGTATTTACTTACTCCTCACTTTTGGGAAGTTTGCACCGTCGGATAAGAGTAACACAAGTATAAAGAATGAGAGTTTTCCACCTAATCAATACTTTATTATATAAGGTGTCTAAAATATTTCATTCACATTAAAACACGGTACCGGTTTCGATCTGTTAATTAGGTCATCATCAGCTGCTGATGAACCTGCTTATTCAATAACGATTATACAATGTAAAACATTACTTAGACTAAACATGGATGCCACATATTCCAATAATAATAATAATAATGCTATTTGCTTTACGTCCCACTAACTACTTTTATGGTCTTCGGAGACGCCGAGGTGCTGGAATTTAGTCCCGCAGGAGTTCTTTTACGTGCCAGTAAATCTACCGACATGAGGCTGTCGTATTTGAGCACCTTCAAATACCACCGGACTGAGCCAGGATCGAACCTGCCAAGTTGGGGTTAGAAGGCCAGCGCCTTACCGTCTGAGCCACTCAGCCCGGCATATTCCAATAAAATATAATGCTACAATGTTACAATATAAAACTGGGTACAGTTCTTGAAGTCTAAAATCCTTGTGTCATGTGTATGCCACACGTTCCAGTAAAATGTTATGCTATAATGTTAAAATCAGGGTACAATTCTTAAAGTCAAGAGTCTCTGACATCCTTGTGTCAAGTTTAAATACCTTGTGCTGTAATGCCAACATTATATCCAATGGTTGTACAAGGTAAATTCAAAAGTGCATTGTTGGGCCGCATATATGCAGAAAAACGTTATGTTCAGTAGTATATGGGGTTCTCTTCTTGTTTTATAGGTACTTATGCTCATCCTCAGTCCATAATTCTGCTGATAAACATGCTTGTTTTTACTAAGACTTCTTGTTGAGATATGAGTTGCTGTATATGAAGTATTGATATCAATAAAAGTGTGAGTTCTCCCCTCTTCATACTTGTGTTCCACTCAGGTAAAGTCAAATGATATGCGAATTTGATACGTCATTGAGCATGGTCGGGAGCGTGCTGCACACTGTTCAGTGTGGAACACAAGTACGAAGAGGAGAGCACTCACACGTACTTTTATTGATATCAGTACTTCATATACAGCAACTTATATCTCAACAAGAAGTCTTAGTAAAAATAAGCATGTTTATCAGCAGAATTATGGACTGAGGATGAGCATAAGTACCTATAAAACAAGAAGAGAACCCCATATACTACTGAACATAACATTTTTCTGCATATATGCGGCCCAACAATGCCCTTTTGAATTTACCTTGTACAACCATTGGATATAATGCTGGCATTACAGCATAAGGTATTTAAACTTGATACAAAGATGTCAGAGACTCTTTAGACTTTAAGAACTGTACCCTAACTTTAACATTATAGCATATTTTAATGGAACATGTGGCATCCACATGACACAAGGATTTTAAACTTCAATATTTTAACATTGTAGCATTATATTTTATTCGTGTTTAGTCTAAGTAATGGTTTACATTGTACAATCATTATTGAATAAGCAGGTTCATCAGTAGCAGACGACGACCTAATTAACAGATCGAAACCGGTACTGTGTTTTAATGTGATTGAAGTATTTTAGACACTTTATATAATAAAGTATTGATTACGTGGAAAACTCTCATTCTTTATACTTGTGCGCTCAAACTATCAATGAGGACAATGAAGCTGATATAGGATAAGAGTAACATGTTTCGAGACACATAGTAACCCGAACAGCAAGGACCGTGATAAACAAGATTGACCTCTCTCTGCTCAGACACAAGCAGGCAAAGTAATGATCCGGTCTTCTGGTTGTTTTGCGTCGTGGGTATCATTTATGCTATCTATGGTCGAAAATATGAATGTCAAAATACTTATGGCTGGACTGTAATACAGTGCTCAAAAAAGTTTCATATGTGCTATGCAGTGTAAGATGCTACTTAAAGGAAGTTGTGTTTATAAGCAATTTTTGTACAAACACATTGCCTTTCTTATACTGCACCATAGATGGTTTCCTTACCAATGTAGTTTATACATACTAATGCATTTCAAGATGTTAAATTCACCTCTAGACACAGAAAAAATAAAAATACAGCATAGTACTATTATCTTCGCAACAAATAGAGATGGGCTGACAACCGCAACAAGTTTCAGTAGCTTTAACTTTTGTTTTGGACACTTCCACCTAATCAACATTTACAAATTGTGTTATATAATTTTATATCTCATTACAGTAGAACTAGTTTCGGTCTGTTGTTTAGACCATCTTCAGCTACCATGATAAACTTAAGAACTAATCAATTACAAACTACAAACAATGATAAAAATTCAATATTTTAAAGTTTACATTCCTTTTCGTTGTGATGTCTTTAGGAATTACAAAACTCAATTTAAATGTCAATTTTGAAACATTGTAAAATGTCTGTTGTCCTGCAAATTTGTGAACACGTGAAAATAAAACTTGTACTTACGAGTACCACAGTAGAGTTGAAAAACACATCAGTCGACATGCGCACCTCCTCCCTCCCTTCTCCTCACCCCCGTCATCGCATTCTAACACGACTCCGCCCACTCCACCTATGTTAAAATCGAGCCTTAACAACGGAAAGCAGTCATCATGTAACGCACTGGCAAGAAGGTCAGGTGCAGGTATCACATTCTTACGTGTCCATGTTGGATGGTGGCCGGATGCCAACTGCCTGTCCACAGAGAGGTGCACCAACCAACGCACTAAAACAGTTGACTATCACGAGGCACAGTCACAGAATAAAAGCAGCAGAAATTACACCGTGTTGACCAATGAAGATTTTAGATGTATATCAATTAACCAATTACAGCCAACAGCCAATTGGAGTTTATGACGCATTGTTAAATGATACATTTTAAATTCCTCACATACTAAAATGTCATAGTTGGTGATAATTATACTAATGTCCCTTCAATTATAACGCCGCAAAGGAATCCAATGTGTGTTGGAACAGATTATCCCACTCTTCGGATAGCTGCTTCAGTCAGTTGCTGAATGTTAACAGGAGGCTTAGGATGGTGGGGCAATTATCCACCCATTCTCAACACCGTTCATGTCCAGTGAATATGCTGGCCACATCATTCACTGTATGCTGTGCATCTGAAGGAACTGACATTTGCTCTCTGCCTGGAATCTGAAGGAACTGATTGACCACTCTGATTCGAATGGTTGTGTCCGCCCCAGATTCAAACTCGGGACAACCTCTTCTTCCGAGGATCGAACCTGTGGTCAGGAACATAGGAGGAATGGTGTCACTGAGGCATGGCCCGGTATTAATGGGAGTATACTTTATTAGAGGAGAATTTGATGTAAAATTGATGGTAGAATTAATAAGATTTTAGAATATGGGAGAAGTATTGAGTCTGAAAGAAGGTAATGAGCAGTCCAGTTGTGCAAGAGCATGACATGGTTTGGTCAAACAATAGCTAGTCACATGGACAGTGAGGAACCGCACTACCTGTAAAACAAGGGTATAGATCGCCTTCTAGAAGTTACGAGTCACGTTGAAAGAACATAGGGGTTTTAGCCCTCTGATTGGTGGAACTCGGTTTCAACGTAGTGGAGAGTTTCTACTCCCTTCGAGAAGCTCGGGTGTGACCGGGAGAGACTATAAAACAGGGATGTGTGCCCCAATCGGGGTCTTTAGATCAGATCAACCGGGCAGTTTAAGCCGAACCTTTGCCAGTCAGCGCAATGGTATTGACGTAATAATAATAATAATAATAATAATAATAATAATAATAATAATAATAATAATAACTCCAATTTTGGGACTTAGTAGAAGTCAGTCAGGGAAGCTTACAGAGTTGACCACCAAATCATCAAATAAGTTACAATGTCAAAATTGAGTGTACACATGTACATATTGTAAATAGCAATCTAGCTGACGGCATTAAATAGTAATTAAGGGAAGCAGAGGACTTAGGATTTCTTCAGGTGTAGTGGTTCACCCGGCCCCATGGTATATATCTCCCAAACCGCTCGGAGAGCAAACTAAGTAGTAAACGCCAGTCGTGAAAAGCCGGAGTCACGACAGCTACCTCAAATGAGCTACCCTATGGTATGGTTTAAGAGGAGTTTCTAGCACATGTCTCGTTGAAACCAATTCTACATTTTTGCTGAATATTTTGGAGTGTCTGATTTGACACATTCACTCCTCTGGCCTTCCGAAGATGTTGGTGGAATTAGGTGGCAGAAGCATTGAGTTTACAACATACCAACAGCAACAGATACGGATCTTCCCTCCTAGTTGTTTTGCATGCGCATTCCGTCAGTTGCCTATCAGCAACCATTTGTCTGAACTTTTTCTAAACTGTGGAGTCATCACTCTTGACTCACTCCAACACAAACAGACACATCCACTTATTGCTATCCTTGCTCCATTGTAACAATTAGATACGGTCAGTAGCAGAAAAGGTACTCTTGCCATATTTACCTCAGTCCTACATGCGCTGTCTATATGCCCCAGACCTAACAAGTGATATTGATGTCGTATCGGACAAATACCGAACCTAACCTGGATTTAGTGTCAATGTCTCAATATTGGCCTACTGTGCATACTGTGAAGATTTTAGAAATACAATAACCTGTCTTGTGAAACTGTAATGTGCAAATCTCTTTTTGAGCTCTGTGGTTAAATAAAAGAAAAAGCGTGTATGTCAGCGACATGTTGCTTGTGTGTAATGGTGAAATAAAATCTGACATGACTTCTTGAGACAATAGGGATATCATCTCCGAGACTCATAGGTGAAATTACTCAACTGACTGGAATTGCATCATGTGCACCAATAAGGAGACTGATTACAGATTCCTGGATTGTATGTTTCCTTGTACTACTAAGAATAAACTTGTTAGATTGAGGCAAATTGGTAGAATGTCAGGAATATATAGCCAGTTTGATTAATAGAAATGTTTTGTAAATAGAAGTGGGAATTAAGTTGGAGTTGATCAAGCAGAACACAAGAGGTTAGAATTTGAGGTACTGAAAGAGCAGAGGTAAGGCATCTAGTATAGATGATATACTAGTGAAATTTCCATATTGAGTAATACTGAACGAGTTGTGAAAGGAATTGCATAGAAATTTGAAATGAAAATTAAGATTCAAGATGTAAAGTTCATGATCCTAAGATTTGCTGATGGTAATGTAACTGAGTCGTACTTACCTTAATTTAAAGAGTACCGGGCGAGTTGGCCATGCGGTTTGGACCGTGCAGCTGTGAGCTCGCATCCGGGAGATAGTGGGTTCGAACCCCACTGTCGGCAGCCCTGAAAATGGTTTTCCGTAGTTTCCCATTTTCACACCAGACTGTACCTTAAGACCACGGCCGCTTCCTTCCCATTCCTAGGCCTCTCCTGTCCCATAGTCGCCATAAGACCTATCTGTGTCAGTGTGACGTAAAGCAACTAGCAATTTAAAGACTTTCCAAATGGCATGAAAACAGTCCTTGAGAAGAGTTAAAACTGAATTAACAGATTGAAGCTGAGGGAAATTTGACATTTGGCACCCAAAGTAAATTAATTTAGTAACTATTAATTGTTGAAGCACTCAATATGAAAAGTAGACTGGTTTAAATAGCTCTTCCTTTAGTTATGTAGAAATGATAACGTTACCACAGGATCAGGTGGAATACAGAAAAAATCAGCCTGTAGAGTATGACCCAAACTACTACAGCTATTACTTCTGAAAGTAGTTGCTTTGATTTACTGTAGGTTTTATATCATGCTAGGTAAATAAAGTGGATGAGAATCCATAACCTATCAGTCTAAATTAAAGGTAAAACTTGTAGAAAATTACCTCCCTCAGATTTGTCTTTAAAACTAAAGCCATTTATAGTTAATTATTGGAAATGTAAATTTTTGAGAAAAACATACAAAATTAGTCATTTTGAAGTTCCAAATAACTATTTTTGAGAAATGTGTTGGCCTGTCAATTTTTGGAACAGATATTAATTTCCTGTATGTGTGTTGGGTATTCAGCCCTAAGGCTGGTTTGATCCTCCACAGTTCCGCCAACAGCTGTCATAGATAGCCTAGGCATCACTGAAGAGGCATTCTAGGAAAGTGAGGAGTGAGGTAGTTTCCCGTTGCTTTCCTCACCGGGCCAGAAGTTGCCATTACAGATCAGTCTGCCAAGCCCACTGAAATGCATGCACTAACCGACCCTATGAGTGACATTTTCACACCATTCATAACAGGGACTGGCTGCGTAAGGAATGGTATTACTAGCATCGCACATACCTCGGTCACTTTCATATTTTCAAAGCCAAGGATGAGACTGAGACAGGTCAATGAAAGTAACAAATTTGTTCTAGCCCATACCAGAAGACATAGTGCAGTGTAAACACTACATCTTGCCAGCAAAGGCATTAATTTCCTGTAGTAAAATGAAATCACACTTCATAGTTTTGCACTTTCAGGTGTTATACTGTGATATTTAATGACAAAAATAATACTAGGTTTTGTTACATACAAAATGTTACCGTATTTTGGTGGTAGTTATGCATGAAAGAAGGTGCTGGGTGGTGAATGGGTCTCAAGCTACTAAAGTGAAATTAATTTTAAAATTTAACAAGGTTATATTTTCTTTTCAAAATTAGGTAACAACAAATAGAACAGGTACTTAGTAGCCGAAACACGATTGACAAATACATTTACATAGGTACCCCATTTGGGGCTTCAAAAGTCAGAAACATAATTCTTGAGCAATGAGCCCAACCTTACAATGAACACCATACAACAAAGGGGCCGAAAACCCCCAAACATACCAGAAACATCTGCTTCCAATTACATCCAAAAGCCTCCTTGAGGCAGAAACACAATTTTCAAAAAGGGCAACTTCCCCCTAAAATACAAGCCTATCATAGGCCACTCCGAACTCCACCTTTAAGCCGTCCTCAAAGGACATATACACAGGGGCAAAATACCCAACCTACTGAGGTCTGTTAAATGACAAGAAGATTAATACATGACCTCTAAAATATAATTTGAGAGGAGGCGAACTTGCACTCCTAATACACTTTGCTTAAGACCTACTTGGCACTAGGCCGTTAATACAAGGGCTAATCCCATACTACAGAGGTGACTTAATAGCAATTTACATTACATTACGGAAGAATTGGTTGAGAAAAATAAGTTCACCTCAGGACGATGTGAGTGGGAGCTCGAGAGGGTTAAGCACTCTCTATCCCGATATGTCGTTTTAAAAGAGAATATATGAAAAGAGTAGTTACATTTTAGGAAAAGGTTACATGGTTGAACGCTTAGAACCCGCCCCGAAAGTTAAACTGCTGAGCTAGCAAAGAAAGAAGTTATTAATCGGCCATTACCTTGTTGTTGACCGCTGCCGAAGAAAGAGGCGCTACCCGCCCCCTGCTATGTACTTAACACACTGAAAGATGGAACACAAGTGGCCCGGAGACCCGAAAATCAGCAGTTTATATCCTCTCGCGGAAGGTTCTAGGCGTTAGGGGAAAGAAAACACCCTCCCACAAACACTTTATTGGGTAGGACACAGCAACATATTCAAGTTGGGGGAAGATACACCAGATTGGTCAGAAATTAATAGAAGAAATTCGGGATTGGATACATTCATAACAAGGGGAAGAAAGGGGTAAATATTGCCAACTTAAACAATGACAGAAAGAAATTTAACAAAGAACAAACTCTTGAAATTAAATTTTCTCCAAAAAAATAGTTCTTTGACTCCGCACTAGGTTGCACTATTGTAGATCTTCAGTAGTGTCCTCTAGAAGAGAAAGTTCACACTTCTTACTTCAAGCGAAACAAAAACACATCAAAAGTGACACAGTTCTAAAACTCCAAAATTTACAGGTAGTGACATGTTCTGAGAAGGTAGAAAATTAATAACGTCAATAAAGTTCAGACTTCCTCCAGCAGAGGAGTTTTAACTGGCGCGCATTTAAATTAGCGGCGTGGAGGTGTACCACCCGGTACAGACCTCCCCCCCCAAAAGTTCCTCCAAGGGGTAACACAGAAGAACATAAACTTTTGTTTGAAAATAAGGTCCAAGTTTTGATGTTGGTATTAAAATAAATTGCAGAAGTATTTGAGAAATTTCTTAATTCAGTTCCAAAATTTTTGTTGTAATTGGTAACGTAAGGTTTTTATGTTTGTAGAAGGCGAATTTCTGAAGATAATCTTTTAAAAGGTGATGAAAAATTTTGCAATGTCCACCAAATTTGTTGTTGAATTCCCAAGTGTAGTCATCTCTTATAGTGACTGTCCATGTAGTTGATGTAGGCTAAGTTGGATGGCCAGACCGGCCGTTGCAGCTTGCGTCCAAAGGAGGCCGCTCGGACCCCTCAAGTACCCTGAGATACCGCTCGCCCGCACTATGAGGGGAGCAGAGGTGTTGAAGCACGCCGCGCCTGCGGTGAACATATACAGGCTGCGGGCAAGTAGCAGGTCGTGCGCCGCACATCAGCCTTGGCCGGGAGGAGAGCTCCGGCTCGCCGTGCACACGTCGTCCTCGCTGGGGCCGAGGGGGCCCGTCCTCTGCTCCAGTAGCTGCACGGCGTCGCGCTGCTGCGGGGGCACTGAAACATTAAAGCTTGGCGGCAGAATTGTGTTGGACTATCATCTTCTTTGAGGGTACAGGCTTGTGGAGAGGTTGAGGGGCCAGCGGCGTGCAAATATCTATGGCATAAGTTAAGCCACTGTGTAAGGTGGAGCAGGAGACGGGAGCGTGGTAATGGCCGAGGCAAGGACAGAATGGCAGTTTAACGGATCGGGGAAGGTTTTACAAGAGGCTTACATATAAGACAAAATATTATAGAAGGGGCAGAAAGCCTTAAAAGTTGAACTCAAAAAAAAAATATAACCTTCATATTCCTTTCAAATTATATGAAGCAAGTTGACACAAAATTTACACTGGTTTCACCTGTGACAGGTGAACCCTAAATATCCTCTCGGTGGCTGGATTGCTTAATAACAACGTAACCGGGGTGAGGAAATCGAGAATTATACAAGGCCCATGAAATCTGGGGGCAAGCTTGCCCGCGGGAACAAAATTTTTGACCATTACTTGGTCACCTACCTTTAAAGGGGTGGGTCTCCGTCCACGATCATACCTTTCCCTAACCTTTTCATGAGATACTTCAAGATTTGCTTTAGCCTTCTTCCAAAGATCTTTAATGTTATCCGGATCTATTGTCTCGGGTAGAATGTCATTCAGAGACCAGAGGTTAGAGAGCGGCGAGTTGGGAACAAACTTGAACATCAAAGAAGCTGGAGTAAACTTGTGAGATTCATGAACCGCCGAATTCAAAGCAAAAGCTATCCAATGCAGGGACGTGTCCCACCTGGAATGATCTTCATGATGATAGGCAATCAGTGCGGACCTGAGATTACGGTTAACCCGTTCAGCCAGAGATGGTTGAGGGTAATAAGCAGAAGTAGTTACATGAGAGATTGATAAGTCAAAACAGAATTTACGAAATAAATTAGATGTAAAAGCCTTAGCATTATCAGATACAATATATTGACACGGACCAAAAGAAGCAAAAATAGAATTTAAGCAGGTAATGGTAGACTGAGCGGTAGCCAGCTTAGTCGGAAATAACCAAGAAAATCTGGTAAAACCATCTACGCACACAAAGATGAACTTGTTAGCATTACCCTTTGACTGGGGGAAAGGTCCTACATAATCGATATACAGACGTTCCATGGGGCGCGACGCTTGATGCGAAGACAAAAGGCCAACCTTGGTGGACATGGTGGGTTTACTGAGCAAACAAGATTTACAAGCTTTTACAAGTTCACGAATTTCGCCGTCCATACCTTTCCAGATGAACATTTCACGAATCTTTTCACGAGTTTTAAAGATACCCAGATGCCCTCCTAGTGGGGTCTCATGATAATACTTGAAGATCATAGGTACCAGAACAGCTGGAACGACAACTTTCATCATCTTGTCATGCCTCGAAGGGCAACATAAAACACCATTCCTCAGAACATAAGGGACATCATGTTCCCCAGAAGAAAGGGTTTCCATTATCGGAGCCAGCGTCGGATCTTCACGTTGGTATTTCTCAATATCCCTAAAAAGCATGGGAGCATCTGTTAAGATGGCATTAACCTCAGATAGCATGGACTCGGGGGGTGATGAACTGTCGACCTGTTCATGGTTCTCAACGTCATTATGAAACATACGGCTGAGTCCATCAGCAACAACATTTTCGGTACCTCTGATATGTCTAACATCAAACTGGAAGGCGGAAATACGAATAGCCCAGCGGGCTATACGACCAGTACGACGCGGCCTACCTAAGACCCAGCTTAGGGCTTGATTATCTGTTTCCAGGTTGAATTTGACATGTTCCAGATAGAGACGGAACTTTTCTAAGGCAAATAAGACTGCCAACCCTTCGAGCTCATAGATGGAATACTTGGCTTCTTGAGCCGATAGAGTCCTAGATGCATAGGCGATGGGTCGCCTCCCTAGTTCAGTCTCTTGAAGAAGGACTGCAGCTACAGCTGACGATGACGCGTCCGTTTGGACGATGAATTTCTTTGAGAAATCAGGCATAGCAAGGACAGGGGCATTACAGAGAGCTAATTTCAGATCTTCAAAAGCGGCTTGTTGAGAAGATCCCCACTCGAATTTGATGCCTTTCCTACGAAGAAGGTTTAAGGGCGCCGCTCTATTAGCAAAGTTAGGAATGAACTTTCTGAAGAAATTCACCATACCAATGAACCTGGCGATACCTTTAATGTCCTTGGGAGGTTTAAAATCACGGATGGCCTGTGTTCTAGAATGATCGACTGCTACCCCATCGGGTGACACAATATGCCCTAGGAATGACATAGAGGGCTTAGCAAATGCAACCTTGGACAACTTAACAGTTAACCCAGCCTTACGAAGGCGATCGAGAACTTCTCGCAGATGATCTAGATGTTCTTCAAAAGTCTCTGAAAATACGACGACATCATCTAAATAGTGATATAAGTACTTGAATTTGATGTCGGAGAAAACCCTATCTAGTAGCCTAGTGAGCACAGCTGCTCCCGTAGGGAGCCCGAAAGGCACGCGGTTGTATTCATATAAATTCCAGTCCGTGGGAAACGCTGTAAGGTGTTTAGACTCTTCGGCAAGGGGAATTTGATTATAGGCCTGATTTAAGTCCAAGATGGTGAAGAACTTGGCCTTACGAAACCATGAAAAACAAGAATGAAGGTCAGGAAGGGGCACAGATTGCAACACCACCTTCCGATTGAGAGCCCTGTAATCAATGACAGGCCTGAAGCCTCCTTGGGGTTTCGGGACTAGAAAAATAGGCGATGAATACGCCGACTTAGAGGGCCTAATAATACCATCCTTCAACATCTGATCGATAATTTCTTTCAGAGCCTTCATTTTAGGTGGAGATAGCCTATAAGGTGGAAAACGGACAGGAATCGAATCCGTGACCTCAATTTTGTATTCAATAAGGTCGGTAACACCAAGAGTATCAGAGAACACCTCGGGAAACGACTGACACAGTTTGCGAATACTATCAGCCTGCTCCTCGGGTAGATGTCTAAGGTCTAACAACATCTCATCCTGGGTAGGCGAAATAGAAGAACATGACACAGAATTACACTTTAATAGTGGTATTTTACAACTAGAAGCAAATTTGAATGTGCACGACCTAGACTGGAGATCGAGCACAAGACCAGTGTGAGAAATAAAGTCCGCTCCCAGTATGATGGGGCAAGACAGGTGCTTAGCCACAAACAATTTAATTTTCCATGTAAACTTAAAAATACGAATCTTGGCCAGTAAGGAACCTAGAATTTCTAATGGAGATGAATTAGCCGAAACGTATTGAACAGGAGAAGAGACATAGTCAGGAAGTTTACAAACCGATTTCAATTTAGAATACCATTCAGCCGAAATAATCGAACAAACACTGCCTGAATCTAAGAGAGCTGTTATAGGTTCGTTATTTAACTCAATCTTAAGAAAAGGAACAGGTGCGGGGGTATCCGCCGCAATCCTAAGACACTCTTTGGGGCATTCAAAAGATGTATTCGAAGACTTATCGTTCCCTGAATTCTCGACCTTTTTGCCAGGGGCTGAGCCTTGGGAAGCAGAATTAGTTGACTCAGCCGCAGCCACTAGTCACTTTTGATTGTTGTTGGAAGTTACACCAGAAGTTGAGCAGTAGGGGGTGCTATTCGAATTGGGACAATTCTTTGCGATATGTGAGAAAGCCCCACATTTAAAACAGCCTTGTGATGAACCCGCTCCATTATTTGCCCTACTAGACTTGATCAGAGGACACTTATTGCGCAGATGGTCAGGCGACCCGCAAGCATAACATTTACGGGGGGTGACTGATCGGCAAGGAGGAGGCCGAGTATTACTAATGGAAGGCGGGGGTTCTTTCGCGACACGCAAAGAATCGGCGTATCTAACTCCTTCCGCTGAGACGGCCAATGCTTCAAGTTCCGAGAAAGTTTGCGGGCACGCCGCGAAACACAAATATGACCTATAGGGAGGTGAAATTCCCTCTACAATAGCCTGTACAATCTGATCTTCAGGAAAATGAAGGGCAAACACCCTAGTATAAAACTTAATGTCCTGTATGAAATCAGCCAAGTTTTCATCCAAGCGCTGTACACGATAATAGTACTTCTGAATAAGGGAGGACCTGGCCCTAGCCGGGATGAAGTTAGCTAGCAAATGGGCATGGAAATCCTTAATAGAAGATTGCTCGGCAATGGCTCTAACTATTTTGTCAGAGAGAATACCAATAGCATACGGATAGATAATTTGCAAGATTTGACATGGAGAAAGAGAAAAAACAAGGGCATGATCCTGAAATTCCACTAGAAATCTTAAAAATGAAATTACGTCACTGGTGGTATTAACGGAAAACTTAGAAATACCTCTGAGCAACATTGCCAATGGATGAGGCAAGCTGCTAAACCCGGGTGACATAGTAGGTAAAGGTTTCAATGGTAAGGAAGTTAATTCAGAACGGATGTTACTCAATGATGCACGACGTTCAGATTCGTTGTCCAATGGGGCAGAGATAGTTTGAGCAGCAACGGTTATTCTATTAACTTCTCCCTTGGGAGGCGCTTCCTCACTACCTGCATTTACTATGGTGGGTTGATCAGATTTGGGAGGAAATTCCCCAGTTAACAATTGAGTGACCTTACTAGATAATTCGGAAATATTTTCCAGGAGCTTACTAGCTTCCTTCCTCTGAACGTCATTCAGTTTTAGAGACAACAGATCGTTAACCCTATTCGAAAAATGATATAGCCTGCCTTGCACACGCTTAATTTGATTCGGAGACGGATCATTTTCATCAAAAAAACTAACTACAGAAGCTAGCCCAGTAACATTCTCCGTGATCGTGGAAAGAGAATCGTCAATTTCTTTCTCTCCCAAATTGGGGATGGAAATGGGCAAATCAAGGGACTCTCTAAGCTTGTTAGTGTCTATTGCAACCGTGCCTCCAGATTGCACATTTCTGATAGTTAATTCATAGATCAACTCCTCCTTGCGCAAATAGTTAAGAAGGAGAACATCGCGAGGGCCGGGCATGATGACAGACCAATTTTGAAAAGGTCAAAAAATTCCAGCAACTGAGAAAATGGTTAGAGTTCGGAACAAACAATATTTAGCCGTCAAAAGGGGCTAAATTGAGACCCATTCAACCACGCTCTGCTACCACTTGTTACCGTATTTTGGTGGTAGTTATGCATGAAAGAAGGTGCTGGGTGGTGAATGGGTCTCAAGCTACTAAAGTGAAATTAATTTTAAAATTTAACAAGGTTATATTTTCTTTTCAAAATTAGGTAACAACAAATAGAACAGGTACTTAGTAGCCGAAACACGATTGACAAATACATTTACATAGGTACCCCATTTGGGGCTTCAAAAGTCAGAAACATAATTCTTGAGCAATGAGCCCAACCTTACAATGAACACCATACAACAAAGGGGCTGAAAACCCCCAAACATGCCAGAAACATCTGCTTCCAATTACATCCAAAAGCCTCCTTGAGGCAGAAACACAATTTTCAAAAAGGGCAACTTCCCCCTAAAATACAAGCCTATCATAGGCCACTCCGAACTCCACCTTTAAGCCGTCCTCAAAGGACATATACACAGGGGCAAAATACCCAACCTACTGAGGTCTGTTAAATGACAAGAAGATTAATACATGACCTCTAAAATATAATTTGAGAGGAGGCGAACTTGCACTCCTAATACACTTTGCTTAAGACCTACTTGGCACTAGGCCGTTAATACAAGGGCTAATCCCATACTACAGAGGTGACTTAATAGCAATTTACATTACATTACGGAAGAATTGGTTGAGAAAAATAAGTTCACCTCAGGACGATGTGAGTGGGAGCTCGAGAGGGTTAAGCACTCTCTATCCCGATATGTCGTTTTAAAAGAGAATATATGAAAAGAGTAGTTACATTTTAGGAAAAGGTTACATGGTTGAACGCTTAGAACCCGCCCCGAAAGTTAAACTGCTGAGCTAGCAAAGAAAGAAGTTATTAATCGGCCATTACCTTGTTGTTGACCGCTGCCGAAGAAAGAGGCGCTACCCGCCCCCTGCTATGTACTTAACACACTGAAAGATGGAACACAAGTGGCCCGGAGACCCGAAAATCAGCAGTTTATATCCTCTCGCGGAAGGTTCTAGGCGTTAGGGGAAAGAAAACACCCTCCCACAAACACTTTATTGGGTAGGACACAGCAACATATTCAAGTTGGGGGAAGATACACCAGATTGGTCAGAAATTAATAGAAGAAATTCGGGATTGGATACATTCATAACAAGGGGAAGAAAGGGGTAAATATTGCCAACTTAAACAATGACAGAAAGAAATTTAACAAAGAACAAACTCTTGAAATTAAATTTTCTCCAAAAAAATAGTTCTTTGACTCCGCACTAGGTTGCACTATTGTAGATCTTCAGTAGTGTCCTCTAGAAGAGAAAGTTCACACTTCTTACTTCAAGCGAAACAAAAACACATCAAAAGTGACACAGTTCTAAAACTCCAAATTTACAGGTAGTGACATCTTCTGAGAAGGTAGAAAATTAATAACGTCAATAAAGTTCAGACTTCCTCCAGCAGAGGAGTTTTAACTGGCGCGCATTTAAATTAGCGGCGTGGAGGTGTACCACCCGGTACACAAAATATTAGCATAAGGCAGCTTTCAAACTGCAGACTGAGCAGAGCATGTCCAAGTCAAACAGATTCTGCCACTGAAACACATGTAGCAGTACAGGGCTATTCAAAGTGAAAGCCGACTGAGTCCGGACCGACAAAAGCGAGGCCGCCAAGGAAATTGAAACAAACTTGTTTTGAGCGTGTTTTCAGCAGCCTTCTTTGCATGGGGGTTGATTGCACAGTCTTGAGCTGCAAGTATCAGCTTATAAATCTCATATTTTGTCCCGTATTGGCTCAACACAAGTAAGGTTAAGTTATAAGGAGATTCCCACCTTCCAATACTTGTCAATTTCTATATAATGGTTTTATTAATTACATGATATAATCCAGCTTAATCTCTAAGACATGTTTCGTTCCAATTATGGAACATCTTCAGCTAAAAGATTTGACAAAATGGCAAGATAATTAAAATACATGTGATAGTTATGACAAAATCAGCTAAAAGTTTTGACAAAATGGCAAGACAATTATCATCATAATTATCATATGTATTTTAATTGTCTTGCAATTTTGTCAAATTTTTAGCTGAAGATGTTCCATAATTGGAACGAAACATGTCCTAGAGATTAAGCTGGATTATATCATGTAATTAATAAGACCATTATATAGAAATTGACAAGTATTGGAAGGTGGGAATCTCCTTATAACTTAACCTTAGTTCTGCAAGTATCATACGTGTTGTTGTAATACTGGGTATCTCATATGCAGTACCTTGCTACATTTTGAAAGGTTGTCTTCTGTTTGGCTATCGTAGCACATATAGTAGAAGTATCTAATCTGACTTCTTGGTACTCATTCGAAAGTACATCCAGAAACTTTATTCGTAATTCCGAAGAACCTCATATAACGTCAGCTTTTCCACCAATTTTCCACCATGGACTGCCTAGAAGCAATAAAACAGCAGCTGGTGGTAGACATATCCATGCTCGAGTTCTTGGACACAAACTGTTTTGACTGACCGAGCGGGGCGGCTTGTGTGAATACTCACTCATTAAGCTCAGTCTTGTTCAGTTTGGACATGCTCTGCTCCCCCTGCAATGTAAAAGCTGCCTTAATCAGTGATAGTCAAGTGGAATAAAGGCAGTAATCAAACCAGAATAGGAAAAATATTTCTCCAGATACAATTGAATCAATTCTGTTTAATCCATGAGCTGAACTGTTTTTATTTAAGGTAAAAATCATCATGGCAACAAATCGTCCCGACACTTTGGATCCTGCTTTACTCAGACCTGGTCGCTTGGATCGCAAAATTGAAATTCCCTTGCCAAATGAGCAGGCAAGATTGGAGATCTTAAAAATTCATGCTGGACCAATTGCAAAGCATGGAGAGATAGGTAATGTACATTTTTAACACTTTCATACCTGAGCTTTACTGATACTTGCATAATATACCGATTGCACATTTTCTTTTAGTAGAATAAAGATAAAACTATGATTTTTCATATTTATAGAGCTTAAAATCTGCTTTTTCAGAATATGTAGAGTCTAAAGGAATATAAATAATAAAAGTTCTATAAACAAATGAAATATGTAATAATTATATACATTACATTCATTTTCAATATATCTTATACCTTTCAGCGTTCAACTCTGTGAATTTACTAAACACCGCTACAATTCTCAATTTGTGACTAGCTCTGTGGCCTTGTTTAGTTCCATACCTATTCTCTTTAATTCATTACAAATTGAGTCTAACCATAGTCTTTTTGGTCTCCCTCTACTTCTCCTATTTTCCATGACAGTATTATTCTCCTAGGTAACCTATCCTCTTCCAATCTCTTCACATGATCCCACCACCATCAATCAGTTCATTCCTAACCTAGCCTTTATTTCCTCATTCTGAGCACCCTCCTGCAATTGTTCCCACCTGTTTATACCAGTGATCATTCTTGCTACTTTCATGTCTGTTACTTCTGACTTATGAATAAAATCCACCCAGCTTTCACTCCCACAAACCAAATTTGGTCTGAAAAACAGATTGGTGGTATAAAGATAGTTTTGTCTGAGAGCTGACTGACTTCTTTCTTCAAAAATAGTGTTGATCACAACTGTGATCTCACTGCATTAGCTTTGCTGTACCACGATTCAATCTTGCTTACTATACTAATATCCTGGGAGAATACACATCCTAAATGCAGTAGAAGTCCGTTATAATGAGAAATTTACTCGCTATAGCAGATTGTCGTTTTATCCGATTTTTGTATAAAAGTCAGGGAAAACCTACACACATTAAAATTTGGTATGAAACGGCAATCAGTTTGTTCAAAATTTGCGTTTCCGCAGATGATATCCACACTGCGGCTTATTTGTTTTTTATTTTTCGAAATCCGATAGTACGTGAAAGAGTGTGTTTAATTTCAATCTGAAAAAATATAGTACCGTATTTCTCCAAATCCAAGACGAACCCCACTTTTTCCTTCAGTAAATTTAAATCAGGCTCAAAAAGTATTTCGTAAAATCATATGAATGCCTTTGTTGAACAGTAGGCCCACGCATTTCAGACTATTTTTAGACGCCAAACATTGGCTTTCGTCAAGCCGATTTTTTTGCGGCTGCACAATTATTCTTTATTTCCGCGGTTTAACGACCATTATAATCGGCATCATAATACCGAAGAGAACCCGTTGAAAATTTGCCGGCAATACCTATTCCATGCGAACCTACAATACGACGATCCGTCAGGAAATTATTCTTGCTGTCTATAAAACTGTTACTTTTACTCATCGTCAGATATAACCGGCTACCGCTACACGCACGTCTTGCTTGCTGGCTAGCTATGTATAGGCCTAATCACAGACGTTGAAAGTCAACGAACGAGTTTATTGCGCCATGGTATGGCCATTCAGCCCTTGCGATTTTCGTGCACATACCTCACAATTTCATCTTCGACTTCTTTAAAGCGTCCTTGTTGCGGACCACTGAATGCATTTTTTTAGCTCTTTGTCTTAATCCTAACGCCAAATATTGGCTTTAGTTAGGCCTATGCCGAATTTTCTTGAGGCTGCACAATTATTCTACATTTCCGAGTGTTGAATAACCATTAACTTAAAAATTGGCATTATAATATCGACGAGAACCCGTTGACAATTTGCCGCTAATACCTTTTCCACGTAGCTTTACAATAAGTCTATCCATCACGAAAATATAAAACTTAATTTTACTAAGCGTCAAGTTCAATAGACGTGTTATAAGTCTGCCACTCAGTAGCCGGCCTGTCTAAGAATTGGAAGGCTCGCATGTTTTAATGTCATTCTGCAGATTTGAGAAACGTTTTTTGTAGAGGCTAATAGACGTCATTCTCTCTTCACTATTTCCCAAGATCCAGTGACGGTACACGCAGGCACTGTACAACCGGTTGTCGCGGCTAGCGATGTATAATAAAGAGGCGGTCGTTTAATGTCAACGAGTTTTGTGCGTGCGTGCTGGGGTGAAAAGAAGCAGCATAGTTACCGCGGTAGTTGCCAGTGGTATCCATTAACCTACTGTTAGGCTGCGAATGCAAGACAACCCTTGAGGTTTCGCATGAGATTAAAAAAAAAATTGTCGTCTTGGATTCGGAGAAATACGGTATCACTCCAGAGGTTTCTGTGGCAAACACTTCAGTTTTCTTCTTCTAACGGCGTCACCTAACCTAACCGTATATGTATCATGAAAACATATTTGAAACGCATGTAGAGAAATGATAACCCCCTCGCTATAAATTTACATGTAAATAGCCTTTCCAAAATTTAACTAGACGCGAGAAGATATGAACTATCCTTTGAAATCAGTGATGTACTCTGCCATATCTTGAGGTGTATCACATTCTTAATTCATTTCCGAATGTAACATTAAAATTAAGAGATCGTTTACTTCAGTCTATTTTTAATGAGTTAACAACTGCTATCGGCCACGTTATTTACGCATTTATTACGAAAACGTGTTATCCTCTTTCATTTCGATTTTTTTTAGACTAGCAGTCGACGGGTATTACTAATCGACTCCAACATCGCCTTCGAATGTCGACGAGAGCGCTCGCAAATGCACATAGCGAGAAAACTATACCGTACCAAAGATCATCGACCACATTTTGTGGCAAACGTTTCAGTTTTTTTATTCATACAGCGTCACCTATCCTAACTTATCCATATTATACATATGATGAAAACACACTTCAAGCGCCAGTAGAGAAATGATAACCTTTTCGCTGTAAATTTTCATAATAGCTTTTCCGTAATTTAACCAGACACGAGAAAATATAAGCTAACCTCTGAAATCAATTATGCACTCTTACCATATCTCGAGTTGTATCCCATTCTTACTAAATTGCAGTATTTAGCGTTAAAATTAAGCGGCCATTTAGTCAGCCTTTACTTTTAACGAGTTAGCAACCGTTGGATGATAGGAAAATTAGCAACCGTTATCGGACACGTTATTTACACGTTTATTACGAAATTGTCCTCTTTTATTTCAAATTTTCTTTACGGAACGGTAGTCGATGCGTATTACTAATTGACTCCGACATCGTCGACGAGAGAACTCTCTGGTGAACGTAGGGAGGAAACGATACCAAAGGTAATCGATCGCATGCAATATACTCGCTGGGGTGCATAAATATCGGGAACGGATGCGTCAGTGATAGGTCTCTCGCTGTAACTGAAGGGCGACACACAGTTTAATATAGGGATTTTGAAGGGACATAAAGAAATTATCGCTATAACGGAGTTCTCGTTATATACCGTACTCGCTATTGCGGACTTCTACTGTACTTAAAATTATCTGTTTCAGCTTTGTATTTCCAACTTGACATTCAGTTCTGTTAGGTTTCTTCCCTCCCAACATCGCTTTAGTCTTGGAAGGGCTAATTTTCATATCATACACGTTGCATCTATTTTCGGATTCCAGTTTATGGTATACTGCAGTGATTGCAGGCTTTCAGTATAGTCTGATATACCCCTCCATTTTTCACTAAAATTTGTATGACTGCCAAGTATGCTTGCCATCGTGTTATCCTTAGCTGATTTCTTTGCTAGATTCTATTTCCTAGTAAGTTCCTTCATTTTCTCCTTTGTGGTAACAAAGCAAGAACTTTGTGATATTATTACTGTTGTTGTTGTTGTTATTGTTACATGTCAGATCCTTGATGACTTTCACAATACAGTCAGTGATCACACATTGTCTGCCCAAAAAAGCAACATAATTTTGCTTTACAGTGGCTTCAGTGAGGTATTGCAGTGTGCTGTGGGCAGGATGGAACTGACTCTTATATATGTGGGATAGTTTGCAGTTCCCTGCAGTTGCAGAGTTCAGACTTCACTCCCAAATACTCCCAACTTCTTGAGATTGTTCATGAATCTTCCAAAGCCACTCATTAGCAGTTCAACAATCTTTATGTTGTCCAGTCAAGCTGATGACCAGGTGGTGAAGTTTCATAGGGCACCATCAACTCTGAGAAATGTTGTATTCTTCCTCCCCACAGGTCCCAAGAAACGTTTGTTGTTCAGTTATTCGGAGAAGTGATGGTATTGAGGAAACTTTTCTGACTTCAGTCTCTTAAGTTAGAAGCATTGAGTATGTAGCCACTCATACTACTGGTCTTAGTTCTATACATAATCACAATCATAACTTCTTAACAAGTACACAACTCCTACTTAACACAGTCTGAATAAAAAGCAGCTAAATGAGCCCTCAAGCACACAAAACAAATTAATATGTTTTCTGGGCCTCTCCTCTTGAGACATACAATTCTGAAATTGAATCTTAACTATACCTGTGACAGGTCATCATCCATGACATTAATTATTGACATAAACTATGTAATGAAAATGTTACAAGTGTAAATGTAGGTTATCAAATATAATAAGATATGAACACTTACAAAAATAAACAGACAGATTAAAATAGGCAGGTGGAGCAACAGAAAGGAGAAACTATGGCACACTTGAAAACTTCAATGGACAAGGATACTAACCTTTTCATAGAACGATTCTTACGTCACTAAAGCTCGTCCGTCTCAGCCCCTGATATGTTCAGTTCTGCTTTCCAGCTTCATCAAACACTGACAGGGCTAATTTTGATCATTAATCTTTCTTACTGTTAGAAGTGTGGAATAAGGAGAAATACAAGGAAAATGAGAGGAGAAAAACAAGAGTTGCCACAGAGGTCTTTGTCGGTTGATACTTGTGTCCGAGTATTCATATCTCTCGTATGATTCTTCCAGTATTTTAATTCAGGGATGCAGATGCCTTTGATGGCTAAAGAGACCAAGTCTGTCATAAAACATAGAGGGTGGAGGTTGTGGTTGATCCTAGCTTTAATTATGCCTCTGGCGTTTTTCTGCTTCCTGTCTAAGATGTTCACGCCCAAATTGTGCAACAGCAGCTGCAGTAGTTTTGCACCAGCAAGTACAGTCTTCTATAATGATATAATATGAAACCTGTATACAGTGAAATCGTATGATGCCAACACTTTTTTCCCGTTATGTACAGGTTTCCATTGAGAACAGGTAAATGTCACAGTTTGCGATGTCTTGTGGTTCGTAACCCTCCATTAATGAACACACTTTCTCACTTAATTCTGTAACACAATCCTGTTTTACATCTCCAGATTCTTCCCAAATACTCTTGAAAACAATGCAATGCCTTTTTCTAAAACTTTCTAAGCAGCTGTTAGATGCTTTAAAATCCAACTTATCTAATTTTCTGCTACTTCCCTAGCTTTCTATTGCAACAGGCTTCCAGATGCGCTGATTCTTTTTGCCCTAGCACTGACAAACCACTCCCATACAATTTTATTGACCTCTTTGTACTCCATGTCTTTCAGTTTCTTTTTCACAGAACCATTTCCATTCAACCACTCAAACCTTATTTCTACTTTAGATTGTACAATTTCGTACACCTGAGATTTTCCAAATTTATTGACGATCTGTTTTTCATTTTCATTTTTTCACTTGCTTCTCCGATTTTCACTTTCATATTCAGATTGAGGAACACTCTTTTTCCGGGAAGCCATAACCCATTAGTGTACTGTACAATTATTCTAGGTTAACACAGAAACCCCTTTCACTAAACTACACAAGCTAAAAATATCCAGGAATGTGTTTGTGAAGGAAGTGGTCATTTTAATTATAGCCACACGCCTTTCACCAGCTGATAAGAGATGGCAAAAGACACCATGAAGGCAATAGGCAGGCAGCACACTACACTGTAAAACTACGCGCACAACATTCAAGACTAATAATGATTGTCAAGATTGTACTCTTTAAGTTAAATCTTTACCATATGAAAATGTGCTCTTCTAATGAGCTTAATTTACATTTGCTCAAAGTGAACAATGTTCTACGTCATTCCAAGACTAAATTCTCAAATTTTAAGCGTAGTCAATGCTGTACTACGTTGATTGCAATATTCATAGGTACTCTACGTAGAGGTACATGTAATATTTTCTGTTGTTTACAGTAAAACTGTTTGTTTCCACGTGGGACGGATTCCACTGAGTACAGGCCTTTTTATGTGTATTTTTATATTAATCTCAAGGGACCACAAAATATTTCCATTAAGGCTAGGTTTCTGTTATGTAAAGGTCCCATTGTGGGCAGGTTTCGCTGTACCAAGTACTTGGATCAGTGGGAGTGCTCCTGAAGGTCTTAGTTTGATCTTTATAGCACTTCAGAGGGGCACCATGTGGTCTTCTGCCTTTACTGATTTCGCTATACAGAATTTTTCAAGGAAGACTCATCATTCATGCACTGGAAATGTCCAGTATCTGAGTTGATTACCAACAATAGTGGCCTCTGTATTCATCTTTCCCCTCTCTAGAACTGTTTTGTTTGGAATGTATTCATGATTTGATGTTCATAATATGAGTTTCTGTTGATGGAAGTGTTCCAGTTCCTTCATATCACGGCAATATAGGGGCCAGGTTTTACATCCATAGAGCAGGGTGGACATGATAACTGATCGATACGCCATCAATTTTGTATATACCTTGGAATTCATAGATTTTTATTCAGAAAGACGCAATGTGTAAAACATCTGGAAGCAATATGGGCAGCACGTATCCTGTTCTCTACATCCTCTGTTGAACAGTTACTAAAGAGTATACTTCCTAGATAGAGGAAATTATCTACTTGTTGTAGAGGCATACTGTAGATAGAAATACTGAAATTTGGAAAGGCAGTTCCAGGAGCTGGCTGTGTAAGTATCTGTTTTAGGAATGTTTTTAGGCCAAATTGTTTGTATGCCCTAGTGAAACAGTTAACTGACATTAGCAGATGATATAGATGTTGATTCCCATAGGGAACCTGAAATATTTGTCCCGAATGAGTAAATTTATAATACCAGTGTAGTTGGTCCTTTATTGGACATTATAAATTTTCCAGCTAACTCGTTTGAAAATAAGACAGTCTTTCCTAGTGCATTGGCTGCCGGTGGCTCCAAGTACCCTACGCAGTGGCCTCCACACTATGCACTAGCCATGTGACTTGGTAGGACTGCTATTTACCAACTGCTGAGCCCAACTTAGCACACTGGGATGAAATGCTGGCAACCAGGAATGAGTTAGCTGGAAAATTTATATCGTCCAATAATGGACCAACTATACAGTATTGGTATTATGACATTTGCAGCTCGTCAGGTGTATGAAGTGAAGTGTCATCCGCTTATTGGAGTTAAATTACATGGCAACATGGGTGAGACTAGTAATTTTTTCTGATCTGAGTCTAGCCTGATTCAATAGACCTCCATCGAGCCTATACCTAAGTTTCAAACCTGTGTTGGTCTCAATATCTTGTAGGGCATGGCTGCCAGGTACGGGGGAAAGAAAGACTGTTGGTGCAAGTACACAACCTTGTTTAAGCCCATTAAGTTTAATTTTGGTATAAAGCTTGTCCAAGCGTTGTCATGAGGTGCCTGTATGAATCAATCCAGCAGTGTTCTGGGCATCTTGAATTGTCTTTAAACCATCCACAATGCTTCTCTAAGCACTGTATCGAAGACCTTTTCCAGATCGTAGAAAACAAAAAGCAAAGGCTGTTGTTGTTCTCTGCACTTTTCCTTGTGTTTTCTTGCACAGAAGATCACATCCGTAGTGCCTCTTGTGGGACGGAACCTGGGATTCAAGAAGTACCTTCTCGGAAATTCAACGGAATTCTAGCAAATTTTTTACCACCTATGGAGAGCAGCCAACACACCCGGGAAACTGGAGGTGGGAAATGATAGGGAGTAGGGGTACGCCACTGTAATTCTCCATGTCAGCAGGGACCTTGCAGGGTTCCAATATTTGAAGGATCAGGGGAAAAAAGCCTGGTTTTTAGCGGTAAGCCTCCACTTTGGATGAACTCAAGGGGAATGTTGTCAGGTCCAGGAGCCTTTCTAAATTCCTGAAAAGTAGGTGGGTCATCCATCCAAGGTTGTGGAGGATGTTGTGGCACATTTGGAGGAAGTCTTCAGCAGCAGAACTGCAGTTTAAGAGCAAGCTGAAGTGTTCCTTCCAGCAGTTCAAGATTTCCTGTTTGTCAGTGAAAATGGTAGTATTATCGTAGGTTATGATCTTCATTTCCATGTTGACGTTTAACCAATAATGAAGAGTTTGAGGGATGTTCCACCATTCAACACATTGCAACAATTTATTCAATTATAAGAAGGCCAGTTTCAACTCCCATGGAGTCATCATCAGTTCTTGGTGAAAATTAAATTATGGGGAAACTGATAACAATCATCATAATGAAAAATCCATGCACCTATAGGTGGTTGCATGGAAATACATCATTGAGTTGATAGGTATTACCTTGAAATGCAACATACACTTGGCAAGGAGAACTTGGAGCTTAGAAATTTCCCAGTTTTGGCTCTAACAGTCTTGTGTTCATAGAACACAGAACACTGGAATTACATGTACTGAATTGGAATATATACAAAACACAATATGGATACTTATAATGGTGTGAAAACTTGGCTCTCTAAGAGCATTCTTGGATTTGACAGTCCTGTTTCTGTCTGAAAAAGATTGGATGAAATACACACTGGGAACACTTGTATTGTTTGATAACACACTCGTTCAAATGAAAACCCTTATAACCATATGAAATATTGGCGTTACAAGAACGTTTATGGGTTTGACTGTCCTGCTACTCCCGACTAAACTATTGAAATTCAGTCTTACCATTCACTAGCATTTTTCGACATTAAGAATATGTACCCTAGCATTCCATTAGATGAGACCATTTCCATCATACAACGTAACTTGCACCAACATAGTAAACTGAGTAAACTTGAAATAGAAGAATTCATCAGGCTGGTTAAGTTTACTTTTAACAATAACTTTTTTGTTTTTAACGGAATAATATATCAACAAAATGGCCTTCCAATGGGATCCTCCGCATTGGGCATCATGGCTGAGATTTACCTAGACCACCTAGAACACACACACATCAGCAAAATGAAACACATTTTTTTCTGCACCAGGTTTGTCGATGACACCTTCACAATTATAGATGGCAGACACGCCAACAGCCTCACCATTCTTGAAGAGTTGAACAAACTGAATCCCCATATACAATTCACAGTGGAAACAGAGTCCAAATGGTGATACTAAATTCCCATGAAGGGAATTCGATTTTTTCCACCAATAGAGCATATCAAAAATCAGATCAAAAATTGGATGTACGGCTTTTCAGGCGTTTGCTCTATTAACCAGCATTTCGTCTTAGGTCTGACACATCCCACTCTGACGAGTCTAGTGTCAGACCCTACCCACTGATGCTGGGGTGTATGCAGGTGAACTTATCAGAAGCCTCTTATGTGGCACAGTCTGATAACTGCATACGGGAGATAAAACTCCACAATGGAATTAATGCCCGCCATAACCATTTGGAATTGCTAGGCGGGCATTAATTCCATTGTGGAGTTTTATCTCCCGTATGCAGTTATCAGACTGTGCCACATAAGAGGCTTCTGATAAGTTCACCTGCATACACCCCAGCATCAGTGGGTAGGGTCTGACACATCCCACTCTGACGAGTCTAGTGTCAGACCTAAGACGAAATGCTGGTTAATAGAGCAAACGCCTGAAAAGCCATACATCCAATTTTTTAACAGAGTCCAACCGTTCTCTAAATTTTCTAGACTTAACAGTCGCAAGAAATCAACACTCACGACATTTACAGGAAACCTACACAAACTATCAACACTACAAAACAACACTCAGTCCACCCTAGCTCCCACAAAAAAGCAGCCTACTATAGCTTAGTCCACAGAGCTTTTTAATATTCCATTAACTCTCTCCAAAACAGCCGTGAAACTATTTGACTTCAAAGTGTCACCAGTGATCACCTATGGATTAGAAATTGTCTGGCCGCATCTAAAAATGAAACAGTTCGAGCAATTAGAAAAAGTGAAAGCTACGTTTCTGAAAAAGGCACTATGTGTCTTGAAGTATACGCCTTCAAGGCTTGTATATAAGTTAACTCGCGAACCTTTCTATGTAGAAGATGTCAGTTGTCACCTACAGCTACCAACTACACCAACATATCTACAGTTCATACAGAAATTACGAGCAAAGAAGAGAGACATACGGAGCGAATTTTACTCGACGGACGCAATGGTTTACAAAGACTGTCAAGCAGGAGGATATGAGCTCAGACACTTGATTACACGCTTTGCAATACATGGATTTCATTATAAGCTGTGTAAAACAAAGAAATTCCATCAACCAGACACGGACTGTGTATGTGAACATTGTGGTAAGAGCTGTGAACGATATCATGACATGATTTGTACTTGTCGGCGCGAATCGATGATAGCCTTCTGCAGAGATGACTAATGTTGTGTATTAATGTAAATATCTTTTGGCCATTGGCTGCAATAAAATATTATTATTATTATTATTATTATTAACTCTCTCCAAACTAAGAAAGGAACTAGACACCATCAGGACAATCGCTCTTTCCAATGGATACAACAAAAGGTTCATCGACCAAATTACTTTATATCTAAAATCCAAAACAAACCTAAATCTACTCTTATCAAAGAAAAGAAACTAAAAGACAGCTTTTCAGTTTTTACCTTCAACAACAATTCAGTTTACCAAATAACAAACCTATTTAAGAAACACGGGGTAAAAATAGCATTCAAAACAACCAACAACAATCGTTCTCATTTCCACAATCCAGGGACCGTGAATAAATCAGACAAATTTGGCAAATCAGGCATCTACAGATTACAGTGCCAAACTTGTACAGCAAGCTACATCATACAGACAGGACGGAACTTTAACACCAGGTACACCGAACACATTAATGCAGTTAAACATAAGACATTCAGCCATGGGTCAGCCCCTTACAAAACCAACCGCTCCCTCCCGTTGGTACAGCTTCAAACAGAACCCTATCAAGCATAACTACCACACCAAGTGAAGTTCATAACCTTCTTCAAACTCTTCGTACCAACAAAGCTACCGGTGTCGACACTATAGGACCTCTTTTCCTAAAAAATACTGCCAGCACTCTTTGCGACCCTCTCTCTAAATTATTTAACAGATGTTTTGCCGCGGGCTATTTTCCTATTACCTGGAAACAGTCAAATATTGTTCCACTTCTCAAATCAGGTAACAAATTTAATGTTTCACCTTACCAACCAATTTCTATTCTCCCCACACTATCCTTTATCTTTGAAAAAATTATACACCAGCGTCTCCTGGCATTCACTTTGCCGTATGTCTCAACCAAGTAGCATGGTTTTCTACCAGGTGGCTCTTGTCTCACAAACCTGGCCACTCTGCATAGCTTGGCATCACACGCCATTGCAGCTAAATCACAGCTGGATATCTGCTACGTGGACATTTCGAAAGCTTTCGATTCTGTAGACCATACTCTGTTGCTCCATAAACTCTCCGAACGATTCAATATACATGGCAGTCTTCTGACCCTTCTTGCTGGCTTCCTACATAACGTTGGCAGAGAGTGGTAATATCAGGCACTTCATCTTCATAGTTACCAGTCACCTCCGGTGTCCCACAAGGCAGTACTCTTGGCCCCTTGCTGTTTCCTTTGATTATGGACGATCTACCATCTGAACTCTACGAAACAGCAAATACCCTACGCTTTGCTGACGACTGCAAGATATTTAGGGAGATCAGGAATCCAGCAGATGCAGCTCTGCTACAGTCCTCACTTAATGCCCTCTCAAACTGGTGCCGTACTTGGAAACTTATCCCCAATCCACAAAAATGCAGCCACATGACCATAACATTACGTAAATCTCCTCTACCAACATCATATTACCTACTCGACAAGCCCATCACCGTAGTTATGCAACAGCGTGACCTAGGTGTAATATTCGATACAAAATTACAATTTAAGACCCACATAGAAACATATACAACCAAGGCTATGAAATTACTAGGCATTCTCTATCACTTCACGGAAATTTCTGACCCCATTGCTCTTCCTCACTTCTTCCTCACGATCATTCAACCTCTCTTAAACTACTGCTCTCCAATTTGGACAACAGCCTCCCCCTCCAATACTAAGCAGTTAAACAGAGCAGTGTCCTTCTTTGCTGCAATTGTAAGGAACAGAAACCCCAAGCTCAGAAATCTGTCTACGCAATAGGTATTAATGGCAATTAATGTGTCACCACTGCACATTAGGCGACAGGTAGCTGACCTGAGTTTCCTTCACGGGATCTTAAATGGGCATTACTGCTCGGAACGTCTTGTCTCACTCTTCTCTCTCCGTGTTCCTTCCCGTTCCACCAGAACCAAAGATCTTCTCCACATTCCCCACACTCAGCACTCAATACATCAACGATCTTTCCTAATCCGCCTCCCAACACACTTTAGCAATATTAATAGGAGACAAGAGCTTGATATAGCATCAAATAAAAGTGTATTCGAGAGGTGTGTAAATAGTCTCTTAAGGGGAGACCCTACTGAGTTTTAATTTTTCTACAATTCTTATCTGATTTTTACCACATTTTGGTAGTACATTGAGATAAGTAAATTTAATCTAATTATAAAATTTGAATGAATTTGAATGGATATTTTTCAATTTATAACAATTTTTTGAAAAAAAGTACATCATTTTCAGAATGTCCCATGCACAACATTTTTTGAAATCTTTTCTTGAAACCTTCTTACAATAATCACAACACATATTTTAATAATAATTGGTATTCATTTCAAAAACAATCCATTGGTTATCCAATTATTTCCATTTTTCTTGCTACACCTCATAACCATGTAAAAACTTATGAAAATTTTGTATTTCACACCCAATATCTCTGAAAATTATTATTACATTTTAATACGGATTCCAAGTTCCATGAATCTTATAATGTAGAGTGTGTGAAAAAGTTTGAAGGTAATCATGCAAAACCTGGTGTGCAAGGAACGTTTTAAACATCTGAAATTGTTAGTTCTGAGAAAAAGCTAGTTTTATAAATAAACAATTGTCAAGTAATAATGCCTTCATCAGAACTTCCCAGCACCATATGTTTCTCCTTCCTTAGCCCTTTTTCTCTCTTCAGCAACTGCTTTTGACAGCTTCTGCTTCTTACTAACAGTTTTTGTTTTTGTTTTTTTGTCTTCTTTACTATTCATGGCACTTTTCCGCTTCCTGTCTCTGTCATGTTCATGACCCACTTTATAAGTGGTTTCACTCAATTGTCTGCCATCATCTGCCATTTTGACCTTTTGACAGGCTAGGGAACCCAAATTGAACTCCCCCACAGCATTTACAGCAGAACAAAATTTATTTATAGCTGCATTCCAGCCCCAATACTGATGAAAGCATCAACCATCCTCTTTTTGATTTCATATGAAGGCCTCTGAGATTTCTCATTAGCATATGGACTACTGTATCCCGCTGAATTGAAAAAACCCCAATTTTCACATTTAACCGCCACCTTGCTGCTAAAACCAAATCTCTCCCTCATAAACACACACACAAAGATTTGCTGCTACACTCATTACACTGAAGGTTGGAAATCAAGTTTTGCAATGCACCACAACGAATGATTACATTGTCATCAATAACCACACTAGATCTAACACTATTTACATCATTAAAGAAGTTAAGCTTTCTGACACTCGAAGAAACAAGAGTTGAAGGCTCACTTTCAACCTCTAAATATGCATTGCAACATGAAGGACCAGGATTAACCTCAGATTCAAAAGAGCTTGCACCTATGAAGTTAACCATACCCCAACGTTTATTTACATTGCAAACTGCACTTCTTGATTTCTTACTCTTATGAAGTTTAGGTTTAAGCGACAGACTAGACACTGAATGCATTATATTTTTTTAAAAAACAGAACACAAACTGATCAACTAAACAAAATATACAACAAAAACTTCTCTTAGCAAAACACAACAATCTAACATCAAAATATAAACAAACCACATGTTATCCGGCACGGAAGTAATCAAAGGAACAGCCACTTGTTACCATAGAAACACATTATTTCACAAGTTTTTGTGTAAATTATAAAAAACACAATAAATTGCAGTTTCTACGGTGAATAATGAATGTAAGACACTCAAAAGTAGATTTACCTGGAACTGAAATCTCAGATAAAGTACTGCTCTTGACTTTACGTGTTCCTATCTGAAGATATTTCTGAAATAAGATAACAGATGGCAGCACTAGGCCATTTCTAAACATCATGCACAAGAATCAAGTTGAAACACAAAAGAATCTTTGAGCTATGCCACTTTATCTGCAGTGTGAAATAATGTGTTTCTATGGTAACAAGTGGCTGTTCCTTTGATTACTTCCGTGCCGGATAACATGTGGTTTGTTTATATTTTGATGTTAGATTGTTGTGTTTTGCTAAGAGAAGTTTTTGTTGTATATTTTGTTTAGTTGATCAGTTTGTGTTATCCCCCCCTCTCAGTCTATTCAAACTGAAGTGCACGTGTCATTTTAAAGATCCCACAGAGCATTTTAAAATGGCCGTACAAGCAAAAAAATTACATCACAATGTGCGGCAAGGAATGAAATATCACATGATGGAAAAAATCTCATTTTCAGTTCCTGGACCATTTTTTACTGAAAAACTCAGTAGGGTCTCCCCTAAGTTGATGTGAAGGGATTATACCGCAATCTTGACCCACGACGACTTGGCTATGAACATGAACTTTCTCATGGTTTTCGATTCGGACAGTTGTTATTAGTAGGCTGTGTACCTGATCTTGTTATATTTTGTTATGTTTGTTATATTTTATTATGAAAGTTTATGTTTGTTAAATAGTCTGTTGACAGTGCAAGTGAAATTTGCTCAGTGTAGCTGTATCTTGTGCTTCGTGAATAAATAAATAAATGCATGAATCCAATCATAAATTCTCCGACATAGATAAAGACATGCAAATTATTGAAACCATGGAATAGGGATCCCTACTCAATATCAAAGAAATATTTTACATATCATTAGGCCAACAAGTTAATTTTAATCATAATCTGAATGAATCCACCGAATAACCAAACATTCTTTACGAGGCCATTCATCCCCTCATCATCAAGACTTATGTAAACAGAATGGCTCGACAACAAAGCACTCACCCCCCCCCCCCCCCTCTCACGCACCTCTTCCACACCTCAATCAATCCAAAGCAAGCCACACCTCCCCCCCCCCCCTCTCCCAACCAACAATAGCACCACGCGCGCGCGCACACACACAAGCACCGTTGAACAGATTCGCAACCCACTCTTCAAATGGCTGGTCAGCACGAGCGGATACAGAGTGAGTAAATTAATAAAAACAACATTTCATTTTAACTCAAACACACACACACACACAAAACAGTTTCTCATTCTGTCTTTCTCTTTTTCCTCAGACACCTTCAATGCACGTTTCCATACGCCAAGGCCATACCATCACCATACTACAACAACAATAGCGACGACAGTTACAACTACAATAGCAAGTATTCCATATTGAAGGATGTTCCCCCAGCTCTTCAACCAGCTTAATTCTACTAAGTTCATTCCATCTATCATAAAACACTGCAAGCTCATGTAAACTAAAACCAGCAAGTATCTTGATTCAGGACCGACAAAGTTCCATGTTCCACTAACACACGGTAACAATTTTAATATAGACCCAAGATCTCTCTTAAATACTAAACATGTCAGACCAGTGTGTACCTACAGCTGTTCACCAAACGTTTCATGTGATGTGTGGTTGGGGTGTTTTTTTTTTTTTTAAAGGTTCACATATTCTGGTTGATTGTTACAAGACCGTTCGACAAGTCTATGCCAAGTTGTGTAAACATACAATGATATTTTACTCAGATCCAATAATATTAAAGTGCCAAGTGTTTCGCATTGGTGTATGAACTTTCAATCAGTTCACTTCAACTGCGTTAATGCATTAGTTTCCAGTAGACAGAAGCAAGACCAGCAGTTCGATTCTGTGTGCCACGAACACATGTCAATTTTTGAAACCAAAAACCAGAACTTTAAATACCAAGTAGTTTATCTTTAACATTCAATGTATATGTATTTCACTAGTTTAGTCAGGGGAAGCAGGACAGTCAAACCCATAAACGTTCTTGTAACGCCAATATTTCATATGGTTATAAGTGTTTTCATTTGAATGAGTGTGTGATCAAACAATACAAGTGTTCCCAGTGTTCCGCGTACATGAACGCGCAACAGTTTAGACTAGATCTATGTATTTATACATTTTGCTTCATTGTGTATTTCATCCAATCTTTTTCAGACAGAAACAGGACTGTCAAATCCAAGAATGCTCTTAGAGAGCCAAGTTTTCCACACCATTATAAGTGTCCTTATTGTGTTTTGTATATATTCCAATCCAGAACATGTAATTCCAGTGGTCCATGTTCTATGAACACAAGACTGTTAGAGCCAGAACTGGGAACTTTCTAAGCTCCAAGTTCTCCTTGCCAAGTGTGTGTTGCATTTCAAGGTAATATTTATCAACTCAGTAATGTATATTTCCATGCATCCACCTATAGGTGCATGGATTTTTCATTATGGTGATTGTTATCAGTTTCCCCTTAATTTAATTTTCACCAAGAACTGATGACTCCATGGGAGTTTAAACCGGTCTTTTTATAATTGAATAAATTGTTGCAATGTGTTGAATGGTGGAACATTCCTCAAACTCTACATTAATGGTAGTATTGTCGGTGGCTTTCAGGGTGCCGATTGGGAATGAACGGATGGTAAAAATGTTGTATTGAGTAGGTGGTTGTTAATAAAAGGATTTTATAATTTTAATGTATCGTCCTCAATACGGTTCTATTACGAGATTAATTACATGGTAAAAATGTGGAAAACGGAAGGGGGAGGGAACCCAGTAATGTAATAGAAGTAATGGAAATGACACAAGCTGTGTTATTGCATTCTGTTTTAATTTGTTTGTTCTACTTACATTGAACTGCAGCAAATATTAGAATATATTGAAGCTATGACATTTTTCCTTTACATAATCTTTGATCTGATGTTTCACTTTGTGAAACTTGTCTCTGCAGGCTCTCAAAATAATGTACACTTCTTTCTTTCAGATTATGAAGCTGTTGTTAAATTATCTGATGGATTTAATGGAGCAGATTTGCGAAATGTTTGTACAGAAGCAGGATTATTTGCCATACGAGCTGAGCGCGAGTATGTCATTCAAGAAGACTTTATGAAAGCTGTGAGAAAAGTTGCTGATAATAAGAAACTAGAATCAAAACTTGACTATAAACCAGTTTAACCAGGTGCATATGTGAACATTTGGTACACAAGTTTTTGTGCAGTACACCGAATCATAACCTCATTAAAATACTACGTAATCATTCGCAGTGGAAATCGTGGTTAATAAATTTTTAACATATTTTTTGTGTGTTCATTATCTGTTTTGTTAAATAATTTAGAAAGTGATGACGTTCCTTTAACAGGATGTAAAAGTTTTCATGCAACGTGCTGTAGGGTAGCAAGACTTATGTCTTACGTTAAAACAGGTATTACAAACTGTTGGTAGCCCATTGCTTTTTCACATATGGAATCAGACATTTATTGCAGGTAAGAGGGGATGTTAACTAGTTCAGTAATGCACACTGAGATATTTGGTGATGTATCTTCACCCTAAAGTCCATTGATCCTTGTATTTCCTGTCAAACTGAATAAACATATTCATTTTAATTAAAGAATTAATAGGGAATGGGATTGGTGTAATATTATGCATGCATAAAGAAATATTATAATTAAATATTTTTCCTGTGTAGAACACTCATCATATACTACTAATATTGTGCATCTGGAAGAAGACCTGGAGAATCCAATATGCAGGTTAAACCATATGATTTCAGACCTGACTTGTAAGCACACCTCCACTGAAACTTGTTACTTGTTAGACATGATTAGAGGGTGTGATTAGCACAGTGGCCTTCCGTCCCAACAGTCGAAATTCAAAAATCAGTGGATTTGAAAATGGAATTTTCTCTTGAGAAATCACAGGCCATCTGGAAAGGCATCTGAGCCTTAAATTCCAGGCTAAAACTCAAAATGAGCCAGGGTCCATCTAGCAAACCCCTAGAAATAACTGAAATGAGCAAACTGAAAACAGTTTATTGCTGAACTCCACTCTTGTTTTCCTAACTCATTTACAGTAATTGTCAGAAGTTTCAGACCACATCGAGAATTCATGTCACCTAGACCCTCAACTTGCCCACCAACATGTCTGTGATAATTTTCTTGAGGTGGAATATATAGATTGTAATGTTGTTTTGAGGTATGTGTGAAGCAGTAGGAATTTTTGAATGTTGAAAGATCAAACAATTACCACTTTCAGACATTTCATAAGCTACGCTTTGGTTCATTGCAAACATTACTCTCAAAGATTTGTTGATAAGTTTTGTAAAACTTACCTGAAATGAATTCCTTGATAAACTAGGAAAAGGTTTCCAAATAGATTGATTTTCTGTGTTAAAACAGAATCATATTTTGGGTACCATTGGTGCAGATAATCTGATCTAGTACATCTTCGTTTTGAATAACTGCTTCAAAATGTTACTGAATCATTTTTGATTTTCTGAGTAATGTGGTAGCAGCCAAGCATTATTTTAATATACCGTCCAAGGTATATTTGCCCTAATGAGCAAGGTTTTATGTTTTGGTATCATTAACTCGACTCGTTTAGCCTGTTACAACTGCCTTCTTCCAGAATTGGTGCTGAATCCCTATAATAGTAAGTCACCAGATTCAATACATTTTTGTGCTGGGTAATGCCACACAAAAGATCATGTAATTATTATAACATACTCCATTGTATATGGTTCTCTAGCCTTCTTATGATGTGCATTATTCTCAGTTTTTGAACTGACTAGCAATTAATAAAGTATGATCAGAATAAAGCACGTACTCAAGTGATGTTTTAATTGTTTAATACACTGTTTTTATGAAACAATGTGTGCAGACTTGCCAGCAGGTACGGGTTCTCTCTAATGTGTATGGATATTGTGATATTATTACACTGTTACAGTTAAGAGCAAAATTATCACTTCTTCATTTTCCAAATGAAAAAAAAATTGCAAAAATAAATATGACGACAATGCAATGTGCAGTTGGCCACAGGCCATGTTATTCACTCAGATGCCACACATGGACCAACATACATGGTTTTTGTCTGCAAGTCTGTTAAAAGATCATTAAATTTACTTCATAACACATGTACAACTGGAGCATTTTATTGTAGAAATTGCCTGTGGGCGCAACACATGATGATGAGTAAACTGGGAAGAACATTCTGAAGAAAATAAAAGAAACTTTTTCATGGGATCAAGAACAAAAGAATTCACTGTTTCATACTGACTTGTGAACTTAAAATGTTAGGGCTAGTACCTAACACTGCTCCAGAATATTGATTATACATTCACGGTGAGAAAGCCAGGGTACCCTGGAAAAGGACTGTCACAAGTTAAAAATCATTTTTCAGGGGAAGCTGTCAAAGGATTGAATCAGTAGAGGAAAAAAAATAGTAAATGCTATTTTAGGATATTGATACTTGTATTCCATGGTCCTCTGATATTCTGCATTCTAATGACATATTGCATTATGAACCTATTTTAATAGCTCGTAAATTTTAGGTCATACGTGGAAAATTTGACTTACGGCAGTTTTCTATTAAGTAGCTGTGGGAATACTACCATCACTTACAGCTGGTCAAGTTTATTAAAACCATCTTCTTTACAAGCAGGAGCTACTTCAGTTACTGAGGTACAATTTTAAAAAAAGAAAAGAGGACTCGGTGATTAGTTCTAAGTGGAGGGCTTATTTGAAAGAAGAAACTAACTGGTGGTGGTGGTGTTAGTTGTATGCCGCAGCTTGTGATTACATGTTTCCTCTTTGTTATGAATTTTTGAAACATGCAGAGGTTGCTAATCTAAATCTGAGACAAAGGGTTTCATATTCATTTATTAAATACATGACCAATAAATTGCTCAAACTTATAGCAGACTCAGGACATGATAAACTTGAGTCAGAATTTGCATCTTGCCCATTAAGGGCATTGACGTAGTGATGGGCAATGCTCTCGCTCAAGACTTTGGCGACAATATTGAGACCGATTCCCCTGTACGACATCCCAGTAACAAGTATAAGCTTGATAGTATATCATACGCAGTTATTGCTTGAAATAACGTTCATATGGAAACATGTGCCGGTAAATTTTATCAAAAGCATAGAAGAATACTGCATGTTCAACTATGAACCCCTTATTACCATTAACGAAAATGAAAACAAAATATCAGTATCTTAAACTGTTCACGATTTGAGGTGGAGATCTTAGCTGAATAACCCTGCATAATTTATGAATAACTGTATGTAGGATGTACACCTAACTGGATACTAGAGGTGTGGATTATTCAAGACGGGGCAAGATGTGCCTTGCTGCATATGCAATCACCATTTTGCATGAGTGGAACGTGTAATCTAAAATGCCCGAGTTTGCTTCAATTCTTTCGATAGGGTAGTTAAGCGCAATGCTTGAGACCGATTCACTTGTGCTGCGATCTGTGTGACCTCCCATTAATTACGAGATATGTATAATGTACTGTTTTATATTACGACTACAGTTATCTTAAAAGAAAAGGTGACACAAAAGTGTTGGACATATGTGCAAGAGGCAACAATTTTAATGGACTCACGTGTAACCACAACATTCATTCATTCATTTATTTATTTTTTTATTATTTATTACAAAAGGTCCCATGATCCTCTGGCTTGTGATGCTTCAAAACATGTCAATAGTGTTATATTAGGTGTTGGTGTGTTCAAATTACATTCAGTGTACTTTTCCATTTATAATTTAAGGCTGAAGATGACCCAATAAGGGTCAAGTTTCTGTACGTAGCCTACTCATTTGTTTGTGTACTTACCGCTATATACAATTATTATGTTATACTGTGTCAAAATAGACCATGGTAGAAATGAAAGAAATGAATGCCCTAATCGCTTGTTGACACATTTACAGAATGAGGAAGGCCCATTGTTGGCTATTTGCATATTCTGCAAAACAGCATTCAGCTCGGTCTACCTGTAGGCCTGATTTATAAATTTCAGTTTTGTTCCGTATTGATAGCCACCAAATGTCATAAAAGAAAGACAAGTTCCACCTGATCAATACTTATTATCACATGTATGATAGAATATCGCATGTATAATAGGACCGGTTTTGACCTCTTACAAGGTCATCCTCAGCTGCATTAGAATCTTGTGTTTGCCTTTTTGTATTATGCCTCATTCTTAAAAGCTTTATGACATACTCTGAAATTTAACAACATTATGTTTATTACACTTTTGCTAAGAGTTCTAATGTTACAACATAGTTAAAATTATAACATGTTAAATAATCTTATTACATAATATAATGACCCAATGTACACATATAATTATAATAAAATGAGTTCGTCTTTTTCTAATGCGTAATGAGTGTGTAGGAATAGTTTACCATAGGCGTTTGCCTATTCAGTTAAAATAAGCTCCATTCTTATAAATGTTTAGTCATGTATGAGGCGATCTTTGTTGATATTGTGAAGTGATTAATGTTATAGCAGTAAATTAGCAGTAAAATACGCTAACCAAATGGAATTATATGTTGATAGTTCAATAAAACATATATATCTACATTAAAATATTAGCAAACATGGTTAAACGTGCTTGAATGTATTTTTTGAAAGTCTAAAACAGCTGATAACAAATCTTGCATTGTTTTGCAGTACGTATTACATTGAAATAATGTTAAATTTGCCCATTATACAAACATATCAACACATTAAAATATTAAACATTGTAAGATATGTTTTTACAATGTTTAATTTATTTATTTACATAGTTTACGCCCACATTGGAGCACTTAAATCAAACCCAAGTACATTTATGTTAACAAAGAATTAACTGATGATTTAGCTTGCATCATCTTCCTTTCCCAAAACCTCTTCATTCTGGCTGACCTGACGGGACATATTGTTTGTGTTGTACTGTTTTTAATGACAATCTTATTTGTTCTTGAGAATCCTTTTTTCTTCTCTATTTTCAATTTGCTTCATTGTAATATTCAGCTCTTCTAAATCATTCTGAACTTCTTTAACCCGATGAGTGCTACACCCGCCTTTAGACAGGCTGACGCGGCCGGTCCACCAGTGCTACGCCTGTCTATAGACGGTGCGCGAGAATTTTAATTTTTTTGAGATTCCCGGTTCACTTTTCAGTGCGAATTTGATCTCTGACATGTTCTGCCATCTGTTGGGCATTATGTAGAATTAACTGATCAGAGATTATAGCTTCGGGAAGTAACTTGCAGAGCTTTTTGTAGACGTCTGTGGAGTTCATCTGTGATGTAAACAAACATGGCGGAACAACAGTTTAGTTGCTCTTGCAGTGATGTTATTTCGGATCACAGAATCTTTCCGTTATTAACCACAGCGGAAAGTGATGATGGAGATAATCATTTTAAGGAATTGTTAAGCGATTTTGAAAGTGAGAGTAATAGAGTGCCGAAAATATTGTATGTGAGAGAGAAACGGAGCCTCCTTATAAATGAAAGAAGAAAAACATGGTGTGTACAAAATCTATTTTATGCTAATTTCGTGACGGATGGATTACTTTTCTTCACCAGAGTTTCAGGTAACTGTGACAGGCCCTGAGGGCCAAGTAGTGTTTGATCACAACCCAAAAATCATTGATTTTTTAGGAACTTTTGTGGCAGTGGAGTTGGGGCAGATAGTTGAACAAATCGGCATCACAAACAACCAGTAGAAAACATTTAACTATCACAACATTCCAGGTTTGGAAAGTATTTTAAAATATCAACTTATATACTTCTAAGAATTTACATGTATTAGTTGCCTGCAAATTTTAGGAAATATTATTTTGGGCTCTTTACTTTGTATAAAGATAATGCACGCATGGGCACATAAGTGTAGGATTTTCCATTTGTATTTAGATTTATAAACAACCAACATTTGTAAACATTTTAAGCTAATCACCCCATTGATAAGTTAAAAATTGAGGCTTCTACAATTTTTTTATATACGAATGAAAAAACTCAGCACTGAGATACCAAACAGTCAACTGGTAAATCAGCACTTAAAAGGTTAAACCAATTATTTTTTTGTTTTATTTTTCCAAAAGTAATTAAATAGTTATTTTATTCTCCTATTATCATTTAATCTAGAAAGATGACAGAAAAAGGCAATTCTTCTTTTTCTCATCGTATCTATTACAGATTCACTTTCCCTATAAACTACTGCATTAGGCAATAATCTCCATTGTCCATCCACCTGATGTTTTTTATTAATGATTGTTCTGAGTATCTTTCTGTCAACCTTTTGCAGTGTATCAGTTGTTGCTTTGGTGTTCAATTTAAATAGTATTTCACAAGCATAAGTCGCTTCAGGTTTAATGACGGAACAGTAATGTTGAAGTTTAGCATTTATTGAAAGAGATTTTTTTCTTGTACGTTGGCCATGTAATTCGTTGTGCTTTTTTTAACTTTAATGTTCTGCTTTCTATTGATGATTTTTCATTGGTGTTCCAAGTTATAATTTCACCAAGATATTTAAACTTATTCACAATTTTAATTTGTTTAGTATTGGCTAAGATAATGGTTGGTGCTGTAACAGGGAAGGTTGGCATTATTTCTGTTTTTTTCGTATGAAATTTGCAATCCAACTTTTCTTGCTATGTTATCAAGTTCTTCTATTTGCAATTTAGCTTCTTCCATATCATTAGCAAGTAGTGCAAGATCATCAGCGAATGCTAAACAATTGAGTCTTATTTTTCTGCCAATCTTGATGTTAGGTTGACACATCTTATTCCATTCCCACATGATTTTTTTCCAACACACAATTAAACAATAATGGTGAGAGTCCATCTCCCTGCTGAAGTCCAGTATTAATGTCAAATGGCTTTGAGAGTTCATTTCTAAATCTGACTTTAGATTTAGTGTTCTTAAGGATAATTCCAATAAGGCAAATAAGTTTTGGATGTAAACCAAATTCTTTTAGGATATTCAATAATGACTCACAATGGATACTATCATACGCCTTTTTAAAATCAATTTAAAAGTGATAACTTAACTTTGTTTCTAACCCCATGATGCTTCATAATCCACTTTAAACTGATAATTTGATCTGGGCAACTTCTCCCTGGATGAAAGCCTCCTTGGTATTCTCCAAGTTCACAGTCAAGTTGTTCTTGAATTCTCATGTATAATAACTTTGAAAAAATTTTGTAAGTGATATCCAGCAATGATATCCCCTGATAATTGTTGGAATCTGATCTATCACCTTTTTTATGTAAAGGGTGTATTATCGCCATATTCCACTCTTTGGGCATTTTTTTCAGTATTCCAAATGTCTATGAGGTATTTAGGTAAATTCTGAATGGTTTGTGTATTAGCATTCTTCCATATTTCTGCAGTTAGTTGATTCTCCCCTGAAGCTTTGTTATTTTTAAGTGAATCGATGGCTTTCAACACTTCATTGTAATCTGGTGGTATAACCTTTTCTAATGGTGTTTTATTTTTTGAATGAAGGTCATACTCTAGGTATTGTGTTGGTTCTTCGCTATTAAGTAACTTGAAAGTATTGAGCTAAAATTTCTGCATTCTCTTGGTTACTATGTGCCAGTTTACCATTTGTATTTCTCATCATAAGTGTTGGTGGATTATAGTTTGATTGGTAATGTCCAAACGTTTTATAAAAATCCCTTGTTGTATGAATGCTTCATCTATGGCATTTAATGATTCTTTGTGATAATTTCTCTTAACCCTTCTGATTTCTTTGGCTGTTTGTTTTCTAGCATTATTTAGTTCTTCATAGGACTTTTCTGTTCTCTTTTGTTGATCATTCAACCATGCTTTTGTGCCTGTTTTGAATCGACCAAGCTCGATAGCTGCAGTCGCTTAATTGCGGCCAGTATCCAGTATTCGGGAGATAGTGGGTTCGAACCCCACCGTCGGCAGGCCTGAAAATGGTTTTCCGTGGTTTCCCATTTTCACACCAAGCAAATGCTGGGGCTGTCAAGGCTACGGGCGCTTCCTTCCCACTCCTAGCACTTCCCTGTCCCATCGTCGCCATAAGACCTATCTGTGTCGGTGCGACGTGAAGCAACTAGCAAAAGAAAAAAAAAAAATTATTTGAATTGCTGTGTCACATTCCACCAAGCATGTTTCTTTCGTTTTTTAAAAGGAGCAATTTCTTCAGCTATGGTTTTTAATTTTTCGATTACCGTCCCCAAATTGTAGCTTAGAGGAGTTTTAGACCTTTAAAAATACAGTGTATTATTAATTAAATAACTAGGGTCATACTTCTTCCTCCTATTGGATTTGGATATTTTGTTCTGTTTTGGCGTTTATTTTAATCTTGGAAATATAGTGATCTGAATCTATGTCTACCCCACGGAGTACTTTCACATTAAAAATTTCTTTGTGATAATTCTTGTCCATGGCCACATGGTCAATCTGGAACTCCCCCAATTTAATATTATGGCATTTCAAAGTCATTAGTTTGTGTGGTCTTTTCTTAAACCTTGTAGATATCAAAATTAATCCATGATCTATACAAAGATCAATTAATCTTTGACCATTTTTATTTGTAAATTTATGTGCTGGCCATTTACCCACTACTGTACGAAATCGTTTTTCTTTTCCTATTTTAGCATTAAAGTCGCCAAGTAAAATTTTAATATGTGTATCAGAGATACCTGATATCAGCTGGTCCAATTCTTCCCAAAATTTTTCTGTTTCTTCCTTTTCTTTGTTATTTTTGTCATTCGTTGGGGCATAGACATTTATCAATGTGTATGTTTTATTCTCTACTTTAACTATTAGGAGTGCCATTCTTGGGGAGGTCGAAGAAAAAGCTTCAATTGAATCTAACATGCTGGTATGGACCAAGAATCCTACTCCAAATTGAGGAATATTCTTCATCACTCTTTTCCCTGGAGGACCTTTGTAAAGGCGATATCCTCCTGATTCTAATAGGTCCTGATCTGTATTGCGCAATTCTTGAAGAGCTGTTATTACTATCTTACGCTGGTCCAATACATCTGTTAAATGTTTTAACTTGCCAACTTTCATAATTGAATTGATATTTAATGTTGCAAAAAATGAAAATTGTCCTGGTTTATTGAATTTCAGTCTTTTCTTAACATGATGTGTCTGCATGTCATCTGTTGGGCTTCCAGGAGCTCCGACTCGCCTTGATCTTCTACGTGACACCCCACCGTATCCGAGTGGTGTCTATGTTTGGACCTGCTGATTTTGTTTGTCCAAACCGGTGGATTTATTCGTGAGAAGACTAATCATATTTGGCTGATTATCTGATCAATGATCAATGTTTCTGACCGTAGTCAGGGTTTACCATTCCAGATGTGATCTGGAAGGATGATTAATGAAATATGGATTGATGAATGATGAATTTGTGGAGTGGAAAAAAATGGAAGGGATCCGACACTTCGAAAAATGAAGATATCAGCTTAGGAAGACAAGGGCCATGAAGGGCATGAAAATGAAAGACTCCCTAGCCCTCGCAAACCTAATAGCGTAGGGGTCAGAAAAGAACAAAAGTTGACCAAGAGAGGTCAGATAGGATAGATGAAAGTGAGGAGCCCGGCACAGGTAAGTGGAAGCAATACCAGGACTCAGGTAAGGGCCCCGTGGTCGCCAGCCCATGCTCCAAAGTTCAGAGCCCATGGGGCCCCTTTTAGTCACCTCTTACGACAGGCAGGGGATACCGTGGGTGTTATTCTACCGCCCCCACCCACAGGGGGAACAATGTTTAATATTTTAATGTGTTTATATGTTTGTATAATGGGCAAATTTCACATTATTTCAATGTAATACGTACTGCAAAACAACGCAAGATTTATTGTTATCAGCTGTTTTAGACTTTTAAAAAATGCATTCAAGCACGTTTAACCATGTTTGCTAATATTTTAATGTAGATATATAATATGTTTTATTGAACTATCAACATATAATTCCATTTGGTTAGCGTATTTTACTGCTATAACATTAATCACTTCACAAATATCAACAAAGCTCGCCTCATATATGACTAAACATTTATAAAAATGGAGCTTATTTTAACTGAATAGGCAAACGCCTATGGTAAACTATTCCTACACACTCATTACGCATTAGAAAAAGATGAACTATTTTATTATAATTATATGTGTACATTGGATCATTATATTATGTAATTAGATTATTTAACATGTTATAATTTTGTCTATGTTGTAACATTAGAACTCTTAGCAAAAGTGTAATCAATATAATGTTGTTAAATTTCAGAGTATGTCATAAAGCTTTTAAGAATGAGGCATAATACAAAAAGGCAAACATAAGATTCTAATGCAGCTGAGGATGACCTTGTAAGAGGTCAAAACCGGTCCTATTATACATGTGATATTCTAGCATACATGTGATAATAAATAAGTATTGATCAGGTGGAACTTTTCTTTCTTTTATGACTACCTGTAGGCCTACGACACGCTGCTCACTACACAATGCGGGCACAGCCCTCTTGAGATCTCTCGAGAAACAGTGCCTGTGCTAGTCTCAAAAAATCTTGAGACCCCGTGTCAGACTGTCCATCACATCCTTGATCTGCCAAGACAATTGCTAATTGCTGCCCAGCTGCAAGGCCTGCTGATATTGGAGTGTCACATGATCAACCTGATGACATCTGCAGCTGTATTTCTTGATTTCGCAACTAAGTCCTCTGCCTCTTATATCCGACAGTGATCTTACGAGGCTGAATGATTGGTCCCTGTTCCAATTATCAGTCCAGAATTAAAACCCATGAATTGGCTGGGAATTAACCCTGGGTCTCTGAGTAAGTGGCGCAAGCATATGGTGGTCCTGCTCCACAAGCCTGGCCAAGAGTGTTAACACCACAGACATTAAATATACCAGGCGAGTTGTGAGCTTGCTCCCGTGAGATAGTGCGTTCAAATCCCACTGTCGGCAGCCCTGAAGATGGTTTTTCGTGCTTTCCCATTTTCACGCCAGGCAAATGCTGGGGCTGTACCTTAAGGCCACAGCTGCTTCCTTCCAACTCCTAGGCCTTTCCTATCCCATCGCCGCCATAAGACATATCTGTGTCAGTGCAATGTAAAGCCACTAGCAAAAAAAAAAAAAAAAAAAAAAAAAAAAAAAAAACATTAAAAACAAGGGTAATCCCAAAAATAAGGTCTCCTTTTTTTTTTTAATACAGAACTCTGTTGATGTGGCGATTGGTCACAATACTGTGAAGAGTGTTTCACGCGCTCGCATATAATCGCATGCACGCCGCACTGAGGCACTCAGTCTTGGCTTGGCAGCCGTTGAGAATGGAGCTCCCGTTGGATGTTACCACCAAGTGCGAAATGCGCGCAGTTAATCGGTTTTTGAACGCAAAAGGTACTGAACCGATTGCAATCCATCGCCAATTGACGGAAGTGTGAGTCGCGCGTGGACGTCAAAAAATGTTCGTAAGTGGTGTACCGTAGAGAGTTTGCAGCCGGTCGGACTGAAATTCACGACGAACAAAAGAGCGGGAGACAGTCATGAAGGCTGAGCAAATCGTGCGTGAAGATCAGCGGATCACCCCGGATGATCTCTGCATTTTGGTTCCTGAGGTTTCCTGAAGCGCCGCTCACGGAATTTTAACAGAAAAGTTGAAGATGAAGATGGATGCCACACATGCTGACTGAAGACCACATGCGGCAACGAGTTGATTTTTCCCGCGCATTTCTTCGACGCTTTGCAGCTGAACAGGACAACTTTTTGGGCTCAATTGTCACGGGTGACAAAACCTGGGCGTTCCACTTTACACCTGAGACCAAGCAACAATCACGCCAGTGGCAGTATCCCTCTTCACCAAAGCTGCGAAAATTCGATCAAACACAGTCTGCTTGTAAAGTCATGGCAACTGTGTTTTGGGATCAAAAAGGGGTATTGTTATATTATAATATATTAGAATCATCCCGTATTGACGGTTTTCACTTCACGAAGGAAAAATTAAATGTATCCTCCTAATCCAATACAAAACATAATTTCATCATTAGATGGAGCAATAAAATTCAAACATGTTTCGTCTTGATTGAGCCATTTTCAATGAAATAAGGAGGGTTAATATAATCTACATAGTACAAGCTAAAAATCTGCTAAAAACATAATGAAGGAACAAATGAAAAACAAAAGAGACAGACGGAAATAAAAATAATAACATTATACAATATTGACATCACTAGATGGAGCAATAAATAACTCGCTGAGACAGCAGGGTTAATATAAAACCTAATTTAATCCAAAAAATGTGCTAAATCTAAGACGAAAATGAAATAAAAGATAAGACAGAAACGAAACAATAGTGTTAAAAGTGAGGTTGCAGACCTCTTAGACTAAACATTTTTTAGTTTGATAATTCAAAAACAGGACGAAATTACTGTGTTGAAAATTCAGGCTGACAGCCTGTCTTTGTAGAAACACCATCCCACGAATGGCTAGGAGGGGAGCGAAAAAGTTTGAGAGGAGACAACGTGCCAGGTGAAATGTACGCGATAAGGGATGGAAAAACGCTGATGAATTTAAGATTTTAGAATAGCAGCATTCTCAATTTCTTCCCAATTTAGCGGTCCTGTTCTCTAAGATTATTTCCAAAGTTGGCTAGGTGTGTTTGCCTTTTTTTAAATGGTCAGGAGAGCAGCGACAGAATTGAGAGGATGTGTTAGAGAAGTAACAGGAAAACTGTAAGTGACCATAGTGGAAACCGCCAATGAAGTTGTTTGCGTCGATGGGAGGAGCGAAGGGGGAAGGGGGTTGCACGGCTGGTGGGGAGAGGGGGGAGTGGTAGTAAGTTGGAGAGATGGACGTGGGGTTTGTTTTTATTATAGAAGTTCTGACAAGTATATGGACTGAATGTTTCAAGTAGAATGTTCTTTTTTTCATTGATTCCATTTAAATTGTGAGAGGGATTCATACAGCTGATCTAAATCGATGTGGATGCTCTTGAGAACGTTAAGGTGCCTTTTTGCTCATAATGCAAGATCTTTATCTTTTGATGTGTATTCATGGCTGGATGCTTTATGATGCTGCTATTCTAAAATTTTAAATTCATCGGCGTTTTTCCACCACTTATCACGTACGTTTAACCTGGCACATTGTCTCCTTTCTAACTTGGTTTCTCAAGCTTTTTCGCTCCCCTCCTAGCCATTCGTGGGATAGTGTTTCTACAAAGACAGACTGCCAGCCTGTCAGTAACTGTAGTAGGCTACGCTCCAGCTTCAAGAAATGACGTATTGTCATCAAGATTTAGTAAAATTTCTGATTCAGATAACGATGAACATACCGTATCTTCAGCATATAACTGATCTACGTCACCCACAAACGAAAAGGAAGTACCTACAAGTCTCGTTTCTATGTCAAGGAAAGGCTAGGAGTATATAACTTATGTTAAATATAAATATATTTTGATAAAATTTCAAACGCCAGATTACGGAAAACAGTCTTTATATTGAGAACTAGGATACGGTAATGATTTTTTTTTTTTTTTTGCTAGTGGCTTTATGTCGCACAGACACAGATAGGTCTTATGGCGACGATGGGATAGGGAAAGCCTGGGAGTTGGAAGGAAACGGCCGTGGCCTTAATTAAGGTACAGCCCCAGCATTTTCCTGGTGTGAAAATAGGAAACCACGGAAAACCATCTTCAGGGCTGTCGAAGGTGGGATTCGAACCCACTGTCTCCCGGATGCAAGCTCACAGCCGCGCGCCTCTAACAGCATGGCCAGCTCGCCCGGTGGTAATGAAATCAGAAAAATGATTTAAGGTATCTGAACTTGACCAAAAAAGTAAACCAATTTCAAAATAATGGTACCGATACAAATGATCATTTAGGAGCTTTATTCCTGATAGAGCAAACTGAATCTTACGGAAAGGAAACGTGAAATACGGAGAAACAACGTTAAAAATTTGCGTCCTCTGGCATAGGAAAGCACCTACCGGCTGCAGATTTGAGATCCGTGCACTGCACTGCCTGTACCACATCAGAAGTTGCTAAAAATTATATAGGATTTTCTCATGGCGAAACGGGCATAACATCGCTCTCCAAACAGCGGTTTCAATACGAATGTCGCAACATCCTATGTATGGAAGAAAAGGTAGGATAGCTGATTATTTATAAGATAGTGGTTAAACCCAAAGTTATTTATGACCACAATCTCGATCAGTTTATTGGATACACCACTGAGGCAGAATTAAAGAAAACGGGAAGTTACAAACTCGCCAACAGACTTCTCTGCTTCTTTCGTGAATTACTTATTTTGTTTAAACAAAGTGTAAGAAATACGTTGTAGAAAGGAAGTCATACAACTGCTCTTGGTCTATATTTTTATCTCGCATGTGTTTTGGTGTCTTCTGAAATTGCTAGTTTTAATGAATTTTTATAGTTTTAGTACTGGAACGTGTTGTAATGAGCGGGCGTGACAGCTCGGTAAAGAGAACTCTAGCGGCGCTTGTCGAAAGTATCTCGAGGACGAGTCTAGTATCTCGTAGGCAACGGTCTAGTGTGCTGTATTTTCCGCCCGTATGTATCTCGTAGGCAACGGTCGCTTTATGCAAGACAAACTCCAAATACAGTAGAGACAATACGCGACACTTCCGGATTTAGCCTTGTTAAAATGGGAGACAATTCGACGGTGGCGCTCCTAGTGACTTGGCCTGAAAAGTCGCGCTAAATTCAAATATCAATTGGAATGCATATACGAAAATGGATAAATAAATTACGTCTAGAAAGAATTATTGAGATATTAACTGCGAAGTTGCTAAAGCAATTCTGGATGAATGAAGAATTATTTAAAAGATTATTATTTAAAGACTGAAATTAGACATATAAACAAGATGTGAAATAGGTTGATCTTTCATTTATGCATTACTTTCTTTGCTTTAGCATTCCTGTCTGAACTTTTTCGGTTAGATTTGTCTTTTTTACCATTTAAAAAACATCGTACGGTATCATCACATTAAGACACTTGTCAATAAAAATATCGGCACATTCCTTACACACATGATCCAATGTATTACCAATTTTCCTCTTAACATGAAGCCTACAAACAGAAAGAAAATCTATAAAATCCCGACTTTAATCTGAGAAGAGGGATTAAAAAAAAGTATGAAAATGATGTCGATAGTGATGCTTTGAGGAATATTTACGTACAATTAGAGTTAAAATGTGACAGACCCTTGGCTATATAGTCCAGGATTTTTGAAGTCGATGGCCTGAAATGATCTCAACAGATCTTATAATTCTTATAATTGTTGTACACCTTACCCAAATCACTTCTCTGACATTTCAAAACCCGCAGATCAAACCTACAACACCACATCGGCACTGAAGGTTAACTGCTGCACTATACAATAAAATATGCGTACTATATTTTAAGCCAGTTAAAATATGGGTCGAGCAGGTCAGAAGAATTATGAAGTACTATAAATATCTCTTCGTCACTGGAAGAATATATATGCAAACACAATATTACTTACATTTTCTTCTCACGAGGATAGCGAAAGAAAGACCGCGCATTCTTCTCTACTTCATAGTTACTGCAGCCAAACACAGCAAATACCTTTCCCCTCATGTTGAAAGAAGATATCAAGGAATGACACGCTACTATTTAGTTATGTCAACTCACTGAAAACTCATAACACCAAAAACCTCCCACACAAATACACGTGCTCTTATGGCAGAATCAGTAGTTCTCAGGTCTACCCACTAGAGAGAGCTCTAATAGCTGTCCCTCGATATCTCGCTGAGTGTCGCGTATTGTCTCTACTGTATTTGCTCCAATCCTCAGACCGTAATATAAAAAAAGCATGGCGGCCGAAGTAGCCGGATTGCTGGCATTGACTAACAAGAAAATATCTCGTACATATTATATAAACGGCGGTAATTTAACATGATAAATGTAACATCATAGAGAAAATCACTTTTACACGTATGCAAACGCTTCGCCAACAAGTACGTACCTCATATAATCAAATAGAATCACATATGTTCTACTAGAAAATAGATCAACAACGTGAATATTTAGAAATTTTAATTCGTCAAATAACGTTTTCTCTTAGATTTCACTTCGCTGAATAGATGAAAATACATTACAAAACTGTTAACGTATTTCTAACATCATTTTGAATGTTTCAAAATAAATTAAGGTGCGAAATTCCTCGATTTATTCGCTCTCATGAGAACTGTGAAACATAATTTGTTACCTTAGTTTTGAAGTGGTGGACAATTTCTTAAATTCAGCATCCAATGAATGGGAAGTACACCGGAAATAATAATGGTATTGGCTTTACGTCCCTCTAACTACATTTTTTTACTGTTTTCGGGGACGTCGAAGTCCCGGAATTTAGTCCTGTAATAGTTCTTTTACGTGCCAGAAAATCTACCGACACAAGGCTGACGTATTTGAGCACCTTCAAATACCACCGGACTGAGACAGGATCGAAACTGCCAACTTGGGGTCAGAAGGCCAGCGCCTTGACCGTATGAGCCACTCAACCTAAATACACCCGAACTGAGTATGTTAACCCAACGAACGGCCCTGGTAAAGTTAACATAATGTTGACATATGGCATAAGAGCACTTCACACAATGATAGTAACCTTAGTAATGAAACGTTCAGATACTAAAGATATAATAGGTTTTTACCCATTAAAGGACATGAGTGCAAAAACTCTGTTAACTAAAAATTGATATTTAACCACATGGGCGAGCTTCAGTTCGGCGCTGTCTGCTTGACAACAGATAACCACAGCATGAATCTGAAGGTGTTGGTAGAGTAAAACCCTACGTTACAAACCCAGCTAATCCTCCAAGTCACTATTTCTTCTGTGTAACAGTATACAGATTGCTCCATCTGTCACACTTATAAATTTTGTTATACTGCAAGATCCAGCCAAACATTTCCGTAGGCAAAGCACAGATTATTGTAAAATACACTTGCATCTAAATCACTCGACATTTTGAAGCACATAGACACTGACGGAATAACACAATATCAGTTATATTCTATCAAAATTATTATTTTTAGAGGAACACGAATAGTTTGGAAGTAGAGAAATGGCTTCCCTAACTTCAGACTTATTCTCAAAAGGATGCATGCACGCTACAGTTTTCTCATGGACTTCAAAATAATCACGATGTATATTCCTAATCCATTTCTCTCTTAATGTTCTATTCTGTAGGAAACTTAAGAATAGTTGTATGAGAGATATTGCCATAGTTAGACAAAACCTGGTCCACCTAGTGCACTCATGTTCTTTAATGGGTAAAAACACGATCAAAACAAACACATTCTCAATCAATCACTACTGATCTGCATTTAGGGCAGTCGCCCAGGTGGCTGATTCCCTATCTGTTGTTTTCCTAGCCTTTTCTTAAATGATTGCAAATAAATTGGAAATTTATTGAACATCTCCCGTGGTAAGTTAATCCAATCCCTAACTCCCCTTCCTATAAATGAATATTTGCCCCAATTTGTCCTCTTGAATTCCAACTTTATCTTCATATTATGATCTTTCCTACTTTTAAAGACACCATCCAAACTTATTCGTCTACTGATGTCCTCCCACGCCATCTCTCCACTGACAGCTCGGAACATACCACTTAGTCGAGCAGCTCGTCTCCTTTCTACCAAGTCTTCCCAGCCCAAACTTTGCAACATTTTTGTAACGCTACTCTTTTGTCGGAAATCGCCCAGAACAAATCGCGCTGCTTTTCTTTGGATTTTTTCCAGTTCCTGAATCAAGTAATCCTGGTAAGGGTCCCATACACTTGAACCATACTCAAGTTGAGGTCTCACCAGAGACAAATATGTTCTCTCCTTTACACCCTTACTACAGCCCCTAAATACTCTCATAACCATGTGCAGAGATGTGTACCCTTTATTTACAATCATATTTATGTGATTACCCCAATGAAGATCTTTCCTTGTATTTATACCTAGATATTTACAAAGATCCCCAAAGGGAACTTTCACTCCATCAACGCAGTAATTAAAACTGAGAGGACTTTTCCTATTTGTGAAACTCACAACCTGACATCCACATTTATCATCATACCATTGCCTACTGTCCATCTCACAACATTATCGAGGTCATGTCCGACTCGTTGACTGAACGGTCAGCGTCCTGGCCTTCGGTTCAGAGGGTCCCGGGTTCGATTCCCGGCCGGGTCGGGGATTTTAACCTTAATTGGTTAATTCCAGTGGCACGGTGGCTGGGTGTATGTGTTGTCTTCATCATCATTTCATCCTCATCACGACGCGCAGGTCGCCTACGGAAGTCAAATAGAAAGACCTGCACCTAGCGAGCCGAACCCGTCCTGGGATATCCCGGCACCAAAAGCCATACGACATTTCATTTATCGAGGTCATGATACATTATACATTACTGTGTATAATTACAGATCCTATGTGTCCACTGACTCATATAAATACACTCGCACACTTATATTCTACAAAGAAACTAACATTTATCGTCAACTTTCATAAAATTACATCGACTACATACGATAACAACAAACCAAAACAAACCCACATTTCTAACAATTCCGGCTACTCAATTCGCCATCTTTGCACAATCGAGAGTAGCATTAAGTTGTTGTTGTTGTTGTTGTTGTTGTTGTTGTTGTTGTTGTTGTTGGAGAAGTTATGGGCTCTATTATTTCACCCAGTCACAACGTTTATTATCGTGATATTACACTGATAATGCGAAAATACACGCAATTATTCTCACTACGAAGGTCACAAGAACAGAGTTGAACACCATGTCTATGTACACATCTTAAGCCACGAGAAACATAACAAAGGAAATGCGCAGAAACAAAAAAACAGTGGAAGCAGGAGTATGTAACCGTGCGAAAATGAAAAAGACAGTAATTTACAAATGAATATGAGAATCATCCAAATATTGATTGATAGCATAGCAGGAGACATATCGGTAAGCAAACAGGAGACGTTGGTGGGGAGAGATTTCTGGAGACTGACAAGACGAGAAATAAAAGCCGGACGAGAAGAATCATACACAGGGCATTGCAATAATGAATGATTTACATCAGCAATCGAAATGGGGGGAGAGGTTAAATCGATGTTTATACAGAGGAATAAGGGCATGATTAAAGCGAAGGCGAATAATGTTTGTAATTTGACGGCGAGAATAGTTACCCTTCAGATACCAAGGATTGGGAGTAATACAAGGCTGGATGTTGTAATAAAAGGACGGCACTGAAAGAATCAATATAAATAGCTGCTTTAGGTATAGAATGATGCTTAATGTACATGAGAGCTTGACAAATACCATAAGTTCCGCAGTATAAATAGAAAAGTCACTGGGTAAAAGATAGAGTTCAGCAATATTGGTACTGACAATAAAGAACGCTGCTCCAACGCCGGAAGTGTTTTTTGAGCCGCCTGTATATATATTGACGCTGGAATCACTTAGAGCAACACGTAACTTTTTAAAAGGAGGACCAGTCAACGAAGAACCAGGAATAGAGGAAGAAAAGCAAAATGTAGGGGAGATAATAACAGAAGGGACAAAAAAAGTCAAAATGTACTGAATAAAATGGAGGAGGAGTGCGTAAGATAGCATTTTTATATGGGAGTAGAAATTGATATGCATACAACAAAGCAGGCATCTTACGACGGCGGGCATGTGAAAGAAGGGAGTATTCATCTAATAACTGCAATTTTGGAAGCAATGGGTGTTGAGCCACGGCAAATCGTTAAAATAAATATTTAGATGTTATAAATTTTACGGCGAATTGGAAGAGGGGGCTCACCGGTCTCGACAAGGAGAACATTAGTAGGGGTAGACAACACTGCTCCAACACAAGTTCTCAGGGATTTAAATTGTATAATATTTAAGTGGTTAAGAGAAGAATCAGACGCGGTATCTATAACATGCGTACAGTTGTCGAGTCTAGAACGAATAGTAGCGGTATATATCAACTGAGCCGTGCCAGGATCAGCACCCCATGATCGTCTAGTAACCGCTTGGAGAATTTTAATATGCGCATCAGAAGAATTACGTAACCAATTAATATGATGTTTCCAGATCACGAGCGATCTAGCATGACACCAAGGTATTTATGGGAGGAACAAAAAGGAATGACACGAGAATCAAAAACGAGTGGCTCAAAATTAAACCTACGCTTAGAGGTAAAAAACATAGCACAGCATTTGGAGGTGGAAAGTTGAAGACCATGGAAAGTAAGCCACGTAATGACTTGCTCCATTACCTGATACATATGGTGACGACACACATCGACATTACTGTGAGAATAATAAATCACTATATCAGCGTAAAAGAGAATGCGAGCTTTTTGTGTAACCAATTGTTCAAGATTACTCATATACAGGGCGAACAGAAGACCATTTAAAATGTCTCCCTGTGGAACACTGACAGATGACAGACGAAAAGGAAGAGAAGAATAAGCGGAATTCACTCTATTGGAGCCCTGCAAACGGAGCAGACGTGTGTGCCGAGTGCTGAGTGTTGTAGCGTAAGCGAAATGGGAATAAGCCTAGAACTCTACCAAGCGGTCATCGGCCGATGGAACAATCGCATAAAGTATCAGGTATGTGGTTTAAAAAGTGATATAAAATACTCTGAAATCGTGCTGGCAGCGTTAGTGATTGCTGCGTTATTAGTAATTGGAGGAGTGGAAAGTAACCCTGGGACACCTAATTGGGAAGATATAGCAAAGATTAAGGTGGTGATAAAAGAGGTCAGCCAAACAGACACAACGAGGAAGCTCGTCATGGCACAGAATAAAGATATTCAGGATATGAAAGATAGTCTACGGGGTGATATGGCAGGTATAAAATAATCTCTGGATAAATACCAGGAAGAAATGGAAATTGCAAAGGAACACCGATTGGTGTTGGAGCAGCGCACACGGGAGCTGGAGATGCACATCCGGAGGTCAGTTTTTGCCCAACGTAGTGAACCGCTCTGCTCTTGACTGGGGTGTCAATTTCCTATTCAAGCCCCACTGTTGACGACAATTTTTTTAACCAAGTTGGACCTATAATTTTCTTGAACCCAACACTTATTTTTGCAACCATTTTTTGAGTCCCGCGGCGTCTTTCTTCTCTCCTTGTCCCACGTACGGGAGTCATTCTTTCTTCCACTTAACTACATGCCAGCGTTCAAGAAAATCTCCAGCTAGCTATGCTGTACAAATCAGGGATTATCCTATATCAAAATAAATATTGGTTGTTTTTTTTAACGTGAATCCGACTGAGATACGCGCCTCTAATATTCATCATATCTGCATGGCTAACAGGTCAATAAATCAAAATGCGATCGATCTTAAATTCAACTATTTCCATTACGAAATTACCTTAAATTAATCTTATAACCTATAAATAATAATATTAATAAGTTAAATTCTTAAATACTAATGTTATTCAAAATTATTTTTGTACTAAGGATAAGTTGTAAATCAAATAAGTCTTATGTACATATAGGTATTTCAACAAAATAAAAAATGTGAATGCCTTGTGGAGAAAACTATGGAAAGCCGGAGGGGTGTTTCCAGGGTTTCTCGGGAAATAAGAAAGGAAATCAGCAGTTACAATGTTTATTAAATAAATAATGTAGAAATAACAAGAAAATTTAGAAAAATTCTAACAATGATTAATATATTATATTTTAGCACTTGGCCTTGAGCTAAAAGTTGCCGCAGGCTGTGCGAACAAGAACAAATAGGTAAGACTGTGTCTTACGATAGCTGTGAAATGAGATTACAATCTGCAAATAATTAATTTACGTTGAAGGCTGGTTAAAAAACCAGACCGAATAAATGGAATAATTATAAATACTTGAAAAGTAAAGCTATCAAAACAACAAGGTTAAAGATAGGAATTTTGAACAAATTTACAGTATAGCACAACAGTACTGAAATTGAGTCTTAACACACAAGTCTCCACCGGGGAGTAATAAGTTGAAGAAAAAGGGGACCTTTTGTTCAGTATCTTCATTATTCGTTTAAGAGCTTTAGTAAATGAGTTTGCAGACGAACCAGCCGACATCTGGGCAAAACATGCCATAGACACAAATTAGGTAAAACCAGTCATTTAAAAAAAATCCAATAGATACTGGTGCGAAGACCAAGTCTAAGCCGGTGTTATCATGTTCAAATGTAAAGTACGAGGCCGACAAGGCCACGTCGGTGCAGCTGGCTGGCTAACATGCTTAGAGCAAACCAGACCTGAGTGATGAAGGTGAGGTAAACAACCTCGAGTTGACTGTAGCAAAGATGCACGCTGAAGAGAAGTTGTTATTACATATGCGTGCAGCGAATATGTTTTTCAAGAAGGTACGGCATAGTAAATGCTGCGGAACACCAGGCGGCGATTCCGGCCAAATCCGGAATGATAAGGCAAAGCATACAGGCAGGCATGTCGCTTAAATAGCACAAAGGTAGATTCCAGATGCGACTCAACATAGTACTGGAAAACTAACAAAAGTAATTTACAAACTGTGCATGGAAATCTTAACAAAAAATAACTAAACAATAAGAAAAGGGGAACCCAGAAAGAATATCCTTAAAATTTACAATTAATAAATATAATAAATATTAAATGCAAATAACGAAAAGAACCAATAAAGGAACAAGAAAGCGCGGAAGGATACACTTTCGGTACCAATCAAGAGAAAAGTTGCCAGTGACGTAAGCAGTCATGTTAAGGTGCTGCAACCAATCAGAAACCAAGAAGGAATGATGTACGGCAGCGCAAAGTGAAGGAAAATATGTGCACACAGTTCGTTTAACCGGTAACATGAGTGCACGTCGAAGGAAACTTGTAAGCAATCAACGAAGAGTAGCCAGATCGAAAAAAGGAATTAAGGTAAGAACAGCATGTAACTTAAATTTAGAGAAATATGAAAGGTACCGAAAACAGTGAAAATTATCATCAAATGGTACCACCTTGAAGATATCATGCTAATTATTAGTTTCCATTCCACATTATCAATATTTTTCCCAACATCCACGGTCTCGTCTACTCCCATAAACAATTATCTTCCTCAATTTCTCTTCGGAATTGTATTATTTCAGGAGGCTCTCCTGACCTGACGTGGATTACCTTCTACATCTCCTCAGTCTCATATAAAATAAAATTAAAATGTTCAATCCACTAAACTAACATAAATAATTCCAGCATTCCTTCTGGCTAACTCAAAATTAACAAACTGTTACATTAAGAATAAACTAAAATAAAATTATCTGGGAATAGAACTATCAAATTCTCCTTAAATATCAAATCCTAACTTGTTGTTAAGTTCTCTCAAGATATTAAATTATTACATAATATGTTTTACATATGTACATAATTATTGAAAGGTTTGTTCGATCATGCATTTAAAGAATGCTACTTTTTGGTGTCTCATTCTAATATTATTTCATATTTATGACTCTATCATTAATAACGTAGACGGAGTAAGCAATGTTTCACATGTGTAGCTTTCAGTTGCTACCTAAGCTGATAAATCAATGAACATTAAATAAATATATATATTATCATACTTGGACTAGTTCAAAATATTCCCAAAGAAGTATGTAATAATTCTTCAATAAAATCTCAACAAGTTTATGTCTAGGTTAAATTAAGGTCGTAATGCTTTATAAATCCAATCAACTGAATGTTAATGTTCAAGGTCTACCGTAGATGTAACTTCCACACTCGCAAATACCAATAACATAACAGTATGAAGACACTACCGTCAATGATTTGCAGTTCCTACTTAAGTCGTTTTAAATATTGAGTAACAGGTAAAAGTTTCTCAAAAAGTGCCGTCATTATACTCTACTATATGTTATCTAGGGTTATTTTTGAAGATCGTACTTTATTATTAATCTGAAAGTTCACTAACCAACTGTCAATAACTCATATAATAAGACAAGCCATATTACATGTCGCTATAATCGTCAAATATATCCTGATCCATAACTGCTTGAAATAAACTGACATCAATTAGCCATACTCTGAATTCCTTCCTAATTCTTCGTCGTATTAGTCATAATTCCCCGCCTAATATCTCAATGCATATATCATTTATAATATTCACAAATCTTACCTCAATATTTCCGACGTATATGACCTCACTGCAAATATAAACATCATTAATTCTGTTCAAAGTACTGCTCAATTCAATAGATTCAATATCTCATCACAATTTATATTATATGGATCCACAACTATCATTTATATCGACGCACACTTCTCTTATCAAAGTACGAACATATTAAGCCTGTATCTATTTACATTTGGCAGAGAGTTGACGTCGTATCCGCTCGATAACCTACAATTCAATGTGCTACATATTCTCATTTCAAATATCTAAGATCACATTATGTACGGCAATATTCTTTGAAAGAAAGCTGAACATTGCTAGCAAAGCACATCATTTGCGAGTGGTATCTTTCCTACACATGGGAGTGATTATAAGTTTTGGAAGATTACCAGAATTACAGCACGTGAAATGACATTCATGCGCAGAACAGCAGGCTATACGAAATGGGATCGTATAAGAAATGAAGATGTGCTTAAGGGACTGAATGTGAAATCAGTAATCAATTACATCTATGATTACCAAGAAAACTGGAAACGTCATGTTCAAAGGATGGAATCTGGAAGACTACCAAAGGAGATCCTACGCTATCAACCAAGAGGACGTCCAATGAAGCGATGGAAAGAAAATGCAAGACCGTAACAAGCCACATGGCCCAGTACTTGGAAGGATGATGATGATGATTATGACATAACCTCTCCTGCCCAAAGGCCAACCTCACCTTCCCGAGATGAAAAAACCTGTTCCCAGCCCTGTTGACAGAGTCACGGCGGTATAACCGTTACATCCATTATGGAGGAAATGCTGTGATTTCAGCTAGTCCATTAGCTGAGAGGTGGCAGCCCCATCAATGGTCATACTTCCTTCAGGCTAGCAACCCGTCGGAAGGACATTTGATTGCTTTCAAGTCTTGCAAAAAGTAAAATGCATGACCGTAACGGGTCACATGGCCCAATACTTGGAAGGAAGATGTTGATGATGATGGAATATTACCTAAATCCATCAGTTAAACGTCACCATTGGTTCATTCGCACTGAAACTCGATATTGAGGTCATCTCTCGAAGACATATCGACCTAGTTCTTGTACAAACATCATTGACAACTTGATATCAAATAAAATACATATAACTAAAATTTAAGAAAAGGACTTTGTGAAACTTAACTTAATCCGTCTGCGTTTCTGGGCTGGGATGGCTGCTTCCTGGTTGTCCTAGGACGAACATCTCCGGATTATCGCTGCATCACGACCGGGCTGCGGTCTCGATCCTCGGGTCCGTAGGAATGGTTGGTGGGTTATCGCCAGACGTCAATCCCATCTTCAGTTTAGCCGGTCATCGTGTAGCCCTCGAAGACAAAACACATATTTGAAAATGTCATTAGTCTGACAATCATGCTACTTGTAGATCTTCCTTGAACTATACTTATGTTGAGCTAAGTAGGTTATGACGTGACAAACGTCAATATTTTAATTTGAAGGATGTAAGAGGTATCTTAAATGTTGCCCTGTTTTGATTAGATGCTTTAATGATCAATTTTCAACGTCTCCAGTGATCTGCGCTCCACTATTTACTTCGTTTATTTTTTAATTATTTTTTTGATACTCCGCTTGGGATTTCTGTTACGACTCCGAAAGGTGTATCGTTATAACTTTATAACGCAATCTGGTTTCACAACAATTTAGGAAGTATCCCTTTTAAATCTTCTGTTCTTGTTGCATATCAATCCACTCGTAAATCTTTTTCTGGTAACTTCATGCGATGTTCTCCTGTTCCTGTTGTTGGTTCTTCCAATTAAAAGGCACTGCATTCACCTAAATCACGGCCATTTGGATTCCGTTGGTCTGTACTTTCTTACTTCACGTTTACGGCCTGTTTGATTTTATATGCTTGTATGTTATAATTCGTATTTTCTGCCGCATGATTTCCGACACTTTATCGCTATTCTCGGCAAAATGACGATTTTAACACCATGATTCGAAATTATCAGGGCAATGAAATGGTACAGTATTAGATGCCTGTTCATACATGGGATTAAGGAGAATAGAAGCGAGAAAAAAGTGGCATTACTAGATGCTGTGTTGGAAGTGTTCACGCTAGGAGTGAAAGTAAATAGGAAGAACCCAAGGGAACAGGCCGATTAAAGCACAATTGGTATCTGGAATGAAAACCTACCAAATTCTTCGGAATGCCAGGAATTTAAAAGGGACGGAAATTTGGATCCAGAGAGGCCTGGGAATTGAAGAAAGGAAGGAGATAAGAATCATATGGGGAGAGCAAGAAGAAAGGGCCTTACAGCGTTTATTAGAGGCAAGAGACTATTCATCACAGGCGGTGGCTGCAGAAAGAACTATACGTTATCGCAGCTGGAAGCCTTGACGCGAGAAGGAAGTGCGGTACCAGCTCAACATGAAGAAGGAATGATGACGTGCACGAAACAGGAGCGGAGCTCGTGCCGTCAAGGTTACTGACACCTACTGAGAGTGAGGGCATTGCCACTAGTACGGGGGACCTGTAAGTAAATGCTTAACACCTGATGATGAATCGGGAAATAGCTCTTGTACTACACCGGTAGCTGAAAAAAGCAGCGGCAAGACAGGCGAGTATAAGAAAAAGAAGCATGAACAGAGTTTGAAAGACTTATGGGCTAAGAAGGGGGTGCTTACAGATGGAAAAGGTAATAAACGGGAAAAAGAAGCTAGAGGAATTTTGTAGTTCTCCTCATGGAAGTATAGTACAAATTGAAAAAACAATAAACACACGTAGCAAAACAGAAAGTGTCTCTGATAACAGGAAAGCGAAATAACTAGCATTGAGGATTGGTTTTGTTAATATAGAAGGCGTATTAAGTAAACTGGGGAATGATTAAGTGTCTGAGCTTGTGGAAAATTTTCAGATACCGGTATTTGCTTTTTTTAGAAACATGGGTGCCCGAAGGAAAGATTTTAGCATGGAAGGAGTATGTTACGAGAAGTGTAATAAAAAAGAAAACGAGGGACTCGAGGGAGAATTCCGGGAGGAATATCACTTCTGATAAAGGAAGAGTTTAGTGCTCAGATAGAAGAATTGGGAACATGCATCATTTTCAAAAATATTTTTTTTGAAAAGTACACCAATGAAATAGAACGTAAACGTATTACATTGTGGTATGTTGCCTTGTTTTCTACCATTAAAAAAATATTTAATAGTGCCTTTCCGCAAGGCGAGTGAAGCGGCCTCTGACGTAAGCGGCGCGCTGTGACGTCACGATCCAGTACCGCATGCAGCTCTACCAGCCGTTGTGCATCAGCCGTTGCTAAAAGCCGATTGTTTATTATTCATGATCGCGAATAACTTCAAAATGACAGAAGAAAGTTTCAAAACAGCACAGTCAGACAATCTACCATGTGTAGATGTCATCATTCTTGAAAAATGTGACTTTTATGGCCGCAGAAATTCGCGGATAACAAGCAAGTTTGTAAGTGGCGTCTTTTATATACGTGCAATGTACTGTAACCCATAGTATTAGGATAACAACGAACCTGGATAGATATCACATCACTTTCAACATTTCCTTCTAGACTGATTCCCTATTAAAGAATAACATTACATTTTCGGGCGTTCAGCATTAGTAAAGTAAGAAATCGGATTTCAGCACTAACATAAACATATAGGTAGCATTATAGTACTAGTCCGCTTCTGTGGTGTAGTGGTTAATGTGTGCCACTCCCGGAGGCCCGGTTTCGATTCCCGGCTCTGCCATGAAAGTTGAAAACAAATAGTACGAGTACTGGAACGGGGTCTACTCAGCCTCGGGAGGTCACCTGAGTAGAAGGGTTTCGAATCCCACCTCAGCCATCCTCGAAGTGGTTTTTCGTATTTTCCTACTTCTCCTCCAGGCACCTAAGGCCACGGCCGTTCCCTTCCCTCTTCCTTGTCTATCCCTTCCGATCCTCCCATCCTCCAACAAAGCCCCTGTTGAGCATAACAGGCGAGGCCGCCTGGGCGAGGTAATGGCCCTCCTCACCAGTTTCATCACCATACTCAAAGTCTCACGTTCCAGGACACTGCCCTTGAAGTGGTAGAGGTGAAATCCCTCGCTGAGTCCGAGAGAAAACCAACCTTGAAGGATAAACTGATTAAGAAAGAAAGAAGGAAGGAAAGAAAGAAAGATCATAGTACTATAGGGCTATAATCTATCATTCCCAAAAAAATATATATTCATGGTTGGGACAACTGGCCTACCCACTTCCAGGGCCCATGAAAGATAATTAAATATCTTTGTGGAGGGAAAAAGTTAAACATGATAAAGATAAATATGACTTCATCTAGTTTTCACAAGTCGGGCTGAGTGGTTCAGACTGTTGAGGTGCTGGCCTTCTGACCCCAACTTGGCAGGTTCGATCCTGGTTCAGTCTGGTGGTAGTTGAAGGTGCTCAAATACGTCAGCCTCGTGTCGGTAGATTTACTGGCACGTAAAAGAACTCCTGCAGGACTAAATTCCGGCACATCGGCGTCTCCGAAAATCGTAGAAGTAGTTAGCGGGGCGTGAAGCCAATAACATTAATTACATTTGGCTTTTAACAAGCTGAGCATATCAGGAAAGAAAAGTGTCCTGGTGACATTTTAGTCGCTCAATACAGGAATGTCTTTGGGTGCTGTGACTTTTACTGTTTTTTTTTTTTTTTTTTTTTTTTTTTTTTTTTTTTTTTTTTTTTTTTTGCTTTACGTCACACCGTCACATATAGGTCTTATGGCGACGATGACACAGGAAAGGCCTAGGAATGGGAACAAAGCGGCCGTGGCCTTAGGTACAGCCTCAGCATTTGCCTGGTGTGAAAATGGGAAACCACGGAAAACCATCTTCAGGGCTGCCGGCAGTGGGGTTCAAAACCCACCATCTCCCGGATGCGAGCTCACAGCTGCGCGCTCCTAGCCGCACGGCCAACTCGCGCGGTATTTTTACCCTTCGGTTTATTGACTTGGCTTGTATAACCTAAAACTTAGGCTAAGTTGCATAATACACTGACTGACAGAGCAAATGCAACACCAAGAAGGAGTGGTCAGAACTTTATGCCAATTGCAGGGTAGACTGACGTCACTGAGGTAAGTAGTATAATACAGGGATTCGGCCGCCACCTCCACCTCAGGCTCCCAGAGGCCACCTCCACCTCCACCTCAGCCAGAGGCCTCCCAGATGCCTCCTCCACCTCCACCTCAGCCAGAGGCCTCCCAGAGGTCTCCTCCACCTCCCGCGGGAAATTTGAATTTGTAAACAAAGCCACGTGCTTTTTGACAGCTGTCATCGACAACAACGCATCGCTAACCTCAGTACTGCCATCTTGACGGGCCTAAACCTCAGTAGTGCCAACTTAACCTAACTAGCGCGTGGTAAACAAAGCCACGTGCTTTTTGACAGCCACGTGCTTTTTTGACAGCTGTCATCCGCCATCTTTAAACCACAAAGCACTGTGCCGCCCTCTATATCGCAGTAGCTGCAAAATTCGTCACCTGTCATCGGCAGTGCTGCCATCTTGACGGGTCTAAACCTTAGTGCTACCAACTTAACCTAACTAGCGCGAGGTAAACAAAGCCACGTGCAGCTGTCATCCGCCATCTTTAATCTATAGAGCACAGTGCTGCCCTCTTTGGCTACTTACCTTTGAAATGTGGTGGCGGATAATTTGAAAAATGCTTTTTGACAGCAGCCATCTTGCATCGCAAACCTCAGTGCTGCCCTCTTTAGCTAGATACCTATGGTGGCAGACAATTCCACGTGACAGCAGCCATCTTTAATCAAGAGAGCACCGTGCTGCCCTCTATGTGGTGGCGGCAAATTGAAAAATTCCACGTGCTCTTGTTTGGAAACAAACTCACGTGCTTTTTTTGACAGCTACCATCCACCATCTTTAATCAACAGAGCACAGTGCTGTACTCTTTAGCTAGATACCTTTGAAATGTGGTGGCGGCAATTTGAAAAATTCTATGTGCTCTTGTTGGGAAACAAAGCCACGTGCTTTTTTGACAGCTCTCATCCGCCATCTTTAATCAATAGAGCACTGTGCTGCTATCATGCGGGCAATTTCGTTAGCTGTCATCCGCCATCTTTAATCCAGAGAGAACAGTGCTGCACTCTATGTGGTGGCGGTAAATTCTATGTGCTCTTGTTTGGAAACAAATTCACGTGCTATTTTCTGACAGCTGTCATCCGCCATCTTTAATCCAGAGAGAACAGTGCTGCCCTCTATGTGGTGACGGCAAATTCCACGTAGAAACAAAGCCATGTGCTTTTTTGACAGCTGTCATCCGCTATCTTTAATCACCGTGCTGCCCGGTGGCGGCAAATTCCACGTGCTCTTGTTTGGAAACAAAGCCATGTGCAGCTGTCATCCGCCATCTTTAATCACCGTGCTGTCCCCTCTTTAGCTACTTACCTTTGACAGCTGTCATCCGCCATCTTTAATCACCGTGCTGCCCGGTGGCGGCAAATTCCACGTGCTCTTGTTTGGAAACAAAGCCATGTGCTTTTTTGACAGCTGTCATCCGCCATCTTTAATCACCGTGCTGCCCGGTGGCGGCAAATTCCACGTGCTCTTGTTTGGCACTGCATTGCAATCAAACACTGTTTAGAAAAAAAATCTCTTCTCAACATGAGCTAGACAATAACATACTTACGAATCTGCTCATCACCTTCTTTCTTCTTCTATGAGTAATAAACAAAAACTCTATCTTGCAAATAAAGAGCGGGAGGAAGGTGATACCTAACCTAAAATAAAAGAATATGCTAATTCTACATTATTTATTTACATCTTGTATGTACAAGTTTTATCTTGAATCATTTTACCCCAGTGATGTTTGCGTACTTCTCGTTGCAATTCTTGAATGTACAAGTTTAAACTTGCCGTACTACACTCTCAGCGTACCTCTCCCGAATTGTGATGTAAGACAGCGTAACGTAAGTACACACACCTCTAGCATAATGTTTATGTAAAGTAGTACTTATCAATACTACTATGCCCCCAGGCTAGCGTGTTGGTAGAATTTGGGATGACAAACCGTTTACAATCATCGCTATTAAGGGCTACCTTACTAATTAAATGAGTGTACAACTGATGCTTCTTGCTTCTAATGACAGACATTTGCTTATGCAAAACAGGTGGATTACTTTTAATGCAATTGTTATAGTTTTCAAAACTTAGCTGATTCTGAACGACATTCTTTTTAACCCCCTTCAATCTCTTTATTTGTAATTCATTTAAGAGTTTTATGCAATATGACTTGGATTTAGTACCTACAAATGAATCGATAATATTCCCAGCACATTCATCTTTCATTTTACCTAGAACCTTTTTGTTCACTAGCGGTAGATGATATTGATTATCTGCAGGATAGTTACTCGTATCAAACCTACCCAAGTCTGGCTTTATATCATTGTAATAGTCATCAGTTTTGATTTGATAAATAAACGAATCGGTATCTGTGTAGAGCAATTGCGCATTATGCGCGTACTTCTTCATCATATAATCGTAATGGAATTCATACATGAGTGTTTTAGCCAATTCAAGTACTGTGAAGCCGACGTAGGTAGGTTTGTCATACTTAACCTTGACACGATTCATCTGTATAATAACTAAATTCTCATGTATGATGGTGCAGCTGTGGAAATTTGGTTTACTTATTAAATAGTTAGCACCATACCTTTTCTTAATATTATCCCAGTGTAATCAATTTTACATCAACGCGTTTGTCAACATTCTCCATAGTCTTACCAAACACACTGTTATTCATGAGCTTGTAGAAATCTTTTTCAAACTCGTTAACCGCATTCGTTCTTAAATTATTGTTCAGATCGATATATGGCTTTAGCCACGGTGACTGATTAAATTCTAGTACGCGATGAATTTTGGATAACTTCAAACCATGCTGCAAACACTGTTTTAAATTTCGGTAATGAATGATATACTTAGATTTATCGCATAAATTAGCAATGAGCATTTTCGTCGTTGATGCAATGTACGGGGACTTCATATTTTCAGGGCAGAACGGTAGGTCATTATGAGAAGTGTGTAACTCTTTAGGATACTGTAAGTCAACTTCGAGGAAATAACCTTTACTAGCTTCATCGCCTAGGGCGTGTAGCTGTAAAGCATCAATTTCGCACTGCGTCAGCCAGCGGAAACCACTCACCGGTAGATGCTGACTCATCGCCCACCCATACTGATTATTAGCATCCAGATAAACGATATACTGAGATTCCTGACTAGAATCGAAACTCGGCATGTACTTATTATTAGCCCTCGAATACCGGCCGCTGCACTGACTCAGACCGCCTCGAATGGATGCTTTTATAAAGTGCACCATATCAATATCAGTTAGCAGCTCCAAATTCACACGCGTGTATTTTAACATCGCGTCCCAACTTAACCCAGGTGCAGTAAAATACTGACATGGGTCAAGGCTGTAGGTGTTCATGCAAACACAGCGAAAATTTTCAAAAACATCAGCTAACAAAAGTACATCTGTCTTTAAATATAAATCGGAGTATTCACCTAGCGTTTGAATGTGGAACTGCTCCCAGATATGTTGTGCATGTAAATAGTCATCATCACTAATATCTGCTGAATTCAGCGAGCTGTAAAAGGATTGTTTCGATGGTAAGGCACGTTCTTCGAGGCGGTCTAAGCAGTCGAGATATTCATAACAAAAAACACCCTTACGCCGAAGTAAATTAAACTGCGTTTCTTCAGGGAAAACGCGTCGAATTTCTGTAAATTGTTCAGGCTGTAAATGACTAGAAAGTTTATCGAGGCTACTCGCCATAAAGCGAAACGAGTCAAGGAATCTCAGTTTTATAGAATGCTCAGCATCTACTTTTACAGACTTTGCAAACGCAATGTACCGCTCTTTATTCTGAGGGATTATATCTACTTTTTCATCCGAAGCTCCAAATTGTGAAATGATGAAATGAGAGTCGTAACCAGATAAGTTATGAAAAATTACAGGGATAAATTTAGGAACTCTATACTTAAGATTACAGCTATAATGAGCGGCACATCTGTAGAAACCAGTTAAATGATCATGATCAAAAACTTTAGGGTCATTTTCGGAAAATTCCCCATCACAAATGCTACACTTTGTAGCACGTTCATGATCATTTAACTGAATGTCGGTGAGTGGCTTCATAGGAATATTACTATTCAGAATACGACCGAGACGAACTGCATCACTTTCAAGTCTTTCTAAAAAATACTTTAGCAGCATCATGTCCTCGATACAGCTCTAACTTGTTAAGCGTACTATCGTAACTACACTTGATGTAATACGCGAAGCTATACGGGACATGCATGTGCGTAGTATTAGTGAAAGAGTTGTCAGGATTAGGTGAGCATGTGTTGCATGGCGTGAGGATGGCTTCAAAGTCTGCATAAATCACGAACGGTACCCACATCTGCTTGTGAAAATTTGTAAATTTTAAAACATTATTGCCTGTAGTAGGTATCTCTGTATGTACATGATTGCAGTCATTCTTGGAATGCTTCGTTAACTGATCTTCAGTTCTAAAATACTGCAAGCATCCACCACATAGCCACTTTTTACCATCATGTTTTGACAACTGACTGCCAACAAGTCTACTCAGATTTTTAATCCAGCAAAAGTGGCTATTCTCACTGTTTTCAAAATAGAGTAAATTAACGTGAGTACTCTTCTTATGACATGTATAATACAGAGGACCTACTACAGACTTTTTCTCTACACCATACACATTAATACTAATGTTATTTAGTTCCTCAAAGCGCTTAATATCTTTTAACTGTACGGGAAATTCTATACTATCGAAATTTAGCTGCGTTGAATAGTGTGGATAGGATGATGTTCTCTTAGCTACGTCTGATTTCGCAGGATTTAAAGCTGACATCACCGCCCATGCAAAACATGCTTCGTCATTGTTTTGGATGTTTACAACGGCTTCTTTTCGCTGAATCCATGTCGGCAGCTCAATGTGCGAAGATCCACGCATAGGATTGTACTTATTGATGTTAACTTCTAGATACATTATCTCAACTAAAGCCCACCCTGATTCCTTTTCCTGAAATTCCTCGCTCTTAGTTGAAATAATGTTAGAGACATCCCTAAGTACATCACCAAAATTAGTCGACTGACTTATGATAAAATTCTTCGTATTAAATGATTTAATGTCCGTTATTTCGGATTCATCCGTGCTTTTAATGTACAAGGCGAAAAGTTCAAAATTAACTTTAAATAAACTATGATTGGACAAAGATTTAGCAAGAAGCTGTTGTACATCCAGATGAACGCAATTTAAAAAGTTTGAAGTGCTCTGAAACTTTTGACTGGTGCGAATTCGGTAACTAGCAATCCTACTTTTAAATGCTGTATTAATTTCCTCGATGTTTGCGTTACTACCACTTCTACACGCATTATTTTTATGCGCATTACTCCGTAAGTGCCCCTGAAAATGCGAAGATGGTACATCAGTGTTACAGTGCTCGCAGTGAATAGTTTGAAGTTCATGATTTTTTCTAGGTTTTTTACTACTAGTACTTTCTACAGCTACATCAGTAGCTGCACGCTTTTCCCCTACTACTACCTGAGGGCAAGTAGATATTTGATGTACCTCTGCTAAGTGATCCTCATATCGCTCTACGTTAGCGAAATACACACTACAAACTTTACATAAAGCTGATGTTATGCTAGGGTGTTTTGATTTCATATGGCACGTGAAGTTATCACGCCTTGCAAACGTTACATTACATTCCTCGCAGCAGGGGGACATCTGTTCATGATTTTTTCTAGGTTTTTTACTACTAGTACTTTCTACGGCTACATCAGTAGCTGCACGCTTTTTCCCTACTACTACCTGAGGGCGAGTAGATATTTGATGTACCTCTGCTAAGTGATCCTCATATCGCTCTACGTTAGCGAAATACACACTACAAACTTTACATAAAGCAGATGTTATGCTAGGGTGTTTTGATTTCATATGGCGCATGAAGTTATCACGCCTTGCAAACGTTACATTACATTCCTCGCAGCAGGGGAACATCTGAAAAGAGAACGACCGATAGAGATTAGGTGAAAGTTACGGAAGGAACCAAGTTTCAGCGTATAGAGGTTGGACATGGCTGTGAGTTAGGCCTATAGCATGAGGATTGAAGAGAACGACTAAAGTTACGATGTTCGGAAGAAACCAAGTTTCAGCCCGTTGAGGATAGACATAGCTATGTGTACGTGTTTGAAATTATACCACGTCTATAGTATGAGGATTGAAGAGAACAACTATTTATCAATAGACTAAAGTTACGATGTTCGGAAGAAACCAAGTTTCAACCCGTTGAGGTCAGACATAGCTATGTGTGTGTGTTTGAAATTATACCACGTCTATAGCGTGAGGATTAAAGAGAACAACTATTTATCAATACTCTAAAGTTACAGAAGAAACCAAGTTTCAGCCTGTTGAGGGCAGACATAGCTATACCTCGTCTATAGTATGCAAGAACAACTATTTATCAATAGACTAAAGTTACGATGTTCGGAAGAAACCAAGTTTCAGCCCGTTGAGGGTAGACATAGCTATGTACACGTGTTTGAAATTATACCACGTCTATAGCGTGAGGATTAAAGAGAACAACTATTTATCAATACTCTAAAGTTACAGAAGAAACCAAGTTTCAGCCTGTTGAGGGCAGACATAGCTATGTGTGCGCGTGTTTGAAATTATACCACGTCTATAGCACGAGGATTAAAGAGAACAACTATTTATCAATAGACTAAAGTTATGATGTTTTAGAAGAAACCAAGTATCAACCCGTTGAGGTCAGACATAGCAATGTGTACGTGTTTGAAATTATACCACGTCTATAGCATGATGATTGAAGAGAACAACTATTTATCAATAGACTAAAGTTACGATGTTCGGAAGAAACCAGCTTTCAACCCGTTGAGGTCAGACATAGCTATACCTCGTCTATAGTATGCAAGAACAACTATTTATCAATAGATTAAAGTTACAATGTTTTAGAAGAAACCAATTTTCAGCCTGTTGAGGGCAGACATAGCTATGTGCGCGTGTTTGAAATTATACCACGTCTACAGTATGCGGGTTGAAGAGAACAACTATTTATCAATACTCTAAAGTTACGATGTTTTAGAAGAAACCAAGTTTCAGCCTGTTGAGGGCAGACACAGCTATGTGTGCGCGTGTTTGAAATTATACCACGTCTATAGTATGCGGGTTGAAGAGAACAACTATTTATCAATTGCTTAAAGTTATGATGTTTTAGAAGAAACCAAGTTTCAACCTGTTGAGGGCAGACATAGCTATGTGCGCGTGTTTGATATTATTCCTCGTCTATAGTATGCAGGTTGAAGAGAACAACTGTTTATGAATAGCTTAAAGTTACAATGTTTTAGAAGAAACCAAGTTTCAACCCGTTGAGGTCAGACATAGCCATGTGTGCCTGTTTGAAATTATACCCCGTCTATAGCGTGAGGATTAAAGAGAACAACTATTTATCAATAGACTAAAGTTATGATGTTTTAGAAGAAACCAAGTTTCAACGCGTTGAGGTCAGACATAGCTATGTGTACGTGTTTGAAATTATACCACGTCTATAGTACGCGGGTTGAAGAGAACAACTATTTATCAATTGCTTAAAGTTATGATGTTTTAGAAGAAACCAAGTTTCAACCTGTTGAGGGCAGACATAGCTATGTACGTACCCCGCGTGAGGATTAAAGAGAACAACTATTTATCAATAGACTAAAGTTACGATGTTCGGAAGAAACCAGCTTTCAACCCGTTGAGGTCAGACATAGCTATACCTCGTCTATAGTATGCAAGAACAACTATTTATCAATAGATTAAAGTTACAATGTTTTAGAAGAAACCAATTTTCAGCCTGTTGAGGGCAGACATAGCTATGTGCGCGTGTTTGAAATTATACCACGTCTACAGTATGCGGGTTGAAGAGAACAACTATTTATCAATAGACTAAAGTTACGATGTTCGGAAGAAACCAAGTTTCAACCTGTTGAGGGCAGACATAGCTATGTACGTACCCCGCGTGAGGATTAAAGAGAACAACTATTTATCAATAGACTAAAGTTACGATGTTTTAGAAGAAACCAAGTTTCAACGAATAGAGGTCAGACATACCTTAAAATCTTCGCGCTGCAAACTGTTACTCGGATGTATAAAATGCGTGCGTTCAAGCCTGAAACTCGAATGATAATATTCTGGTCGTACCTAAAAAAAAAGAAGAAACATATATGAATGTAGTGTAGGTTGCATCATCTAACCTAATTATCTTTACAACTCAAAGTTCGAAAACATACCTTTAAAAAAATGCACGTGCTGCAGGCTGTTACTGGGATGAATAAAATTGCGTACTTTCGAACGGTACCTAAAAAAAGAATAAACATATATGAATGTAGATGTCTAGCGTAGAAGTTGCTTTGCAAAAAGTAACTAACAGTTCTACCTTACCTTAAGATAAAGGCTGAAGAATAATATTCACAGCAGACGGGAGATGTGTGTACGTACGTAATAAACGCATACAGAGAACTGTGAGCACTTCGCGCAGACTGCAGCGGCTAAATATTCTGGTTGTTACCGAGCGGATGTGAAAAAATCGCTGACAAACTGCGGGTACAGTCAGAACGAATGCAACAAGAGCCCTCCCTGTACTCCTGCAAGCTGACATATTCGAACCTCCTGTTGATGCCGAGGTGTCAGAATTTAAGAGTTCGAGCCTTGGAAAGTTAGCATGTGATCCTCGACTTCTCGAGGGTACATACGCGGTATTCCTTACCTGTAGGTATCGAGCTAAAGCTAGATCATGTAATGACGATCGCGCAGGCCCCCTCGCCTAGCATTTACGGCTTCTAGTTCGAACCCGCTATCTACCGAAGTAGCGAGAATGATTGAAGAATGTTCAGGGTGATTCATTTGTCGGATGGAGGCGTTAAGCTATGTGCAGGCTTCTTCTAGTCGGGGTACGCGATTCAAATCCTGTCAACTTATACCGTCGGGAAGGGCATCCAGCTAGATCATGCAATGACGATCACGCAGGTCCCTCACCTAGCATTTGCGGCTTCCAGTTCGAACCCGCTATCTTCCGAAGTAGCGAGAATGATTGAAGAGTGTTGAGGGTGATTCATTTGTCAGATGGAGGCGTTAAGCTGGCTTCTCCGGTAGGAGTAGGCTATGTTGTAATGTTCGGAAGAAACCAAGATTCAGCCTACTGAGGTCGGACATTGTCGTGAGTTTTACTAAGCTAAGTCTACATCTACCGTACCCCCTACCTGCTAGCAATAACACGAAACGCTGAGGTACCGAAATATACAAGTTCTACAAGCTGACGTACTTGTACTATGATTGAACTGGGGGAGGTTTGAGCTCAACTCGAGAAGCTGCTAATAATTTTAATGCGAACTGTACACGTGTAGTGGACTCTGTACCCTGCTGAGGTAAACGCATTCCAGCGAGGAGCTAGCGAGCCGGATGCAGCTTGCGTGCGCGCGCGCGTGTGTGTGTGTGTGTGTGGGCATGCTATCCCAGAATATTTTTTTCCTCGTTCTAGAGCCTGTTACATTCCTGATGTAACAAGACTAGGATTTATTTTTTAGACTACACTTAGCTAGAAATAGCTACATGAAATATCGCAAGAATTTGTTGAGTTGCCCTTCCTGATGCAAACTACGAAGCTACGTATTAGGCGGAAAAATTTTGTCCGTTTTGCTCTACGATGCATCGTTTTTGAGATATTTAACATTTTGCATTTAAGCCTCCAAATTTAATGAATCGAACCTGCACGGTACGTTATACTCTCTACCATAGCTAGACCTGATCATGTTACGAAGACTCGCTTCAATACAAGCTAAAACAGAGCAAATGCCAAAGGGCCTAAGTAGGAACCGAACCGTTGATCCCATCATTAGACTATGATTTTCTTGTTCCTCATACTGCGAACCTAGGTATTAGGCAGAAAAATGTTGTCCGTTTTGCTCTACGGTGCACCGTTTTCGATATATTTAACATTTTGCATTTAAGCCCTAAATTTAATGAATCGAACTATCACGACACGTTAGCCTCTAAGCTAAGAGTAGCAACCATCTTGCGCAAGCACCCTTAAAGCGTCTCATAAGGAGTTATGTATAGCCGCCATCTTGTGTCCGCCATCTTGCGCAAGCATCCTTAGGGCGTCTCAAGCCATCTTGTGCAAGGACACTTAAGCCGTCCCATAAGAGCAGTCGCTATCTTGAGCAAGCATCCCTAGGGCATCTCATAAGGAGCCATGTATAACTACCATCTTGAGCAAGCATCCCAAGGGCGTCTCATAAGAACCTGTGTATAGCAGCCATCTTGCGTAAGCACCCTTAAGGAGTCATGTATAGCCGCCATCTTATGCAATTAGCGTCGAGAGAGGGCTGCTGTAGAATTTTTCTTTTTAAATTATCCGCCACCACATTTCAAAGGTATCTAGCTAAAGATGGCAGCACTGCGGATGACAGGTGACGAATTTACATCTAAAGAGGGTAGCACGGTGCTCAAAGATGGCGGATGACAGCTGCACATGGCTATGTTTACCAAACAAGAGCACGTGGAATTTGGCACCGCTACATAGAGGGCAGCACTGTTCTCAAAGATGGCGGATGACAGCTGTCAGAAAAGCGCATAGGTTTGTAAAGCACGTGGAATTTACCACCACCACATAGAGTGCAGCCTTGTTCTCTCTGGATTAAAGATGGCGGATGACAGCTGACGAAATTGCCTGCAGCACAGTGCTCAAAGATGGCGAATGACAGCTGTCAAAAAAGCACGTGGCTTTGTTTCCCAACAAGAGCACATCGATTTTTTCAAATTGCCGCCACCACATAGAGTGCAGCACTGTGCTCTGTTGATTAAAGATGGTGGATGACGGCTGTCAAAAAGGCGGGTGATAGGTGATGAAATTGCCCGCAGCACGGTGCTCAAAGATGGCGGATGACAGCTGTCAAAAAAGCACGTGGCTTTGTTTACCAAACAAGAGCACGTGGAATTTACCGCCACCACATAGAGGGCAGCACTATACTCTGTTGATTAAAGATGGTGGGTAGTAGCTGTCAAAAAAGCACGTGAGTTTGTTTCCAAACAAGAGCACGTGGAATTTGCCGCCACCACATAGAGGGCAGCACGGTGCTCTCTTGATTAAAGATGGCTGCTGTCACGTGGAATTGTCTGCCACCACAGGTATCTAGCTAAAGAGGGCAGCACTGAGGTTTGCGATGCAAGATGGCTGCTGTCAAAAAAGCATTTTTCAAATTATCCGCCACCACATTTCAAAGGTAAGTAGCTAAAGAGGGCAGCACTGTGCTCTATAGATTAAAGATGGCGGATGACAGCTGCACGTGGCTTTGTTTATCTCACGCTAGTGAGGTTAAGTTGGTAGCACTAAGGTTTAGGCCCGCCGAGATGGCAGCACTGCGGGTGACAGGTGACGAATTTAATCTAAAGAGGGCAGCACGGTGCTCTCTGGATTAAAGATGGCGGATGACAGCTGTCAAAAAAGCACGTGGCTGTCAAAAAACACGTGGCTTTGTTTACCTCATGCTAGTTAGGTTAAGTTGGTACCACTAAGGTTTAGGCCCGTCAAGATGGCAGTACTGAGGTTAGCGATGCGTTGTTGTCTGTCAAAAAGCACGTGGCTGTCAAAAAACACGTGGCTGTCAAAAAGCACGTGGCTTTGTTTACCTCATGCTAGTTAGGTTAAGTTGGTACCACTAAGGTTTAGGCCCGTCAAGATGGCAGTACTGAGGTTAGCGGTGCGTTGTTGTCTGTCAAAAAGCATGTGGCTTTGTTTACAAATCTGTCAAAAAGCACGTGGCTGTCAAAAAGCACGTGGCTTTGTTTACCTCGCACTAGTGAGGTTAAGTTGGCGCTACTGAGGTTTAGGCCCGTCAAGATGGTAGTACTGAGGTTAGCGATGCGTTGTTGTCTGTCAAAAAGCACGTGGCTGTCAAAAAACACGTGGCTTTGTTTACCTCATGCTAGTTAGGTTAAGTTGGCACTAGTGAGGTATAGGCCCGTCAAGATGGCAGCAGTGAGGTTAGCGATGCGTTGTTGTCGATGACAGCTGTCAAAAAGCACGTGGCTTTGTTTGCAAATTCAAATCTCCCGCCAAAATTCAAATTTCCCGCCAAAATTCAAATTTTCCGCGGGCGGCGGCGGCGGAGGAGGAGGCGTGCGGCGGCGGCGGCCGTCGAACTGTCCAATTATACTACTGAGGTATGCTCATGATGTGAAATGCGCCGCTGTGCTGCGCACGTAGCGAACGATAAATGGGACACGGCGTTGGCGAATGGCCCACTTCGTACCGTGATTTCTCAGCCGACAGTCATTGTAGAACGTGTTGTGTGCCACAGGACACGTGTATAGCTAAGAATGCCAGGCCGCCGTCAACGGAGGCATTTCCAGCAGACAGACGACTTTACGAGGGGTATGGTAATCGGGCTGAGAAGGGCAGGTTGGTCGCTTCGTCAAATCGCAGCCGATACCCATAGGGATGTGTCCACGGTGCAGCGCCTGTGGCGAAGATGGTTGGCGCAGGGACATGTGGCACGTGCGAGGGGTCCAGGCGCAGCCCGAGTGACGTCAGCAGGCGAGGATCGGCGCATCCGCCGCCAAGCGGTGGCAGCCCCGCACGCCACGTCAACCGCCATTCTTCAGCATGTGCAAGACACCCTGGCTGTTCCAATATCGACCAGAACAATTTCCCGTCGATTGGTTGAAGGAGGCCTGCACTCCCGGCGTCCGTTCAGAAGACCAGCATTGACTCCACAGCATAGACGTGCACGCCTGGCATGGTGCCGGGCTAGAGCGACTTGGATGAGGGAATGGCGGAACGTCGTGTTCTCCGATGAGTCACGCTTCTGTTCTGTCAGTGATAGTCACCGCAGACGAGTGTGGCGTCGGCGTGGAGAAAGGTCAAATCCGGCAGTAACTGTGGAGCGCCCTACCGCTAGACAACGCGGCATCATGGTTTGGGGCGCTATTGCGTATGATTCCACGTCACCTCTAGTGCGTATTCAAGGCACGTTAAATGCCCACCGACGTGCAGCATGTGCTGCGGCCGGTGGCACTCCCGTACCTTCAGGGGCTGCCCAATGCTCTGTTTCAGCAGGATAATGCCCGCCCACACACTGCTCGCATCTCCCAACAGGTTCTACGAGGTGTACAGATGCTTCCGTGGCCAGCGTACTCTCCGGATCTCTCACCAATCGAACACGTGTGGGATCTCATTGGACGCCGTTTGCAAACTCTGCCCCAGCCTCGTACGGACGACCAACTGTGGCAAATGGTTGACAGAGAATGGAGAACCATCCCTCAGGACACCATCCGCACTCTTATTGACTCTGTACCTCGACGTGTTTCTGTGTGCATCGCCGCTCGCGGTGGTCCTACATCCTACTGAGTCGATGCCGTGCGCATTGTGTAACCTGCATATCGGTTTGAAATAAACATCAATTATTCTTCCGTGCCGACTCTGTTTTTTTCCCCAACTTTCATCCCTTTCGAACCACTCCTCCTTGGTGTTGCATTGTCACTGTCAGTCAGTGTATTTTAAACATCTACATCACTTTTCACCTGTGTGCAATTATGTTATTTATTTCATTAATATTATGATAATTATTATAATTGAGCAGTGTTAACTTATAACACCCCAACAGGCAAGCATTGGTTTTGTGTAGAGTTATACATTTGTTAAATTCACGTTGTTTCCTTTCATGATGTACACGCCTATTCTTTGTTACATTATAGAGTATTTATATATATAGCCTAAATTTCTTTACCAATTAAGCTCTTCAATAAAGACATACATAACTGTCCCATGCCAAGATATATTGGTAGAATTAGAGCTGTCAAAATGGTTCATAACCCCTTTGATTTATTATCTTGACATGGATCACCCAAAACATAGGTTAGGTTTGGAGAATACTTTAATAATCAGCATTATTTAATGCGCTGTTTATTACTTTCATACTCCAAGATGTAATTGAAGCATTTAAATAAAGCATCATACATTAAAATTTAAAGTTTTACCACTAGAACAGCTGACATGGAAAAGTGATTTGAAAATTCAAACAAATTCATCTTACGTTAAAATCTTCAAAAAAATAAACTGTAGACTTTTCCGATATATCACCAGCATTTCTCTGGCTCGCCAAAATCCATTTCTCCCTAGTTTTAGCGTCTTTGGAACATTTATAAACAATTTGTTTGGGATGGTATGCGATGTGCTATTGCACATCGGAACTCTACACCATTTATAAGTTTTCTGCCTCACTGTCTGCGCAGGATTCATTTTAAGTCTAAAATATACCACTCAGATTATTATCCAATGTATAGACCTCGAATTTAACCATACTAGACACTAACGTAAAGTAGAAATACGCGAAGTGTATCCTGCTTCTCACAGCACACTATGTGTTATTTCGTCTGCTAATTCAGTCAACCTGTACGATGACGTCAGACCAATGAGATCGCGTACTTGCGTGACGTGACATTTTCGTAGATTTTTATCACGTTTGGCGTTATTATTTGTACATTATGATCACATTTTTGAATTCTGCATAAAATTTTGAATCAGATTAGCATATTTTTAAATAAAACCCCGGATCATGCATGTTCCCTATTGCCTAACGATATGGAAGATGTAATTTGGATAAAACTTAAACTGGAAGGGAGTAAACAGAGAGATATATGCATAGGCTTTATATACAACCATCCCATGGGGTCACCATATACGAATGTGGACTATTCTGAGGGTTTAATAGAGGATTTAATGAGAGGTAACTATGAAGAAGCAGGAATCATTATGTTGGGAGATTGGAACGCACGAATTGGAGAGTCAATTCCAGCATATAGCAAAGAAGGAATAGAGCCAATAATAGGTAGCAGAAACAGTCGGAGTACAGAACGTAATGTATATGGGATAAACTACTAGACCTACGGTATGTGCCACAGAGAATTTATACATTCTAAATGGATGGTGGCGGGGAGATGAAATAGGAAAGCTAACATACTGTATATCACAGCGCAGGGAGGTAGTGTAATTGATTTGGTTGTGTGTACGGGAGATATTTTAGAGATGGTAAAGGAAATGGAGATCTTAGAATGGCCGAAACACATCATTCCCCGGTGTCTGTTACCCTAGAAGTGTATGGGAAAGAGCAGGAGGAACGTAATACTGTAAGAAAAAAGAGAATAATAGGATAATTAATATAAGTGGTGCAAGAATACCCCAAAAAGATTAGAGTCGTATTTAAGGGGAGAAGAATTCCAGATAATTAAGAGTGGAACAGAGGTAGCGTTATTGAGTAGTAATGTGGACCTAGCGGTAGAACTAGTAGAGAAACCCTTTAAAACTGTAGCCCACGTGAAAATAAAGCAGAATAATAATAAAAAAGACAAAAGGAAAGGATGGTATAATGATGTGTGTAAAACTAAGATGGAGGTGATTAGAGACCTAAAGACATATAGAAAAGAAGGGGAGCCTGAGGTTCGGGCACGCTATTACAAACTAAGAAAGGAATAAAAAGTATTGTTAGTAGAACAAAACAGGACATGGCAACAGGAGGAGGCAAATTTTTTTTTTTTTTTTTGCTATTTGCTTTACGTCGCACCGACACAGATATGTCTTACGGCGACGATGGGATAGGAAAGGCCTAGGAATTGGAAGGAAGCGGCCGTGGCCTTAAGTAAGGTACAACCCCGGCATTTGCCTGGTGTGAAAATGGGAAACCACGGAAAACCATCTTCAGGGCTGCCGACAGTGGGGCTCGAACCCACAATCTCCCGATTACTGGATACTGGCCGCACTTAAGCGACTGCAGCTATCGAGCTCGGTGCAAAATTTATAAACATAGAAGGTAAGAATAATCAAAGTGATAAGATATGGAATAGAATTAACAAAATAAGTAGAGGTGAGAGAGGATATTCCAATGTTAAAATTGCTAATGTAGTCTGGATTGATTATGTTAACAAATTGCTAGGAGGGCAGGATCCCTGGGTAAATAATAGAACATGTATTCATGTCTCGAGGGGTTTAGAGATTTGTATCCCCTGCTCAGATGAAGAAATATCAGAATGTGAGAGGTTTTAGAAATTATTAGAAAGGCCAAATGTAAAAAGCGGGGGGGGGGGCGCTTCCTTCAGTGGTATAACTAATCAATTTTGGAATGAAGCAGTTAAAAGTCAACAAATGCTGGAAATACTAGTAAAATTGTTCAATAAGATATTTGATTCTTTGGAGTTTCCTAAGGCATGGCAGACAGGTATAATATGTCCAATTTACAAGAAGCGCGTGGAGAGAAGTAATCCAAGTAACTATAGAGGTATAAACACTATTGGACCCCCTAAGTAAAATATATACAGGAATTCTGCCAAATAGACTGATGAAATGGGCGGAAGAATTCTTCATCCTCTCGAGATATCAAAGAGGTTTTAGGAAACGAAGAAGAACAATAGATAGCATCATGATTGTAAAAACAATAATAGATAAGTATATAAAACCGAAAGCAGGAAGACTATATACACTGACTGACAGTGACAATGCAACACCAAGGAGGAGTGGTTCGAAAGGGATGAAAGTTGGGGAAAAAACAGAGACGGCACGGACGAATAATTGATGTTTATTTCCAACCGATATGCAGGTTACACAATGCGCACGGCATCGACTCAGTAGGATGTAGGACCACCGCGAGCGGCGATGCACGCAGAAACACGTCGAGGTACAGAGTCAATAAGAGTGCGGATGGTGTCCTGAGGGATGGTTCTCCATTCTCTGTCAACCATTTGCCACAGTTGGTCGTCCGTACGAGGCTGGGGCAGAGTTTGCAAACGGCGTCCAATGAGATCCCACACGTGTTCGATTGGTGAGAGATCCGGAGAGTACGCTGGCCACGGAAGCATCTGTACACCTCGTAGAGCCTGTTGGGAGATGCGAGCAGTGTGTGGGCGGGCATTATCCTGCTGAAACAGAGCACTGGGCAGCCCCTGAAGGTACGGGAGTGCCACCGGCCGCAGCACATGCTGCACGTAGCGGTGGGCATTTAACGTGCCTTGAATACGCACTAGAGGTGACGTGGAATCATACGCAATAGCGCCCCAAACCATGATGCCGCGTTGTCTAGCGGTAGGGTGCTCCACAGTTACTGCCGGATTTGACCTTTCTCCACGCCGACGCCACACTCGTCTGCGGTGACTATCACTGACAGAACAGAAGCGTGACTCATCGGAGAACACGACGTTCCGCCATTCCCTCATCCAAGTCGCTCTATCCCGGCACCATGCCAGGCGTGCACGTCTATGCTGTGGAGTCAATGGTAGTCTTCTGAGCGGGCGCCGGGAGTGCAGGCCTCCTTCAACCAATCGACGGGAAATTGTTCTGATCGATATTGGAACAGCCAGGGTGTCTTGCACATGCTGAAGAATGGCGGTTGATGTGGCGTGCGGGGCTGCCACCGCTTGGCGGCGGATGCGCCGATCCTCGCGTGCTGACGTCAATCGGGCTGCGCCTGGACCCCTCGCACGTGCCACATGTCCCTGCGCCAACCATCTTCGCCACAGGCGCTGCACCGTGGACACATCCCTATGGGTATCGGCTGCGATTTGACGAAGCGACCAACCTGCCCTTCTCAGCCCGATCACCATACCCCTCGTAAAGTCGTCTGTCTGCTGGAAATGCCTCCGTTGACGGCGGCCTGGCATTCTCAGCTATACACGTGTCCTGTGGCACACGACAACACGTTCTACAATGACTGTCGGCTGAGAAATCACGGTACGAAGTGGGCCATTCGCCAACGCCGTGTCCCATTTATCGTTCGCTACGTGCGCAGCACAGCGGCGCATTTCACATCATGAGCATACCTCAGTGACGTCAGTCTACCCTGCAATTGGCATAAAGTTCTGACCACTCCTTCTTGGTGTTGCTATAGATTTTGAAAAGGCTTTTGACACAGTCAGCAGGGGCGCGTTGGTCGCGAAATTACGCCTATTAGGGGTATCTACTAAGATGGTACAAGCAGTGGAGGCGGTTTATCGAAGAGTGCAATGCAGTATTAGGATAGGTGATGGGGTCGCATGTGGTCAAATAGAATCTCTATCGGGTTTGAAACAAGGATGTAAGCTATCTCTTATTTTATTTTTGTTATTTATAAACGATATATTAAATGGACATGGAGGTGATAAGTGGATGACTCCAGTTTTAGTAAATCAAGAAATACCAGGCCTAATTTTCGCGGACGATGTCCTGCTGATGACGTTAACGGACGGAGGTATGCGAAAGAGCATGAATGCTGTGACAGAGTTTGCTAAAATTTGGCCATTAAAAATTAACATTTCCAAGACGAAAGTTCTGATCTGTAAAAAAAGGCTGTAAGCGAGCGAAGAATGAACAATTGATGGTAGATGGATGTCATGTGGAGGTCATAAATATTTTTTTCTAGGGGCTTTACGTCGCGCCGACACAGATAGGTATTATGGCGACGATGGGATAGGAAAGGCCTAGGAGTTGGAAGGAAGCGGCCGTGGCCTTAATTAAGGTACAGCCCCAGCATTTGCCTGCTGTGAAAATGGGAAACCACGGAAAACCATTTTCAGGGCTGCCGATAGTGGAATTCGAACCTACTTTCTCCCGGATGCAAGCTCACAGCCGCGCGCCTCTACGCGCACGGCCAACTCGCCCGGTCACAAATAAATTAGAGTACCTGGGAATATATATAGCAAATAATGGGAAGTGGGTCACCAAATACAACACGCCAAATGGAAGGGTCTTGCAGCATTATCAGTGATTAGAATTCTTGAAAATAAATTCCCAAATATAGATTACAAGATTCAAAGAAATGTCCTGCAAGCCGTAGTAAACAATCGAATGCTATATGGAGCTGAGCTATGGGGTGTAGAGAAAGAGTGTGAGATGCTGAACCAGGTTATAAGTAAGTTCTGTAAAATTCTAAGGGGGTTACTAAATTGTACAGCAAATTGTGGAGTAAAATTAATATGTGAAGAAAATATCCAAGTAGATATTCTTTTTCTTTGCTGTTTGCTTTACGTCGCACTGACACAGATATGTCTTATGGCGACGATGGGATAGGAAAGGCCTAGGAATTGGAAGGAAGCGGCCGTGGCCTTAATTAAGGCAAGCCCCAGCATTTGCCTGGTGTGAAAATGCGAAACCACGGAAAACCATCTTCAGGGCTGCCGACAGTGGGGCTCGAACCCACTATCTCCCGATTACTGGATACTGGCCGCACTTAAGCGACTGCAGCTATCGAGCTCGGTAGTAGATATTCTTAAGAGAATTTTGAAATATCTGTTGAGACTGAAAGGAAGAGTGAGTGGCGAGCTTCTGCAGACCGCATTTCAACATCAAAGACGAAATATCCAGGGAGAGTATTGGTTAACTAAAATTAAAAGTATATTAGACAGGTTGGGATACGGAAGTTATTGGGAGAGGATGGAGAGATCGACGAATAAACTAATCATTAGACAACTCAAAGATATTCAAAGACAGTGGTTGGTATCCGAGTGTAGAAGCAAGGCGACCCTCTCACATTTTAATAGGATAAGGCAGGATATGAACATAAATATTTTAAGTGTAAATAGAAGAGAAATCCGGGGTTTGATATGGTGGATGATGGAAATTTATAAAAACGAGGGATGGATTAGGGAGAAGGATGCAACAGGGTGCCTTCTCTGTGGTGAAAACAGAGAAGAATTTCATATGTTGAAATCTTGTTAAGAAACCATAGCGGTGAGAATTAAATTTTTGAATAGGAAGGAACAATATATAATAAGTGAGGATGAGAATGGCTGTCGGATTATTAGGATGATAAGCAAAGAATGGTATAAGCCTGGTAATCTCAGTAAACTATTAATTGTAATTAGAAATTCATGTAGAAGAGTGTTGAAAGAGCCTGCAATGAGGGTAGGACAGATTACGGATGGATGATTGTGTTATGAACCGGTTAGTTAAGAATTTGCCAATAGTGGTATGTAGTATAAGGAATATTAGTATTAGTAGCACTGTAAAGTCGGTATTTTAGTAAGCCATAACGTAATTAACTGTTAAATTGTTTGTAATGAGACAGGGCCCAATGGATAGAATGTTTCTTCCTCAGCTGCTGGCGATCCGCAGCTGTAGGTTGAAAACATTCACTCATTCATTCATTTCTCATTCCCCATTTATTATTTATTCAATCATTTATTTAATTCAAAATAAGGGCTCTCTCGCCAGTTACTGGTTATCCGTACTGGGAGTGATGAGTCTTCTCCTCTATCATGCATGCATGAATATTCATGTACCCATTCATAAATCCATCCATACATGTTTCCTCAATCCAGTTAGGGAATAATTAATTCATTCATTCATCCATTTATATACATAAAATCGTAGGCGTAGCCCTTGCATGTAGTATGGTGATCCGCCCGTGTAAGGAGGCACTAATTTAGGAAGGGAATCATCGTTAATTAATTAATTCATGCACTCATGTAAGGATATAACCGAAGTAGGACGAGATAGGACGGACCTATCCCAATCGAATGGGTAGAGTGACTGCAAATGAAACAGAGAAAGAAGAAAGGGAGGGGGGCACATGGAGAGCGGGATTTCCGCTTAGGTGTGCCTTGCAGAAATTAGGGAATGGTGAGATATTAGTGTTTGACAGCTATTAGATTAGGTGGGAGTCTTCCGTTTGGGCCTCAAGTGAAAGGGCCGGGTGTGTTATCCCTGTGAAGGTGGCTCCTTTTCTCACCAGGGGTGGATAACACGACCGGGCAGTAGTTATGCATAATCCCTTCCATGCATTTATTCTGCGAATCGAATGCTCTCTCCTCAGTTGGTGGCTATCCGTAACTGGGAGAGAAGTGTTCATTCATTTATTCATGCATGCATGACAATTCAATTCAGTCATGGAATCATTCATTAAAAACTCATTCAGGCATTTATGTACCCATATGTATAGTGTATGTGAATATGGAGGAGAACTCTGTACAGACTTATGACAAATAAAAAAAAAGCGGATTTAAGTGAAAGTTTCCGATAGATAAACAAATTACGCAAGATATGGAGAAAATGAGCAGGTAAACCTTTCTGCGCTTGATTAGCCCAGAGAAGATGAAGGGGGTATGAAATCAAAGGCTCCTCTTATGTCCAGAAAAATAGCAATAGTACTGTCCTTACGAATTTGCGCTAATAAGATATCTATAATTAAAATGTTAATAGCATCTTGAGCACAACGACCTTTAAAGTACGCGAATTGATATTTGGGAACTAAATTGTAATATTCAAGAGACCATAGGAGTCGTTGAAGGTTAAAAAAGTCTTTCGGATACACGAACCAAGGACAATCCCTCGAAAGCTGTTAGCGTCAGTGTGAAGTTGACGAGTTTTAAGGATAGGCACCAAAAAAAAAATCATTCCAAGAAGTAGGAACAGAAGTTGTGAGAAGTATATTATTATAAAGAGCTAATAAAGCTTGTTTAGCACGCAGGGGGAGGATGCGGAGCATATCGTATGATATATAATCAGGGCCTGGAGACGAACTCTTTGCATTACACAAGGTGGCCTCAAGTTCAGGAAGGTGTATAGGTTGGAGTAATACATCAAAGCGGGAAGAGCAAGGAGACAGGGGAATATTAAGATCGGGCACGACATAATCAGGAGTGAGTGAATTAAGAAAGATAGATAGATAGATAGATAGGACCTGTGGAAGGCTGACAGAGGGTGGAATATGTTGAGAAGCTCGGGTGAGGGAGCGAATTGCACTCCATAATTTAGAAGACGAAGTATGAGCGTTTAAAGAGGAAATAAAGGATCGCCATGCAGCACGGCGTTCAGAAAGAAAAACTCGTCTAGCATAAGCAATATGTTGTTTAAGACAGAAATAATGATGGGGGCTATTGTTTTCCTATATATCCGAAATAAGCGACGTCGTTTGAGAACGAGATTATGGCACTCAGAATCCCACCATCGTAAAAAAAGAATAGGTACGAGAAGAGTGGGAAGAAACAAGCTTGTATAATTTGAAAGAGAGTAGAAAAGGACAAAATATTATCCGAAAGAAGCTCAAGACGATGGGGAACAGAAGAGATGAAAGATCCTTGATCAAAGTGACGGAGGGAGTGAACATTACTGATACATGTAGGAGCGGAAGAAGAACTAGGAAACCTACCAAGACCATACATAAGAATAATAGGGAAATGGTCGCTAGAATGTGTATCAGAAAGGCGATGCCAAGTTACAACCGAAGCCATTGCAGTACGACATAATGGTACATCGACAGCACTTGGAGGAGAGCCGGGAGGAGTGAGGCGCGTGGGAGAACCATCGTTTAAAATGACAAAGTCGTGCGATTGAGAAGCAGTGAGGAAATAAGAACCTAGAGAAGTATCACTACTGCTTCTGCTCACAGAATGATGAATATTGAAGTCACCTAAGAGGAAAAGCTCGTTATGATAAGAAAATTGCTGTAAGAATCGACACAATTGAATATGAGAAATAGAAAGATCTGGATGGCAGTACATGTTAATAATGGAAAGGCGATTATATGAGATACCGATAACAAAACGTACCTATGTGGTGTACAATATGGTATATGAATACGTTGATAGGATAAACTATGGTGAATAAATAAAGCAACACCACGGAAACCAACACCATCACAACGCTCAACATTAAAGCCATTTAAATAAAACTCATTGGATGGGGAAAACCAAGTCTCCTGTAATGCTATAATGAAAGGAGAAATTTCAGTTATCAAAAATTGTAACTAATATAGTTTAGAAGGGACACTCCTAGCATTCCACTGCAGGATTCGTAGTATCTAAAGAGAACTTAGTGTGCACACAATCGCGAAGCTGCTTATAAAGTGTATGTGTAACATGAGGCCAGTCCCCTAATAATTGAATAAGTTGTAGAAGTAGTTGATGAATACCATTTTGAAGATGAGACTTTTGGCGTAGCACAGGGGAGCTAGATGTGAAGGGAAACACTGAGAATTACGGGACGTAGACGGAATAGGGGACGGGGAGGATGAAGATGAAGTGGATGGAAAGACCGAGGTATGTGAAGACACTGGATTGGGTCTGATGAGATTGAGATACCCAGACTTATCAAAACCAGGTGGTGGAATAGGACGGGACTCTTTCATAACCACCTGAGTAAATTTACATTTCCTGAGGTTTTCCACGGGTGAAGAGGAACGAGTAGAAGGAAGAGGTGGAAAATGATGGGTATTATTGGACATGTCAAATTGGGTCGAGGGCAATGTAGCAGATGCCTCGGAAAAGGATAGATTTTCTGTACACATAAGCTTTTTAAGAGCAGTTTGCTGTTGATGAGTAGGACAGTTTGATAAACCAGTATAATGTTCCTGATGACAGTGAACACATCGGCGAATATTTTCCTGACACTCAGATATAAGATGATGTAACGCACAATGCCCACATCGGGGTGACTTAGCCTGACAGTTTTTGATCGTATGTCCATATCGCTGACATTTAGAGCATATTATCGGAGAGAATATGAAAGGGTGAACTTCCAAATGCACTTGACACAACGAGACGGATTGGGGAAGAGACTGAGAGCGAAAAACAGAACAGTAGGAGCGGAGCAGTTGTTTTGGCTCGTCCTCCGGAGACCTCCGGTAGTCCTCCGATTGAATTCACTGGCGGAAAATTCAAATGCTTTAATGTGGGCAATGTTGTAACGGTGATCTTAGGAGGAATTGCAATTTAGATTTCAGTACTAAGTCCACAGATGCATGTGTTCCCCTACGTTTGTCATTAATTATACTCGTAGCTCATTTATTACGGAAGAGTGCGTCCGGTTCCATGGCTAAATGGTTAGCGTGCTGGCCCTTGGTCACAGAGGTCCCATGTTCGATTCCCGACAGGGTCGGGAATGTTAACCTTAATTGGTTAATTTCGCTGACACTGGAGCAGGGCGTATGTGTCGTCTTCATCATCATTTAATCCTCATCACAACACGCAGGTCGCCTGCGGGAGTCAAATCGAAAGAACTGCATCTGGTGAACCGAACTTGTCCTCGGACACTCCCAGCACTAAAAACCATACGCCATTTCAATTTTTACTGAAGAGTACGAACTGATCGGAACTGGTTATATGCTGTACCGGGCTGAGTAGTCCAGACGGTAGAGCGCTGGCCTTCTGAGCTCAAGCTTGTGGTTTCAATTTCGACTTTGCTCGGCGGTACTTAAAGGTGGTCACATACGAGAGTCTTATGTCAGCAGGTGTACCGGCACATGAAAGAACTCCTGTGGGAGAAAATGCTGGCACCTTAACGTCGCAGAAAACCACAGAAGTGATTATGGGAGTACAACAACAACAACAACAACAACAACAACAACAACAACAACAATAATAATAATAATAATAATAATAATAATAATAATAATAATAATAATAATAATCTTTCTATCACTTTACCCTCCAGGGTTGGGTGTTCCCTCGGACGCAGAGACATCCCACCTATACCGCCTCAAGGACAGTGTCCTGGAGCGTGAGACTTTGGGTCGGGGATACTTCTTTTGTTTTACCTCTTATCGACACAGATAGATCTTATGGCAACGATGGGATAGGGAAGGCCTGGGAGTGGGAAGGAAGCGGCCATGTCCTTCAGTTAGATACCATCCTGGCATTTGCCTGGAGGAGAAGTGGGACAACACGGAAAACCATCTTCAGGGCTGCCGACAGTGGGATTCGAACCCACTATCTCCCGGATGAAAGTGGGTTCGAATCCCACTGTCGGCAGTCCTGAAGATGGTTTTACGTTGTTTTCCATTTTCATGCCTAGAAATTGCTCTCCTTAGCCATTCCTATCACATCGTCGCCATAATAATAATAATTTTGTGTGGCTATTTCTAGCTGAGTGCAGCCATTGTAAGGCAGACCCTCCGATGAGGGTGGGCGGCATCTGCCATGTGTAGGTAACTGCATGTTATTGTGGTGGAGGGTAGTGTTATGTGTGAGTTGCAGGGATTTTGGGGTCAGCACCAAACACCCAGACCCCGGGCCATTGGAATTAACCAATGAAGGTTAAAATCCCCAACCCGGCCGGGAATTGAACCCAGGACCCTCTGAACCGAAGGCCAGTACGCTGACCATTCAGCCAACAAGTCAGACATAAGACGGCATGACGTAAAGCAAATTGTTACAAAAGTAATCGACAAATGAAACACTATTAAAGTTAAAAACTTTTTATTACCACCTATTCAATACAAAAATAATGGTACACATAGGTGGTAATAAAAAGTTTTTAACTTTAATACATTATCTTCAATACGGTCTAATTATGAGATTTTTCACATGTAAATGAAACACTAACGATAAATGAGAATGTATATATTTCATATATTTGCCTTCGTCGTACTTATAAAGCAGGATTTACTGTGTCGCTAGCACATCCGTTGCACACCACAGATGGAACGGCAAGCGAGCACACATTCAGTACTGTTCCTCCGTCCTCCGCTTGCCCCCCGCTCGCCCACCGAAGCACCGATTGGTTTCTAAGCAACAGTTTACTACCATTGAATATAGAAGGGAGCGCTGCACTCACGCTACCGATTGCAATCATGGGAGCAACTGCTCTGTTTCCCAGCTTTACATCCAATGACGAACCGATGCAATCTCAAATGAAACTGTGGAACGTTCCATAGCTAAGACGAAGACAGACTGGCTAGAGCTGAGAATGGTAGGAGCGGAGCAGAGCAATTGTTTTTGCTCTTCCTCTGGAAACCTCTGATAGTCCTCCTATTGAATTCACTGGCGGAAAATTCAAATGCTTTAATGTGGGCAATGTAGTAACGGTGATCTTGGGTGAAATTACAATTTAGGTTTCAGTACTAAGTCCACAGATGCATGTGTTTTTCTACGTTTGTCATTCAAATGCTGCAGTCATTTCAAGATTACCACATTGTTTGTTACGCTATGAATAACATATTTTGATCTGTTGAAATTCAGTTTGCGTCCGCATCTGTGGTGTAGTGGATAGTGTGATTAGCTGCCACCCCCAGAGGGCCGGGTTCAATTTCCGGCTCTGCCACGAAATTTGAAAAGTGGTACGAGGGCTGGAACGGGGTTCACTCAGCCTCAGGCGGTCAACTGAGTAGAGGTGGGTTCGATTCCCACCTCAGCCATCCTGGACGTGGTTTTCCGTGGTTTCCCAGTTCTCCTCCAGGCAAATGCCGGGATGGTACCTAACGTAAGGCCACAGCCGCTTACTTCCCTCTTCCTTTTCTATCCCTTCCAATCTTCCCATCCCCGCGCTAGGCCCCTGTTCAGCATAGCAGGTGAGGCCACCTGGTGAGGTACTGGTCATCCTTCCCAGTTGTATCCTTCGACCCAGAGTTTGAAGCTTCAGGACACTGCCCCTGAGGCAGTGGAGGGGGGATCCCTTGCTGAGTCCGAGGGAAAAACCGACTCTGGAGGGTAAATAGATAAAAGCAGATGAAGATGAAAAAATTCAGTTTGCAATACGTGGATAGGTGCAGGTAGATAGAATAATGTAGATTGAATATTGTCATATATTATGCCCTTGCAAATGCATTTACAATATTATAATGGTTAAAAATGTTTAGGTAATAATTATATTCCATTGCATGTGAACAGGTGCTATATACGATGTCTTACATAAATTACACTCGTAGCTGATTTACTACTGAAGAGAAAGAACTGATTGGAATTGTTTATATGCTGTACCGGGCTGAGTAGTTCAGACCGTAGAGCGCTGGCTAGTGGTTGGGACGGAGCAGTGCGGAGCCAAGCAGTTGCTGTGACGTCATCACCCAGTTGTACCAAATAAACTATCCAGTGAATGTACTGTAGCGGCACGTTTAAGCACAATACTGGTATGACAACGTAAAGGTATTTCACCCGTCCATTCAATGCCCTTTCCTCACAACATAACTGTTTCGCTTAATACAGCAATGTTGTTTTCTGCTGCTAAAGCTGACCTGTTCATTTCATCCTTGTGATGCCTCCTGATATGATTCCACAAATTTGATGCACTGCCACCCGTCGTGTAAATGCGACTGCAAAATTTGCATTTTGCTGATGTTTATCATCAGTAATTTCAAAGAAATGCCATGCATCAGATGGTCTTCGTGCCATTTGTGGTACAAATTTTTGTAAAAATTTATTAAATTCCTTTAAATATTCTAAAACACGAATACCATCTAAAAATGGGATTAAATATCAAACTAAAACCACAATTATTTTCTAATATATTTTGCATTATCTACAAAACACAACAAGCAGAGGAAATATAGACGCAAATTTAATAAGCCCAGACTGAATAGAGGTACAATACACTTACAAGGGGAGGCCACAACATTCGGATCACGGACTACCTTCAAACTTTGTAGACATTTAGTAGTCCATTAGGACAACATAATGTGCAAGCAGTAAGGTGTACTGCTAAGGCATTCTCGAGAAAATCACAAGAGAAATTTTCGCGTCGAATATGTACCAGTACGTTGGGGTCACGAACACGAAACGGCGGTGATCGAGTGGTTAGTGTTCAAGCTTCGTAATCGCTGGTTCGAGTTCTACTTCTCGCTTTGTTTTACAACACTGATAATTTTCTTTAAAATGCTATTTGTTCGGGGCGTCGACTCATGTGGATCTTTTGCCCCTACTGGCACCATATTGTATGAACCTGCGTGTAATTGGAATGGCGGTAGTGTGGAATGTTGTGTGTGAGAAAAGGAAGATTAAGGACATCACAAACACCCAGTTCCCAGGGCAGGGATATTAATAATTACAATTTTAAAATACCTGACCTGGCTGGGAATCGAACCCAGGGCGCCGGGTGACAGGCGGACGCGTTACCCCCCACACCGCGGGGCCAGACAAGACTGGTCATAGTCTATCATATATATTACACTTCAAAAGTAATATAATGAAAAAAGGTGTATTTTATTTGCATGGACTTTTATCGGATATATATATAGATTATTAAACGCTAACGATAAATGAGAATGTATATATTTCATATATTTGCCTTCTTCATATTTATAAAGCAGTATTTACTACGTCGCTAGCACATCCATTGCTCTCCACTACTGGAACTGCAAGCGAGCACACATTCAGTACTGTTCCTCCGTCCTCCGCTCGCTCTCCGCTCGGCCTCTGAAACCACCGATTGGTTTCAAAGCATCAGTTTACTACCGGAGAATACCGGAGGGAGCGCTGCACTCGTACTACCAATTGCAATCATACGAGCAACTGCTCCGTTCCCAGCTCTACGTTGCCAAGTGTTTGGAATGCCCTATTTCGCATTAGGAAGGCTGCTACCTGAGTAGTTTAGATCTTTATTTTGAAACACATCCGGAGCTGCGTGATGGATGTTCAGAGAAGTGGGTGCGTCAAATACGTCAACATTTCTCTTTGTCCACTTTGGACTTTAAAATATTGGGATGCATAAATTATGCGAGAGCATTAATTATGCGAGAAAATACGGTAGTTGATTAAAAACTTATGTCTGCTTTTCTTAACATGTCGGCCCCTTACAGGCTGTCCACAGAAATTTAGCCCATCATCGTGCTGGTGACGACAATTGGGCAGGTCCTGGTGGCAAACATCATTTTAGTGTGGCCGTCTATTGGAAACATTGATTCGTCTGAATTATAGGATGATTACCGTCTCTCGATGCATGTCTTTGGCAAGTTCTGCATGACTGGAAAACTACTAAGTGTGAATTGTTCTAGGGCATTGTCTGTCCCTACTGAAGGAACACTAGTTCGTCCCACTCAATCCAGTAAAATAGCCTATTGAAACTTATTGGCTTCTCGAATTCTCTTTCTTCGTCTCCCTACTTCCACTAGATAAGTGTTCTGCTAAGTATTTATTTAGTAGCTATTGTTCATTCCTCAAAATGTAGACCAACATGCACTCCTCGTGACTCATTCTCATACAAGAGAAGGGATATTTGGTTCCCAGGGTTTATGAAGACTTTCTCATTCCACCAGCCTTTGGGGAATTCTGGAGATTCAAAAAATTTCCGTTGCAGAGTGATGTAACTAGTTACTATGTTCCTTCAAATAGCTCGCACATTGCTCTCTCACCTTTGATTACTGTATTTTATTGTTCGGTACCACTTTATAATTTATGTCTTAATTTTTAATCAAATGATATTTGCACAAGTTGGCCCAATACTAGAGATATCACACTTCTCCATGATGCTGTCAGCCCTGGATCTGCTCAGGACTTTTGTTCAACAGTATTTCCTTTATTGTAACTGCAGCGCATCTCTATCATAAAAAATATTGCCTTATATTTCTCGTCCACGCTACCTTTCTCTCTCAGCTCTCGCTGCCTTTATTTGTTACAGAGAGATAAACGAGACTGTGTCCACTGAAGCTTAACAGTTTGCACCTGGAGAAGCATCTTTAATACAGAATGCTTGCAAAATTCAGTCCTGGAAACGCTGCTTGATACAGTTCATCATCTCCAGGGCCACAACGCCTTATCAGAACATTGGAGATTTGCTAAATGTACAATTTGGTCCGGTGATATTTGTTAATAATGTTATTGGCTTTACATCCCACTTACTACTTTCATGGTTTTCGGAGACACTAAGGTGCTAGAATTTAGTCCCGCAGGAGTTCAGTGATATTTGAAAGTGCTCTATTATACTAGCTTCTAGACACACTTATTGGTATATAAAAAAACTCTGCAGGATAAACATTCCAGCACCTTGGTATTTTCAAAATCCTTAAAAGTGATTAGCAGAACATAATAAAATATAAAAAAAGTTTGAATGATCCCGTTACTGAAAAGGAAGCTTTTTAAATGATTAATTTGTCACAATAGAATATATTCAAAAAACATCCCTTGCTATTGGCAAGATGAACAGTAATTAATTTGTGTAAAAAATGGATCATGGCAAAGATGAAGTGGAAGTGAACATGAAGGCTGACTATTGGAGAATTAGGTACAGATTTGGAAAATCTGAGTCTCCTTGTCAACATATCTTATGGCTGGTTTCTGCTACACTACAGTTGCCTATGAGTTACCTAAATGCGCTTGTAACTTTCAATCAATCAATGATCTGCATTTAGGGCTGTCGTCCAGGTGGCAAATTCCCTAAACTCAATAACAGGCTCGGTCCACCAGACCACTCAGTTGTTCAGTCACACGGTGAGTGATTTAACTGCAAGTTGTTCTGCTTCACGCGTTTGCGTTACGCGTGTTTGTGTGGTGGCTGTTCAAGTAAGATGTTCGGAGAACCAATTCATCTATCAACAGTGTACCAATGAGTGAGTCCCTTGAACTTTAGAGTTTCCGAGTTTCTCGATCTGTCCAGACATGTTTCTGCCCATTGTGATCAGACAGCGTGGACAGTTTGGTCCTTCCAAGCAATACTCAGCAGACTGCTCAAACAGGAAACTCTACACTGAGCGGAACCCATTTCTTGTAAATGAGCTTAAGCCAATCTAGACATTGTTTTGCACAGTTCTAATGTGGGTGTATTGGAGAATGTTCCAGATCTCATGGGTGGACCACGTCACCATGTCGTGCCAGGAAATCACGAGAAATTCTAACCCTCGCAAAATGCACGGGAACAGCCTATTTCAAATACAGGGTCTTTATGTATGCCTGGCAAGGACCCCCCCGCCCAACCCCGGCTGGCGCGCCCGGTTTCTGGCACTTCCTGCAGTTGCTGAGAGCTGAGCTCCGAGATAGTAGGGTGTTCAATGAAGCTACTGCGTATTGTATAGTGTTTTATTGTGATTGTGTATAGTGCTGTAATGTATGTGAAATATTCGTTACATGAATGTGTATATCTGCACAATACTTACATTAAGTGCAGAAAATCGTGGGCTAGGACAAGACAAAAGTTTTGAGCGAAATTTCCAGGGAGACCCATTCCTATCAATCGGACAATAAAACAACTGGCCAAGAGATTCAAACGTAAAGTTTCAGTAAACAATAAAAATAGACATAAAGGTCGTTATCTCCTTACTGAAGCTAAATTAGATGACACTGGCGAAAGATTGGAACACACGCCACAAAAATCTCTTAAGCATTTGGCTCGGGAAACTAAGGTATCTTATGTTTCTGCCTGGAAGGCAACAAAATTATTAAAACTGAAACCATACAAGAGAAGTGCAGTGCAACAAATACAACTGCTAATTCCCATTAAGAGAGTGAATTTTTGCAATTGGGTTATAGGGAAGGTAGACTCAGGTGAAACTGACCCCAAGTTAACTCTTTTTTTCAGATGAGGCTAATTTCCATTTGCATGGCCATGTAAGCTCACAAAATAATAGATACTACAGTGCAACAAAACCAGAAATAGTGTTTGAGCAACCGCTTTATGACGAGAAAATCGCTGTCCGGGTCGCTTTGAACGGTCATAGATTTATAGGCCCGATATTTTATGAGGGCACAATACACAATGTGCGTTATAGAGATGAAATCCTTGACCAATTCTTTGATGAACTGACATTTGCAGAATGTTTTACGGAATATTTTCAGCAGGATTCTGCCACAGCTTGTACAGCTGAGGCATCAATTGTTGAATTACGCCACGTGTTTGGTACGAGGATCATAAGTAAAAATCTGTGGCCCCCTCATAGCCCAAACCGCATGTAATTTTTATTTGTGGGATGTTAAAAAATGTAGTTTATGGAAACAACCCACACACACTAGATGAACTTCAATACAATATAAGAGCTGCAATTGCATCCATGAGTGCTGAAGAACTTGGTAGAGTAACCGAAAACTTCATTAGGAGATGCCAATTATGTTTGGCAGCGCATGGGGAACATTTTCAGCATAAACTGTAAAAATGGTGAGTAAAATGCATGATAATGATTTTGAGCATAAACTGTAAACATGGTGAGTAAAATGCATGATAATGATTTTGTGCACCGTATTCTGCCGTATATACGCACGCGCGTTAGCCAGCAACTGAACTGTCACTGGCAGCCAAGGTCGAGCCACAAAGTCCCAGCCAAGCACAAATAAAGACCATGTACATCTTCCAAACTGACAAATATGACCTGATGCAAATGATCACAGAAGGGAAGCATGAATATGGAGAGAGGAGATTATCATAGGTGTGGAACCTCTGACAGTAGGCTAATCCATGATACGGCAAATCTGACAAGGGAAACACAATATATATACCGGTGTGTGTGTGTGTGTATATATATAAAAAGTACTCCATGATGTTCACCAACCTTCTGTGAAGAGACAGCACCAGAAATAGAAGAAAGATGATCTAAATGTTACAAGGTACTACTGGAATTACGTGTTTTTCGCACGTTTGTTGTTAATAAAAACTTTATCCTTTGTACCTTAATGAAAAAATTGTGCCAAATTTCCACTTGGGAAAATCAAATGATCATAAATATGTATTTAAATAAGTGAAAACTCAAAGATTACTTTATTTGCATCTAATGAAAGTACATCTGCATGGATTTTGGAATCGACAAGTGTAGGATTCAATGAATCAAAAGGAAACATGAGTCAGGGCCTATGAAAGTACCACGAATAAAATAATTAGTTTTTCAGAGTTTGACGAGATGAGGCATTTTTTTATCAAAGAGAATCTCCTTTATGTCTCTTAATCATGGCCATCCATCAATACATCACATCACAGCCTACATGGCTGCAAATTAATATTGTGTCAAGACATTTTTAATTGCTATTTACAGATGACCCCCAACAATAAGACATATTTATGTCAAAATAACACTATTCCCTTATTACTCAAATGAACGTTCACCACTGTGACCTTCATGGCATGTGACATAACTACTACTACTAATACTACGTTCGATGCAGGTCCTAGTCGGAAATGTATGATGTTCTTTCTTGGGTATTTTCCTGTGTATGAATCATTTGTTTTCCATATGCAGTATGTCCATCCTTGCCAAAGATTTTATCCACCTCAGTCAACAAAAAAGCTGTTCTAGAGGTTGAGAGGCTGAAACTGAGCTGTTTGAAGTACAGTAGTCGCTTCTGTTATTCTCTTCCTAGTTCGTATGTGAGATTTCCCTTTCGATGGCCGCTGAATTCGCTGAATTTCAACAGAAGCTTGTAAATCTGGATCACAGCCGGGATTATGTTCAGAACCACTGTCACTGGGTGTATAATTCGGATCATCATCGGAGTCTTCGTGCTCAGATTCTGTTTCTAAACGGTTGTCTTCCCCGCTCTCATCTTCATCCAGCTCGTCAAAAATATGGCTCCTCCTATTTTACTCTTCGTTTATCCATTATGTCCTAGAAAGCCCATTGCCTAATAACTACAAAGCAACTTCCGGAATGGGCAACCTACCCACATACGACAACATCCAAGTACCTTTTACATACTGATAAGTAAGTTTTACGTACCAACGATAATGCATCAACACCAACAATACGTATAATATTTTAAAAAAGCGCAGTGACTTACTGAAAATAAGTCTCCTGGAATTCGCTCCTCACTCACTCATCTAAATGCTATGTTGACATCATCCACTTTGATCAGTGGAAGCATTGCACGGAGGTGGTCTGTTGGGGGTAACGCGGGAAGGAGTAGTGAGCACTTATATGATGCATACATGTTAATTTTATGTACTTTAGTATTCTAGGGTTAATACATTACTTCAAACACCACATACCATGTTCAAAAAATACATTAACAATCTCAGCAAGCACAGAAAGCCAAATCCCCCTCCCACAACCTTTCTATTTGTACACTTGCAAGTTAGTCCCACCTCTCGGCATCAAGCTGCCCTGTTATACCTCAGCCCTACCTGTAGCTTATTTGTTTACACTCCAATGAAGCATTGGTGGGAGATGGTGAAGAGAAGAGAGCTCTCAGATGACCTGAAGAAAATAATTGTTCAGCTTACCCTTAATGGGAAATCGTTTTGGAAAATAAGTACGACAGTTGGTAAAACGCATTCAACAATCCAGTATATCATCAATAAATTCAAATATAGAGGGAACGTGAAGGAATGAGGCGAAAATCGAGAGAGAAAATTAAGTGAAAGGTATTAAAGGTACTATTCACATCAAATTACACATGATCCTAAGTTAAGAGTACCGTATCTGCTTACTCTTATACAAAACAATCTGTGAAAGAAACTTTCTAACCATTGTATACGTCAGTTTTCGTTCAACGCAAGAAGCCTTTATTTAGTGCAACAAACAAATTGAAGACATTGATGTTCGTGAAGGAACATGTTTTGAAAGGCCCAAGACTTCTGGGATCAAGTCATATGGTCCAATGAGATAAAAATAAATCTTTCTGGTTCCGATGGAAGCTGCAGAGTTTGGAGAAAGCATAGCATACCCTACCGTAAAAAATATACTACCCCAACAGTGGAACATGGAGGTGGTTCCATTCTGTTATGGACCTGTACGTCCTCTAGATGAGTGGGAAATATGCACTTTATAGAGGGAAGAATAGACAAAAATGTGTACAAGGGCATCCTGGCAAAAGACTTGAAAGATAATGCCAAAAATGGGCTTTCACGGTAATTACATGTTTCAACGTAACGACCATAACATACCTCGGAACTTTTAAAAACCCTGCTGATTTGGAATGTTCCCCATCAACACAAAACTCCTCCTCAGTTAGAGGATTAAAATCCAATTGAACATTTATGGTCGATTTTGAAAAGAAGGGTCAAACTGTAAGAGTGCATCCGTACCGGAGCTCCGAAGAGACATTACAAAAGAAGTACTTATTCGATTATTGTTTGTATGAAGGAGCTATACCAAAGGAATGGAGAGTTGCTATAGTAGCCTTTGTGTATAAAGGAAAGGGTGATACACATAAAGCTGAAAATTACAGGCCAGTCAGTTTGACATGGATTGCATTTAAGCTTTGGGAAAGTATTCTTTCTGGTAGTATTAGACATGTTTGCAAAATGAATAACTGGTTCAGTAGAAGACAGTTCGGGTTTAGGAAAGATTATTCCACTGAAGTTCAATGAATGAGTTAGGGCACAAAACGAATGAGCAACATGAAGAAAACGACACCTGATTAATTCAAACAACTTCATTGAGCAAAGACATCGCACACGAAAGTGTTAGACAAAGAAAGCACATACGGAAGCACTGTGACGTAGCAGAAAAAATAGTTGTAAGGTAGTAAAGTATGAATCCGTATTATTCCCTGCAAGTAAAATATTTCGTACTATTTCTTAATTTACCGTAGATTCTACACCCCATCTGAGTAAAATGAATTATTATATTCCACCAGGGACACATACCACAGTGACACCTCATGGACACCTTTCGTCCACATAACCGAGATGGACAGCAGGCAATGGTATCATAATAAACGAGGTTACAAGTCAGGTTGTGAGTTTCACTAATAGGAGAAGTCCTCTCAGAATTACTGCATTGATGGGGTAAAAGTTGCTGTAAGTACCTAGGTGCTAATATAAGGAAAGGCCTTGATTGGGTTAATCTCATAAATGGGATTGTAAATAAAGGGCACAGATCTCTGCACAGGGGTTGTAGTAAGGAAGTAAAGGAGAGGGCATATAAGTCCCTGGTAAGACCCTAACTAGAGTATGGTTCCAGTGTATGGCACCCTCACCAGGATTACTTGTTTCAAGAACTGGAAAAAATCCAAAGAAAAGCAGCTATATTTGTTCTGGGTGATTTCCGACAAAAGAGTAGTGTTACAACAATGTTGCACAGTTTGGGTTGGGAAGACTTGGGAGAAAAAAGTTGAGCTGATCAACTTAGTGGTATGTTCCAAGCTGTCAGTGGAGAGATGGCATGGAATGACATTAGTGAACAAATAAGTCTGATGCCTGTTGTTTAAAGGGGCCTAACATCTAAGGTCATCGGCCCACGAATAAATTTGAGTGGTGTCTTTAAAAGTAGGAAAAATCACAATATGAAGATAAAGTTGGAATTCAAGAGAACAAATTGGAGCAAATATTCGTTTATATGAAGGGGAGTTAGGGATTGGAATAACTTACCAAGGGAGATGTTTAATAAATGTCCAATTTCTTTGAAATCATTTAAGAAAAGGCTAGGAATACAACAGATAGGGAATTTGCCACCTAGGCAACTGCCCTAAATGCAGATCAGTAGTGAATGAATGGAAGAATATCAGTCCACAGCAATGCAAGAAACTAGTTTCTTATATGCAAAGAAGCAAAGAAGATGCGAGGAAGTTATTATGATATTCCATACTTGACTAATATTGTGGAAGAATTGACTTTTTTTTTGAGTGTGTGGATTAATTCCTACAATGAAGTGTACAAATAGAAAAGTTACAAAGAAAGCTCATACTTTTATGCTTTCTGAGATTGTTTAGACTACAGTTGAACCTGACTTATATGTATATCGAGGGGAAGAGAAGAAACTACTTTTAACTCAGAATTACTTAGAAACCAGACTTACACAATACATCACATATTTACTGAAAAAACAATGGAATAGACCTACATGTGTAAATCCTTGCAAATAATAAATAAATTAAGACAGAAAATATTATTTTGAACTTGGTCCAGCCTTAAAGAAATCAGATAGTTCGGCTTGTTTCACTTTTCTTGCATTAAGAATATAAATCTCCTTTAGCAAACTTAGTAATGAATTCAAAGCATTTTCACTACAACTCTTCGCACTGATGTAACGCCTACACATCGACTGCACAATACTTCACTCAGTTTAGGTGTCAAGATTCAAGCGCCGCGTTTTTGGCATAGATCAGCAATAATCTCTTCATCCGGTACCGGTAGTTCTCCGCATACAGCCAGATTATCATCGAAAAGCACAAAAGTGATGCAGATGTCAACATCTGCATCATTTGATGGCCAGGCAGGCATCTATTTTTGGAAATGAGACATAGCTCTCATAGTGCATTGGCACTGCTGGTGGCTTCAAATAGCCTATGCAGTGGCCTCCACGGTATGCACAAGCCTTGCGTCTTGGGTGGTGTGCTAAGTCCCAACTGACGAGCCTAACTTAGCACACGAGGGCGAAACGCAGGCAACCAAGAATGAGTTAGCTGGAAAATTTATAATGTCCAATAACGGACCATTATATTGGTATTATTAAACACAAAAGTATCGAATTCTATACCCTCCGGTAGCGTTAGCTCATTGTTAGACAAAACTTCGTCTCCATAATCATCATTAGAGGCAGCCTCTTCTAGCAAGACACCAGGTTTGCGGAAACAGTTGCTGGTTGTGGAGGATGAGACCTGTTTCCAGGCAGCCGAAATAAAATCCGTGGCTTGGAGCAAATTAATGGAGTGAGGTTCATTTCCTGCATCACTCAGTGTTATTAAATATTGAACCAGCATTTTTCTATAATGCTCTTTGAATTTTTTTTGCAAGTTGCTTTACGTCGCACCGACAATGATAGGTCTTATGGCGACGATACTTTGAAATTTGCTGTTGTTCCCACGAAAGAAATTCCCATATTCAAACAAATTTACTGTATTTTATGTTGGTTCCGCACCAAAACCACCCACTTTGCTTATCATGTATCTCAATCTTTGGCGGCGTGTCAAAAACGATGAAGGTAGTGGGGGAGCGAATGGGACTCGCCTTTGTTAAGCCGCCAGTAAGAAGGGTCAACAATGTCACTCGGCGAAACTCTTTGTGTTCTGTTTCAGCACCGAAACCCGATCACTCTACTTCCACCTACGCCGGCAAAGAGGAAACTTCGTAACTACAGTAGTTTCTTTTTAACAAGTACATTCTCATTGCAATTACGCAAAACTCAGTTATATTTCACTGACACTTAATACGTATAACAGCGAATTACGTATAAAACAGATTACGTATAAATAAGGTTTAATTAACACGCTTTTATATTATATTTTGCCGGGACCTAAAGGAAATTACGTACAAATACGAATTACGTAGAACAGAATTACGTATAAAGCAGGTTCAACTGTATATGTCCTCTGAATGCGATACGTAAAATTTGAGTTCATGAAAAATAGACGTCATGCCTTTTTTATCATGTTTCTACCAGAAACGTGCAAACAAATGTATATATCTATTTCGCAAAACAGCCAACTTGCTTTCACGTTCAAGCCGCACGAACAAAACCATTACTGACTGTATATGCTGTGTGCACATGGGACAAAAAGCCCAGTGTGAGCACCTCTTGTCTACATGTTTCCTCTTTCCGTGCCTCCGCCGAATACAAACTATTTTAACGCATTCCCAGAAAGAAATTTCAATTTGAGATGTCCACAGAAACTTATCATTTACTCCAGATAGTCTATCCTCACATCATAAGGATGTAAGACAGAGACGACTGAGTTCTGCTTCCATTTGACGATTGCAGTTGATCCAATTAGAGACTATAGTATGATGATGATTATGGTGGTGGTATTACAAGAGTTCTGATATGTTACACTGTGATACTTTCTACTGTTATATCACATCACCATGTTCAGTAGTTTGTTAGGAGTGATAATCACAGTTTTGCTCCTTTTAAAAAACGATTAACTACCACCACCACCACCACCACCACCACCACCACCACCACCACCACCACCACCACTCAGTCGTATGTTAAGGCTATCTGGATTGGTCCCCCGAGTGCATAGATCTGCCTCCCTCTTGCAATGCTGATAAAAAAATTCCATTGAATCCTTTCAACAATTTGGAAATGTACCTCTTCTTGCTGGTGCATTTTGCGACTCGATCCAATTTCCACAACTGCAAAGGAGCACTGAGTTATTACACAAAGCTCTTTAAAAACTGAATCACACATGGATATATCTACAATATACACTCGTTTGCAACAAAATGTGCGCACCATTAAGGAGCCATTGCAGGGCCACGTAAGTGGGTACAGGTACAGGACTTGGTAGTACAAGGAAAACATCAAAATAATGCACCATACCACACATTTATTACAGGGTAACAAACACATGCAGAATGCACTTAGTACGGCGTTTGATCACCTGTAGCAAGGAGACAGGCAGCAATACGGTCAGGCATGGAGGCATACGGTTGCCGGACGTTCTCCTGAGGAGGATTCTGCCACAGTTGGCCCAACTGAACCTCCATTTGTACCGTAGTTGCTGCTGGCCAAAGTTTCCTTTCAAGGGATCATGATGTTATAAAGAAGGCTGGCCAGAAATACCCATGATGTGAGAGGATGGACATTATCCTGCTGGAAAATAAGGTTGTCGAGTTGCACCAGGAAAAGAAGCACACATAATTGCAGAATTTTCTGTACATAAAAACATAGGAAATGGCACCCCACACCATGACACCTCTCGTTAAGGCGGTGTTACACTCTACAATGAAACATGGATCACTGTGTTGGCCAAGAGGTCTCCAGGCTCGAATTTGACGGACGTCTATATCCAGACAGAACCGTGATTCATCACTGAGCTCCACTCTTTGACAATTCGCAAACAATCATTCAGCCCGTTTCTGACAGAAGTTCCAACGTGTTCTGTGATGCTCAGGTCATAAATAATAGACAGCGTAAGGGAGAGGCAACGACAGATCCTGCTCTGCTAGCTGTCTGGATATGGTACCAGCGAATACAAGCGTATCTCCAGCTGCCATGATATGTCTCTGGACGATGCGTAGCGACTCCCGTGGAGTTTCTTCAGCCTGTCGCACGATCAAATGTTCCCCCGTACTAGCGGTCCACTGGCGTCGACCTGAGCCTTCTTGACGCGTGAGGGTACCTTCACGCTCCCATTGTGAAAAACACCGATGCACAGGGTAGTCAGAATGGCTCAATGCACCGAAACATCCAACCTGCGTCCAAAGCAAAAATCGGCTAAGCATCAAAATATTAACAAAAGAGGTTTCAGTGTCATCCGGTAGCTTTCTCGAATACTATAAAAATGCTCAATAAAATATGGCAAAAGACAAGTCAATTCATGATTTACAGCGCTTTGAAATTTTGCGTCCCTTGGATGAATCAGTACTCATTCAGACGTAATTCTTAGGTGACGAACCAAAGATTCACTACAACAGGCTTAAATACAAAAAGAATGCAAAGAAATAACATTTCGAAGACTAGAATATGGACTTAGGTGGTAGTCATGTGAGCTGTACGCTGGGAACATCAAAATAATAGTGAACTCTGAAGGGGTTTGCCATTATGGAAAATCGTGGTTTTCACTATCTTAGTAAGACCAAAAATTTAATAGTCCTTAGAATATTAATTTGCTTTGTATTCATTGCAAAATGCTTGTATTTATGAACAGTGATTGATATCACTATTCTGAACTTTGCTGTAGGTCTGTTTTCCCTCCTCACAATAATCGCGTAGTTGTGACCATTATATTTTTCTAAATATATAAACTGCTTTTGAATCAATATCACCAGTAACAGCATCTATATAATATTCACCTAAAACATAAATCTCCATTAATTAACCATAAAAACTGAAACAACGGCGTTTCAAACTCTCAAATGACTCTCCTCAAAAATAAAATGCCCTTGGGTTAGTCTGTTAGTGGATTCTTCATGTAATTTAATGTTTCACACAATGTACTCCAACATCCCTACGTATAATTTTTTGAGCTGCTGCAATCCTTCTTCCTAAAAGGTAGTTTACACCAGCGTGACCGTGCGGTTAGGAGCGCACAGCTGTGAGCTTGCATCCGGGAGATAGTAAGTTCGAAACCCACTGACGGTAGTCCTGGAGATGGTTTCCTGTGGTTTCCCATTTTCACACCAGGCGAATGCTCAAGTTGTACCTTAATTAAGGCCACGGTGGCTTCCTTCTCATTCCTAGGCCTTTCCTATCCCATCATCGCCATAAGACCTATCTGTGTTGGAGCGACGTAAAAAAACAAATAGCAAAAACAGAACCCACCATCTTGATATCCCTCACAAGGTGTTAGCATTTATAATATTTTCTGCATTGATTTAATCGTTATTAATTTGGTTATGAATAGCCTACATTCTCACGTAATGAGTAATAATTTGGGTTATTTGAAAAACAAATAATCCCTGAAATTGACGAATTTTCAATTAATGAGGTTGTATCAACTATTACAGCATCTAAAGATAACAAGGCATGTAGCCCAGATCACATTTTTAATGAACATCTTAAAGCTGCTCTCCCAAAATTGGGTGAATCCATCACTCGCCTAATGAATGAATGCTTGCGGCAAGGTAGGATACCAGACAACTGGAGAAAATCTACTATTAAAATGCTATATAAAGGCAAAGGTGATACCGCAGATCCCAACTCATATAGAGGAATAGCGCTAGAGTGTACTCTACTAAAGACTTTAACTTCATTAGTGGGTAAACGTCTCATTAAACTGGTGGAAAATAACCTACTGGAGTCGCAATTCGGATTTAGAAAAGGGAAATCAACGACTTTAGCTATCCGCTGTCTCCAGAATGACATAGAAGAAGCCTTAAAGAAACCAGGGGGTAAATTGCATGCCATCTTTATAGATTATTCGAAAGCTTTTGACACCATAAGCAGAACCATACTGTTAGAAAAATTGGAGAGTTTCATTGGTAGTACGAACTACCTTATACCGCTGATTAGGAACTTACTGCTCAACAATTCAATAGAAGTAAATGATGGCATTACCAAATCTATTATTTTGGAACAAACAACCGGAGTATTACAGGGAGACCCGTTAAGTCCATTATTATTCATCATTGCGACAGCAGACATAGTAGATTTGGTAAACCAGGAAAGCGTCAAACTATTAATGTACGCTGACGATATGGTCTTAACATCAACGTCAGAGAAGGAGCTCCAGGAATCATTCAACCAAATAATAGGCTGGATAAAGAAAAATGAGCTCAAACTGAATGTAGAAAAAACAGTGTCCATGACATTTAGAAGAGGGGGACCTCATGGAATCTTCTATTGTGAAGACCAAGAACTTAAGTCCGTAAAGCATTTTAAATACTTGGGCGTAATTTTTCAAACCCAAGGTAATGTTTTCACCCTCCATCTCATAGACCGTCTAAATGCATCTATGGAAGCAATATCTGACATTAAGCACCTGAGAAACTTGTCTTTAGAAACGGCCATAAAACTCTTTCATCTAAAAATCAGCCCTATAGCAACATATGGCTTGGAAAACATTTGGGAACATTTGAGTATGAAACAGTTAGATAAAATCGAGAAGTTGAAGGCAATCTACTTGAAACGGGCTCTGTGCCTCTCCAAATATTCTCCTTCCCGGCTCGTGTATGAGCTATCCAGAGAGGGATTTTATGTGGAAGAGCTAAGGTTACAGTTGTTACTTCCAGCAACAACACCATATATACATCTGCTTCGAGACCTATGATCGAAGAAGGCTAACATCTGGGAAGATTTCTACTCTACCGATGCCATGCTAAATCGCGAGTGGGTTCAAGGTGGATATGAACTGCGACACCTGCTGACAAGGTTCTCCGTTCATGGGTTCCATTATAAACTGTGTAATATTAAGCGTTATCATGAACCAGGTTTGAACTGTGTATGTTTAAGATGTGGTGCACACTGTACTAGGTACCATGTTTTAAATTGTAAACAGCTATCAGAATCACTGGTGAAATTTTGCAACGAAGACTAATGTTCTATATAGGAATTCTTTGCACATTGTGCGCGTTAAATAAATTATTATAATTTGGGTTATGGTGTGTATGTTGAATATAGCTCTTCACACGACAGGCCGTGGACGTTTTCATACACGCCAGTCCCTAGCCTCACTGTCACTCCACAGACTGGCAGAACCACTGTAATATTATTAATGAAGACACCACACGACATTCAGTTCTAATCATCCGACTGCCTACTCGTCGCAGTTCGCAGGCACCTAACCCACCAATTAGGATGTGTAAGCAGTGCCATCCTATGTCTAGGACATCAGGCGACAGCAGATCGGGGGAAATAATAACATTTTCAATAACCATCGGTCTTAAGAAACCAAACCAAACCAAACCAAACCAAATCAAACCGAACCCCACAGAACAATAGGCCCGAACGACCATGGCTTACCAAGCGACAACTGCTCAACAAGAAGGCCTGCAGATTGGTGTGCCCAAATTTTGTCCTGTAAAGGACTTCTACTGCACAGATCTTAGCATGTAAGCACTCTCAAGAGGCCACCTTGAGCCTAATCAACCATGCTATGCGAACGGTCCAGATAAATAATTATAGTCAAAAGAAGACACCATAGTATTTATTGTAAGTTACCACACTGTCCTAACTGTAAGCAGTATATGGTGCTAGGTTCCTATCTCCAAGCCAAACAAGAAAGATTCATCCGCAGATCTCTACTGGGAGCTAGCAAGAAAACAGTTAAGACAGCCTATTTGTCATTAATACGGCCAATACTGTTGTACGGGCTTCCTTCCTGGCGCCCTACTACAGTAGAGAACATGATGAAACTAGAGAGTGTTTGATGCTGAACAGAATGACTAATTACTCAACGTGGTCATTTAAATACAGCCAGGTCACTGCCCCCCATAACAACCCTCTGTAAACAAATAGATATTTCTTTCCTTAGAAAATTCCTCACAGGTAACATTCATATAAACCCTTGCAACCGCTTACAGCTTAACTGTAGTAATATAGAATTATTTAAAATAGTTATATTTGAATCAGCCTTGTCAATACACTTATTAATGAAAGAAAATTATTTATTCAACCAAACATGTTTCAGGAATTCAACCATGCTCTTCATCAGTGATCTAACCATGTTTTCATATATGCCAGTCCCTAGCCTCACTGTCACTCCACAGACCGGAAGAACCACTGTAATATTATTAATGAAGACACCACACCATATTCAGTTCTAATCATTAAACTGCCTATGCATCGCAGTTCGCAGGCCACTGATGAAGGAAATAGTTGAATTCCTGAAACATGTTTGGTTGAATAAATAATTTTCTGTCAATAATAAGTGTATTGACAAGGCTGATTCAAATACAGTGACACCTCGGAATACGAGTAACTTGGTCTACGAGTGTTTTGCAAGACGAGCAAACATTTTAAATAAATTGTAACTTGGTAAGGAGCGAGGTTTCGCAATACTAGCATCACGTGTGGCTAAGTTTTCCCCTCCCCCATTTGTTTGTTGAATGGATGAACGAGGTCTTTGGTCCTGTAGTGAAGAAATACCTTTCAGAACATAATCTGATGCTCAAAGTCTTGCTGGTTATGGACAATGCTCCTGCTCATTCTCCAGGCCTAGAGGCCTTGAGGACAACTTACTGGAGGAATTCAAGTTCGTTAAGGTTATATTCCTTCCTCCCAACACTACTCCACTACTCCAGCCCATTCTTCATCAAGTCATTTCGAAGTTCAAGAAGCTATACACCAAAGCACTATTTCAGCGACGCTTCGAAGTGACCAAAGAAACAAACCTTACCCTCTGAGAGTTTGGGAGAAATTATTTCCCCATCATGAACTGCCTGTAGATCATCGATAAAGCATGGGATGAAGTCACCAAGAGAACTCTCACTTCCACTTGGGGAAAGCTGTGGCCTGACTGTGTTCTTGGACGTGATTTTTAGGGGATTGTTGGTGACAATGAGCTGCTGATTGTCGATGAAATTGTGTCCTTAGGGAATACTATGGGGCTGGAGGTGAATGATGTGGACATTCAAGAACTGGTGGAAGAACATAGCCAGTAACTGACCTCCAACGAACTGATGGACCTGCATCGCGAACAACAGGAGGAAGTTATGGAGATCTCGTCCGGGGAAGAGGAGGAGGAAAAGTCAATGGAATCTCTCACTTCAACTGAGATTCGGGAGAAGTGCAAAATGTGGGAAACGGTGCAAAGTTTTGTAGAAAAACACCACGCGAATAAGGCTGTAGCAGTGCGAGCGATGAATCAGTTCAATGACAATGCAATGTCACATTTTCGTGAAATCCTGTCCGACTCGTTGGCTGAACGGTCAGCATAATGGCTGTCGGTTCAGAGGGTCTCGGGTTCAATTCCCGACTGGATCGGGGATTTTAACCTTAATTGGTTAATTCCAATGGTACGGGGTCTGGATGTATGTGTTGTCTTCATCGTCATTTCATTCTCATCAGGACGGCAGGTCGCCTACGGGAGTCAAATAGAAAGACCTGCACTTGGCGAGCCGAACCCGTCCTAGGATGTCCCGGCACTAAAAGCCATACGGCATTTCATTTTGTGAAACCCTCAATAAGAGGCAAAATCAACAGTCATTCGACAGGTTCCTCGTTAAAGTTGCACAAAAAGAAAACAATTCCAGTGAGCCAATAGATAGCAGTGGTTCCGTTAGTGAAATTCGTGCTACACTGTAACTCTTCTCATGTCATCTCTCGTCTCCCTCACACCAACATTGATTCTATTGTAAGAAAAAGTGCACTTTAATTTGTTTTAAATTATATTTTGTTTTAGAAATGGTATGCAAATAAATATTTTTGTGTTGTGGACGAATCATCCACGTTTCAGTTGTTTTGTATGGGAAAACTTGCTTTGATATACGAACACTTTGGATTACAAGCATGTTGCCGGAACGAATTATGCTCGCAATCCAAGCTTCCAGTGTATAACTATTTTAAATATTTCTGTACTACATTCAAACTAGTCAATACGGATCAATCAATCATTTTAACCTATCATGGTTAAGTTTATCTACAGCTGAACTATCGTTCCGCTCAAAGAGGTCGAGGTGTGTCCCTTTCCCTCCATTTGCAAGAACACCAACATATAAAAGTGGCCTCTTTAATCATTCTGCTTGGCTGTGGAATGAACTCCCACCACACACAAAAGAACTACCGTACCTGCAGAAAAAGTTTGTAAAGAGGTAAAAAGGATGTATATATAAAATGTATATGTAATGATATCGATAAAGCATGGGATGAAGTCACCAAGAGAACTCTCACTTCCACTTGGGGAAAGCTGTGGCCTGACTGTGTTCTTGGACGTGATTTTTAGGGGATTGTTAGTGACAATGAGCTGCTGATTGTCGATGAAATTGTGTCCTTAGGGAATACTATGGGGCTGGAGGTGAATGATGTGGACATTCAAGAACTGGTGGAAGAACATAGCCAGTAACTGACCTCCAACGAACTGATGGACCTGCATCGCGAACAACAGGAGGAAGTTATGGAGATCTCGTCCGGGGAAGAGGAGGAGGAAAAGTCAATGGAATCTCTCACTTCAACTGAGATTCGGGAGAAGTGCAAAATGTGGGAAACGGTGCAAAGTTTTGTAGAAAAACACCACGCGAATAAGGCTGTAGCAGTGCGAGCGATGAATCAGTTCAATGACAATGCAATGTCACATTTTCGTGAAATCCTGTCCGACTCGTTGGCTGAACGGTCAGCATAATGGCTGTCGGTTCAGAGGGTCTCGGGTTCAATTCCCGACTGGATCGGGGATTTTAACCTTAATTGGTTAATTCCAATGGTACGGGGTCTGGATGTATGTGTTGTCTTCATCGTCATTTCATTCTCATCAGGACGGCAGGTCGCCTACGGGAGTCAAATAGAAGGACCTGCACTTGGCGAGCCGAACCCGTCCTAGGATGTCCCGGCACTAAAAGCCATACGGCATTTCATTTTGTGAAACCCTCAATAAGAGGCAAAATCAACAGTCATTCGACAGGTTCCTCGTTAAAGTTGCACAAAAAGAAAACAATTCCAGTGAGCCAATAGATAGCAGTGGTTCCGTTAGTGAAATTCGTGCTACACTGTAACTCTTCTCATGTCATCTCTCGTCTCCCTCACACCAACATTGATTCTATTGTAAGAAAAAGTGCACTTTAATTTGTTTTAAATTATATTTTGTTTTAGAAATGGTATGCAAATAAATATTTTTGTGTTGTGGACGAATCATCCACGTTTCAGTTGTTTTGTATGGGAAAACTTGCTTTGATATACGAACACTTTGGATTACAAGCATGTTGCCGGAACGAATTATGCTCGCAATCCAAGCTTCCAGTGTATAACTATTTTAAATATTTCTGTACTACATTCAAACTAGTCAATACGGATCAATCAATCATTTTAACCTATCATGGTTAAGTTTATCTACAGCTGAACTATCGTTCCGCTCAAAGAGGTCGAGGTGTGTCCCTTTCCCTCCATTTGCAAGAACACCAACATATAAAAGTGGCCTCTTTAATCATTCTGCTTGGCTGTGGAATGAACTCCCACCACACACAAAAGAACTACCGTACCTGCAGAAAAAGTTTGTAAAGAGGTAAAAAGGATGTATATATAAAATGTATATGTAATGAAATCTTCCGTACATAACATAATTTTTCTACTGTATGAATGTTCAGTATGAGTGGGAGGATGGATGAAAGTTTGTGGTATCCTGAGGGAGTGAGACTGTATGTGGGTATGAGTGAGCCGGCCTAGCTGAAGTATATGTGCGGATGAGAGAGAGAGAGAGAGAGAGAGTGTGTGTGTGTGTGTGTGTGTGTGTGTGTGTGTGTGTGTGTGTGTGTGTGTGTGTGTGTGTCAAATTACTTGAATGTTGAACAGGTCTTGTGAGTATTATGTAAATATGCCTATGTAAATACGGTAACTGTATATAAGCATACTACTATGTAGAATGTAATTGTATATTTGAACATTGTAATTTTAAGTGGATATGGAGGCACTTTTGTGTATGTGGAGCTATGCCTTTTTCTCCATTCACCATCCCTAAATTGTACCTATTAGTGGAAAATAAATAATAATAAATAACAACAACATGAGAACACATACCGGTAGAGAATTTTTATTTTTTTGCTAGGGGCTTTTAGGTCGCACCGACACAGATAGGTCTTATGGCGACGATGGGATAGGAAGGGCCTAGGAGTTGGAAGGAAGCGGCCGTGGCCTTAATTAAGGTACAGCCCCAGCATTTGCCTGGTGTGAAAATGGGAAACCACGGAAAACCATCTTCAGGGCTGCCGATAGTGGGATTCGAACCTACTATCTCCCGGATGCAAGCTCACAGCCGCGCGCCTCTACGCGCACGGCCAACTCGCCCAGTATATTTTTTTTTTTTTTTTTTTACTTGAAGTTCTGAACAACGCATTGTACTAGTGTGATACAGGTACCAAAGATCCCCAAATGAAAGAAATTACGAGAACAAAACAAGAACAGTTCTATCAGCACTCCATAAAACTAAGATCGCGGTTTGGGTCGCGTATCTGTGAGCTTGCATTCGGGAGACGGTGGGTACGAATCCTATAGTCGTCAGCCCCGAAGAAAGCTATCAGTGGTTTCCCCATTTTCACATGAAGAAAATGCTAAGGTTGTACTTTGATTAAGGCCACGGCCTCTATCTTCCTAATCCTAACTCTTTCCCATCCATTGTGGCTACTCCAACCACTACTCTTATACCTTCATCTCCTTCACACAATATACATAACATTTGTTTGAGTGCCAGTTGCTTTAAAAAAAAGAATTTGGTAGAGCATACCTCCTATATCAATTATTACAAGGCGTGAGGTGATAAACTCACATCTGGCAATATACAGGGATATGGATCAGGACAATATAAGATTACGGTTGCATTTCCACAATTGAGGATTGTACTTGGAAATAGAATCACTTCTTATAATTAAAATAAAACTGAGTTTATGACTATAATTTACGTCACAATGAACAAGCACTGACGTCTTTTAATTTAACAAAAAATATATAGTGAGATTTGCGGTAACATATAAAAAGAAAATTTAATCTAAACAAAAAAGCTATTGGCATGAACTTGAAGTGAAATGTGATATCGCTGCTGATTACATTCTTCTTCATGTTATGAATGCATAACATGTCTGATGCTTTAATTACCTGATGTCTGCATACACCACTGTTGAACTTGAAAATTCCTGGAAAAACCTGTGAGCTGAAGTCGGGAGCCGTCTCCTGTTATCTTCTTATGTAACCAGGAGTTGACCTACATGCCATGTACGCGTGTAGTAAGCTCCAATGTAGTTACGTCCACTCAATATATTATAAGAAATTGGAAAATATTATTGAAACATCTTGTGAAGTCCATCCTCACAAGAAGATGATGTTACTTTATCAGCATACTACCCGTCTCTGCTCAGATACAACCACCACTTGTAGACCTCCTAGATTATTACAAGACCACTTCAAACACAATTCTCAGCTCAGACCATCACTCTAAGACCACTTCTTCCATTTGATGCATCTGACTGATACATATGATCTGATACCTCTCACCACCGTTGCATCGACTTTTATAACCTCGCGATGACCACTCATATCCCTACTCCCTGGTCATCCCTTCTACCTCAACATACAGTAGCTGGCGAGTACTGACACTTGGTCGCAATCACGTGCCCACGCACTGATGTCATCAGTCATGTGTCGTATAAGCGTACCCAAGCGGATTACAGTTGACTATGCTGCATGAGTCACCGGAAAACCTACTTGCACATAACATTCTCAGTTAAACATAGCCTCGATTGCAAAATACTATGCCAGCTCATCTGGCCAGAGTTACAAGCCACAGCATAACTATATGAAACCAACAAATCTCACTTACTACAATACAGAATAATTACAAACAAATTACACTTAACCTATGATTAAATACAATAATATACATGATACCTAATTATTACAGTCCAAATGATGAGAAACAGAATATAAAATCTCATGAATCGGGTTAATAATAATAATAATAATAATAATAATAATAATAATAATAATAATAATAAATACTGAATGGAATCTGTAACTCTGTTGTACGGTTACAGAACGCCTCCCTCATGAAATAATTGATTAAATGAATCGATTGATTCATGAAATATATACACAATCACCTGAAATCGAGTACACTATAGATACATGTATTAAAATGTCCTTTACAAATTGGATACATAGTATCATCCATCTGGATGTTCGTTGTTACACATATAAAACATAGATCAATTATCATTTTCACTTTGATAATACAGTACTATTTACATACAGAGATTACATTTCTTTTTCACTTCTGTCGTTTCAAACGTTCATTTAGTGCCCAAAATAATACTCGTAGACATATCATTGTATACACTTTCTCCAAGCAGTGGAGTTTATTGCACTGCCGTGCTTCACTTAATATCACAACACACACTAATTTCACTGAAGTCCTGTTCCCAATGCCAGCTTCATAAAACATGGTGAATTAACATAATAATGAGAATTAATCAACAAACTCACATGATATATTTCCTAAGATTTCTTATATTGTATGTGCCTATGATCCTTCCTTGTCTTCTAATGAATAAGCACATTTCCCAATCCGTCTCACTACGGTGAAGTATCCCAGATATAACAAGAAAAACTTAGAAAATTGACCAGCTTCTGCTGATGACGGGAGTGGCACTCTGAATAAAACCTTGTCACCAAGCTCAAATTCATCCAATTTAGTCTTCTTCTGCTGGCGAATTCGTTTATCTTCTGCTTTCTTTAAATTCTCCCTAGCCAGCTGGATATAAAAATCCTTAGTTTTCTCCTCTCCCAAGTCCAAGCCTAACATACTCGCAATTTCGTCAGTAGGTTTCCCGCCGTGATGAATTTCATAGGGCGTAAATCCAGTGGACTCGTACAACGTGATGTTACGTTCGACATTACTCAACTGTGAAAACCACGAGTTGTGTTTGTCATGCACATATGCCCTAAATATACGTCCTATTTCACGCATCGTTCTTTCAACCATATCGCTTTGCGGGCAACGTACCGATGAAAATATAGTTTTGATCCCCAGTTCATTTAGTTTGGTATTCCAGATCTTCAAAATAAACTGGCTGCCATGATCAGATAGTATTCTGAGGGGACATCCGAACTCAGGAATATATCTGCCCACGACCTGTTTGAGACAACCCCTCCCTGTAGCTTTCCTCAATGGGTACATCTTGACATATTTGCTGAAGGCATCAATCAGACAAAAACAAATTGGTAACCATATCTGGATTTAACTAACGGTCCAAACAGATCAACACTAATAAGCTTCCCGGGTCTGTCAACAATAACAGCCTGCCTGGGCCCCTCTAGAAGTCTAGTCGGGTGCTTAGAGCGTTGGCAGAGATCACACGTAGCGAGTATTTTCCTCACCTGCCTTCCCATATTCCTCCACACAAAGTTACCCTGAATAGCATATAAGACCTTATTTTGCTCCAAAATGACCCAGCTCCTTATGATAAAACCAAATCATATCCTCTTGCAGGGCTTTAGGTACACATACTTTGAACTGCCCAGAATAACATTTCCTAGTGAGAAAACCATTATATAACTTATACGTAAGTTTACCGTTCACTAGAACAGTACCTGGTTCCTTACCTCTAAGCGAGGTCAACGGTTCCGCCAACTTTTCTTCTCTTTCCTGCTCAGACAACAGATAACGAAGTCTATCTCTTTCTGCAGTATAATCAGTCATCAAGCCAACACAAATCAAAATACCTTCTTTCAACTCTAAAGTGACAGTATTTTCCTCCTTAGGGAGATACCTGCTGAGAAAGTCAGCCATAACATTATCTTTCCCTTTAATATGACGTATCTTAAAATCATATTCACTTACGGCTAAAATCCAATGAGTCATACAATTACTAGTTAGTTTGAAAGTATTTTAGAATACCAAGGCCTGATGGTCAGTCCATATCTCAAATTTATTACCTGAAACATACATTCTAAACTTACCGTACTTAATGAATACATGATTGCAAGAAATTCAATCTCGGTGATCGTATATATCTTTTCTGCCATACTGAGCCCACGACTTGCCTAGGAAATGATGCCTAAATTGTCGTTATCATCTCTCTGACATAAACATCCAGCAACTCCCTTCTCTGAACCAACAGTCATGAGAATAAATTCACGATCTGGCACTGGATATCTCAACATAACTGCTTCATTAAATCCATCCTTCAACTTCTGGAAAGCCTCATCATGTTCTGTCCTCCACTTCCACTTCGCACCTCCTTTCAATAGCTCACAAAATGGCTCTAACAGCGCAGAATATTTACCCACAAAACGTCGAAAGTAATTACACATTCCCAGAAAAGATTTCAATTGTTTAACATTACGTGGAGTAGGAGTGTTGTTTATCTTGTCTAATCTCGTCTGTTCCGGTTTTACCCCCTGTTCAGATACAGTGTGTCCCAAAAATGTAATCTGTTGTGATCACAATGTCGATTTACTCAGTTTTAATGTAAATCCCCCTTCCCTGATTTTATGTAGAACAATCTGTAAGTGTTTCATGTGTTCCTCAAACATGTGGGATGTTATAACAATGTCGTCTTTGTACATGGTCACAAAACTATCCGTATCTCTCCCTAATACTTTACTCATGGCCCTAATTAATGCTGCAGATGAAGTACGGGTCCCGAAAGGCACCGTGGCGAACTGATACAAGCAATTCTTGTTTGCAAAAGCAGTAAGTGAACGGTCGCTTACTCTAAGTGGAATCTGCCAGAAAGATGACAACAAGTCAAAAGTAGAAAACCATTTTCTACCTTCAAAACGTTGAATATGTTCCTCTACCGTCTCCGCCCTTTGCTGATCGGCTTCAATTCTCATATTCATTAATCTGGCATCAATGCACAATCTTACCGTGTTATCCTTCTTAGGTATAATAACCAGTGGATTCAAATTAGGACTATGATGGTTCAATTATATTATAATCTAGCATAATGTCAATCTGCTCTTCAACAACGCTAGCGTATTTCAACGGAATAGGATATTTTGGTCCTACAAAAGTTGAGTTATCAAGAACATTAAGTTTGTGTTCGTAAAGATGTGTTCTACCAGGCTGGTCACTAAAAACATCACATGTGATATCAACAATTCACACAACACGTCCTTCTGACTTTCCGCTAAATTGCATTTCTCCACTGTCTCATACAATTCATCTCTAGAATCTCTCTGTATAGACACATGGCAGACATCAATATTTTTCCTCATATAAGGAATTTCATAAGACCCTTCCATACTAGTTCACACTTTATTCGCACTAATTTCTGACAAAACATCATATGGTAACCTGACTTCCCTATTACTCTTTCCCCAAATAAGATTGACATTACACAGATCAAAATTTAATTTAGCCTTGTGACACGTTAACCAGTCGGTACCTAAAATAATGGCATAAACTAAATTAGGCACAACTAAGCATGGTTGGAAAATACATTCTCCACTTATGTTAATGGGGACAGCTATTTGTTTATTCACCCTTTGAGACTTGTTTCCAACAGGTGTTACGATGAACGTATTCCTCACTGGAATTTCCGCTACATCATACTTCTCTCTCAAAACTTCCTCATACAGCTTGGAATTTACGCATAACTTTTCACTACCAGAGTCCAACAAAATCTTAACTTTCCTGCCCCATATCAGCAGTTCAATCGTCGGTGTAACAGTAACACTACTTAAATTATCCTCATTACATAATATAAGATCACTTAACAAATCTTGCCTTATATCTAAATTTAAATTAAACTTATAAAATGTATTTTCTACGATTAAGTCGTCACTTAAAACATTTGAATTATTGCTACTTAGGTCACAATCATGTTCACTTACAACTATAGGCTGGTCGACATTAAATGACTTATCTACCTTATACGTGAACTCACCATTTACGGACTGTCTCAGTGACCTGTTTATACAGCCCGTTGCAAGTTTAAATTACTTGGTTCGGTTACGACTTGTTGGTTACACACCTCAGTCGGCCTCCCCTGTTGCCTATTACCTCTAACTTCATTATTATTATTATTATTATTATTATTATTATTATTATTATTATTATTATTATTATTATTATTATTATTATTATTATTATTATTATTATGGCCTGTATTCTCCCGCCTCCCAGCTTCTGGTTGATTTCCATAAGCACGCCTCCCAGTCGTGAAATGTTCCGAATTATTTTGATAATTTCTCTCCCTGTGGAAATTATTATTAGGTCTCTCCTGATATTCTCTTCTGTAGTTACGATTATTCATAGGCCTGTCTTGATTATTAGATTGGTTACCCTTTCCTTCAACATTCCTATTTTGTGCCCTACTATTATTCAGGCTGCTACCTAAAGCATCAAAACTTTCCAACAAAATTTCCATTTCCTTAATCGTCTCCATACAAACAGCTTCTCTTATTCTATCGGGATAGTGCTTTGCCATAAGCCTAACGATATCGGCCTCAGGTCCAATACATTCTAAATTTCTCCACACCAAAACATGAGCCAAAAAATATTCTGTCATTCTAACACCCTTGTTAGAATTATACCTGCCAAACATTACACTCTCTCTCTCTGTCTACTCTGAACACCTTCACTCCAAAATTTAGCCATGAATTTCTCCTTAAATTCAGTTAGACTAGACATCGAGCTTTTATATACCTGAAACCAAGACTTAGTCTCTCCTACGAAAGCATTAGATAAGATCTCCAATACAGTTTCCCAGCTAATAATATTGTCCCTTAATTGAACAGCAAATTTCTTCTCTACTACTTTCATAAATTCCATCGGATTGAATTCTTTCCCAGAAAACTTAGGTAAATCATGATCTCTAGTGATTAAACCATTATTATTTTCTTGCTGGAGTACTCTCTGGCAACTCAGAAATTTTTCTTCCACTGTTGCCTCAGCCTTTTATGGAATTTTTCTTAATTTCTCCTGTAACGTTTCTTCCGATTCTCTCACCTTCTGTAATAATGATTTTTGTTCACTCTCTAGATCACCTACTTCTCCAAGTTTTCTTTCCACATGTTCTACCCTACTAATACATTTCCTAGTTTCTTGCCCCACTGATTGGTTATCTTTTCAAACCTTCCACTAACTCATTGATTTCCCCCTTTTTAGACTCAATCTTGGCGCCTAATTCATCAATCTTATGCCCTTGTTTGATGCATGTCTCACTAACTTACTCGATTTCAGTATGGAGATTGCTCCGACCCAATTCCATCTCAGCTCTGATGTCACTACACTCCCTGTTTACCTTACATTCTAACTTATTAATTTGCTTACTTATTTCTAACACCTTATGATCTATCTTATTACTAATTTCATCAATCTTCTTATTGATACTATTAACCTGAGCTTCAATTTTCTTACTCATAGCATTATTCTGAGATTCAATTTTCTCACTAATGACTGTTTCAATTTTCTCACTCATAATATTATTCTGAGATTCAATTTTCTCACCCATAATATTATTCTGAGATTCAATTTTCTCACTCATAATATTACTCTGAGATTCAATTTTCGCACTCATAATATTATTCTGAGATTCAATTTTCTCACTCATAATATTACTCTGAGATTCAATTTTCTCACTAATGATATTATTCTGCTCAGTCATTTTGGACATCAGCAAATTAAATAAACCCAGATCAATCACCCCTTTACTTTGATCTTACGTGACAGCGTTTTCCTCAGTTTCTACTATTTTCTGACTTTCAGCAGGTCCCACCTTAGTCACCAACTTCCTATTCATGTTACCACCTTGGATTTCCTTGGACACAATAACCTCAACCTCATCACCTGACTGCATATTGCTATCCTTGTCCATCTTCGGTTTCTTACTAATTTTTCGCGATCTCAAAGCTATTTCCCCTTGCACTTCCTCTGACATTACCCCTTAAATACAAAAGTCAACAAAATGATCTTCCTAACATTACTCGGTGAATTTAACATGTGCGTACTCATTAAAAGAACTGATCCATGTATATTGCCATTCAGAATCACTTTTTCTTAACCTTTCGAGTCCCACGTTGCAGGCGACTACTCCAACCACTACTCTTATACCTTCATCTCCTTCACACAATATACGTAACATTTGTTTGAGCGCCAGTTGCTTTTTAAGAAAAAACAACAAAATTCGGTAGAGCATACCTCTTATATCAATTATCTCAAGGCGTGAGGTGATAAACTCACATCTGGCAATATACAGGGATATGGATCAGGACAATATAAGATTACGGTTGCATTTCCACAATTGAGGATTGTACTTGGAAATAGAATCACTTCTTATAATTAAAATAAAACTGAGTTTATGACTATAATTTACGTCACAATGAACAAGCACTGACGTCTTTTAATTTAACAAAAAATATATAGTGAGATTTGCGGTAACATATAAAAAGAAAATTTAATCTAAACAAAAAAGCTATTGGCATGAACTTGAAGTGAAATGTGATATCGCCGCTGATTACATTCTTCTTCATGTTATGAATGCATAACATGTCTAATGCTTTAATTATCTGATGTCTGCATACACCACTGTTGAACTTGAAAATTCCTGGAAAAACCTATGAGCTGAAGTCGGGAGCCGTCTGCTGTTATCTTCTTATGTAACCAGGAGTTGACCTACATGCCATGTACGCGTGTAGTAAGCTCCAATGTAGTTACGTCCACTCAATATATTATAAGAAATTGGAAAATATTATTGAAACATCTTGTGAAGTCCATCCTCACAAGAAGATGATGTTTCTTTATCAGCATAGTACCTGTCTCTGCTCGGATACAACCACCACTTGTAGACCTCCTCGATTATTACAAGACCTCTTCAAATACAACTCTTAGCTCAGACCATCACTCTAAGACCACTTCTTCCATTTGATACCTCTGACTGATACATATGATCTGATACCTCTCACCACCGTTGCATCGACTTTTATAACCTCGCGATGACCACTCATATCCCTACTCCCTGGTCATCCCTTCTACCTCAACATACAGTAGCTGGCGAATACTGACACTTGGTCGCAATCACGTGCCCACGCACTGATGTCATCAGTCATGTGTCATATAAGCGTACCCAAGCGGATTACAGTTGACTATGCTGCATGAGTCACCGGAAAACCTACTTGCACATAACATTCTCAGTTAAACATAGCCTCGATTGCAAAATACTATGCCAGCTCATCTGGCCAGAGTTACAAGCCACAGCATGACTATATGAAACCAACAAATCTCACTTACTACAATACAGAATAATTACAAACAAATTACACTTAACCTATGATTAAATACAATAATATACGTGATGCCTAATTATTATAGTCCAAATGATGAGAAACACAATATAAAATCTCATGAATCTGGTTAATAATAATAATAATAATAATAATAATAATAATAATAATAATAATAATAATAATAATAAATACTGAATGGAATCTGTAACCCTGTTGTACGGTTACACCATATGCCGCCAAAACTGTTCGGTGTGTTAGTGCGACGTTAAACCACTATCAAAAAGATATACATACGCACATACATACATAAATCTTCATTAGAAATGATTATGCCTTTGAGCGTTCAGTCTACAAGCCTATGTGAATAAACTATGCGCCTCCACAATTCTTTATTTGTTACCAGCTCTGCAGTCTCGTATATCTTCACTATTATCATTAAATCATTAAAAACTGAGTCAAATCCTCATTGCCTTAGTCTCCCTTACTTCTCTTACCCTTCATGGCCAAGTCCATTATTCTCCTAAGTAACTTATAAGTTATTCCTCCACTTGCTTCACATGACCCAGCGTCAAAGTAGGTTTATGCGCACAGCTTCTTCCACTAAGTTAATTCCTAATTTAGCCTTTATCTCTGAATTCTGAGTACCCACCACCCATTGTTCCCACATGATTGCAATTGCATCATTCTCGCTACTTTCATGTATGTTACTTCTAGCCTATGAAGAAGATATCCTCACACCACCCAACTTTCACTTCCACATCGTAAAGTCGCTCTGAAAACAGACCCATGCACATACATTTTCGTCCGGGAGCTTACTTCTTACATAATACCACTGTATGTATGTATGTATGTATGTATGTATACCCCTTAGTCCCGTTCCTTGGTACAGAGTTGTAGAAGAGGTAAGAAGAATTGACATGGCTCGTGTTTATGGCTGGATGCCCTTCCTGATGCCAACCTCAGTTGGAGAGCTAATGAAGATGAAATTAATTATAGTGAATGAAATTGGGTAAGGAGGTGGAAGGAATGGGCTGTGGCCTATGAATAGGAACTGTTGCGGCATTTGCCTGGAAGTGAAAATGGGAAACCACAGAAAACCATCCTCAGGAAAGCCAACGGTGGAGTTCGAACCCACACGTCTCCCATATGTAGAGTTTTGGCCCCATAGCCATAGCGCGTTAACACGCGCAGCCAGTCCACTCGGTTACAGAATACCGCTGAAAAGAAAAAATCAACAACAATTCAAAGAGAAGTTACAAGTATAGTTTGCTTTGATAGGAATGGTAAAACAACAATCACGGAAAATACACTCTAGGAAGTGTGTCATTTTTCAAAACAATTATTGTTTGAGCAAATTCAGTTATATGATCCTTCCACTATGTGCGTATGTCCAATAAATGTCTGTTTGTGGGGTGCAGCTGTTAAGTTGTTGCCACCTGTGAGAGGTTGTAGGATGTAATCCCTACACAGTATGTTGGCATTACAGAGTGCTTCACCCATGCTGCTGTTAAATAATTACTTTCAGGACATTTTAAAGCTGACGTCTCGCAAGACCGTTAAAAGTCACATTTATTTTTAAATTACAGATCTGGTGTGCTGAAATTGATAGTTCGGAATAAAAAGCTTTGGTGATCGCTGGATAAAAGTGAATACTGCTTTATCGCCGCGGAATTGACATGAGTACACTATAACTTCCTACATCTTTTTCGGTTGTATTTTATTTGTTGAAATGGATCTCAAGTTAATAATATCAACTGCAGATACAGTGAAACCTGCCTAAATGGCCACCTTCACTTTGGTATTAAAACAGGAAATAAACAATCTTAACTATCAGTCAATACTGATCTGCATTTAGGACAGTCACCTAGGTGGCAGATTCCCTATCTGTTGTTTTCCTAGCCTTTTCTTAAATGATTTCAAAGAGATTGGATATTTATTGAATACCTCCCTTAAGCAGATACAGTGTATAATCAGCTCTTCACAGATTCTTCTAGAGAGTATCGTCTACACATTGGTTACTTAAACATCGTACATACTTGTATACTTTTATTATATGTGTCATGTTATATTGTGTTCATTCCTAGTACGATAGCACTCGGTCCACAACCGTTATGTATTACCAGGACCTACTGAATTCCATTTGATACACCATGTGTCTAAAATCATGTTGAAATTGACCTACAACACAGAGCATCTCATTTGTTACTTTTATACCCAGACTTTTTAGCGTGTTTAGTGTACTTGTATTATATTGCTCACCTATGTCACTCGTAATATTTCACTTTCATTTGCAACATTTTGTAGCGCCATAGCAACTTGCCTAATTCAACCACACATCATATTGTATATAATACAGTATATTCATAAGGTTCTTACTGCTTTGAAACATGTTTTAGGATTTCGTCATATATTGTGTATGTTTAAATATGGCTGATGATGACCTTGAGTAGGGTTGAAAGTAGTCCCATGTAATGTAAATAACATTTTAAATACAACTATGTATTTAATAGATTGAAAACTCTCCTGTTTTTAATTTATAAGTCCCTTGGTAAGTTGTTCCAATCCCTAACTCCCCTTCCTATAAATGAATATTTGCCACAATTTGTCCTCTTCAATTCCAACTTTAACTTCATATTATGATCTTTCCTACTATTAAAGACACCACTCAAACTTATTCATCTACCAATGTCATTCCACGTCATCTCTCCACTGACAGCTTGGAACATACCTCTTAGACGAGCAGCTCACCTTCTTTTTCCCAAGTCTTCCCGGACCAAACTTAAGTTTACATGCGCTGTTAACTTTAATGAGTTTCTGGAAACTTAAATCCAGATTTATAAGCCCTAGTAATGAACAGTACAGGTTACTTTACAAATAAAAAGTACTTATATTATCCTCCTTTTCAATACAAAACAACCACCTATATTAAATGGGATGATATCTATACATGTTTCAGCCTAATCTAAAGGCCATCCTCAGTAGAAGCTCAAAATTACATTTATACACACAAATTAAAAATACTGAGAAGTGTGTGGAATTAAAATACAATGATCATGACTGACAAAGTAAAAACATGTTGAGGTAAAAAATCCTCTTGTCTGAAAACTCGTTTGATTGACATAAAACTTGCTGATTCCTTTTAAAAAGTGAAACACTGTGTTGCGCAGCTTAGTGAGACCGTCAATAAAGGGAATAATAAGTGTGCATCATCTGTAATGGGGAAAAAGAGAATGAATGGATGAAACCAAAAAAAAATCGCGTGAAAAGAAAAGGCTCAATCAATTTACTTGTTAAAAGGCTGTCGTCTCAGATGGTCCTTGTCAGTCTGATGTCGTCACATTGACACTAAGCTTGTATGTAGCTTCCAGTGTGTCAGAGCTGATTTGGTGGGGTGGAGAAGAGGAAGGGGGAAGGAGGAGGGGTAAGGTGAGGTAAGGTAAGGCACAGGAGGGGGATATTGAGGGAGGGGCGGGTATAGTTCTGGAACGTCAGTATTCAAACTCGATTTTATAAATAAACTGTTGACAGATGAGCGTGACAAAGGTTTCCGATAAAACATTTTTCTTCTCATTGATTTCATTTAGGTTGTGTGAGGAATTGTTGTATTGGTCAATATCGATATAAGTATTCTCCAGTATATTGAGTAAGGGACCTTTCTGCTCATAATGTAAAATCTTTAAATCCTGGTCAATTTTTGTGTATTTATGATTTTGTTCCTTACAGTGTTTGCTCACGGCTGAGTAGCAGTTGAACTTCAAGGCGTTAAGATGTTCGGTGTATCATATATTGAAACTACGGCCTGTTTGTCCTACGTACGTTGGAAAAAAAGGACTGGCACTTTAATTTGTATATTCCAGAATTCAAAATTTGTTTTTGCCATTGATGGTATGGGAATTAAAAACTATTTTAGCATTGGTGTGAGTCATCTTGAAAGCTATTTTTTACTTATGCTTTTTAAAAATATTACAAATTGGATATATTATCATCATCATTATTATTATTATTATTATTATTATTATTATTATTATTATTATTATTATAAGGCAAATGTGGTAAATGATAACCATCAATACGGAATGAGATTTACACTGACTGACAGTGACAATGCAACACCAAGGAGGAGTGGTTCGAAAGGGATGAAAGTTGGGGAATAAACAGAGACGGCACGGACGAATAATTGATGTTTATTTCAAACCGATATGCAGGTTACACAATGCGCACGGCATCGACTCAGTAGGATGTAGGACCACCGCGAGCGGCGATGCACGCAGAAACACGTCGAGGTACAGAGTCAATAAGAGTGCGGATGGTGTCCTGAGGGATGGTTCTCCATTCTCTGTCAACCATTTGCCACAGTTGGTCGTCCGTACGAGGCTGGGGCAGAGTTTGCAAACGGCGTCCAATGAGATCCCACACGTGTTCGATTGGTGAGAGATCCGGAGAGTACGCTGGCCACGGAAGCATCTGTACACCTCGTAGAGCCTGTTGGGAGATGCGAGCAGTATGTGGGCGGGCATTATCCTGCTGAAATAGAGCATTGGGCAGCCCCTGAAGGTACGGGAGTGCCACCGGCCGCAGCACATGCTGCACGTAGCGGTGGGCATTTAACGTGCCTTGAATACGCACTAGAGGTGACGTGGAATCATACGCAATAGCGCCCCAAACCATGATGCCGCGTTGTCTAGCGGTAGGGCGCTCCACAGTTACTGCCGGATTTGACCTTTCTCCACGCCGACGCCACACTCGTCTGCGGTGACTATCACTGACAGAACAGAAGCGTGACTCATCGGAGAACACGACGTTCCGCCATTCCCTCATCCAAGTCGCCCTAGCCCGGCACCATGCCAGGCGTGCACGTCTATGCTGTGGAGTCAATGCTGGTCTTCTGAGCGGACGCCGGGAGTGCAGGCCTCCTTCAACCAATCGACGGGAAATTGTTCTGGTCGATATTGGAACAGCCAGGGTGTCTTGCACATGCTGAAGAATGGCGGTTGACGTGGCGTGCGGGGCTGCCACCGCTTGGCGGCGGATGCGCCGATCCTCGCGTGCTGACGTCACTCGGGCTGCGCCTGGACCCCTCGCACGTGCCACATGTCCCTGCGCCAACCATCTTCGCCACAGGCGCTGCACCGTGGACACATCCCTATGGGTATCGGCTGCGATTTGACGAAGCGACCAACCTGCCCTTCTCAGCCCGATCACCATACCCCTCGTAAAGTCGTCTGTCTGCTGGAAATGCCTCCGTTGACGGCGGCCTGGCATTCTTAGCTATACACGTGTCCTGTGGCACACAACACGTTCTACAATGACTGTCGGCTGAGAAATCACGGTACGAAGTGGGCCATTCGCCAACGCCGTGTCCCATTTATCGTTCGCTACGTGCGCAGCACAGCGGCGCATTTCACATCATGAGCATACCTCAGTGACGTCAGTCTACCCTGCAATTGGCATAAAGTTCTGACCACTCCTTCTTGGTGTTGCATTTGCTCTGTCAGTCAGTGTATTACATGCAAAAGTACAGATATTGTCATGTTTAGTATCTCTCGTCTTCCAATAGATGTCTGTACGCAAATGTTTTAGGGATATTTTGGTAATATCTAGTTACTTTTACTAGCAGAAGTTTTGCATAATGAGAACTGGTTGGCAAACATGATTCTGATTCAGCATGTAATAATCTCTCATAATATGAATATATCTGATCTAATAATGCAAAAATTAGTTATATTTTCCCTTCTTTGTTATTCACAGTGCGCAGACATCGTCTAAAATTTCACCTTGATCATTGTCGTCAGTAAAATTATACAAATACACCACAATTACCAAACAGACCACTTTTCACTGATCCAGAACACAAGCGTAAACAAAAATAATAATATAAATGAAAAATGTGCATGTAATTTCACTTGATCAGATGCCAAACTCTTCAAGAATTCTATTTTTGCGGGTTTTCATGGCATAACTTGAACAACACGAAAGCGCTACAAACTGCAATTTCCAATAGCCAAAGGAAAATAGCCATACCTCTACATTTTTCATTAGTAGTTCCCTAATGTACTTCTTGAACTGAGGATTTGTATTTCTTAACTGCAACAGATTAATCATTTGAGATGTTTTACTTACACTGACCACGCAACATGCATTGACAAAAATACTGTCGTAACTGCTGACGTGAAGTCCACAGATAAGAAGGTAACATAAACTACAGCTCCCTGCGAGATTTTTAATTGAAGAAGTCCAGATGTTTTATGTTTATTGAAAGTCTATGAGACCTCACATCACCGGTTAAAAGACATAACAACATTTAAAAAAAAATCAGTATTTATTATTCAGCAGGCTTATATTAAATGCATACCAGTACCTAAGATATGTATTATTTAGTACAAATGTAAATATTAATGGTAAATACTCCATAATTTCATATTGGGTGTACAATAATTGTTGGTGGAACTTATGATTCAAAGCCTGACGAAAGAAATCTTAACATTATAACTGCACTGTAAGATCAATTAGAGCCTGATGAAAATCCATTTGTTTCGAGTTCTATTTTATTTGACGATTCATTTCGCATATTGGAAGAGGTATCTACAGTAGAGGCATCGTGCTCCAATGAGATTGTAACCAAAACAGCTGGAACAGATGATATTATACAGGTGGAATCAGTTACTAAAGCCAGTGATTAAATTGAAATAACAAATTACATAGTTCAACCTATTCAATACAAATAAATAAGAAATGTAGAGTTACATTTCTATTTAATTATAGCGGAAGCGGTACCGGTTTCGAACTCAATCTGGGTCATCATCAGCCGAATAAAATGCAAAAACAGTGCATAGGTAAATAAGAAATTAAAGAATGAGTCTTTCACAAAAACTGTTGAAGAGGCAAAATAAGATGATGAGGATTGGCACTGTGCGATTTTAAATCCTGAAAACTAGAAGAAGTAGAAGGTCAGTCACTTATATGAATTAAGGTGCGATCTTCTGAATAGTAGCACAACACACACAAAGTTCGGCCCTGTCTCCAAATGTTTACGAGAAGAGGTCAGGCACGAAGTCACAACGTAGTTTAATTCATTAAATTATTATTAAATTTAATCATTAAATTATTATTAAAATTAATGAATTTGAGAACGAAAATAGAAGACAACAACATCATAGTCACAATAGCTGACAAGGGAGGGTCTATGGTGTTACCATTACATAAATAAAACTGAAGAATTTTTTAAGGATAAGATTTATACAATAGTTAGCAAAGATCCTATCGTAAGAATACAACGTAATTTAAAATCTGTAATTAAGAACTCCACATTCCTTCTCAATGAACAGGAACAACAGAGACTGATCAACATGAACCCCAGCATTCCAATAGCCAGAGCCCTACCTAAAATCCATAAAAACAACATTCCCGTACGTCCGATTATTAACTGCCGTAATAGCCCTACCTATAAAGTTTCCAAATATATCCACGGTTATCTAAAACAACATTATAAGTTTAATATTAAACTTCCTTTAAAGAATTCAATCAAATTTTGCGATATTTTAAGTAAATTTGACTTACAACCTAACCATATAATGTGTTCCTATGATGTCATAAACATGTACCCAAATATACCTACTAAAGAAACAGTCAAAATTATCTATGACAATATTTCAAAACATAGCAGCCTGAGTAAGCTGGAAATCGATGAATTTATGAAGATCCTTAATTTTGTATTGAATAACAACTTTTTCTCCTTTAATGGTAAGATTTATCAACAGACCGGCTTAGCCATGGGTGACCCTTTGTCCGGCATCTTGGCCGATATTTACATGGACTCAATAGAATACACGAAAATTAAAGAACATATAAAAGGTATATGTTTATGGCTGAGATTTGTGGACGACACTTTTGTAGTTATTGACAAAAATGTTACTAACAGCGACGAAGTTTTAGAGATTTTAAATAAAATTGATCCTAATGTAAAATTCACTAAAGAAGACGAAGTTAAACAGTCCTTAAATTTTTTAGATATAACGACCACGCGCGCCAATAATACTTTCCATTTTCAAATCTACAGAAAACCCACACAGTCTCCTATAACCATAAATAATTCCTCTTTACATCCTAAATCTCAAAAACAAGCGTCATTCTATAATTTAATACACAGAGCCTTAAAAATCCCACTATCCCCTAACAACTTAAAAATAGAATTAAACTATATAAGGAACTTGGCCAAGCTTAGTGGGTTCAAGGTTGAAATGATTAACCAGTTAATCAATAAAGTTAAATATAAACTATCCATGAATCTCATTCCGGATAAACCTAAAAAAACTAGTTTCGCTACGTTTACATACAATAACCCAGCCATCCACCAGATCGCCAACACACTGAAGAAATACGACACTAATATTGCTTTCAGAACAGTAAATACAAATCAAAGTATATTTTTTAATCATAATAAAGTCAATTATAAAAACAGCCGTTTTTCGAGATCTGGTATTTACAGACTCACTTGTGCTCAGTGTGGATTTAGTTATGTTGGACAGACTGGGCGCAGCTTTCATACGAGATATATGGAGCATTATAATGCCTTAAAGCACAACAAATATTCAGCGATGAGCTCACACATGAGTGAAACAGGACATCAGTTTACTTCAATTGATAAAGATCCCACTATTCTAAAATGCATAGGCAAAGGAAAACTTATGAATGAATTAGAAAATCTTTACATCTTTTTAGACCAAGCCTATAACAAAGACCATAATCTTAACGATATCATGGAAGCAAAAAATCCTTTATATGAGCTAACTCCAAAGTTATTAGGCATGGTGAATTCAAAACATAATACAATCCCGCCAACTTTTAGAACCTCTTGTTCTAAAGCTTCCACCACCTCGTCAAATGATAGGCCCGCCCATCTTGCTCCTAACAGCCCGCCAATAACAACACATGCGCGCAAGGATCCACCCACCATTACCCCCCCTCCATGCCCTTCACTGCCTCAGCCACACCGTTATAATACCAGAAGTCGAAAACCCAGTCAAGCTAGCGTTGCTGTAACAACCTGACGTACTTAATACGCTCCGTACGAGTAAGTACCGCATTAGCCATCTTTGACGTACGGGAAGTCTCTTGTACAGTACGGTATTATTCACCAACTTTCTTCTACATTTTGTTTCAGAAAATCCTGAACATTTCTTCCAACAAATGTTTCAACGGAATTATAACATCAACTTGACTATCTTTTAGATCCATTCGACTACCACATAATTTCCGAACTCCGCTAGCTTTGACATACGTTTTATCATAAGCAACGCCTCTACAGAAGTTCCATTTTCTTCTCGACTTTCAGATATCCCAAACATATACATTTTAACTTGTTTATTACATTCACACTTCCGTTTTAAATAACTGACAGTGATTTTACCACCTTGGATTCAACTTGGGAATTGAAGAAACATCCCCCTTTGATGATTGTGTTTACACTCAAGGCCATCACAGTCTTAATGATATTATAAAAATATGGATCCATTTTAGTTTTAAACTCTCAAAATTTCATGTTTAATCACGTTTTAATCTTCAAAACTGTTAATTCACTCTCTTTTAACATACTTTGGTGCATTATCGTTGTTTTAGATGTTATTGTACAATGTTTTACGAAATCATTTTTCAACATTTTAACCTATAATTTATAAGTATATGTATTATTTTTAAGATTGATATAGGCTGATGATGCCCGTAATGAGGGTGAAACATGTACCTTTGACTTTTATGTATTATGTATAAAAAAAATTTGACCATATGAAATAGTGGACCATATTGTATTGTATTGAACAGGTGGACTTATAATATTGTAATAATACTTGAGACATTAGAACTCATTGCCGTCGACAAAATGAAACTAACTTCTTGAGTAGTTTTAAACAAGTTACTGTGTGAGGAACTATTTCACTCTACAACAGTATGAATAATGAATCTGAAGATTTTGAAGCTGGCGTGCCAGTTCAGGAATGTCTTGGTGGAAGAAAGTCTAGATACAAGAAGAGTACCTGGAAATATGGCTGGAACTAAAAACGAATCTAATATTAAATGCATCCATGGACTCAAAGACTTGCCCACAAGTATAGAAACTAAAAGGATGAAATAATGCAAAGCTGCTGAACTCTGCTATGAAGATATCACAGAATTCCATTATCATGTGACTTCTTTAAACAAGATCGATCAAAACAAGTTACAAGGTCTGCCTATAATTTCAATATCATGTTTTGAGACATAAGAGAGTCTCCATATCAGTATACCTACTTCGCATACCCAGTGGAAGCTGAAGTTCTGAAAATGAAGTCCAGCCATGAAGCATTGCTAAAATCCTCTGTTTTACCAAAGAAAATAAAAATATGGTGAGCAAAGAAAAGAAGAAGGATGTTCAAGCTCTGTTGAAATTTTTTGAAATACCGGATGATGCTGTGGATTTCTACAGGGTCGTGTTAGAAGACAAGTAACAGCCTTCTGATGGCTATGTGTTTTGATGAGTTCTTAAATATTAATTGAGTGGACTATTTAAGACTTAATTTTCATTTAACCTGTGTGATATTATTGTGTTCATTCATTACAAGAGGATTGATAATATAGGTTAATACCTAATTTTGTTTTATGTTACATTGCTTGATGCTGAGTATATTAGAATCTAATGATACTATGTAATCTTACAATACCAAGTAGTCTATATTATAAAATGTATGACAACGGAACTCAAAATCCAATAAATATTCAAAAAATATTATTCACAAAATAACAAAAAAGTAAATAATTCCATAAACAAAAGTATATCATTCAGTTAAGAATATTAATGTGAATTACCATTTTACCAGAATATTTGCATATATCGACTTTTGAAAAAACTTGAGAAAATTATCTTCTAATCTTACCTCATCCACCTTAAGTTTCAACAAGTTATATTCACACACCGTGCTTGTCTCTACTGGAACTAATATTGACAAAAATTTGAAATATTTCATGCATATGCTTCTAAGTGAAAATAAGAAAACACATTTCCTGAAAAATGATGTTTGCTGCAAATGTCGAGTTTTGAAAAAATGCTCCTCAATTACTGACTGTTATAGGAGAAACCAGCATGGCAAGGTTATTCCAGTTAGAGTGCAAGATGTATGAGACACGAGGAGTGCTATCCGAATTTTGGCAGAATGTTGTTATACCTATTCCCAAGAAAGCTGGTGTTGACCAGTGTGAAAATTACCGCACCATTAATTTAGTATCCCATGCCTGCAAAATTCTAACATGTATTGTTTACAGAAGAATGGAAATACAAGTTGAAACTGAGTTGGGAGAAGATCAATATGACTTCAGAAGAAACATAGGAACATGTGAAGCAATCCTGACTTTATGCCTGATCTTAGAGGATCGAATTAAGATGGGCAAGCCCACATACATGAATTCCTAGATCTAGAAAAGGCATTTGATCATGTTGATTGGACCAAGTTATCTGAGATTCTGAAGGTGATCGGGATAAGGTACCAAGAAAGAATTATCTACAATCTCATACATCTCATACATACATCTGATCGGGATCAGGTACCAAGAAAGAATTATCTACAATCTGTATAAAATCAGTCTGCAGTGATAAGAATTGAGGGCAATGAAAAAGAAGCAGCAATCTAGAAAGGGATGAGGCAGGGCTGAAGTTTGTTCCCCCCTCCTTTCAATGTTTATATAGAACAGGCAGTAAAGGAATTCAAAGAGGAATGTGGAAAGGGAATCATAATCCACGGAGAAGAAATCAAAACCCTGAGATTTGCTGATGATATTGTTATTTTATCTGAGACTATAGATTACCGTATCTGGAGAAGTTGCTGAATGGTATGGACGGTGTCTTGGGTGAGAAGTACAAGATGAAAATAAATAAGTCCAAAAACAAGTAATGGATTGAAGTCGATAATAATAATAATAATGTTAATTGCTTTACGTCCCACTAACTACTTTTTCGGTCTTCGGAGACGCCGAGGTGCCAGAATTTAGTCCCGCAGGAGTTCTGTTACGGTGCCAGTAAATCTACCGACACGAGGCTGACATATTTGAGCACCTTCAAATACCACCGGACTGAGCCAGGATCGAACCTGCCAAGTTGGGGTCAGAAGGCCAGCACCTCAACCGTCTGAGCCACTCAGCCCGGCGGATTGAAGTCGTACAAAGTCAGGTGATGCAGGAAATATTAGATTAGAAAATGAAGTCTTAAAGGAAGTAGATGAACATTGTTACTTGGGTAGTAAAATAATGAACGATGGCAAAAGTGAACTTCAACTGGAATTGTTTCAGCACAAAATAGTGTTGTTGTTTTTACTCTTTTGACTGGGACCATTGTGTTATGAAATAGCGTTAATTATTCTACGTACTCTTTTAGACTATGATCATTGTTTTATGTGTTTTTAGAACTTTATAATTTAATTTTTGCTATGCCTTGCTAATTGGCTGATGATGACACTTCAAATGTGTTGAAACCGGTCCCAAATGAACAGGTGGTAACTTCTATTTGGTTCAACTTAATAACAGAGTATTGAAAAGGTGGATCCTTCCTTCTATTTAATATTGTATATTGACTTAACGATTCAGAGCTTCCGTGGCTCAGGCGGCAGCGCGCCAGCCTTTCACCGCTGGGTTCCGTGGTTCAAATCCCGGTCACTCCATGTGAGATTTGTGCTGGACAAAGCGGAGGCGGGACAGGTTTTTCTCCGGGTATTCCGGTTTTTCCTATCATCCTTCATTCCAGCAAAACTCTTCAATATCATTTCACTTCATTAACCATTCATTAATCATTGCCCCAGAGGACTGCGACAGGCTTCAGCAGCCGGCACAATTCCCATCCTCGCCGCTAGAAGGGGGCTTCATTCATTTCATTCCTGACCCAGTCAAATGACTGGAAACAGGCTGTGGATTTTCATTCATTTCACTTAACGATTCATCAACCTGTGAGAAACAAGATTAATAAAGGTCCACCTGTCAATACAATTCAGATATGTGCAAAGTATTCGTGTATATAAGGCTAAAGTACAAGTTAAGGAATTTGGAGGATACTACCTTGTACACATATTACACTGGTCCATAATTTTTGGTACTGTAGATTTCAGTAGAGGAGAGAAGAAGAGTGGCTGTTTGGATATTTGAATGCTGCTTTGGGAATGACTGATAGGCCGGCAAAGGTGGAAACTACATTCAGATACATTGTACAGTACAGACTGTGTTGGCTTATCGTAAGTTTGCAGTCCTACGCTGTGCCTTAGTAATCTGTGAGCCAAAATGCCTTCCAGGAAACTACCTGTTCTATGCAGTCAAGCTAGGCACGTAGCTTATCTATATATTAAAAGAGATAACTGAAAACAGCTTTGGAAAATTTGTCTGAATGTTCTACTGGACCGATTTGTTTCATTTTCGTTTTATTCTCTCCGGAATTACCTGTCGGTGAATTGTGAGACATGGATAGGTCTTTAAATTCATCCAACTTTGAGTAACTTAATCATAAAATCAAATCATGAAATGATCACTCCAATAATTGCAAGCAGAACCTTACCCTAACCCGCAATGCATTCTGTATTTAGCGGTTCCTAAGCAACTAACACTTTCATTAATATTTTGATACATGTGATTTTCATCCTTAGTAATGTCATTGCAAGCAGCCATGTTTGATTACTACCTGTCAAGCCAGAGAGTATACACTTCCTTTGATCATGGAAGAATACTATTCCATACTAGATACTATTTGATTTTCTAACCTTTGTCAGCTTCCAAATATATTCAATAGATGGCAGAGCATTCCTAATAACTTGCATACTGCTAAGAGAAAAGACTCCATCGTGATATGCGCCTTAGACAATACCTGGGAACACCCATCGAAGGATAACCTAGCTACACTAGAAAGAGTGAAGGCCTTGTATCTTAAAAATAAAGTTCTGTACCTGGCAAAAAAACGCTCCTTCAAGACTAACCTATGAGCTCACAAGACAACACGCTCTATATAGAAGAACTGTGATTAAAAATACCATTGTCTTCTATGACACAATACCAAGCTTTACAACAAGAACTGCAGGATTAAAAAGCAAATATATGGATAGATTTACCAAACAGAATGGATGAATTCTGATCACGAATTGCGGTATACCATAACACACTTATTAAATGTTCATAAAACCATTGAAAAGGGCAGGCAAAGCAATATAACTATGACAGGCATAACAAGAAGAGTTATCTGACCTATTTGTAATGAATTCTGGGGAGCAGCACGCATCCTCTAGTCATCATCATCATCTTCCTTCCAAGTATTGGGGCATGTGTCCCGTTACGGTCTTGCATTTTTCTTTTTGCAAGACTTGAAAGCAATCAAATGTCCTTCCGATGGGTTGCTAGCCTGAAGGAAGTAAGACCATTGGTGGGGCTGCCTCCTCTCAGCTAATGGACTAGCTGAAATTACAGCATTTCCTCCGTAATTGATGTAACGGTTATACCACCGTGACTTGGTCGACAGGGCCTCATCTGTGGGGACAGGTTTGTTCATCCCAGGAAGGTGAGGTTGGCATTTGGGCAGGATAGGTTATGTCATCATCATCATCATCATCATCATCATCCTTCCAAGTATTAGGCCATGTGGCCTGTTACGTTCTTGCATTTTCTTTCCATCGCTTCATTGGACGTCCTATAGATCTCTGTCCTCTTGGTTATAGCACAGGATCTCCTTTGGTAGTCTTCCAGATTCCATCCTTTGAACGTGACGTTTCCAGTTTTCTTGGTAATCATAGATGTAATTGATTACTGGTTTCACGTTCAGTCCCTTAAGCACATCTTCATTTCTTATACGATCCCATTTCATATAGCCTGTTGTTCTGTGCATGAACGTCATTTCATGTGCTGTAATTCTGGAAATGTCTTGAGTTCTTATTGTCCATGCCTCACTGCCGTAACAAAGGGTTAGTCTAGCTAAAGTGTTATAAAGACGTAAGCGAGTGTGTTTTTGGACAAGAGACGGCTTCATGATATGATTTATAATTCCTGTTGTTCTGATAAATTTGGTTATTTTTGCAGAGATATCAATTTCCCCTTGGTAAGATAAATTGTATCCCACATAATTGAATTTGTTGACTCTTTCCAAAATTTGATTCTCTAAACAGATTTTACTGGAGATAGGGTCCTTCCCCTTAAAGGCCATTATTTTGCTCTTTTGTGGTGAAATGATCATGTCGAATTTTGAAGAGACTTTCTGGAGATTAAATACTGACCACTGAACATCATCTTCTGATAATGCTACCAATGCAACATCATCAGCAAAGAGTATGGCATCTAGATGTGTGAGATATCTGCTGACTGGGATTGTTCCATGCCTTTCATGCCTCCATTCCTGTATTATGTTGTTCATATAGATTATGAACAACAAAGGAGAAAGTCCACAACTTTGTCTCACACCTCTGCTGATCAGTTCCCATTCAGTCTGACGATTACCTAACTTTATTGCAATAAGGTTGTCACTGTACATGTTGTATATGTTATCTATTAACTGCTATGGGACATTATCTTCTGCTAAGATATTAAGAAGTCTGTTCCTGTTAACTAGGTCAAAGGCTTTCTTAAAATCAACAAATGCTATGTGAGTTTCCAAGTTAAATTCCCTGTGTTTTTCTACTAAGATTTTCAAGGTAAAGTAAGCATCAGCACATGAGCATCCCTTTCGAAATCTATGTTGTTAATTTCCAATCACGCATCCTCTAGTAATATCATTAAATACTATGATATGGGAAAAAGAGGAAAGAGCATCAGTTATACCTCTAAGACAAGTAAATGATGTGCAGAGTTTATGCTAAATATTGATAAGAAAACTGAGCAGAACAAGGCAACAAGGATCGATCAATCAATCAATGATCTGCATTTAGGGCTGTTGCCCAGGAGGCAGATTCACTATCAATTATTTACTTAGCTTTTTCTTAAATGTTTTTAAAGAACTTGGAAATTTATTGAACATTTCTCTTGATAATTTATTTCAATCCCTTACCCCTCATCCTATAAATTAATATTTACCCCAATTTGACCTCTTGAATTCCAACTTTAACTTCATATTATGATCTTCCCTATTTTTAATGTTCTTTTCCCTTTTCAACTACTGTAGTTGATGGTACAGAATCATTACTGTCTTCAAGATCTTTGTTCTGCACTTCTCTTATAGTATGCTTCCAAATTCTCCATGTTTCAGTTTATAAATACACATAACACCTATGACTGGAGATATGTGACAGGGAGAGACAGTACTTACACTCTGCATGCAGAAAATGAATACCTGTTTACAGACACCCTTGTCGCTCTTGTTGCTAGACTGGTACTTACGCCAGCTAGCCTTTCAATTTAAATTTGATGCACATTTTTAAAGGAGACTCAGCAATGAAAATATGTTGTTTTATTTTTCACCAAAACACTTGTTTAGAAATTCCAGAAACAATTCATGCTCAATCAATTGATCACCACTAATCTGCATTTAGGGCAGTCGCCCAGGTGGCAGATTTCCTATCTGTTGTTAGTCTTTTCTTAAATAATTGCAAAGAATTTGGAAATTTATTGAACATCTCCCTTGGTAAATTATTGAAAATCCAAAGCCTGTTTCCAGACTATGGACCGGATCAAGAATGGGATGAATGAAGCCCCCATCTAGCGGCGAGGATAGGAATTGTGCCAGCTGCCGAAGCCTGTCGCACTCCTCTGGGGCAATGATTAATGAATGGCAGATGAAATGAAATGATATTGTAGAGTGTTGCTGGAATGAAATATGACAGGGAAAACCAGAGTACCCGGAGAAAAACCTGTCCCGCCTCTGCTTTGTCCAGCACAAATCTGACCGGGATTTCAACCACGGAACCCAGCGGTGAGAGGCCGGCGCGCTGCTGCCTGAGCCACGGAGGCACTTTGGTAAATTATTCCAATCCCTAAATCCTCTTCCTATAAATCAATAATCAACCCAATTTGTCCTCTTGAATTCTAATTTTATCTTCATATTGTGATCTTTCCTACTTTTAAAAACACCACTCAAACTTATTCATCTACTAATGTCATTCCACGCCATCTCTCCACTGACAGCTCAGAACATACCACTTAGTCGAGCAGCTCGTCTCCTTTCTCTCAAGTCTTTTTTGTAACACTACTCTTTTCAATTTCTATGAAACACTTTTCTGCCTTGTCAATACTTCACATTTTATTATAATTACGTCCCGTACATGTTTTGAGAGCTCAACTGTTCTCTTCCTCAGCGGTGCAAAACATCAAACAAAAATCCATAGACTTGACACTTTTGTACAATACAGTCATCAACAAAGCAAATTATACATAAATTTTAAAAGCGTTAAATATCTCTCTTGTGTCTAAACTGTTCTCTTATACTTACTATGTTATTTAGTAAAAACTTTAAAAAATAAACAATTTTCAAATCATAATATGAATAAAACCTATTAAATTAGTCACTATATACTAAAATTTGAAATGCTGTCTGCTCTGTTCTTGAAAACTCCTCCTTTCCTTAAATCCTTATTTACACTGCTAAAGTTCCAAGACCTTTCATATCAATCAGAATTTCTCCTCTTATTCTCGTCCGACCATGCCAGCCATTTTTAACTGTCAAGTTCTTCAGTTATTGGTAACAGGTAGGGACCCTCTTAGATGTAGCCTTGCCCAGGGAGTGGCGCCCCTGCCTATGTGAGTACCAGAGCACACTGACCTGGTGTGTAACATCTGGTAAAGGGTCCTAGTTCAGGGTAACGAGTGAAGACCTCAACGGCAGCAAAAGCGGAGAATATGATTCGGTACGGTGGAAGTGACGGAGGAGGCAACCCATTCATCTGGGGGTAGTAAAGATCGAACCCACTGCCGTGTGGGATGAGGAGGGATCCTCAAAGCCTAAGGGAGTAAACCCCGAAAGAAAATCCTTAATTATGTTAGGCCTAGCAAGCCAGTAAGAGAGCTTATTTGTAGTTACTTTCAAAACACATAAGAGCCTCGGAATGCATTTATCAATTAAATTAGGATGCCAGCATGAGCAGACTCATGTCAGGGATGATGGTTTAAAGCCTGATGATAGACAGAGTCTTGCAAAAAATGCAAAAATCCCGGAGGAGACTAACGTGGATTGGGACTATCAACTTACTCAGTCTCACAGGAAAATGTGAAGAACTAGTGGACCTCATGGAAAGGAGGAAATTAATGATACTGGGGCTAAGTGAAACCAGATGGAGAGGGAAAGGAATGAAGAAATTAAGAAAACAGTATTCACTGTATTGGCATGAAAATGACAAAGGGATAAGGAATGGTGTTGGTTTCATCATGAGTAAAGATCTAGAAGGAGTCGCTGACATTCAGTATGTTAGTGAGAGAATAATAAAGGTGACTGTGCATTTAGACTAAGGGACATATTGGTTAAGGAAGCAACTGAAGTTTGTGGAAAGACAAGTATGAAAACAAGGGAGAAGTAAACACCTTGGTGGAATTAAAGAGTGAGAGCAGCAATCAGGGAAAGAAATCTCTTGCGGAAAGAAAATAAACCGGACTTACTAGAGACGAGGCAAAGGTCAGAAATCTCGAACAATTATACCAAAACAAGAAACTGGACATTAAAGGACAGTTACAGAAGAAAAGACCAAGGCATGGAATATATTCACTCAGAAACTGGAGGAAGACAGCAGAGGCAATAAGAAACTACTTGTGTAGTATTATCACAGGTAAAAGGAAACCAATGAATACCATAAAGGCACTTGAAGATGGAAATGGAAATCTGGTTAGGACAGAAAGTGACATGAGAGAAGTCCTGAAGAACCATTTCGATCACCTACTGAATAGATCAGTTCAAGAACAAACTGCAGAACCAGAAATCCAAGCCTACAATAAAGAACCTCCCATCACCTGGACAGAAACTGAGACAGCCTTAAAATCTGTGCCTAAAGGAAAATCTTCAGGTGCAGATGAAGTGAATGCAGACATGATAAAGGCAGCAAGCATCCAGGGTATACAATGGCTGCACAAAGTACTAAATGCCATATGGATAGACAAAAAAATACCTGCAGATTGGAGTAAGGGCATTATAATTCCCCTGTTTAAGAAAAGCAGCAGACAGAAACCCACCAACTATAGAGGAATAACACTGCTGTCTCATGGGTTAAAAATTCTAGAGAAGATCATAGAAAGGAGATTGAGAACCATCATTGAACCAGAGTTAGAGGAAGAGCAATATGGATTCAGAAGTAACAGATAAATAGTGGATCTAATTTTTAGCACCCGCATGCTGATGGCAAAGTATTGGGAGAAACGCAAGAACCTGGTCATAGTATTCCTGGATATAGAAAAGGCCTATGATAGTGTTATAAGAAATAAGATCTGGAGTGCCTGAGGAAAAGAAATGTTCCTGAAGAACTGGTAAGGAAAATTCAGATGTTGTACAAAGACTCTACTAGCTGTGTACAAATTGGGGAAGGTAGATCATCATGGTTTGAGACCAAGAATGGAGTTCAGCAAGGAAGTGCACTGTCCCCACGGCTGTTCATCACTGTTGTGGACAATATAATGAAGAACGTAAAGGGAAAGATAGGTGAACTGAATGCAGTGGCCTTTGCTGATGATATCATGATTTGGGGTGAAACAGAAGAGGAAGTACAGACTAGACTCAACGTATGGAAATCCCAGTTCCAGGAATATAACCTCAACATCAGCGAGGCCAAGACAGTGGTGATGGCAGTCAACAGAGAAGGGCGTCCAGCAAGTGTAAAACTAGGAGACCACCAGCTAGAGTGTGTGGATAGTTTTCTTTACCTTGAAAGTGTAATCTCCAGTGATAATTTGGTCACAAAGGAAAATACAAACAGAGTGGAAAAGGGATCAGAATTCTACCAACAAGTATAAAAACACTTTTACGGGATGACATGATTCCAAAACTGGCCAAAATGATGATGTTTAACAGCTATTTCATACCAATATTGACCTATGGTATTGAAGCATGTACCCTTGCAAAAAGAGATTCATCAAGACTGCAAGCATCAGAGATGAAATTTCTTAGATCCACCATCCAGGAGACCAAGATGGACAAGTTAAGAAATGAGGAGGTGAGGAAAGAAGCCGGAATAAAGACATTCTTATTAGACTGAATCAGCACATCCAGATTATGGTGGCACGGGCTTGTGATGAGGATGGAGCCTACAGGAACAGCTAGAATAAATTTGGAAAGAGAGGTTGAGGGGAAAAGACCCGCAGGAAGACCTAAAACCCGATGGATGGACATGATCAAGGTTGATCTAGTTACCAGAGGATGGACAGTGGATGATGTTCTCCATGACAAGTTGTATATGGGCAGGAAGAACTGGAAGAGGCTCATTAATAGTACCCGGGAAACTGGAACTGTACAATGATGATGAGGTTCTTCAGTTTCAGCTGGTACCAAATTTGTCAGAATTAAAACAAAATTACACTTGTCTGAACAAAGCAAACATGTCCTTGCTCCTGTGCTTGGTGCAGCGGTAAGTACACAAATGAGTAGGCTAAGAACAGAAACTGACGACCACTGTAGGTGTACATCGTTATCACTCACAATTTATCAGACCCCACATTTGATATCCATTTTACCAGAGCTTGTGCTTGCTGAAATTATGGTGACAAAGGAAATAATTTCTTACAATGTTATAGAGTATTCACATTATAATTAGGTATTTGGTATATGCCAATGTAATGTGCAATTGTGTCTAATTGTATGTGACAACTTTAAATGATGTTCAAAACACGACGTAAGTCATGGACATTGGATTATTTTGAAGAGATGGCACCTGGCACAGTCCGCTATGTTCTTTGTTCAAAAGAAGTAAAATACATTGGCAGAAATACTTCTGGGAAAATGCAGCACTTAACAACACATTCTATCACTGAAGGAGAATCATCACAGAGAACACCTCCAGCTTGGTCTGCATCACAAGAAGCTACCCTGTCGACAACAATTGTGAGGTATCCATCTACACAAATTATACAGGGTTATTCAGCTAAGATGTCCGCCTCAAATAACTCTTAAACCTTTTAAGATACTGACATTCTGTTTCACTTTTCTTAATGGTATTAAGGGGCAGTTGAACATGCAGTACTTTTCCAGGCTTTTGACAATATCATCACACACATTTCCATATGAGAACATTACTTCACGCAATAACTGGTAATGATTGTCGTATTCTATGAACAGGACAGGCTGCGGATTTGGGTTCGAATATCAGATTGACCTTGATATAAAACACTTTCTGACACCATTAAATTCTTAGTCTAATTTATTTAAACAAACTATCAAATATACCCTTCCAATAATATTACATCACACTTGTAATTATTCTCTTCTCAATATTACTTTTAAATAACCAGTTTATCAGTCTCTGACTTCCTTGGAAAATACACACACTTCTATGATTCACTTTACAACATTTATAAAATCCTTCAGTCTTTAAAGTTTCTTAACTAGTTGATACTTATCTCGGGTTATGGAGCTTCTTTCTTCTTGCTTCTCTCTTGAATCCTCGTTGTGGTGTTCCTATGAATCCTCCCTGATGGTTTCCAGACTCGAACACAGAACTCTAAGGTGAATGCTAACTGAAGCTACAGTCTCCTTCGAACACTCAGTGAGTTCTCTACGTACTGACTCTGTACTTTACCCTGTGGGATAATGCTAACGAGTACTACTGCTTGACAGTCTTAATTGCTGCCTAATTTGAATAACTTCTTATAGTGCTGTCTTCACTAACTGATGGCAGGCTCAACTACTGCCTAATCTGATTAACTCCATATACTGCTATCTTCACTGACTTTATTCTGCCAAGTGATCTAGTGTCCGTCCCTTCCCAAGAGAATGTTCCTTTCCAATGTTAATAGAATACCTGCCTGAATGACACCAGAATTACTACCGACAGAATGACCACAGAATCACACAGAATGGCCAAGAATGACAGAATGACCACAGAATCACACAATGATGCAGAATAACCGAATGACCAAGAGGCTCCCTTGTCACTCCCCTTTATCATTTCTCTGAGCTTCTGAAACAAGTCATCCCCTACTACTATGTTCTCTCACATTACTGATCTGTTAGTTTCCTATTGGTTACTTCAAGTGTGGTCCCACCCGTCTCATGGATGTCAATGTGACTGGTGACCTTCCAGAGATTCTTTCTAGAAAGAATTATTGCACCACAGCATGCTTTCTTATTTTTACAGGGCACCTTGCTACGTGACCAACAACAGGTTTGCTTTTCCTGGTCCACCCTCTAAAAGCTTCTAACTATGACCTTGTAGTCGGTTTATTTGTTTCTCTGACCAATGTTCTGATTGCACAAGTTTGCCTCATTCTCAGCTCACTGAAATGTTCCAAGTTCAAATCAAAAATCTCTTTATTTGCAAATGAGGTGTTTACCTCGGTGGCAAATGGTACACTAAAATACATTACTGTCAAGCACTAAATATCAAATTAACAAGAGAAGAAAATTTTCCTATAATATAATATTATACAATTTACGCTAACAATGTTTCCTATTAAACACACAGCTCATCCTTAATAAATTTATATTGTGTACAAAATTCTGCTTATAATATCTCCTGTACTACTTACAAATATAGTCAACTGATATACACTATGTGGAATTACTTCAAATGATACTATACAACTGGTATAAGATTAATATTTACATTGCATTTTTTTTTACCCGTTCTGGATCTTAAGTAGAATAACGACCTGCTGCGTCTTAACCAGAGCCCCTTTTGCCACCACTTTTCAGAGTTCCTGAAGGGCCTTCACAGCTACCGTAGCGGTCCCAGGGCCCTCGAAGTCCCCACTGTACTTCACCCCTACAGGCAGTCCCCTACTTTGGCTGTCCAAACTCCTTAGACCAGGGGATGGAATTAATTTATTCACACACATTTTTTTATTTACAATAACCTGCACTGGTCGAATGCCCTCTAACACTTCATTTATTTTCTCTGTTGCTGTTTATTCTCTTCTTGAATATCTGTACAGATTTTGGAAAAGGATCAAACACTACCCCTGGTAAACTGTTCCACTCCTTCACACCCTTCCCAATGAATGAAAATTTACCCCAATCGCTTCTGCTAAAATTCCTTCTAATTTTATATTTGTAGTCAGTCCTGCCGATATAATTATTTTCCAACTGAAGCCTCTCAAGGATATCTCCCCATGCTTCTTCTCCTGTATAGGCTCTATATAATCCTATAAGTCTAGTTTTCTCCCTTCTCTTACTTAAAGTTTCCCACCCAAGTTCCTTTAACATTTCTGATACACTACTCTTTCTCCTGAAATCCCCTGTTACAAATCTTACTGCTTTCCTCTGTACACTATCTATTTCTTTTATTAGGTATTCTTGGTGAGGATCCCAAACACTGTTTGCATATTCCAATAATGGACGAACCATACTCAAGTAACTTTTTTCTTTTAATTCTTTGTTGCATCCTTTAAGTAGCCTCATTATGACATGTAACGATCTGTATGCTTTCCCAACAATGTCATCAATATGACCCTTCCAGTGCAAATTACTTTCAAATCTCACACCTAAGTATTTGCACTTGCCATCTTTTGGGATAACTACCTCATTCAAAGTATATTCAAATTCAGTTTTAAAGCTCCTGTTTGTAAAAGTTGTAACAGTTGATTTGCCTCCATTAACCTTCATATTATTTTCTTCAACCCATTGTTGGATACTTTCAAGATCCCTTTGTAATTCTGAACAATCCTCAGTGTTGTTTATTTCCCTATAAACAATTATGTCATCTGCATACAATCTTATTTTTGATGTTATATTGTTCCCTAAATCATTTGCGTATATTAAGAAAAGTAACGGACCGATTATACTACCCTGTGCAATTCTCTTCCAAACTTTCTCTTCCTGAGATACATTATTTCCTACTTTGACTTTCTGAACCCTTGAATTTAGAAATATTTTTATCCAACGTGTAACCCTTACGTCCAATCCTATTCCCTCCAATTTCTTTAATAATATTCCATGTTCCACTCTATCAAAGGCTTTGGAAAGATTTATGGCTATGCAATCTAACTGACCTCCTGAATCCAACTGATCTGATATGTCCTGCTGAAATCCCACCAGTTGTGCCTTACAAGAAAATTTCTTTCTAAATCCATACTGGCTCCTCATGAACCAATTTTTATCATCACATATCCCTCTGATGTACTTCGATATTAAACTCTCCAGTATTTTACAAACTATACTGGTCAGGCTGATTGGTCTGTAGTTCTCTGGTTTCCTTTTATTACCCATTCCTTTATAAAATGGTATTATTATAGATTCCTTCCATTCCTTTGGTATTACACTATTATTTATGACATAGTCAAAGAGAAATTTTAAATAAGGCACTATGTACCACCCCATTGTCTTTAATACCTCCCCAGTAATTTGATCACTTCCTGCTGCTTTTCCTTGCTGAAGCAGTTGGATTTCTCTGAAAATATCTTCGTTTGTGAATGAGAAGCTTCTTGTTTCCCTCTGTCTCTCTCCCTCTCTATCTTCTGTTTCGGTTTCCAACTCTTGACAATCATCTACTGAATCTCTAAATTCCCTACTAAATAGGTTTGCTTTCTCAGTATCTGTTAAATAGTGTTCACCTCCTTCTCCCACCATTGTAGGAATTTGGATTCCTTTTCCTTTTCGATTCCTGATATATGAATACAGCTTTTTCCATTTCCCTTTGTGGTCACTACCCTCTTGAAGTAAGCCATTCATATAATTCTTTTTTGCTTCCTTTTTCACTCTATTCAGTTCCCTCATTAGCTGTTTTCTAGTTTCTCTACTCTCCCTACCCTCTTTGATTTTCCTGTTTACTATTCTACATTTTCTTTTTAATCTTCTTATTTCTCTTGTATAATAAGCAGGGTCTGAGGTCATTTTACCCTTCTTAACAGGTACAAATCTCTTCTCTCCTTCCCAAATGATTCCTTTACATTTAGCCCAAAGTGTATCCACGTTACTCCCTTCACTTATCCAACAACTGAATTGTGATTTAGGGTAAGTCCCAAATTCATCAACTTTAGTTTTTCTGTACAATTTCTTGTCTTGTGTAACTCTCTTATTTAGCCTTTTTGGTACCAGTCCTACATCCATTATTACAGCCTTATGGTCTCCTATTCCTTCAATTACCTCAGTTTTATCAACAATTTCCCATGGTTTAACCAAGAATACATCTAGTAAGTTATTGAGACGAGTCGGTTCTTGTACTATTTGTGTAAATCCTCCCTCCCAAATTAACTTATTTGCCAGTTTCTGTTCATGGGCTTCACTTGCAGCTCCATTCCATTCTACTTCAGGCAAATTTAGATCTCCCCCAATTATTACCATATCATTATTATTGTTTTTACGAGTATAATCTATTATTTTCTCAAAGATTTCCATGTCTCTTTCCTCTCTTCCAGGCCTGTATGTTCCTATAATTCCCACCTCCTTCATATTATCACAAACTAATTTTATCCCTAATATTTCATCCCTTGCATCGGTAAACCATTCTTGTGAACAGTAAGTTTCCTTCACCAGAATAAACACTTCCCTCCCTTTTTATCTCCTCGGTCTCTACGATAGACTGTGTACCCTTCTGGAAATACTTCTCTATTATCCACCCCTTCTTTCAACCACGATTCCACTCCTATCACCACATCAGTCTCATAAGATTCCATCAATGTACCGAATTTTAATTGTTTATTTACTACACTTTGACTGTTTACCAAGAGCAATCTCAGACCCCCTTCCTCCCTAAAACTTGACTGTTGCAATTGGGTAACTTGAAATCCCTTACTATCCTGAGTTTCATATTTGGTGATAGCCAGGTGAGGGGAATTGCGGAGAAAATGAACAATAAAGATATTGCAGCATCGGCTGTCATCTATCCAGGGGCCCCAATGACGAAGGTATTGGAAAACACGGAGCAGGCGGCAAGAAATCTCGGAAGTCGTGATGCAGTAGTGATCATCGGCGGGACGAACGACGTAGCTCACAACGACGCTAAGAATGTCATTTCTGAACTTAAATATACACTAGGTAAGCTGACTCACACTAACATCTTTGTAGTGAACGTGCCCCACAGGCATGATTTGATTAGAGACTCGTGTGTGGACATTGAAGTGGACAAAGTTAATACAGATATGGTTAAAATTTGTAAACATTTTCGTAATACACAGGTAATTGATAGCAGCAGTTTCGAGAGACACTGTTACACAAAGCATGGCCTTCATCTAAACAATTCAGGTAAACGAAAGATAGCAAATATTGTTCTAGATTTCATTAATCTTAAGATAAGTACTGTAAAAAAGGCAACTCCCTTGAGTTATAATGCTGACCAGGAAAACTAGTAGAAAGAGCCAGCCGTACTTCAAGCTGGCTCAGCCAACTAGAAAATGAAACTCAGGAAGGCAGGGAATTTCAAGTTAACCAATTGCAACAGTCAAGTTTTAGGGAGGAAGGGGGTCTGAGATTGCTCTTGGTAAACTGTCAGAGTGTAGTAAATAAACAATTAAAATTCGGTACATTGATGGAATCTTATGGGACTGATGTGGTGATAGGAGTGGAATCGTGGTTGAGAGAAGAGGTGGGTAACAGAGAAGTATTTCCAGAAGGGTACACAGTCTATCGTAGAGACCGAGGAGATAAAAAGGGAGGGGGGTTGTTTATTCTGGTGAAGGAAACTTATTGTTCACATGAATGGTTTACCGATGAAAGGGATGAAATATTAGGGATAAAATTAATTTGTGATAATATAATGGAGGTGGGAATTATAGGAACATACAGGCCAGGAAGAGAGGAAAGGGACGTGGAAATATTTGAGAAAATAATAGATTATACTCATAAAAACAATAATAATGATGTGGTAATAATTGGGGGAGATCTAAACTTGCCTGAAGTTGAATGGAATGGAGATACAAGTGAAGCCCATGAACAGAAACTGGCAAATAAGTTAATCTGGGAGGGAGGATTTACACAAGTAGTTTAAGAACCAACTCGTCTCAATAACTTACTAGATGTATTCTTGGTTAAACCATGGGAAATTGTTGATAAAACTGAGGTAATTGAAGGAATAGGTGACCATAAGGCTGTAATAATGGATGTAGGACTGGTACCAAAAAGGCTTAATAAGAGGGTCACACAAGACAAGAAATTGTACAGAAAAATTAAAGTTGATGAATTTGGGACTTACCTTAAATCACAATTCAGTTGTTGGATAAGTGAAGGGAGTAATGTGGATACACTTTGGGCTAAATTCAAAGGAATCATTTGGGAAGGAGGGAAGAGATTTGTACCTGTTAAGAAGGGTAAAATGACCTCAGACCCTGTTTATTATACAAGGGAAATAAGAAAATTAAAAAGAAAATGTAGAATAGTAAACAGGAAAATCAAGGAAGGTAGGAAGATTAGAGAAACTAGAAAACAGCTAATGAGGGAACTGAATAGAGTGAAAAAGGAAGTAAAAGAGAATTATATGAATGGCATTCTTCAAGAGCGTAATGACCACAAAGGGAAATGGAAAAAGCTGTATTCATATATCAGGAATCAAAAAGGAAAAAGAATCCAAATTCCTACAATGGTGGGAGAAGGGGCTGAACACTATTTAACAGATACTGAGAAAGCAAACCTCTTTAGTAAGGAATTCAGATATTCAGTAGATGATTGTCAGGAGTTGGAAACCGAAACAGAAGATACAGAAGGAGAGACACAGAGGGAAACAAGAAGCTTCTCATTCACAAATGAAGATATTTTCAGAGAAATCCAACTGCTTCAGCAAGGAAAAGCAGCAGGAAGTGATCAAATTACTGGGGAGGTGTTAAAGACAATGGGGTGGTACATAGTGCCTTATTTAAAATTTCTCTTTGACTATGTCATAAATAATAGTGTAATACCAAAGGAATGGAAGGAATCTATAATAATACCAATTTATAAAGGAAAGGGTGATAAAAGGAAACCGGAAAACTACAGACCAATCAGCCTGACCAGTATAGTTTGTAAAATACTGGAGAGTTTAATATCAAAGTACATCAGAGGGATATGTGATGATAAAAATTGGTTCATGAGGAGCCAGTATGGATTTAGAAAGAAATTTTCTTGTAAGGCACAACTGGTGGGATTTCAGCAGGACATATCAGATCAATTGGATTCAGGAGGCCAGTTAGATTGCATAGCCATAGATCTTTCCAAAGCCTTTGATAGAGTGGAACATGGAATATTATTAAAGAAATTGGAGGGAATAGGACTGGACGTAAGGGTTACACGTTGGGTGAAAACATTTCTAAATTCAAGGGTTCAGAAAGTCAAAGTAGGAAATAACGTATCGCAGGAAGAGAAAGTTTGGAAGGGAATTGCACAGGGTAGTATAATCGGTCCGTTACTTTTCTTAATATACGTAAATGATTTAGGGAATAATATAACATCAAAAATACGGTTGTATGCAGATGACATAATTGTTTATAGGGAAATAAATACCGTTGAGGATTGTTCAGAATTACAAAGGGACCTTGAGAGTATCCAACAATGGGTTGAAGAGAATAATATGAAGGTTAATGGAGGCAATCAACTGTTACAACATTTACAAACAGGAGTTATAAAACTGAATTTGAATATACTTTGGATGGGGTAGTTATCCCAAAAGATGGCAAGTGCAAATACTTAGGTGTAAAATTTGAAAGTAATTTGCACTGGAAGGGTCATGTGGATGACATTGTTGGGAAAGCATACAGATCATTACATGTCATAATGAGGCTACTTAAAGGATGCAACAAAGAATTAAAAGAGAAAAGTTACCTAAGTATGGTTCGTCCATTATTGGAATATGCAAACAGTGTTTGGGATCCTCACCAAGAATACCTAATAAAAGAAATATACAGTGTGCAGAGGAAAGCAGCAAGGTTTGTAACAGGGGATTTCAGGAGAAAGAGTAGTGTATCAGAAATGTTAAAGGAACTAGGGTGGGAAACTTTAAGTAAGAGAAGGGAGAAAACTAGACTTATAGGGTTATATAGAGCCTATACAGGAGAAGCAGCATGGGGAGATATCCGTGAGAGACTTCAGTTGGAAAATAATTATATCGGCAGGACTGACCACAAATGTAAAATTAGAAGAAATTTTAGTAGAAGCGATTGGGGTAAATTTTCATTCATTGGGAAGGGTGTAAAAGAGTGGAACAGTTTACCAGGGGTAGTGTTTGATCCTTTTCCAAAATCTGTACAGATATTCAAGAAGAGAATAAACAGCAACAGAGAAAATAAATTAAATGTTAGAGGGCATTCAACCAGTGCAGGTTAATGTAAATAATAAATGTGTGTGAATAAATTAATTCCATCCCCTAGTCTAAGGAGTTTGGACAGCCAAAGTAGCGGACTGCCTGTAGGGGTGAAGTACAGTGGGGACTTCGAGGGCCCTGGGACCGCTACGGTAGCTGTGAAGGCCCTTCAGGAACTCTGAAAAGTGGTGGCAAAAGGGGCTCTGGTTAAGACGCAGCAGGTCGTTATGCTACTTAGGTTCCAGAATGGGTAAAGGAAAAAAGAAAAAAGTAAATAAATGCAATGTAAATTTTAATCTTATACCAGTTGTACAGTATCATTTGAAGTAATTCCACATAAAGTATATCAGTTGACTATATTTCTAAGTAGTACAGGAGATATTATTAGTAGAATTTTGTAAACAATATAAATTTACTAAGGATGAGCTGTGTGTTTAATAGAAAAAATTGTTAGCGTAAATTGTATAATATTGTATTATAGGAAAATTTTGTTCTCTTGTTAATTTAATATTTAGTGCTTGACAATAATGTATTTTAGTGTACCATTTGCCACCGAGGGTAGGCACCTCATTTGCAAATAAAGAGATTTTGATTTTGATTTGATTCTAGTTGACTGAGCCAGCTTGAAGTACAGCTGGCTCTTTCTACTAGTTTTCCTAGTCAGTATTATAACTCAAGGGAGTTGCCTGTTTTACAGCACATTTCTTAAGATTAATAAAATCTAGAACAATATTTGCTATCTTTCGTTTACCTGAATTGTTTAGATGGAGGCCATGTTTTGTATAACAGTATCTCTCAAATTGCTGCATTCAATAACCTGAGTATTCCGAAAATGTTTACAAATTTTAACAATATCTGTATTGACCTTGCCCACTTCAATGTTCACACACGAGTCTCTACTCAAATCATGCCTGTGGGGCACGTTCACTACAAAAACGTTAGTGTGGGTCAGCTTCCCTAGTGTATGTTTAAGTTGTGATCTTACATTCTTGGCGTCGTCGTGCGCTACGTCGTTCGTCCCACCGATGATAAGCACTGAATCGTCGCTCCCGAAGTTCCTAGTTGCTGCTTCTACGTTTTCCAGAACACTGCTGATAGAAGCTCCTGGATATATTTCTCTGGTTGCTGCTATATTCTCGACGTTAATCACTCCCGCAATTACCCTTCCTTGACTATCACCAAACACAGCTACCTTCGCTGATTTAGGCCTAACTGGGTCTTGAATCTGAATTCTAGGCCTAAATTTTAAACTCGGCACGGCAACGGCAACGGCAGCGGATCGCGATGATTTGGTTTCACGCGCGCGATCACTTTCTTCCAGAATTAAATTATTTAGGGCAGAAAACCTATTTCTGATGTTTATTTCCGGAAATTCAGTAGTAGATTTCTTTTTAGCCGGCCATCCACGAACTACTTGACACCACGTGCTCGAGTTTGTTACTTGTACCGGTATATCACTCGAAGAATGGTCAGTCCCAAATTCTAGCGATCGCAGTCTTTCTTTTAATTCTTGATTTTCAACTTTTTTTTGCTAGTTGTTTTACGTCGCACCGACACAGATAGGTCTTACGGCGACGATGGGATAGGAAAGGGCTAGGAGTGGGAAGGAAACGGCCGTGGCCTTAATTAAGGTACAGCCCCAGCATTTGCCTGGTGTGAAAATGGGAAACCACGGAAAACCATTTTCAGGGCTGCCGACAGTGGGGTTCGAACCTACTATCTCCCGATTACTGGATACTGACCGCACTTAAGCGACTGCAGCTATCGAGTCTCACTGTCCTTTTTTAGAATGTTTATAATTTCTAATGCACTTTTATATTCCCCATCGACTGTTTTCAGTGCTTCGTCAACGCCGTCCCCAACAACAACATTCCGAACACACTGCTCACAAATCCAGTCAACATTTTCATTAGTTTTTACGTCTCTAGGGCAATTTCTGCACTTATAATGCCACCATCGATCACATGAATCACACAACATTCCTTTTTTCACTAATCTTCGACATTTTTCGCACTTTTAGTCACATTTTACGGTTAATTTACTCGGAGAATAAAACACTACGTCGTCATTACCGGGCGCCATTTTGAAAAAAAGTTGAGACTAGCTTTAAGAAATGCTTTTAATCATAGTTGCAATTCTGCACTTATTCACTGCACTGATATTCGGGTATAGTGCGCATTGGTATCACCTAAATATCACTATAAAATTTGTCACAAATGGAACATAATAATTACTTTTACACATATCAAGTGAAAAATCCCTGGCAAATTAAGGAATATATGTTTTTTTTGGAGAATATTAATACGTACTTTACCACTTTACAAGTACATTTGGTGTTGCGCTCACAGTGACACACGTATGTCTTTTGTCTTACACTTTGAACAATTTCGTGTGTGATATCTGTGTTCACTGCAGTTCTTTGCTTCCGTTTCATTCTTCACCTGTCAATGACATCATTTCATGAATTGTATCGCGATATGCAATATTTAATAGGCGACAAAATGGTATGGCCAATGTACATAAGAAAAATTCAGTGGACTAGTGATTTATTGGTCCAGGGATCGAGCTACTTTCGTTCGAACAGAAATAAAAATATTTATTGGTCCAGTGATCATGCTATTTTTCTTTTAACCTCCATTTTGCTGTTTGTACTGGCCAAAGATAATGGGAATCTACAGACATAGCACTCCCATTCCACGGTGCTAGCCCTGGACCTGAAGAAAGTAACAAAAGACGGCACCAGCAGCGTAGTACGACAAAAACCAGTCCTGTCTACAAGCCTTAAGTATGTTTTCATATTTCTCAAATAACGACGGTATTTCTTAATTTGCCAGGGATTTTTCACTTGATATGTGTAAAAGCAATTATTATGTTCCATTTGTGACAAATTTTATAGTGATATTTGGGTGATACCTTTGCGCATCATACCCCTGATATTCTATTACACTTACTCATTCACTTCCACTGTTTCTTGCTGTATCTTCCTTTTATATATTACACTTAAACTACTCATGAGTATTAGGGACTTCTGACTGGGAGGTCACGGATCGAATCTCGTTCGATGCGCTCGCCCCATAATTTCCCACGGAAGGACGTGTTGCGAATCGGTGCTCGCGACACCTCCCCATCCAGGTAAAGAAGTGAATCGCGACTCACGTTGTGATCACTTCAGTCAGTCCCTTCTCTTTGACCTTTTTATACTCTGACCTTTATACTCTGGCTTTGTCTTTGTTCCTCTGGCTACGGGATGTTTGTACTTTTTCTTTATCCTCCTCTATCTCTGAAATGCCTGATTCTGATTCTAGGTTATGAATACTAGGCCTAGTGCCAATTACTCTAGGTCTCTCAAAATGCACTACTATGTCATCGTCTGATGACTTCGCCTTTACTCGACTTGCATTAATTATCTTTTGCTTGATGCAAATTTTCATATAGCACCCAGTAGCTGAATCCCAATATTTCTTTTTACATATGCTAACAAGACATGGATTACAACATTTACAACACATTAATATGGCAAGTATGGCTACAATAGTCCATACGATTATTTTATAGACGTTAAAATTGGCTTTTCTTTATCAATAATTAAGTTCTCGACTTCCTCTACTTTCTTGCCTGCGTGTTTAAAGTCCTCAACATGTGTTAACAAACTGTGCAAGGGGGCTTCATTTAAATTTATTACATCTCCTAATTTTAAATCACTGTTCAAATGTACACAACAATCATATTCTAACAAGACATCTGGTATTAGATCTTTCCTGTCAGCGGTATTAACTTTTCTGTGGACCGTATTTTACACTTTGGTCCATACACTGTACAATATTCATAAAATGTAATTATCCCTGAATTATTTAAAGTCACCTCAGTGGTGTCCTTACACACTACAGTTATTTTTGTTGGTTCTGGTGCTAGATACACATATTTATTTTCTTTAATGAACAACCATGTTAATTGTGCAATGTGAGTGAGATCTTTTGCACAGTTTTTAGGTACAGTATTTATCCCTTTTAATAGAGTAACTATACAGTCTTTGTCTACCTGTATTATCTTTAGTGGAAAGTCTGATTTGCATACCCTACATTCCTCGTTAATTTCTTTACATTTTCTTATTTGCTTATCAGTTAAGTATGCATACAATTGCTTTTCAGCATCAATTATAATAAAATCTTTCTCTGCTCTAATGTGTACAAATTCTCCTATGTTATTTTGCACTGGTGTTGGGAAAGGAAGTATTTCATACAATTTATAAGTCTTTTTGTCACTAAAAGGCATCATTATTACATATGGTAGCATATTCTTATTAATAACTGCATTTACACTTACAATCTTATAGCTTAAATGTTCTTGAGTCGTTCCCAGCTCAAATGTTAAGGTCATACTGTGTGGAAATTGATCCCTTGATTTTCTATAGGCTCTTATAATTTCTGTGGGGCTTAAGATTTGCACATGTATAATTCCTAATTGTGCATACATTATCCCTGATGCTATTACCTTATATTGATCATACAACTGTGACATCAGATCCTCAATTTCAAACAGCTGCCTATTGACCGCAATTTCTATATCCATTTGTATAAATACTTGTTTTAACTGACCTGTTTCATTTTTAAGAAATTCTTTTATTTGTTCTAAGTTTTTATTCAAGTGTAACTCATTAGCTGTTACATCATATAAAGAACTATTGACCGATTGTAGAGTTGACTTAACAACGGTTAACTGTTCCTTCGTGATTTTGATCATTGACATCTGCTCTTTCTCTAACTCTGAAATTTTATTTTGATAGTATTCGGAGTTGTTTTCATCTAATGTGCCAAATAATGTTTTAGATATCGTTCCTATAAAATTGAAAATTGCTCTCTTTTTGCGTTTACCCTTTTCTTTAGTAAATTGCTTTGTAGTTTCTTTTAATTCTTGAATCTTTTGCAATCGGCTTGCTTCTAGCTGTATTTCGTGTCGACAAGTGTGATTTAATTCTTGCTGTAATTGATAGCACAATGTTTGGGTCTTTTGCATATTTTTCTGTATAACAACGTATGCATCATTTAATTTACTCAAATTTACATAAGTGATTAATTTCCACTCTATGGAATATAATTGCATTTCCCCTTGATTCTTAAAATAAACACCTGGTGTTTTCTCATAAGGCATAATCTGAAAATCTAACGCCTCTCCCATAAAATTTAACATGCATATTAAAGCTAGAGTATAGACTTTCGTTCTGCGATTCTCCATATCATTTGTCGTATGACCTGCAAAGAAAACAAAAAGTCACTATACTTTTGCAGGTGTAATATTCTTGTGTTAGTTTATCTTATTCTACTGATTCAGGTTTTTCATTACATCTACATTCTACATTACAATCACTATGTATGTAAGGGTTTGTTATTAATTCGTGTTGCCTTCAAATACAGGGTCACTTATATATTAAGTGCAGGACTCAGCTTTTCCAGCGCTGTTGTCCTTTTGTGAGGTTGACATCTAGACTGTGGCCTCGCTATCTCACAGTCTTTTCGTGACGGGTACTAAGGATATATATGTACAGGTATTCCCGTACCAAAATTCCTTGGCTTCAATATCCCCAGGTTAAATTTCTAATTTCTCTTCAAAAATTTTGCATGCAGTTTGGCACGGTATCTCTACTAACCACACCAGCAACTATCGATAGTTCTAAAAAGCCGTTGGGATGGTGAAGAGCGCAAGACCATCATGGCCGAAATGAAGCCAATCCTTTCTCACACTCAAATATACAATTTTAATCTGTTCCTATGCACCTTCATTAATTTTCCCTTTCTGTTAGTTTTTAGAAGACAGTTCACGCCATCAATTCGTTCTATCTCATAGGGGCCTCTAAACGGAGGTTCTAGCTTTCGAGACCTACCCCGTCTCAGGGTTTCATCCCTTAACAATACTTTATCTCTTACCTGTAAGGTTGGGTCGTGCTGTCGTTTGACATCTCTCTCTTTTTCTTTCTCTTTATTCTGTATTAGTGTTTTTGAGCAATCTCATGGTTTTCTTGTAGTCGGCGAGTTAAGTCCTCGACTACATTTTGATACTCATTATAGGAGGTCTCGGGTTTCCTTTGGAGGACTCCCGGAATATTCGCCTTTCTTCCGAATATTAATTCATAGGGCATAAATCCTGTATTACTGTGTTTTGAGGTATTGTACACGAATGTGGCTGTGGGTAATTATTCATCCCAATTGTTCTGATCTTTGCAAATATAGTGACGCAAATACTCGGTGGGCACTCTGTGTGCTCTCTCTATACTACCATTACTTTGTGGCCGAAATGCACTTGTGTGTACCTTTTGAATTCGTAAAATTTTGCACAGCCTTTTAAAAGTCTGACTCATGAAATTACTCCCCATGTCAGTCAAAATTGAGCTCGGTATCCCAAATACACTAATAATGTTCATTACCAATGCCTTCGCTGCAGTATTAGCTTCCTGATTAACCATTGGTACTGCGACTAAATACTTGGACAATTGGTCCTGGCAAGTAAGTATGAACTTATGCTGTCTTTCTGTAACTGGTAGGGTACCTAAGACGTCCAATGATATCTTTTTGAAAACAGTATTTGGAGTATCCGTTAATACTAAGGGTGTTCTGATTTCCAGACCTGTTATTTTATTTCTCTGACATGAAGGACAGGAGCGTATAAAGGCTTCCACATCCTTCTTCATGTTTGGCCACTGAACAACGTCTTTTATTCGCGCTAATGTTCTTGTGATCCCCTGATGTCCACCTACAAGGGACGTGTGGGCATCACGTAGTATTGCTAACTTTTCTTCCTCAGTCAAATCTTTACGCTCATTAACAGGTGATTCTTCTTCTTCCTTGGACTCATTCTCCTCTGCTTTTGTGTCCTCGGAGTTAGAGTCTTTGGTTTGTACCTTCCCTCCTGACCTCTCTGCTTCCGCATCCATGAGATCATTCCGCTCATTTTTTACTCTTTCGGTTTCACCTGTCTCAGCAGTTCCTTAGGATATGATTCCCTCTGAATTCACTACTTGTACCGCTTTTTCAGGCACAACGGGAATTCTGCTTAATGCATCAGCATTCTTATTTGTTTTACCCATCTTGTATACTATTGTGAAATCATATTCAGCTAACTTTTGCCTGAACTTTATTAACCTGGATGACAGATCTTGAACATTGAATACCCACTTCAGTGGCTTATGAGCTGTCATTACTGGGAAATGTTGCCCGAATAGGTATGATCTAAAGTACTTTGCTCCCCATACAATTGCAAGTAATTCTTTCTCTGTAACTGAGTAGTTTTTCTCTGCCTTATTAAGAGTTCTACTCACATACGCCACTGGTAAATCTTTCCCTAATTCTCCCTGTGATAAAACAGCTCCGAGAGCTTCACCACTTGCATCCGTAGTTAGGATGAATAGCTTTTCGAAGTCTGGATATTGTAATATGGGCTTTTCGGTCAACTTTTGTTTCAAGATGTTGAAAGCCATCTTCTGTTTGTCTGTCCATACATAAGGGACATTGTTCTTCAGGAGTTCATATAGAGGTTTTGCGATCTTGTTATACTCAGGTATGAATCTCCTATAATACCCGCTCAAGCCTAAAAATCCCTTTAATTGTTTGGTGATTGTAGGCCTTGGAAAATTTCTCACTGCCTCAACCTTTCGTTCATCCGGTTGCACCCCGTTCTCGGTAATCACGTGGCCTAGAAATGCCACTTCTGTTCGCAGGAATTCGCACTTATCTGGCTGTAATTTTAGCCGGTGTTCTCTGAGCCTCTGGAACACTTCCCGCAATTTCTGATTATGGTCCTCGATTGAATTCCCATAAATTAAAATATCATCCATATAAATCAAACATTTTACACCGTTTAGGCCTGACATCGCTGTCATTGTTCCGTCGGACCCGAAAATCTACCCGATATAACGGAATTCGTAAGTTAGTTACACAGGTGATGACTTTTATTATTTTCCACAAACTTATAACTTTATTTTCATCGTTATTTCTCGTACAAAAACAAAAAACTGTTCTCCAAACCAAAGAGTACAAAATCTGGTGGATGCATTCCATTTAGTCTCTGGATGTAACCTTTTGGTTTTCTTTATTCCCCTGTTAACAGAAAACCAAAATGAACCAATAAAATAATCTGACAGTCATTTCACCTTCACAGTTTAACAAGACAAGAACTTATCACAAAACTTAAGTCCTATATCGTGCAGGGAGTTTCACCAAACGTCCACTTTTCGTTTTCACTTCATCTTTTACAGCAGAAATAACACTTTCTTGCTCATTATCTCCATCATCTTCCAAGTGTAAGGTATCCTGCGATGAAGTAATCTCCAGTGGGTACAAACGTTGAATGGGCCTGATGATGTCCCGTCCAGCAGTCTGCACTCGAACCACTCTTGTGTTACCATCTTTACCAGGAAACATCTCAATCACTTTACCCAAAGGCCAATCGAGTCTTTTCCTTTGATCAGAGCCTACTAACACAATGTCTCCAATCTTTAGCATCCTTCGACACTTTCCTTTAACTTGCGGATGTACTAAAAGGCTCAGGTAATCATCACGGAACCTTTTCCTCAATTCCTCCCGTAAACGCTGCAGGTACTTGGCCCGTCTTCTGAGATCAGTCTTGTCAAGGCAATCCAGATCAGGGACTCCAATTGACCGGTTGTCCTGCAGGAACATTGCAGGAGTCAGTGGCACTAAGTCGCTTGGATCCTCAGACCGGTACGTCAAAGGCCTAGAATTTACCACAGACTCCACATCGCATAAGACAGTCAAAGCCTCTTCGTAGGTGAGAGAGGCTCTTCCCAATGTCCTCTTCAACAGCTTCTTGACCATTTGAATGATCCTCTCCCACCATCCACCCCACCAAGCAGCCGTGGGTGGAATGAATTTCCACTGGATCCTCCTTGAAGATGTTTCCTCTTCTATCTTATGCCAGTCCAAAGAGTCAAAGGAATTCACAGCTCCTGTGAAGTTGATCCCATTGTCACTGTATATAACTCTGGGTCGTCCCCGCCTTGCAATAAATCGTCTAAGTCCTTGAAGAAATGCTTCTGTGGAAAGGTTTAACACCAGATCAATATGTACAGCTCGATACACAGCACAAGTAAACAACAAAATCCAAGCTTTCTCTCCACCCCTTAAAATCAGCGGCCCAGCAAGATCAACCCCACTGACCTCGAAGACGGACGAATCTTTCACTCTATCTTCTGGCAATGGAGCAGGTTCTACATCAATTTTCTTTGACTCAAATCGTCGACATTTGACACATTTTGTGATCACCCTTCGTACTGTCTTCCGACCTCTTAAGATCCAGTATTCTTCCCTTAATATTCTAAGTAACACCCCAACACCCGCATGAGAATATTGTATGTGGTAGTCTCTGATTAGAATCTCTACAAGTTTGTGACTGGAAGGCAGAAGAATGGGATATCTAAAATTTTCCTCATCTTCTCTTTGAACAATTTTAGTCTTCAGTCTCAGAAGACCATCTTGGTCCACAAAGGTGCAAAGGGAGTTTAGTCGTCGTCTTTCAGTTTCTTCCAGAACCCCTGTCTGGACAAGACGCAGGAGCTTTCTCTCCGCCTGTGCTAGTTCTGAAGCAGAGAGATTACCCCCGCTTTCACAACTGCTACGTTTCAATGATTTTCCAACAAATCGCAGTATCCATCCTATGAGCCTGACAATTTGAAAAAACTTGGAAAATCTTCTTAAGTACCAGGCATCTCCATTCTCCGCTGAGGAATTGATCAGTGATGGAGATATTTTTCTTCTCTCTTGTTTGAGATGTCATCATCTACGTTGACTTCTGATGTCGGCCATTCCCATTCTGCCAATTTCAACCAGTGGGGCCCCTCCCACCATTTGGAGTCTATCAGGACTTCTACGGAACAGCCTCGAGAAGGAAGGTCAGCTGGATTCTGCTCCCCAGGAACATGCCTCCAGTCTTTTTGTCTCGTCAGAGATCTAATCTCCTTCACTCGATTGTTCACAAATACTCCCCACGACTCATCTCTCTTGATCCAATACAATGCCGCTGAAGAGTCCGTCCAATAAAACTCGGAGATGTTCAAGTTCAGACTTTCTCTGACCAAGTTTGCTAGTCGACTACCAATACAGCATGCCAGGAGCTCCAATCGCGGCATTGAAATTTCCTTCAGTGGTGAGACTCTTGTCTTTGCCATGACCAGCTGAACAGAAACAATCCCTTCAGTACCGGCACAGCTTCGTATGAAGACAGCTGCAGCATAAGCACTCCGACTGGCATCACAAAATGTATGTAAACTCCAGGTTTGTTCAGACCTGCTTACTACGAAATGTCTCGGTATTTTCACTTCAGAAAGTCGCCAAACTTCAGCTTCCCATTTTCTAAACTTCTTCTGTACATCCTCTGGCAATGGATCATCCCACCCCATCTTTGAATTCCAGCTATCCTGAATGAGAAGTTTAGGAAATAAGGTCAGAGGACATGAAAAACCAATGGGATCAAAAATCCTCTGAGCAGATGACAAGATTTTTCTTCGTGTAACACATTCAGTCTCATTTTGAGGCCTCGCATCACAGTACAATACATCTTCTTCCTTGTCCCATAATAATCCAAGAACAGGAGAAATCTTCTCAAATGTATTCTCTTTTCCCCTTGAGGTGTATTCCCAGCCACGTAGTTCAAATCTGGCTCCTGAAAGTAGTTTCATAGATTTCTCAACAAACTGGGTCGTATCCTCCTCTGAATGAAGGGATGTTACGCAGTTGTCGACATAGAATGAGCTTTTTAATAGTTGTGCTGTTTCTTGCAGTTCAGGAGGGCTGTTTTCTGTTGATCTCTATCAAGAACAGCACCCAACAAGAATGGACTACACTTGAGCCCAAATACAACTCGTCGATGTCGGAATATCTTGAATTTCTTCATGGAGGAATCCTCCCACCATAGGAATCTCAAGAAATCTCTGTCTGAAGGAGCAATAGAAATTTGCAGAAAGGCCCTTTTTATGTCCGAAATTACTCCAATTTCACGACGGCGAAACCTGATCAGAATAGGTGGAATTTGTTCCAGCAGATTTGGTCCTTTCTCCAGACACTCATTCAGAGATGGACTTTCCTTCCCCCTGCAAGAAGCATCAAATACGGGTCTTAACGGTGTGGTTGAATTTTCTTTGAATACACCTCTGTGAGGTAAATAGTGACATTTATTGTCAAGGTCTTGAAAGGGTACCTCTTCAATCACCCCTTCTTGAAGCCAATCCTGAAACACAACATTGTATTCCTGATACTTGTTGCTACTCAACAGTTTGTTAGTTGTCGTCCTGCACCTCTTCTCAGCAATTTCCAAATTGTCGCAGAGCTCCTCAGATACCTCATTCCATGGTAGATGGACTTCGTAACGGCCTTCCTCGTCGATTGAGACAGTCTTCTTAAAATGATCCAAGGTAGCCATTTCTATTTCTTTCTTCGATGTCTTCTCAGCAGGATCCCTAATTCCCAGGGTGTCCAACTTCCATAAATCAGTGATTGCAGTGTTCAAAGTCAACATCGACGATACCACCATACTGGATGAGTCTGAGAGACTGTTCAGAGATAGCCTCCCCATAACAACCCACCCAAGTCGAGTCTCAACAGCCACTGGTCCACATTCCATGTTTTTTATTCTTCCAGTGAGAAGTGTTCCGTAGGTGTCCGCTCCTAAAAGAAGTTCAATTTCAGGCGTCCCTTCTCCAGAATCAGAGAGAAAGATTCTATTTTTTTCGAGTTCTTTCATCCAAGGACCACTTTGGATTCTAGGGACAGTACCACAAATAATCGGTTGATCCAATACAGGGATCTTACATGTGTACCTGCCATCTAAACTGCTCAACTGTATTTGATAATTAAAATGTAGATACTCTTTTGATTCAGTTCCTCCAAACAGAGCATGAATCATGTTTTCAGATCCCGATGGTTCCAGTCCGATGGTATCTACCAGTTTCTTTAATATGTATGATCGTTGTGATCCACTATCTATGAGTGCTCTTACTACCCGATCCCCTTTTCTTCCTGTGATCTTCACCAACAAGGTCTGCAGAAGAACATCCTGACTACAGTTTTGGTTACCCAAGGTAGCACTGGCACCTTCCTTTTCATCTTGTGTTTCTTCCACATTTTCCTTGGAAATATTTGAAGGTAATGTTGGGCACATTAGAATAACATGTTTCTTTCCACAGAAGTGACACAGTACATTACCCTTACAGATCTTGGCAACATGACCAGGTTTCAAGCACTGGAAACAATACCCTGCTTTCATCAAAATATTCTTTCTTTCCACTAGAGTCATCTTCTGTGCCCTGAAGCACTCTTTGCTCTCATGAGATTTTCTGCAGAATACACATACATTTCCAAGATCTTTAATGTCTCCTGTGAACAGACTACTAGCAGTGGCCATGTTTTCCACTTCGTTTAACCTAGGTTTCTGCTTTATAGGCTTCTGATTTGCTGTATTAAATCCTCCTTGGGCAAGTGCTACCCTCTGTTCACCTTCCACTTCATTCTTGAGGAATACAATCAGTTGTGAGAGTTTGTCACAGTATAAATCCTCGGTAGAGTCACTAACAGGGTGATGGACAGAATTTCTAAGCCATATTCTCAGCAGGTCTTCTGGTAGAGATGACTCAACTAACGGAAACAGGAATGCTGCGTACTTATCAGCAGTCATGCCCAGAGATTCAAGGGATCGAAGGTGGGATTCTAAGCGATCATAGAGCTTTAGGAGAGTTAGTCTTTGTGTTGAAGAAACATTTTGAATCACAAGTCCAAGTAGTTCACGAACATAAAATTCTACGAGTAATTCTTCTTTTCCAAATCTACTTTTAAGGCACTGAACTGCACTATCATAATTTTTAGCTGTTGGAGGGAAACTAGTTACCACCTCCCTAGCTCTACTTCCTTCAACAGTACATTGGATCAAATATTGAAATTTATCTTCCTTTTCTATGTCTGAGTCGTCATGAATTCGACGAAACTGACTCCAAAACCCTAACCAGTCCCTAACCTCTCCGGAAAATTTTCGAAGTTCGATTTTCGGCTGTTTGAGCTTTTTCTGTGAGAAACCTACGAAACCATCACTCGATATTTGATTTCCTTCATTTGTACGTTGTGTTAATACAACACACTCCATTCTCTGACGAGCTTCATCTACTTTATCACGATATTCATTCACTTTGTCGTATTCATTTCTGTATCGTTCTTCGTCACTGTCGTCGAGAAGCACTTCTAATATTTTCTCATCGGCATCCTTGAGTTCATTTTCTAGTCGTTCTAGTTTAGTAAAATGCAATCTTACCTTGTTGGGGTCTTTTTCCGCCATCACCGCATCGTATGTTTTCGTGAACATTGCACGTATTGGTTTTCGCGATTTAGTCAACTTATCCATTTCAAATTACTGCTTTGTTCACGTCCAGTCACGGTCGCCACTAATGTTCCGTCGAACCCGAAAATCTACCCGATATAACGGAATTCGTCAGATAGTTACACAGGTGGTGATTTTATTATTTTCCACAAACTTATAATTTTTTTCATCGTTATTTCTCGTACAAAAACAAAAAAAACTGTTCTCCAAACTAAAGAGTACAAAATCTGGTGGGTGCATTCCATTTAGTCTCTGGATGTAACAGTCATCATGAGCCTCATAAAGGTACTAGGAGCATCTTTAAGCCCCATCAGCATACACAAATACTCGTATTGCCATCCTAAGGCTGAGAATGCCGTCTTCTCATGGTCCTCTGGCCTTATTACCACCTGATGGTACCCCGACGCTAGGTCCATAGTAGAGAAGTAATGTGCTTTCCCTAAAGCATCTAAGAGCTCTGATATGAGAGGTATTGGAAATACCGTTCCTATCGTCACCTCATTGAGCTTTCGAAAATCGATGCAAATGCGGTATTTTTGCTTTCCTGAAGCGTCCATTTTCTTTGGGACGATGAGTAACGGTGCGGACCATGGGCTGGTACTAGGCGCGATTATTTCGTCCGCTAGCATTTTGTCAATCTGTCTTTGGATCTCCTCCTTTTGACCCTCAGGTAATCTGTAAGGTCTCACATTAATTGGAGGTTGATTTTCCCTGATCCGAATTTCGTGTTGTAAAACATCGGTGTAAGTTAATTTATCCCCTTCCAAGTGAAAAATGTCATTATATTCCGCACAGATAGCATACAACTCTTCTCGGTCTTTGGGTGCCAAATGGTCGACCCTTAATTGGTCTATCACCCTTTGTTCTCGGGACTTCGTGTTCTCATGTTTTACTTGGGTTACATGGTTGACTGTCCTTCGCTGATATTGCTTCGGAGGTGTCACGGGTTCAACTTCATGGATGCAGAGCACTGGCACTTCAAATTCAACTTCTGCATCTCTTGTATTTAGCACGCTCACTACTGCCTTGTGATTACGTGCTTTCGTTAGGCAATTTGCTACATATACTCCTGGCAGAACCACCCTTTTTTCAATCACACCATCTGCCATTCGCTTATCTGTCCTTACTTCTATTATAGTCTCTGTTCGGGGTTCGAGACGTATCACCTGGACTTGAGCAGTCCGTTCACCTAAGGGGTATTCGTTCCTAGCTATTATAGCATAACCTTCCTTGAAATTAATTATGCTATCTCTCAAGGCATTCCTTCCAATAATGCCATCATAATGTGAATTAATGTTTTCATCCACTACGTAAAAGTTAGGGTTCGATTTCCCTACTAGGAGTCTTACTCTGCCCCTAGTTTCGATCTTTTCTGTGCCTAACCCCCTTAATTTTAAGATAGGCTCGTTCACAATTAGTGCCTCTCGTGGCACAAGCTTTCTTTTCACAAAGGACACTTCGCTTCCTGTATCTATCAGGAATCGAAGGAGATCCTTCCGACCCGGCACCTCAAGGTAAATTACACTTTTATTCTCCCGTGGATGATTCATGCCCTTAATTGCTATGCAACTAATCTCTCTTATACTTAATCCCATAGGGAACTTTTGTCCAAAGATTTCCACGTACCCTTTGCGATAATTAATTATACTGTCTTGTAGAAGGTCTCTTCCCACGAGTCCATCTACTGACAAACGAAATTCACCTCCTACCACATGAAACTCAGTAGTGGATTTCCCTATATGCAACTTCACAGATCCCCTTGTATGGGATGTCCTTCCTGTCACACCGGATAACTCTATTATCGGGTTTCGATAATGGACTTCCTTTTTGGGCACACTCCTTTCCTTAATTAGACTGACATCAGCTCCCGTATCAATAAGGAGCTTGAGGGGTTCCTTACGCTCTCTGGCTCGAACTAGAATAGAGCCGGCTCGATCATGTTCTTCCCGTGTATCTGTCCTCCTGTCCACTTTTTCTTTAGCAGACAGATTTTTCGGGGCTCCCCTACTCCATGGTTCATTACTTTGTGGGTCGTTTACTTCTTGGGACCCGCCTTTCGACCCGTATTGGCGGCCCCTTTCTCGTTTAAATTTTGGGTTTTCGGTTTAGCCCAATCTCTGTCTCTGCTGGAGACCTCTTCTCTACCCTGTTCTTTATCATGAGTTCTGATTTTCTCCTTTCCATGATTTCTTGGACCCCTTGTGTTCTGAGGATTGAACCAACAGTTCCTTTGCAAGTGACCCTTGCGTCCACACGTAAAGCACGCCCTGTCTCCGCACTGTCTTTGGATTTCCTTACAATACCGTTGGGTATGTCCCATCCTATTGCAATTATAACATCTTATAATCTCACAAATCTTTATTTCGTGCTTTTCACTTTGCCTCCTTTCTTTTTTATTCCTACAGTCTTTTTCAAGATGCCCTATCTTTTTACAGTAGCTACAGGTATCTCGTCTCGGTTCCCGTTTCACTGTTGTTTGAGCTTTACAATCACGGGCGAGATGTCCCTCCCTGTTACAGTTGTAACATATGACTCTAATGGTTGCCTGTCTCTTAGGTTTACGGCCGGGCATGGACGTCCTCTGATAGTGAGGTTCCGACCTTGTTCTTACCTCTACAGGTTTTCGCAACTGTATCATTAATTGCTGTTTTGCCTGAGTGGAGATGATACAGTCTCCTCCTCTCTAGCAATATCCACGGCTTGTTCTAGAGTTTGAGTGTTTCTACTTTTAATTAAATTTTGGATTCCTTCATCCTTAAGGCCTTGGACAAAACTAGCCTTTATTAGTTTTCTGGTAAATCTCGCCTGGTGTTCCCTAGCTACAGGTGTTTCCCCCTGTGTGGCCGTGTTTCTCAGTTCCGTGCCCATACAGTCAATTCTGTGGGCCCATTGGGCAATATTTTCATTTTTGCCTTTTCGGGCTGCAAACAACTGACATGCATAGAAATCTATTGTTCGCCTTTCGCTATAATATTCTTCCAGTGCATCCTTAATATCTTCCCATGTTTGGATATCTGATCTTACTATCAACTTACTTCGCGCTTCTTTAGTAATCTTTGTTAGGATTAACTTGTAAAATAAATCTAGGTCACCTGGTCTCACTAGCCCCAATGCAGTCTCCACATTTTCACAAAATTCTCTTAACCTATCAGGGTAAGAGCCATCAAAGTCTGCTCCAATAAGTTTTAAAGCCTCTGTTACTGTAGTATAATGGTGAGCATGCACTACTTCCTCATGAGCTACATCAATGTTGCTGGGAGCAGGACTACCACTTCTATCTGACACATCCATTATGAACTAGGAATTTGACTCACCCTACTGTTGAATAAAACAGGACTCTGAGCTGGGCTGCTACTGCTGGTAACTTTTTCGATGATGCCTCCAAGTGTTTGCTGCTGGATACTTCCTTTCAAAACTGGTCTCACAGTACTCGAACTTTCTGGAACATGTACAAGCTTGTATTAGATAGGTTATTACTTCAACCTAACTAATTAATTACCCCAAAATCTGACACCAATTTTTTTTTCTCGTCCACGTGTCGTATTCTATGAACAGGATAGGCTGAGGACTTGGGTTCGAATATCAGATTAACCTTGATATAAAACACTTTCCAACACCATTAAATTCTTAGTCTAATTTATTTAAACAAACTATCAAATATACCCTTCCAATAATATTACATCACACTTGTAATTATTCTCTTCTCAATATTACTTTTAAGTAACCAGTTTATCAGTCTCTGACTTCCTTGGAAAATACACACACTTCTATGATTCACTTTACAACATTTATAAATTCCCTTCAGTCTTTAAAGTTTCTTAACTAGTTGATACTTATCTCGGGTTATGGAGCTTCTTTCTTCTTGCTTCTCTCTTGAATCCTCGTTGTGGTGTTCCTATGAATCCTCCCTGATGGTTTCCAGACTCGAACACAGAACTCTAAGGTGAATGCTAACTGAAGCTACAGTCTCCTTCGAACACTCAGTGAGTTCTCTACGTACTGACTCTGTACTTTACCCTGTGGGATAATGCTAACGAGTACTACTGCTTGACAGTCTTAATTGCTGCCTAATTTGAATAACTTCTTATAGTGCTGTCTTCACTAACTGATGGCAGGCTCAACTACTGCCTAATCTGATTAACTCCATATACTGCTATCCTCACTGACTTTATTCTGCCAAGTGATCTAGTGTCCGTCCCTTCCCAAGAGAATGTTCCTTTCCAATGTTAATAGAATACCTGCCTGAATGACACCAGAATTACTACCGACAGAATGACCACAGAATCACACAGAATGGCCAAGAATGACAGAATGACCACAGAATCACACAATGATGCAGAATAACCGAATGACCAAGAGGCTCCCTTGTCACTCCCCTTTATCATTTCTCTGAGCTTCTGAAACAAGTCATCCCCTACTACTATGTTCTCTCACATTACTGATCTGTTAGTTTCCTATTGGTTACTTCAAGTGTGGTCCCACCCGTCTCATGGATGTACATGTGACTGGTGACCTTCTAGAGATTCTTTCTAGAAATAATTATTGCACCACAGCATGCGTTCTTATTTTTACAGGGCACCTTGCTACGTGACCAACAACAGGTTTGCTTTTCCTGGTCCACCCTCTAAAAGCTTCTAACTATGACCTTGTAGTCTGTTTACTTGTTTCTCTGACCAATATTCTGATTGCACAAGTTTGCCTCATTCTCAGCTTACTGAAATGTTCCAAGTTGAGACTAGCTTTGCTTTTAATCATAGTTGCAATTCTGCACTTATTCACTGCACTGATATTCTATTACACTTACTCATTCACTTCCACTGTTTCTTGCTGTATCTTCCTTTTATATATTACACTTAAACTACTCATGAGTATTAGGGATTTCTGACTGGGAGGTCATGGATTGAATCTCGTTCGATGCGCTCGCCCCATAATTTCCCACGGAAGGACGTGTTGCGAATTGGTGCTCGCGACATGATATACCTAGCTACTACTGAGCTTATGCTCATAGTTATTGGGACGTCGTATAGATTGCAGCACAGGGGAAGAGTCTTGAGAGCCTTGAGCAAGAGCATCGCCCATCATTAGCATAAAATAAGGCTGGATTAACCCAAGTTCTCCACCCTGTGAGGACTAGTTGGGGTAGCAAGGTAAGATCTCCTGCAAGCTCCTTGTACACTTGAACTCTTGAAGGTGCCTTTAAGAAAACTTTCCTGATTTGAATGATCAGAATCAACAGTAGGGAATTGCTCTCTAATCTCTTCTGCAGCCCGATGAATACAGTATATTAAATTCCAACCTCACAGCACAACATTCTTTGCACTACGCCAACGAACAAATATCTGGATAAAACACTTATATTTTTCGCAGCCTTCACCATATATGATGCAGCATCACTAATCCTCAGAAGCATCTTCTCTTGACTAGGGTCCTTCCATGAGAAGCTTAAAAGAATGTATGGAAAAAATAAACTATTTGTTATTCTTTGCCGATACATTTTTTTAAAATTTAAATTTATAATGCTTTAGGAAGATGTCTTATTAACATTTATTACGTTGTGTTTAGTTTTAAAATTCTCAATATAAACACACACATGAAAAATGACCACAAGGCAGATTTTAAAAAAAAAAAAAAAGTTTAAATTAATACTTAGGGAGAGAATCATTACAGAAGCGAGCCACTGTTTCATTGTTGACTTTATCGACCATTTTTTAACAGTAGATATCTATCGCCACTTTTTTCCGTTGATGGACTGCCAACAATGCAGTTGCACACATACCTCCCCAAGGAATTGGTAGATTTATCTAAAGTATGTGCCAAAATATACAGTACTGAAGCAGTATACAGTATTGGAGTTCTTATTTATTAATGGTATGATAATGTAAATGTTCAAAATGTCATCATGCTGTAGGCAGTGTTCTTAACGGTCATGCAGAGTTGGAAACACAGCTGCAGATTGCTGGAAAATGAGATATCATCTCACATATTCCAGGCACAGTTCTGGGTGGATCTGTACAGCTGAACAATTCCTCCTTTAACATCTGGCCTCTCGAAACCAAGAAAACAAGTTGTTTGGTGACTTATGAAACTGTCCAAGTGAATATAACGTTTGTCGGCGAACCACACATCGAGTAAGAAATCTGGATCCTAGTGTACCATGACCAAAAATCTTGCACAATACACAATCTTGACATGCATATCTTGCTTCGTCAGTCACTGTCCAATATGTATTCAGCATAGAAATCCACCTGTATCTTTATAGAATCGCCAATATATTGCTGATGTTCAATTTCAAGGATGTATTGAATGTATTGAATAGGTGGTTATAAATAAAAGACTTTTATAATTTTTATATATCTTCAATACAGTTTTAATATGAGATTAATTACATGTAATTCAAGGATGTTTGTCCAAGACTACGTTATGGTGATTCCAACAACTTTTGTGGACACAGTTACCAGCCTAACAGACCTTCCATTCTGTTGACACTATACACTACAAGTACGACGAAATTTCATAACAATAGACATTATAAATGGTTGCTTGGTGCTGCCTTATTAAATTGTCCGTGATATTGTTCTGCCACTAGCTTTAGTGATGGGCAGTATGAGATGAGGTCTTCAGTTTTCTCGAGACTGGCACAGGCACTATTTCTCGCGAGAAATTTCGAGAGATCTCGAGACTGGTATCCCCGCATTGTGTAGTGAACAGCATGTCGTAGGCCTACAGGTAGACGGAGCTGAATGTTGTATGTGTCGAGTTTGTGAATAGTCAACCACGGGCCTTCTCCATTCCTTAAATACGTGCCATCATGCGAGTACGGCGTTTATTTCTCCCAAGATCTATTTTGACACAGTGTAACATAATTATCTGTATAAATGATATGCATTCTGGCAAGGTATGCAGCGGAAAGTACACGAATGCATAGGCTAAGTTCAGAAACTGATGGCTACTGTAGGTACACTTACCTGGATACTAGAAGCGTACATTATTCGAACTTAAGATGGGGCAAGATGTGCTGTGCTGCACATGCAACCACCATTACGCATGAGTGAAAGGTGTAATCTAAAATGCCTGAGTTTGCTCCAATTCTTTCAACAGGTAGGTGTAATTACATAAATTCAGCTTCATGGTCCGTATTGCACTTACACAGATTCACAACTATTTTTTATTTTCCACCTTGTCGATACACTAAATTGCTTAAGGCAACTTATTGGTTAAAAGTGGTACATGTTTCGTATATTATAAACATCTTCAGCCAGATAACACTGTTTAGATGAAAAATTCATATAATGACAAAGTAGGTGTAAATCATTATCAGACTTCACATTCAATAACATATGACCACTGCTTGTGTTTACCGATATTTTGGTGACAAAGGAAATAATTCCTTACAATGTTATAGAGTATTTGCATCATAAGTGGGTACTTTGGTATATGCATAATTGTGTATAATTGTGCGCACCAACTTTAAAATGATGTCCGAAATGCAATATAAGTTGGTTATTTTGAAGAGATGCCACATAGCACAGCCCACTGTGTTGTTTGTTCAAAAGAAGTAAAATACGTCAGCAGAAATACTTCTGGGATGATCCAGCACTTAAAAACACATTATATCAATGAAGGGGAATTGTCATAGAACACCTCCGGCCCGAACTCCATTACAAGTAGCTACCCTGTCGACAACAACTGCGAGGTATCCAGGTAGGTGTATATCCTATCTACAGTTATTAACAAATTATAAGGGTTATTCAGCTAAAATGTCCACCTGAAATAACTTGTGAGCCATTTAAGATACTGACATTCTATTTTCACTTTTGTTAATGGTATTAAGAAGCTCATAGTTCAACATGCAGTGCTTTCCTAGGATTTTGACAAAATGTTCAGCACACACGTTTCCATATGAGAACTGCTGATGATATACTATGAAGCTTACACTCACATTTACTGGGACGCCGCACTGCTCGCAGCACACGAGAATCTGTCTCCAGAGCATTGCCTATCACCCCTGTTGAAAAAACTGGAGCAAACTCAGGCATTTTAGATTACATGTTCCACTCATGCGTAATGGTGATTGCATATTCAGCACAGCACATCTTGCCCTGTCTCAAGTTCAAATAATGCTTGCCTCTAACATCCAGGTAGGTGTACATCCTATCTACAGGTATTAACAAATTATACAGGGTTATTCAACTTAGATGTCCACCTCAAATATGTTGTGAACAGTTTAAGATACTGGCATTCTGTTTTCACTTTTGTTAATGGTATTAAGGAGTTCATAGTTGAACATGCAGTACTTTTCCAGGGTTTTGACAAAGTTTATTGGCTCACAAGTTTCCATATGAGAATGTTATTTCATGCAATAACCGCTTATGGTACGTAGGTGGTTTGAAAAGTTCTCGGAATGTACTAGAATTAAGTATCTTACCTCGGGGGAACTGCTTTTATTTTTCAGCATAGTCTTCCTGTAGACTAATGCATTTGGTCCAGCGATGTTCCAATGCCTTGATCCCATCTCGAAAATGAGATTCCTCCAGGCCTGCAAAATACCTCTCCAATTCGGCTGTCAGTTCTTCCCTTGTAGAAAATCTCCGTCCACCGAGGAAACTTTTCAGCTTGGGGAATAGATGAAAGTCTGATGGTGCCAAATCAGGTGAATAAGGTGGATGTGGCAACAATTCGTACCCCAGTTCATGAAGTTTTGCCATGGCAATAACACTTGTGTGCGGCGGAGCGTTGTCCTGATGAAAGATGACCTTTTACCTTGCCAAACCAGGCCTTGTTTTGCGTATCTTTTCCTGTAGTTGGTCCAGGAGGTTTGCAAGTATTGCCCCGTAATTGTTTGGCCAGTAGGAAGATAATCTATCAGCAGAATGTCTTTTGCGCTCCAGAAAACTGAGGCCATGACCTTTCCGGCCGAACGCACTGCCTTTGCTTTCTTTGGTGGTGGTGAATCAGCATGTTTCCACTGCTTTGACTGCTGTTTTGTCTCTGGGGTATAGTAGTAGACCCAAGTTTCATCTGTAGTCACAAACCGGCGCAAACAATCTTGTTGGTTGCACTGAAAACGGGCCAGACTTTGTTCGGACATTTCCAATCTGGTGCGTTTATTGTCCATCTTGCGGATAATTTTTTCATACCCAATTATTTGGTTAAAATATAATATACCCATTCAGAAGACATCCCTACAGCTTCAGCAATCTCCCGCACTTTCAGTCGACGATCCTCCATGACCATTTTATGCACTTTTGTTAATGGGTCGTAACACTTTTTGGCCGTCCACTACGCGGATCATTATCCAAGCTCTACCGACCAAATTTAAACTCGCTGGTCCACTTGGCAACAGTTGAAAATGAAGGAGCAGAGTCCCCTAGTGTGTTGTGAAAGTCGGCATGAATTCCTTTGCTTTCATACCTTTCTTTACAAAGTATTTAATTACTGCTCGAATCTCAGTTTCTTCCATTGTCACAAATCACTACGCGGGAACAACAACAAAGAGTCGTCACTACCACACTCCTGCAGCTAGAGCACTGACGCGCCACGTGTTCACTCACGAAGGATGTGTGATTATTGCGCGAAACCTTGTTGCTCTAGCACTGACATCTAGTGGTGATTCCGAGAACTTTTCAAACCGTCCTCGTATACTATCAAGTTTACACTCATAATTACTGGGACATCACACAGATCACAACAAACAAGAAGCGGTCTCGAGATATGTGACTTTGGTCTCGAGCGAGAGCGTTGCCCATCGCTATCTTCAAACTTGGCCCATCTTGATAACCATTTCCGTACAAGCATAAAATAACACTTCACTAGGCCATGAAAACCTTTTCCTCCATCGTGAGACCCATTTTCAACTCCAACCTCACAGCACAGTGTTCTTTGCACTATGCCGATGAACAGACGTACACGAGAGCTAAGTGAAATCCAGAACTGTATATTTTTGCGCATACCATTCTATAATCCAAATGTGATCCTCACCAATTTCATTTTTTATTTTCTGGATGTTCTGAAATTCATTTATATTAATAATGTTTAAGAATAGAAATGTTGACTGACTAAACTCCTGCCAGTTAATAGGTGGTAGACTTGTGAAGTAAAAATTAAATAATTAGTTGATGTTCTAAAAATATTTTTACAATATAATGGAAATAATTTTTTTTATTATCATAAATAACTAAATATTAAGACATGCAATTTTATCTTTCTTTTCACTCAAAATGTAAACAAAAACTAAAAATATTTTCATCTTAACACGCTTTGGCTGTGGAGCCAAGCTCTGCATTCGGGAGATGAGTGGGTTTGAACCACACCGTCGGCTGTCCTGAGAATGGTTTTCCGTGGTTTACCATCACTTCACGCTTCAAATATATATATATATACTGTTGCATCTGCAAAAACTACTATGTGAAATATTTGACATTAGAACCTGGCCAGTAATTTTCTGTCATCTGAGGTTCAGTATTGTGCAGCTATTGTCAAGGAATTTTCACTTTTCATAATATATGTGCTGTGGGACAGTATTTATCCAAAAATAATATCACACAGCAATTTTTGCAGGCACAACAAAGAAGCGAGGCATTGTTTCGTTTATGACTTTATCGACCATTTTTTAACACAGTATATACCCATCACCACTTTTCTCCGTACGTCTGATTCGGCACAGATAAGGGATGCTTGCGGTTAGACAGTTTTGCTAGATTGCTAAACTGTTGCAATGTGTGGAATGTGTGGCTTGGGATTTTCAGATGTGTTTCCTGGAAAGCTGCATTGATAGAATATGTGGAAAACCCAGTTCATTGATAATGAGAATATTAATGGAGGAAAAATCTGTGAATCTTACAAAATATGATGCAATATGAAGATTTTCACAAGATATGAAAATGTTATGAAATATGAATTTTCTTTGGCGTGCATTGCCATCCAAACTTCACCATTTGCAAACATCCTACCTTCCAGAGCGCCAGCAGTCATGGTTCACAATATGAAATTTTATATTGTTTATGAAAGTAGGAATATTGGGCAGTACTATGTGGTTGACAAGGCAGGCAATGAGGGAGTTTAAAAAAACGTAATTATTATTGGTGGAAAATGGTAAATAATATTATAAACAGCATATGGGATGGGTTTAAAGCAATTTTTGAGGAATGTGAAAACAGGTATGCACTTTTAAAGGTGGTAAGAAATGGAAAAGATCCTCTACATTATTACAAAGTTTGTGCAGGTGGGAAAGAAATAGAGTTAGGAATGGTTGTGGAAGTGAGGATGAACTGACAGACTTTACCAAGAAATTAAAGTTAGCAAAGAAATCAGCTATAGATAATATGATGGCAAACATAATAGGCACTTATGAGTTTTAGTGAATAATAATAATAATGTTATATGCTTTACGTCCCACTAACTACTTTTACAGTTTTCGGAGATGCTGGGGTGCCGGAATTTAGTCCCACAGGAGTTCTTTTACATTCCAGTAAATCTACTGACACGAGGCTGACGTATTTAAGCACCTTCAAATACCACCGGACTGAGTCAGGATTGAACTTACCACGTTGGGGTCAGAAGGCCAGCGCCTCAACCATCTGAGCCACTCAGCCCAGCTTAGTGAAAAATGGAAGGGGATATATAGGTACTCCAATCCCCCATTTGGATACTCTCTTGCAATTGGAAATATAGTGAATCCACCATTTCATTCCCTCTACTTTTACATCTTAATAATCCTCTATACAGTACATTGGACTTCACTCCCCTCTGGACCATTGGGCAGCCCCTTTGCTACCTGCTTAAGAATGGTTGAGTAAAAGGTGCAGTATTGAGATGTTTTCACTGAAGGGGTGGGGGAGACATGTTGCAGGAGAGCAGGTAGTGGAGAAGTTTAAGGTTGGTGAAGTAAACTGTAAATTCCAAGCTCTTGATGAGTTCCCAGAACAATATATCAGTCTACCTTTGAGTCAAGGCCTGACACAGTGTTTGCTACTTATTATAGTGATTCTGTAGTTAAAGTTTTCTTCAATAACTGTAAATGCAAGTTTGCGGAATTAACAACTGAGAAGGAAAAACAAGTTCTTGACTGCCTGTCCAATGCAGAAAGCTGCAGAAAACTGGAATTACAAAATCTACTGTGTGTAACATAAATAACAACAAAAGTGTCATTATAAATGTCACTGAAAAGAAATTATAATAAACTTTCTTCAGCTTATCCCAGTCATTTTTGGGGTCGCTGGAGCCATCCAGACTCATTTTAGTTCTAGCCATGGTTTTAAGACCGGATGCCCTTCCTGACATTGCGTGATTCTCGAGATGCAAATCGCGACCCAGAACCGACTGGGATTCGAACCTCAGCCTGAGCCAATCACGCCCCTCTGAAAAGCAGAAAAGAAATTGTAATGATGTAACAAAAAAAAGAGTTTGTCAATGCTGTCACAATGAACTTAATAAAGTGTTTGAATTTTTTTTGTTGCTGTCAAGTTAAAAATATTCCTGTCAGCAGTACTCTACTTCAGTAAAAGGCAAGGAAAATTGCTTCAGAGTTTAAAAATAGATTAGTTTGTAGCCAGCAATGGATGGTTAGATGGTCTTAAGAAAAGGATTAACGTAACATTTAACATTCTTTGTGGTGGATCACCTGGTGCTGACCTTCAGGTTGCAGAAGATTGAAAGAAAAACTCCTCGACATTGTCTCCGAGTATTGTATATGCAGAAGAAGACTTCTTCAATGCTGATGAGACTGGATTTTATTACAGATAGCTGCCAACTCATTCATTAGTTGATAAAGGTGGAAAGAAATCTAAAGAAAGGATTACTGTCTTGTTTTGTTGTAGTGCATGAGGAGGAAAGCTAAAACCACTTGTCATTGGAAATCCTGCCTGTTCAAGAGCTTTTAAAACAGTAATGTTAAGACAAACAGTCTTCCTTATTTTGGTATCACAACAGAAATTCTTGGATGAGATGATGATATTTTCAGTGACTGGTTAAGAGAAAACAATCTAAAAATGAAGAAGGCTAAGTATAAAATACTGTTGTTCATCGATAATGCTACAAGTCATGTAGACCTAAATCTATAAAAAGTCATAGTAAAATGAATGCCTCTCAATGTAACTGATGAAGAGCAACCACTACACAAAGGGATAATCCAAGCTATAAAATGACTGTACAGGAAACCATTACTATAGGCCCTCATCAATGCAGCACATGTATATAACAATGCGATTAGCTTGATATGTTGCTCTGGGAAAGTATTCTTTTTGATAATACTAGCCACATTTGTGGAATTACTATCTGGTTTGACAGAAAGCAGTTTGGGTTTAGAAAATGTTATTCCTCTGAGGCGCAACTTGTAGGATTCCAGAAAGATATAGTAGGTTTAGGAGGTTAAATGGACTGTATCACTACTGACATATCCAGGACCTCTGACAGGGTAGGTCATGGAAGCTTACTGATGAAAATGAGGGCTATTGGACTAGCAAAACTGACTGAATAAGTGGCTAAATTTCCAAGAAGCAGAACTGAGATAATTAGAGTAAGTGGTCCAGTAATGATTAAGAAACAGGTCCTACAAGGCAGGTTTATTGGATCTCTGTTTTCTGATACCGGGTGGTTCACCAGCCCCTTGTGATTTAGTTTCATGCACCCTGCCATTTTTATTACAATTCTGAAATACATCAATCCCTCTCCCTAAACTGGGGTAATATAACGAGATGGGCCTAGAAAACAGCAGGAATCGTGAGCGCCACTGTTCATTCACTATGGGTAGCTCAAATGAACTCGTAAAACGAGCACAGATATGAAGAACACGTACGTTACAACAGGAGGTGCATACACAGACCAGGAGCAGCTACTGTACATGATCTACACCCATTCTTGTTTCGTAAAGTAAATGCACATGGTATGTCCGGACATAGCATAACGGAGCATGTAAGAGTGAGACCTTACAACAAGGAAGATATCAGGACTTTGTGCTTGTGTGCAGGGGAGGACATGGTAATTTTAGGTTCCCATTTTTTTAATATCCTAGTTGGTATGGACAAAGATCAACTATGCATTCAATACTGTTTCTCACAACGAATCTGGTGGTACCAATACATCAATAATCCAAAAAAGTGGACATAGCACTTGTGTGCAAATATATTGGCCCATGTAAGTGATCACAGAGGAGAAAGAATAAATAACAATGAAGAAAATCAAAGGCAACAAAGCAAACAGGCCCTGATCAAATACCTGCGCAGAGTCATGGAAGACTAAAGGCTGTTGGCATCTTATGGCTGACTATAGTTTTCAACATCATCTTGCAATGCGAAACAATGCTAGCTTCGTAGAGAAACGGTATGTTGGTACTCTTCAAAGGAGATGTATGTGAATGCAGCAATATTGGAAGTATTAAAACAAACCTTGCATACCCTGAAGATCTGGGAAAGAGTAAAAAATGAGCACCTACTTAAACTCTAACTGATAACTGCAATGAGTGGTCAAAATTCATAGCAAGACACTGAACATGATGTTAATAATGAGTTGCTCCTCCGTGAGCCCTTAATACAGGGAGGTATTGACTCTACAAGGTGTTGGAATCATTCTGGAGGGATCTGGACCCATGAATATTGTACTGCTACCCACAACTGGTCTTGTGTAGTTGGTGCATACACCAGCATCGACAGCATCCTATAAATGCTCGATTGGATTAAGATCAGGGGATCTGGAAAGAAATAGAAATGGCTGTGGAAGTAAGGAGAAATTGAAGGAACTTACTAGGAAATTGAATCTAGCAAAGAAGGCAGCTAAGGATAACATGATGGCAAGCATAATTGGCAGTCATACAAATTTTAGTGAAAAATGGAAGGGTATGTATAGGTATTTTAAGGCCGAAACAGGTTCCAAGAAGGATATTCCAGGAATAATTAATGAATAAGGAGAGTGTGTATGTGAGGATCTTCAAAAGGCAGAAGTATTCAGTCAGCAGTATGTGAACATTGTCAGTTACGAGGAAAATGTCCAAATAGAGGAGGTGACTAATGCTAAAGAAGTATTAAAATTTACATATGATAACAATTATGTTTACAACAAGATACAAAATTTGAAAACTAGAAAAGCGGCTGGAATTGATAAGGTTTTTGGGGATATACTATAATGGGTTGGGATACAGTACCATATCTGAAGTACTTATCTGATTATTGTTTGGTTGAAGGAGCTATACCAAATGAATGGAGAGTTGATATAGTAGCCCCTGTATATAAAGGCAAGGGTGATAGACATAAAGCTGAAAATTACAGGCCAGTAAGTTTGACTTGCATTGCATGTAAGCTTTGGGAAGGCATTCTTTCCGATTACGTTAGACATGGAAATTCTAAGTTCCCATGGAGGGAATTAGATTCTTTTCCACCAATAGAGCATATCAAAAATCAGATCAAAAATTAGATGGATGGCTTTTCCGGCGTTTGCTCTATTAACCAGCGTTTCGTCTTAGGTCTGACACTAGACTCTTCAGAGTGGGATGTGTCAGACCCTACCCACTGACGCTGGGGTGTATGCAGGTGAACTTATCAGAAGCTTATTTATGAAGCACAGTCTGATAACTCCACACTGGAATTAATGCCCGCCTAGCAATTCCAAATGGAAATTCTAAGTTCCCATGGAGGGAATTAGATTCTTTTCCACCAATAGAGCATATCAAAAATCAGATCAAAAATTAGATGGATGGCTTTTCCGGCGTTTGCTCTATTAACCAGCGTTTCGTCTTAGGTCTGACACTAGACTCTTCAGAGTGGGATGTGTCAGACCCTACCCACTGACGCTGGGGTGTATGCAGGTGAACTTATCAGAAGCTTATTTATGAAGCACAGTCCGATAACTCCACACTGGAATTAATGCCCGCCTAGCAATTCCAAATGGAAATTCTAAGTTCCCATGGAGGGAATTAGATTCTTTTCCACCAATAGAGCATATCAAAAATCAGATCAAAAATTAGATGGATGGCTTTTCCGGCGTTTGCTCTATTAACCAGCGTTTCGTCTTAGGTCTGACACTAGACTCTTCAGAGTGGGATGTGTCAGACCCTACCCACTGACGCTGGGGTGTATGCCAGGTCGTAGATATTTCGATCACGGGAGACTCATGGCCAACTCTATTGCATCCAGAAACAAGGCTGTATCTTCCCGATCCCATGCCTTTCTTAACTCTGTCAGTGGCGGGCATCGAATGCAGGATGCCTTAAGTCTAATTCTAAAATAAGGTGACCTGAAAGTAACAAGCCGACCCCGCGGTGTAGGGGTAGCTTGCCTGCCTCTTACCGGAGGCCCCGAGTTCCATTCCCGGCCAGGTCAGGGTTTTTACCTGGATCTGAGGACTGGTTCGAGGTACACTCAGCCCACGAGCTTATAATTGAGGAGCTATCTGACGTTGAGATAACGGCCCCGGTCTAGAAAGCCTAGAATAACGGCGGAGAGGATTCGTCGTGCTGACCACAGGACACCTCGTCATTTGCAGGACTTCGGGCTGAACAGCGGTCGCTTGGTAGGCGATGGCCCTTCGGGGCTGTTACGCCATGGAGTTTGGTTTGGAAAAGTGTACAGAGAAGTAAGCGACACCCCTGCAAGGCTCTTTAGCTTCCAGCTAGTTCTTCCGTCCGGTCTCGTGCATTTAGGACAGTTGGAAAACGTACGCCTTAATAAATGCTCTTCATAAAACCTGTGTAAACATACTAACTGAATCTATTTATAACAATAATCACAAACGCCTCCTTTTCATGTGGTTCAGTTGGTTGAGTCACTGTCCTTCTGAGTCCGAGTTCGCAGGTTCAAATCCCGACTTTGGTCGGTGGCCCTCAAAACAGTGTTGAAATGGCAACAGCTCCATGTCGTTGGTTGCTGGCACGTTAATAAAAATTATACATACGAATATTAGCGTCACAAAACTGTAACTTAATGCTACTATATTCTGCACCCCAGGCTTGCGAGGGAAACGAATTAACAATTTGCTTTACGTCGCAACGTCTTATGGTGACGGTGGGATAGGAAAGGCGTAGGAGTGGGATGGAAGCGGCCGTTCCCTTAATTAAGGTACAGCCCCAGCATTTGCCTGGTGTGAAAATGGGAAACCACGGGAAACCATTTTCAGGGCTGCCGACAGAAGGGTTCGAATCCACTGGCTCCCGGATGCAAGCTCACAACTGCGCTGCCCTAACCGCAAGGGAAACAAATAGGACAAGGTAAGCACTCCCTAGCGTATGGTGTGACATATATTTTTCTTAACCAACTAACAAAATGTCTATACCCATACCCCTTACATTCTATATTTATTTATTTATTAGTGCCTTTTTTACAGTAGCAAAGTTAGGGCTCGAGGCCCTCTCGTATACTTAACCACATACTAATCAAAATCTTAAATAGAATACTGAGATACGTAAAACAGTTAAAACTACATAAATTAATAGTTTTAAAAATAAATGTAAATACATTACTAACTAAATTAATATTAAAACTAATTAATATTGAAAAGTGTGCGACTGCATGGCTAAATGGTTAGCGAGTTGGCCTTTGGTCACAGGGGTCCTGGATTCGATTCCCAGCAGGGTCGGGAATTTTAACCATCATTGGTTAATTTCGCTAGCACGGGGGCTGGGTGTATGTGTTGTCTTCATCATCATTACATTCTCATCCCGACGCGAGCCTAAATGTCCTCGGACACTTCTGGCGCTAAAACCCATACGCCATTTCATTTCAAAATTAAAAACTCTTAAAAATGACATCCTCAGGCACGCACACATTCACACTTCAACCATTCAGTCAGCTGTCCTCAGCAGGTAGTCTCGGCAGGTTTAATTTAATTTCGTGTGCCTATTTCTAGCCGAGTGCAGCCCTTGTAAGGCAGACCCTCCGATGAGGGTGGGCGGCATCTGCCATGTGTAGGAAACTGCGTGTTATTGTGGTGGAGGATAGTGTTATGTGTGGTGTGTGAGTTGCAGGGATGTTGGGGACAGCACAAACACCCAGCCTCCGGGCCATTGGAATTAACCAAAGAAGGTTAAAATCCCCGACCCGGCCGGGAATCGAACTCGGAACCCTCTGAACCGAAGGCCAGTACGCTGACCATTCAGCCAACGAGTCGGACGTCTCGGCAGGTGACCTTAAATCTTAATAAAGAGCTAGTTTCTCTGACCTGAGCTGACAGGGAATTCCATAATGTGACGCCGATCACCACAAATAATCTATTAATTGTATTTGTGCGGTGCAGTGGAATAGAAAGATAGGATCTAGAACGTGTATTTAAGTTGTGAAATGATGATAAAAAGGTGAATTTAGAAGAAATGTACAGTGGTTGACTTTCAGCTAACACTCCTAAACACCATCGTTAAAGTGTGTAGCTGCCGACGTTTATCAGGCTTCAGCCATGGGACAGCCTCATAGTATGGGGTGGTATGAACATCGTACCCGATGTTGTAAATAAATCTCAGGCAGGAATTCAGTGCTCGTTGAAGTTTAAGTGTTTCTTCTCTCGTCATATCAACTAATACAACGTAACAGTAATCAAGAATAGGGGGAATGAGTGTCTGTATTCGTTTTGCCTTTAGCTCAAATGGAAATATATCCCTCTGCCGTTTAAGAGGGTGAAGCACTCCAAAGGTCTTTTTTTTTTTTACGTATTTCTTTCGTGTACCAGAACAATCAAGTGTTTCATTCATAATTAAGCCAAGATTTTTAACCGGTTTACTGTGGGGAATAATGTTCCCATTCAGTAGGATAGGCGGGATTGCGACATTGTTTGAGCAGCTCAGTAATTTTCGTGGTACCGAGCTCGATAGCTGCAGTAGCTTAAGTGCGGCCAGTATCCAGTATTCGGGAGATAGTAGGTTCGAACCCCACTGTCGGCAGCCCTGAAAATGGTTTTCCGTGGTTTCCCATTTTCACACCAGGCAAATGCTGGGGCTGTACCTTAATTAAGGCCACGGCCGCTTCCTTCCAACTCCTAGCCCTTCCCTGTCCCATCGTCGCCATAAGACCTATCTGTGTCGGTGCGACGTAAAGCAACTAGCAAAAAAAAATTTTTTTTCGTGGTCCAATTATGATTGCCTGAGATTTTGTGGAGTTTTGTATAAGAGAATTTCGTTGTGCATATATACTGAGTCATCAGAGGTCATTGTTAATATCTTGTCTTGCAGTGTCGATATGTTATTTCCTGTCACGGATGGTATGTCATTGATATAAATACAGAAAAGCATCTGGCCGTAAAACAGGGCCAAATTCACATGTATGACACAGTTCGCACCCGTGACCCCCACAGATGGAGGAAAAACGGAAGAAGAAGAAGAAGAAGAAGAAGCAGAAGATGATGATGATGATGATGATTACTATTAGCTTTCGGAATCCGCACGAATCCGCCACTCTTACTTGGATCCAAGGACACTAATTTCCTTTTTAGGTATTCTATACCACCTAAACTCTGGAAGTTTGGTCACCTAAAAATGGGCCCCCCCCAAACTGAAATCCTGGCTACGCTACTGATACCTCCCCAGTAATTTGATCACTTCCTGCTGCTTTTCCTTGCTGAAGCAGTTGGATTTCTCTGAAAATATCTTCATTTGTGAATGAGAAGCTTCTTGTTTCCCTCTGTGTCTCTCCCTCTCTATCTTCTGTTACGGTTTCCAAGTCCTGACAATCTTCTACTGAATCTCAGAATTCCCTACTAAAGAGGTTTGCTTTCTCAGTATCTGTTAAATAGTGTTCACCCCCTACTCCCACCATTGTAGGAATTTGGATTCCAGTTAAGGACAAAAACTTAAAATGGCAGAAAACATGGAGAAAAATAAAAGCAACGGAGTAACACAAGAACTCCAAAACTAGTACATACATACATACATTATCATTATAGACTGTTATGCCTTTCAGCGTTCAGTCTGCAAGCCTCTGAGAATTTACTAAACGTCGCCACAATACTCGATTTGCAACTAGTATTGTGGCCTCATTTAGTTCTATACCTCTTATCTTTAAATCGTTAGAAACTGAGTCTAACCATCGTCGGCTTGGTCTCCCTCTACTTCTCTTACCCTCCATAACAGAGTCCATTATTCTCCTAGGTAACCTATCCTCCTCCATTCGTCTCACATGACCCCACCACCGAAGCCGGTTTATGCGTACAGCTTCATCCATCGAGTTCATTCCTAAATTAGCCTTTATCTCCTCATTTCGAGTACCCTCCTGCCATTGTTCCCACCTGTTTGTACCAGCAATCGTTCTTGCTACTTTCATGTCTGTTACTTCTAACTTATGAATAAGATATCCTGAGGCCACCCAGCTTTCGCTCCCGTAAAGCAAAGTTGGTCTGAAAACAGACCGATGTAAAGATAGTTTTGTCTGGGAGCTGACTTCCTTCTCATAAAATACTGTTGATCGCAACTGCGAGCTCACTGCATTAGTTTTATGACACCTTGATTCAATATCACTTACTATATTACCATCCTGGGAGAACACACAACATAAATACTTGAAATTATCGACCTGTTCTAGCTTTGTATCACCAATCTGACATTCAATTCTGTTGAATTTCTTACCTACTGACATCAATTTAGTCTTCGAGAGGCTAATTTTCATACCATACTCATTGCACCTATTTTCAAGTTCCAAGATATTAGACTGCAGGCTTTCGGCACAGTCTGCCATTAAGACCAAGTCGTCAGCATAGGCCAAACTGCTTACTACATTTCCACCTAACTGAATCCCTCCCTGCCATTTTATACCTTTCAGCAGATGATCCATGTAAACTATGAACAGCAAAGGTGAAAGATTACAGACTTGTCTAACTCCTGTAAGTACCCTGAATCAAGAACTCATTCTACCATCAATTCTCACTGAAGCCCAATTGTCAACATAAATGCCTTTGATTGATTTTAATAATCTACCTTTAATTCCATAGTCCCCCAGTATGGCGAACATCTTTCCCTCGGTACCCTGTCATATGCTTTCTCTAGATCTACGAAACATAAACACAACTGCCTATTCCTTTCGTAGCATTTTTCAATTACCTGGCGCATACTGAAAATCTGATCCTGACAGCCTCTCTGTGGTCTGAAACCACACTGGTTTTCATCTAACTTCCTCTCAACGACTGATCGCACCCTCCCTTCTAAGATGCCAGTGAATACTTTGCCTGGTATACTAATCAATGAGATACCTCGATAGTTGTTGCAATCCTTCCTGTTTCCTTGCTTGTAGATAGGTGCAATTACTGCTTTTGTCCAATCTGAAGGTACCTTACCAACACTCCACGCTAATTTTACTAGTCTGTGAAGCCATTTCATCCCTGCCTTCCCACTATACTTCACCATTTCAGGTCTAATTTCATCTATTCCTGCTGCCTTATGACAATGGAGTTTATTTACTATCCTTTCCACTTCCTCAAGCATAATTTCACGAACATCTTTTTCCTCCTCCCCATGAGCTTGGCTGTTTGCAACACCACCATGATGATTTCCTTTTACATTGAGAAGATGTTCAAAATATTCACTCCACCTCTCCAGTGATTCCCTGGGGTCTATTATGAGTTCACCTGAATTACTCAAAACACTGTTCATTTCCTTTTTCCCACCCTTCCTAAGATTTTTTATTACTGTCCAGAAAGCTTTCCCTGCTGCTTGACCTAGCCTTTCCAGGTTATTACCAAAATCTTCCCATGACTTCTTTTTGGATTCAACAACTATTTGTTTCGCTCTGTTTCTTTCATCTACGTACCAATCCCTGTCTGCCTCAGCCCTTGTTTGGAGCCATTTCTAATAAGCCTTCTTTTTAAGTTTACAGGCTGCTCTCCCTTCATCATTCCACCAAGATGTTCGCCTTTTCCCATCTTTACACACAGTTGTTCCTAGGCATTCTCTTGCTGTTTCTACTACAGCATCCCTGTATGCCACCCATTCACTTTCTATATCCTGAACCTGCTTACTGTCTACTGTTCGAAACTTCTCACTAATCATATCCATGTACTTCTGTCTAATTTCCTCGTCCTGGAGATTTTCTACCCTTATTCGTTTGCAGACAGATTTCACTTTCTCTACCCTAGGCCTAGAGATACTTAGTTCACTACAGATCAGATAGTGGTCTGTATCATCGAAAAATCCCCGAAAAACTCTTACATTCCTAACAGATTTCCTGAATTCAAATTCTGTTAAGATATAGTCTATTATGGATCTGGTACCCCTAGCCTCCCATGTGTAGCGGTGAATAGCCTTATGCTTGAAGAATGTATTTGTAACAGCTAAACCCATACTAGCACAGAAGTCCAGCAAACGCTTCCCATTCCCATTAGCTTCCATATCTTCCCCACATTTACCAATCACCCTTTCGTATCCTTCAGTTTTATTCCCAACTCCCGCATTGAAATCGCCCATTAGCACTGTTCTATCCTTGCTGTTGACCCTGACCACGATGTCACTCAATGCTTCATAAAACTTGTAAACTTCATCCTCATCTGCACCCTCACATGGTGAATACACGGACACAATTCTTGTCTTAATTCCTCCCACTGACAAATCTACCCACATCATTCGCTCATTTACATGCCTAACAGAAACTATGTTGCGTGCAATGGTATTCCTGATAAAGAGCCCTACCCCAGACTCTGCCCTTCCCTTTCTTTTTTTTTTTTTTTTTTTTTTGGCTAGTTGCTTTACGTCGCACCGACGCAGATAGGTCTTATGGCGATGATGGGACTGGGAAGGAAGCGGCCGTGGCCTTAATTAAGGTACAGCCCCAGCATTTGCCTGGTGTGAAAATGGGAAACCACGAACAACCATCTTCAGGGCTGCCGACAGTGGGGTTCGAACCTACTATCTCCCGAATACTGGATACTGGCCGCACTTAAGCAACTGCAGCTATCGAGCTCGGTGCTTCCCTTTTCTAACACCCATCAAGTACACCTTATAATCTCCTATCTCTTCCTCATCATCTCCCCGTACCCGAATATCACTTACTCCTAGCACATCCAGATGCATCCTCTTTGCTGACTCAGCCAGTTCTACCTTCTTTCTTCCATAAGCCCCATTAATATTGATAGCTCCCCAACGAATTCCATTTCATTCGCCAAGTTGTTTCCAAGGAGTCCCTTGCCTGTCAAATGGGAGTGGGACTCCATTACTCCCATAGGTCCGAGGCTTACTGTGTTCTGAGCTCGGTAAATTCATGAAGCAGGATGCTGCCCTACTTGCACATAGTCCAAGTGAGGATCTCTCCTCTAACGGGTTATGGACCACCGGTGAATTTTATAGTCCTAGCCGCCTGAGCACAAGGAGGGCCACGACTCAGAATATGTCCGAGATGCCCACTTCCATTCCATAGCAACTGGTATCCCGACGCTCAGGACCACTTACTAGGCCACTCAGCCGTTGCCCATGGTTCACGAACTAGGACGTGACTACAGTAACCCACAAACATGAACCATGAACCAGTAGGGGAAAAATAAATTTAATAAAAATATAAAGAAACTAGAAAAGATATTAGGAGCTGACAAGAATCCAAATAAAAGAATCCTTGCCGGAACTCCCACTGTATTAGCTCTCTTTTACATGATTATGAAAATATTTAGAACTAAGAAGGCAAGTTGCCTTACTTGACCAAAATAATAATATTTTAGGAGATTAAAATTTTACCAATAAATCGCTGAAGATCACTTAATGCAACAATCATCCTGAGATCAATTAAGTAATACAGGTGAGTAACACAAATTTTAACAACCCAATAATTCTTACAAAACATAAGAAAGAAGGCATTAAACTCCAACACACACAAAAAAAAAAAAAAAAAAAATCATGCAGCGTAGAAATGTTTTCTTGAAATATACTCATGACGAAGATTAACTTCCAAGGTAATAGGAGTTTTGTAGTTCACTTAAGTTTTTAGGTCCTTCTGTCGAAAAGCTTAAACATGGCCAATTAAAATTAATGCTAAATGAGGATAAGTTTGACATGAAATAAAATCTTCAGAGGATATGGAAGAATACCCTCCAAAACAGCAGCAATCATCCGTTATCCATTACAATGTCCCAAACCAGGACACGGCGAGAGTTCAAGGCGCATCTTCTCCTCATTGTCGACCACAAGTGAGTAATGGCTGCTCTTGGCTTATAACGAGCCAAGGGCTTGCTAAAGGAATCCCCAGGCTCTGATTGGTCAGTGTAAGAGCGAGAGAAAACAGCCAAGGGATTTAGGCTGACTGCCGAAGGATGGCAGCACCAAGTAGAGACAGCATACCACAGGAGTATAAAACTTAAAACTTAGTGTGCCACCCAAGGAAGATATCTGATTAAAACATTGACTCCCAAAAATGTAGTAGATGATTGGGAGAAGGTAGTTTGAGAAATAGAATAAGCGACATCAACTTCTACAGCATATTAGCCATGATGAAAATATAAATGAAGAAGAGGACCAACACGTAACCACTGTATCAACTTGAAACTCTCTGCCTTGCTAAGCTGTTCCCCTCCAAACATTACCCCTCTTGTAGGTCTCTCTTTCTTTTTAGTTGTAATCACTCTCCATTCTTTTTGGCATTAAATTTCATTCCATATTGTTCCACCTCATTTTCACATGCATCTAACTGTTCCTGGATATCCTCTTCCTTTTCTCCCCAGACTAACAAGTTATCTGCAAACATTATCACTTTCATTTTTCCTTCCCTAACTTTTCTTGCCACTTTTGTCATTACTACTTTTTTTTTTTTTTTTTTTTTTTTTTTTTGCTAGGGGCTTTACGTCGCACCAACACAGAGAGGTCTTACGGCGACGATGGGATAGGAAAGGCCTAGGAGTTGGAAGGAAGTGGCCGTGGCCTTAATTAAGGTACAGCCCCAGCATTTGCCTGGTGTGAAAATGGGAAACCACGGAAATCCATCTTCAGGGCTGCTGATAGTGGGACTCGAACCTACTATCTCCTGGATGCAAGCTCACAGCCGCGCGCCTCTACACGCACGGCCAACTCGCCCGGTCATTACTACAATGAAGAGCAAAGTTGACAGACCACTTTCTTGTCTTAATTTATTTTTTGCTCAACAGTCTGTTTTCTCTCCTCCTACTTTCACACAACTGACACTCCCATGGTACATTTCCCTCACTCTTTTTATTGATGATGATGTTTGTTATTTAAATGGGCCTAACTGCTAGGTCATTGGCCCCTAATGGTAAGAGGTGAACAAAACAAAAATTAAAACTTCAAAATTTATCCACTGACTAGAATTTAAAACGAAAGATGATGAAAAAATGATCGTGAAACAAAAACAATCAGTGGATCCAATTCACAAAGCCTGAATTACTGGGATGATGCATTATTATCTAAAAGCTTCCAAAGTCCAGGTTGCCGGCCCCTCATAATGGTACTAATCACTGGGAGGTAGAACCATGGTGTTCGTCCTATAGTGGTGCTAATCACAGGTAACGTAGACTCATAATGTTTCTTTAATGGTGGTACTACTCACAGGAAATGTAGACCTATCGTATGTCGCACACAGGTAACACAAACCCATGGTGTTTCGCACATAAGGGTACGACTCACAAGCAACGCAGACCCATGGTGCTCCACACATAGTGGGAATAATTACAGGCGCTGGTATTCCCGTGGTGTTCCTCACTAAGTGGAACCAATCACAGGCAATGTATACTCATGGTGTTGCTCACATAGTGCTACTAATCATAGGCAATATAGACCCACTGTGTATGACACATTATGGTAACAACCACAGGTAATACAAACAGATGGTATTTGCCACATAATGGAACTACTCTCAGGTAATGCACACCCATGGTTTTCACACATAGTGATACCATGCGCGCCAGCCATACCCGTGTTTTTTCTCGCATAGTGGTACTAGTTACAGGTAACGTACACCCATGGTTTATCTCGTAAAGTGGTACTACTCTTAGGTAGCGCAGATCTATTCTGAACCCAGGGGAACCGACACATTCCAGTACAGCGTTATGGCACATGGACATTAGTTCGCGCAGCTGAGTGCCCTCTCCCCCACTTCGGTCGAACACACATGATCGTAGACTGTACTAACCACAGAACTGTGGTGTTTCTCACTTTACGAGAAAAACCATGCGTGTAAAGTAGATCCATGGTGTTCCTCACATGGTTGTACTAACTGCAAGCAACGTCGACCCATGATGTTCCTCACATAATGGTACTAAGCACAAGTAGTTTCATGGTTCTAATGTCATCATCCCTTGGTTGCCCCTTTTAGTCACCTCTTACGACAGGCAGGGGATACCGCGGGTATATTCGTCTGCATCCCCCACCCACAGGGGGTTTTGTGTTTGGTCCGCGAGAGCTATTTTATTTTGTTCAAGTCCGCCGACAGGCCACTTAGGGCCCTCTATCTGCCACCTGGGACATGCCACGTGGGAGTATCACCTCTACCCCTGCTACGCCAGCGTAGTAGGTTCGTGGACTCGTTCTATTGTCTGCATCCCAACACCTTTTTTCTGTAAGGCTTCCCAGCCAGCATAGTAGGTTCATGGACTCTTTCTATTGTCTGCATCCCAACACCTTTTTTTCTGTAAGGCTTCCCATACCTTGTTTCTGCACGCACGATCCTATGTTTTCTCACTCCAAGAAAGCCATCAGTAGATCTTTACCCCACTCATAATGATGCTCTTCTAGTTGTCAAACTGCGAATATAAGGTCTACTATGGACTTTCCAAATCTGAAACCATACTGCTCTTCTCTAAACTTTTCTTCCACCCTCTTTCTGATTCTATTGTCCAGAATCTTGTCAAACACCCTTGCACAGTGACATATCAATACGTCTCCCCTACAGTTCTTAAAATCTTTCCTTTTCCCCTTCTTGAAGATGGGTACGATTATCCCCTTCTTCCAGTCTTCACAGGTCTTCCTCTCTTTCCATACTACTTTCAACAAATTAAGCCACTGTTAATCTCTTCTGCTGCCTTCACAATCTTGATACTCGTGCCATCTACACCTGGGGCTTTCCCTCCTTTCATCTTGTCCAGTGCTACCTCCACTTCTCCCCATGTTAAGTCTTTTTCCATGTTTCTTATTCCTTCTTAATAGTCTTTATTGAGATTAGTAGATTGCATAATAAATTATGTTATAATTATATTACACCTTCACATTCTTTCTTTACTTTGTGAAAGATAACATAACTCATGTTACAGTGGAACTCTCTTTCCTTAAAATTACCTGATCACTGATGATCAATTTGTGCTCTGAAAAAAATCTCTCTGCATCAAGAGATGAGGAGGAAACACAAAATGATTTTAATGAAGCATTTGCAAGTTCAGATGCGTTAATTCCAATGCTTGTAGAGACTGATTTACTTCAACTTGTCGACTGGAATTGTCTAACATTTTTCAGAATGATATCTTTAAAAGCAAGGAATCAAGCAATAAGAGACTGTTGTGTCATTTTAAAGTTGGGCAATTTGTGCTTTTTCACTCATAACTGAAACATTTGTATGGCTTGATTGAATTACGTTAGTTGGATGAAATAAATCATTCAGAAATCCAAATAACGTATTGACATCATTTGGGAACATATGCTTTTCGATTTTGTTTACAACCAAGGCATCTACATTTTGCAAGATGAGTGTCACTTCATGTTTTTTAATAGGTCAAAGCCTTCAGTAATCTTACCAACTAGTTCACCAACATTAATTTTACCCTTCAATTCTGTTATTTTTTAAACCATGGTATCTTCCACTTCTACCAATCAATTAGTCACTGGAAGAGATTTTTCTCTGAATTTTGCACTTGTTGCAGAATAAATAAGTTTCACTTTAGATTGACCTTATCGCTTTAATTCACTTTGTTGTGTTTTTTTTGGTCATCAGTCCATAGATTGGTTTGATGCAGCTGTCCACGCCACCCTTTCATGTGCTAAACTTTTCATTTCTACGTACCGTAACTACTACGTCCTACATCTACCTTAATCTGCTTGTCATATTTATACCTTGGTCTACCCCTACCATTTTTACCACCTACACTTCCCTCAAAAACTAACTGAACAAGTCCTGAGTGTCTTAAGATGTGTCCTGTTATTCCATCTCTTCTTCTGGTCAAATCGTTCTCCTCTCACCAGTGCGATTCCATATCTCTTCATTTGTGATTTGATCTACCCAGCTCACCTTCAGCATTCTCTTGTAACACTACATTCCAAAAAGCTTCTATTCTCTTTCTTTCTGAGCTAGTTACCGTCCATGTTTCACTTCCATAAAATGCCACGCTCCAGACGAAAGTCTTAAAAAAAAATTTTTTTTAATCTTTCTTATTCCTATATCAATGTTCAAAGTGAGCAAATTTCTTTTCTTAATAGTTAATACTTTATTAACGGTAATACCATTTTGCATAACAGTAGAGAAGAATAAACAAAACAAAACAAAACACACTAAAAAGAAAGTTCAATGGAGTATAAGTAGAAAAATATGTACAGATATATACACAGGTTATATTACAAGTAATCACAGGAAAGTAATAGTCAAATTTGGAGATTATGTAAGTGATTTCTCAATTTTGACAATGAGCAGTTAAATATATCAATATCCAGTTTGTTTAGAGATCTAGACATTCGTTCAATTGGCCCATTGAATGCGTAGTTAGTTCAATGCCAATTTGTAGACAATGTATTCTTGAACCTTGTGCTTCTGTCTGGTACATGTACGTTAATTTTTGCAAGGAGTTGTGGACAATTCACCAAGGAATGAAGCAATTTAAAAATGAAGAGTGTATCCAATAATTCACAGCGTTGTGACAGGCTATGCATATTTAAGGACTGTTGTAAGGATGTATAATCAACATTATCATATGAGAATCCTGCTCTAAATGAATATAAACAAAGAAATTTATGTTGTACTGAATCTAATCTATGGATAGAGGTCTGATGAGAAGGGTTCCAAACAGGTGTACAGTATTCTAGTATAGGGCATACCATAAATACATACAGCAATCGATAGGTAGCTAAGTTTGAAAATTCTCTAGAATATCTAGTAATGCAACCCAATCTTTGAAATGCTTTCTTACAAATATCTTCAATATGTTCATTAAACGATAGATTATAACTGAATAAAACACCAAGGTCATTAATTTGTGAAACAGGAGTTAGAATATTGTTATTACTAAATTTGTACTGAAATTAAATTTTCTTCTTGTTTTTAAAAAAAAACTACATTATTTTACATTTCTCATGATTAAGTTTCAACCCATTTTGAATACAGTACTTTTCCAGATGATGTAAATCTTCTTGAAGTTTTAAACAATCAAGTGGACAATTAATTTGCATAAAAATGTTTGCATCGTCAGCAAACAAAAGCAATTCAGAATTCTTAAGTATATTTTTAATATCATTTATGTAGAGAGTAAAAAGTAAGGGCACAAGGTGAGACCCTTGAGGAACTCCACTGGTAACAATAATAGGTGCAGAAAAATGATTCCTTATTTTAACAATCTGCAGGCGATTTTTAAGATACGATTCAAACCATGAGAGGAGAGGCCCATTAATTCAGTAGCCTGTTAGTTTTCGCAGCAAGATATCATGGTCGACAGTGTCAAAAGCATTTGAGAAGTCTGTATAAATGCAGGCCACATGGGAGTGGTTCTCTATTGCATCCAAGTGGAACTGATAGAATAAAAGAAGATTGCTACAGGTTGACCATCCTCAAAAGAATCCTTGTTGCTCATCAATGATGATGTTTCTAAAGAGAGGTGTGATTTTGTCAAGAATTATTGAGTCAAAAATTTTGGAAATATGAAAATTGTTTTATGTCAGTTTTATCACCATTTTTGAAAACTGGACTAACAAATAATTTCTTCCATTCCACTGGAAAAATGCCTTGGTTTAATGATAAGTTGAACAGATAAAAGAGTGCTTCACATAAAATAAATGAGCAGTACTTGAGCAGGTATGTTGAAACACCATCAGGTCCGACAGGTTTTTTTAATTCCAGAGATATAAGTTTGTTGTAAATTTCTGCCTTACTAATGTTTATAACTGATAGATTGACAGAGAAAGGATAATCATATGACATACTACTACTATTCTGATAAGAAGAATAAACAGATGAAAAGTGGTCAGCAAAAAGACTGACAATATTTCCTCCAGTATCTGCTGTAACTTCATTAAGATGCATTGTTGAAGGAATATTATTACATGACCTTTTAGAACTTAGATATTGCCAGAATTTCTGTGGATTGGAAGTAATACTTCGTTCAGAGTTGGAGACATACATTGTACAGCAAGATTTAGATTCAGACTTGCATTCCGCTTGTGTGCTTTCTTCACTTCAATAATCAGGGACTTCAATTTATGATTAAACCAATTTGGGAATTTGGAAGTCTTAAAATTCTGTATAGGGATGTTCCATGCCATAATGTAGTACTGAATAGAAGATTTCTACTGCTTTATCAATTGATACATTTTGAAACATCTCCTTCCAGCTGAACTGTGATAGATAATAATTTAGTCCATTATAGTCACCATTTAAAAAGTCAAAATAAAAACTATCATCAGGCAAGGAATTGTATAGCTCATTTATAGGTAAAGAAATCTCTAATGCTCGGTGGTGTTTATCGAGGGGGACAATGCTTTCATTACTAGATTTTACTTCAATGGAACTGGAGTTACTGAAAACCAAATCAAGAAAGTAATTCAGAAAATTTTGGATAGCATTAAACTGATTTAAACAAAGATAAGAGAAAGTGTCTATAACTAAATTGGATTGCATGGTGTGATTACCTACTGACATAACGCTAGAAGATGTTTCTTCATTTACTATCCAATTAAGATGTGGTAGATTGTAGTCACCAACAATGAGCAGTAAATGGTTGTCAATATTTGACATAAGTTTTTCAACAGCACTGCAATGTTCGAAATATTTTTGGACAGGAGACTTGGGTGGAATGTATACAGCACCAATGATTCATTTTGTGGTGTTAAAAGTCAGGGACACAAACAACTGTTCAACTGTGTTAATGCATGGTATCAGAGTAGGTTTAAACTTCTTGTTAATACAGATCATTACCCCCCCATGGGATGCCTTCGTACCTGTTAAAGACGACCTGTCACATCTGAAAATTGAACACGTTTTGAGTCCGAGTCCCACATCACTAATTTCATCATTTAAGTTTGTTTCGGTTAATACCATGAAGTCATGAAGAAATTTTTTAAGTTCAGTTAGTTTGCTTCGAAGTCCATTTACATTTTGATAGTATCCTCTAAAGTGTTCAACTAACCTTGGTGCTTTCTTAGTATAGTGTATCTGATCTCTGTGAAATGATTCCCTATCTACATTTTGTATTGTATTCCTGATATAAGTTATACTTTCTAAATCATTTTCTGTATCACTTAAGTTTTTGCCATTAGGATTAGTATCCCCCCTCATTTTCTTAATTAGTTTCCCGAGAGCATTCTACTAGATAACCCTGCGGTAGTCGTGCTGCTTTTATACTGTGAGTAGTCGCGGGGCAAACTGGGTCCGCACGTAAATACAGTATAAGTAGATTTAGGAGTTGTTAACACAAAACACAGAAAGTGCATTTTTGAGGTACAATAACTAATTTGAG